>NC_070618.1:35532203-36843870 GCF_027172205.1 Podarcis raffonei
ATTCACCCCTTGGGTTTCAGATAGTACATGGATAGAAGAGTCTAAAAAGCTTGGGACACAAATTTTCATGGCCCTCTAGTGACTATGGTGGCTCATTTACAAGAAGTAATGAAAGGAAGACCTTTCATTGCCTACAGACAGCCACCCAATCTTAAACAACTCCTCACTCACAATAATACAACAACCAGACTTAACATGGACACTGGTACCAGAGCCTGCAGTAAACCCAGAGGCCAACTTTGCTGCCACATACACCTGGACAACACCATTACTGGCCCCAACAACATCAAACACACCATCTCAGGACTATTTAATTGCTCATCTTCTAACATTGTGTATGCCATCAAATGTCAACAGTGCCCTTCAGCTCTCTATATTGGACAAACAGGCCAAACCCTAAGCCAAAGGATAAGTGGACATAAATCTGATATCAGGAATCACAAGACAGAGAAACTAGTAGAACACTTCAATCTCCCAGGACATTCTAAACAAGATCTCAAAGTAGCTTATTACAAAAGTAGCCTTATTACAAAAGAATTTCAGAAATAGACTGGAAAGAGAAGTTGCAGAATTGCAACTTATTACCAAACTTAAAACCATGGAGAGACCTGGTCTGAATAGAGACATTGGATTCTTATCTCATTATACACAATAAAGCTATTTTTCGCCATCTCATCTCTTGCTTTTCCCTGTTAAGACCAACTGCAGCCATTAACAGTCATCAACAGGTTTACCACACCTATCAGCCAATCACCCATTCCTACCACCCTTCTTAGTAATACCCCTCCCCCCCTCACTATATATAAGGGTCTGGCGACTTCTGTTTCAGTGTATCTGAAGAAGTGTGCATGCACATGAAAGCTCATACCAATAACAAACTTAGTTGGTCTCTAAGGTGCTACTGGAAGGAATTCATTTTTATTTTGTTTTGACTACGGCAGAACAACACGGCTACCTACCTGTAACAAGAAGTAATGTAGTTAGTGTTACCTCTGGAAGTGTATACTTGATTCTGACCAAACTAAGCCCCCTAGAGCACAATATATACATCAGGCTGTATATTGATCAGAGGGGGAGAATGGGGATTGTTTCTTCTGGCAAGTTGCACTGCTTGCACTGACGTGAACATTCCCCATAGTGTAGTATTGAATTTCATCTAGTGACTTGATTCTTGTTTTTTGTTTAAAATGTGTTCAGATAAGCTATAATGTGGACTTGCTTGATATTTTAGCACTGGTCATACCAACTCTTCTTCATCTTCTTATCCACCTTGGGGATTATGGGCTGGAAGTCACTCTTCTTGTCTTCTCGTAGGGAGGAAGATATGTTAGACATGGCACCACTGCTTCAGGAGAACTCTCGCCTTGGCTGCCAGATTATCCTCGACAAAGAATTGGAAGGAGCAGAGTTCACCCTCCCCAAGATTACTAGGAACTTTTATGTGGATGGCCATGTCCCCAAACCCCACTGAGTGCCATGGAGCCAAAGGCTGGACCAATCTCCAAAGCGAGGCTGATCTCTTAAGCAACCGTCAGAGAGCAAGACAGCGATGCGGTCAAAGCACGCATGATGCTTTAAAAAATAAAATTGTGTTCTATGAACAAAAGACTGATGCAAAGAAAAGAAATGTGTCTCTTCCAGAGAGCATTCTGAGTAAGGTCAGAGCTTTCTGCCTCTCTGAGTCTCCCTTAAGCTATTGCTTAACTGCATTCATAGCTTGAGAAGGATGTTGGGAGATGTACCTCCCCCAGCCTAGAAGCACTTTCCCAAGTCCTGTGGGAAATGTTTCAAGGGGAGAAGAGGCTCCTGCACATTAGCACCACTATTTTAAGGTGGACACAGCAAGTACTGGCTTCATGGAAGGAAAGCGAGGGATGAGGGGAGTGGGTTACCCTCCACAAACACTTTGGTTGTGTTCTTTCTATCTGTTTCTGTGTTTACTCTTGCTGCGCAAGCAAGTGCATTAATTTTCATCGGGGACTTCTTGTCTCTCACCTGCCATTTGACTGCTGAGAAGATCGGTCGGCAACATCATTTATAGCACCAAATAAGCTGAGAGGAGGAAGGCACTTGCCCCACACCTTCTCTGGTTTTTATCAGTAAAAAAATAAAAGCAGCCTATTACTGTTGTTCTTGCATTTGTGTACAAATTGCATTGGGACATTCAGTTTACATTATACTTTTATTATATACAGAGTTGTATTTCATTGGAATACCATACAGGCAAGAACAATCCATCTACTCTTCAATAATATCTTCACATTAAAATTCATCGAAATAACCCCTCCCTCTTCTATTCTGACTTAACCCTAATGGCTAGGTCTCCCAATGCTTTCAAAAAATGTACAAGTTTGCATATCGACAAGTCGTTTGGGAAGGAAGGAAAATAATTCCATTATAGTGCAAGTGGTGATACACCATCAGAAACAGTTCCTTCTATACACTTAACCTGACTGAAGTTGATAATACCATTAGTAGTGGACACTGAATGGGAAAGGAGACAGCATTAAAGGTATGCTGAGCTTAAGCTACTGTTGAAATGATCAGAAGATTAAATCCAGAGATGAACTTCTGTACATGAGTGGTGGATTTCACTCAAAATGTTTTCTGCGGTGCGCTTATTTAAAAGTGCAGTTTATATAAAATTATTGCTACTGTCAGACAACAAGGGCTCCAGTCCTGTGCACACTTACTTGGGAGTAAGCCTAACTGAACAGAGTGGGACATTCAGCCGAGTTAAGCAGTGCAGCCCTCTTGGCTAGGGTTTTAAAAACTTGATGCACCATTCAGACATCATTTCTTGCCTTCCTGGTACTGCCTGAAGCTGGCTATTTCATCCTACTGCATAGCAATCCAGACTGCAAATATGTCTTTAAACTTTTGACAAAACTAGAAACTGACCAGCAGAAACACACAACTGTAGCTGCAGAATTAAGTACAGTGGTACCTTGGGTTACATACGCTTCAGGTTACAGACTCCGCTAACCCAGAAATAGTACCTCGGGTTAAGAACTTTGCTTCAGGATGAGAACAGAAATCGTGCGGTGGTAGCGGGAGGCCCCATTAGCTAAAGTGGTGCTTCAGGTTAAGAACAGTTTCAGGTTAAGAACGGACCTCCGGAACAAATTAAGTACTTAACCCGAGGTTCCACTGTATTTGGAAGCAGATACTTTCAATATGGTACACAATATAGTTGGACCAGTGCAACTATCCATATGCCCAGATGTTTATCTCTTTACACAGGGAGCCCCCTGGTAATCAATAGATTGAATGTGGCAGTTCACACTTCTCTTTGCCTAAACTGCAGAGATAGGGAGGCGCTGAGCATAGGTTGTTGAGCTGCAGCTGCCATCATGGGACTTGGTAGTCCAACTATATCTGGAGGATCACAGGTAGTAGTTATATTATTAATATTTGTTAATTGCTTTGCTCAAGGAAGTGACGCAAAGTGACTTATAGACACAGTCCTGGCCTTTTGTTGTCCAGGAGAAACATCTGATAAGGCAGGCATAGGCAAACTCGGTCCTCCAGATGTGTTGGGACTACAATTCCCATCATCCCTGACCACTGGTCCTGTTAGCTAGGGATCATGGGAGTTGTAGGCCAAAAACATCTGGAGGGACGAGTTTGCCTATTCCCGTGATAAGGGAAGAGAAATGCACAAAAAGAAGTTTTACAAGATTGAGAACATCCCCAGGGAGTGAGTGCTGCATGTATAATCTGCCTCCACCAGTGCTGGATGTCTTAAACAAGAGTCCAGGTTGGTGAATAAATTCTCCATGCAGGGAGCCAAGTTGATAAGATCTGGGGTCAGTTTTCCCAAAGCAAAACATCTGAGCAAAGTCCAAAGTGGGTGGGAGAGGATTTCTGATGGGGAAAGAGATTTGCTATGATGTGTTTATGAGGAGGGTTCTGCCCATTTCTAATGGAAACATTTCTCCATCCATTCACCTGTTCCCAGGCTTGCAGTGCAGAGGACCTGTGGTTCTCCAGATGTTGGGACTCCAACTCTCAGGCATTATGGGAGTTGCAGTCCATCAGCAAGATCTGAAGGGCTACAGGTTTCACCTCTCCGACATAGGGATTTTCATAATTCAAGCCCAAGCATTATTTAACTCTGGAGGCATGAATACAGCATCAGAGGGTGGCTCCTTTGGGGTTCATTCATCCTTACAGCTTTGCTCTGCAACAAAGCTGCTAGGAGCACAGGGCAAATGGGGCAGCTTGTCATCAAACCTGACAAGCAGATGGCTCAGCTAATACAATACAGACGAAGCATAGGAAGACTAATTGCTTGACACAAGTCTAGAGGACCAGAATTGGTTTTTACAGTATTTTATTCAAGTAATGGGACGCGGGTGGCGCTGTGGGTAAAACCTCAGTGCCTAGGACTCGCTGATCGTAAGGTCGGCGGTTCGAATCCCTGCGGCGGGGTGAGCTCCCGCCGTTCGGTCCCAGCTCCTGCCCACCTAGCAGTTCGAAAGCACCCCTAAGTGCAAGTAGATAAATAGGGACTGCTTACTTAGCGGGAAGGTAAACGGTGTTTCCGTGTGCGGCGCTGGTGCTGGCTCGCCAGTGCAGCTTCGTCACGCTGGCCACGTGACCCGGAAGTGTCTTCGGACAGCGCCGGCTCCTGGCCTATAGAGCGAGATGAGCACGCAACCCCAGAGTCGGTCACGACTGGCCCGTACGGGCAGGGGTACCTTTACCTTTACCTTTATTCAAGTTGGCACCCCCCCCCAGCATTTTGCATCTAGCTCTGGTTGGTGAACCTCAGGGTTCAAGAACATAGATCCCACTAATCTAGACCTGTACACTGGGGACTGACATTTTATCCTCACAGGAAGTCTGAAAAGTAGGTTCAGCTGAGAAAGATTTGTGGCTAAGTATGGTTTTGACCCTGCAATGATCACATCCAAACCCACCACTCAAGTCCAAAGGTGGACAGAAGGTAGATTGGACTGAAGGGTAGATTGCTGGGTGATTTGTAGCATAGCATCAACTTTGAATATGATATTTAACAACAACAGCAACAACAAAAATATTGCCATAAGTTAGGCTGTTGGAATATTTGATCTGTAGTAATTCAGATATAGATTTGTAACAGGGTGGTGTAGTGAAAACCTGCTCAAATCTCAGCCAATAAATTCAACTGGGAACTCTTGGAGTAGTTGCTCTCTCTCATCCGAACCTACCTCACAGGGATGTTGGTAGGATAAACTTGGGACCGTGGAACTATGCATGCCACATTGAGCTCCTTGGCCGGGAATGCATGCATGCATGAAATGAAATGAAACTTATACACGCAGGGGAGTCCTGTGTATGACTTGTGAGGCATCCCCAGACTCGGCCCTCCAGATGTTTTGGGACTACAATTCCCATCATCCCTGACCACTGGTCCTGTTAGCTAGGGATGATGGGAGTTGTAGTCCCAAAACAGCTGGAGGGCCGTAGATAATTGCCTCTTCCCCCAACCCTAGATTTAAGTTGATGGGCATTGCCATTCAAATGGTGTGCATGCATGCACCATGTCATGTGATAGATTAAGTGGGGCAGGGCTCACCTGAGCCCCCCCCAGTATTTTATTAAAGTTGGCACCCCTGTCAGAATTTTGCATCTAGCTCTGTTTGGTGGACCTCAGGATTCAAGAACATAGATCCCACTAGTCTAGACCTGTCCATGTCTGCAAACTAGACCACACCTACTAACCACGAAGTTCCTAGAACAGTTGGTCTGCAAGTACTTAGAAAAGGATGCTGTGATTACTAAGACCCAGGATAGGTTTCTCAAAAACAAGTCATGCCAGACAAATCTCATTTCTTTTTTGACAATTACAAGCTTGGTGGATCAGAAGAATGCTGTGGACATAGTGTATCTTGATTTCAGGTTTTGTCCTGGGCCCGCTGTTATTTAGAAATATGATAAACAACTTGCATGAAGGAATTGAGAGGTTGTTCATTCAATTTGCAGATGACACCAAACAGGGATGGGTAGCTAATACCACTGAAGACAGAATCGGCATTCAAGAAGACCTTAACAGATTGGAGAACTAACAAAAAGAATTTCAGCTAGGACAAACATTAGGTTTTTCATTTAGGCAGGAAAAAACAGCTGTACAGATATAAGGTGGGGGCCACCTGGCTTGCTAATAGTACATGTGAAAAGGATCTGGGGGTCTTAGAAGACCACAAGATGAACGTCAACAGTGTGATGCAGAGGCAAAAAAAAAAAGAAGTGCTATTCTTGGCTGTATCAACAGACGTCTAGCATCCCGATCAAGGCAGGTAATAGCACTGTTCTGTTGTGCCTTGGTTGGACCCCACCTGGAATATTGTGTCCAATTCTGGGCACCACAATTTAAGAAGGACATTGACAAGCTGGAACATTTGTAGAAGAGGGCAATCAAGATGATCAAGGGTCTGGAAACCAAATCTTATGAGGAAAAGAGGAGCCAGATCTTTAGCTATTTGAAGAAGGCTATCACATTGAACTGTGGGACGCGGGTGGCGCTGTGGGTTAAACCACAGAGCCTAGGACTTGCCGATCAGAAGGTCAGCAGTTTGAATCCCCACAACGGGGTGAGCTCCCGTTGCTCAGTCCCTGCTCCTGCCAACCTAGCAGTTCGAAAGCACATCAAAGTGCAAGTAGATAAAAAGGTTCTGCTCTGGCGGGAAGGTAAACGGCGTTTCCCAGAAGCGGCTTAGTCATGCTGGCCACATGACCCGGAAGCTGTACGCCAGCTCCCTTGGCCAATCAAGCGAGATGAGCACCATGACCCCAGAGTCGGCCACGACTGGACCTAATGGTCAGGGGCCCCTTTACCTTTATCACATGGAACATAAAGCAAGCTTCTTTTATCTTGTTCTGGAGGGTAGGACTCGAACCAACGGCTTCACGTTACAAGAAAGGAGATTCCAACTAAACATACGGAAAAACTTTCTGACAGTAAGAGCTGTTTGACAGTGGAACAGTCTCCCTCAGAGGGTTGTGGACTCTCCTTCCTGGGAGACTTTTAAGCAGAGGCTGGATGACCATCCATCATAGATGCTTTAGGTGAGATTCCTGCATTGCAGGAGGTTGGACTAGATAATCCTTGGGGTTGTGCAGAGAAAGAAGGTTGATGGCTAGAAAACAGCACCAGAAACGCCTTGGTTCAATTTTCTAGCTTTTGAGAGAGTTTTGCTGAACCAGATCCAACATACGTTTCCAATACTGTCTCTGGAAAGCCATATGCAGGTGATGCCCCCAGTAGATACACTGCAGTTGAACATGGAGGCTCTGTTTAGGTAAGGCTACTAATAGCCCCATATGGAGCCACCCTTCCACTACATTACCTCATTCTTCTTAAAGGATTTCTTGCTCAATCACAAACACTCAGGACCCTCAGTTAATGCCTCTGCTGCCTCAGTTTCCCTCTCTGTAAAAGAAGGCATTAAGGTAATTTTAACCTTTGGGGTTTGCTATTCAGGTGCAATGTATGGAAGTGAGAGCTGGACCATAAAGAAGGCTGATTGCTGAAGAATGGATGCTTTTGAATTATGGTGCTGGAGGAGACTCTTGAGAGTCCCATGGACTGCAAGAAGATTAAACCTATCCATTCTTATGGAAATCAGCCCTGAGTGCTCACTGGAAGGACAGATCCTGAAGCTGAGGCTCCAATACTTTGGCCACCTCATGAGAAGAGAAGACTCCCTGGAAAAGACCCTGATGTTGGGAAAGATGGAGGGCACAAGGAGAAGGGGAGGACAGAGGACGAGATGGTTGGACAGTGTTCTCGAAGCTACCAGCATGAGTTTGACCAAACTGCGGGAGGCAGTGGAAGACAGGAGTGCCTGGCGTGCTCTGGTCCATGGGGTCACGAAGAGTTGGACACGAGTAAACGACTAAACAACAACAACAATTCAGGTGCAATGTGCTTTACACCAAAATGTGGTAAGCTAGCCCTGTGGCGTTCCTGGCCGGCAGAGACCCTGCTGCTCCTTCTGCTAAGTGAGGCACTGAGCATCTCTGCCTCTAAGTCCTACCTTGACGGCATCCCTCCTGCCATGGGAGGGACAAATCATTTGGCACCCTAAACGGGACTCCGGAAGAAGACACTCTTTCTCAGGGATGCTAATCCTGCCTCCAACCTCTCTCCACACACCTCATCCCGCGACCCGGGCCCTTTCGTAGTCTTCCTAATGGTCCTCTCCCCTCCCCTTATGGCTGCCGGCGCCCCGGGCTTTCAGCTGTATCCAATTAAACGCCCTCCCCGGCCCACTGCAAGCAATATCTGATGGGCTTGGGAGAGCCGCGCTTCCCCGCTCCTTCTGGGTCCGCTAAGCATGGAGGGCCAGCTTTTCGTGGACGGGCAGCTCCCGGAATTCTCTGTCCTGCAGGATCTGCTCAGCCCTCCCTGCCTGGAATCCGAGGCAAGCAGCAGCCCTGGAGGGCCCAATCCGGCGGGCGCTGAGCCAGAAGCCGCCGCTCCCAGAGGATCCAGGTTAGCTCCTCTTGACACCTGCTCGTGAGAACGGGGCGAATCCAGATCAGTTGCCCCTAAAGGAGGGAGGATCCGAAGCGTCCCCTTCTTCTAGATCGGTCCCAGGGCACCGGTCCCTGACGGTAGGCAGGAGAATCCAATTTAACTTTAGGACCCCATGGAGAACAAGCGAGGGCTGCAGCCTGCGGACGCTAAACTCCGCAGGGTTTACTTTCGAGTCAATGTCCATAAGATCGGACTGTGCGGGCTGATCTATACGTATGTCTTGCATGAGCAAAGACATAGGGGTGTAGGGGGACAGCTGCACCCCCAAAGTGAAGTAAATAAATTTTATTAACTGACCAGTTGTCGCAGATAACTCGGTTCTCCCCCCAACATAAAGTTGCCTCCCTAAAATAAATCCTGGCAACGCCCATGCTGCTAGGGAATAAATCCCCTTTATGGAAAGATTAAAAACTGCTTAGGATCGGCCTGCGAGACCAATTCTTCTCGCGCTTCCTCGAAGGCAAGCCCCCACCTGGGCGTGCCGATGCTTACTCCCAAGTAGCCGCGCGCTCAGGGGACCGGCTTCCAAGTCAGCAAGCATTGGATCCGGCCTTCGGCGCAGCTCCACGCGCCGGCGTCTGCTCCTTGATCAAATCGGCTAGCGGATCCGACCTGAACGCTGCTCCTCGCCGGAAAAGGCGCCGCGCAGCGTGCGGCCCGGGCAGCTCCTTCGCGCGCGCTGCGCTGCCCCGGATCGCCAGCCCGCCAAGCGGCGCGAGCCTCCGCGCGGGCCGCCGCCATTGGCCGAGGACTCGGGCGTGGGAGGGGCGCCGGAGGGGGGAGGCAGCAGGAGGGCGGCTCGGGGAGGTCAGTCAGGGGGGAGAGGACGGGCGAAGCGGGACGAGGCGCCGCCTCGGCAGGGCTGGGGAGACAGAGGCGCCGGTCCTTGGCGCAGCCCCGGGAGGAGCGGCGGCGGCGGAGGGTCGCCTCAGCTGGGCGGGGCAGGGCGCCGTGGGCCTCCCCCGGGTCTTTCCCAGGAGCCAGCCCCTTAGGGCGCGTCCTCGCCTCGCCTCAAACCTCTTGAGAAAGGAGCGCGAACAACAGCTTCCACTGAAAGGACGAGTCCCTTCCGCCTGAGGGGAAAACCGGCGCTGTGGCTTCGGCTTCTTCCCCAGGTGGTTGTGCTCCAGCCGCCCAAATTACTCGAGGAATCCTCCTCAGAGTCGAGTTCCCCTTCCCTCTCCTGCCCGCCTTCTGCTGAAGTGATCCTGGGAGATACAATGAGGGCCGTCAAGGGTCGTCTAGTCCTGCCACTAGTGCAGGGCCGGATTGAGGTTTGGCGAGGCCCTAAGTACTGAAGGCAAGGGGACCCTTGATATGTCCAGCTCTCCTTCGTCAACAACAAATTGTCGCAGTTTTTTGGGTTGAATACATGGTAATTTATGGACCTAAGAGGTGTCCAAAGGCATTTGCACATAACAAACACAGAGTCGCTCCTCGTCCCGCCCCTTCAGCTGGTCTTGGAAGCGGGCATCTCCGGGCCCGGCTTTTTTAAGACCTTCATTTCTGTACCTCAGGAGTAACGAAAATCAATCCGTGGGTTCTCTCTCCTTATGCCACAGCCGCCCGCCTCCGAGTCGGGATAACTTGGTATCAGGAAGGTGCTCATTACAAGGAATTCCTGAACTTAAAAGCAACTGTTCGGAGTTAGTTTTAAGTCCCTGCTTCCACAAGCCCAGGGCGCACAAAGGCAGGTGGTGTGGGGGGATCTGGCCAAGGGGATCTAGAAGTATCTGACAGTTCGCAGGGCACGATCCGCTCTCGCTCTGAAAGTGTGTCTAACGGGGCTGGCCAACCCGGTCCCGAATGAAACCGCGCCGACCTGGGGCGCCCCGGGCTGCTTTTGGCTTTTCTGCTCGCCGCAACAGCCCTCGGGTTCCATCTACTGGCCATCATTGGGAACCGTTCAAGAGCCCCGGGTGCTAACTGTCCAAACTTCGAGAAGGACACTGCTGCGAGTTAATCGGAGGCTTTGCTATTGCTGCAGCTCTCGAAAAAGCTGCGCTTGGTTTTGGCCACTAGCCCTTCCGTCCTGTCCTGGGGGGTGAGGGCAGAGCGGAGGGTTCTCTGGGTTCGTTCCCTCGTGGCCGCAACCCACCCAGAGCCGTCCCGTGGGAACACGACCCGCGTGGATATCGACATGTGCTCACGATCTCGCCTTTCAAAGAGTTCGGGGAGGTGGGGACGCGATCGCCAAGCACGAAAGCAGCTCGCTCGGACACCGGGCGGCTCTCCCCCCACCCCCAATTTTTTAAAATTAGTTTTCACAATATTATAAACAAACAAACAGACACACAAGACAAACATAAATCATAGCCTTATTAAAAATTACATTTATTAACTTTGTTAAGTGACTTCCTCGCTTCCCCTTGGTTGAATTTCATGCATGTCCTTACAAAAAAATTTTTCCCTTCCAGTAGCACCTTAAAGACCAACTAAGTTCTTGGTATGAGCTTTCGTGTGCATGCACACTGTATCTGAAGAAGTGTGCATGCACACGAAAGCTCATACCAAGAACTAACTTAGTTGGTCTTTAAGGTGCTACTGGAAGGAAAAAAAATTTTTGTTTTGACTATGGCAGACCAACACGGCTACCTATCTGTAACTGGATGCATGTCCTTTTAACGGTTTTCCAAATCCCAATTCTTATGAAATTTAACTTAAACGTTCACATCCTTAGATCTTCACCTTATGGAATTAAACATATTCCCGGCTGACGCGCAGCCCTCTGCTTCTCCCTCCTCCGCAGGTGCGAGTCCCTCGGCGCCATGGCCTGCTGCCTCCAGCTCCCGGACCCCAGCGCGCTCAGCTTCCTGCAGGAGACCGGCCAGCGTCTCTCCCCGCCGGAGCCCATCGGCAGAAAGCCGGACAGGCCGGCGGGCCGGGACGCGCGCCCCGGGCGCAGCGCGTCTCCAGGCGCCGCTCCCGAGCCCTTGGGTGCCCTGAGCCTCATCAGCCTGCACTGCGCCAGCCTGGGCGCCAAGCCCGCGGATCGGGGCGAGCGCGCAGAGCCCGGCGCGGCTGCCCGGGAGAGAATCCCCGGCGCCCCCGCCAAAGGGCTCCCCGCCCGGCGCCGGCGAGCAGTGGGCGCGGAGGCGCAGCGCGGATCGGACGCCTTCCCTGCGGCCGAGTCGCCGCGGGCCGGGAGGCGAGTCTCCCGCAAGCAGCCCCGACCCCAGCGGAGCTGCGAGGCCAGGGACGCCGCCTTCCAGGGGGTCACGTTTCGGATGCAGCTGAGCTTCTGCCGAAAGAGCTCCGGGGATTGTCGGCTCCTCATTCGCCCGCGATACAGCAGGTACAGCCGCCACCCTGGGAAAGAGCAGGTTGCCTTTCTCTTCTGCTTGGATGCAAAAGCAAAGCCGGCATGAGATGTTTCATGAGATGCTTTGCTTTTTCCGCCTCGTCTTTAACGGCCCCTTAGATCCCCAAGAGGGCATAGATGTACCTCCTGTAGTCTGCTTCTATGGCAGTTCCCAGGCCATTCAATGGGGCTTCCTCCGGTCCGGAGCAAGTCTACAGGCAGACGTCTTGTGGTAAGGAGGAGGCCTAAGGCTTCGCCTGATGGGGGAGTACTTGCAGGATAGCCAGACCTAAATACAGGCAGCCTAATATGTTTGAGGTTAATGACTGACCTCCAGCCGCATTCATACTTAAGAAGAGATCTAATGAAATCAATGAACTCCAGTCTTCTCAGTATGAATAACACTGGAGTCGAAAATGGATTTTTGTTAAATTAAAAAGCACCTAGTATAACAGCACTTTTGTATTTATTGGTTGGATTTCTGAAAGGCAGGGGCAGATTTCCCGCTCAGTTAACAACCAAGGTGAATCTTCTTGGCACAGGATATGTTGACTTATCTTGTTATTAGTGTTTGCATGGTGTAGTTTTACAAAGGACTTAAATGTATTTAGAAGTCTTTTTTTTAACAAAAAAACAGCATGGTGGGGATTGGCCAAATTGAACTGAAAGCATAGCATGGAAGGAAGAGGTGTTTTGTCCCTTAACATCCTGAGAATAAAAGTTCAGAGGAGACAATTTCAACTAACAACTTATGTCTTCCTGACTGAAAATATATTGCCTCTTTCTTAGAACACTGGATAAAACAAATTCTATTCAACATGCTGGAAAGGTGATTAATGCTGTTGTATTTTCAACCACACCTGTGATGTAATTTTGACATGTTCATTTAACACACTATTATACCACTTTAAACAGCCATGGCTTCCCCACAAGGAAGCTTGGGAACTGTAATTTGTTAAGGGTGCTGAGAGTTGTTCTCCTCCCCTCTCCTCACAGAACTACAATTTCCAGAGTGGTTTAATAATCAATCCCTCTGCCCAGGGAACTGTAGCTCTGTGAGTGGAATATCCCAATCTGGTGATAACAGAACGATGCAAGGAGTGAGCTGTAGCCCAGTATAGGAAAAGAGGTGGTAAGCGAACCCCTAGCTACTTTAAATGAATTCAGATGTCCAGGGACTGATGAGATGTACCCAAGGGTACTAAAGGAGCTTGCAGGTGTAATCTCAGAGCCTCTATCTATAATCTTTGAGAATTCTTGGAGAACAGGTGAGGTCCCTGCAGACTGGAGGCGGGCAAATATTGTCCCCACCTTCAAAAAGGGGAGAAAAGAAGACCCAGGTAACAATCGACCTGTGAGCTTGACAAAGAGTACTCATTAATGGTTCCTCGTCATCCTAGAAAAAGGGACAAGTGGGGAGCCACAGGGTTCTGTCCTGAGCGCAACATCTTTATAAACAACTTGGATGAAGGAAATGAGGGGATGCTCATCCAATTTGCAGATGACACCTAACTGGGAGGGGTAGCTAATACCACAGAAGACAGAGTGGGGATTCAAAATGACATTAACAGATTGGAGAACTGGGCCAAAACTAACAAAATTAATTTCAGTTAGAACAAATGTAAGGTTCTACACTTAGGAAGGAAGAACCAACTGCACAAATATAAGATGGAGGACACCTGGTTTACCAAGTGTGAAAGGGATCTAGGGGTCTCAGTGGATCAAAAACTTAGTATGAGTCAACAGTGTGATGCAGCAGCAAAAAAAGATAATGCTATTCTGCATCAACAGAAGTCTAGTTTCCCAATCAAAGGAAATAATAGTACCACTCTATTCTGCCTTGGTCAGACCACACCTGTAATAGTGTGTCAAGTTCTGGGCACCTCAATTTAAGGAGGATATTGACAGGCTGGAACATGTTCATATGAAGGCAACCAAGATGATCAAGGGTCTGGAAACCAAGCCTTATGAGGAACAGTTGAGGGAGCCATCTTCAAATGGCTGAAGAGGTGTCTGTCACATGAAAGATGGAGTAAGCTTGTTTTTTGCTTTGGAGGGTAGGACCTGAACTATTGGATTCAATGGAAGGACTAAACATCAGGAAGAACTTTCTGGTGGTAAGAGCTGTTTGACAGTGGAATGGGATCCCTTGGAAAGTGGTGGATTCTCCTTCCTTGGAGGTTTTTGAGCACTGGTTGGATGGCCATCTGTCATGGATGCTTTATTTGACATAACTTCATTGCAGGGCCTTGGTCTAGATGACCCTTGGGGTTCTTTCCAAGTCCACAATATATGATTCTATGAATAGGGGTACTCCAATAACTCTCAGCATCCTTTACAAGTTTCTGGATTCTTTTGGGAGAAAATAGGCAGTGTGGTGTAATGGTTTGAGTCTTGGGCTAGGACTGGATTACCTCACAGGGTTGTTGTGAAGATAAAATGGGGGGGGGGAATGCATGTATGTACACCACCTTGAGCTTCTTGGAGGAAAGTTGAAGTGCAAATGTAATATACAGTATACATATGCCATGATTATTTAAAGTGGTGTAATAGTGCTTTAAATGTATGGGGCAGAGGGGCCTTAACTCTGAAATAATTTCAGTCAGGGAAGGTAAATGTAATTATAGCTCCATTTCTGGGATGAGTTACATATAACTGGAAGCTGCAGGCTTTAAATACCTGGGTCTTTAAATACATAAATTTAAACAGGCTTTAAATACCTGGGTCTGATTTTACTACTCCACAGGATTTCACGTTCATTAATGTTTTCTTTTAAGCATGTGTTGTATGGTATAATGCTAGTAACCCTCGCTTATTTTGCTTCTGTCTGTAATGGAAGTGGATTAAGTGGCAAATGATGATTCTAGGAGATGTCACAGGTTTCAAATCCCTCACTCAGCAATAGATTATTTAGAATGATGTTTAGGTGTCCTTGAATGCATGACTCACCTCTCAGCCTCAGTTCCCCAATCATCAAAACGGGAATAAGGTGGCCTGTCCTGGAATGACTGAAGACACGTGAGATGAGAAAAAAGGTTGTTGGTTCTCTTGAGTCTCAGGAATCACTGCAGAGTGCAAAACTAAGTCAATTAGTTTAGAAATTAGATTTCCGAAGCAGATCTAAAATACTATACATCTAATCTGTGTTCAGTGGAAAACTTGGGAAAAGAAGCCGAACCCCTTTAGCAAGAGAAGAATGCAGAGCTGGCAGTTCCAAGGAGGAAGAAGGAGGTCCCTCTACCCACAGTATGTCAATAATTTAGGCAATAAATACTTGTAGCATCAGCTGGCAATATTTGGGATACTAAGGACAAAAAAAAAAAAGCTTGTTGTGATAATTTTTTCTCCAGGAGAAGTACAGAGCGGGGAGGGTCTTGTTCCACTTGCCAAGCATGTGGTTTTCTGTAGCAAACCAATGAACGTTGTTGTTACACCTATTGGTAAGGCTAGTTTTTAAAAAAACAAAAACAAGGGAGGGGGAGAGAGAGGAAGTAAATGGGTGCCTCCCCTATTTCAATGTATTAATTATTTTTTTTAGAAAACCATCCATCCCAGAGTCGCTTCACGCCATTAGTGGTTGCTGTAATAAACCCACAAGCGTGAAAGGGGGGTTACTTCCTTAAATACTCAGTATGCCTTAACGGTGGGTTGTGCTGAACTAAGTGTAGCCATGTGCAACTTTCCTAAACACTTTAAGGGCTTACTGTGGGAAAGGCAAGTGAAGCTGGGCTGCTGTATCATCAGAGCCAGTGTGGTGTAGTGGTTAAGAGTGGTGGACTCGTAATCTGGTGAACCGGGTTCGATTCCTCACTCCTCCACATGCAGCTGCTGGGTGACCTTGGGCTAGTCACACTTCTCTGAAGTTTCTCAGCCTCACTCACCTCACAGAGTGTTTGTTGTGGGGGAGGAAGGGAAAAGGAAACTGTTAGCTGCTTTGAGACTCCTTAGGGTAGTGATAAAGCGGGATATCAAATCCAAATTTCTTTCTTCTTCTGACCTCTCAGTCTGATCGCTACTCAGCTGATCAGAGTAACTTTTATTCACATTTTGAAATGCTGTTCTGGAATCTTTTGATGGTAATATTCCAAATAAGGTATTCCAGGCTGTTTGAAATTAATACACATGAGGGAGGTGCTTTGAACATCCAATAAACATTAAGTATTGTTTATAATTAGATTTGTATTAATCCATTAAATACCACCCAGGGTTGTGGCTTATAAACTGCTATTTGACCCAGTTGCCCTTTGTCTTTAAGGGGATAAGTGCTGTGCTTCATGCAAGACCAGGAAAACACCACTATGGAGAGATGCTGAAGATGGGACCCCCCTCTGTAATGCTTGTGGCATTAGGTACCTTATGACTGCTGAAATAGCATGGCGTATTTCTTGTTGGTTTCCTTAAAAGGTATGCCCAGCATATCTTCTGGCAGTGCAAAAAGATAATACACAACAGCACTGAGTACAACTTGCCATGCAGCCTGAAAAGGCTCTTCTCTGTTATCTGAAGCCTGTGGTGATATCAACAGATTTAGAAGCGATTGCAGCTCTCCTAGCAACAGCTAGAATTTGCATCGCTAAATACTGGAAGTCTGAAGCAATTCATCAGTTAAAAGATGGGCTGGAAAAGACACAGCAAGTGTTAACATGCATTCAGATTACATGCTAAATCACATAAGCCAGAAACCAACATGAGCATGAGTTCTTAGAGTGGTGGGTGCTGTGCATTTGTGGAATGAAGGAGTTGAAGACAATACCTTCACAGCTTATCCTCAGTGATCTGACTCCTAGATACTCTTTCTTATTCTTCCCCTCATTTGTGGCATCTGCTAGTATTATTTTAATATTTCAATAGGCTAAGATACTTACCTGTGTAATGGTGTCTAATGAACTCTGCCATTCTTCTCTCCATTTATTTTTGATTTTTCACTATATAGGCACCCCCCCCCCAAAAAGCGATGATGAGACAAAAGCGATGATCTGAACTGCATGGCAATATGAAAGCATTTATCTGAGCTTTTTAAAATAAAGTTACACCCAACTTTTCATCACAAATTTTTAAAAGCTACAAAGGTCAAAATTTTATACATTGAAGAGTAACACATTAGAACAGTATGTATTGTGCAAGAGCATCCTGAAATAAAACAATTTAATCTGTTTGTTCAAGGCTTATTCATCTAAAAGGGTCTAACAGTTGCCACTGTACAGAAACAAGCTGTAACAAATTATCTACTTACCGTATTTTTCGCTCTATAACACGCACCCGACCATAACACGCACATAGTTTTTAGAGGAGGAAAACAAGAAAAAAATATTCTAAACAAAATAGTGGATGTATGATTTTTGTGGTTCATGTTGTGGCCACAGACATGTGATCTGACAGTGAGTTTAGAGTAGCCCAATGCAAAAATCCTGAGGATCCATGTGGATCCATGCTTTGTAACCACGTTTTTGCACCACTGTGGCCCGAGGCAACAGTGGGTGCGTGCTTTTTTTGGTGCAAGCTGTAGCCATGGACATGCTATGTGATCTGACGGTGAATTTGGGGTGACCCAGTGCAAAAATTCCTGAGGATCCATGTGGATCCGTGCTTTGTAACCACATTTTAAGTGGGGAGGGAAGGAAAAGCACTCAAGGGACAAGGAGCACGCATGGGGTGTGTGGAGAAGGATGCTGCTAATAATGCAGAAGAGGGGTATAAGGGGAGAAGGCTCCTCTCCTCTCCCACTTTGCTCCTTTAAAGCAAGCAGGCTCTGCTTTTCTCCCTCCTCCCCGCTCATCCCTGGCTTAGTGAGCTGAAAAACTTTGCTGCTATTTAGCAAGCTGAGTGGGGAGGAGAGAGGGACAGAGAGCCTGCTTGCTTTAAAGGAACCAACTGGACAGGAGCCGCTTACACTCGTGTAAGCGGCTCCTCTCCCGCTTTGCTCCTTTAAAGAAGCAGGCTCTCTGTCCCTCTCTCCTCCCCACTCAGTGGCTCTTCTCCCGCTTTGCTGTTTCAAACTGAGCCATGGAGGAGGGAAGGAAGGGGAACCATGGATCCTCTGCTCACGACTGCAGCAGATCCCCCCCCCCGCCACCCGTAGGCATTCGCTCCATAACACGCACAGACATTTCCCCTTACTTTCTAGGAGGAAAAAAGTGAGTGTTATGGTGCAAAAAATACGGTAATTGTGGGATGCTACAGTATATAACAAGGGACGCAGGTGGCGCTGTGGTCTAAAGCACAGAGCCTAGGGCTTGCCGATTGGAAGGTCAGCAGTTCGAATCCCCATGACGGGAGTTCCCGTTGTTCGGTCCCAGCTCCTACCCACCTAGCAGTTCGAAAGCATGTGAAGTGCCAGTAGGTAAATAGGTACCGCTCCAGGCGGGAAGGTAAATGGCGTTTCTGTGTACTGCTCTGGTTCGCCAGAAGCTGCTTAGTCATGCTGGCCACATGACCCCGGAGCTGTCTGCGGACAAACGCTGGCTCCCTTGGCCTATAGAGCAAGATGAGCGCTGCAACCCCAGAGTCATCCGTGACTGGATCTGGGGTCCCTTTACCTTTACAGTATATAACAGGCCACAGCACTTGAGGCTATTGCAGTCTCTGGGCCACGCTCCGTGAAGCCCCAACATTATGCTGACTGACCCATATCATATGCCACCATCACCTTTCTTTCCTATATCCTGGCATCTGGGATCCTTAGCCTGATGTTTCACCTGACACCCCTCTGAAATATGATGCATCTCCACTTTCATGCTATTTGGAATTAAGTTGGGGGGTGGGGAGAAGGTTACTACAGTCAGACCTAAATGAATGGAATGACCTGCCACATGACTTAATTAACTCTGTTTTTGACCTTCAGGTACAAAAAGTACAGAATCCGGTGTTTTCAGTGCTGGAATATTCCAAAGCATGGTGGGAATCCCTTTTCTCATTGTTCCAGTTGTGGACGCAGGCTGCATTTAGTTGCTGCCCAGGAGAAATCTCGGAAAAGGTAAAGGGGCAGGCGGCGGGAGAAGCAGCTTCTAAAACACACCAGCCCTACATTAGCCCTTCACTGGCAGAAAGAAAACACAGCTGCTGCCAACCTAAGGGCTCTATTTTCTTTCCATTTCTAGATGTGGAAGCTTTCTAAGGGTTTGCAGTTAGCTGGATATCAAAACAGCTCTTGGAAAATCTGGCTGACTTGTCGGAATGGTCTGGCTGAACAGCCTGGTAGATTGGTCATTAGGAGGTTCAGTGGATGAAGGGCTCTTGTTTGTTTGTCTTTGTCTTTTGTTTGTACGCTGCTTTTGTTTTTTAAGTCAGTGCTATGCCATATGTTGGGTGTTTGTTTGCAGTGTGTAGGAGGAGGCAGGAAAGAAGAGAATGTTTTTTGCAAGGAAAAAAGTGTTTCCATTAACTTCCATAAGCAATTGGGGCTACATGTTGGAACAGAATGCAATGTTCCCATTGAGGATGGACATATTGAAACTGCTTTCAAGCAGTGATTCCCACCCAACCTTTTAGCACTTTGGGTTGCTGCCTCCTTGTTAATAGTTCTTTGTAGTGATGGACTGGAAAGTACAAAGAAACAGTTCCACAAACCATAAACTTTGGGAACAGCAGTCATTGAGCAGTTGTGGTGGGGGAGGGAGTTTGTTTAAAAGACATGAAATGAAGCTCTTTCATGAATTCCTGATGATTTTCTATTGCACTAAATATGGCAAGTGTAAATATATAATATTTATGATACAAAATATTTATATACTTGATTCAAATATTTGTTGGGGATGCTGATGAATATCCTTTGTTAGTACAGCATGCAGCATTGCTGAATGTGTCTCAGGAAGTGTGACCAACCAGGATTGTGCCATGTGGCACTTTTCTTTTCAAAGTGGTATTTATTTTTGTAAATATATATATTTTTGTGTTTATATTTGAAAAATATAAAATATATATTTTTGTGTTTATATTTGAAGTATTTGTTTTCTGTATTCTCCCTTACATAGCACAGCCAAAAGAAAATGAAAATGAAAAATGTTGTGAAATTGAAAGCAATTACTCTGATTTTCCTGTAATATTTTGCTTACTATCCCAAGTCAAGGTTTTGTTCAAGAGTACTGAGCTTCTTGGTGGTTATTTTGCTGGTTATTTTGCTGGTTATAAGCTTCTGCAATAAATATTATTTATTGTAACTAAATGTAGGAAATTCTTTTAATTCCTAATTTTTCAGTCAAACTTGGAATAAAGCTTTGAGCAGGGCAGGGAAGCAGGAAAAGTAGCCTGAGAAATACACAATTGAATTTAGGTGTGGTTAGGCAATTACTGTACTACTTTGTAGTCCTTATTATAACAGTACAGTGGTACCTCAGGTTAAGTACTTAATTCATTCCGGAGGTCCGTTTTTGACCGAAACTGTTCTTAACCTGAAGCACACTTTAGCTAATGGGGCCTCCTGCTGTTGCCGCACCGCCGGAGCCCAATTTCTGTTCTTATCCTGAAGCAAAGTTCTTAACCTGAAGCACTATTTCTAGGTTAGCGGACTGTGTAACCTGAAGCGTATGTAACCTGAAGCGTATGTAACCTGAGGTACCACCGTAGAGGAAACCTACAAAATAGGAGCTCATGATGTGCTTAGGATTTTGATGGTGGCTAGCTGTTTTCTAAGAAGAGACCTTGGCCTCTAGTAAAACGGTAGAAAATTCCACAAGAGACCTTGGGAAACGATCTGGACCCAACAAGCCTTACAGGGGCAAACCCCTGAAACTGATCCATGCTACTTCTCCCCACCCCCACAAGTGCCCTAAAGGTCCAACTGAATTGGATAACAAGCTGCCTCTGACAACAGAGCCATCATTAATTCCCTTCTCTTTCCACCTCCCTACCCCAGTACAGAAAGCCAGACCCAGTACAGTGGTACCTCAGGTTAAGTACTTAATTCGTTCTGGAGGTCTGTACTTAACCTGAAACTGTTCTTAACCTGAAGCACCACTTTAGCTAATGGGGCCTCCTGCTGCTGCTGCGCTGCGGGAGCACGATTTCTGTTCTCAACCTGAAGCAAAGTTCTTAACCTGAAGCACTATTTCTGGGTTAGCGGAGTCTGTAACCTGAAGCGTATGTAACCCGAGGTACCACTGTATGTGTCCTGCCAGATGCATTTTGGCCTGATGTAGTTTGACAGAGAATCATGATTGTCATAGCAGAGATAAGAAACCAAGCTGCCACAGACAAGACTAACTTGGTGAGGATGTACAAGTTACCCAATACAGTGGTATCTCGGGTTAAGAACTTAATTCGTTCCGGAGGTCCGTTCTTAACCTGACACTGTTCTTAACCTGAGATACCACTTTAGCCAATGGGGCTTCCCACTGCTGCTGCCGCGCGGTTTCTGTTCTCATCCTGAAGCAAAGTTCTTAACCCGAAGTACTATTTCTGGGTTAGTGGAGTCTGTAACCTGAAGCGTCTGCAACCCGAGGTACCACTGTACCAAAAGCCTTTTAAGGTCTTCAGTGCCACATCTGAGGCATGGATTAATATTTTTGTCCATTGATTCATATATATAGCTTCCAACTCTTTGATAAATGCTATCCCAAAGTGTATAATTTCCATAGTTCTCTTCATAAATGCCCAAGAGGCATTGTCAAATGCTTTTTCAGGATCCAGAAATATTAAGATAGAAGAGGCTAAGAGTTCTATAATATTCAATACATTTTGAGTGTTATTTCTTAATTGTTTTGTCAGTAAGCAGCCTATCTGCTCTTCATGTATATGTGTTTTAAAAATCATTCTCTGTTCAATCCAGTTTGTCCTTATCTCCTGCCTCTTTCATTCAAAGTTTCCTGGGAATTTCCTCTGTGGCCCCCTTCTTTACTGCCATCACTATCTGTTTTAATTGTTTTTCTTCTACACCTTTATTGTTACTGTTTTTTTGGGTTTTATTCAGAGATCCTTTCTTCCACCTCACTTTGACCTGCGGCTGTTTTCTTCACTGCTGTACACCTACTATAATCAGGCTCAGGGGTATTTGGATATTCCTGAGATCTGCTGGCATTATAATACCTTCCTCTCCCCCTTTTTTCCCCTTGCCATGTTCGCACTTTACAGTCTGTTCTTCCTTCGCTTGTTTTTTAAAGTTCCACCACTCACATTATTGTTGTCATTCTTGTTCTTGTTATTTATTAATTTGTGTGGTGCCCTTCATCTGTAGATCTAAGGGCAGTTTGCAACATAAAAATACAAGATAAAAACCACACACAATACATAATAAAAACAAGGACAAAAACAAACCAATAATTGCTCCCCCAAACACATTTAAAAGGGTGCATCACCTGTTGACTCTGGTTAAGCTTGTAGTCTACTAAGACCCCAAAATCCTTTTCACAGGTACTGCCAATAAGCCAGGTGTCCCCCATCTTATATTTGTGCAGCTGGTTCTTCTTTCCTAAGTGTAGAACCTTTTAGCCTTGTTGTAGTTCAGCATGGGCTCTTAAATTTATCTCCTTGAAATCTATGCTTAACTTTGGCTGATGTCAGTTTTTTAGTTGTACAAGGTATGTGAGAGAGCAAGTGAGTGTCTGTGAGGTACAGTGGAACCTCGGTTTTCGAGTGTCTTGGAAGCTGAACATTTCAGTATTCCAACGCCGAAAACACGGATGTAAATGCTTCCGTTTTCGAACACACCTCAGAAGTTGAACAGCTTCTGCTGCATGTTTTTCAATAGTCTTAATTTAACCTGCAGTCAGCCCTTTGCACCTCAGTTTTTGAACATTTCAGAAGTCGAACAGTCTTCCAGAATGGATTACCTTCGAAAACCGAGGCACCACTATATTTCGTTTAGGCTGGGATAGTCAACATGGTGCCTTCAAAACTCCCATTAGACCCAGCCAGCAGAGCCAATGCTCAGGGATGATGGGAGCTGGATTCCAACAACATCTGGAGAGCACCATCTTAGCTATTCCTAGTTCAGGGGAATTTAGATTATTGTTGTCTGCTGCCTTCTAGAAAACTGCTTTCCTCTTATATTTGCAGTTGTCAGGAATGGAATCTGGAACATTTTGCATGCAAAATATATGCTTTATCGCTGCATGACAGCTGTTCCTTCACTATTGTCCCAGAGAGGTAGAATACAATCTTCCACATGTGGTGGACATGTAAAAAGGTAAAAGTGTATTGGGAAATGATTTATGATGAATTGGAAAAAAATGTTCAAAACTACTATCCCACAAAAACCAGAGCCCTTTTTGTTGGGGATAATCCAGACTGAAATTCCCTGGTGTTGGAAAAAGGTTATTTATGTGTGCAACAACTACGGATCGTGTTTTATTAGCCCCCAAATGGAAAGTGAGCGAGGTCCCAACTAAAGAGGATTGGCAACTTAAGTTGACAGAATATGCACAACTTGCAGATTTAACATATAGAATAAGAGAGCAAGAAGAATATATGTTTCTAGAAGACTGGAATACATTTATTGAATATATGGAAAATAACTGTATACATCTGAATAAATAATTTTTGATGGATGTAAAAGTGGAAAACTGATCTGAATGGTTACAGTAAAATATGCAGGGATGTAGGATACATAGAATGAACCATGGAAAGAGAAGAAGGGAAATCACTGGATATTTTAAAGTTTGTAAAATGTTTATTTGAAAATGAAAAATTGAAAATTTAATAAAAAATATTATAAAAGAAGAAGAGAGGTGGAATACAAATATTTGAATGAACGTGCGTACGTTGAACAAGGTCCCATTATTCCCTTTAGCCATCCACGTCTGAATCTGATTCAGTACATCATAGCCTGTTAACCAACCTCTCACGATTACTGTTGAAAAAAGACCCTCTTCCCCAGGAGACCCCACAGAGCTTCCTTGACATCTTTGTTCCTGAGGCTGTAGATGTAAGGGTTGGACATTGGGGTGATGACAGTGTACACCACAGCAAAGACAGCCCCTCGATGCGATGAGTAGCTGGATTTTGGCAGAAAGTAGGCAGCAATGATGGCTCCATAGAAGAGGGTCACCATGGTGAGGTGGGAGCCACAGGTGGAGAAAGCTTTGCGCCTCCCCGAAGATAACTTCATCACAGCTACCACAATGCGGATGTAGGTGAGTAGGATTAATACACAAGGTCCAAGAAGGACGACGGAACCTTCAAAGAAGATGAGGGCTTCATTGACGCTGGTGTCTGAGCAGGACAGCTGCAGGAGGGGCTGGTGGTCACAAAAGTAATGGAACAAGTGGTTGTCCCCACGATAACTGAGACGCAGGAGGAGGCTGGCATGGAGCATGGAGTGGAGGGTGGAAACAAGCCAGCAGCCAGCTACCAAGTGTCCACAGACCTTCTGGTTCATTACCGTAGTGTAGTGTAGTGGATTGCAAATTGCAACATAGCGATCCAGAGCCATGACACTCACTATCAGAAGGTCAGTCACGCCAAACACGCAGAAGAAGAAGAACTGAGCCATGCAGCAGTAGAAAGGGATAGTCTTGGAAGTGGAGATGATGTGAGCCAACATCTGAGGCACAGTGACTGACAGGAAGCCCACATCCACCACAGAGAGGCTCCGAAGCAGGAAATACATGGGAGTCTGGAGTCGGGCATCCAGAGAGATGAGAATGATCATCATGATGTTGCCCAGAAGTCCTGCTCCATACATCAGCAGAAAGATTAGGAACAAGAGTGGCTGCTCTTTAGGCTGGGCGGAAAAACCCAGAAGGACAAACTCGACAATGTCTGTGCCATTCTCACAGTCCATGGGCCCTGCAGAGAGAAACACACCACACAGCTGGCATGAGCCAAAGGGCTTCATAGCATAACTACCTGTGTAGTAATTGCACAGGCTATCCACCCCCCCAACCAGTCCTCCAAACACTCTCAGGACTTGGCAGGGAGAGGGAGAGGTCGTGAGGTGTTGCAAATCACAAGCCAAACGGCAAGCTGCCACCACCTCCTTTCCTGGGCACCCTCGAATGGGGTCCAAGGAGGAGAAACGCCCTTTGATATTTACCGGGTTGCCCAGTCCTGTGTCACTGTACCGGGACGCAGACAGAAATCCAACAGGTAGATGTACCAAGGGGTCGGGCACCAGTTTAGCTTCTCTGGGTAAAAAGACACAAAAGGTAAAAGTCCTTTTCCAAGTTTATTGAAAAAGCCACTCAGAAAGTAAAAGCTTGCACATTTCTTGGAAGGTTACAAACAGGAAAAAAAAACATTATAAAATATAGCTAACTAAAACATACTCACAAAATCCAATAGTTCAAAGCACAGCGAGTAGTCAAAATCTCTTTGCTGGTCAAACGCCTTCTGGCAACAAATGCCAGGGCAAGATGTTCTGCAGTTTTCATCTGAATTCCCCAAAGCTTTATCCTTGAGAATCCCACGTGGAGAAGGGGTTTAGGGACCAATCATTTCTTTAGGTTAATTACCAATGGCTGTATGATGGGACTATATCTGCTGATTATAAGGAGACCAGCACAGCTGAACTTTGTTTATGCTCAAAGGACCTTGAGATCAAAAGACTGCTTCTTTGTTCCCATACTTTTCTGATATGTACCAGGCTCTTGAGCTGTAAATTGCCTGATAGCCTTTTCACATCCAGTCCACATCCGAGCCCCCAGCTGCCAGGATCTACAAATCAGAAAACATATTTTTCCTGCTGTGACATATGAGAGTGCTGGAGGTGAAATAGTTAAACAGGTTACCCAATCAGAACCCAGGGGGGTGGAGTCAGAGGAACTATAAAACCAGCTCTGGAAGGGACGAAGGGAGAGTTAGTTGGGAGGTTGGTTGGAGTGGGAGTGAATTGGGATAGAGTCTGTGGTTACGTTGAGTGAGTGTAGCAAAATAAACTGAGTTACGAACAGTTAGGAGCTAGGAAGACAAGTAAATATCTGAGAGGTGGTTTAGTGAGTGAGAGCAGGTAGCGGAACATGTAGGTCTGGATAGGCACCCCATGATTGTAACTGACTGAGACTGTTTAAGAAACCACACACTTGTTAAACTGCAATAAATAAACAGAAGTTTATGTTCCAATTTAACCCTGACTGGACTCAGTATTTTACCAGGTAGGGCCTGGGTGGTGGCAGTGAGAAATAAAGTGGTGGCATGGGGATCAATAGACGGTGAAATGTCTGGGGACCCTGTGTGATTGCCACAGAAAAGTGGTGGCAGCGGTGGGAGTCAATAAGTCTAAGAGCCTGTGAGGGGGACTTCCGGGTTAGCGCCATCGACTAATGGCGGATTCCCTCTGAGCTCCGGAGGGAATCGGCTCCGCAGGATCGGGTCCTGCCGCTGCGGCGATGCGGGGACCCATAAAAATCACAGGCGGTGAAGCATGTGAACCTGGTGACTCGGCGGGCACCATTTGCGCCCCCCGACCTGCGAAGGAGCCTTTTAAAAGGCTTCGGAACGGGGGACGGGGCGAGCGGCGCGGTGCGGAGAGTCGACTGCTTCTCCTGCAGAGTGAAGCCGCATTGCCATGGTCGGAGAGCGCTGACTTCTTCTCTTGAACAATTGGACTCTAAAAGTAACAACCCGTGAGTACTACGGAAATTGGTACTGTAAAGAAAATTTTGCTTTTAAGAATTAGGCACGATCGGGGAAGGTGTAAAAAGGAAGTCTGCCTCCCCGTCTTGTAAACAAGTTAAAGCAAAGACCTGCTAACTAAGGTTGAGAGAACCTTTTCTTCTTTCCTTCTTTGGTAAAAGACTTTAATTTCACGGTTTGGCAGTATAAGAAATTTTGCTGGAGGATAAAGAGCTAATTTTGGGAACCGAAGTGCCACCCTCCCGGACCCGGGAGTGTTCCGCGAGAGAGCCTGTCGATGAGGTACTAAAGAGTTTGACAGCTGTCAAAGTAGCTGTCAAAACGGAAAAAGAGAACTTTGTTTCTGTTGCTTCTGCTGGTTATATCTGTTACAATTTTTGTTACAATTTGTTGAAAACAAGGAAGAACTGATACAAACTAGCTGGATTTTTGGACTTGGATTGGAATGAACACTAAGAAACCAAAATCCCTCTAGAGGGGGATTTGGGACATTACAAGAATGGCTGGAGAAGGGAGAATTCAGGCTGAATTGGACAGAGTCTTTGTTCTCTTGGGAAAGTTGCAAGGCCAAATTGATGTTTTGGCTATAAATGTTACAACTCTGGACTCAACTGTAAACAATATCATTGAAACTGATAAGGAGTTGAATCTGGAAGTTTATTCAACTGAACAGAAAGAGAAACTTGACAACTTTGAGAATTTGGAGAAGGAGACATATGTTGTCCCTGAAGAGCTGCAGATAATGAAGGAGGACTTGAGGCCTGACATGATGGTAATGAAGGAAAATAAGAATTTGATGTGGAAAATCTGGCCTGAATTGGAGATTGAAGAAAGAAAAGATCTCCTTATGTGGAGATCCGAAGACCTAAGGATTACAAATTTGCTTAAGGTGGAGGTTGGAGCCTTGGGGACATTTGGACTTGAAAGGAGTAAGAAACAAGATTTGGGTTCCACCTTTAAGTATGAAGGACTGGCTGAAAGAAACATGGATCCTGAAGGGCCAGAGTTTCTCCGAGAGTTGGTGTTTAATTTTAAGGACTATCAAAAAAACCAGCAGAGAGGAATTGAGAGAGAATTAAGAGCCTCGGACGTGAGATCTCCAGGCTAAATATTAGATTATGACTGATGGACATTTGTTGGGGACTGGAACTAGGAAAGGGGTGGGGTGGGGTTTGGGAATCCAAAGGGTACATAAGTATAATGTGTTTTGTTTTTATCTTTGTTTTTGTAATGTTTATGAAATTTGGGAAATTCGTGGAAGGGAATTTGGGTCGACTTTAGAAAGAATGCTTTAAGAATATGTATTGATGTATAAGTATTGATGTTTAAGTTTGGATAAGGTAAAATTGGTTTAAAAAAAAAACTAAATTAAAGGAAAATAAGGTTAGCAAAAATAAATTGAGGAAATGGATGAAAGAGTAAAAGTAAAATAATAACATGTTAATTTATTAGGTTAAGAAATTATGGTTAAGGATTTGCTGAATCAATAATTTGAATTGGAATACAAAAAGGGGAGGTATGAGGAGGTCGGGAAAATATGTCAATGAAAGTAAATTTTGGTGAACTTAATGTGTTTTTAATCTTTATGTATCTTTTTTTCTGTTTTTTCGTATCTTTTCCTTTTCCTTTTTGATTTTTTATATTTTTACTGTATTAATTTTGAAAATTTTAATAAATATCTTTAAAAAAAAAAAAAGAGCCTGTGAGGGGAAGCAGTACACCTGGAGAGGGGAAGGGTAAATCGGTGAAGTGATTACCTGGCCCGAGGGTGTGATTGAGGTAAACCCCAGATTGCCGTGAAGCCGAGATCACAATAAGAGCAAGAGATCTCAGAAGTGTGACGGCCTGGGATTCGGACTCGGATGCTGAACCTGAGGAATCCCAGCCTGCACAGGATTCCCCGCCTCCAGAACCAGCTGAGCCAGGGCTGGGGCTTGAGCCTGAAGGGTCCTCACCTGTGCTGGATCCTCAGGTGCAGGCACCAGCTGAGTCTGCTCTGGCTCCTGAGGGGATGGAGGACGCATTGCCTGCAGGTGCTCCACTCTCAGCCCCGTCAGAGGAAGCTGAGGTTGCCTCTGGGTCTGGTAACCCTCCAGCCTCTCCTGAGCTGCAGAGGCTCAGGGCAGAGAGGCGGAGGGAAATAAGTTCCCGCAGGAGGAGTGCTCGCCTCCAGGCCAGTGGACCTGGGCCACCCTATGCCTCGGGGCAGATAAAAGCCAGCCAGCTCCAGTCCCAAGTTGCAGGAGCAACATTGGTAGCCAGTTCCTGCCTGAACCCTGTCCTGCTTTCTTGCCGGAGCTCCTGACCTCACCCGACTCCCTGCCCTGCACACAGCTTCAGCTTTGCCTCCATACTGCACCTTTGACCTCGGACTGGACTCGGACCTCGCCTCATGGTTAATCCATGGGACCAGCACAAGAAGACTGTTCTGGCAGAGGCTTAGGCTCAGGGTCAGTGGAAGTAAGCTTGAAAGGTTAGAGGCAAAAACCTAAAGCTATACTTTGGGGACCAGGGTCTTGAAAAGCCAAGCCGGGAGGAACAGTGTTGAGAGTAAAATTCTCTTATTCAATTAATTAGTGCAAAATACTAACTCACACATAATGCCCCCCAAGAAGACCAAGCACCCTGTGAGAGAAAACCCATACGAAATCTCTGGAGAAGAGAATGGGAATCCCCAGGGGGAGGAAACGAGAATAGAAGAGATGACTAAAACCCCACCTGAAGTAGAAGTTCCACAGTTCTCAGAGGATTTTGAAAAGTGGAAATTTGTACAAGAATGTAACTTGAAATTAGAGCTTGAGAAAAATACAACTGAACAAGACTTGGAAAAAGAAAAATTGAGGGCTGAGCAGGAAAGGAAATAGCAGCGGTTTCAGTTAGAGATGAGACAGTTGGAATTAACGGTATGATTGGAAAATCAAAATAATAGTAATAATACCAATGGGCAGAACCCAATGAAGATAGATTTAAAACGATTTCCTGAGTTTAGGCATAAGGATAGCCCAGAAGCATTTTTAGTATCCTTTGAGAGAGCCTGTCATGATTTTCACGTGAGAGAGGAAGATAAAATGATGATCTTGAGAGCTAGAATAAGTGGTCCTCTAGCTGAAATATATGCACAAATGACTGAGGAACAATCCCGAAATTTTGAGGTGTATAAGCAGTTAACATGCACCCGCTTTGGGATTACCTCAGAGCAGTTGAGAAATTTTTTTAGAAGTGTGACAAACGTGAGGGAGGAAACCTATGTGCAGCTTGGTGCAAAGATAAAAACTTACCTCACAAGATGGTTAGAGCAAGAGAATGCAGACATGGTACCTAAGATTAGGGAAGTGATAGTGTTGGAGCAATTTTACAGCACAATAAATGGCCAATTGAAGTACCTGATAAAAGAAAGGAACCGCAAGACAATAGAGGAAGCAGCTGGTTTAGCCGATAAAATAAATGAAATGGCCCACGGATTTGATGGGCCAAAATTTGGTGGGAGATATTGGGAAACAAACAATAATAAATTTCAGATAAGAGAAGTAGCTCCTCTTCAAAAAGCCAACATGAGAAGGCACACACCCATACAGAGTTTACTGAGGGAAAAGTCAATAAAACAAGTTATGCAGGACCCAAAGACATTTCATGCTGGAGATGTGGAAAATTAGGTCATAATTTTTTTATTGCAAAACAGGAAAAGAAACGTCTATTGGTAGCACCATACAAAAACAGACGTATTGTATCCGGCCTGTGGAGCAGGGCCAGACTAGTCAGGTTGTCAAGGGAACCAACATGCCAGCTAGGCCTGAGCCTGCTGAGGTAGTAAATGCCAAAGTCCTGCACTATTATGCAATTCAACAAGATAATCTCTTGTTAAAGAAAGCTGGAGAGTATATCTGGATAGATGGAAAAAGAAATCTCGGGTTAAAGGACATGGGTTCACAAGTCACTATAGTCCACCAGGATGAAGCCTTAATTCCAGGAAAATTAATAAAATTAAAAGGCATTTCTAAACAAGCAGAGATCCTAAAGGTGGCGGAAATAGATGTCAGGTTCAAAAACTGTGCAGGGAAGTGGCAGGTAGCCCTTTCGGAAGAAATTCCCACCCCTGTGCTCATTGGTTGGGACATTTTAGAACATGTGCAGAGTACTTTCATAGTTACCAGAGCAAACGGGAGCCTATAGTCACCTAATCCTGAGGGGGTGGATACAGTAGCAGAGGCAGACAATGCTGAAGGACAGCAAGGGAATGATCAGTGTGAGGAAAGAAAAGACACCTTTTTATTTCCTTTGACTAAAAGTCAAACCCCAAGTTTTGCCGAAAAGCAAAAAGAAGATACTGAGTCACAAATGTACTTTGAGGGAGCCGAGTCGGAGAGGCCATTAACTCCTGAGTGCCCAGAACGTTTTTGTTCGAGCAAGTACCTTTTATATCGAGAAGTCCTTGCCCCACCATCCGGGTGTGTGTGTGTGAAGAAGTGAGAAGACAGTTAGTAATCCCACATGAATACCGGGGCCAAATCCTGCAGCACGCTCACAATAGTGTATTTGGAGCGCATACGGGTATTACACGTACAAAATGGAGAGTGGCTCAGAATTTTTATTGGCCAGGCATGGGGAAACAAATAAAACAATACTGTCAAGCTTGTGACATATGTCAGAAAAGAGACACCGGTCAAGACAAAACAAAAGCCAAATTGTGCCCCTTGCCTATCATATCAACCCCTTTTCAACGGTTAGGGCTGGACCTGATAGGGCCCTTGCCTAGAGCCAGAAGGCGGGGAAACATCCTCACCATAGTGGATTACGCAACCAAATATCCAGAAGCCATTCCGTTGCGAAACATTGAAATGGAAATGGTGGCAAGCGCTTTAATTAACTATATGAGTAGATTGGGCTTTGCCAGTGAAATAGTCACTGACGGGTTCTTCTTTTACATCAAGACTAACGAAAAGAGTATGTTACAGAAAGGTAGCCGTGTTGGTCTGCCATAGTCAAAACAAAAAATTTTTTTCCCCTTCCAGTAGCACCTTAAAGACCAACTAAGTTAGTTCTTGGTATGAGCTTTCGTGTGCATGCACACTTCTTCAGAGTATGGGAAAGAGTATGGGAAGTGTGTGGTATTAAGCATTTAACATCAACACCTTACCACCCTGAAACTAATGGATTAGTTGAAAGATTTAATGGAACCCTAATGAGAATGATTAAAGCCTATACTGCATAAAATCCCAATGATTGGGATGATAAGATACAACCACTACTGTATGCATCTAGGGATGTACCCCAAGAAAGTACCGGGTTTAGCTCATTTAAGTTATTGTGCGGGAGGCCCCATTAGCTAAAGTTAAAGCTAAAGTCAGGTTAAGAACAGTTTCAGGTTAAGAACGGACCTCCAGAACGAATTAAGTTCTTAACCCGAGGTACCACTGTATTTAGTTTAGGCTGGGATAGCCAACATGGTGCCTTCAAAACTCCCATTAGACCCAGCCAGCAGAGCCAATGCTCAGGGATGATGGGAGCTGGATTCCAACAACATCTGGAGAGCACCATCTTAGCTATTCTTAGTTGTTCTTTCACATCAAGACTAACGAAAAGAGTATGGGAAGTGTGTGGTATTAAGCATTTAACATCAACACCTTACCACCCTGAAACTAATGGATTAATTGAAAGATTTAATGGAACCCTAATGAGAATGATTAAAGCCTATACTGCAGAAAATCCCAATGATTGGGATGATAAGATACAACCACTACTGTATGCATCTAGGGATGTACCCCAAGAAAGTACCGGGTTTAGCTCATTTAAGTTATTGTGCGGGAGGCCCCATTAGCTAAAGTTAAAGCTAAAGTCAGGTTAAGAACAGTTTCAGGTTAAGAATGGACCTCCAGAACAAATTAAGTTCTTAACCCGAGGTACCACTGTATTTAGTTTAGGCTGGGATAGTCAACATGGTGCCTTCAAAACTCCCATTAGACCCAGCCAGCAGAGCCAATGCTCAGGGATGATGGGAGCTGGATTCCAACAACATCTGGAGAGCACCATCTTAGCTATTCCTAGTTCAGGGGAATTTAGATTATTGTTGTCTGCCACCCACTAGAAAACTGCTTTATATTAAGTTGGACTGTTGGCCCACAATGCTCACTAATTATATTCACTGCCTGACAGCAGCTCTCTAGGATGTCAGAGTGGACTCTTTCCTCGTTATATCTGGAGTTGTCACGAATGGAGTCTGGAACAGTTTGCATGCAAAATATATGCTTTATCGCTGCATGACAACTGTTCCTTCACTGTTGTCCCAGGCTAGAAGAGAGGCGGAATAAATTCTTCCACATGTGGTGGACATGTAAAAAGGTAAAAGTGTATTCGGAAATGATTTACAATGAATTGGAAAAAAACATTCAAAACTATTTTATCCCCCAAAACCAGAGTCCTTTTTGTTGGGGATAATCCATACTGAAATTCTCAGGTGTCGAAAAAAGGTTATTTATGTGTGCAACTACGGCCCGTGTTTTATTAGCTCCCAAATGGAAAGTGAGTGAGGTCCCAACTAAAGAGGATTGGCAACTTAAATTTGACAGAATATGCACAACTTGCAGATTTAACATATAGACTAAGAGAGCAAGAAGAGCATATGTTTCAAGAAGACTGGAAAACATTTATTGAATATATGGAAAATAACTGTATACATCTGAAAACGCTGGCAGCATGAAGATAAATTCAACAGAGTAAATAATTTTTGATGGATGTAAAAGTGGAAAACTGATCTGAATGGTTACAGTAAAATATGCCAGGATGTAGGCTACGTAGAATGAACCATGGAAAGAGAAGAAGGGAAATCACTGGATATTTTAAAGTTTGTAAAATGTTTATTTGAAATTGAAAAATTGAAAATTAATAAAAATTATTATAAAAGAAGAAGAGAGGTGAAATACAAATATCTGAATGAACAAACGAACGTACGCAGAACAAGGTTCCATTATTCCCTTTAGACATCCACATCTGAATAGGATTCTGTACATCATAGCCTGTTAACCAACCTTTCACTATTACTGTTGAAAAAAGGCCCTCTTCCCCAGGAGATCCCACAGAGCTTCCTTGACATCTTTATTCCTGAGGCTGTAGATGTAAGGGTTGGACATTGGGGTGATGACAGTGTACACCACAGCAAAGACAGCCCCTCGCTGGGATGAGTAGCTGGATGTTGGCAGAAAGTAGACAGCAATGATAGCTCCATAGAAGAAGGTCACCATGGTGAGGTGGGAGCCACAGGTGGAGAAAGCTTTGCGCCTCCCCGAAGAAGATAACTTCATCACAGCTACCACAATGCGGACGTAGGTGAGGATGATTAACACAAAAGGTCCAAGAACGACGATGACACCTTCAAAGAAGATGACGGCTTCATTGATGCTGGTGTCTGAGCAGGACAGCTGCAGGAGGGGCTGATGGTCACAAAAGTAATGGAACAAGTGGTTGTCCCCACGATAACTGAGACGCAGGAGGAGGCTGGCATGGAGCATGGAGTGGAGGGTAGAAACAATCCAGCAGCCAGCTACCAGGTGTCCACAGACCTTCTGGTTCATTACCGTAGTGTAGTGTAGTGGATTGCAAATTGCAACATAGCGATCCAGAGCCATGACGCTCACTATCAGAAGGTCAGTCACGCCAAACACGTAGAAGAAAAAGAACTGAGCCATGCAGCAGTAGAAAGGGATAGTCTTGGAAGAGGAGATGATGTGAGCCAGCATCTGAGGCACAGTGACTGACAGGAAGCCCACATCCACCACAGAGAGGCTCCGAAGCAAGAAATACATGGGAGTCTGGAGTCGGGCATCCAGAGAGATGAGAATGATCATCATGATGTTGCCCAGAAGTCCTGCTCCATACATCAGCAGAAAGATTAGGAACAAGAGTGGCTGCTCTTTAGGCTGGGTGGAAAAACCCAGAAGGACAAACTCGACGATGTCTGTGCCATTCTCACAGTCCTTGGGACCTGCAGAGAGAAACACACCACACAGCTGGCATGAGCCAAAGGTCTTCATAGCATAGCTTCCTGCCTAAAGGAAGACCCATCTAACACAACACTGAAAGGGATGGTTCAGTGGTTAAGATTGCAAATTTTGGAACGCAGATTCTGAAGTTGAACTCTCAGTATGTGAATTTTGGCCTTTCTACACTTGTTGAGCAGTCTTTTTCTTTTGTGGTTTTATCAGGTGGAAAATGCGGAATGCCATTAACAAACTCTCAGCTACCAAATACTATCAAATGCTTTGGATACTGCCCACCATTTCATATCAACAATAAAGTGCTGTCAACATTTCTAAATATGATACCATATAAAGAATCAAATATTTTTGCTTAATAAATATTCTGGCATAGCTACCGTTAAATACTAGGTGGTCATTCCCCCCCCCCCCCATTCAGTTGTTTGGATATTGATAAAGGTCATCTCCTCCTAAACCAGAGATGGGGGACTTGTTGTCTTCCAACTGTTGTTGGACCTCAACTCTCACCTGCCCCAGGTAGCACAGCCAACAGTCAGGGATGATGGAAGTTGAAGTTCAACATCTGAAGGACGCAGGTTATCCACTCCTGCTCTGAACTATCCTTTCCTGCTTACAATGATTCTCCAGTTTTGTTGCATTATATCTGGCTAATGACCACAAGTCACACTCATTGTTTCAACACACCTATTCGTTTGTGGCTCCACCTTGACAGTTTTCATAGGATGGAACAAGAAACAACACGCGACAAGCATGTGATGACCTGGTGCATTTCCCAATTCTTAAAATTATAATTATGAAAAAATGAAAAAATGGTTCAGGGCTGCCTTTAATGTGCTTTCAACACATAATGATGCATTATATTGAGTAAAGCCATTGGTTTACCTTGCCCAGTCATCTCTACTGTGACTGGCAGCAGTGAGCCAAGATCTCGGGCCGAGATTGCCCCCCAATGAGTCAATTTAAGAGTATTTGTTGTGATCGTGAATCTGTGGAACAAAATAACATATTCACATGGCATGCATTATCTTTTGCACCCTGATGATGCCATGGAAAACCAAGGCAATAACTGATCAAAGAAGAATCTGACAGATTCAGGGACCACAGGGCACATGTGAATGAAGTATAGAGAGTGAATGACTGAGTGGGGGAAAGTGGATAGCAGATAATCATTTAGCCCTGTGCATCTTACTAGACAGTCAAGTACAGCAGCAGATATATAGACAGAAGATGGGGAGGGAGAGAGAGAGGGAGACACAGAACATATTTTTTGGTGGTGGTGAGCCATGTTCTAAAATATGGGTTTGCTGTTATCACGTCTAGTAAGATCACATCATAGTCTGAACACAAAGTTTCATGGATATTGAACTGGATGTAGGGATGTGTGAACATGTCCATTTTGGTTCCTTTGGTTCCTATAATCTTAAATTCAATTATCCACATTCCTACATCAGTGTGCTTTTTATTTTATGTCTGTGTGATAATTCATAGAATCATAGAATCATAGAGTTGGAAGAGACCATAAGGGCCATCGAGTCCAACCCCCTGCCAAGCAGGAAACACCATTCATCAGGATTTTAGTGCAATTTCCCCCCAATTTGCATATTTTATATGCATGTTTTTACAAAGCAAATTGTAATGCAATTTTGTATGTTGTTTTTGGTAATATATGCATTTTTTTATGAGCACTTGCCTAGTAAATTCATTTTTGTACACATTACTTGACTGAAGAGCCACAATGCAAAGTTCAGAGAAGCATGAAATTTGGAGAATGGCTATGTTTCAGTTTTCATGTGGCTTCTGAAAGTGTGGATTAAGTAGCCCACCCTCTTCCCGTAATAACTCTCGCTCTCACTCCCTAATGGACCCACTCTTTCTGCCTGCACAAGCTCCCATTCAAATTCTTGCTCCCCTCCTTCCACCAGACCCACCCTCTGCCCATGCAATTCTGAGGAGGAGCCTGAATATGTGAAGAAAAAGTAGTTCTGTTTGAAGTCCAAACAGGACAGGGGACACTTTTCTCAAAAACGAAAAGAAAAAGACACACTTTTTTAGGGATGGGTGGAAACCCTAGTTAACACTTGCTTTAAAGTATCACGCAGTATCTCTGCACACAAATCAGAATGAATGATAATTAAATGCCCATTATCATCTCATCTCCCTGCAAATTAATAAACAGGTTTTCTGGAAGCAGTCTATTAGTCTGCTCCAGTGCAAACAATGAAGGGGGCTTTCTGATGACAATTTATTGTAGGATCAGTGTTCCTCATGCATGCAAAAGTTTGGGGTTTTTTTTGTAGAGGACACACCACATTGTTGTGATATTTCAATGTCCCATTTGCAAGTTAAGCCCTCGTCTGAAAGTACCCAAAGAGGTGGAAGACTCCGGTAAACACTTGCCCCCCCCAAATGGGGCAGTATAATTCACAATAACAAGCTTAAGATGTGAAGGTGAGCAATCAAGCTGAAACTACAGCACATATTAGAGGTCTTCTACTGTCCCACAATCACTTTACCTATTTTGTGCTTCCATATATCAAATGTCCACATTTTACATCCTTGTGCACAACATATCCACAGGCTTTCCATTCACAGATCTCTGTTGCTCACGCCTATAGGAACATACACAAGAGCATTTTCTCTCTAAACTTTTGCCGGGCTGATCTTGCATCAGAAGGGCTGCCTTGCCTTGCCTTCGTCTGGGCCAGACAAATTCAGTCCCACCACAGACTCGCATTCTGTCTCATCTAGCTGATGAAGGTCTACATAAAGGGTGCCTAGCACACTGTTACAGACATTGTGTTAAAAGTTAATGGGGCATCAGAGACTGTAGCATGCCTCAAGATAGTAGCTAAACCCATCCTTACCTGCCTCTGTTTGGATGCTCTTAACTCCTCACCAACTTGATCTTCAGGCTTGAACAAAAGCACTGGGTAAAATGGAACAAAACCCAACAGAACTGCTTTGCTTAAGTATCTCTAAGTTCTGATAAGAAACAGGAAGGGTCTCGTTAAAGGATTTGCATTGGGAGCCTGTAGAGATCTCTCACAAGCCACTTGAGAATAGCTGCTCTTCAACTCTAAAAAGAAAACTTAGCAATCGTGTTCTACATATCAAGTATAAAAATTCCACCCTTTCCCCAGCTAATGTTTCCCCCCATAAACTGGATTGTATCATATCTGTTTACATGAAATCAGGCCACCAAAGATTGCAACAGACTACAACCGACCTTGCTTTTTAACCTCTATGGATTCAGCTAGACTGGTAACGAAAAAGCAATTTATATGTGTTGTATGTGCGATATGAAAGGAACATTTCGTACAAAGATTACCATAATAAAGGACAAAAGTGGTAAGGAAGACATCAAGAAGAGGTGGCAAGAATACACAGAGGAATTATACCAGAAAGATATGGATGGCTCGTACACCCCAGGTAGTGTGGTTGCTGACCTTGAGCCAGACATCCTGGAGAGTGAAGTCAAATGGGCCTTAGAAAGCACTGCAAATAACAAGGCCAGTGGAAGTGATGGTATTCCAGCTGAACTATTTAAAATTTTAAAAGATGATGCTGTTAAGGTGCTACACTCAATATGCCAGCAAGTTTGGAAAACTCAGCAGTGGCCAGAGGATTGGAGAAGATCAGTCTACATCCCAATCCCAAAGAAGGGCAGTGCCAAAGAATGCTCCAACTACCGCACAATTGCACTCATTTCACACGCTAGCAAGGTTATGCTTAAAATTCTACAAGGAAGGCTCAAGCAGTATGTGGACCGAGAACTCCCAGAAGTGCAAGCTGGATTTAGAAGAGGCAGGGGAACAAGAGACCAAATTGCAAACATGTGCTGGATTATGGAGAAAGCTAGAGAGTTCCAGAAAGACATCTACTTCTGCTTCATTGACTATGCAAAAGCCTTTGACTGTGTCGACCACAGCAAATTATGGCAAGTTCTTAAAGAAATGGGAGTGGCTGATCACCTCATCTGTCTCCTGAGAAATCTCTATGTGCGACAAGAAGCTACAGTTAGAACTGGATATGGAATAACTGATTGGTTCAAAATTGGGAAAGGAGTACGACAAGGCTGTATATTGTCTCCCTGCTTATTTAATTTATATGCAGAATTCATCATGCGGAAGGCTGGGCTGGATGAATCCCTAGCTGGAATTAAGATTGCCGGAAGAAATATCAACAACCTCAGATATGCAGATGACACAACTTTGATGGCAGAAAGTGAGGAGGAATTAAAGAACATTTTAATGAGGGTGAAAGAGGAGAGTGCAAAATATGGTCTGAAACTCAACATCAAAAAAATGAAGATCATCGCCACTGGTCCCATCACCATGGAGGCAGTGAGAGATTTTACTTTCTTGGGCTCCACGATCACTGCAGATGGTGACAGCAGCCACGAAATTAAAATTTTCTTGGGAGAAAAGCAATGACAAACCTAGTCAGCATCTTAAAAAGTAGAGACATCACCTTGCCAACAAAGGTCCGTATAGTAAAAGCTATGGTTTTCCCAGTAGTGATGTATGAAAGTGAAAGCTGGACCATAAAGAAGGCTGATCGCCGAAGAATTGATGCTTTTGAATTATGGTGCTGGAGGAGACTCTTGAGAGTCCCATGGACTGCAAGAAGATCAAACCTCTCCATTCTTAAGGAATCAGCCCTGAGTGCTCACTGGAAGGACAGATCGTGAAGCTGAGGCTCCAATACTTTGGCCACCTCATGAGAAGAGAAGACTCCCTGGAAAAGACCCTGATGTTGGGAAAGATGGAGGGCACAAGGAGAAGGGGACGACAGAGGACGAGATGGTTGGATAGTGTTCTCGAAGCTACCAGCATGAGTTTGACCCAACTGTGGAAGGCAGTGGAAGACAGAAGTGCCTGGCGTGCTTTGGTCCATGGGGTCACGAAGAGTCAGACACGACTAACGACTAAACAACAACATGTGCGATATAACATTGTGCTACCAGATGGTGACATGGAGTCCCGTTTTTCTTTACCTGTTTTCCCTGTTTAAATTTACAACACTTTATACTGAAACACTTCTGGCTACGTCAGGCAGGGCAGGGCTAAGACATTTTGGCACCTGAGAAGAACCATGAAATGCCCCCACTGCAGGGAGGGGCATGAAGATCTACATCAGGAACAAGGTGTGTGTGGGGGGGAGAGATTTATTTTGGGGACAAGGAAGAAGTGAAGAGCTACATTTGGAATAAGGGTGGGAATCAAATCAACCTTACCCAGTGGATGAACTGGGAATCAAAGGCCACTGCAGTGGGAGTGGGGCCTTCTCTGAATCACACCATAGGGGTGCAGATCCTAGGAGAATCCAGAGGGCAGCTCCCACCGTTTCCTCCCTGGGGGTGGGAAGAGGCCAGCAGCACCTCCTATTAAAACATTAAAAGTGTGTTATATTAGGGAATGGGAACGTTGCTTTGCAAATGTGTTTATTAGGCAATTTTTCAAATTAAAATGTATATATGGGATACCATTGCACTAAAATGCTACAGACATTCATTTTTCAATAAAATGCAACCAGGTGCAGAAATATCATGTGACATCATTATGATGGCAGGACGAAGCATTTGCCTTTGCATACTAGCTTGTATCAAATGATTCACTTCCTGCTTCTTGCTTTCAGCAAGTATTGGCTGCCCTTGGATGCTCTGAGCAAAAGGCACCAAATGCAATTCCCACTTGCTAAGGAACCCCCAGGAGTGCTCTTAAAGTGCTCCTTTGCAACCAGGCCTTTGTGGGTGTGATTGGGGCGAGGTGGCCTCATGGGCTGAATTGGGACCTCTGGTGAGCCCGGTCTGAGGTTCTTCATCTCTGGTCTACATGAAGCCACTAGGAGACATCATCCTGAGGTTTAGGCTGAGACTCCATCAGTCCATGACACCCATCTCTCCAAAAAAGAGGATGCTGATTTGCATAACAGTTGTACGTGTTAATTTATACGTATAGCTGTAAACTTGGATATAGTTACTATCGTTTAAACAGAAAGACAACAAATCTCCCCAGCCATTGCAGGTGACCTGGGTGTACCTGCCTGATCTACTGTCTAGGTGCTAGTCATGGGTAGGCAGCTTCAAGGGCCATCTACTTGCTCTCCCCTTTGGGGTTAAAAGGTAAAGGTAAAGGGACCCCTGACAATTAAGTCCACTCGTGAACAACTCTGGGGTTGCGGTGCTCATCTTGCTTTATAGGCCGAGGGAGCCGGTGTTTGTCCACTTCTGCAGACAGTTTTTCCAGGTCATGTGGCCAGCATAACTGTAGCACCCTGCTTGTGGTTAACGCTTAGCTGGAATGAAATATTCAACGCAGCAATAGAGAAATTAAAATAATAATTTATTTGTTGGACAAATAAATAAGAGGCACAGTGGTATATGGTTACCAAGCTCTGGCCTGGCCTCCTGCCATTATGGCCAGCACTTATATTCCCTCAGCTCAGCCCCCTTGCTCCTCCTTTGGCTGCCTCTGTCCAATCAGCCTGGTTAAAATTCCTATTGGCTGTTTGCTAGAACCAATCATAAAAGATACACCCATTTCCTATTACCTTTTATGGGAGACAAAGAGCTATATTTCCTTCTATTTATAATTGGCAAATAAGTAGTCATATATCTTACATTTACCTCGACCAGGCACCTTAATTACCAGATAACCTTTTGCCCTAGACTAGGCGCCTTAACTAACATTTCATCTTTTGCCCTATTGCCCTATTCACTCCAAAACAGATGGTGGCTAATTTTATCTTAAACAGATATTTTGGGTTCACCTCCTCACACATCATCAATGAAAGATCTCCTTCTTTGGAGGTCATTAAGCAGAGGCCCAACAACCATATGTCAGGAGTGCTCCGATGGCGTCTCTCTGTCTGGCAGGGGTCCGGACCCAATGGCCCTCATGGTCTATTCCAACTCTTCTCTGATTCTATAATTTCTTACTTTCTAAATCCTTTGCATAATTACATTTAAGCCAATATATTTCATAACATGTATAGCTTTTTAGAAGAAAGGGAACTTAGTAAAAGCTAAGCTAAATTCTAAAGATTCAAAGCAGTTTCGCCTAGTGCAGTTGCTGTTTGTATTAGCTCTTGCCCTTTTAACCTTAGGAAGATGTGGCTCAAGTTTAATGGGAGGCACAATAATTATTACTATTTTTGCAACCTTGATTGTATTCTATAATTTGTATGGTCAGTGTGACCTTTTGCTCCTAGCCTGTAATTTTCTTTTACAACCCTGAGACACTGCTATAGATCAGGGGGGCCCTTGATCAAGAAGATAAACAGCTGCCAGAGTATGGTTTCTGCCTGGCATGAGAGATACGAACATTTACAAATATATATTTCTTTAAGGTCATTTTTAGAATACAGGAATCTGATCAAAATATAAGCCTTGATTAAATGCAGGCTATGATCAGATGCCTCATTCCCCCCTTTCAAGCTCAAGGACCTTCCCAAGTGTCCTTGATAGCTTGACCTTCATCATATTCCTGAGGTAAAGCTCTGTATAGGGCCATGATATGAGGTAGAGTTTCATTTGAAATCATCTTGCTAATTGTACTTCTAAAACATGAAATGATACATGGCACCATACACAAAACCATTACTACTACCGTCAAGAAAAACAAGCAAGACAATAGTATCCCTTTGAGTCCTGCGACATTTGGAAACCAGTTGGTGAGCCATCCCATATCCCATCCTTCCCATGTTTGTACTGGGACATGTGCTATATTCTCCATCTTTGTGGCCAACACACGGATTGCCTCACCATTATCAGAAATGTTAAAGCAACAGGCATTCCCTGTCAAGTTCAAGACTCCACATAGGCCTCCCTGCCTGGCAAGTACATAATCCATTCCCATTTTCAGCTGCAAAATGGCGGCTCTACTTTCATCCAACTGTTGTGCAATAAGTCTCAAACTCTGGGCCGTTGCATTGGTTACAAGTTCCACTACTGCTTGCAATCAAATTATTCTGTTTAGATTATAAATAGGATCCCGAGCCCCTTGTATGAGCTCATCAGGATTCCAGGAGGCAGGTTCATAATAGGCTATAATGCGCTCTGGTGGCCAATCATCAGTATCGCTCCAACTTTGGGTACTTCCTCCTGCTATATGAGAAATATCAGCGTTTCTTCGTGTACGCTTGGCTGAACTAGTGGGCATAATCCACATTGGTGGTAATACCCATCCCAGGAAACAAGTCCCACTCCATTTGGAAGGGAGTTTCTTGTATGCCCATTCTCCACATATCCACCACAACCATCGGGTCTGAGGTTTTTGGTATGTGGAGTGCATAAGGCGAAATATCAAAAGGGGTACAGAGTTCACAGTGCAGTATGTTAGATTGCCTTTTTCTGTCATAGTTATGTTCCACACCATTTTCCATGCATGAATAAAAGGAGGTGCACAGGGCAAGGTATTCCGAGTTCGATAGGTAGTACCGTTTGCCCAGGTTTGACTATTCTTAATATAATCCCAAGTATAGTGGCAATGAGAAGAGCCTATCATGGTAGAATCAGCTGCCTCTGATGATTTATGTACACAGAATTCCCCTTGTACAGGTATAACTCGTATTGGTTTAGTTGAGTTCCATCCGGGGAAATTCTGTACTTCTGTTTGGTGTGGCATTTCGCTTACCATACCAATGGCATTTAATGGTATTGGTAATAAGGGCATACCTCCCTCTGAATCATCTGGCCCAAGAGAGCAAACAAGGCAATTGGTCCTATTTGTAACATTGGCTACCATCTCAGCTAAGCCTACCCACATATTGTGGTCATGGCGGAATCCATATTTAGCAAATTTGCTCAAATTCAAGGACCCTTCCCCTTCCCAAGGGATCAGGATTAATAATAAAATCATGTTGATGTCTAGTATATGCATTCCTTCCACAAAAGATTACCTTATTGTGATAACAAAAAAATATTAGCCCCAATATAATTCCTCCAGTGACAGAAATGGGGAACCACCAAGACCAAAACATATATCCCAAGGATCCCCAATGAGTAATATCCCTGATAATTATTCCACAAAAAGGGACATTCAATCAATTGTATAAGAGAATCTTCCTGTTCACAATCGCTGGTTCAGGTGCTCCTCAAGCTTCAGGCGTGCGCAGGTCAGCCAGCTTCCAGGTTGTGGCTGCAGCAGGCCAGTCGTCTAATGTTGCCCGTGACCTAGCCCGTTCCCCGTAGGGCTAGATACAGGGGTTTTTTTGAGAGAGTCAGTTTAAAAAAGGATTAGAGGGGTCACCTTTGCACGTCCAACTGCCTTCGGACTTCTTCAAACGGGAGTGATGAATCCAGGGGGTCACCTCAGCTACCTTCACCGCTGTTGGAGTAGAGAGCAAGACGGTGTAAGGTCCACGCCACTTAGGTGCAAGTGGATCACGTTTCCACTCTTTCACCCATACGCTATTCGCCAGCCTGGAACTGATGAATCGGCTCGGCAATGCTGCACGGCGTGTGCTTGAGGGCCCACCTGTTAAGATAAACAAAAACAACAAAAAAACACGGGAGAGAGACAAAAACACGGGAGAGATTGCACTTGTCCCTGTGTCACATGGTCTCCTATTTGTTTGAGGTCAGCTGGAATATCCTGAAGAAAAGAGGGTGACCTCCCATACAGGAGCTCAAAAGGTGACAACTTAAGTCTTTTGTGGGTGCACACTGAACACGAAACAGTGTTATGGGTAACACATCACTGCTGTGGCCAGCATTACCATCTTTTCCTTCTGCCACTTCTTCTTCTCTTGTTTCTCAGCCTCATCCCTATTCCGATAAACTCGACGTGCAATGGCCATAATTTGGCTCATCAGCATCCCTTCCCATCCTTCTGATTTCTGAATTTTCTTACGAATGTCAGAAGCGCACTGGGCCACAAAAGTAGCAGTAATCATTCTGCTGTTTTCAGGGGCTTCAGGGTCAAAAGGAGTCCATATACAATAGGCTTCCTGCAGCCTCTCTAAAAAGTCTCCTGGATTCTCATTAGGTTTCTGTTCTACTTCTGAGACTTTAGACATATTAGTGGGCTTCTGGCATGCCCTGCGGATACCTTGCACAAGCGTCTGGCGGTAGGTGGTAAGCCTGGCCAGGTGAATTGCATTGTTTGGATCCCAATTAGGATCTTCCAAAGGAAAGTTATCCTGGAGATGACGGTCAATATTATAAATATTTCCCACTCTGGCCTGCTCACGCAAATATATCTGTGCCTTCTCAATTATGTCTCTCCTTTCCTCAGTGGTGAACAGAGTATTCAGGAGTTGGTGACAATCTGTCCAAGTAGGACTATGAGTATTTACTATTGAAGTCACCAAGTCCATCATAGCCTGAGGTTTTTCTGCGAAAGATGGGGTGTGTGTTTTCCAATTCATCAGATCCGTAGTTGTGAATGGAATGTACTGGAGGGTCGAAGTTCGAGGTGGCCGTGGTCTGGGTTGCCCGTTAACCAGCACAGGCTCCTCAAGTGCATCAAATACTCTTCTAAGAGGGGCTACTACGTGACCTTTCTCTTCGCTTTGCTCTAGGGGCCTCAAATCATAGGGGATGGTATCTGTCCCAAGGCGTTCTTTTAGCAGCTTTATACGCCTTGCTGTATTGCTTGCTGACCGATCAAGGTCTCCCTGTAACTTCTGTAATAGTTCTCTAGGATTTGGATGTACAGGGGTTTGGGGTGGGCAATTGGTTGTTCCACTAAAGGAGACTGTAGATGGAGTTCTACTGGGACTCACAGGTGGAATAACCACTTCTGCTTGGGCTTTATTATAGGACTCCAAGGCCTCCTGAAGATATTTATCATAATCTATCAAGGAATCAAGTTCTGTGACTCCACCCCCATTATTCATTCCACTTTCTTGCCTTGGGGTTACAACTGGTGGAGTATTTGGATTAGGCTCCCCTCGATGTGGAGCATAGGGTGGAGGTGGAAGCACCTCTTCCTCTGGTCCCTCAAAAATGGGTTTGAGTTTATTTGGCAAGATTCCTTTCCTAACTTCGGCTTTTACAGCCAATAATTTGCATCGTTAGACTTTGCATTCCCTTATCTATGGAGGATTTTTATTTAATGTGCTCAGCCAAGAATCTATATATGAAAATTGTTCTGGGCACCCTCCAGTTTCTTTGGCGATATTAGTCCAAAGTTTGCTTACTAAATTTATATCAAAGGTTCCCTGAGATGGCCATTCAGTATTTTGTTTCGGCCACTCTAATTCACATAACGTTCTCAAGCGCTCTGGCGTCATTTTGACTCCATATGCCCCTGAGAAGGCTTTCTTAAAATTATTTAACATACATTCAAGAGGTGTATTTCCCCCCTTTGAACCTCCAACTCCCATTATATGGGCCTGTGAAGTATCCACTCAGTCACTCACACACTCGCCTTACTGGGAAACGAAGTAGTACCCACTCCACACTTACAGATTGTACTTTCTCACACATACAATGCGCTGGATACTTCACCACACTCTACCTCCCAACCTTTCCCTTTTCCCTACATCAGATCACCGTCTGATGTACCCAGCCATGTAGCGTACTCAGTTTCCCCTTACTGAGACGCAGAAGTTTGATCAGGACTTCTCTTCCTCCTAATTAATTGGAGGGCCAAACCCTTTGTGCACTTACCCTTAGCTGGTTCCCAGTTTATTTCTCTGGTTACCCCCGGTCCGTCGCCGTCGGTGGGCAGGGTATCAGACAGACGAGACTTCTGCGTTCCCCTGGAAAAATGTTCCAGTGCGCGCTGGGTAAGCAGTCAGTGGTCCTCCCTCTTGTACCCTGCCCAGTAAGGCGATGGGGCTGCGTTCCAGCAGACCACTTATCCGAGTCACAGAGGCACCATAAAATGTAGCACCCTGCTTGTGGTTAACGCTTAGCTGGAATGAAATATTCAACGCAGCAATAGAGAAATTAAAATAATAATTTATTTGTTGGACAAATAAATAAGAGGCACAGTGGTATATGGTTACCAAGCTCTGGCCTGGCCTCCTGCCATTATGGCCAGCACTTATATTCCCTCAGCTCAGCCCCCTTGCTCCTCCTTTGGCTGCCTCTGTCCAATCAGCCTGGTTAAAATTCCTATTGGCTGTTTGCTAGAACCAATCATAAAAGATACACCCATTTCCTATTACCTTTTATGGGAGACAAAGAGCTATATTTCCTTCTATTTATAATTGGCAAATAAGTAGTCATATATCTTACATTTACCTCGACCAGGCACCTTAATTACCAGATAACCTTTTGCCCTAGACTAGGCGCCTTAACTAACATTTCATCTTTTGCCCTATTGCCCTATTCACTCCAAAACAGATGGTGGCTAATTTTATCTTAAACAGATATTTTGGGTTCACCTCCTCACACATCATCAATGAAAGATCTCTTTCTTTGGAGGTCATTAAGCAGAGGCCCAACAACCATATGTCAGGAGTGCTCCGATGGCGTCTCTCTGTCTGGCAGGGGTCCGGACCCAATGGCCCTCATGGTCTATTCCAACTCTTCTCTGATTCTATAATTTCTTACTTTCTAAATCCTTTGCATAATTACATTTAAGCCAATATATTTCATAACATGTATAGCTTTTTAGAAGAAAGGGAACTTAGTAAAAGCTAAGCTAAATTCTAAAGATTCAAAGCAGTTTCGCCTAGTGCAGTTGCTGTTTGTATTAGCTCTTGCCCTTTTAACCTTAGGAAGATGTGGCTCAAGTTTAATGGGAGGCACAATAATTATTACTATTTTTGCAACCTTGATTGTATTCTATAATTTGTATGGTCAGTGTGACCTTTTGCTCCTAGCCTGTAATTTTCTTTTACAACCCTGAGACACTGCTATAGATCAGGGGGGCCCTTGATCAAGAAGATAAACAGCTGCCAGAGTATGGTTTCTGCCTGGCATGAGAGATACGAACATTTACAAATATATATTTCTTTAAGGTCATTTTTAGAATACAGGAATCTGATCAAAATATAAGCCTTGATTAAATGCAGGCTATGATCAGATGCCTCATAACTAAGCCGCTTCTGGCAAATCCAGAGCAGTGCACGGAAATGCCATTTACCTTCCTGCCGGAAGGGTACCTATTTATCTACTTTAAGGTTACCTGACTTTTTTCAAAGAATCCGGGGATACTTCTTTTTTTTTGAAAAGAGAAAAAAAAGTTATTAAAAATGTGTTTTGTTTTGTTTTTTAAAAAGAAGTAATATCTTCTCTTCTGTGGTCTCCTCTGGCCTTCCTCTGCGGCCTTCCTCTGGGCCCTGGCCTGCTCTTTTGGAGTGCTAGCCGCCATGGAGTAGGCTCGGGTCAGGCCTGGGCTCGGCCACGTGTCCTTGCCCTCCCCATGCTCTTCTACCTCTTCTCCTCAGTGGTGGCAGTGGCGCAGCAAGGCCGGGGCTCCCCTCTTTTTTCTCCTTCCTCTTTCTCTCTCTTCCTTCTCCCTGCATTGGCTCCGGGGTTTTCCTGGCCCTGGAGCACCGCTGGGCAGTTGGCCTGGTGCTCTCACTCCCAGCTCGATTTGGGTCAAGGGAGGATCAGCGGGTTCCCCAGTTGAAACACTGGGCATCCCCGGTTCCTCCTCAGCAGTGCAACTGGCAGCAGCAGACTCAGCAGCCCAGAGCCAGCCTGGTAGCGCAGTTGGCTCTGGCTGGCTTCAGGAGCTGCTCGCTGCCATGGCGCCTGCCATTTTGCCTTGCCAGAAGTCCCCATATGATGTGTCTTGTGCCGCTGAACCAATCACACAACATTCATTCCCCACTAATAAATCTATAACACTTAAAATATAAATCCGGGGACATTAAATGAAATCCGGGGACGGATTTTGTCCAGGGACAGATTTGTAAATCGGGGGACTGTCCCCAGGAAACAGGGACATCTGGTAACCATAATCTACTTGCACTGCGTGCTTTTGAACTGCTAGGTTGGCAGGAGCTGGGACCGAATAACGGGGGCTCACCCTGTCGTGGGGATTCGAACTGCCGACCTTTCAATCAGCAAGCCCAAGTGGCACAGTGGTTACTTATCTTTAAAATGGACTTGGAGCCAGACAGCCTTTCACATAGAGAATGCCTTCCAACAGAGGACTTTAAAGGAGGACACCGGACCGCTTATGTACATACTAGGCAGATGGTGGAGATTATGACATTTCTGAACTAGTATCATGGTACACTGAAGGAGTAGCCTGAACAAGTGGAAAATTAAGCTAGCAGGACAGAGATACTATTTACTGGGGAGTCATGAGTCCTGAAGAATCTGTATGATGGGGTTGCACTTTGCTTTGTTGCTTATGGGTACTCCAGCACTGCCTGAGATTGCCCAGGTGGTTGGGATGACTTCTTAAACACTTTTGGCTGGTATAGCTGTTCTGTCCTTTTCCTGGAGAAGTCAGACTTGGCCACAGTCATCCATGTGTTACACACCAACCCAATCTCCCACTGGTGCAAGATTCCAGGAGTTCTAGGCATTTACTCAGGGTTCACTCTCCTCGGAATGAGGGACAGATGAGACTGTGGTGTCTTTGTGATATATGGTTTATTTACACATGCTTCTCCCATAGCCACAGACTTGGATTCCAGCAGAAATCAAGCATGTTTCTCCCTCACAGGCTTCAGCCTACAGCCTGCTTCTAGCTTCCAGTTCACACACACACAACACAACTCTGGCTTTTGTCTTTATAACCAACAGTCAGTTGAGGGAGAGGGCCCACCCATTTGTCTTCTGACACAAAGCCACTTCCTTTGTTACCTTAATGACCCATACTTAGGGGTCCATTACCTCATCAGGAAGCTGGCCTGGCAATTCCAGCAACTGAAACCTTGCTGGATCCAGGAATTAAGAGCGTCTCAGGCATGCACCCCGCCCCCAACTCACAGCACATGTATTTATGATATGCAAATTAGACTACAATAATACAACGAAAGTCACGTGCATTTAAGGGTGTTTAGAGATTTCAATTGGTTCAAAATGTGGCTGCCAGGATATTAACTGGAGTTAGTCACACATAATATATAACTGTTATGTTGCTTTTTAGAATTGTAGAGTTGGAAGGGACCCTGAGTGCAGGGGTGTCCAACAGGTTGATTATGATCTACCTATCAATCGCAGGATGTACCTGGTCGATCCTGATCGTTTGCGGGACCCTGATTCCCCCCCCAAAAAAGACTCAACGATTTTGGCTGACCCTCCCCCCCAAAAGCTCAGCAACTTCAGTCAATTCAGTGGGTAGATCACTGCCAGTTTATTTATACTGGGAGTAGATCACAGTCTCTTGGAAATTGGACACCCCTAGTGCAACCCCTGCCATGCAGGAATATGCAGCTGTCCCATACTGAGCTCCGTCATAGAGAGGAGAGGTGGACTTACAGAGAAAGAAATTGCTACATCATCTATAACTGGCGAACATCACTCTGCTGTGTGATGATGAGTCATCTTCCCTTGGAGTAATTTCAAAGCTACTCCATTGTCCTACAAAAAGTCGGATTTTCTGAGTGGGGATGAAGGCTAAACAGGGAAGGCATGCCTGATATCAAGGAGGTTCCTTGTCAAAAGTAGGTGAACAAAATGTGTCTTTCCCAAGTGTGGAAAAGTCAATACAGTGGTACCTCGGGTTACATACGCTTCAGGTTACATACGCTTCAGGTTACAGACTCCGTTAACCCAGAAATAGTACCTCGGGTTAAGAACTTTGCTTCAGGTTGAGAACAGAAGTCTTGCTCTGGCAGCACGGCAGCAGCAGGAGGCCCCATTAGCTAAAGTGGTGCTTCAGGTTAAGAACAGTTTCACATTAAGAACGGACCTACGGAACGAATTAAGTACTTAACCCGAGGTACCACTGTACCAAGTGTGGCAGCAACTCTATTTCTAAGGTTGCTGCTGGTTTGTTTAGCAGCTGTAGTTGGTGTGCAACATTAATCTTTAAATTGTTTGGCATATTTTATTGATTTTTCTAGCCGCCTTGATTATTCTTTTTATGGACAGAATTTTTTAATATATCAACATCACCACCATCAGCAACACACTCAATAGATTCATGAAAAAGACACTGTGCCTTTTCCAGGTGCCTGCTTCCTCAGAAAATCTCTGATCCTGCCGAGAAGCCTCCGTGCAGCTGCCTTTATGTCCTGGTTCCTCAGGCTGTAGATGAAGGGGTTCAGCATGGGTGTGACCACTGCATACAAGAGAGAGATGACGGTTCCTTTCTGGGCTGCGTAAGCAGAGGGAGGCTGGAAATAGAGGGAGCTGATGGTGCCGTAGAACAAGATCACTGCAGCCAAGTGGGAGCCACAGGTGGAGAAGGCTTTGCGCTTCCTAGCGGTAGGTGGGACTCTCATGATAGCACAGAAGATGTGGATGTAGGAGATGAAGATGAGAACAAAAGGCCCTAGGATATCCACAACTCCCTCTGTCTGCACCAGAATTTTTATGAGCCCTGTGTCAGAGCAGGAGAGTTCCAAAAGAGGATAGACGTCACAGAAGAGGTAGGGGATCTCCCTAGAGGCACAGAAAGACAGGCGGGATACCAGAAGCGTGTAAAGCAAGGAGTGGAGAGCGGAAACGATCCAGGACCCAGAAGCCAAAATGAGGCAGCACTTGTGGCTCATCACGGTGGTGTAATGTAAAGGGCGGCAGATGGCCACATAGCGGTCATAAGCCATGCAGGCCAAGAGGAAATTATCAGTGTTGCCAAATGTCAAGAAGAAATACATCTGGATCAAGCAGCCATTGAAGGAGATGGTCTTGGTTTCAGACATCAAACTCATCAATATCTTAGGAACAGTGGTGGAAGCAAACATGGCATCTGCCAGCGAGAGGTAGCTGAGGAAGAAGTACATTGGGGTGCGACGGAGGTGGTCATCAAAGCGGATCAGCAGGATTATCAAAAGGTTCCCTAGTAGGGTTAACAAGTAGATGAAGAGAAAAAGAGAGAAGAGGAGACTCTGATGTTCTGCTAGGGCAGAGATACCCAAAAGGACCATTTCAGAGATGCTTGTCTGGTTCTTTCTGGCCATTTTACATCTGTAAAAGGGAATGAGAGACCAAGATACCGTTTAACTGCTGCTGTGCAACCTTGCAACTTAGCCACACAATGAGAAGGGTTCGGTTGGGTCTTGCTTACCTGCAGCAGGTCACAGATTTCCCTTTGGAGAATGTGGGAGCTGAGCTCACAAAGGACACACACACAATTTGAATCAAGACTACAACCTACTTCACATGTCTGTGCAGCAAAATGTGTGAGCCACTTTACTGAGATAGGGTTGTATTTATTCAGTACATTTATGTCCAATGGTGTGTGGTGTGTGTGTTCCAGGAGGGCCGTTGCCCTGGGCGCACACAGGGGGGAGCACAAACAAGGCACCCCCCCAGCACATGAGCACCTACCCATCAGCAACGAGGGCTGGGGTGCACAGAAGATGCTCTTTGCCCTCTGTGCCCTGCCCCCAGCCTGGCATACAAATGCCCGCCTGGCAGCAGTGAAGGCTGGGGGGCACAGAGGGTGAAGAGCACCCGCTGTGCCCTGTGCCTCCCCAGCGGCACCGGCAGCAAGGGCTGGGTGAGTGCCCCCTTGCACTGGTGCACCCGCTCCAGGCACTGGTAGATGGCGCTATGCCCTTGTTTATATGCCCCTATTTATTGACTTCCATCCTGGTTCTTAAGGAGATATAGGCTACATTCATGCCATACATGTAAAGCATGACTTCCCCTGAAGAATCCTGGGAATTGTATTTTACTTTTCATAGAACTACAGTTCCCAGCATCCTTTGCAGTTCTCAGGCTTCTTTGGGGAAAGTCACTTTATTTTACATGGCCCAAAATGCCCCCATTCTCCTATAACATCAGGGCTGCTTCCTTCCTGTTCCTTTCCTCCTTATATTCTGGGCTTTCCCACATCTCTTTTTATGTAGTTTCGGAATACAAGAACAACAACAACAACTTACTATTTATACCCCACCCATCTGGCTGGGTTTCCCCAGCCACTCTGGGCGGTTTCCAACAAAATATTAAAATACAATAGTCCGTCAAACATTTAAAAGTTTCCTAAATAGGGCTGCCTTCAGATGTCTTCTAAAAGTCTGGTAGTTGTTTTTCTCTTTGACATCAGGTGGGAGGGCATTCCACAGGGCAGGTGCCACTACTGAGAAGACCCTCTGCCTGGTTCCCTGCAACTTGGCTTCTCGCAGCAAGGGAACCGCCAGAAGGCCCTCAGCGCTGGACCTCAGTTTCTGGGCAGAATGATGGGGGTGGAGACGCTCCTTCAGGTATACTGGGCCGAGGCTGTTTAGGGCTTTAAAGGTCAGCACCAACACTTTGAATTGTGCTTGGAAACGTACTGGGAGCCAATGTAGTTCTTTCAAGACCAGTGTTATGTGGTCTCAGCAGCCACTCCCAGTCACCAGTCTAGCTGCCGCATTCTGGATTAATTGCAGTTTCCGGGTCACCTTCAAAGGTAGCCCCACGTAGAGCACGTTGCAGTAATCCAAGCGGGAGATAACTAGAGCATTCACCACTCTGGTGAGACAGTCCGCGGGCAGGTAGGGTCTTAGCCTGTGTACCAGATGGAGCTGGTAAACAGCTGCCCTGGACACAGAATTGACCTGCACCTCCATGGACAGCTGTGAGTCCAAAATGACTCCCAGGCTGCACACCTGGTCCTTCAGGAACACAGTTACCCCATTCAGGACCAGGGAGTCCTCCACACCTGCCCACCTCCTGTCCCCCCAAAACAGTACTTCTGTCTTGTCAGGATTCAACCTCAATCTGTTAGCCGCCTTCCATCCTCCAACCGCCTCCAGACACTCACACAGGACCTTTACTACCTTCACTGGTTCTGATTTGAAAGAGAGGTAGAGCTGGATATCATCTGCATACTGATGAACAATTGGAACAATTGGAAGATACAGTATTCAACATGTTTGTCTTGATGTAGCTCAAAGACAATGACCAAGTGTGTGGCAGCCACGAAAAAGGCAAATCCATTTTAGGGATTGTTGGGGAAGGGATTGAAAAATCAAACTGCCCTATCATAACGCCAACATACAACATACAAATATGTGACTTGGAACGCTGTGCGTTCTCACCTCCCTCATAATACTAGAAATCAGTACCATCCAAAAAAGCTGGACACTGCAAGATTCAGCATGGACCAATGAAAGTGATTCATTGATTCATCAAAGAGTGCTTACTTAAACTATGGAATGTTCTCCACAGGATGACCGCCAGTTTGGATGACTTTAAAAGAGGATTATTATTATTATTTTATTATCTATTCCATTTCTATACCGCCCATCATCTGAGAATCTCATGGTGGACCAATGGTCTGATTGGGCAATATGAGGCCATTTCCTAGGTACCTCCCTGGAATTTGTAATTTTATTTACTTTAAACTGCATAAAAAGAACCATGTGATGAAGACTTGCTAGAAGTAAATAAATGTCCAATGTTCAAAATGTCTGGATTTGGCTTCCATGTTTCTCATACCTTCAGTCCTCCTCACTCAATTCCAGCTCCCATCAGCCCCAGCCACCAAGACGGAGAGAATTGAAGTTCAACATCTGGACCATCAATTCTCCATTCCTGACTTATGGGAGCAGGAGATGGTGATACACACCAGTTATATGGCTCTTAAATAAAGTGACTGGGACTCACCTGATAAGGAGGTGCTAGTTCCACAAAGTTGGTGCAACCGCCTGTTGACAAAACAGGAATCTGTGTGTGGTAGAAAATATATCCATTCAGGAAAGCAAGCATCATAGCCAGCTTGGAAACTGGCTGAGAGAGATTCTTTTTTCCTTCCTGCAGGCTCAATAAGATCTCTTTTATTTGGATGATAGATAAAAACATTACAAAGTGTAAGGCGGCAGTTGTTTAAAATCAACAGGGTGCCTTCTCCATCTTGGATGTACAAGTTCCACTGCACCTTGTAATCCTGAATGGAGCATATATTTCATTTCATGGAGGTTGTGCAATCTCCAAGGAGGAAAGAGGCCTCTTGACGGTTGAAATTTTGCTGGGCTGGCTGCAGCAATGAACACCTCCTTGACCATTAGGATCTGTGAGAAATCGCAACTGGGAGAAATGTGTGATATGAATAAAATAGATACATAAATAAACTGTTTCATTCAGCTGAGAAACAGTCCCCAGGAGCATTGATAGCAGTGGAGAACTGTGCCAGAGAGAGTTTGTTAATTGGCACAGTTCTCCACTGTTCCATCCATATCAACATGTAAGGCCAAGACCATCTGTCCCTTAGGGAGCAAAGTAGTGGAATAATGTAAAGCCTCCATGAATGGGGCAATGTTTGCAGACATTTCTTTCACGGTGTTTCTGTGAACATCTTTGCATTTACAAATTTAGGGGATGATAGGGAATGTAAGAAACAAAATGGATGCAATGGAATGAAAGTAGCAGCTGGCAATCTACCTCTTACAAACTAAACAACTCTGTACAGTGGTACCTCGGGTTACAAACTTACGGTAGTTCGTTCCAGAAGTCCGTTCTTAACCCGAAGTGTTCTTAACCCGATGCGTGCATTCTCTACATAGGCCTCCTGCGGCCCCGGAAGCGGATTGTGTTCGTATCCCAGGGCAAAGTTCGCAACCCGGGACACCTACTTCTGGGTTTGTGGAGTTTGTAACTCGAAGCGTTCGTAAGCAGGACTGTTTGTAACCCGAGGTACCACTGTATGTAGTTTATAAAAACTCATTAACAATAATGTACAGCATTTCAACAGCTTGTGTTACATGAAACCTTAAATAATATATATACAATGCCAAAATTATAATGACTTGCGCAACTCAGTATCTCAAAGCCAAACAGTCAAAACACTTGGACTTTGCTCTTTTTTGAAAGATGAGCAAAGTGCTGTTCCAAGGATGGAGCTGACCTACAGTGGTACCTCGGGTTACATACGCTTCAGGTTACATACGCTTCAGGTTACAGACTCCCCTAACCCAGAAATAGTGCTTCAGGTTAAGAACTTTGCTTCAGGATGAGAACAGAAATTGGGCTCCAGCGGCGCAGCAGCAGCAGCAGCAATGGGAGGCCCCATTAACTAAAGTGGTGCTTCAGGTTAAGAACAGTTTCAGGTCAAGTACGGACCTCCAGAACGTATTAAGTACTTAACCTGAGGTACCACTGTATTTGGTGCAGCATTTAACTGCCATTGTTCCTTTTTGGGCCGACCAGAAGATTCACGAAACAAAGATTGAAATCTGGGTATCTTGTTCTAGGAGTTCCATTGGGACAGCACCAGCACAAGTATACGCATAGGGAGTTTCTCTCATGGACTTATTTCAGAAATATTTGGACTGCTTGCCTTTGTAATTAATGAGTTTTTGTAAACTACATACAGAGTTGTTTAGTTTGCGATTTATCTCTCTGTATTCCTTGGGTGTGGTGTGGCACTCTACCTGTTAGCATCCAAATTAAGAGACAAGTATCTATGAAATCTCCAGAAACTCTCTGCTATTTATGGGGAGTGATCTCTTTTTGACTGCCGGTTTTATACTTGAGGCATTCAAGCATATTCTGGAAAATTTAAGTTTGTGCAATTAAAGTGGATTGCTCTATCACCCTTGTGCAACAAATCCACTTTATGGGAAAAAAACTACTTCTTGTGGTCATTAAAGTGATAGGAAAATGCACTGAAAAGTGTGGGTTAAGAAGAGAGAAGGTACATAAACACCAAGCAAGGAAATAAAATCTGCTCACTGTCCTATAACAGTGAGAAGACAAACCAACCCAGATTAATTCTCAATAAAGACCAGATGTTGTCTAACCTGTGTGGAAGCTTTGTGCAAGTAAATCAGGATGAGCTCATTATATAATCATATATTTTTCAAACTTATTTTTATTAGTTTTCATATTGTTATGGAACCACAGAGACAAGTAAACAACAACAAAAAATCATTAATATAGTCAACTAAAGGCAGGGCATACAAAATGTAAACATATAATAACAGAATCTAAAATCATGAGAACCATTTTTCTCATGAGTAGAAATGCTAGTAAATCTGATATTGTATGAAATAAAATATCACATACTGAATAGAAAGGATCAGGATCTTCCTTTCCCTTAGAATCCAATTACCGGTAACTCACATTATTTTTTTGTAATAATTAAATTCCAGAGATTTTTATACTATTATAAAATATATAACAATTAACAGTTTCTACTGTTGTGTTTTGGGACTGTTGTGGGACATGGGTGGCACTGTGGTCTAAACCACAGACAGATCCTAGGGCTTGCTGATCAGGAGGTCGGCGGTTCGAATCCCCGCGACGGGGTGAGCTCCGTTGTGCGGTCCTAGCTCCTGCCCACCTAGCAGTTTGAAAGCACGTCAAAGTGCTCTGGCAGGAAGGTAAATGGCATTTCCGTGCACTGCTCTGGTTTGCCAGAAGTGGCTTAGTCATGCTGGCCCCATGACCCGGAAAAACTGTCTGTGGACAAACGCCGGCTCCCTCGGCCAGTAAAGCGAGATGAGCGCCGCAACCCTAGAATTGTTCGTGACTGGACGTAATGGTCAGGGGTCCCTTTACCCTTTACCTTTACTGTTGTGTTATGGAGATCCTGGGAGCTGCTAGATTTCATCTCAAAAGTTCATTTTGACAAACTTTTGGATGGAATCTTGGGGAGGTTTCAAGTGAATGAGGGGGCAAAATTGTCTCTGCATTTTGGGATCAGGGTTGGTGAATTTCAACTTGGGCCTCTTCTCTCAGCCTGATCTTCCACACAGGAGTGTCGCAAGGAGGCAAGGAGGAGTAATGTAAACTACCCTGAGCTCCATTGAAGATTGGGATAAATGTGTATTAATCATAATAAATCACACCCCATCACTCAGTATTTTATTAAGCAGAAAAATCTGGTGAAAATCAGCTGTAATTCATAAATAGCTATACTAAATTGATTTTACACACCAGTTCTAACTTCTCCCTAAGAATTCTGGAATTGTAGTTTGGTGAGGATGCTGAAGACTCACAGAGATCTCTCATCCCCCACACTTAAATATGGTTTTTGACAGAGAAGGGATGACCATGAAGCCTGTTTAAATCTTCCCTGGTGTCCTTTGTCTTCTAACATCCTTGAACCATTTTCATCTTGATGATCAGTCTTCTCAAAGCAGCTTTCATCTCCTTATTCCTGAGGGTGTAAATGAAGGGGTTCAGCATGGGGGTCACCACAGTGTACATGAGAGAAGCGACAATGCTATTCTGGTCAGACTTCCTGGAGGAGGTTGGCTGCAAGTAGACCCAACAGAGGGTGCCATAGAAGAGGACTACCACAGCCAGATGAGAACCACACGTGGAGAAGGCCTTGCGTTTTCCATTGGTGGATGGGACATTTAGAATGGTGTAAAAAATGTACACGTAGGAAATCACAATGAGGAAGAATGGGCCCAAAACATCCAAAAAGCCCTCAATTTGAGCTGTGGTCTTCACAGTGCTTGTGTCTGAGCACGCAAGTCCCAGCAATGGGTAGATCTCACAGAAGAATTGGGGGATCTCCTGAGAGGAGCAGAAGGTCAGATGGGACATTAACAGTGTATACAGAAGGGAATGGAGAGATGCCAGGAGCCAACAACCAACCACCAGTAGGAGGCAACGTTTGTGGTTCATGCGTGTGGCATAGTGTAATGGGTGGCAGATGGCCACGTAGCGATCATAAGCCATGGAAGCCAAGATGAAGCTGTCTGTGTTGCCAAACGCCATGTAGAAATACATCTGCAAAAAGCAACCACCATAGGAGATGGTCTTGACCTGAAAGAGGAGGTTCTGCAGCATCTTGGGGACAATCACAGAAGCAAAGCCCATGTCTGCCAAAGAAAGGTGGCTAAGGAAAAAATACATTGGTGTGTGGAGGAGGTGAGCATCAGAGTAGACCAGCAGGACAATCAGCAGGTTCCCCAGAAGGATCAACAGGTACATGGTGAGGAAGAGCAAGGCAAAGAGATGCTGATGCTCTGGCTGGGCAGAGACATCCAGGAGAATGAACTGCAACGGGCCCGTGTGGTTCTCTTCTCCCATGGCTCAGCTGTGAAAAGTAAGGGGAGAGAGACAGGCATGTACAACTTCTCGACACACCCACTAAAAGGACCAAGGTGAATGTCTTAGGCTGGTGGGGGAAGGGAAGAGAGGCTTGCTCATCCATATGAGTGTCTGGAGGTGGCTGGAGGATGGGTGGCGGCTAATGTATTGAAGCTGAATTCCAACAAGGCAAAAGTATTGTTTCTGGGGGACGGGGTGGGCAGGTGTGGAGAACTCCCTGATCCTCAATGGGGTAACTGTGCCCTGAAGGACCAGGTGCACAGCCTGGGAGTCTTTTGGACTAACAGCTATCCAGGTTAATTCTGTGTCCAGGGCGGCTGTCTACCAGCTCCATCTGCTATGCAGGCTGAGACCCTACCTGCCTGTGCACTGTCTTACCAGAGTGGTCTATGCTCTGGTTATCTCCCACTTGGACTATTGCAATGTGCTCTATATAAGTGTGTGTGTGTGTGTGTGTGTGTGTGAGAGAGAGAGAGAGAGAGAGAGAGACAGAGAGAGAGAAATATCATGTTAACTTTTTGAAGCATTTGCTATTATTATTTTATGCCTCATAATAACCAGAGATACAGATCCTTTGAGGAGGAATTACATGTGACTGGAAACAGAGTGTGCTTATGAGAGGTGGGGAGTAAATGCATCCCTTTGCCATCACTAAACGACAACAGCAATCTGCATGAGATGATCTCAGTTGTCACACCATGGATTTTCTAAACTACATGGTACCTGCTCTTGGAGAAATTATTCCTTCCCTTCTGGGTTTGTGCTAAAGCATGGAAGTGGACACATGAGGAGCTCTCAAATTAAGAGAATGAGAGAACGAATCAGACTAAAAATGGAAGGAGAGTAGAGTAGATGGTCTACCTCATTCATCCCTCCATCTCAGGAAATGTTTCTTTTAAACCTCCTGCCATTAAGAATCACATCCATTACAGCAGAGTCCTCAAGATACCACTCTGTCTGTCTGTAAACCTAGAAGGATCCTCCTGAGTACCTCTGAAATTTGTTGCAAGTCATCTTGTGGAAAACCTTTTAGAAATGAGACGTAAATACGATGATAAATAAATAAATAATCTTGGATGCTGACTGCTGCCTACCTAACAGATTCCTTCCCCTTCTTTACTTACTGTAGTTGCTATTAGAACACATTCTCTAAGGAAACACTGGTGGATATTTGGCATTTACATTCACAGAAGGGATTTGTGTGTGTGTGTGTGAAAGTAAATTCATTTCTGCTCTACACCATAAGCCTTCTTGTTTGATCCATGTTGAGTTGATCTGCCGTTGCTCTTGACAATATCTCAAAACGGCTGAATTATATCCTCTCTCTCCAAAAGAGGACTAGTTAGGAGAGAGCAGATAGCATAAGCAAATCAACATTGTGTGGAAAGAGTTTGCAATGGAACCAAACGAAATGGATGCCCTGTATAGAAAGCAGGAGAGCTCTGAGCCCCCAGCTGGAGGGGTCCAGGGCAACTACAGGGCCCAATCCCAGGTTAGCAAAGATTCCTGGCTCCAGGCAACCCAGATTTTATACAGTGCAGGTGCTCACCAGGTAAGCAATGTCCAACTTGCTCAGCAGGTTGTCATCTCAATGTGGAAGAAGTCATTGGATTCCAGCAAGAAGTGAGCAAATGAAATGAGGTCCAGTGGTTGAAAGGGAATTGGGGTGAGCTGGGGAAAGTCGTGGCATGACAATCCATTAGAACTGTGACTCAGCCAGAAATGTCGAGTTAGCAAGGCTCTCTGCTGCAGAAAAATGAAGTCATGTAGATTTTTCTGTCCGTCTATTGTGCAGTGTCACTGCTGGTCTTGCAGTCCCTACGTTACAAAAGAGATTTATCTTCCTTTCTTGAGTCCTAACCTGGGTTGTTGCAGCATGGAAGAGCACACATCTGCATGGCAGTGAGGTATTTTTCAGTTGAGAAGATGCTTTATGTCTCTGAGGGACATGTTTTATTTCCCTGTGTCAGTGGTGTTTGGCACTGTGTATCCCACAAGGAACTTGTTAACTTCGAAACAGCTCCCTTCACTTGGGAATTCTCCAGTGCCACCACTCCTTCCACTTCAAGAATGGCCATAGGGTGTTTCAAGTGGTGTTTGCAAGCACAGATGTGGCAGACTTAAGGATTGTTGGATCTACTTTGTTTGTTGCTAGGATGCCCCCTGTCCACCCCCAAGTATCTACCACCCAGAGACAAGAACAGAAGATAATACTGTTAGACTTAAAGAGCAAGGGGCTTCTGGGCACATTCTGAGCCCTAAGAGTTGGCTTTCAGAACCAGAACTAAACTGAGCTTATGGTCTTTGACTCAAAAGCCCACCCCTGATTAGCTATCTTCATTTCAGCAGTCTAATTTAGGTGGGGAAAGTGGTTGTAGCCAGGGCTTTTTTTTCAACCAGAACTTACCGGAACTCAGTTCTGGCACCTCTCAGGTGGGCACCATTGCCATTTTAGGAGAACAAGGGAGGTGAGTTCCGGCACCTCTTTTTCTAGAAAAATAGCATTGATTGTAGCACTGTTGTCATTGATAAACAACTGGAAATAAGAAACACTTATTGATCTGCTACAAGTCACCCAGATAGATTTACCAGTAAATCCCAGTATACCTTCTCTCCACCTCTGCACCAAAGAAGCAGGCAGCAGTTATATAAAATAAAATCATTTATTTTTATTGTTGTACTGTTTACGGCATCTGCTGAAAACATTTTTGCTTAGGCAGATCGATTCACATATGTAGTTGACATGTATCTTAATGTGTAGTTTTATCTTATGATGTATATTTCCCCCTGAATTTCTCTAATCTTTTATTACTATTTTTATTATTTCCATCCAGCAGAAAAGATACCATATCAACAGAAGAGAAATATTACACTAATCATCTCCAGTTATCTTCCGCATCAGAACTTTAAGAATCCATCATTAACACTCAGAAATACTCCATGTAATCTACAGCAATCCAAACATTTATTTATTTTTTTAAAAATAAATTTTATTAACCGGCCAATCACGTCAAATCAAACCACATAAATTCCAAATTACAGAGCCGAATTTTTAAATTTTGTTGGGGGTCCCATGCTTCCAGATCCGAGGAAGGATTCTGAACTAAATCCTTACTTCTGCATTAATGTCCAAATCAGTCCAAATAAGTCCAAATAGATGTTCCAACAGTCCAAACACATGTTCATAGTTCTTTCCAATCTTCTCTTGCTGTTTCCACATCACTTCTTATTCTTATATTTTCTCTTTGTCCTTTATAATCCTTTATGGTCTCTTCTGATGGTCTCCTTAAGCTGATAAACGCCAATAATACTCCTGTGTGAATTTCCCGTCATCATTCCTCAAGTCCAGATAGTCACCTTCGGAGATAAGATCACTTTTTCGTCACCTTCGGAGATAAGATCACTTTTTCCATCGTAGATTTATAGCTCTGTCGATCTTAAGACCTCTTTGAGGAGTTTAAAAAGGCTCTCTTTCACTCTTTCTCCCCCCGGTCTTAGTCCTCCGACAGAGCTTCCCAAAATGGCGTCGGAATTTTTGACTGCGTCATAACAAAGCTCTTATACATTCCACAGTCCACATGCTTTGGTTCGAAAGTTTATCTCCACACAGCCTTAAATTCACAGCTTAAGTCCTTACTCATTTCTGGCTTTTGACTCTTGAAGGGAGGGGATTCTTGGGTTTAATCACATAAGTAAAAAAAATAAAACATTTCCCCCCCTCCCCCATCGGTCATTTGCCGTACCGTATCTTGACGTATCTTCTCATAAATTAAATCTTGTTTTTCCAGAGACCTCTTCTGTTGCAGCCTTCACTCCTCCTCATTTCCTGAAGTATGTGCATTTCCTTCGTGCCAATTTAATTCTTTTGAAGTTCTTGCAGCTAGTGGCGCAGATCAGAGATAGCGTCGAGGAGTGCCGAGAACCCACGGGAGGGTTTTTGTGCCTAGTGCCCCCATCCCCCTCACAAATTCGGGGGTGGTATCGGGCACAGCAGGCAAACGGCCCCACTCACCGTCTTGAGTGGGTAGGGAGGCTAATTACTCCCAACATAGCCTCCAAATTACCTCCCGTGGGTCGGAGAGATGTTATTGTCGGCCATCTTCCTATGCGCCCCCTAGTGGGCCCCCTACAGCAATCCAAACATTTATTCCATCTTTACATGAAAATATTTTGTCAATAATGATGCTGATGCTGATATGATTTATACCCCAGCCATCTGACTTATATAATATTTCTTAAACATTATATAAGGTTTATGGGACTATATAAAAGGCAAAGGTACCCCTGACCGTTAGGTCCAGTCGCAAATGACTCTGGGGTTGCGGCGCTCATCTCGCTTTACTGGCCAAGGGAGCCAACATTTGTCTGCAAACAGTTTTTCCGCGTCATGTGGCCAGCATGACTAAGCTGCTTCTGGCGAAACCAGAGTAGCGCATGGAAATGACGTTTACCTTCCCGCTGGAGTGGTACCTTTTTATCTATTTGCACTTTGACGTGCTTTCGAACTGCTAGGTGGGCAGGAGCTGGGACCGAACAATGGGAGCTCACCCCGTTGCTGGGATTCAAACCACTGACCTTCCGATCGGCAAGCCCTAGGCTCTGTGGTTTAGACCATAGCACCACCCGCATCCTATGGGACTATATAGTAATAGTCAATTTAACATATCATATGGTATTGGGGTTATACATTATCCCCCTTTCAATACTGTTAGTTTCTGCAAAAGTTTTTGGGCAGGCATACTGCTTCATTTCCATTTCCATGCCACCAATTTTCCAGGGATATTTTTGTTCTGCTTTTGTATTGCTGTAGTGCAAGAGTGACCCTCTGGATGGCAATAATGCAGTAACACTGGGGGAGCATGTTGTGTGGAGGGTTCAGTATCTATCCACTACTTATGCACTATTCCTGCCTCAGTGACATTTTGCAGAATGCATATGCAGCCTCCCTCCCCACCTAAAGCTTCTTGGTACCAGGCTATAGAGTTGGGCGTATCCTATACCTGGGGCTGGGAGGATGTGCATCATGAAATAGGTCCCTTTGAGAGACTGTGGAATTCAGTTGTGAGTTCATTTTCTTTCTGGCCTGTATCTGTGTGGTTAAGAGTTCTGCTCTGTGAAGAGGGAAATGTGGATTCTGTTCCCATATCAGGGCTTTCTGTTGGCTAGAGGCTACACTCACTGATCTGTCCGTAAACACAGGGAGTTCCTCTGTGGTGGATGTTCTTTCTCAGTGGAGAAGCACCTCCACTTCTCTCCAGTCTAGGCCTCTGCCAGTAGACCTGAGGGTTAGGATTGCTCTGCCATGTGTTTTAATATTACTGTAAGTCACCCTGTGAATGTAAATAAAGAACGAATTATATTATGAATTCATTTATTATAACAGTTTTTATATATCAGTCTTTAACACAATTCACAACAGTGGTTTACAACAAAATTCAATTAACTAAAATCACTATACATAAGTAACTAATACGACATATGACCTGGGACCCTTGTACCTACGGGACTGCCTCTCCTGCCTCTCCCCATGGAGGACCTTACGGTCCACAAACAATAACATCTTGAAGGTCCTGGGCCTCAAGGAGGTTAGACCGGCCTCAACCAGAGCCAGGGCCTTTTTGGCCCTGGCCCCAGTCTGGTGGAACGCCCTGCCACAAGAGACTAGGGCCCTGCGGGACTTGACATCTTTCCACAGGACAGAGCTGTTCGCCTGGCCTTTGGTCGGGGCTCAGTCTGACCCCTCTCCTTTTACAAGACCCTGCATATAAATGGTCTCTCTAACTCTTCTCACTGGCTCATACAAATAGCTGAGCCTGGTGAGTACTTAAGGTTCCCAACCCCATAGTTATAGTTATAATTTGCGGGTAGCCGTCTGATCTTATTTTGATTTTAATCTGATTTTAGTTGTATTTCAGTTGATTGCTGAATTTTATGTCTTAATGTATTATATATTTTGATGTTAGCTGCCCTGAGCCTGGTTCTGGCTGGGGAGGGCGGGATATAAATAATAATAATAATAATAATAATAATAATAATAATAATAATGCAGAATTACAACTCAAGCAGCATAAAAAGGTAATAAATGCCATCAAACAGAGATGGGGAACCCCTGGCCATCCAGATGTTGCTGGACTGCAACTTCCACCAGCCCCGGACAGCATGGACAACGGTCAGGGGCGAGCAGAGTTTTTGGTTGTTGTTGTTGATGTCCATCTGTCTCGAGCGACAATGGAAACAGTGCCTCTGGGGCTGAAATCAAACCTCTGCATTAGCAACCCCGAATGGACCTCCTCAGGTCACAAGCCTGGGCAGTGTGTCTGGAAGTTCTGGGCTGCCCAGACAACAAGACCCCGCTTTCGGCCTCGCTGATGTGGTCCAAAGGAAAGCAGAGCAATATGTTTGGCACCATCTTGGTTGCTGGAGGGAGGCACACAAGGCACCATCCAACCGTCATAGGGACTCCTCTCCGGATTTGTGTAGGGTTTACTCTTTAGCCTTTTCTTCTCCCAAAGATGTCCTGCAAGGCAATGGAGATTTAGGACCAGAGTTTTCCTTCTCCCAAGTGGGTTACTTTCCCAGGTTGATGATCCTCAACTGCCCTCAATTCCTGCATTGCAGGGGGTTGGACTAAAGGAACTCTGTGATTCTATTATTCTCACTTCCCTCTACAGCGTGTGCAGAAAACACCTTCTTGACTGTTGGACCCACTATTGGTCTCATCTGCTCAATCCCATTGTAGTCCCCCCCCCCCATAGAAATGTAGACTAGGACTTCGTAGCATTGCACCACAGAAAAATGGCTGCCTCTCAGCTGCAGTTGTGAAGGCCCATGAATGTGAGTACAAAGGGCAGCTGCTATGTGGCAAAAAGCACTCTGAACTATTTCAGTGCCTTCTTCTCCATGCGATATATTCTTTGAAGGACCATTTCGTGCCATTCATAGGTCCCCCAAGCTTCAGAAACCAAGCCCTCCAGAATCTCCTTGTGACCTTCTGCATCTCATTGTTCCTCAAGTTGTATATGAAAGGATTGAGCACAGGGGTGACCACAGTATGGAATACAGATGCCACTTTCGAACTGGAGCCAGAGTAGGTGGACAATGGGCAGGTGTAGGTGCCTATCAGGTTGCCATAGTGCAAGGCCACAGTGATGAGCTGGGTGCTGCAAATGGAGAAGGCCTTGTGCCTCCCAGAGGTTGATGGGACCTTCAACACCTTGGGTACAGTGAAGATGTAGGAGAAGAGGATGAGCGGTCCAAGAGCAGCTGTGGTACCTTCACTGACCAGCAGCATTTCAACATAGGAAGTATCTGAGCAGCTTCAGTAAAGGGTAGAGGGTCACAGAAGAATGTGGGATTTTTTGAGATGCACAAAAGGTGAAGCCAGATACCTAAAGAACATACAACAGAGAGTGGGCATGTGCCAGGAGCCAAGACCCAGCAGCCAACAGCAGCCAGTGCATATAGTGGTGTCACGTAGTAGGTGGCAAATGGCCACATAGCGGTCTCATGCCATGGAGGCCAAAATGAAGTTATCTGTGGTGCAAGAGAGCAAAAAGAAGTCCAGCTGGGCCAGGCAGCGGCTATAGGTGTGTGTCTGAGCCAGCAAGATCGGAAGCATTTTAGGTACTGTGGTGTGATTCCTGGATCTGTCAATGACTGGTATTTGAGGAAGAAATGCATGTGGGCATGCAAATGGCTGGTGTTGGAGAAGATCAGCAAGAAAATCAAGAGGTTCCCCAGAAGCCCAAGGAGAGGAAAATGGGGAAGAGGAGTCCCTGGAAGTCTGATGCAGATGAGAGACCCAGCAGGATGAATCGAGTAAGGTCAGTTTGTTCCATGGCTCTAATGAGAATGTGAATGCATTCTTATTCATATCTCAGTCCTGCATTTCATCTAGACGCATAGATCCGTTTGGGGGTGGAGAAGAAGAAATACATTTCTTTACTTAAAGCATTTGATATGCCAGCCTTCTGTTGAAAGGAATCTTGCAACCTAACTATTAAAAATAGTTAAATATTAAATTATTAATTAAATAATTAAAAATAATCAGCACACAGCACTGGAATGCCTGTATCTTTAAGAAGATTTTAAAGGTATATTAAAAGACCTGGGGGAATTTTAAAAGTTCTTCATCTGGCAGTGAAGAACAGAGGCACACTGAAAGCTGCCTGATACCATCTCAGCCCAATCGTCCAGAGATCTCAGTCCTGCTGACATGGACGGACAGCAGCCCGACCTGGAGGTGCCTGGGATTGAATTTGGGACTGTTTGCAAGCAAAGCAGCTGCTCTACCTCCAAGCTAAGGCGCCTCCCCTGAATATTTGTCAACAGGCAAGTCTCTCTTTGAAGAGAAGTGTGTGGCCACCACGGAAAAGGCTCATTCCTGAGTTGTTACATGTCCAACGTCTGAAAGTGAGGACGCAGAAAATGACCTCAGTGTTCAGGAAAGTTCCCAAGGAGCAAGCAGCCTTTCTTTTAGACATCTCCAAATAGGGCTTTGAAGGTTACGCTTTGAATTGTACTCAGAAGCAGTCCAGCAAGTACAGTATAAATTTAGCTGGAGCAGAGATAAATTGAAATTGCAGAGTTTTGACAAATTAAAAGATAAAGTGCGAGATTGGCTTCATTACTATCAAATAAGGGAAGCTTATAATTTGGACAAAAAAACTGGCTTCCAGGTGGAGAAATCAAAATTGGAAACAGAATTGTTAGAACCAAAAACAAAGATACTTTCGAGAATGTATAACTTGCTGTTGAAATGGAATACTCAAGATGAAACGGTTAAATCTGCTATGATTAAATGGGCACAGGATCTTGGACATAATATTATGTTTGCTGACTGGGAACAGTTGTGGACCACTGGTATGAAATTTACGGCATGTAATGCCTTAAGAGAGAATATTATGAAAATGATATATAGGTGGTACATGACACCAGTCAAGCTAGCAAAAATCTACCATTTGCCCGATAACAAATATTGGAAATGTAAAGAAAATGAAGGTACATTCTTTCACCTTTGGTGGACGTGCCCAAGGATAAAGGCTTTCTGGGAAATGATATATAATGAAATGAAAAAGGTATTTAAATATACCTTCCTGAAGAAACCAGAGGCCTTTCTCCTGGGCATAGTCGGCCAATTGGTGCCAAAGAAGGATAGAACTTTCTTTATGTATGCTACTACAGCAGCAAGAATACTCATCGCAAAGTATTGGAAGACACAAGATTTTCCCACTCTGGAAGAATGGCAGCTGAAAGTGATGGACTACATGGAGTTGGCGGAAATGACTGGCAGAATCCGAGACCAGGGAGAAGAGTCGGTGGAAGAAGATTGGAAGAAATTTAAAGACTACTTACAGAAACATTGTAAAATTAATGAATGTTAAAATGATGTTGGAATGGACCTAAGTGGACTTAGTAATAAGATCAGTAAGAGTATGAAAAAATGGTAGGACAATTGGTTAAGGTATAAAGTTGTAAATTTGATGAAAATCAATCTAAATGTTATAATGAAAAAGGGGTAAGGATATGCTGAACTAATGTTATGATTGGGAATACAAAAAAGGGAGGCGTGAGGAGGTCAATGAAATAAGCGAATGAGAATTTTGGAAAAATGAGAAAATTGAGTTGGTTTTTAATTTTTTCTTTTTTGTGTGTTGTTATGTGTTTGAGTGTTTTTTCTTTTTTTTGATGTATTTTTTGTAGTTTTCTGTTTTTGTATGCATTCTTTTCTGTTGTGACTATTTTTTGTTCTATTTGTGAAAACTTTAATAAATATCTTTTAAAAAAAATTTAGCTGGAGCAAATATTGTGGTTTTATATATGTAGCAAATGGCTGAAAAGCTAGATAAAAGTTGGCATCTTCCCATTGACTGCCCTCTTTGTTGGTTTTCCAAACTGGTGCATGGCTGACTCTTTAATCATCTCATATCCTCTATGCCTCTTGTCCTCTGAAACCAAAGCCTCAGTAGCCTTCTCATTGCCTCGTGCATCTCAGTGTTCCTCAGGCTATATATGAAAGGATTGAGCATCGGCGTCACCACCGTATAGAATATAGATGCCACTTTCAATCTGGAGCCAGAGTAGGTGGACGAGGGGCGTATGTAGGTGCCCATCAGGCTGCCATAGAATATGGCCACAGTGGTGAGGTGGGCGCTGCACGTGGAGAAGGCCTTATACTTCCCAGAAGCTGATGGAACCTTCAAAACCATCGATAAAATGAAGAGGTAGGAGAGGAGAATGAGTATGAGAGGTCCAAGCATTGTTGCTGTGCCTTCAATCATGAGCAGTGTTTCAGCTGATGAGGTGTCTGAGCAGGAGAGCTTGAGCAAAGGGTGCATGTCGCAGAAGAAATGGGGGATTTCTCGGGAGCCACAGAAGGAAAGTTTAGAGATCGTAGATATATACAGTATTCCCTGGGAAAAAGACAGGAGCCAAGACCCAAAAGTCAACAGCAGGCAGCGCTTGTAGCTCATGATGGTCGTGTAATGTAGCGGGTGGCAGATGGCCACGTAGCGGTCATATGCCATGGAGGCCAAGAGGAAGTTATCTGTGGTGCAGAAGACCACAAAGAAATACAGTTGGGCCAGGCAGCCGTTGTAGGAGATGGTGTTTGATTGAGAAACCAAGATGTGCAGCATCTTGGGCACAACGTTGGAGCTGAATCCTAGGTCAGCCAAGGACAGGTGGCTGAGGAAGAAGTACATGGGGGCATAGAAGAGAGAGCTGTTGGAGAAGATCAGGATGATGATCAAGAGGTTCCCCAGAAGGCTAATTAGGTACATAAAGAGGAAGATGGGAAAGAGGAGCCCCCCAAACTCTGGCGCAGAGGAGAGGCCCAGAAGGATGAATCCAGCAAAGCTGGTTTGGTTGTCTTGTCCCTTTTCCATGGCTCTGCTGAGAATGAGAATAAAAGAGATGGAATCATGTTCTTATCTACACCCAGGTTTTATACTTCATCTTATGCAATAATAAAATAAATAAATCTAGTTTCAAAGATGATAGATGCAGGGAATCTTAATATGACCAAGCAGACAAATTGGGCTTCCTCTCTACCTTGGTCTCCTTTGGATAATTATGGCCTTTTAAACAGGGAGGGTATTGCTTATGTTTATTACTGTGTTGTGCGTTTTTGTGTTTCTATACTGTAAACTGCCCTGTGATCCTTGGATGAAGGGAGGCACAGAAATTTAATAAATGAATAAAATAGTAAGCTGGCTTTATTCAAGATCTGCTGGTTTTGCACTGACTCCCTAACTATGAACCTTCTACTCCTTCCTCACAAGAATTCCAATGCTGCAATTCTGTACCCGCTTACCTGGGAGTAAACTCCATTAAATACAAAGAGCCTTATTTCTGAATAGGCATGCAGACCATTGTACTGTAGGGACTCAGCTGTACAGCTGCAAATAAATGTTTTAAGTGTGTTTTATGTGCAACATACAATGTGACACTAGATGCTGATGGTGAGCCTTATGGGAAATTCAATGTATTTTTTAAAAATGCTTAAAAAAAATTTCCAAACCAGTTTTTATATTTGTCTAGATTCCACCTAGGTTAACTATAGACTGTATTCTTCATGACTGCTTGGATTTCAGCTTCTTACTGTGTGGTAGCATTTGAAGAAAACAGTATGTAGGGAGTACCTTCTCTCAGATTAAACTACCAGAGGAAAGATATGTCTTGGTTGTTAGGAAGAAAGGGAGGGGGGAAGTGGGGAAGTTAGTAGGTTTTCAGGATTACAGAGAGACTCCAAGTACAAGAAAGAAAGAAAGAAAGAAAGAAAGAAAGAAAGAAAGAAAGAAAGAAAGAAAAGTTCACTGAAGGGGAGGGGGAAACAGCCGCTCTTTATGATACCAGAGATTTCTCTAGCCTGGTGTCCAAATAACTGAATCATCAATCACAGTTCTGATTTCCCTCACGGCTAAAAAATGCTGAAAGTTGGCCTCTTCCCCCACCTCTTATATGCACCCCTTTACATTTACTTACGTTGAACTGCATTTGCCACTTTGTTGCTCATCTGCCAGTCAGCATCCCTGAGTTTGAAAATGGAATTCATTATTTACCTCTGCACTCACCCAAAATAATGGTTGTTTCCTGCAAACAGTGCTGCTGGGGTCAAATACAGTACCAGGGAGATTAATGTTGGGGAAATAGTGTCCAGATCAGAAAAACTTTCTGGATTAGGCTCTGTGCAGCTGCTCCCCCCCCCCCCGGCCGCTTTTCCCCAAAATGAAAATGGCCAGATTATGAACACATATTTAAAAGAATAAATAATATCTAATTTTCCCCAGAGAGAATGGCAAAATGATATTCAGAGGGATACCTGGGCATCTTGAAAAGGGCATTTATGAAAAAGCTCAGCAGTTTCTAAAATAAGGTTCCTGCATCTATTGTGTTCCTTTTGGAGCTGTATAGCAGGGATGGGGAGCCTGTGGCTCTCCAGATGCTGTTGGACGTCATCTCCCGTTAGCCCCAGACAGTATGCCCAAGCATGAGAGATGATGGCACTCCAGAAACACCTGGAGGACCACAGGGTCACCATCTCTGCTGTATCGTGTCACCTGTGCAGCATCAATCACCACCCTGGAAACATAGCAGAATATTACCTACAAGGTTCAGACTCACCTTGTTGAATCTTGGTAGTTTGACAAAGGGATAGTAATGACGATGATGATAAAATGTTTTCTGCTTTCCTATATGGAGGGAAAGCAATGGGAGATTGTGCAACTAGCTTAAGGCGGCAATCAGCATAAAACAGGACCTTTAGATTTCAATGTGAAATTAATGAACCGATGGGAAGCAGGCATTCCGGTGAGAAAATAAGTCAGAGAACAGAGGATAAATGTAATCAACTGCTGATCATGCCAAATGGTAATGAAAATCCCAGCTATGCTTGCAAAGTTGAAAGGGCAAGAACAACTTGCATACCTGGACATTGCTTTCACTGAAGTAAATAAACTGAAGCAGCAGCAAAGAAGAGCATATAAACGTTGTATCAAACTGGAGAGTATTTCAATGGCATGGGCTTTGGTTGCCAAGGACAAAAGCATCAGGAGAGCATAACTCCACAGGGAAGTTGTTAATCAAAATTAGAGCACCGCACTGCAGGTTCTGTGGTATGAAATTTCCAAGTCCCTCCATACAGCCATCAGGAGATTTTCCAACCCAACTTTTACTCACTTTTCCACTTTAGTGAAAGATAACTTATGACACAAGTCCTCAACCTTTGGGGGCCTGGGAGCATAGCTGGAAATCTAAGAAACTGTTATGGGCACCAGAAAATACCCTTTTCACAGAAGAGAATCTGGCAAGTCTCAGAACAGCCCCCTCCAAATAGGCAACCCCCCCCAAACAAACACCAACAAATAAAAAGCAGAAAACATCCTCCCGTGAAAAAAACCCAGACAAGGCTCCCATATCAAATAACTCCCATCCAAAAAACCCAAAATTTATTTTTAAAAACATGGGAGGGGCATGGGGTCTTGTTTGTGAGGGTACTATGATGCCCACAGCCACATTGGGGACCCCAGACATACGCCATATCTAAGGATGAGCTTTCGGAGGAAATTTCAGGAAATAATACAATGCATGATCTTCAAAGTCATCTTTACAACAAACCTATAAGTAGGTCACTTTTATTATTATTCCCCTGTTTGCAGATCAGGGACTGAGACAAAGGCCAGTCATGCACATTCCAATCTTTGCCTGTCAGGTAGATTTGTTTGTGCAATGTTTTCTTCAGTTTGGGGTCGGTGTGTTTTACCAACATGGAGGATATAGGGTGGTGAGCTTTGTGAAACCTCTACTTAATCCATAAGGCTTGACAGGGTAGAACTGATTGACAAGGTGAAAGTACTGGGAACCGTGGGAGGAAGTCAGCTTGCTGTTGATGCCTGGAAAGGTCCCAGAACAAATAATTAAACAGTCGGTCTGTGAGCACTTAGAAAAAGAGGCAGTGATTACTAAGATCCAACATGGGTTTCTCAAAAACAAATCATGGTACATGAATCTCATTTCTTCTTCTTTTTGATAGTGCTGCAGGGTTGGTGGAATGCTGTTGGCGCAATGCACCTTGATTTCAGTAAGGCTGAAATTTCTGTGTAAAATAGCAATAAAAAATAAGGAAAAGCTGTAAGAAAGTATTAGATAATATACAAAGAATAAAGTAATAATTATAAGTACATTCGATAGCAGAAATGGTAAATACATTGGGAGCTGACGGGAAGTCTTTTGTATCATAAGAATCTATGGTGAAAGGGATTGTATAGGATTGAATTAGTTTTTATTTGTATATTCAATACACAAGATTGTTTTTGTTATTGATCAGTTTCAATAAAGCATTAAAAAAAATGATATGCTTGTGGATTTTGTAGCTGATTGACTGACCGAACCCAAAGAATACTCATTAATGGTTTCTTGTCATCCCGGAAAAAAGTGGCAAGTGGGAAGCTCCAGGATTCTGTCCTGGTCCTGCTGTTGTTCAACGTCTTTATCAATGACTTGGATGAAGGAATTGAGGGGATGCTCATTGTTATGTACTGAAGTTCTCACCCTGGGCCAGCAGGGGGATACTGTAGATAGTTTTCACTCAGGTCCACGTCAGTTATTTTAGGTGGGAAACCCTGGGTTGTTGTTGCTACAATGTTGACAGCCGGCTGCCTATAAAAGCAGGCCGGCTGAGCTGTTTGCTGTTCAGTTCTGTCCAGCTTACAAATAAAAAGCTGCTCTGGAGAAATCGCTGTGTCGTCTGCTATGTTCGCCCACAACTTAACACTCATCACATTTGCAGGGTGTTATGTACTGAAGTTTTCACCCTGGGCCAGCAGGGGGATACTGTAGATAGTTCAGGTCCACATATGCAAATAAGGGATCGAAAGTGACGTTCAGTGATTGGATAGTTACAGAAAATGGTTACTGTTGTGTTCTAGTGGAGCTCTAGATAAGCAGGCTGGCTGAACCCTTCAGTTCAGTTCTGTTCTGGCCTGTGAATAAACAAGAGCTGTTTGAAGAATCGCTGTGTCGTCTGATATGTTCACCCACAACTTAACACAGATGACACCAAACTGGGAGGGGTAGCTAATGCTGCAGAAGGCAGAATCAGGATTCAAGATGGCCGTAACAGTTTTGAAAAATGTAAGATTCTACACTTAGGTGGGAATAACCAGCTGCACAATTATAAAATTTGGACATATAAGGACACCTGGCATGTGTCTAACTCTGGCTAATGTGCCAACTTTCCTTTTATGTATTTGCTAATGTGCAAATTGAATAAGCTCCACCCCACCCCCAGTACAGACACAAGAGCTATCCAGAACCACATCTGATCAGCCTGGACACCAGAGCCGTCTTTCCTATTGGGCTTACTGGCATGTTGAGCCAGGGCACTGGCCTCTCAGGGGCGCCCCAGCGAGTGAGGGAGCTATGTGGCTTTGCCGACGGCCTCCCCTTTCCCAGCATGCCTGCCAGCTGTGACCGGTCAACCATATGGCTGACGGGCATGCAGCTTCCTTCCCAAGCCTCCGCGGGAGGAGAGCAACTCTGGGAAACGGGGGGCACCAGAGGGATCTTTGAACCACGGCGACGGATATGCTTAAGACAGCCCTGCCGGACACTGAGGTCCAGCTCCTAGGGCCTTCTGGCGGTTCCCTCATTGTGAGAAGTGAAGTTACAGGGAACCTAGCAGAGGGCCTTCTGAGTAGTGGTGCCGACCTTGTGGAACTCCTGTCAGATGTCAAAAAGATAAATAATTCTACAACCTTCCATAGACATCTGAAGGCAGCCTTGTATCGGGAAGCGTTTAATGTGTGATGTTCTGATATTCAAAACTTGCTGCACACACTCCAGGTGGCAAGACGTTCACACTAGGGCTGGCCCACCCATGAAGCAAGGTGAGGCGATTGCCTCAGGCAACAGGATCCACGGGGCAGCAGATCTGGCCTCCGATGAATGAATTGGCCACTGCTGCTCCTTCCTGATCTAGATCTTCACTCATTCCTTCTTCCCCGGGGGGGACACCATTTTGTGGTTTACTTCACATGCCCAAAGGTCTTGCACTGGCCCTGGCTCACACATTACAAATATTTTAATTGTATAACTCTGAGAGGATTGGAAACTTTCCTGTGAAGTCACTGCATGCATCCATTTAAAATGGGTGTATACTTTTACCCTTATGCCCAACAAAGAATTTACACACCAGGAAACAGAGGAAAATTGGTTTATTACAGAGAAATGAAAGCAGTGCCCAGCAATGGAAGGAGGGAGCTGAAGAACAAAATAGGAATACGGTAAGTCTGGGAACACCTAGCTACTTGAAATGAATTCAAATCTCCAGGGAATGATGAGCTGCACCAAGGATCCTAGAAGGAGCTCGAGGATGTAATCTCAGAACCTCTGTCTATAATCTTTGAGAATTCTTGGAGAACAAGTGAGGTCCCTGCTGTGTGAAGGCGAGCAATTTTTGTCCCCATCTTCAAAGTGGGGTGGGAGGAAGACCAGTCAGCTTGACACTGATACCAGAAACAGTCCTAGAACAAAGAATTATCGTACTTGATCAGTCTGTGAGCATTTAGAAAAGGATGCTGTGATTACCAAGACCCAGCATGGCTTTCTCAAAAACAAGTCATGCCAGACAAAATCTCATTTTTATTTTTATTTTATAGCATTACAAGTGGATCAGGGGAATGCTGTGGATGTAGAGAGTCTTGATTTCAGTAAGGCTTTTGACAAAGTCCCCCTTTAGAGGAGATATGACAGTCATCTTCAAATACCTAAAGGGCTATCACATGGAAGATGGATCAAGCTTGTTTTGTCCTACTCCAGGGGGTACAATCTGAACCAATGGCTTCAAGTTACAAGAGATTCCAGCTAAACATCTGGAAAAACTTTCTGAAGACAGTGGAACAAACTTCCTTGGATGTGGGTGGCCTCTCCTTCTTTGGAGGTTCTTAAGCAGAGGTTAGATAGCCATCTGCCATGAATGCTTTAGTTGAGATTCCTGCATTGCAAGGGGTTGAACTAGATGACCCTTAGGGTCCCTTCCAACTCTACATTTCAGCAATTGTATGATTCTATGATTCTAAATGGGTGCTGTCTTGGGCAGCAAGATTGCACATATATGGGCAGCAAGGCAATCATTAAGTCAATGTTTCTCAAACTTGGGTCTCCAGCTGTTGTTGAACTAGAATTCCCATCACCACTGACCACTGGTCCTGCAAGCTAAGGATTGTGGGAGCTGTAGTTCAACAATAGCTGGAAACCCAAGTTTGAGAAACACACTGTGTGAGTGAATAATGCAAAGAGCATTTGGTTGCCTTTACTATTCCTGAATCATATATCTACTCTTGGAATATTCAATTATTTATTTGAAGCCTGGTTACTACTTACAGGGGAGTGATAGTTAATATAAGACAAATGTAAGATTATGATGCTGATCTTTACCTTTTTTTGTCAATCAATCCTTTATTAGGCATATCAAACCCCACATTATAAAACAAACACCGTATACAGATTGTGGAAAATACGAATTCAGCATAACAATTTGCATAAATAATACAGTATAACACTACCACATCACTGACCAATCAAGAACCACTAAATCTCTCTATAATGGCCCAGTCTTTCCACATGGACAGCACACAAAAATTTAGCCACTATTAAAGTAATTTGATCATTCCTGTCCGAGAGCAGGTCCTGAACCGTTGGTGGCATAGAACCGAGCCTGTTAAGTTGTAAGGCCTCTAATAATTGTCTTCCGGCATAAATGCCAAAATCACAAGAAAAGAAAATATGCTCCAATGTATCAGGTTCCTGCCTACCACATTTGCAGAGATGCTCTGCTTCTGGGAGAGCTAAATATCTTCCTCTTACTATCATCAAGGGAAACATATTAAATCTGGCTAGCATACAGTGGCGTAGCGTGGGTTGTCAGCACCCAGGGCAAGGCAAGTAATTTGCGCCCCTAACCCGTGGATTTGCGCCCCCTAACCTGTGGATTTGCGCCCCCTAACCCTAACCCCCAGATGTTGCGCCCGGTGCGGCCGGCCCCCCTGCACCCCCCACGCTATACCACTGCTAGCATAAACAGCCTGCACACTTCATGATTCTTCAGATTTGTCATGTAACCCTTTTGAAAATCTCTACACAAAGGGAGATTTAAATAGAGAGGAGAGCAAGTGCTGTGCTTTGCAACCTCAAGAGTGGAGAGAACACTTTTTTCTGTAAAATTCTTCCTGATAATTTCCCAGGTATCTTTGGGGTCAGAATTTTCAAAATGAATTAGATGAAGCCCTATTGAGTTCAATTTTCTCCTACAAATCAATGATAAATTGTAAATTACATTATCACTTAAGAGGTCGTAAAGGAGAAAGGAGATAGGGCTCTATAATGCAGGAAGACCCAATATTTCAAGGTTCTCAGCCATACTCTTACTGATAAAGGAAGTATTCCCAACTCACAACATATTGATTCATATTTAATAGAATTTGCAAGTCCTAATAATGACCTCAGAAGGAATGCATGAAATTTATCCAACCTCTTAAGGCCACCTGAAATCCACACTGGGGTGCCATATAAAAGTTGGGCACAAAGTTTCATATCAATCACTTGCAATACAGCTGGAATATATCTATTTCCTACAGGAGAAAAAAAATAGGATTTAATATGGTGAGCTGTCACTTTAGCCTTAGCCATTGCAGCACAGATATGTGTGTTCCAATTCATGTTATTTTTAAATACAATTCCCAGATAATTGAAATGCTTAACTTCTTGTATTAGATGTCCATTGATTATCCAATTTTTTGGGTTCCCTCTCTTTGTAAATTGCATAATTTTTGTCTTATCATAGTTAATTTTGAGGTTAAGAGAGCAAAAGCTCTTAAATGTTTTTTTTAAGCCTAAAGAGGAAAGTGAGATAATTACCGCATCATCTGCATAAAGTAATTAAAAAACTGGGATATTATTTAAATAAGGAATATGAGTGGTTACATTTTGAAGAAATAATGAAAGGTCAGATAAAAAGAGATTAAATAGGGTAGGAGCCAGGATACAGCCTTGCCTAACTCCTCGGTTATTCAGAATTGGTCCTACAAATCTACCATCTTTTGAAACTTTAACATATATTTGGTTATTGGAGTGTAAACTTTGAATCAATGTAAGCAGGTATGAGACAATACTAAGGTGTTCTAATTTGGTCCACAGTTTATTACGATCGACCGAATCAAAGGCACTTTTAAAATCTACAAATGCCACAAAAAGTCTTCGTTTGTTTCTCAAGACATATTTGTCTACAAGATGACTTAACACTAGACACTGGTCAAGAGTTGAAGAACCTGTCTTGAAACCAGCTTGTTCCTTACCTTTTGTAAGCATTGATTCTTCCAGTTTAATAAGCAGAAATTTGGCATAGATTTTACTTATGCATGGTAACAAACTAATAGGCCTGTAATTCTCTTGGCAATTCCTATCACCTTTTTAAAAAATCGGCACCACTATTGAGTTATTCCATGATTTAGGTACAAGGCCTAAATGATTAATAGAGTTAAAGAGCCGGACAAGATTAGTGGCCCACTATTCCACATTTCATCTCAGCAGATCTATTGAGATGCTGTCCATACCAGGGGATTTTCCTTGCTTTAACGAAAGAATTATCTTTTTCATCTCCTCAACATTAATTTGAAATTGTGTGGTTACTGCTGAAGAAGATTTAAAATTTTCCATCTTAAAAACTTGGGAATCATAAAAAACAGTGGTAAAATGCGTAATCCAAGCTTCATCACTTATATTAGGAAAGTGAGTGGTAGCTTTTATTGAAAGGAGTGACCAAAAGGTTTTGGTATCTTTAATTTCTAATGCAGTGACAATTTTAGACCATTTGGCTTGTGAAAACACAGATTTTTTTTTCCAGGAGCATGTTCTTAAAAGCGTTTTTCATTTCAAAATAGGTCTTCCAGAGACCTTGGGAGTTAGTGATAGAGGCTTCTTTTAGACAGGCTCTGAGTTCTTTCTTATGGTTGATACATTCTTTATCAAACCAATTATACTTATTTGAAGGTTTTTTTGCTGAACTGGAGATTTCAAAAGGAAGAAAATAATTCCTGAATTAGTATTAGGGTTAAGATATTTGCTTATGGGCTCACTGGAAGGACAGATCGTGAAGCTGAGGCTCCAGTACTTTGGCCACCTCATGAGAAGAGAAGACTCCCTGGAAAAGACCCTGATGTTGGGAAAGATGGAGGGCAAAAGGAGAAGGGGACGACAGAGGACGAGATGGTTGGATAGTGTTCTCAAAGCTACCAGCATGAGTTTGACCAAACTGTGGGAGGCAGTGGAAGACAGAAGTGCCTGGCATGTCTGGTCCATGGGGTCACAAAGAGTCGGACACGACTAAATGACTAAACAACAACAACAACAACATTTGCTTATGGTAGTTCAGCTAATCCTAGCACATGCAGGCCCCAAATACCTGAAAGACAGATTGCAGTCCGTTTCGCCATTACAGGTACCCAACATTTTGGCTAAAGTTTAAAATAGACCTGAAAGCGCACACACCATCTGTGTGCTCTGCTATCCAAGTGATGTTGGCTCCCACTCCTGCTACTATAAGGTGTGACAGCAAAAGACACTAATGAAAATGGCGCCTGATGATCCTCGTCAAGGCTGCTTTCATTTCACTATTCCTGAGACTGTAGATGAAGGGATTCAGCATAGGGGTCACCATGGTATACATGACAGCGGCCACAGTGTCCTTGCGATCCGAGTTGTTGGAACGTGGCTTGAAATAAATCCAGCTCACAGTGCCATAAAACAAGACAACCACAGCAATGTGGGACCCACACGTGGAGAAAGCCTTTTTCTTTCCAGAGTTGGATGGAATCTTCAGGATGGTGTAGAAAATGCCCATATAGGAGATGACGATCAGCAAAAACGGCCCCAGGACCTCCACCGACCCTTCAGTCAGAATCAGCATTTCTATGACACTGCGGTCTGAGCAAGAGATCTCCAACATAGGGTAAAGATCGCAGAAGAAATGTGGGATCTCTCTAGAGTCACAGAAAGACATGTGAGACATCAAAATGGTATAAAGCAGAGAGTGGACAATAGGGATAACCCAGGACACTGTTGCAAGGAGGAGGCAACGCTTACGGCTCATCAGGGCAGAATAACGCAGGGGGAAGCAGATGGCCACATAACGGTCGTAGGCCATGGAAGCCAACAGGAAGCTGTCTGAATTGCCAAAACACACATAAAAGTACATCTGGACCAGGCAGCCATGATAGGAGATGGTCTTCTTGTGAGACAACAAGTTTTCTAGCACTTTGGGGATGGTGGTGGAGGTGAAGCCCAAGTCAGCTAAGGCAAGGTGGCTGAGGAAGAAATACATAGGAGTGTGGAGGAGCCGTGAATCAGAACGGATCAAGAAGACGATTGTTGCGTTCCCCAGAAAGGCCAGCAGGTACATGGAGAGGAATAGCAGGAAGAGGAGCCCTTGAAACTCTGGCTGGATTGGGAAGCCATGGAGGAATAACTCAGAGAAGTCTGTTGCATTCCCAGGACTCATTAGGCTAAATCTGCCGTAGGGGCAAGAAGAAGAAATGTTTAGGCTAGTAAATTCCCCACCCTCTGCTTGCTAGCTGCCCAAACTGAACTATGTGGAAATCCCTCTTTCCTCTCCTCATATCATATTCTCCATGTCTGTTTTTCAGATACTGCCAGTCACAGACATAGCAAGGGACTTTAAGACTCTGGATTAGAAGCTGAAGGGCCTTAGGGTGCAGGTGGTTTTTTCACCAGTGCTTCCTGTTGAAGGTTGTGGCCCAGGAAGAGAGGGGAAGATACTGGGGGTAAACCAGTGGCTGCTCAAGTGTTGTTGTCAGGAATGATTTGGCTTCTTGGACCATGGTTTCTGCTTCCTTGAGGATGGACTTCTGGCAAGAGATCGGTTATACCTCACAGTGGTCAGCAAGAATGTGTTTGCTCATCAGGAGAGCTTTAAACTAAATCCTGAGGAGGAGGGAGACAATATTGCAGACGAAAGGAAAACACCTGGTAGTGGGGTTAATAGCTTTGTTGATGTACAGGAAACTGAGGTGGTGCTACAGAAAGCTGCTAAAGGTCACCAAGCATTTAAGCATTTAAAGCACACCTGAAAAACATAGTAAGTCTCCCCCCCCCCCAATAATTATGAGAACCATACTTTGTTAAGGGTGTTGCGAACTGCTTCTCTGTGAGTGGTAAAATACAGTTCCCAGAAGTCTTTGGGGATAGGCAAGTACTTTAATTGTACTGAGTGAATTCAGCAGATACTGATTAGTAACCATTAAAAAATCCTCAAAAGGTTTATTGGATGTTAGAAGCTTTTAAGTGGGTAACACATTGTTTCACCAATCTATGAGCAGTGAGAGATTCCAGAGGTACCAGTGTGATAGGAATTTTGAGGTCTTAGATATATGGTAATGTTCATAAGTGTACCAACCAAGCATGTACATAGATCAGCACAGGAAGACCAACCTGAATCCATTTTGATTCCCAAACTGACCAAATGTTTTCTCTGCAAGGTCAAAGGAAAAAGGAAAAGCCTCCCCATTGTCTTTTCCTTCACAAATCCTGTCTTAAGGGTATGTCTGTGTTTGAATAGGGTGTGAGCCTGTGACATGGCCCAGGAACTAAGTATTTACCATTACAAAAGACTGGCCAGGCTCCCCAGGCAATCCAATCTAGTAAGCAGGTATCCAATCAAGTAACCTGCCAGACAGGAGATAAACAATGACAGGAGAAAAACAACATTCACATTTCTGTTTTAGACCGCCTTTTCTGTGATGTAGGTATGAGGTATCTGAGGGGTGGTCTTAGGTTACAGCCCTTCTGTGATGTATGTATGATGTTTCTGGGGGTGGTCTTGATTTACAGGGTGGCAATTTCAAAAGTCCATATAAGGCCTTGCGTGCCATTGTTCTGGGTTCCTCCTCCCTCCTTTGTGTGGTGAGTAAGGACCCTGTTGCAACAGATCAATAAAGATCAGGCTTACTAGCTGCTTTGCTTCTCAATATTCTCTGGTTGGCATCTGTTATTTTCTCCTACCAATAGGGAACCTACGTAAGGACTCTATATGGGCTCTTGGATACCCCATAAGGGAAAAGGGCAATTTTTGTTTACAACACCAGGCATGTTTAACAGGGTCTGTGTTTACTTTTGGAACAATGAGGCCAAGTGGAGTCTGTGATCTCTTTATGATACAGGGTTTATTTACATATCTATGCATCCTGTGTCTAGATGGAGAGAGATCAGAGCATTCACATCCCAAGAGGGTCCTGTTTCTTCCATTGCTGCAGCCTCAGATTCCAAGAGACTCCAAATATCATGTCTGACCTCCTCTGCAGCTTGAAACAGACTGCCTGCTTCATGCTTTGCCCCCCATGCTCCAGCTTCAAAAAAGGACAATTCTTTCCTGTTTGCTGACCTCATTGCCCACTGCAGTTCTGCTCCTCCCTCCTGAAACTCTGTCCTTTTGTCTCTGCTAATGATCTCTTACCTCAGCGAGGGCTTTCCCCATTTTCTGTCCAGCCCAGACAGAAAATGGCCTTCTTAATGGGTGTTTCCTGGACATGGAAAAACCGCTTTAAACTCAAGCCCCCATTAGGCCCGGGAATTTAGGGGTTGCCTTACATTCTACCCCTGCACTGAATCCAGACATTTTAGGGGAGTCTTGCTCCCACCCCAAAAACATAACAATATTCACACTTACTTAAGTAAAGGCGCTTCCTGTTTGCTCTCTTGCTCCTGTCAATGTGAAGAACAAAGAAAGTGGACTTGCTCTGCATAGGACGAAACTGGCTTCCTTCATCTGCTGAGGAGATTAGCTCTGTGTTTTCTGATGCAAGGGAAGCTTTTGTTCATCTCTGCTTAAGGGTGGTGATCTCCAGGGTCCAAGGAAGACTCAACCAGGTTCCCCCTCCAGAATTAATAGAATGCAATAGCATAAACTCTGGAGAATCATCATTCAGAGACCCAACCCATCATTCAGCTTAACAAATTAGCTGATCCTCATTAATAAGTGTTCGAAAAGTTTTTTCCTTTGAGTATGGATGTTGGAGGATTCTGGTTTGCTCCGCAACTGGGAACAAGTTTGAAATATACTCGGAGTCGAGTGTGAATTTCCTGCGCTTTATTCAGCTCATAGTAGCAATGAATGAAACTTTCCCCAAAATGGCTCGGTACCTCAGTGGTACCTCGGGATGCGAACAGGATCTGTTCCAGAGCCCCGTTTGCATCTTGATTAGAATGTAAGACATGATGGCGCATCTGCGCGTGCATGGGTCGTGTTTTGCTGCTTCTGCGCATGCGCGTGGTGTTATTTTGAGCGTTTGCGCATACGCGAGCGGTGAAACCCGAAAGTAATGCGCTGTTACTTCCGGGTTGCTGCGGAGCGCAACCCGAAGGCGCTCAACCTGAAGCAAATTCAACCCGAGGTATGACTGTACGTTATTTACACAATGGGCCCCGCGTGATTGGCTAATTCCAGGCTGCTCCTGTAGGCCAATCAGGTTGCGGAGTCACCTCCTCCAAAAGCCTGATTGGCTGCTCCTGCAGGCCAATCAGGTTGCTGATTCACTTCATCCAGGAGCCTGATTGCGATGCTCCGAAGGGTCCAAGAGCCCTCCCGCCACCTTCCCAAAGCCCACCTAGCTGTAGGAAGGAGGCAGCAGAGCTCCAGCATCCTGTTAGAAGCCTGGTGCCTCATTCCCAAAGCCTGGGAAGCTTCTGCCCAGCTTTGGGAAGAGGGCGCAATGCTCACGGGCACAACATCAACACCCCCTCATCGCCCTGGCAAGCTGGTGCCCCTACGAAAAAATTCACGCCACTGCTCTAACCCCAAATATAATTGGATGGGTGTGCTTCTGCCCGCTCCATATTTTTGAGGGTTTTTTGAGCACTAAGTATTTCCCCAGTCAGCTTGGTTTCATCTCACAGGGGCAATAATGTCCTTGCAATTTTTTGGACATCCAAAACCACAGATTCTGGATCTACCCTGAGATGTCTTTCTAACAGTGCAGTCTGACTTGGAAATGTGAGAACCATCCCCATATGGGAGCTCCCCATAGTCTTGACCTCTGAAGCATAGCTCCACATCTCAGTCCTGTCTCGCCTCGTTGTTTCCATATTTTCCACATCTCAATTTTAACGCCTTAATATTCTCCGTCCCTGGTTCCACGATTCTCAATCATGTCAAATATCATATATCCTTTCATCCATCGAATACAGCTTTATTTGTATGTTTATATTTTTCCAACGCCTTTTTACCAGCACAGCTTCCTCTGACTCCATTCCAATCCGGAATGTTATCCAAGTCTGTTATCTGAAGTTCAATGCCGCAGCGACTCCCAGTCATTAATCCTTCCAATCCAGGCTGTTGTCTAAACCTTCCTTTTGAGCTTTAATTAATCAGTACCTTCCACGTTAAAATGGTTGGGCAAAACTGTTTGCAATATTGCATTGTAAATAAACTGTATCAGTCATTTGGCGATCGATCAGCCTCTGGAGACCGCACACTCCTCCCTCCGGGCCCTAGAGGGGGGGCTGCTAGACATCCATTCAGCCTTCTCTCTCGCTCATAATGAAAAACTTCTGCAAACAGCTGCACTGTATATTGTCCCAAGTTGTTATCTCAAATCATTGCAAAGTCAGCCAGCAAATAGCTCCTGCTTCCCACGAAGAAAGGGAGAGATTCACATTTTTCCCTGCTGCGTCATATTAACAAGCGCCATCTTGCCGCCTCTTCCATCTTTGTCAAGTAAAGCTGCACAATTAAATACCTAATTATAAATAGAAGTCCATCTGTACTCTTTTTTAAAAAAAACTAATATTAAGTTCTTACTGAGGCTTGGCATAGAAAACCAATTGTAGATGTTAAGAAGACGGGAAAAAACCCATACCAAACACCTCCGTAATTCAAACGCCATGATGAGAATCTCTTTGAAGTCCAAGCTTAAACCCCCAGGGATTGTACAATTTTGCAGGTTTTTCCCTTGGCTTCTTCGGTCCAGACCATGCCTGTTTGTTGTCCAAATCTATTCATTTTTGCAAACAGATATTCCCGGCTATGAGAATGACATCGGAGAGTGCCAGCCATATCGTGCTCTGCGACCCAGTGTCTTGCCACTTGCACCTTGATGCAAGTCGGCAGTCTTGGACAATCTGCGGGTCTACGAGACAGTCCTCCCCCACCTTGTGGAGTCTGCCAGGGCTAATTACCCCCATATCAGCCCTGAATTACCAGCCCGGCTTGCTGGGATCCACAGAATGCTGTGTGAGATAGTAAGTCTGCAGGCTTGAGGTTGAGAGCTGATGCAACGGGCTGATGCAATCAGCCTGCAATACTTTCTATGGAGGTGCTGGGTCAGAATGACTCAGCAGTAATGTGCTGACAGTTGATTGGCTGTCATCGGTTTAAAAGGGAAACCTGTCCAGCAGTAAGGTGGTGGCGTAGAGGAGTGTGGTCAGAGAGAAAGAGCCTTCGATATTTGCCTTAAGGTGCAGCCAGGTACTCTGTCTGACTGTATGAACTGCTTCTGTAGATATTTGTATATAAAGCTCACAATAAATAACACTGCACTGAAGAACCTGGAACTCTGAGCATTTCTGCTAAAGCGCCACGAATAATTCGTGACAGGGTTACGGGCCCAGCACACTTCCGCTGCGCAAGAGTACAGGTGGCAGTTATCTAGCCGTGGGTGCTGGAGGTGAGCTGCAGGTATGGAGCAGTCCAGAGCTGGCATGTTGCTGGAGATGCTGATGGCCACGAACTACAGTATCTGGTCGGTCTGCATGCAACACTTCCTGAAGCGTGAGGGCCTGTGGAAAGTGGTGGAAGATCCACCACAGCCCCCTGAGGAGGATGAGAAGGATGAGAAAGCCTTGGCTACGATCATCCTTGGAGTGGACGACAGCCAGCTGGCCTACTTAGCAGATAAGGTGACAGCAAGTGAGGCATGGAATGCGCTCAAGGCTGTCCATGTGCGAGAGACAGCTGGCTCGCTGATAACACTGACCAGGAGAATGTACCGGTGTCGGAAGAAAACGGGGGACTCCCTGGTAAACCACCAAAAGTTCCTAACAGGCTGTTTCCAGGAGCTAGCCTTAAGAGGGAGGCCTGTGGGGGAAGAGCACAAAGTCTTTATAGTCCTGAGTTCCCTTGACGACAGCTATGATATGCTAGGCAATTCCCTCAAGTTGGCAGAGACTGATAAACTGACTCTGGAATACGTTACCGGACGGTTGTATGCAGAGGAGGACATGCGTGCAGAGAGAAAGACGACCTCAGCCCAGCTGTCGGAGCATCCCAGAGGGAACAACAGCTGGGAAGAGCAGAGGTGTCGGGAGCCGGAGAAACAGCCAGGAGGAGCTGCTGCAGACCAGCCGGTGGTCAACAAAGTAAAAAGGTGATTTTGCTGCAAGTCCAGTGGTCATCTGCTTCGGAGCTGTCCGAGAAAACAACAAAAACAGCAGAAGCACAGGAGGCAGCAGAGAGAGTCTACTGCTTGGGTGTCTGCAGATGGCCAAGAAAATGAAGAGCTGTGGGTTCTGGACAGCGGAGCTTCTCAAACTTTTTGTAAAAGAAAAGCATTGCTGACTGATGCTAGGGCTTCAGACAAAAAGCATGTAAGTCTTGCTACAGGCCAGAAAGCTAATGTGGTCTGTGAGGGTGAGATTGTGTTCCCACAGCTGGGACACACATTCAGGAATGTGTTGTGTGTGCCTAGTATGCAAAACAATGTCCTGCGTATTCCTGACTTGGCAAAAGCAGGCTTTGAAGTAAACTTCATGGGAGATCAGTGCCAGATAAAGCAAAATGGGGCAGTGTTGGCAAATGCTAACCTTAGAACTAATATGTATGTACTATGGTGTGCGTCTAAGGTTGCAAATGTGCAAAATGTCCCAACCCACGATATGTGTATTCATGTCCTGCACAGGCGTCTGGCTCATGCTAGCTTTAAGGTGCAGCCAGGTACTCTGTCTGACTGTATGAACTGCTTCTGTAGGTATTTGTATATAAAGCTCACAATAAATAATACTGCACTGAAGAACCTGGAACTCTGAGCATTTCTGCTAAAGTGCCGTGAAGAATTCGCGAAAGGCTGGGATCCGATCATACGGGAGTCAGCCATTTCCCACCGCTGGAAACCGGAAGCTCAGTTTGAGGGTCTTCAAAGCCCATGACACCTTTGGTAAAGGCTGTTCTCCAACTGGAGCACTCACAGGCCAGTGTTTCCCAGTTTTCAGTGTATATACTACATTTTTTAAGATTTGCCTTGAGACAGTCTTTAAACCTCTTCTGTTGACCACCAGCATTACACTTTCCATTTTTAAGTTTGGAATAGAGTAGTTGCTTCCATAGACATCTGAAGGCAGTCTTGTATCGGGAAGCATTTAATGTGTGATGTTCTGATATTCAAAACTTGCTACACACACTCTAGCTGGCAAGATGTTCACACTAGGGCTGGCCCAACCATGAAGCAAGGTGAGGCATAGAAGATGGAGCAAGCTTGTTTCATCCTACTCCAGGGGGTACAATCTGAACCAATGGCTTCAAGTTACAAGAGATTCCAGCTAAACATCTGGAAATACTTTCTGAAGACAGTGGAACGAACTTCCTTGGATGTGGGTGGCCTCTCCTTCTTTGGAGCTTCTTAAGCAGAGGTTAGATAGCCATCTGCCATGAATGCTTTAGTTTGATTCCTGCATTGCAAATGGTTGAACTAGATGACCCTTAGGGTCCCTTCCAACTCTACATTTCAGCAATTGTATGATTCTATGATTCTAAATGGGTGCTGTCTTGGGCAGGAAGATTACACATATATGAGCAGCTATGCAATCATTAAGTCAGTGTTTCTCAAACTTGGGTCTCCAGCTGTTGTTGAACTAGAATTCCCATCACCACTGACCACTGGTCCTGCAAGCTAGGGATGGTGGGAGTTGTAGTTCAACAATAGCTGGAAACCCAAGTTTGAGAAAAACTGCATACAGCACATATACACAACTTATATCTAAAGAGTAAAATAAGTCCCCAGTGAACCAACCCCCCCCTAAAGCATGGGTGTAACAATATGCCACAGACACATGCTTAAAAAAAAAAGAGAACAAAGGAGACGGTTAGTTTGAATCCAACTATACCCTATAAAGAGGGGGGAAACTTCCAGTGTGAGTGAATAATGTGAAGTGTTGGACAGCTGACTGGGTTCGGTACGTTTCCACTGCTCCAGAATTCCCAGCCAGTAGCAGAGCGGCGGCGTGTGCTTGATGTGTAAGTGAAGAGAGAATCCAGTTATACCCTATAGAGAATGGGGAAACTTCCTGTGTGAGTGAATAATGCAAAGACCGTTTGGTTGCCTATACTATTCCTGAATCATATATCTACTCTTGGAAGATTTAATTATCTATTTGAAGTCTGGTTACTACTTACAGGGGAGTGATAGTTAATATAAGGCAAATATAAGATTATGATGCTGATCTTTACTGTATTAGGAATAAGATATTTGCTTATGGTAGTTCAGCTAATCCTAGCACATGCAGGCCCCAAATACCTGAAAGACAGATTGCAGTCCATTTCCCCATTACAGATACCCAACATTTTGGCCCAAGTTTAAAATAGCCCCGAAAGCGCACACACCATCTGTGTGCTCTGCTATCCAAGTGATGTTGGCTCCCACTCCTGCTACTATAAGGTGTGACAGCAAAAGACACTAATGAAAATGGTGCCCAATGATCCTCTTCAAGGCTGCTTTCATTTCACTATTCCTGAGACTGTAGATGAAGGGATTCAGCATAGGGGTCACCATGGTAAACATGACAGCGGCCACAGTTTTTTTTGGATCTGTGCTGTTGGTACGTGGCTTGTAATAAACCCAGGTCACAGATCCATAAAACAAGACAACCACAGCAATGTGGGACCCACACGTGGAGAAAGCCTTTTTCTTTCCAGAGTTGGATGGAATCTTCAGGATGGTGTAGAAAATGCCCGTATAGGAGATGACGATCAGCACAAACGGCCCCAGGATCTCCACCACTCCTTCAGTCGGAATCAGCATTTCTATGACACTGCGGTCTGAGCAAGAGATCTCCAACACAGAAGGAAGATCGCAGAAGAAATGTGGGATCTCTCTAGAGTCACAGAAAGACATGTGAGACATCAAAATGGTATAAAGCAGAGAGTGGGCAATAGGGATAACCCAGGACACTGTTGCAAGGAGGAGGCAACGCTTACGGCTCATCAGGGCAGAATAACGCAGGGGGAAGCAGATGGCCACGTAACGGTCGTAGGCCATGGAAGCCAACAGGAAGCTGTCTGAGTTGCCAAAACACATAAAAAAGAACATCTGGACCAAGCAGCCATGATAGGAGATGGTCCTTTTCTGAGACAACAAGTTTTCTAGCACTTTGGGGATGGTGGTGGAGATGAAGACCAAGTCAGCAAAGGCAAGGTGGCTGAGGAAGAAATACATAGGAGCCTGGAGGAGCCGTAAATCAGAACGGATCAAGAAGATGATTGTTGCGTTCCCCAGAAAGGCCAGCAGGTACATAGAGATGAATAGCAGGAAGAGGAGCCGTTGAAACTCTGGCTGGATTGGGAAGCCACGGAGGAATAACTCAGAGACGTCTGTTGCATTCCCAGGACTCATTAGGCTAAATCTGCCGTAGGGGCAAGAAGAAGAAATGTTTAGGCTAGTAAATTCCCCACCCTCTGCTTGCTAGCTGCCCAAACTGAACTATGCGGAAATCCCTCTTTCCTCTCCTCATATCATATTCTCCATGTCTGTTTTTGAGATACTGCCAGTCACAGACATACCAAGGGACTTTAAGACTCTGGATTAGAAGCTGAAGGGCCTTAGGGTGCAGGTGGTTTTTTCATCCCTGCTTCCTGTTGAAGGTTGTGGCCCAGGAAGAGAGGGGAAGATACTGGGGGTAAACCAGTGGCTGCTCAGGTGTTGTTGTCAGGAATGATTTGGCTTCTTGGACCATGGTTTCTGCTTCCCTGAGACGGACTTATGGCAAGAGATAGGTTATACCTCACAGTGGTCAGCAAGAATGTGTTTGCTCATCAGGAGAGCTTTAAACTAATTCCTGAGGAGGAGGGAGACAATATTACAGACGAAAGGAAAACACCTGGTAGTGGGGTTAATAGCTTTGTTGATGCACAGGAAACTGAGGTGGTGCTACAGAAAGCTGCTAAAGGGCTAAAGGTCACATCCACACCAAGTATTTAAAGCACACCTGAAAAACATAGTAAGTCTCCCCCCCTCCAAGAATTCTGAGAACCATACTTTGTGGAGGCTTCCGGTGGATCGCGGGAGTGAAAGTAAGTGGGATCTCTCACTTGAGAGTGTATCCAGCTATTGAGGGGGAAGGGGGGTGCTGCAAGAGCGCCGCAGCCCCCCAAATACTCTTGAAAGGGAATTCAAGAGGCAGGGGTCCCGGCACTGTCGTTTAGCATTTCCCCCGGCCACCAAGTAACCTCATTTTCGGAGGCAACGAGTGTGGCGGGGTAGAGAAGCCGGCAGCGGGAAGCCATTTCTATCCCTCAATAGCGAAGCTCCGAGCTTGCACACAGAAGCGATCTGTTCTCAAACCAAAGAAACTGAATTGGAACTATAAGAAATTAATGTACGGATTGGATTAGAACTAATTCGAAGGGGCAAGGTGGGAAATTCCCTGAAATTCCTTCCCTGAAATTCTACTTATACACAAGAAGAATTCGCGGATTGGAATAAAACTGTAAGTTACTTCAAACGGAAAAATTGGTTGTGGATATATCAGATTGTTTTTTAAGGCTTTTCACAAAGACTATAATTGAGAAAAGGGGGAGATTTGCTGGGAAGCAGCAAGTTGACAGTCTGTCGGTGAATCGGCTGCAAACATCAGGGGAGAGAGTGCGGAGTTGGTTACTTTCACTTTTAATAAAACCAGCGTAATAGGAGATATAATACCATAATAAAGGACAAAAGTGGTAAGGACCTAACAGAAGCAGAAGACATCAAGAAGAGGTGGCAAGAATACACAGAGGAATTATACCAGAAAGATATGGATGTCTCGTGCACCCCAGGTAGTGTGGTTGCTGACCTTGAGCCAGACATCTTGGAAAGTGAAGTCAAATCGGCCTTAGAAAGCACTGCAAATAACAAGGCCAGTGGAAGTGATGGTATTCCAGTTGAACTATTTAAAATTTTAAAAGATGATGCTGTTAAGGTGCTACACTCAATATGCCAGCAAATTTGGAAAACTCAGCAGTGGCCAGAAGATTGGAGAAGATCAGTCTACATCCCAATCCCAAAGAAGGGCAGTGCCAAAGAATGTTCCAACTACCGCACAATTGCACTCATTTCACACGCTAGCAAGGTTATGCTTAAAATTCTACAAGGAAGGCTCAAGCAGTATGTGGATCGAGAACTCCCAGAAGTGCCAGCTGGATTTAGAAGAGGCAGAGGAACCAGAGACCAAATTGCAAACATGCGCTGGATTATGGAGAAAGCTAGAGAGTTCCAGAAAGACATCTACTTCTGCTTCATTGACTATGCAAAAGCCTTTGACTGTGTCGACCACAGCAAACTATGGCAAGTTCTTAAAGAAATGGGAGTGCCTGATCACCTCATCTGTCTCCTGAGAAATCTCTATGTGGGACAAGAAGCTACAGTTAGAACTGGATATGGAACAACTGATTGGTTCAAAATTGGGAAAGGAGTACGACAAGGCTGTATTTTATCTCCCTGCTTATTTAATTTATATGCAGAATACATCATGTGAAAGGCTGGGCTGGATGAATCCCAAGCTGGAATTAAGATTGCCGGAAGAAATATCAACAACCTCAGATATGCAGATGACACAACCTTGATGGCAGAAAGTGAGGAGGAATTAAAGAACCTTTTAATGAGGGTGAAAGAGGAGAGCACAAAATATGGTCTGAAGCTCAACATCAAAAAAACGAAGATCATGGCCACTGGTCCCATCACCTCCTGGCAAATAGAAGGGGAAGAAATGGAGGCAGTGAGAGATTTTACTTTCTTGGGCTCCATGATCACTGCAGATGGTGACAGCAGCCACGAAATTAAAAGACGCCTGCTTCTTGGGAGAAGGGCAATGACAGGCCTAGATAGCATCTTGAGAAGTAGAGACGTCACCTTGACAACAAAGGTCCGTATAGTTAAAGCCATGGTTTTCCCAGTAGTGATGTATGGAAGTGAGAGCTGGACCATAAAGAAGGCTGATCGCCGAAGAATTGATGCTTTTGAATTATGGTGCTGGAGAAGACTCTTGAGAGTCTCATGGACTGCAAGAAGATCAAACGCATCCATTCTTAAGGAAATCAGCCCTGAGTGCTCACTGGAAGGACAGATCGTGAAGCTGAGGCTCCAGTACTTTGGCCACCTCATGAGAAGAGAAGACTCCCTGGAGAAGACACTGATGCTGGGAAAGATGGAGGGCACAAGGAGAAGGGGGCGACAGAGGACGAGATAGTTGGATAGTGTTTTCGAGGTTACCAGCATGAGTTTGACCAAACTGCGGGAGGTAGTGGAGGACAGAGGTGCCTGGCGTGCTCTGGTCCATGGAGTCACGAAGAGTCGGACACAACTAAACGACTAAACAACAACAATAGGAGATATGGACCTTAAGGCAACATCAAACAATTAAAATAACCTCTTGGTTTAAGTGATAGAAACGGAAAAATAAGAATAGAAACGCTGTATCTTTTATTTGTTTGGATCTTTAAGGACTTTATGGGACTACAAAAAGTTTTTTTCTCCCGTTGAAGTCTGTCCCCCCCTCTCGATTCATAAACATTGGATACAAATCACCATTTTGTTGCCTAGCGAGGGGTTCTCTTCTCTCCTTGTGGATACAAATTGACATTTGGTTGTGTTGACGAAAGGGCTTTTACCCTCCTTTTGGAGGGAAAGTAACTAGACTTTCTTTTTCCCAGTAGAATAAGGGATTTAATTCTGCTTTTTATTCTGGTGGTTCCTTTTCCTTCTCCTATTTATTTTTATTTTTGGGATCAAGCGTACTGTCGTCTCTGCAGTGTGACTTTTGGGGGTGCTCATGGGACTGGGAGCACCTTTTAATTTGTTGTTTGGATCCTGCAACTAGTAAGTCGGATATAGCCATGCAAGTGGCAAGAAGGTATTGAACAGATTTAAAATCAGTTTGCGGATTTATAATCGATTTGTGGATTTAGCCATATAAGTGGCAAGAAGTGGCAAGTGGATTTAGCCATATAAGTGGCAAGAAGATTGTCCTGTTTTTTCCTCTTCATTTAAGGAGTGACTTTCATATCCCTTACTACATTATTATTTTGGTTTAAACATAGATTTGGTGGGTATTTTCTTCCATCGGATATTGGATAATAATTGACTTATTTGACTTATTTGTCTTAAAGACTTAATTAACTTACATAATAGGGATCTCACTACGGTACTACCGAATTGAAATTGGGGAACTCTTTATTTATGGGATATAAGAACTGATTAGTAAAGGAGGCTTTGGAGTTTTAAGAATGACGCATTTGCAGAAAAAGAGTGAAGGTGCAACACCGGGGGAAAGAAAGAGTTCAAGACAAGAACCAGATTGGAAAAGAGACATAATAAAGATGTTTGCAGAGTTAAAGGCTGACATTAAAAATAGTGAGAAAAATATTGAGACTAAATTAGGACAGATGGAGACCAAATTAGAGCAAGTGGATAAAAAAAATAGATGTAACAGTTAACAAATTAAAAGGACAGGTGAAAGAAATATCCAAGAGAACACAGAATTTGGAGGAGGGGATGAAAAGAACAAAATTAGAAATGAAAGAAGTTAGAAGCGAAGAGGAAAAAATCAGGGCGGAAGTAGCAGAAGTTAATAAGACACAGGAGGAGTTGTGGAACGAACTTCCTTGCACGTGGGTACATAGTAAGTCTCCCCCCCCCCAATAATTATGAGAACTATACTTTGTTAAGGGTGTTGTGAACTGCTTCTCTGTGAGTGGTAAAATACAGTTCCCAGAACTCTTTGGGGATAGGCAAGTACTTTAATTGTACTGAGTGAATTCAGCAGATACTGATTAGTAACCATTAAAAAATCCTCAAAAGGTTTATTGGATGTTAGAAGCTTTTAAGTGGGTAACACATTGTTTCACCAATTTATGAGCAGTGAGAGATTCCAGAGGTACCAGTGTGATAGGAATTTTGAGGTCTTAGATATATGGTAATGTTCATAAGTGTACCAACCAAGCATGTACATAGATCAGCACAGGAAGACCAACCTGAATCCATTTTGATTCCCAAACTGACCAAATGTTTTCTCTGCAAGGTCAAAGGAAAAAGGAAAAGCCTCTCCATTGTCTTTTCCTTCACAAATCCTGTCTTAAGGGTATGTCTGTGTTTGAATAGGTTGTGAGCCTGTGACATGGCCCAGGAACTAAGTATTTATCATTACAAAAGACTGGCCAGGCTCCCCAGGCAATCCAATCTAGTAAGCAGGTATCCAATCAAGTAACCTGCTAGACAGGAGATAAACAATGACAGGAGAAAAACAACATTCACATTTCTGTTTTAGACCGCCTTTTCTGTGATGTAGGTATGAGGTATCTGAGGGGTGGTCTTAGGTTACAGCCCTTCTGTGATGTATGTATGATGTTTCTGGGGGTGGTCTTGATTTACAGGGTGGCAATTTCAAAAGTCCATATAAGGCCTTGCGTGCCATTGTTCTGGGTTCTTCCTCCCTCCTTTGTGTGGTGAGTAAGGACCCTGTTGCAACAGATCAATAAAGATCAGGCTTACTAGCTGCTTTGCTTCTCAATATTCTCTGGTTGGCCTCTGTTATTTTCTCCTACCAATAGGGAACCTACGTAAGGACTCTATATGGGCTCTTGGATACCCCATAAGGGAAAAGGGCAATTTTTGTTTACAACACCAGGCATGTTTAACAGGGTCTGTGTTTACTTTTGGAACAATGAGGCCAAGTGGAGTCCGTGATCTCTTTATGATACAGGGTTTATTTACATATCTATGCAACCTGTGTCTAGATGGAGAGAGATCAGAGCATTCACATCCCAAGAGGGTCCTGTTTCTTCCATTGCTGCAGCCTCAGATTCCAAGAGACTCCAAATATCATGTCTGACCTCCTCTGCAGCTTGAAACAGACTGCCTGCTTCATGCTTTGCCCCCCACGCTCCAGCTTCAAAAAAGGACAATTCTTTCCTGTTTGCTTACCTCATTGCCCACTGCAGTTCTGCTCCTCCCTCCTGAAACTCTGTCCTTTTGTCTCTGCTAATCATCTCTTACCTCAGCGAGGGCTTTCCCCATTTTCTGTCCAGCCCAGACAGAAAATGGCCTTCTTAATGGGTGTTTCCTGGACATGGAAAAACCACTTTAAACGCAAGCCCCCATTAGGTCCGGGAATTTAGGGGTTTCCTTAAATTCTAACCCTTCCTTAAATTCTAATACAGACATTTTAGGGAAGTCTTGCTCCCACCCAAAAACATAAGAATATTCACACTTACTTAAGTAAAAGCACTTCCTGTTTCCTCTCTTGCTCCTGTCAATGTGAAGAACAAAGAAAGTGGACTTGCTCTGCATAGGATGGAACTGGCTTCCTTCATCTGCTGAGGAGATTAGCTCTGTGTTTTCTGATGCAAGGGAAGCTTTTGTTCATCTTTGCTTAAGGGTGGTGATCTCCAGGGTCCAAGGAAGACTCAACCAGGTTCCCCCTCCAGAATTAATAGAAGCCAATAGCATAAACTCTGGAGAATGATCATTCAGAGACCCAACCCATCATTCAGCTTAACAAATTAGCTTATCCTCATTAATAAGTGTTAGAAAAGTTTTTTCCTTTGAGTATGGATGTTGGAGGATTCTGGTTTGCTCCGCAACTGGGAACAAGTTTGAAATATACTCGGAGTCGAGTGTGAATGTCCTGCGCTTTATTCAGCTCATAGTAGCAATGAATGAAACTTTCCCCCAAATGGCTAGGTACCTCAGTGGTACCTCGGGATGCGAACAGGATCCGTTCTGGAGCCCCGTTTGCATCTTGATTAGAACGTAAGACGTGATGGCGCATCTGCGCGTGCATGGGTCGTGTTTTGCCGCTTCTACGCATGCACGTGACGTCATTTTGAGCATTTGCGCATACGCGAGCAGTGAAACCCGAAAGTAATGCGCTGTTACTTCCGGGTTGCCGCGAAGCGCAACCCGAAGGCGCTCAACCTGAAGCAAATTCAACCCGAGGTATGACTGTATGTTATTTACACAATGGGCCCCGCGTGATTGGCTAATTCCAGGCTGCTCCTGTAGGCCAATCAGGTTGCGGAGTCACCTCCTCCAGAAGCCTGATTGGCTGCTCCTGCAGGCCAATCAGGTTGCTGATTCACTTCATCCAGGAGCCTGATTGTGATGCTCCGAAGGGTCCAAGAGCCCTCCCGCCACCTTCCCAAAGCCCACCTAGCTGTAGGAAGGAGGCAGCAGAGCTCCAGCATCCTGTTAGAAGCCTGGTGCTTCATTCCCAAAGCCTGGGAAGCTTCTGCCCAGCTTTGGGAAGGGGGTGCAATGCTCACGGGCACAACATCAACACCCCCTCATCGCCCTGGCAAGCTGGTGCCCCTACGAAAAAATTCACCGCACGCCACTGCTCTTACCCCAAATATAATTGGATGGGTGTGCTTGTGCCCGCTCCATATTTTTGAGGGGTTTTTTAGCACTGAGTATTTCCCCAGTCAGCTTGGTTTCATCTCACAGGGGCAATAACGTCCTTGCAATTTTTTGGACATCCAAAACCACAGATTCTGGATCTACCCTGAGATGTCTTTCTAACAGTGCAGTGTAAATACCTTTTTCATTTCATTATAAATCACCTCCCAGAAAGCCTTTATCCTGGGGCACGTCCACCAAATGTGAAAAAATGTACCTTCATTTTCTTTACATTTCCAACATTTATTATCGGGCAAATGATAGATTTTTGCAAGCTTGACTGGTGTCATGTACCACTTGTATATCATTTTCATAATATTCTCTCTTAAGGCATTGCATGCCGTAAATTTCATACCTGTGGTCCACAACTGTTCCCAGTCAGCAAACATAATGTTATGTCCAACATCTTGTGCCCATTTAATCATAGCAGATTTAACCGTTTCATCTAAGGTATTCCATTTCAACAGCAAGTTATACATTCTTGAAAGTATCTTTGTTTTGGTTCTAACAGTTCTGTTTCCAATTTTGATTTTTCCACCTGGAAGCCAATTTTTTTGTCCAGATTCTAAGCCTCCCTTATTTGATAATAGTGAAGCCAATATCGCACTTTATCTTTTAATTTCTCAAAACTCTGCAATTTCAATTTGTCTCCTTCCTGTTCCAAAATTTCCCAATATTTCGGCCATTTGGCCTCCATATTGAGCTTTTTCTGAGCCTTTGCTTCCATCGGTGACAGCCACCTTGGGGTTTTATTTTCAAGTAAGTCCTTATATCTTATCCAGACATTAAACAATGCTTTCCTGACAATATGATTTTTAAATGCTTTATGTGCTTTAACCTTGTCATACCACAAGTATGCATGCCACCCAAAAACATTATTGAAACCTTCTAAATCCAAAACGTCTGTGTTCTCAAGAAGCAGCCATTCTTTCAACCAGCAAAATGCTGCTGATTCATAATAAAGTTTAAGGTCTGGCAGGGCAAATCCACCTCTTTCCTTTACATCAGTTAGTATTTTAAATTTTATTCTGGGCTTCTTGCCCTGCCAAACAAATCTAGAAATATCTCTCTGCCACTTCTTGAAACAGTCCATTTTGTCCAAAATTTGCAATGGTTGAAACAAAAATAACATTCTTGGCAATACATTCATCTTTATAATGGCAATTCGACCTAACAAGGAAAGCTTCAAATTTGACCATATTTCTAGATCTTTTTTCACTTCTGACCAACATTTCTCATAATTATCTTTAAATAGGTTTAAGTTCTTAGCGGTCATGTTAACCCCCAGGTATTTTACTTTCTTAACCAATGTTAAACCTGTCTCCTCCTGAAACCTCTCTTTCTCAATCGGTGTTAGATTTTTCTCAAGAACTTTAGTTTTTACCTTGTTCAACTTAAATCCTGCCACATGACCAAATTCTTGAATCAGTTCTAATACTCTTTTGGTACTAGATTCTGGCTCCTGTAACGTCAATACTAGGTCATCTGCAAAAGCTTTCAATTTGTACTGTTTGGCTCTGACCTGTATACCTTTAATCAAGCGGTCCCTTCTGATCATATTTAGCAAAACCTCCAGGACCGAAATAAAAAGCAATGGGGAAATTGGGCAGCCTTGTCGTGTCCCTTTCTCTATCTTAAATTCCTCTGTCACCACGTTATTAACTATTAATTTAGCCTTTTGTTCTGAATAAATTGCACTTATACCATTTTCAAACCCTTGACCAACCCCCATCCCCTGAAGATTTTTCTTCATAAAACTCCAAGAAATATTGTCAAAGGCTTTCTCCGCATCTATAAAAATTAAAACTGCTTTAGTGTTGATGTTCACTTGCAGCTTCTCCAAAATATTAATTATATTCCTCGTATTGTCAGACAAGTGTCTACCCGGGAGAAAGCCAGCTTGGTCTTTATGTATCTCTTCCACTAATACTTTTTTTAACCTTTTAGCCAGAATGTCTGCAAAAATTTTATAATCCACATTGAGCAGGGATATAGGGCGGTAGTTCTTAAGTTGTGTCTTTTCAGACTCAGTTTTCGGTATTAGTGTAATATAGGCTTCCTTCCACGACTCTGGCACTTTTTCCCCCTCCAAAATTTCATTACAGACCTCCTTTAGTGGTTGAATTATCCAATCTTTCAAAGATCTGTAATATTTTGAGGTTAAACCATCTGGCCCTGGAGATTTGCCCAACTGCATATTCTGGATGGCACCTTCCACCTCCTGTTCTGATATTTTATAGTTCAACATTAACTTATTTTCTTGAGAGATTTTTTGTAGTCCATTTGTTTTCAGGAATTGGTCTATATCAAACTCTTTCTGTGGCCCTTGTGTATATAACTGTTTAAAGTACCTCTGGAAGCATTTTCTGATTTCCACTGGATTCTGAATATTCTTTCCTTCTACTTCCAAGTTAGTAATGGTGTTAAGTTTTTGTCTTTTTTTCATTTGCCAGGCTAACAGTTTTCCACATTTATTAGCCGATTCAAATGTCTTTTGTCTCATCTGTTTAATTTTCCATTCTATTTCCTGATTCGTCATTTTCATATATTGAACTTGATATAACTTTATTTCTCTCAGAATCTCTTGTGACTTTGGTTTCACTCTCAGTTTCTTCTCACCCTCTTTTATTTTTTCCAAAATTTTATCTTTTTTCTCATTTTGAGTTCTCTTCTTTATTGCATTCTGTTGGATTAGAAACCCCCTCATAACTGCTTTACTTGCATCCCAGATTACTCTTTTTTCGATGGTGGTGTTCATATTTATCTCAAAATAATCTCTCAAGGTTTTTTGGGCCTTCTTAGTAACCTCTTGGTCTCTAAACAAGGTGTCATTCATCCTGCATCTGAAGGAACCAGTTGGTGTTAATTTCATCTCCATTTTCACAGCATTATGGTCGGAGCAAGTTTTAGGGCAAATTTCCACTTTTCGAGTCTTAGGTGCCAGTCCTCTAGTTATCCAGATTTGGTCAATTCTTGTCCATGTCATTTTGGCATCAGAGAAGAAGGTTCCCTCTCTACCCAAGGGATTCTTTATTCTTCAAATGTCAATCAAGTCCATATTGTCAGTCATCTCAAAGAAGGTTTTTGGTAGTCTGCCATCTTTGGTAACTACATGTCTCTGTGACTTGTCCATGTTTGTAGATACCACACCATTCATATCTCCCATCATGATAATGTTGTAATCCATATAGTCCAACAATGTCTCATGCAACTTCTTAAAAAATTCAGATTTCCCCTCATTTGGTGCATAAACTCCTACTATCAAAAATTTTTCTCCTTGTGTTTGGATTTCAATTGCCACAAATCTTCCTTGGTCATCTTTAAAAATGAATTTCGGTGATAGGCTCTCTTTTGCATAAATTACTACTCCTCTCTTTTTAACCTTGTCTGATGAGATAAACTCTTGACCCAATCTTTTATTAATCAATACTTTCCTATGTAGCCTTATCACATGTGTTTCCTGTGGACAAATCAAATCCAATTGTTCCTTTTTCAATATATGAAAGACTTTTTTCCTTTTCTCCGGGGAATTAAGGCCATGGATATTCCAACTTAATAGTTGCAGAGACATGGTATGTTTATTTTGCTTTTCCTCCAACTGCTCCCAATAATTGTTCTTGTTCTGACGGTGGTATCACTTTCTCTAACTTGTCCAATCCCAAAGGTGGTGACACTATATCTTGAATTCCTGGTCTTAATGCTCTTGGCTCTTCTTCAACTTCTTTTTGCAGGTCTTCTCCGTGCTCTCTCAAAATTGTTTCTTTATCTTCCACTGATCTTATTTTGAACTTTCTCCCTTTGAAGGTAAAGGATAGGCCTTGGGGGAATTCCCACCTAAAAATGATTCTATTTCCTCTCAGCAGGGCCACCAAGTCTCCGTAATTAGATCTAAGATCCAAAAGGTATTTCGGAATGTCCTTAAATATCTCCACACTTGCTTCACCTATTTCCAAGGTCTTCTGGAAGTGCAGGCTCAGTATTTTGTCTCTCTCCTCTTTTGTTCGGAAGGTAATCAAACAGTCTCTCACCCTGTTCTTTCTCCCCCCTCTTCCAAGTCTGAAAGCACTTACTATCTTGAAATCTGGCTTATCCGAATCTAAGTTCCAAAAGTCTGCAAATTCCTGCATAAGAAAGTCACTCAGGCTATCTTTCTCAAGTTCAGGTACAGCCCTGATCCTTAAGTTGGTCTGTTTTTCTTTTAATTCAATCATAGACAGCAATGACTTGTGATCCTCGAGCTGCCTACATATCGGTGGTATCTTTTCCTCTACCGCCAATACTTTTTCCTTTGCTTCTTCAGCTGTCTTTCGGTTCAAAGCGGATTCCTGCAGCAGTTTCTCAATAGATTCTGTGTTTGAGTTCACCTTCTGCCCCAAATTATTGATGCTTGAAGTGTTTTGGTCAATTTTTGTTGTCGCTTCAGCAACTTGTTTACTTAATTTTTCCAAAGATTCAAAAATTTTCCTCTAATGCTGGAGCTAAACCCTCTTCAGATGCCATTCCTTTAAGCCCAACTTGAGCAGATTCTTCCCCTGGTGGAGCAGAAGGGCCAGATGCTGATGCTCTTCGCAGCTGCAGTCTAGTTTTACCCGATCTTGTTGTTCTTTCCTGAGGCAAATTTGCCATAACACTTTATCTGAGGATCAAGATCAGTCCCACAATTAGAGCTTGTTTAATAGTGGGAAATTCCCCTAGCCAGTTTAGAGTGGAAAATTCCCTGGCCAATTGTAGCAATTTCAAAGTTCCTCTAGGGGGACACAGTAGCAATCAAAACTTGTAGCAATAAAGTAACTTTTACAACTTTCACAGATCCCCCCCTTTAACGAAATAAACAACAGTTTCAAGTCCGGAGAAACCCTTCAGAATCAAAGTATCTCTCTTGCAGAGTTAGCTGTCAAAAAGTTGCATTGTCCATAAATAGCGCGATTCACAGTACGGCAGTTCTATTGTCCCTTGGCAGTCCGTTCCCAGGCATTAAGTGGTGGTCTTTGTCCCCTTTTCTCTCCTTTTTTTGCAGGCAAAAGATACTTCCCCTTCTCCCTCCCCTCTACTGCACCTCAGGGAGGGAGTTCTCTTTTATTGATGTTAGGATTTAAGTCTTTTTAACACGATTTTCAGGATCTTAGCTGAAACTGTCTTTGCTCTGATCTGTTTACAAGAAACGGAAGGCGGACTTCCCGTTTACACCTTCCCGCTTCGGTACCAAATTAGTATTTTTTTCTTATTCCCCGGTCTTTAAGCTTGACCTACTCACGGGTAGTTGTTTGATAGCCAAATTGTCACAGGAAAAAGGTCAGCGCTCTCCGGCAACAGCTGTGCAGCTTCACTCCACGGAAGAAGCAATTGACTCTCAGCACCGCGCCAAACACCCCGTTATGCTCCGGAGCTCGTAGCCGGGCTCCTTTGCAAATTGGGGGGGCGCTAAAGGTGCCCGCCGAGTCCCACGGTCACAGGCTTCACCCGCCTGTGGTTTTCAGAGGGGTCCCCGCTTCGCCGTAGCGGCAAGACCCGATTTCCGCGGAGCTATGTCCCTCAGAACTAGAGGGATTTCGCCATTGCTGATGGCGCCGCCTCCGGAAGATCGATTTTAACGCCTTAATATTCTCCGTCCCTGGTTCCACAATTCTCAGTCATGTCAAACACCATATATCCTTTCATCCATCGAATACAGCTTTATTTGTATGTATATATTTTTCCAACTGCCTTTTTACCAGCGCAGCTTCCTCTGACTCCATTCCAATCCGGGATGTTATCCAAGTCTGTTATCTGAAGTTCAATGCCGCAGCAACTCCCAGTCATTAATTCTTCCAATCCAGGCTGTTGTCCAAACCTTCCTTTAGAGCTTTAATGAATCAGTACCTTCCACGTTAAATTTTTGGGCAAAACTGTTAGCAACATTGCATTGTAAGTAAACTGTATTCCACAAATATCAGTCATTTGGCAATCGATCAGCCTCTGGTGACCACACACTCCCCCCTCCAGGCCCTGGGGGGGGGGGCTGCTAGGCATCCATTTAGCCTTCTCTCTCGCTCATAATGAAAAACTTCTGCAAACAGCTGCACTGTATATTGTCCCAAGTTGTTATCTCAAATCATTGCAAAGTCAGCCAGCAAATAGCTCCTGCTTCCCACGAAGAAAGGGAGAGATTCACATTTTTCCATGCTGCGTCATATTAACAAGCGCCATCTTGCCTCCTCTTCCATCTTTGTCAGGTCAAGCTGCGGAATTAAATACCTAATTATAAATAGAAGTCCATCTGTACTCTTTTTTAAAAAAAAGTTCTTAATGAGGCTTGGCATAGAAAACCAATTGTAGATGTTAAGAAGGGTGGGTGGGAGACCATACCAAACACCTCCGTAATTCAAATGCCATGATGAGAATCTCTTTGAAGTCCGAGCTTAAACCCCCAGGGACTGTACAATTCTGCAGGTTTTTCCTTAGGCTTCTTCGGTCCAGACCATGTCTGTTTGTTGTCCAAATCTATTCGTTTTTTCAAACAGATATTCCCGGCTATGAGAATGACATCGGAGAGTGCCAGCCGTATTGTGCTCTGTGACCCAGTGTCCTGCCGCTTGCACCTTGATGCAAGTCGGCAGTCTTGGACAATCTGCGGGTCTACGAGACAGTCCTCCCCCACCTTGTGGAGTCTGCCAGGGCTAATTACCCCCATATCAGCCCTGAATTACCAGCACGGCTTGCTGGGATCCACAGAATGCTGTGTGAGATAGTAAGTCTGCAGGCTTGAGGTTGAGAGCTGATGCAACGGGCTGATGCAATCAGCCTGCAATACTTTCTATGGAGGTGCTGGGTCAGAATGACTCAGCAGTAATGTGCTGACAGTTGATTGGCTGTCATCGGTTTAAAAGGGAAACCTGTCCAGCAGTAAGGTGGTGAGGTAGAGGAGTGTGGTCAGAGAGAAAGAGTCTTCAATATTTGCCTTAAGGTGCAGCCAGGTACTCTGTCTGACTGTATGAACTGCTTCTGTAGATATTTGTATATAAAGCTCACAATAAATAATACTGCACTGGAGAACCTGGAACTCTGAGCATTTCTGCTAAAGTGCCGTGAAGAATTTGCAAAAGGCTGGGATCCGATCATACGGGAGTCAGCCATTTCCCACCGCCGGAAACAGGAAGCTCAGTTTGAGGGTCTTCAAAGCCCATGACACCTTTGGTAAAGGCGGTTCTCCAGCTGGAGCACTCACAGGCCATTGTTTCCCAGTTTTCAGTGTATATACTACATTTTTTAAGATTTGCCTTGAGACAGTCTTTAAACCTCTTCTGTTGACCACCAGCATTACACTTTCCATTTTTAAGTTTGGAATAGAGTAGTTGCTTCCATAGACATCTGAAGGCAGTCGGGAAGCATTTAATGTGTGATGTTCTGATATTCAAAACTTGCTACACACAGTTACAGAAAGGTAGCCGTGTTGGTCTGCCATAGTCAAAACAAAAAAATTTTTCCCTTCCAGTAGCACCTTAAAGACCAACTGAGTTAGTTCTTGGTATGAGCTTTCGTGTGCATGCAGTCAGATGTGTATCTGAAGAAGTGTGCATGCACACGAAAGCTCATACCAAGAACTAACTCAGTTGGTCTTTAAGGTGCTACTGGAAGGAAAAAAATTTTTTGTTTTTGCTACACACACTCTAGCTGGCAAGATGTTCACACTAGGGCTGGCCCACCCATGAAGCAAGGTGAGGCATGGAAGATGGAGCAAGCTTGTTTCATCCTACTCCAGGGGGTACAATCTGAACCAATGGCTTCAAGTTACAAGAGATTCCAGCTAAACATCTGGAAAAACTTTCTGAAGACAGTGAACGAACTTCCTTGGATGTGGGTGGCCTCTCCTTCTTTGGAGCTTCTTAAGCAGAGGTTAGATAGCCATCAACCATGAATGTTTTAGTTGAGATTCCTTCATTGCAAGGGGTTGAACTAGATGACCCTCAGGGTCCCTTCCAACTCTACATTTCAGCAATTGTATGATTCTATGATTCTAAATGGGTGCTGTCTTGGGCAGGAAGATTACACATATATGGGCATCCATGCAATCATTAAGTCAGTGTTTCTCAAACTTGGGTCTCCAGCTGTTGTTGAACTAGAATTCCCATCATCACTGACCACTGGTCCTGCAAGCTAGGGATGGTGGGAGTTGTAGTTCAACAATAGCTGGAAACCCAAGTTTGAGAAACACTGCATACAGTACATATACACAACTTATATCTAAAGAGTAAAATAAGTCCCCAGTGAACCAAACCCCCCCCCTAAAGCGTGGGTGTAACAATATGCCACAGACACATGCTAAAAAACAGAGAGAACAAGGGAGACAGTTTGAATCCAACTATACCCTATAGAGAGGGGCAAAACTTCCAGTGTGAGTGAATAATGTGAAGTGTTGGACAGCTGACTGGGTTCGGTACGTTTCCACTGCTCCAGAATTCCCAGCCAGTAGCAGAGTGGCGGTGCGTGCTTGATGTGTAAGTGAAGAGAGAGTCCATACACTGTTTCTTTCTAATCTAAACAGCTTTATTTACACAGACAGATAAAATAACAAACACCGTCCGAGACAGCAGACATTGCGTGTGTCTCTCTTTTTTCTCCGTTGAGAAGTGAAAGTAACTCACAGACAAAGAACTCAGCTCCCGGATGTAGGAAGCTCCTCCCCAGATGCAGGACACATAGAGGTTAACCCTATAAGCACCAAACCTCACCCCCCCTCTTGTCCTGTATCTGGGGGAATGTAAGTATAATCACTTACCCCAAACACAGACCTTCACAGAACTCCCCATGACGCTGGAAGGTCAGCGGTTTCGTGAAACCATCGGCCAAGTTTTTAGCAGTGGGACAGTATTTCAGTTGTACTAATGCCGACTGAACATTCTGGCACACATTCTGAAACTGGAAGTCTAGGTGTTTGGTTCTGGCCTTAAACTGCCCAGACTCCGCCAACTTCAGAAAGGGTTGATTGTCCTCCCAAACCGTGATGGGCAAACAATACTCTCCGCAGATCTCTTGAACCAAGCACACATAGAACTCCAATTCCCTGCAAATCTCAGACAGCGCACTGAACTCAGCTTCAGTAGAGGAGAGCGCTATGAGACTTTGCTTCTGGGACTTCCACCGAACCAAAGAGTCCCCGAACTTCACCACCATACCGGACACGGACTTCCTTTCCGCCAGATTCGCCCAATCGCTGTCTACCCAGCACGTCAGCTTGATGTCGCCCTTGGCTGACAGCTTGAGGCAAAAGTCTTTGGTATCTTTCAGATAACGCAGCACCAGTCTGATACCATTCCAGGCTTGTACACTTGAGTTTGTAGCTTCCCGGCTGAGCAGATTGGTAGCAAACGCTATATCAGGTCTGCTCCACTGGGACAGATACAACAGACTACCCAGAGCTGACTGAAAGAGCTCAGCATTTTCGAACACAGAGCGTTCTACTTGCTGACTGTCTTTCACGTAGCTAGTCTCCATGGGTGTTCTGACCCCTGCACGTTCAGACATCCTGAACTTCTGAAGCAACTGCTCAATTTTGCCTTTCTGGCTGAGCAAGAAACTTCCATCTTCTGAAAATCTCCACACCTAGGAAGAACCTTACTGCACCCAGGTTCTTGAGCTTGAACCGTTTACCAAGGTCTTTGGCAAACTTTTACATCTGTGCATGTGTCTTTGAGACATGGACTATATCATCAACAAAGATTAAAATCAACTCCTGTGACTCATCTGACCCTTTAAGGTACAGGCAGCTATCAGCAAGACTTCTCTTGAAACCTAGCTTCTCTAAGGTTTCATTCAGACACAAATTCCAGTTTGTGGCCGATAGCCTCAACCCATAGATCGATTTAGGCAATCGCCAAATGATGACTTGTCCCTTGGCCTCAAACCCTGGAGGAGGAAGCATGTACAACTCCTCCTGGAGGTCTGAGTTCAAGTAGGCTACATCCACATCAAAGTGATGCACCTTCCAACCTCTTTGTGCAGCTATGGCTAAGAGCATGCACAGTTTCACTTCTGGAAGTAGAAGCATACACCTCAGTGTAATGCAGCCCCTTCCACTGCGTGAACCCTCTGGCTACTAACCTAGCCTTGTACTGCTGTTCTCCAGATTCTGTGGGCTTAAGGCGATAAACCCACCTGCTGCTCACAGCCTTTTGCCAGCCGGCAATGTTGTGAGGGAAAACACACCTAGAGACTCCATTGAGCTCATCTCCTTCTGCATTGCCTCTTGCCATTTACTGGCTTCTTCTTGAGGCAACTTCTGAACATCCTCAAAACTTTCAGGTTCACACTGAGCCACCCCAACCCACACACTTGTGGCCTCAAACCTGTCAGGCGGTTTACCCTTCGTGGTTCGGGTTGATCTCCTCAGCGTGAGCTCCGGTACCCGCTCTGACCCACTAGGGCCAGCTAGACCATCCCCAGCATCAGAGAGCTCCCCCTCTGACCTGCTGCATCTTTTGAACCTTACAGCTGGACCTGTGGGCGAGGACGGTTCACTCTTTGGCTCTGTCTTGACAGCCTTTGGAGAGGTTCTAGGATGCGCCTGCTCTAGACTCTGTTCCTCAGCAGCAGGATCAGGCTCCACCTCCTCCTCCTCCTCATCTGTGTCAAGAAAACTCTCCGAAACAACATCTAGGTTACCATGTATGCGCATCCACCCACTTTGCTCACAAAGCTCAGCACTGCTGCTCACTAGCAGCCTGCATTGATTACCTTCTGGATAGGCAAATCTCCACCCCTTGGTACCTGGTTCATACCCAACGAAGATCGTCTTCCTGGACCTTGGACCACCCTCTCTGCATTTGGCCTTTGGTATAAGTACCCAAGCCTCGCAGCCAAAAACACAGGAGAAATGCACCTTGGGCTTCTTGCCGTGCAGCAGAAAATTGGGCGTGTCCCCTACAACAGAAGAAAATGAGCGATTCTGAGAAAGCGACACGCAGCGCTAGGCTTCAGCCCAAAAGCGCTGTGGGAGCCCAGAATCAAGCAGCATAGCAGCCATGGCCTCTTGCAGTGTTCTGTTCTTGCCTTCAGCAACACCATTCTGTTGAGGACTGTGTGGTGCTGTCAACCTGTGACCAATACCCTTCTGGCGGAAGAAATTCTGCAGCGCAGACCCAGTAAACTCCGCCCCTCTATCACTCTGAACGTTGCGGACCTTTGTAGAGAATTGCAATTCTACAGCAGAGATCCAGTCTTTCACCAATGCAGCAGCTTCCCCTTTGTGTTTAATCGAGAAGACCCAAGAGTTCCTAGAAAAATCATCCAAAAGAAGCAAAATAAATTTTGCCCCACCCAGACTGGCTACTGGCATAGGGCCACACAAGTCTGCATGCACCAGCTCAAAAGGCTTGGCTGTTTCTCTGCTAGACTTGGGGTATATGCACGTTTTTACCTTGGACTGCTTACAAGCTCTGCAATCTAAAAACTTATCACATGCCTTCATTTTACACCCCTCTGTACACCCCGGGGCCCTCGTGACATAATTCCAATTCATATGTGCCATCCTGCAATGCCATAGATGGGAACAGCCATCATGTGTTGGGACATTTGCACACTGCACCTGTGCTACCTCAGTGGGAGTGTTATTTGCAATAGGCATTTCCACCACGAACAGCCTGTTCTTGCATTCAACACTGAACAGTTGTCTCCCACCCCTGGAAAAAGAACACATGTTATTCTCAAAACAAACGCTGAAGCCTTCAGCGACTAATGCAGAGACAGACAAAAGACAGCTGGACATATCTGGAACCACATAGGCTTGAATCTTGTGCTCCAAGAATGGACAATAAAGAGTCCCAGCTCCAAGAATGGACAATAAAGAGTCCCATTCTTAACAGCCTTGCAATCCCAAAGAAGCCCAGCAGATGGAACCAGAGAATGCATTGCTCCACTGTCAATGACGAAGGTCAGCCCAGCTTCCTGTTTACAGCCTTTAACCGTTGCCATGGAAGCTGCAAGGTGATACTGAGAAGACTTTTCTTTGCTTTCACCTCGGTTGGAACTTTTGGACATCTTCCCACGCCTCGCTGCTGTGGAAGAGCCCCTTATCTGCATCTGTTGCTTGACCTTGCATTCCTGAGCCTCTGCCGGACAGTCTCTCACAAGATGGGAGGGGGACCTGCATCTGTAGCAGCATCTCGAAGCAAAGGCTTTTACAGACTCCTCATTGCTTCTTGCTGCACCCCCACTCCTCCTTGGGGCACATCCTGCATCTGCTCGCCCAGCTCTCAGTCTCTTCTCCTGTTCGTCAACTAATCTCCCAGTAATATACTCCAGAGAAAGCTGGTCCCATGGCATAGTCTCCATCGTCAGAACCAGGTTCTCATAACTCCTGTCCAAAGAGCTCAGCAGGGTGTATGCCTTGAGCTCATCAGGGAAAGGTACATTCAGCTGACATAGGTTAGTGAAAATGGACAGCATCTGTGTGATGTGATCACGTACCAATTCCCCTGGAGACAGCCTCTTCTCAAAAAGAGAGCGTATCACATGGATCTTGGCACCAGCTGTGGTTCTTTGATGCACTCTGACTAAAGCCGTCCAAATCCCATGGCAAGACAATAACCCATCAATGTGAGGCAATTGAAACGCCTCAAGAGCCATTACAATATGGGACATAGCTTTCTGGTCCTTCTTAATTGCGGCGTTAACTCTCTCAATCTCAGGAGCATTTGCCCCAGCAGCTGCCACTGGTGACTCATTTTGGGTGCACTCCCAGAGTTGTTTGCCCAACAGCCAATATTTGATCCGCCTCGACCAGTCCTCCCAATTGCGGTCATTCAATTGCTCAAAAGGAACATTGAAAGTCTCATGCGATTGAGATGGATTTTGCTGCGCCATCTTCCCGGGGCTATAAGCTTACTCATGCTTTCTGCCGGCCGGTTGCTTCAAAGATGCTTCCTGCAGCAAGCTCCACTTTCACCAGCGAGATCACAGCTGCCTCTGCCCCTTTCTCAGCAGCAGGCAGGATCTCAGAGCTGGACTCCACTTTGTCTCATCCTCACACTCAGCACAAACGTGGCCTGGGTCCTTCCATAAACTGTTGGACAGCTGACTCAGTCCGGTACATTTCCACTGCTCTAGAATTCCCAGCCAGTAGCAGAGCGGTGGCATGTGCTTGATGTGTAAGTGAAGAGAGAGTCCATACGCTGTTTCTTTCTAATCTAAATAGCTTTATTCACACAGACAGATAAAATAACAAACACCGTCCGAGACAGCAAACATTGCGTGTGTCTCTCTTCCTTCTCCGTTGAGAAGTGAAAGTAACTCACAGACAGAGAACTGAGCTCCTGGATGTAGGAAGCTCCTCCCCAGATGCAGGACACATAGAGGTTAACCCTATAAACACCAAACCTCACACAAAGACCATTTGGTTGCCTATACTATTCCTGAATCATATATCTACTCTTGGAAGCTTTAATTATCTAATTGAAGTCTGGTTACTACTTACAGGGGAGTGATAGTTAATATAAGGCAAATATAAGATTATGATGCTGATCTTTACTGTAAGTATTAGGGTTAATATATTTGCTTACGCTAGTTCAGCTACTCCTAGCACATGCAGGCCCCAAATACCTGAAAGACAGATTGCAGTCCATTTCCCCATTACAGATACCCAACATTTTGGCCCAAGTTTAAAATAGCCCCGAAAGTGCACACACCATCTGTGTGCTCTGCTATCCAAGTGATGTTGGCTCCCACTCCTGCTACTATAAGGAGTGACAGCAAAAGACACTAATGAAAATGGTGCCTAATGATCCTCTTCATGGCTGCTTTCATTTCACTATTCCTGAGACTGTAGATGAAGGGATTCAGCATAGGGGTCACCATGGTATACATGACAGCGGCTACAGTGTCCTTGCGATCCGAGTTGTTGGAACGTGGCTTGAAATAAACCCAGCTCACAGTACCATAAAACAAGACAACCACAGCAATGTGGGACCCACACGTGGAGAAAGCCTTTTTCTTTCCAGAGTTGGATGGAATCTTCAGAATGGTGTAGAAAATGCCCATATAGGAGATGACAATCAGCACAAACGGCCCCAGGATCTCCACCACCGCTTCAGTCCGAAGCAGCATTTCTATGACACTGCTGTCTGAGCAAGAGATCTCCAACACAGGGTAAAGATCGCAGAAGAAATGTGGGATCTCTCTAGAGTCACAGAAAGACATGTGGGACATCAAAATAGTATAAAGCAGAGAGTGGGCAATAGGGATAATCCAGGACACTGCTGCAAGGAGGAGGCAACGCTTACGGCTCATCAGGGCAGAATAATGCAGGGGGAAGCAGATGGCCACGTAACGGTCGTAGGCCATGGAAGCCAACAGGAAGCTGTCTGAGTTGCCAAAAGACATATAAAAGTACATCTGGACCAGGCAGGCATGATAGGAGATGGTCTTTTTCTGAGACAACAAGTTTTCTAGCACTTTGGGGATGGTGGTGGAGGTGAAGCCCAAGTCAGCTAAGGCAAGGTGGCTGAGGAAGAAATACATAGGAGCCTGGAGGAGCCGTAAATCAGAACGGATCAAGAAGACGATTGTTGCGTTCCCCAGTATGGCCAGCAGGTACATAGAGAAGAATAGCAGGAAGAGGAGCCGTTGAAACTCTGGCTGGGTTGGGAATCCACGGAGGAATAATTCAGAGAAGTCTGTTGCATTCCCAGGACTCATTAGGCTAAAGAAGAAGAAGAAATGTTTAGGCTAGTAAATTCCCCACCCTCTGCTTGCTAGCTGCCCAAACTGAACTATGCGGAAATCCCTCTTTCCTCTCCTCATATCATATTCTCCATGTCTGTTTTTGAGATACTGCCAGACATTGACATAGCAAGGGACTTTAAGACTCTGGATTAGAAGCTGAAGGGCCTTAGGGTGCAGGTGGTTTTTTCACCAGTGCTTCCTGTTGAAGGTTGTGGCCCAGGAAGAGAGGGGAAGATACTGGGGGTAAACCAGTGGCTGCTCAGGTGTTGTTGTCAGGAATGATTTGGCTTCTTGGACCATGGTTTCTGCTTCCCTGAGACGGACTTATGGCAAGAGATAGGTTATACCTCACAGTGGTCAGCAAGAATGTGTTTACTCATTAGGAGAGCTTTAAACTAAATCCTGAGGAGGAGGGAGACAATATTACAGACGAAAGGAAAACACCTGGTAGTGGGGTTAATAGCTTTGTTGATGCACAGGAAACTGAGGTGGTGCTACAGAAACCTGCTAAAGGGCAGGAAACTACAAGAAGGAAGCAGCTGGACGGAACATCTTGTGGTTTCAATTGTCTCACAGAGTTTAGGAAACAATGAAGACAAATCTGAACTCTTAATAAAGGGTGGCAGACATTATTGAATGCTAATAGACATTATTGAAAGCTGGTGGGATAAGACAAATGATTGGAATGTAGAAATTGAGGGGTACCGCCTATTCAAATGGAATAGACCAAACAGAAAGAGTGGAGGGGAGGAGTATTATATGATGTCTACACTTGTGAAGAGATCCATGACCTGGAGCATGGAAGGCAAGTTGAGAATATATGGGAGGAAACTGTAGGAGAGAGGAACAACAGTGACCTTACTGTGGGGGTCTGTTATAGACCTCCAAGCCAGAGACTTGGATGATGCAGTCAGCAGTATGCTTAAGGAGAGATATCTGCACAAAACATCCAGCCCCTGGCATTTATTTCTTTTTTGCTATGAAAGTTTTAGCAAGCTATCTCCATCGTCAGAAGATGCCAAGAGGCCACATCCACACCAAGCATTTAAAGCACATCTGAAAAACATAGTAAGTCTCCCCCACCCCAAGAATTCTGAGAACTGTAGTTTGTTAAGGGCGCTGGGAATTGCTTCTCTGTGAGTGGTAAAATATAGTTCCCAGAATTCTTTGGGAATAGTCGTGTGCTTTAATTGGGTGAATTGAGCAGATACCATTAAAAAAATCCTCAATAGGTTTCTTGGATGTTAGAAGCTTTTAAGTGGGTAACACATTGTTTCACCAATCTATGAGCAGTGAGAGATTCCAGAGGTACCAGGCATGTTTAACAGGGTCTGTGTTTACTTTTGGAACAATGAGGCCAAGTGGAGTCCATGATCTCTTTATGATACAGGGTTTATTTACATATGTATGCAACCTGTGTCTACATGGAGAGAGATCAGAGCATTCACATCCCAAGAGGGTCCTGTTTCTTCCATTGCTGCAGCCACAGATTCCAAGAGACTCCAAATATCATGTCTGACCTCTGCTGCAGCTTGAAACAGACTGCCTGCTTCATGCTTTGCCCCCCACGCTCCAGCTTCAAAAAAGGACAATTCTTTCCTGTTTGCTTACCTCCTTGCCCACTGCAGTTCTGCTCCTCCCTCCTGAAACTCTGTCCTTTTGTCTCTGCTAATCATCTCTTACCTCAGCGAGGGCTTTCCCCATTTTCTGTCCAGCCCAGACAGAAAATGGCCTTCTTAATGGGTGTTTCCTGGACATGGAAAAACCACTTTAAACGCAAGCCCCCATTAGGCCCAGGAATTTAGGGGTTTCCTTACATTCTAACCCTTCACTGAATCCAGACATTTTAGAGGAGTCTTGCTCCCACCCCAAAAACATAAGAATATTCACACTTACTTAAGTAAAGGCACTTCCTGTTTGCTCTCTTGCTCCTGTCAATGTGAAGAACAAAGGAAGTGGACTTGTTCTGTGTAGGACGAAACTGGCCTCCTTCATCTGCTGAGGAGATTAGCTCTGTGTTTTCTGATGCAAGGGAAGCTTTTGTTCATCTTTGCTTAAGGGTGGTGATCTCCAGGGTCCAAGGAAGACTCAACCAGGTTCCCCCTCCAGAATTAATAGAATGCAATAGCATAAACTCTGGAGAATGATCATTCAGAGACCCAACCCATCATTCAGCTTAACAAATTAGCTTGTCCTCATTAATAAGTGTTAGAAAAGTTTTTTCCTTTGAGTATGGATGTTGGAGGATTCTGGTTTGCTCCACAACTGGGAACAAGTATGAAATATACTCGGAGTCGAGTGTGAATTTCATGCTCTTTATTCAGCTCATAGTAGCAATGAATGAAACTTTCCCTCAAATGTCTAGCTATATATACAGTGGTACCTCGGGATGTGAACGGGATCCGTTCCAGAGCCCTGTTCGCATCCTGAATAGAACATAACATGCAATGGCGCGTCTGCGCGGGTTGCATTTTGCTGCTTCCATGCATGTGCGTGACGTCATTTTGAGCATCTGCGATGTGTGAGAGGTGAAACCCGGAAGTAACGTTACTTCCGGGTTGCCACAGAGCACAACCCGAAAGCGTTCAACCTGAAACACATTCAACCTGAGGTATGACTGTACATTATTTTACGCAATGGGCCCCGCGTGATTGGCTAATTCCAGGCTGCTCCTGTAGGCCAATCAGGACGAATCATACTGCTCCATTCTGGATCCTATTTTTCTAGGACTCAGCTCAGTACATAACAAAGCATAATCTCTGGGGGCTGGGGGCGGTCTTTGCAAAGATCAGAACAGATGTGAGGGATAATCTACAAATAGATACCCAAAGGAGATTGACAGCACAACAGTACACAATGGTCTAAGGGCTGCATCCTTTTTAAACATTTTACATTGGCAAGATTTTGATTTGGAACAGGAGATGGGATGGACTGGAATGGACTGGGCCCCAGAAAGGAGATTCTCCATGTACCAGAGAGGAAGCAACTATCATCCTGGAATTGGGTTGAAGCAGCTACAGAAATTGTCAGCAGGTGTTCAGCTTCTGCACTACTCAGTGAGTTTTGAGGGATACAATGGAGATCTCTTCCATGACTTGCATAAAGGAAGGAGTAGGGAAATGAGAAGAAAAGACTGGGGGATATATCACCCTCCCTCTTACCCAGTGGTGTACGGTCATTGGAATAGGGGGACTAGGCTAGTTCCCTAAACGTTTCCCTTGCGCCTCCTTCCTAAAGCCTGGGAAGCTTCTGCCTGGCTTAGGAAGAGAGGTGCGATGCTCCGAAGGGTCCAAGAGCCCTCCCTCCACCTTCCCAAAGCCCACCTAGCTGTAGGAAGGAGGCAGCAGAGCTCCAGCATCCTGTTAGAAGCCTGGTGACTCATTCCCAAAGCCCAGGAAGATTCTGCCCAGCTTAGGGAAGGAGGCACAATGCTCATGGTCACAACATCAACACCCCCTCATCTCCCTGGCAAGCTGGTGCCCCTACAAAAAAATTCACCGCACGCCACTGCTCTTACCACAAGTATAATTGGAGCCACATTTTTCACCAGCTGCAGCCTCTGGACCATCTTCAAGGGCAGCCCCACATAGAGCGCATTAAAGTAGTCCAAACAGAATTGTCCATTAGATAAATTTTGTGCCCAGCTCCATTTTTTGCAAGACTTGAAATAAATATCTCCATTCTACTCTATCAAACACTTTTTCTGCATTTATAAATAACAGTCTGTATGGATTGCATTGTTTTCTAATTATATAATTAATATTCAGCTAATATTCAGTTAGATGCCATTTTGATGTTCATAAGAAATATTGTCTGATCATTCTTTATAGAGTTGTCAAAAAATGTAAATCTTGCCACCAAATACCTGCCCAGTGTTTAACATATTGGTTAAGTAATATGATAGGCTGTAAGACTAAGCTTAAACTGCATATATCCCTGGTGTGGCAATCTTTGCTTTGCTTCCCCCTCCCCCATGACTGTATTGAGAGATTTTAATAGATGATTAATAAAATTATCTGGAAAATTCTCATAATACTCAGCTTTAAAGTCATCTGGGCCTCAGCCAGGAGTTTTGCTGCCCCTTTGTCTTTTAATCAACTGAGTTAATTCTGCTATTGTAATTAGGTTTTTAAGAATTTTTCTTTCATCAAAAAAGATTTTAGGTAAAACATTTTCGTTACACAGAATATTCATTATTTCCTAATTGATATCAAAAAGTACTGCTTCGTCAAATCTGCATTAATTCCAGCACAAAATAAATGAAGTCCAGTTTTGCTATTAAAAAACTTGGGTTCTTTTCTCTTGTAATTGTCATATCTAGTAATTTTATTCAGTAGGATGGTGTTCCAGTTCCTTCTCAATCACTGATTGGTTAATGACTCATAACATTTTGTTGTATCATTAAATGTACAATACAAATTTTCAAAAGCACACGCCTGAAAACCAACCGATGCAATATTGGTCCATGATTGTCAAAGATTGACTTCTACCGTTTTTTCTTCTTATTTCTGAAATCACACATCATGGTCTAAATCTGAATGCACTTTTAACTTCTGATGAACTCTGAAAAAGTCACACTACTGCAGGTGTTCTAAAGGAAGGGATAGATGTCTCGTGGACTTTTGAAATTAAATTTGCTTGGACTGCCGTGCTAAAACTATTGATAATTAACATCTTTTGGGTTGAGTTTTAAAGACATCTGGGGATTTCAAAGCTCATCTTCCACCTTTAATCCCTAGATACTTCCTCAGAGACTGCTGAATCTCAGAATTCCTCAGGCTGTAAATGAAGGGGTTCAGCATGGGAGTCACAACTGTGTAGGCCACAGACATCACTCGGACCTTGGAGCCAGAATAGGTGGAGGACGGGCGGACATACACAGCTATAACAGTTCCAAAGAACAAAATGACTGTGGTGAGGTGAGCGCTGCAGGTAGAAAAGGCCTTTCGCTTCCCAGCAGCTGATGGGATTTTGAGAACCTTGGAGAAAATGAGGATGTAGGACAGAAGAGTGACCATGAAAGGTCCCACCATGGTCACAGTGCCCTCAGTGAGGGTTGTCATCTGGATTGCTGAGGTGTCTGAGCAGGAGAGCTTGATCAAGGGATGGAGGTCACAGAAGAAATGGGGGATCTCCCCGGAGGCACAGAAGGAAAGGAAAGACATCATCAGGGTGTAGAGCAACGAGTGGAGAAAGCCTAGGACCCAACAGCCTGTAGCCAACAAGAGGCAGTGTTTTGCATTCATCAGCACAGCATAGCGAAGTGGGTGGCAAATGGCCACAAAGCGATCATAAGCCATGGAGGCCAGGAGAAAACTTTCAGTGTTTCCAAATCCCAGGAAGAAAAACATCTGTGTCAGGCACCCTTGATAGGAGATGTGCTTGGTATGAGTCAATAGGTTCTGCAGCATCTTAGGGACAGTGGTGGAGGAAAACCCCATATCGGCTAATGAGAGATGACTGAGGAAGAAATACATGGGGGAGCAGGAGAGCCGGACATCGCGGTAGATGAGCAGGACAATCACTGAGTTGCCCAGTAGAGTCAGCAGGTACATGAAGAGGAAGCCAGGGATGAGGAGACACTCGTATCCTGACTGGTTGGAGACAAGTCCCTGCAGGATGAATCCATCGGGATATGTCATGTTGCCCTGAGGCTGAGAAAAAGTGGGGTAAACAGAACTGACGGCATGTTCCCATTGTACACTTGACAGTAACGAGAATACAAGAGGACACTCCACAGAAGGAATGACAAAGCAAACACATTTCCTTTCCCCATGCTTCCAATGACAGCAGTGGTGAGGAGGCAGGTGAGTTCCCCTGGTGTGTTTGCATCTCCCAACTGCAAAAGCCTGGGGTCAAGGAATGTAAAATCCTTTGTGTTTTCCTCTCTCAATTTTTCTGAGGAACACACCTAAATCCGGAAGTAGGATTTGAGCAAGAGGTTATCACTTGGCTCTCCTAGTCCCAATTGTGAAAAAGGTATATATTTATCAAATGGCACACTTGTAGGTCACACCAAAGATGCATGGGAGATCACACTCCGTATGTGCACACTAGCAGGAAATGTGGTGATGGGGCCCTTCAGTGATTCTGGGGCCCAGAATCATTGATACTAGGGCCCTTCTATAGATTCTGGGGGCCAGAAAATGTCCAGCCTTGCCCACTGCTGCTGCTGGTCACTTCTGAAGTTGCGTTGGGGGAAAACAGGTGGGGCCAGGATGGCTAATAAACAGGTATGATGGGGTTTGTAGTGTAACAGCATCTGGACCCCGCTTTATAGCTAAGTAGGTTTGGGGGGTTACTTTTTACCACAAATGGACCACACAGGTAAGGCAAGCAGAGGCTTTCCCACCCCCCATTTTCTCTCACTGTGCACTCCATTGCATGCAGCACTTTTTGACCCCGTCCTGCAGCAATTTCTGGGATTGGGTCAGGCTGGGAGGGTTGGGACTTGGGAGTCTGCAGCAAAGGAATGTATGGGGGTGGAGGAGATCCTATGCAACCCTGTTGAGGTCAAGCGTCAGCCTCCTTCCTATTTTAGATGTGAATGGGGAGTGGGAATATGAGAATAGCAAGAATGGATTCCGCCATCCGTCTCAGGTAAGCGATTCAAAGCTTTCCCATATTCCAACAGAATATTAAAATACAATAGTCTGTTAAACATTAAAAGCTTCCCTAAAGAGGGCTGCCTTCAGATGTCTTCTAAAAGTCTGGTAGTTGTTTTTCTCTTTGACATCTGGTGGGAGTGAAGGGAATAGGCAGGGAGTGTACTGACAGTTGGAAGGCAACGCCCGGAGGGGAGCTCTCCCCCCCCAAAAAAACATAGATTTAGTTAACACCATCAACATCCCCCCCAGCCCCGCACCCCCACAGAAATCCCCACCCCAACACCAGTCCAGACGACCTCAACCACATTCCCCATCACTCACACCTTCAACATCCTCATACTCCATACTAAGGAAAAACAACTCCAACCTTAATAACACAGCCCACAATCAGGCTAAAATCTGATACCCAACCAGCACTATGGTGGCACCAGAGCGTACCAGCACCCACATCCCCACCCCAACACACCAACAATGTTGCTCATAACATTGGCAACATTGCTTACGAACCTTATACCTGACAGCGACGTTTCAAAGTCACTTCACACTGTCTCGCTGATCACCCCCTATCGCAGACAACAGGGGGGATGGCCTGTCCTTGAACATGGCCTTCCACACCAGCTGAGACCTAGGACCAACTGGCTAAATGCCAGATGGCCCAAAATACCCCAAACAAACACCTATATGACTACATACAGGAAACTCCCTACAACTTACCCCCTACTCTTTAACCCAAATCTCACTCTAATCCCACTAGCCCCCCACCCACCACACCCTAGGTCAGCGCAACCCCACTGGTTCTTTAAACAGCACGAAGAGAGACACACAAGACAACCCGAACGGGTTGGCAGGGAATCGCCCCACATAATAGATAAGCAAGATGGCTAACCTAAAAGCAATCACATTAAATGTGAGGGGGCTGGGAAACCCCATCAAAAGAAAACGCATCACCTCATACATAAACACCATGAAACCACACATCACCTTCCTACAAGAAATACACAACCCACCCAAAGGCAGCAAACCCCTGAGCGACCCCCACTTCAGTCAACAGTGGGTCGCACAAGGCTCAGGGAAAGCTCATGGTGTAGCCATAATACTCAGTAGAGACCTGAACTTCACTGCCACAACAGTCCTCAAGGACAAAAAAGGCAGATTCATTTTCGCTAAAGGGACAGTAGATGGCAAAATCAAACTGACAATCGGCTCCATATATGCCCCAAACACGAAACAATTAGAATTCTTCCAGAAGACACTAAACAAATTCCTCTTCTTCTCTGAAGGGGAAGCAATCCTAGGAGGGGACCTCAATCTAAATATGAAAGGTTTATCCCTGAAAGATATCCACCCCACAACCCCATGGGCAACCTTCCTCCGAAGGAAACCCCCAACAACTAGGAACTCTTACAAGTTACTAAAAATGCTAAAAAACAGGGGTCTCTACGACATTTGGGGTGAGCAAAACCCGGGAGACATCAGCCATACATTCCAATCGGGACGCCATGATACAGTGTCCAGACTGGACAGCATTCTACTCACACAGGGTCTGATCCCCTCAGTAGAATCAACAAACATAGGTAACATTAAAATCACAGATCACGCCCCAGTAGAAGTCATCGTTAAAATAGGAGAAGGAACACAAACCACCCCATCATGGTCCTTCAGTCCCATCCTAACTACAAACAAACAAATTAGAGAGAGTCTCACAAAAACCCTCCAAAACTACTTCAAGGAAAACGATGTAAACAATATAACAACCCCCCTCCTATGGGACGCAATGAAAGCGGTCACCAGAGGAGCTTGCATAAAAGAGAAAACATTCCTTAAAAAACAAACCTCCTCATCCTCAAAAATTAGCAAAATAGAACAAGACATCACAGCCCTCTCATCACGCTACAAACAAACAGGATCTAAAAAACTCCTCAAACTTATAGAACAAAAAAGGAGAGAACTAGACTCCCTAGAAATTAACAAAACAATGATCAACATTCTATACTCTAAACAACGTTTCTACGAATATGGAGGGAAAAACTCCAGATTACTAGCAAATAGATGTAGGAAAAAAGCACTCAAAACAAGAATACACTGCATCACCAAAAAAGACGGCAACATAACATTCTCCCCCGAAGAAATAACCTCAGAATTTGCAGAATTCTACTCCAACCTATACACTTCCCATAACCCACCAGAGAAGGAAATCAGAACATTTCTAGCAGGACTGACCATGCCTACCCTAACTGATGAGGAACAGGAATTCATGGACAGCCCTATCACCCCAGAGGAAATAGATGCGGTCCTCAAAAACCTGAAACCACACAAAGCCCCAGGCCCACATGGCTTCACAGCAGAATTCTATAGGAAATTCAAAGAACCCTTGATGCCCTACATGACCCGCCTATTCAACGACATCATAAAAGGGGGCCCCATCCCCAAAACCTGGACCCACTCCAAAATAGTCTCCATCCCAAAACCACTAAAAGATAGCCTTAAAGTAGAATCATACCGCCCAATCTCATTAATAAACCAAGACTACAAGATATTCACATCAATCTTGGCCAACCGCCTAAAAATCTTCCTACACAAGTTAATAGCCCCAGACCAGACTGGCTTTGTCCCTGGCCGCAATATAACAGACCCCATCAGGAAACTACTGAACCTGATCGAACACAGCAAGGCAACCAAACTGCCATTGGCAATTATGTCCCTAGACATCCTCAAAGCCTTTGATTGCTTGGAGTGGAAATACATATTAGCAGTACTAACTAACATGAAATTTGGCCCCAACTTCCTACAAATCCTCAAACAAATATACTCCCAAGCCTCAGCAAAATGCAGAACTAACAATATGTATTCTAATACTATAGCTATCCAAAGAGGCACGAAACAAGGATGCCCACTGTCTCCCTTCTTATTTATCCTGGCTCTGGAACCCCTAGCAATCCGCATCCGAGCAGCCACAGACATCAAGGGAGTGGAAATAAAAGGTAGAACCTATAAATTAGGGCTCTTTGCAGATGACCTAATGGTCACAACACCAGACCCCATAAGCACAGCAACCTCCCTAATCAGAGAACTCAACACATTTGCAATGGTGTTGGGCCTACAGGTAAATTTTACAAAGTCAGAAGCTATGTGCTTCAACACCCCTCCTCACACCCAAAAAGAACTCATGAAGGTCACCAAAATAAAACTTTGCCACACCAAGTTCAGATACCTAGGGGTACAAATAACTAGAAACCTCAATAAATTGTACCTCCACAACTACAAGCCCCTGTGGCGACAAATTAACAAAGACCTAAAGAGATGGAATAACATGAATTTCACTCTCTCAGACAAAATAGCCATGATCAAAATGATCACACTCCCAAAACTAACCTACCTATTCCAAACCCTCCCAACCTGGATCCCCTCAACCCAACTTCGCAGTTGGCAGAGAAAACTACACTCTTTCATCTTCTCACATAAAAAACCAAGAATAAGCCCCAAATACCTGCACCTCCCCACCTCAGAAGGAGGATGGGGAATCCCCAACATAGAAGCATATTACAATGCCAACCAAATACGCCATATAATCCCATATATACTAGAAGATGAGACAAAACAATGGGTACACCTAGAGAGGGACACAATTGAAAACACCTGCACCACAACATACCCACTCCTCCCAAACAAACTAAAGAAAATTCCCACAACACTTAACAGGTACACACAGACCATGCTCAAAGCATGGAAAACACAAAAAGGCAAACTATCCCCAACCCCATCCCCACTAATCCCCCTGGCGTACCACCCATTATTCCACCATGCAGCACAAAACCTCCAGATAAAAACCTGGCGAACCAAAGGCTTATATCGCCTAATAGACTTTTATAAAAATAACAAACCCTTGTCAACACAAGAAATACAAGACAAACTAGAAGACACCCAAATGACCTGGTTAACACAACACCAACTACATGCCCTCTTAAACAACCCAACAGTAAAATCAGCAGCAACTAGGCCACTGACAACCTTCGAAAACCTCCTCCTAACAACAAAGGGAAACGGTAAAGGGACGGTATCCGCAATATACAAAATACTACTCCAAAACCCCGCAAATCCCCTAGACGCAATCAAAAAACAATGGGAGAATGACATAGGCTATGAGATTAACCCCACTCAATGGACCAGAATGTGGTCTAAACCCCCTTTAAATCCATATCAACGAAAAGAAAAGAACTCACACTGAAACTCACCTACAGGTGGTACCTAACACCAAGGAAACTAGCGCTAATACACCCAGGAACCTCACAAAAATGCTGGAGAGGGTGCACCTCCACAGGCACATACCTCCACATGTGGTGGGAGTGTCCCAAAATTCAACTATTCTGGACAACAGCCATACAAGAAATATGTAAAATAACTAAGCAAGTAATAGACATCACCCCAGAATTGGCCCTACTAAACATCTTCCAAGACAACAATGCCCATTTATACCACAAAGAACTCATAACCCACCTGCTCTCAGCAGCCAGAAACACCATAACCAGACACTGGAGAGACCTGTCAGGAGTAAGCATGGACCAATGGTACCAAATAGTATGGGAAACAGCCCTACTAGAAAAATTAACTAATAAATTGAAACTGACACGGGGACAAACAGAAGAAGACGCCTTCACCCCGGTATGGCTCCCCTTTATCACATACACAACCCAACAGGACAATGACAATAATCCACCAACAGCATACAAATCAATATGGCTAACCTGATCCAAAACACACACACACCTCACTCACACACGAAAACAAAGATCACCACAGCCAATCACAAGCAAACAATCACACCCTAGGCCAACCCCAACCTCTCTCACCACCAAAGGAACACAAGTGAACAACACAAGCAACGCTGACACCAAACTCTACATACATTAAACATAATAGAAACACCGCCACCCGACCCCACCCCCATCCATCTTCCCTCTCTCCACCCCCCCTTTCTTTTTTCTTTCTTTTTTCTTCTCCCCCTAATGCCTCAACAAATGAAACAAATTTGTAAAAATGTTACATGGAAGAAGAAGAAAAAAATACGAGGCACTACACTTCTGTAAAACAAGAAAATCCTTAATAAAAAATATTTTTAAAAAACAACACCCGGAGGGGAGGAGGAGGAATGCAGCTGGAGCAAACAAGATATGCAGGCTTGACTGATAAGCGAAAGGAGTGCACTGGCGAAATGCTTTAGCAACACCCAATGAGGCAATAAGGCAATTCAGGGAATATGATATGATGAGTTACTGAGGCATCTGATCAAAGCCTGTATTTTTGATCAAGCCTGTATTTTAAAATGAGCTTAAAGTTTTGCAAATTTTTCATGCCAGGCAGGACACCAGCTGCCGGCTCTGGGACGGAGGGCCCCTCTGGTTTATGGCAGTCATAAAAAAAGGCTGAGAGCGAGGTCGCTGACCTTGCATGTTGCAGAGTACAATTAAGCTGTAAAAGCGGCTAAATTAAGAGTTAGTAAAATAGTAAGGTTTAATAGAAAGTAATGCCATTTGGCCTCTCATCATACAAATAGCCATTTGCCTAAAGGTCAAAAAGGCTAAGCATCTGGCTGGCGAGAGGGGGAGTATTTTGGGAAGCCTTTTTTAAGCTGTTTCTTTAAACTGAGTTCTTCTTTTACTCTGCAAAGATTTCTTTTCCTTTTAAAAGGTTATTTATGTTATGTATAATATTATATCTGTTGTTTGAATGCAGTAAGCATCTAGAAAGTGAGAAATGTTAGATTCTTATGTTAGATTATTATTTCATTGATGCTGTGTGTGAGAAGGTGAACTCAAGATCTCTGTTTAAGATAAAATTAGCCACCATCTGTTTTAGCCATCTGCTCTATTTTAGAATTAAGGGGGCAAAGGTGATCTGGTAATTAAGATGCCTTGTCGAGGTTAATGGCCACTTGTTTGCCATTTATAAATAGAAGGAAATATAGCTCTTTGTCTCCCATAAAAGGTAATAGGAAATGGGTGTATCTTTTATGGTTGGTTCTAGCAAATAGCCAATAGGAATTTCAACCAGGCTGATTGGACAGAGGCAGCCAAAGGAGGAGCAAGGGGGCTGGATTGAGGAAATATAAGTGCTGGCCATCAGGGCAGGAGGCCAGGCCAGAGCTTGGTAACCATATACCACTGTGCCTCTCATTTATTTGTCTGACAAATAAATTATTATTTTAATTTCTCTATTGCTGCGTTGAATATTTCATTCCAGCTAAGCGTTAACCACAAGCAGGGTGCTACATTACTGGTGGTGGGATGGTCGGGAGGTGCTGCAGGGGTATAAATATTGCTTGCTTACGTGTATTAGGGGCTGCCAGCCTTTGGAAGCAATTCCGCTGGTTGCCTCTGCGCAGATCACAATAAACTTTTTTTCTCCGAAGGAACTGAATCCCTGGTGCTTCTTGTCTCCTCTACATTCTGGGTAAGCGGGCAAATGGATCCCAAGTAATTAAGGCTTCAGGAGGGTGTTCCACAGGGCGGGTGCCATTACTGAGAAGGCCCTCTGCCTGGTTCCCTGTAACTTGGCTTCTCGCAGTGAGGGAACCGCCAGAAGGCCCTCGGCGCTGGACCTCAGTGTCCGGGCAGAACAATGGGGGTGGAGACGCTCCTTCAGGTATACTGGACCTGAGTAATAATATTTTACACCAGCAGTTCTATGCAGCTGTTTCTTTAGTAGCCAGCCAATTTAATGATTGATCTGTATTGCTTTTAATGGCTTTTAAAAATATTTCACATTACTGAGGGCTTCCCTGATTATTCTATGAGAGGAAGGTATATAAATATTTTAAGCAGACAAACAATTTTTCAGTTGAATTAAAGTGTTTCAAAAATCAGAATTATTAATCATTTATGCTTATTAAACTTAATCATGCTTGATTTGCTTTTGTACTAATTGCTTGCTTCTAAGTATATTTTTTCTAAAGCACAGGACAGTCAGAGAGGGAATGAAATGCAGGCTATGTGTAATCAGATAATACCAAGAACAGAGCTGGCAGAACCAGCTAGCAGAAGAAGGGTTTGCAACAAATTTGGCTGGCAGAGAGGAATTGGCAGCGCAGTGCAGGATAGATAACATGGCAAATACTCCTTTGTTTAACACTGTTTCTCTGGAATGCATTTTTTATATATAAACTGTGATTTCTTTCTGTACCATGCAGACCCTTTTTCTGACCTGAGAAGTCAGCGGTCTGTCCCTTCTTTGGGTAAAGGTAAAGGGACCCCTGACCATTAGGTCCAGTCGTGGCTGACTCTGGGGCTGTGGTGCTCATCTCGCTTTATTGGCCGAGGGAGCTGGCATACAGCTTCCAGGTCATGTGGCCGGCATGCCTAAGCCACTTCTGTCAAACCAGAGCAGTGCACGGAAACGCCGTTTACCTTCCTGCCGGACCGGTACCTGTTTATCTACTTGCACTTTGACGTGCTTTTGAACTGCTAGGTTGGCAGGAGCAGGGACCGAGCAACGGGAGCTCACCCTATTGCCGGGATTTGAACCGCCGACCTTCTTATCGGCAAGTCCTAGGCTCTGTGGTTTAACCCACAGCGCCACCCGCGTCCCTTCTTTATTCAGCTGAATAAACCTGAGTTCTGCCTCGAAGAAGTCTGACTCCCTTTCCTTGAGTGGAAAATCTGGAACACCTATCCAAGGGAAGAACAGCATAGATTTCTGCAACAAAGGATTTATAGTGTGATCCTAATCTCCCAAATATACCAGCTGGGAGAGTTTAGAGTGTGGGGTGAAATCTCCCTTGATCCTGGCCACCTTCACTTGCAGAGGAGATCTGCTGGTGGATGCAACCCCTGACATAGCTGCCTCCTTAGGTTTGTTCTGCAATGAAACATTTTGGGGAGGTTAAGATAATGGGACTCACCAGGGCAGCAGACGATGACATGGTCAAACAAGTAGTTCCATCACATCCTGATGTTGTGATCTGTGCAAAGAACAGAGATTTTTTTTGGGGGGGGAAACTAGGTTGAGGCAAACCGTTGACAGTGGCAAGAAGGGAGGATTCCTTTGCTGGCTGTGATTTTTGATGCCTTAATTTATAGTGAATCTCCCTGAGAGACCCCTGGGTATAGGGTGGTATATAAATTCAATAATAATAATAATAATGGAAACCTGGTAACTTTTAAAAACTAACCATTTCAGAGGCTTCATAAGTGAGGAGTATTCCTACAATAATGATATTCCCAACTGAGAGAGGAAACATCCCTAAGTTACTATATTCAATGTCTATTGCAAGAAGTGATCATTTCGTGGCAAGATCACCCTGTTGGTTTCCCTGCTCTAATGAATCAGTGGCTGCAGCATGTCTTTCTCCTCCTTAGTTCTCTGGTTAGCAGACTCCTTTTACCCTCTCGAGTCCCAGGTGGATTAGAACATGACCAGAGCCCTGCTGGATCAAGCCAAAGCTCTTTCGAGTCCAGCATCCTGTTCTTAAGACATCCTACCAGATGGCTGGGGGAAGACAACAAAGAGCAGGCTCCGAATGTAACTGCACTCTCCTCACCAGTAATCTCTGGCAACTGGTATCCAGAGATACATGACTGGTATTCTGAGCCAGACCATTAATCCATCTGGTTCAGTATTGTCTACACTGACTGGGTGCAGCTTTCCAGAGTTCGAAACAGAGAATTTCTCCAGTCCTACCTGGAGATGCTGGGGACTGAACCTGGGATCTTCTGCATGCAAAAGAGATGTTCCACCATTGAGCTATTGCCCTTCCCTTAGTTGTGTGAACCTGTCACTATTTTAATAGTGTGGGAGGTTTTCTCCAGAGGCAGCAGCAGGTGCCAGCTGGGTGCATGTGAGGCTTGTTAATCAAACCACTTCTCCCCTCTAGAGAGCTGTACTTTCTTAGATAAACTCAAGAGAGGGCCCAGACATAGCTGTCAACTTACAGATTTGAAAATAAGGGATCAGCAGCCAAAATAAGGGGTTTTGCTTAGCTTATACATAAATCCGCCACTGATGGAGCCATGCTGCTTTTGCTGCGACTGACTGTGTTTTGCAGGGGGTTGGACTAGATGATCCGAAGGGTCTACAACTCCAACCAAAGAAGAAAGGCACACAAAACTGATGAAGGATGTCGACATGGCAAAGCTTACAGGCAAACCAGGAAGAGGACCTTTTTAATAAAGAATGGGGAAAGTTTATAATTTATTTGAAAAGCTATTGTAAAGAGTTTCATACATTGGTTGGATTGACAGAAAACTTGTAGTAAAAATTTGAAGTATGGATGGACAAATGATTTATAAAAATAGAGTTATGAAAGGGATGCAGAGGGGGAAATCACTACATTAAGATGCTGCACAGGTTGGAGGGTATGCTAAGCAGCACGTCGGGACTGCCGTCATCCTGGAGCGAGGAGTTCCATCGGCCCTTCCCTGCCCGAGATAGAGGGAGGGAGGCTCTTGCCCATGCTGCCCACGAGCCCGGCATGAGGCGGTTACGGCACTGCGGCGGTCGCTGAAGCGCCGCCCTTCTGCGTCCCCCCCCAGTCCCCTCCTCTTCCTCCTCCCTCAGGCCGCCTCCTCAGCCACTGCCTCCAGCTTCCCCTGGCAGCACGGCGGAAGTGTCGCAAGAGAGGGGCTGCCTGCCCGCCACCCGTCTCCTCACAACACACCCTGAGGGGGAAAAGGGAGAGACGGAGACGTGGCAGCTCGTGCCCGCGATCTCTCGAGGTAGAGGACCCTGAGCTGCTGCTTCCCTCCCGAGCCAGGCGAGCATGAAACCCGGGAAATTTAAGGGACATCATCAAACCGAGACAGCAGTGGGAAACGGCGCTGGGATAAGGGAGTTTCCCGCCAAATAAGGGGCGGTTGACAGCTACGGGCCCAGATCAGAAGGTTTGTAATCACCAGTGATGCAATTTTGCATGCACTGGTGATGGGATACAAAGATGCTTTGCATGGAACCTCCTCTCTCAGGGCAGCCTCTGAGCTATTGCTGAAGGCAGCCCCCCCCCAATTTATGTAACTGCTCTTAATTTGAACAATCCTATCTTCATTGTTGCCTTTCCTAGCCTATTCACATGCAACAAGTGCTCAAGGTTGCTGGCTTATGGGAATTTCCTGGAACATTAACGCCAGCTTTTCCTTTACTTAGTTCCAAGGTGAATTTTTTAAAACCACGTTATTTAGTCCTCCCACATTGATTGACATATAGTCTGATTCAGCTCGAGTTGTCAGATCCTGTGTGTTGTAGTTGCTAGTGTTGAACGAGAAGCTGGGAGAGCAGACAATAGAACACACATGGCCAAAAAACAGATAGTCAAACACAGTTACAGCTTTAAGCCAACACAAGGGCAGTGACAGCTTGTTCCTTTCAAGCAGGTTTTCAAGCCACCTGGATCTCTTCAGGCATTGCTCCACTTCCTTGTTGTGCACTCCCAGTCACTGTTCTGTATCCAAGATGCTGACCCCATCCTTGGCATGCCCAAGATGAGCTTCCAACACGTTTAAGCCTAGATGTAAGCCTAGGAATTCTAATCTAGGAATTAGAAAGGAGCTCAGGCTTACAGCCTTACCCCCACCCCAAATTCATAACAATATATTTATTCTGAGAGCATCTGGTTAATGTGAGTGTTCCATAATGTTACCTGATCCAACGGGGGTCATAAGAAGTGTCCGTTGATGTTAATATGTTATAGATGACCACTGTGCTATGTCAAATTTGTATTTCTTCTTCTTCTTCTTCTTCTTCTTCTTCTTCTTCTTCTCCTCCTCCTCCTCCTCCTCCTCCTCCCCTAACCACTTAGTTGTGATATGTTCTAAAAGTGCTACATACTGTATTCTAACACGCCAAACCTTCACGATGAATCCTTTAGATCAGGGGTGGGCAAGCTAAGGCCCAGGGGCCGGATGCAGCCCAATCACCTTCTCAATCCGGCCCGTGGACGGTCCAGGAATCAGCCTGTTTTTATATGAGTAGAATGTGTCCTTTTATTTAAAATGCATCTCTGGGTTATTTGTGGGGGCTGCCTGGTGTTTTTACATGAGTAGAATGTGTGCTTTTATTTAAAATGCATCTCTGCATTATTTGTGGGGAATAGGAATTTGTTCTCCCCCCCCAAAAAAAAATAGTTTGGCCCACCACATGGTCTGAGGGACGGTGGACTAGCCCACGGCTGAAAAAGATTGCTGACCCCTGCTTTAGATAGGGCACGTTAAAAACCATGTCTGAAGCACAGTGTGTTTGAAGAGCATGCTCTCCTTTCTTTCTGAAATGCGATCGTAATAGCCAATGAATTTATTTATTTTTAGGGTTAAAGGATTTGTGCCTTTGGCACCACCAGGGGAGATTCCGCTTCCATGGGCTGTGATTTGAATGAAGAGAGAGATCCTGGGGAGATCCTTTAGAAGACTCACATAGAAACAGTCACTGTGCTCCGAAGCCCAAATTGAGTATTTATGAAGTGTACAAAGGGCTACTCTGATTTTCCCTCTCTCGCTTTTAACACTGGAAAGCTCCCTGGATATTGACTTCGAAGGGTGGGATCTTTGCTACTCAGGATGAATGCTTTTTAAAAAATGAGAACAGCCATAATTTAGTATGTAGAGCACACTAACAATGATGAACACCCCCGATACCTTCATATTCATCCCAGTTTCTTCCCTTTCCTGATTTGATAGCTATGTAGCTTATTCTTTATATATGTCTGTTCATTATAAATGACCCAGCTGCTAGATGAGCACCTTTTTTACTTGATTTATAATATTGCCTTATTCTTTATATATTTCTATTTTTATTTTCATATATAAATTCTTTGCTAGATAAACAAAATATAATTACATTTTTCAAGTTAAAGCAACTGGCAAGTTGCACTGTAAACATTTTTATGTTTAAATAGAGTAACTTAATTTAATCTAATTAAATTAAATTAGAGCAATACAAACTATAGTAAACTCACACTGTGGATGCAATGAGGTTGCTCTAGAATAACCTTACACTTATTCCTAAAAAACATATGTTGGGGCAAAAAGTAAACACTGCTTTCATCAATAGTCTCTGACTTGCCTTATTCAATGGAGGGAACCTCTAGACCCCTCAGTGACGCCATGGGTACCCATAGTGATTTGAAATGTTCATTTCTTTCTCCCGCTCCACAAAATATTTCACCCTCCCTATGGAAGTCCAGTGTGATGCCTCCTCCCTCTCTCTCTGTGCTTGCCTTTTCATTGCCTCTCGGATGGGCCGTTGTTCTTCGGTTATCGGCAAGGATTCCTCAAGGTCATCTGGAGGTGTCCTCCAGGGAATAAAAGTATCCCCTCGGTATGGCGGAGAGGCTGGTGGTTGCAAGGGCTGAGCTCTTGTTACAGATGGTCGGATGTTGCTTAGGAACCTGGAGCTTTGACGTGGCACAGCTGGTGGGTGAGGTCGGGTGGGCAGCCTTCCAACATTGGTGGGATGTGGTCTTAACCAGCTGGTGTGGGAAAGCTGTGAGGTGGGTGGCCATCTTTCATATGTAGCTGGTGGCTTTGGCAACGGTTTTGGCAATGGATGTTCACAATGGGTGGGCAATCTCTGGGAAGAAGAAGAAGAAGAAGATTGCTGCCTAGGCACGGAGAAGGGTGCCAGCCTCCGCGCCAAGTGGGGTGCTGGCCTTGGCAGGGAGGGGGGCTGGGTAGTGGGCACTGGCTTATGCAGGGACTTCAGGAGAGGTACCTCCTGTGGAGCCTGTGAATTCCCAGAGCTACTGCTGGTGGCAGTTAGTGGAGGGAGATTTCTGGCCGCCATGGATGTACTCTTCTTCTTCCCAAGGGGATGGAAGACTTGCACAGACTCCATCATGTGCCAAGCCAGATTGGTCCTTGGGATTGGCACCAAGGGGCGCTCTTCCAATTTGATCTTTTTCCCTTTAATGCCTGGTGTGCTCCCTTTCACTGTGGCCTTCTCTTTGGTTTCAGGTCCCATCTCATTTTTCTCCAATCCTGCCTGGCAGTGTTTGGAGTTTCCTCTATCCAGATTGTCCTCTTCGTTTTTTAAACTTCCCTCCTCTTGAAATGGAAGCTTTCTCTTTTCCTTACATTTTTTCTCCTGACTAGGATGACTTTCCTTAGAGCCCGTTATGCTTGTTCCCTCTATGCTCAGAATACACTTGGGAAACTTGGGTGAAACTTCTGCCTTTGTCGAAATGCCTTTCCTTTTCCCCTTAATCTCTGGTAATGCCTTTGGCTTCATGGACTTTTCATGGGTGGGCTGGCATTTTCTAGAGCCCTCTGGGATAGGTTCTAGAGTGATTCTGGGGAGCTTGATTAACGTCTGGGACTCAGCAACACCCCACTTTCTTCTCCCTGTCATGCTGATGGGTTTGCCTTCAATTTTCCCATTCCCCTCATGTTTGCCTTTGCTTTGGGTGGCGTCACATTTTGACTTCTGGGTTTTCTTCAAGGATTTGGGTCTCAGAGGATCTGGTGGAAATGGAAACCCGATATCTTTTAAGATGTAAACTGGGCGCTGGATCAGTGGATTGCCCGAGGGCTTATTCAGTTTTGTATCCTGCTCATCTGTTGAAGGAAGTGATGCCTGTCCCTGTGTTGCTGAGCCCTTTCTGAGTATGGTCACCTCTGTGCCCTTGATGTTTAGATCTTTCACAAAGGAATGTGGGTGCAGGACTTTTGGCACCTCTTTGCATGGCTCAGGGGCATCCGCGATTGACTTTGCCTCTACTCTGAAAGACCTTGTGGACACTGGTGTTAATGACTGGTGGCTCCCCAGGGCTTCCTCTGGAAGGCAGGCCTCCGCCAGCATTCCTTCACTGCCTTTGGTTGTCTCACTGGAAGCAAGAGGTGGAAAGAGGCCTTCTGGAATAAGCGGCTCCAGTGAAGCAATCAGGGTCTCTATCTCGGGATACTTGGAGAGGAGGTCCTCTGGCAGCTGGAACTCGTCTCGGAGGAGACTTTCTTCATCGGCTGGTTGGGGAGGTGGCGGCGGATGTTCCACCACTGAAAGAAAACAAATGAAAAGCATAGCACTGACTGTTTGAAGACAAAGAATCTACTCCGGTTGGCTGAGACAAGCTTGAGGAAGTCCAAGACTCCCATGACTATGTGTTAGAGCATCTCCATATTAAATAAAGTTAAAAAGTGGCATATGGATCTGGATCCATGTTTATCATGTGTAGATTCTTAGCTGACCTATCAGAAGTGCTAGATTAGGCCATGACATCTAGCCTGGAAAGTACACTTGGAAAGCACATGGTCTCAGTCACTGTATGTTCCCACACTTACCATTCAGCGCAGCATTGTTGAGCTGGGTTTCTTCCAGTTTTTCTTGTGCGATAGATGCACCTAGGACATCTGTCACTTGGGCACTGACTGCTCCTGTCCCCTGAAGTCCATGTGGGACTTGTACCACTGAAAGAAATTAATCAGGAGGGATCAGTGATTCTACAGCCAAGGAAGACCATTAATTATTTAATTTACTCTTTCTTCTGTCCAGAGGAAGGTAAGTGAAGGCCTTGTTCTCTGTCCTAGGGAGGCTCAGCAGCCATAGACTTTCCAACTAGATAATGCACACAACTGTCTAAAGGTGGGCAGGCTGGCTGCCTGAAGGTGGGTTCAGGGGCTAAAGTGGCCTAGTTGCACTACTGGGCTCAATGTGTTATCAGTGATATAAACTGGGGTCCATTTTTATATACCTCAAATTTCAGTGTTCAGTGATGAAGTGAAAGCGGGGAAACTGAATAGTGTAAAGTACCCTGAATCCAACATTGTCCCAGAGGATTATGGGTGGTAGTATATGGTGTGTGGTATGCTCACATGACACCCTCTTTTGGATTAAGAACATAAGCCTATGAGAAGAGTCCTGGCTAAAGGCCCATCTCGTCCAACATCCTGTTCTCAGAGTGGCCAAACAGATGCTACAAGGAGAACCTGCGTGCAACAGTGTCTTCCCTACTTGTGATTCTCAGCAACTGAGAATAGGAAAGGTAGAATATGGCTGTTGAGGCCAGTAGCCATGAATAACTTCAGCTATGAAATTGGATTATTTTTCTAAACAAACTTGTCTCTCTGCTGAGATAAGAGGTTGTCCCTTGCTATCATAATCTTGCCGGAATTGTGCACTGTACAGTATTCCAAATGTGGTTGCACTGTAGATTAGCATAACAGCTTTTGGATATTGGAACTTACTTCGTTCCATAAGAATATACCCAACGCTCACCCACATTGTGGATGCAGGTGGCGCCGTGGATTAAACCACAGAGCCTAGGGCTTGCCGATCAGAAGGTTGGCGGTTCGAATCCCCACGACGGGGTGAGCTCCCGTTGCTCAGTCCCAGCTCCTGCCAACCTAGCAGTTCGAAAGCACGTCAAAGTGCAAGTAGATAAATAGGTACCACTCCGGTGGGAAGGTAAACGGCATTTCCGTGCGCTGCTCTGGTTTGCCAGAAGTAGCTTAGTCATGCTGGCCACATGACCCGGAAGCTGTACGCTGGCTCCCTCGGCCAATAAAGCGAGATGAGTACAGCAACCCCAGCAATCTGCGACTGGACCTAATGGTCAGGGGTCCCTTTACCACCCACATTGCAGGGCCATGTGGAAATGGTACTAGGAAATGGTACCTACTGAGGCTAGGTTAATTGCCTGATGAGTTAGAGGGTCCCAGACACCCATTAGAAAGCAAATGATTCCTTTACAAAGATGAGCACAAACCTTGTGAGGCTGGAAAGTACCCAGTGGCTGGGGCAGGTTCCAGGGTGGGCTGAGGTTCCACCTGCTGGAGGACCAGGAGCATTTCATTGTTCGCAGCTGGTGGCATAGGGACAGCGCTACCAATCCGGACGATCGGGTTCCTCTGCTCCAGTGGGATGGGAGCTAATGTTCCATGGTGGTAGAGGCCCATCCCGTCCTGGAACGTGGTTGGGCGAATGGGTCCAAGACCAGGAGGCTGCACCTGAACCAGCTGGAGGTGAGGTTGTCTATATAATTGATTCATAGGTCTGGCTGTTGCAAAGTCCCTGTGCTGCGTTTGCAGTGGTGCAAACAAAGGCACTGAGAGATGTCCAGTTGTGCCCCACCCATGGAGAGAAGGACGGAGAGCTATTGGGGTGAACATCTGCTGCGGATCATTCTGTACACCCTGCAAGAGAGGTATTTCACCATGAAGGTATCCCTGGGTGGTGGTGCTGCCTTGGTTTGGTTGAAAGGGCAGAGCTGATCCTTGAGCCTGCAACCAACCACAGTTCTCACATGGTGCTGATGAGTGGGAGATGCTGTGTTGACATTCTCCCACCGTGGAGCTGGTAGTCACTTGGGTGCTCTGAGGCTGGCTGTTGCCCCCTTCGGTCCGCCTGCTGTTCGGAGCCTGATCTGCAATGCAAACAAAGTGAGCAGGAGTGTAAAGATCCCTTCAGTTCCTGATCAGCCTTCGCAAGAATCAGCACTTCCTTAGCAAAGTGGTTTTCTTATTGTTAGGTCAGCCTCTTTACCACTTCTAATTGTTAGGTATTTTAGAGACCCTTTTCTCCAGTTCCCTCTCTACTCTTCAGTTGCTGCTCTCCATCCCTCCTTCCTTTGGGCCTTAACCCCGCATGAATGCATGCTGTGCTCAATAATGCCCACCTTGTTTGACTTTTCCCCAACTCCTGTTGCTGGAGGTTCTAAACTACTGGATCTTTGAAAAGGGTTGTGTAAAATGCTGATGAATGGCCTTCTTTTGCTGCCTTGAGGTCTTCCTGCTATTCTATTATCCCCTAGTATCTGGTTGCTTATGATCCCACTGGGGAGGAATCTGTTCCCCGTCCTATCTCCCTCCCTCTTTCTTCCATGGAGAAATAGCGCCACCCTGCTGATGTTGCCATAACACATTCTGTCTTTCGTGATGCTCTGCTATGTCCCCCCCCCCCCAGGTAAACATGAGGGTGAATTTTTCCCCAGTGTTCCTCACCCATGCTCAGTGTCAATTCTAGTCAGCATCCCTTAGGGTGAACCCATGGATCTGGGATCATATGAACCTGTTTACTGCTGTCACCACAGTAACCAGCAAGATTCTAACTGGCCAGAGAATGTTATGATGCAAAAGGCAGAGCAGAGTCATGGGCAGTTGGCCTGAACTGAAGGTGCCAGGAAAACAAAGATGTCTGTTAGTGGAACTGAAGAGTAACTGAAGTTATGGCCAGTTTGAGTCATAACAAGCCCTACCACACTCTGCACCCATTGTAGGCATCCCCCCAGTGTGACCGTGTTAATCTGGATACCTAGTGAAGTGACGGGCACCAGCTACCATAAATCTTACACCTTTTAAAGCCACCTGTTTATATAACTTGGCGAGATAGGGGTCACAACAGCAACAAAGAGCATCATTCATCTAAGGACGCCACTCCTCTCAAAGAACAATTGCTGTTTCTGGCTCTCAGATGAGAGCAGAATCAAACCAAACTTCATTTGGCTCTGGATCAGTGGATAATTTATGGATATGTACTTATTGATCTATAAAAACCCGTAAAAGAAATGGAGTGGCCCTCATAGTCAACAAAAGAGTGGTGAAAGGTGTACTGGGATGCAATCTCAAAAATGATAGAATGATCTCGATATGAGTCCAAGGCAGACCTTTTAAGATCACAGTAATCCAAATTTATGCACCTACTGGTGCTGAAGAAACTGAAATTGACCAATTCTATGAAGACTTACAACACCTTATAGAAGTGACACCAAAGAAGGATGTTCTTCTCATTATAGGGGATTGGAATGCTAAAGTAGGGAATCAAGAGATAAAAGGAACAACTGGCAAGTTTGGCCTTGGAGATCAAAACAAAGCAGGGCAAAGGCTAATAGAGTTCTGTCAAGAGAACAAGCTGGCCATCACAAACACGCTTTTCCAACAACACAAGAGACGACTCTACACATGGACATCACCAGATGGGCAGCATCGAAATCAGATTGATTATATTCTCTGCAGCCAAAGATGAAGAAGCTCTATACAGTCAGCAAAAACAAGACCTGGAGCTGACTGTGGCTCAGATCATCAGCTTCTTATAGCAAAATTCAAGCTTAAACTGAAGAAAGTAGGAAAAACCACTGGGCCGGTAAGATACAATTAAATCAAATCCCTTATGAATACACAGTGGAAGTGAGGAACAGGTTTAAGGATTTAGATTTGGTGGACAGAGTGCCTGAAGAACTATGGATGGAGGCTCGCAACATTATACAGGAGGCAGCAATGAAAACCATCCCAATGAAAAGGAAATGCAAGAAAGCAAAGTGGCTGTCCAACAAGGCCTTACATATAGCGGGGGAGAGAAGGCAAGCAAAATGTGAGGGAGATAGTGAAAGATACAGGAAATTGAATGCCGATTTCCAAAAAATAGCAAGGAGAGACAAGAAGGCCTTCTTAAACGAGCAATGCAAAGAAATAGAGGAAAACAACAGAATGGGAAGAACCAGACATCTGTTCAAGAAAATCGGAGAAATGAAAGGAACATTTCATACAAAGATTACCATAATAAAGGACAAAAGTGGTAAGGACCAAACAGAAGCAGAAGGCATCAAGAAGAGGTGGCAAGAATACACAGAGGAATTATACCAGAAAGATATGGATGGCTCGTACACCCCAGGTAGTGTGGTCGCTGACCTTGAGCCAGACATCCTGGAGAGTGAAGTCAAATGTGCCCTAGAAAGCACTGCTAATAACAAGGTCAGTGGAAGTGATGGTATTCCAGCTGAACTATTTAAAATTTTAAAAGATGATGCTGTTAAGGTGCTACACTCAATATGCCAGCAAGTTTGGAAAACTCAGCAATGGCCAGAGGATTGGAGAAGATCATTTTACATCCCAATCCCAAAGAAGGGCAGTGCCAAAGAATGCTCCAACTACCGCAGAATTGCATTCATTTCACATGCTAGCAAGGTTATGCTTAAAATTCTACAAGGAAGGCTCAAGCAGTATGTGGACCGAGAACTCCCAGAAGTGCAAGCTGGATTTAGAAGAGGCAGAGGAACCAGAGACCAAATTGCAAACATGCGCTAGATTATGGAGAAAGCTAGAGAGTTCCAGAAAGACATCTACTTCTGCTTCATTGACTATGCAAAAGCCTTTGAGTGTGTCGACCACAGCAAACTATGGCAAGTTCTTAAAGAAATAGGAGTGCCTGATCACCTCATCTGTCTCCTGAGAAATCTCTATGTGGGACAAGAAGCTACAGTTAGAACTGGATGTGGAACAACTGATTGGTTCAAAATTGGGAAAGGAGTACGACAAGGCTGTATATTGTCTCCCTGCTTATTTAACTTATATGCAGAATTCATCATGTGAAAGGCTGGGCTGGATGAATCCCTAGCCGGAATTAAGATTGCCGGAAGAAATATCAACAACCTCAGATATGCAGATGACACAACCTTGATGGCAGAAAGTGAGGAGGAATTAAAGAACCTTTTATTGAGGGTGAAAGAGGAGAGCGCAAAATATGGTCTGAAGCTCAACATCAAAAAAACGAAGATCATGGCCACTGGTCCCATCACCTCCTGGCAAATAGAAGGGGAAGAAATGGAGGCAGTGAAAGATTTTACTTTCTTGGGCTCCATGATCACTACAGATGGTGACAGCACCCACAAAATTAAAAGACGCCTGCTTCTTGGGAGAAAAGCAATGCCAAACCTAGACAGCACCTTAAAAAGTAGAGACATTACCTTGCCAACAAAGGTCCGTATAGTAAAAGCTATGGTCTTCCCAGTAGTGATGTATGGAAGTGAGAGCTGGACCATAAAGAAGGCTGATTGCTGAAGAATTTATGCTTTTGAATTATGGTGCTGGAGAAGACTCTTGAGAGTCCCATGGACTGCAAGAAGAACAAACCTCTCCATTCTTAAGGAAATCAGCCCTGAGTGCTGACTGGAAGGACAGATCCTGAAGCTGAGGCTCCAATACTTTGGCCACCTCATGAGAAGAGAAGATTCCCTGGAAAAGACCCTGATGTTGGGAAAGATGGAGGGCACAAGCAGAAGGGGACGACAAAGGACGAGATGGATAGTGTTCTCGAAGCTGCCAGCATGAGTCTGACCAAACTGCAGGAGGCAGCAGAAGACAGAAGTGCCTGGCGTGCTCTAGTCCATGGGGTCACGAAGAGTCGGACACGACTAAACGACTAAACAACAACAACAACACTTATTGATCTACTGCTTTTTCTCCCAATGTTCTGTGTTGTTGCTCCCTGGAAACTCTTGGCTTGTGAGCTGCTTTGGACAAAGTGCAATGGACCTTATTCTACAAAGTGCAATGTAGGTTGGTACCCCCCTCCCCGATGGTGCCAGGGGCGGTGTGCTCCCCCCGCCCCCATTCTCCCACCAGTGTTCTTTTAAGTACAATCTGTATTTGTCCCATTCCCTATTGAAGTTTTGATCCTCATGATTTCTCATCTTCCCTGTCAGCCTTGCCATCTCTGCCTACTCTAGTAGTTTCATCTGCCAGTCGGCTTTTGTCTGCGTCTTCTCCGCTTTCCATCACTGGGCAAGCAGCATCCTTGCAGCTGTTGTCGCGTACATGAATAGTCTTCTCAAATCCTTCGGTATGTCTGCACCTAAAATTCCTAACGAAAAGGCTTCTGGTCTTTTAACAAATGTTATTTTAAACATTTTTTTTAGTTCATTGTATATCATGGCTGGCGCGCGTCCCGGGGTGTGTGGGCCCCGGCACGGTGGGTGGGTGTGTTAGCGGCACGTGTCCAGGGGGGGGCAGCAGTGATAGTATCATTTCCCATAATTCTTTATTTACAATTCCACCACATATGATAAAAGGTGTCCTCTTTTCCCTTACATTTCCAGCATACATTTGCGTTAGTTCTATAAATTTTTGCTAACTTACTGGGTGTTAAATACCAACGGTACATCATCTTCATATAATTTTCTTTCAGCATGTAACACGCTGTAAATTTTAAGTCTTCTTTCCATAATTTTCCCCATGCTGCCAACTGTATACAGTATTATATGCAAAATCTCTTGCCCTTTGAATCATTACAAATTTGACTTCTTCATCTTTAACAAACCACACCAACAACAATTTATACATTTTCGAAAGAAGTTTCACCTTATTTTGTAACAATTCCCTCTCAAAACTCGATAATTCAGTAGTGAAACCCTTTCTTTTATCCATTTTAAAAACATTGTTCAGCTGGTGGTATTGTAACCAATCTGTTAATAGGTCTCTTGTATGTCATCATATATTTTTTTCAATTTTAGCTGATTTTCTTCCTCTCTAAGCAATTATTTATATGTTGCCCAGTCTTTTTTCATATTCAATTTTTTCATGGTAATTGCTTCTAGTGACGATAACCACCATGACGTTTTTTGTTCTAACAGATTTTAATATTTATCCCATACCACATATAGGGACTTCCTTATTACATGGTTCAGGACTCCTGTGTACCTTAACTTTTTCATACCATAAATACACATTGGGCAGCCGTTTTGGCATTGAATACTTTGATGGCAGGTGGAATGTACTGACCTCCTTTAGTAAAGAAATAGCACAGTAGCTGACTGACAACCTGTGCTTTCCGGAGGACTGCAGTTCTATGGGTGGGTCCATGTCGTTGTGTGATGGAATGTCAGCCCCAGGTATTGGAAGCTTCTAATCTAATCGAGGGCATGCCCATCTTGTGACTATTTGCACTGGGGAAATGTCTTCTCAAAAACCAAGATTTTAGATACCCCAAAGTTAATTTTTAGATAATTCTGTACGCCATAAGACATAAACCTCCTCAACTTGGTAATGTAGACCTGGTCTGGAACATGAGAGAATGGCTGTGTCGTTAGCATACAATGGAGTCCTCCTGACCCCAAGTCTGGGCAGGTGGCCAAGTGGGTTCATTAGGGCACCCTCAAGGTCCTTTAAAAATATGCTAAAGAAGGAGGGTGCAAGGATACAGCCCTGTCTGACTCCTCAAGACACTGATATTTCACTCAAAAGCTGTCCCTGGGTATCGCATCTGACTAACAAGGGCCTTGATGAGGCAGAAAAGTATTTTGTCAACCAGAACCTGGTCCAACTTTCCCTGTAACTTGGCTCTGGAGATGAAATCAAAGACTGATTTTAGTTCCATAAAAGCTACATGCAGTTTGCCTTGTAGAGGTTTTGAATATATCTTGGCAAGGTGGAATAGAACTAAACAGTGATCAGAAGTTGAGTAGTTCTCTCTAAATGCAGCTTGTGCCTCAGTAAGGATGCTATTCACATTCAGAAAGGCAGTCAGTCTATTGCAGAGGTAGTGGACATACTTTTCTCCCATTATTGGTAATAAGCTAATGGGTCTATAGCAGGGGTCTATAGCAAGGTTTACCTCGCCTGGGCTGGTTCACTCCCACGGAGATCGCTTTGTGGGCTCTCTGCACAGACGTGATTTCCGGTGCCACAGAAGCCGCGCTGTGCCGGTTTAGCGCAGTGCGCAGGAACTCGCCAAGCGGGCGACTCGGTTTGGGGGCAGCTTGTGGGCCATTTAAACAACCCCTGTGGGCCGCTTGTGGCCCATGGGCCCCAGGTTGCCAACCCCTGGTCTATAGTTCTCAGGGTCACTGGGTTGGAGTTTGGGACCATTTGTGTGGGATGGAAAGGTGAACTCAAGGAAGAGGATCTTTATTCACATGATAATGTGTTTATTGGGGTAACAATAGGGTTGGAGATGGGATGAGAGTTCTTTCTTTGCAGGACATGGAGGAAGTGGATCGGATCAGCCATGTCTGGCACCCTCAAAGAAGGAAGAAACTGAGTGGGGTGATTAAGGCCAAAATGTCTTTAAACAGCAAGTTTCAGCTATACTGGTGACTGGGAGCATGGCTGTCAACTTTCCCCTTGTCTTGCGAGGAATCCTATTCGGAATAAGGGAATTTCCCTTAAAAAAAGGGAAACGTTGACAGCTATGACTGGGAGTGGCTGCCGGGACCATATAACACCGGTCCTAAAGGATCTTCACTGGCTCCCAGTATGCTTCCGAGCACAATTCAAAGTGTTGGTGCTGACCTTCAAAGCCCTAAATGGCCTTGGCTCAGTGTACCTGAAGGAGTGTCTCTACCCCCATTGTTCTGCCCGGACACTGAAGTCCAGCGCTGAGGGTCTTCTGGTGGTTCCCTCCCTGTGAGAAGTGAAGTTACAGGGAACCAGGCTGAGGGCCTTCTTGGTAGTGGCACCCGCTCTGTGGAATGCCCTCCCATCAGATGTCAAAGAATAAACAACTATTGGACTTTTAGAAGACATCTGAAGGCAGTCCTGTTTAGAGAAGTTTTTAATGTTTGATGTTTCAATATGATTTTATGCTGTAAGCCACACAGAGTGGCTGGGGAAACCCCACCAGATGGGCAGAAATGAATAATAAAATCTACTACTACTACTAAATAAAAGAATATAAGCTTTACCACCCAACCCCTCGCCCCTCTTTTTCTTCCCAATCCTATGCAGCATATAACACTAATATCTTACATCAAATGTAATTGATCTGTAGAAATCACAACCTGAAAAAAGAAACAATGCACTTACTTTTGTAAACTAAGAAAATCTTTAATAAAAACAAACTGTTCAACTATAAAACTGTTAAAAGGCTATGAGACTATTAAAAGATAATAAATATAATAAAACAATAAAAGCAATAAAATTGGAGGCTTCAACAAAGCTACTGCTGCCAACACCATTTTCAACTCCTCGCTTGGCATGCTATGTGACCCGGACAGCAGGAGCAGCAGCCTATGCCAATGGTGAGCGGGCAAGGACTCATCTTAGTCAATGGAGGGAACCTCTAGACCCTTCAGTGACGCCATGGATACCCATAGCGATTTGAAATGTTCATTTCCTTCTCACGCTCCACAAAATATTTCACCCTCCCTACGGAAGTCCAGTGTGATGCCTCCTCCCTCCATCTCTGAGCTTGCCTTTTCTTTGCCTCTCGGATGGGCCGTTGTTCTTCAGTTATTGGCAAGGATTCCTCGAGGTCATCTGGAGGTGTCCTCCAGGGAATAAAAGTATCCCCTCTGTATGGTGGAGAGGTTGGTGGTTGTACTTGCAAGGGCTGAGCTCTTGTTGCAGATGATTGGATGTTGCTTAGGAACCTGGAGGTTTGACCTGGCACAGCTGGCCGGTGAGGTCTGGTGGGCACCATCATAGCAATGGTGGCCAGTGGTCTCCAACGTCTGGTGAGGAAAGCTGAGAGCTGGATGGCCATCCTTCATGTGGATGTGAGCCTGATGGCTTTGGCAATGATTTTGGCAATGGGTGTTCCACATGGGTTGGCAGTCTTTGGGAAGAAGAAGAAGATTGTTTCCTAGGCAGCGAGAGAGGTGTCAGCCTTCGCACAAAGTGGGGTGCTGGCCTCAGCAGGGAGGGGCGATCGGAAGGGGGATCTTCATTAATTCCTCGGACTCTGGAACACCCCAGTTTCTTCTCCATTTCCCTTCCCATTTGCTTTGGGTCTGGAACAAAAAGAAGAAGGTGAAATCATTATTTTAGATGCAGCTAGTTTGTCCATAATGGAAAGTCTTAATTTATTCCATTGTATTATATCCATATTTATACCTCTCCAAGCTGACTATAATTAAACTGACCCAACTTGTTCAAATTTTGGGTAATTTGTACCCCCAGATATCTAAAACTTTTCCTAGCTTTTGGAATCTTCAACATTGCTGTAAAAGTCTGCTATATATGTGGTGATGTATGAAAAAATGTTACCTCTGCTTTCTTAAAAGTAATTTGTAATCCTGATACCCTGGAGGAACTGTCCCAGTTCTGTGCATAATATTTTGCCTGCTTTGATAGGGTCAGAGGTGCATAAAATTATATCATCTGCAAAGAGGTCTGATTTTTGTTCATTTCTGTTTATAACCACTCCTGTACCTTTGGGGGGAGGGGGGAAGTTTTACTTTAAGTATAATTGGTAGAGTGGAGAGAAAAAAATGTTTATGTATGCTACCATTGCTGCTTAAATGATTTATGCCCAAAGATGGAAGAAGGAAACAGTTCTGACAGAAGAAGATTGGCAATATGAAATATGTAGAAATAGCAAAACTAACCAGAGAAATAAGAAATCAAGAAGACAGACTTTTTAAAACAGAATGGGGAAAATTTATTGACTATTTGAAGATACATTGTAAACAAATCAAAACATTACTGGGACCGATATAAACACATGCAGTAAGAGATAATAAAAGGTGAAATAGGAGGAAAATAAGGGGGAAATAGTAAATATATTTGAGTTGGACATGCAGTAATAAAAAAAATATAAAATAAATAACTGAGAAAGGAGGGGAGGGAAGTTGAGCGGAAGGTACATTAGATCTGTAAAGATTTTGGGTTTTTTGTTAACATGTTTATAAAAACTGGAAATGGAAAATAAATATTCATCAAACAAAAATGTTTGTAACCATTCCTGGACAAGAGAGGGCATTGCATACTTTGATAGCAAATGGTTCTAAAATTAATACAACCAACAGGAGTGACAGAGAACATCCTTCCTTCTGAACTAAAAGGCCCCAAGCTTTCCACATGAGGAAGTTACGCCAACCCCTGGATAATTTTAATTGCTTATGATCCCATTGGGGAGGAATCTTTTCCCCATCCTATCTCCCTCCCTCTTTCTTCCATGGAGAAATAGTGCCACCCTGCTGCTGTTGCCATAACACATTCTGTCTTTCATGATGCTCTGCTATGTGTCCCCCCCCCCCCCCCGGTAAACATGAGGGTGAATTTTTCCCCAGTGTTCCTCAAATGCACCCATGCTCAGTGACAATTCTAGTCAGCATCCCATAGTGAGAACCCATAGAACTGGGATCATATGAACCTGTTTACTGCTGTCACCACAGTAAGAGCAAGATTCTAACTGGCCAGAGAATGTTATGATGCAAAAGGCAGCACAGAGTCATGGGCAGTTGGCCTGAACTGAAGGTGCCAGGAAAACAAAGATGTCTGTTAGGGGAACTGAAGAGTAACTGAAGTTATGGCCAGTTTGAGTCATAACAAGCCCTACTACACTCTCCTCCCATTGAGGGCATCCCCCCAGTGTGACCGGGTTAATCTGGATACCTAGTGAAGTGACGGGCACCAGCTAAATCTTACACCTTTTAAAGTCACCTGTTTATATAATTTGGTGAGATAGGGGTCACAAGAGCAACAAAGAGCATTATTCATCTAAGGAAGCCACTCCTCTCAAAGAACAATTGCTGTTTCCGGTTCTCAGATGAGAGCAGAATCAAACCAACTTGCTTTTGGCTCTGGATCAATGTGGATAATTTATTGATGTGTACTTATTGATCTACTGCTTTTCCTCCCAAAGTGAATGTTTTGTGTTGTTGCTCCCTGGAAACTCTTGGCTAGTAAGTTGCTTTGGACAAAGTGCAATGTAACTTATTCTACAAAGTGCAATGTAGGTTGACAGTGGTTCTGAAACAATTCTGTGATTTTGAAGGCGCCTCAGTCTTGTTCGGCACATCTCGTGAAAGTTATATTCAAGACTAAGTCCCATTGAAGAAAACTGAATAGGACTTAGTTGTGGCTTATCTATATGCCATGGGTGGTGCTGGGACTCTGACTACCTGGAGTGGACTGTGCCTGGTAACTTTTGAAAGGAATCCCCCTTTCTCCCTATTCTCTTGCTTCCACTTCCATGTATGTTGCCTTCTCTAAGTTGTTGAAAGATCTACTCCATTCCCCTGCTATAATCCCTTAAAACTTCTCAGATGACTTCTCTGTCTGCTTCATGGGACAATGAAGCAGAACATCTGAGCATTAAATGGCACCATTTCCTACCTGCCATGCCGATAGGAGCGCTGAAATAGCACAAACATAAAACCAACCAATGGAGAGCAGTCCTTTCACTTCTCATGGATCCAGCGTCCGGTAATAAGTGGGCAATGGAATGGTGATGGCATAAAATTGTTTATTGCTGTCTCTATTGAAGCTGACCAGATTGGTCCTGGGGACTGGCTTGAAAGGGCGTTCTTCCAGTTTGATCTTTTTCCATCCTTTATGTCGATGTGAGCCTGATGGCTTTGGCAATGGATGTCCCACATGGGCTGGAAGCCTCTGAGACAAAGAAGAAGATGGTTGCTTAGGCAGCGAGAAAGGTGCCAGCCTTTGCACAAAATGGGGTCCTGGCCTCAGCAGGGAGGAGGGATCAGAAGCAGGCACCAACTTAGGTAGTGTCGGAGAGGACCTGGGATGGGCTTCAGAGGCCATTCTTCAAATTTGTTCTTGTTCCCTCTAGTACCTCGTATTCTCTCTTTGCTTTCAGCTCCATTTCCTTTTTCACCACACCTTACTGCTGTCACCACAGCAACCACCAAGATTCTAACTGGCCAGAGAATGTTATGATGCAAAAGGCACTGTGGAGTCATGGGCAGTTGGCCTGAATTGAAGGTGCCAGGAAAACAAAGATGTCTGTTAGGGGAACTGAAGAGTAACTGAAGTTTTGGCAAGTTCATTGAACAATTCCCAACCTGCCATGCTGATAGGAATGCTGAAATAACACAAATATTGAAGCTAACCAGTGGAGAGCAGTCCTCGCACTGCTTACGGAACGAGTGTCCGGTAAGAAGTGGACAACGGAATGGCGATGGTACAGAGTTGTTTATTGCTGTCTCTATGGTAACCTGCAGAATGTGAGGAAGGGGTTGGAGAATATTCGAATCAGAAACAGATGATGTCATCATGGAAGGTGGAAGAGCAGCCCAGGGGTGAGAAAAGGGCCATCAGTTCACCATACCTGGTTGACAATTCATCTTCCCAGGCTCCTCACCATTTTTTAAACACGGTCATCTGAATTTTCCTTTGGGGGTTTGTTTGAATGGAAGACCAATGTATTATTATTATTTCCTTATTAAGTGCTTGCTCCATATTCTGTTAGGATCAAGGCACTTGTAGCTGAGTCTCATCATGTTAAGTATTTGTCCCTTCCAATCCACTCTTGTACACAGCTGTACTTGCACCCACAAAGATCTCACACATTCACTCAGTTGACACTCTGTTGTTAAGGAGCTCTAAGAAAGTAATTTGAGGGAGTCTGAGTCAAACAGTCTGAGAAGAACAGGAGGAAGAGGAAGAGGAGCCTCTCATTTTCTGTATTGTTTTGTTTTTTGCTTTCTTGCTTCCTGCTTCCACCAGGGTAATACCACCTGTCAAACACTGTAGGAATTTCAGCCTTTTAGCTCTTGTGATTCTGGAGGTACTGTATTAAGATGCAGCACTGCTCTTTTTGTAACCTGGGAAATAAGATACTGCAAGGAAGAGGCACATACAGTATGAGCTCCTAAGAATCAATGAAACAGCTAGAGGCATGGAACACAACAGATTGTTGTTGCTGCTGCTGCTTTTTTATAGAGTACATCACTGGTCCACACTCTCTTCGTATTGTTAGTCTCCAGCGTGACCAATGGTCACAGATGATGGGAGCTGTAGCACAATGACATCTGGGTGGCACCATGTTGACATCCCCTGCTCTACTTTCTGCGCTGTCTTCAAAACATTAAATGGTAAAGTGAAGCAAGCTGGTTGTCAATTCTTCCAGCAGCAACTGATCGCTAAATTCTGCTGGAATTCTGGGGCCACAACTAGTAGCAACTCCAGCTTCTAATAGTAAAGTGTTGGTAAAATCACCAGGGCAAATCCCCGCTCCCCCCCCCCCCAGCCTGCGAGTCCATTTTAAACAACTTCTTTGACATTTAGTTTTTCCTTGTAGAGTTGGAAGAGGGAGCTTCATTGTCCAAACGTGAATGCCTGGTTGGAAGAGGTCATATCCAGCAATGTTAAGGAAGAATCACTCTATTGTACCCTTTTCCCATTCCCTATCCAGAGGTCACTTAAGGGATTTAAGAGCCCATTGTCACTTGGGAAATAGACAATCTGAGTTAATCATCAATGCTTAGAACTCCAAGGAGGCCATTTCCTATATTTGGTTTTAGATTTAAATATCAGAAGGAGTGATAAATCACCAATCTTGGGGTTCCTGGAGAGATTTTATCTCTCATTCCTTGCTGGACAGCTTTTGTAAGGGAGGCATGATAGTTTATTGATAGAAGATGTTGTTTCTATTCCAGATGATTCTAATTGTGGGGGGACGATGACAGGATGCTTCAGGGAATGGCGGAGGGGGCTATCAAAATTCATTTGGAAAGGGGGGAAAACCCAGGATTAAACATAAATTACTAATTGATATTAAGGAAAGAGGGGTTTTTGCGTTACCAGATCTGAAGCTTTACTATGAAGCGTCCTGTCTTTGCTGGAACAAAAGAGTGGATGATATTGCAGAATACTGACTTATTGGATTTGGAGGGATGGGACAATAGATTTGGGTGGCACGCCCATTTAGGCCATGAAAAAGTAAAAGCACACAGGGGTTTTCTAAAATCTAAATCATATAATACAGAAATCACTATACATGGTGTGGGACAGGTACAAAAATCTACTGGAACCAAAAACACCCTGGTGGTTATCTCCTCTAGAGGCCATCTCAGTAAAGAGGAAAAATCTGGGGGGAAATTGGGGAACCTATAAAGAAATTATAGAGGAGGAACAAAACCAACTCAAATTAAGAAACTTTGAAGAAATCAGACATCACCTCACATATTGGTTGCAGTACCATCAACTAAATTATATTTTCAAATTAGAACGAAAAAATGGGTTTGCAACAGAGGTATTGAAAAAGATGTATTACAGAATAAAAAGAAAATACTGTCTAAAAGGTACAGACTGCTGCTAGATTGGGAATTAAAAAGAAGAAAAAGTGAAGGATGTGATGATTAAATGGTCAATATACTTTGGTTACTCCATTCAGGTGGCTGCTTGGGAAAAATTATGGAATAAAGATCTAAAGTTTACTGCTTGTTATACACTAAATGAAAACTTTATGAAAATGTTTAATAGATGGTACATGACCCCAAGCAAATTGGCCAAAATGTACAAAACAAATTAAAACATATACTGGAGGTGCAAGAAAATGGAGGGAACAATGTGCCATATGTGGTGGGGCTGTGAAAAAAATTAAGATCTTTTGGGATATTGTCTATGAGGAACTAAAAAAATGTTTAAATAAACATTTGTGGAAAAAACTGGAAGCCTTCCTTCTGAGCTTTCTGACAAATGATATTCCAAATGACAAGAGGAGGGTTTTCCTGTACGCAACAACAGCAACTAGAATGTTGATTGCCAAAAACTGGAAGGGAAAGAAAATTCCAAGGAAGGAAGAATGGCAAGTTAAATTATGTGAGTACTTAGAACTAGCAAAGATGACAGTGGCAATCAGAAACAAAATAAAACAAAAATTAAAAACTGGGTGGGAGTGTTACTGAGTGTATTTAGAAAAACATTGTCCTGAAACAAAATCTCTGATATGCTTTGATTAATTTTTGCAAATTACTTAACAGACAGATAATGTACGCCATGTGAGATCAATGAATTAAAAGGTGAAATAGGACACAGTTAAAGAAGAAGTAAGGACCCGCAATGAGGTGGAGGGAAGTTATTTTCAAAGATGTTGAATTATTCTGGTTTTTCATTATGTCTCTTACTACGTTTTGAAGAATGAAATGAATAACTGTATTATTAAACAAACTCAATAAAGAATATTGGCAGGGGTGGGGGGAAGAGATATGGATAGAAAATGAGACACAGATTTTTGAAGCCTGTTTTTTGCTCCATCTCGAATCAGCATGTACAGGTCAGATTTCATGGGAAATATATTAGGCTATTCCATATCTTATACTCCAGGAATGGGGAACTTGTGACCCTGCAAATAATACTGGACTCCAGCTCCTGTTGGTGCAGGAAAAAAGAAAAGAGAATTCCTGGATGCCAAGATCCAAGTTTGGGGCAATTAATCTTTGGTGAAAGACCCCCAGCAGAGATTTAAAATTACAAAATATGCAGCAAAGTAAAGCATGGAGCTCTAAACCTATAAAACATGCCCTTCCAAGTGGTTCCCAATTTTCCTCTTCCTCCAGCACAGGAAAAGACCACACATTTGGCAAGCTAAAAATTGGTATATTTATAAACTCTTCAAAGGTCTGCTTCATGTCATTTTCCATATATCAGTCAGAAAAGTTGTACAAGCAGTGAAACGTATCTTAGTTACAAGGCGGTGAAAGTTTCTAAGTAATTGGTACAGGAACTCAAGAGAGGCTGGTGAGAGCCATGCAGCTTTGCTGGAGCAACTCACTCATACCTCTTCACACACTGAGCTTCTCAGGTAGTTCAACCTGGGTGTTGAACAAAGGCTTGATTACCTATTTCATCCCAAAGTAAGAGGAAGTGACATAGCTATGCCTGGCAAGACAGCTTACTCTATGGTTTTAACCCCTACCTGCACTAATTAGACTTAAGAACGTTGGTTATGTGAGGTTGCTTATCTCACAGCTCCCATCAGCCAAATAGTAGGGGATGGTGGGAGCTGTAGGCTGCAGGCACACTATACCTTTAAAGCATATTCAAAGCACATTTCCCAACCTCAAACGATTCTGGGCATTGTTGTTTACCCCTCACAGAGTTACAATTCCCTCTCACTTTCCCAGGTACTGGCAGCAACCTCAGTACAGTGGTACCTCTGGATGCGAACGGGATCCGTTCCAGAGCCTCATTCGCATCCTGAAGTGAACATAAGATGCGTCTGCGCGTGCGCAGGTCGTGTTTCGCCGCTTCAGCGCATGCGTGTGACGCCATTTTGAGCGTCTGCACATGCGCGAGCGGCGAAACCTGGAAGTAACATGCTCCGTTACTTCTGGGTTGCTGCGGAGCACAACCCGAAAATATTTAAGCTGAAGCATATTCATCCCAAGGTATGACTGTATTGAGAAGCCAGGTAAGCAACAGCGTCCCACCCCACTCTATCTAGCTGGCTGCTACCATCTAAATAACCTTCTAAATTCTATGACCCTATTGTGCCAGGCTATACTTTGGATCCTACCCAAACTGCTGGGCTCCTTCTATTGCTTACCCCGACCCAAAATACAGTGCTTCTCTCAGAAACCATCCCAAAGAGTGTGCCCACACTTCAAATTATGGGACTCCTCCCTGGGGCCATCTGAAATGGCTGGGCCCAACCTTCAGTTATGGGCCCACCCAGGACAAAACAACAGGCTCCAACTATATATTTATGACCTTGGCCTCCTGTGAGCTCTGTTTCCCTGTCAAGGGGCTCTATAGGCAGGCCCTGCCTAGAGACATGATTTAAAGGTACCCCTGCCCGTACGGGCCAGTCGTGTCCGACTCTAGGGTTGCGCGCTCATCTCGCTCAAGAGGCCGGGAGCCAGCGCTGTCCGGAGACACTTCCGGGTCACGTGGCCAGCGTGACTAAGCGGCATCTGGCGAGCCAGCACCAGCGCTGCACACGGAAATGCCGTTTACCTTCCCGCTGGTAAGCGGTCCCTATTTATCTACTTGCACTTAGGGGTGCTTTCGAACTGCTAGGTGGGCAGGAGCTGGGACCGAACGACGGGAGCTCACCCCGCCGCGGGGATTCGAACCGCCAACCTTGCGATCAGCAAGTCCTAGGCACTGAGGTTTTACCCACAGCGCCACCAGCGTCCCAGAGACATGATTTATTTCCTCCCAAAATGCGTCCCAGAGACATGATTTATTTCCTCCCAAAATGCATTCTTTGTCAAACACTTTATGTCTTACAACATGTATTGGAACATATCCAGAAGACCACTGTTACCAGAATTTTTATAAAGGTTGGGGGTTGCTTCCAGTTAAATGGGATGCTGCACCCCTAGACCATCCCCCAAACCAACACCATTAAATTTTGTAAATATCCCCACCACAGTTTTGCTACATTGTATCTTGTTCAAGGTTACGTAGTATTCACCTTCCCTTTTGCATCAAAACCTTCAAATATTCATATACAATCAGGCCTATTTCAGATCGAACCATTCCAAATTCATTTTACTCAGGGAAAAGGGGGGACTTGGGAAACTGGTAAAGAAAGCCATAATCTTTGAAACCTGGGATCACATACACAGCAGCCTCTTGTACAAGAGATAATCACTGGCATCCTGGCAAATGGGTGCCAGACAGGTAGTCATCCCACGGACAATAGCAGACCATCCAAGAATGGATTGTGCTCTAGTTCAGGACAAAGAAGTGTGATTACCTGAAGGGAAAACCAGGAACTTGCAAATATTTCTATTGTATCACTTGATGGGAGTGTGGTAGAGGGCAAGGGAGGGTTGGGGGCAAACGTGATGAACCGGTTTCTGCCACAAGCCCCTCCCTGTTTGTGACATGTATGGTGTATTTATGATGTATGCATGATGCTTCACAAAAGCTTTTTGTTGTGGGTAAAAGGGAAAACTTATTTTTTAAAAATGGGAGCCATCCTTTGTTCTAGGCTTTTTCCTGTTTCTTGCATGTGGTGGGTGGAAGTCCTGTTGCAACAGTCTTTTGAATGAAGATCAGGCCTACAGGTTGCTGTTTTGCTCCTATATACCTGGCTGGTATATTTGTTTGGCAATCCAAGCAAGCCCAAGGGTTTTCCTATAACACTACTGTATTATGATGAGTTAGGGGTGATGCTCTGCCAGCTGAGCAAAAACATGCAAGATGCAAAGCAGGGCCAGTGCAGGGTGTGACCTGGGGAATGTTTCAACATCAGACAGAGAGGGGCTGATAGGTCATGTTCCTCTAACATTCCTGTCCTAAACTGTCTTAGGAACTATGGTTCTCAGGTGCCTGGAACTGCCTGGTTTAAGACACAAGATCTCCCACAACATTTTTTTTGTCCAACTGCTGGCAAGCCACATACACCTCCCAAGACCCCAGGGTTTTAAAATTTTCAGATACAGTTTGATGACCCTACTTATCAGTCAGAATTAAGTATCCAGCCATGTTGTCTGCTAACATCAGCTATCAGCTCCTGTGTGTGTGTCAGGCAGGAGAGGAGGTAGATATCTATCAGCAAGCCTAACCAGCTATATAGTTTAGTTACCTAGTTTTATTTTAAAAGTTTTAGTGATTTTACATATACCTGTTTTTAATAGTTTTTGTGGATTTCTGATATGATTTATCTAACATTTTATTATATACACGGCTCTGAGAGCTCTTTAAGTTCTTTCTAAATCATATACCCACTGTTTCTCAATACCTACTGATGATGTAAACTTTTGCTATGGAGTTGCATGCCACAAAAAGCTAGCTTTTAATGTTCTTTGTTTTAGACTTACGAGAGGATATTTGCCAATAGATGCTATACTTAACTTACTGGGGAACCATCAGACTCTAACCATCAGACTTAGTCCCCTGCAGATTTGCTACAACATACACACGTCTCATCACGGGGTGCTGGAATCAAAACAAAATCTCTATTAATTAACCCTTGTGGAATTGCTCATTAATAAAACTAATTTTCTACCAGATTCCCCTAAGGAGACACCCTCTGCTGTCAGCCAATTATTACAAGTAAACAAATGAAAAAGTTAATGAGCAAACTTTTTAAAAGTAAGATTACAATTATTCTGCAGTGAACTTAAGTAGCCTTAGGGGAGGCAGGCCCTAAGTGGGTGATGAGAGCAACTGGGATATACAGTTACTTTATAGCAAAGGAAGTTTAATATGAGTGGCCAGAAAAAAGAAAATCTCTTAAACTAAATGACAAATTTCGAAAAGGAGACCTTGGGCCACTTTTATATATTCAGTGGAGAAGAGTGTGGGAGCTGCATCAACAAGTTGAGATCTCACACTGTGGAAGAGTAAAGTGAATGATGCGACCAGAATCAGTACTAGCTGGGCAGGAAACTAATATTACTTTACCTTTAATCATACATTCACTTTTTTATTGTTTCCATGAAAGACCCTGATCAAACACAACACATGGTCCAGTCTAAAGTCCAATGAGTGTGGAAAGTGGAATTCCATCAAGGCCACTCCATTTTGCTAACATGTCCCAAGCCGGTGTGATGTACTCTGTAAAATGGGAAAAATAGGGAGCGGGTGGCACTGTGGTCCAAACCACTGAGCCTCTTGGGTTTGCCGATTGGAAGGTCGGCAGTTCGATTCCCAGTGACAGACCTCCCGTTGCTCTGTCCCAGCTCCTGCCAACCTAACAGTTCAAAAGCACACTACTGCAAGTAGATAAATAGGTACCATTGTGGCTGGAGGATAAACGACATTTTCATGTGCTCTGGCACATGTCCCGCTGTCCCATTGCGCCAGAAGCAGTTTAGTCAAGCTGGCCACATGACCCAGAAAGTTGTCTGTGGACAAACACTGGCTCCCTCGGCCTGAAAACAAGATGAGTGCCACAACCCCATAGTCGCCTTTGACTGGACTTATCTGTCCAGGGGTCCTTTACCTTTTACCTTACTCTGTGTATATATATAAAAGCAACAAACTGTTGTGTTCCATGCCTCTAGCTCCTCCATTGATTCTTAAGAGCTCATATTTGCTTCTTTATCCCAACCAGTACGCTTCCGAGCACAATTCAAAGTGTTGGTGCTGACCTTTAAAGCCCTAAATGGCCTCGCTCCTGTATACCTGAAGGAGCGTCTCCACCCCCATCGTTCTGCCTGGACTCTGAGGTCCAGCACCAAGGGCCTTCTGGCGGTTCCCTCCCTGCGAGAAGTGAGGTTTTAGGGAACCAGACAGAGGGCCTTCTCGGTAGTGGCACCCGCCATGTGGAACTCCCTCCCACCAGATGTCGAAGAGCAAAACAACTTTCAGACTTTTAGAAGACATCTGAAGGCAGCTGTGTTTAGGGAAGCTTTTAATGTTTAACAGGCTACTGTATTTTAATACTTAGTTGGATGCCGCCAAGAGTGGCTGGGGAAACCCAGCCAGATGGGCGGGGTATAAATAATAAATTCTGTTCTATTCTAACCAGGGACTTCTCTGCAATTTGTTGTAGAGGCAACGACCAATTTATACGCGTCCAATTGACATGCAACCCAGAAGTGGCCAGGAAAGGGTGTGGGGCCTAACGGGGTGGGCCAGTTGATGCACACTCCACCATCAGACGCAATGACCTAGAACTCAGCCCCTGCACAAATCGGTGCCTGTACATGTCATCGCTTTCCCCACTGCCACTCAACGAAGTTTCTCCTTGTGATCTTTGTGGAATGACAGAATTATCTTGAGCACAAGGTGTAGTGAATTGAGAGAGCTTGGTTCTTGCATCATCCCAGAAGCCACAGGGGTGGAAAAGAAACGCGTTCCAGGAAAGACCTCATTCTGAAGACAGTATTGTAAAGTGAAATTGTATTTAATAGCTGCAGGCTTCTGGTCTATTTCTGGCTTACTGGGCTAATGATGGGTTGCAGTTGTTTCAGAATGAGCCACTAGAGAGAGATGTTGCACTTCTGGTGTCCCAAATACCTGCTGGAGATGTGGAGAACCAGGTGGTACCATGTATCAAATGTGGTGGGTATGTAAAAAGATCAAAGTCTTTTGGAATGATATTTATTTAGAACTTTAAAAAATGTTAAGAGCACCTCCTCTTAAAAAACCAAAATCATTCTTACTTGGTATTACGGGCCTCGATATTCCCCGGAATGCAAGAAGGATCTTTCTATATGCCACAGTAGCTGCAAGGGTACTCATTGCTACATATTGGAAAAGTGATAAAATCCCCTCTAGATCACAGTAGCTAATGAAGCTCGTAGAATACGCCGAACTAGACAATCTTTCAGAAAAGATCAAAAACAAGCCTAAGCAACAGTTTATTTCAAATTGAGAAATTTTCAATAATTACCTCAAGAACAGTTGCTATAGCTTAAATTCGGCAGCAGCCTTTGAATAACCTCTGTAATTAATTCATGTAAAAGGAAAATGCCATAGATATCTTTCCTTTATTACCAAACGAGTAGATATGTTTATGCAACAGATTTAAAATGTATGAAATATGGAAAGGACGGGAGGTCAGACGCTTTGGAAGAAAAAATATTGTTAAAATGTCTGATATTTTATGAGTTTTTTGACGATTTAGTCTATCGACAACAATGAATTGAAGTCTATGATGTACAGATGTAAATAAACAACAACAACAACAACAATTTATTATTTATACCCCACCCATCTGGCTGAGTTTCCCCAGTCACTCTGGGCGGCTCCCAATCAAGTGTTAAAAACAATACAGCATTAAATATTAAAAACTTCCCTGAACTGGGCTGCCTTCAGATGTCTTTTGAAGATAGGATAGCTGCTTATTTCCTTCACATCTGAAGTGAGGATGTTCCACAGGGTGGGCGCCACTACCGAGAAGGCCTTCTACCTGGTTCCCTGCAACTGTAGCACCCTGCTTGTGGTTAACGCTTAGCTGGAATGAAATATTCAACACAGCAATAGAGAAATTAAAATAATAATTTATTTGTCAGACAAATAAATGAGAGGCACAGTGGTATATGTTTAGCAAAAGCTCTGCCTGCCTTTCAGCCCTAATGGCCAGCACTTATATTTCCTCAATCCAGCCCCCTTGCTCCTCCTTTGGCTGCCTCTGTCCAATCAGCCTGGTTGAAATTCCTATTGGCTGTTTGCTAGAACCAATCATAAAAGATACACCCATTTCCTATTACCTTTTATGGGAGACAAAGAGCTATATTTCCTTCTATCCATAAATGGCAGACAAGTAGCCATATATCTTACATTAGCCTCGACAAGGCACCTTAATTACCAGTTCACCTTTTGCCCCTAATTTCTAAAACAGAACAGATGGCTAAAACAGATGGCATGGTATTTATGTTTTATCTTAACAAAGATCTTGGGTTCACCTTCTCACACACCATCAATGAAATAAGAATCTAACATAAGAATCTAACATTTCTTACTTTCCTTTGCCTACTGCATTCAGACAACAGATACAATATCATACATAACGTAAATAACTTTTTAAAAGGAAAAAACCTTTGCAGAGTAAAAAGGAACTCAGTTTAAAAAGAAAACAGCTTAAAAGGCTCTTTAGATTACTGTACCCCCCTTTCTGCCAGCCAGATGCTTTTCTCATTAGCCCTATTAAAAGCCTATTAAAATATGGCTCTTTGTCTGATGGGAGGCACATGGTATTATTTTCTGTAATTAATGTTTTTGCAACTTGATTAACTGTAATATGTAGGGTCAATGTAACCTTTGCTCTCAGCCTACTTTTCCCTTTTATGACTTTGTATTTCCCTTTTATGACTGCTATAAATCAGAGGGGCCCTTTGTCCAAGAGGATAAACACCTGCCAAAGTCCTTAGCAGCTGCTTTCCTGCTTGGCATGAAAAATTTGCAAATCTTTAAGCTTATTTTAAAATACAGGCCTTGATCAGATGCCTCATAACCTCACTTCTCACAATGAGGGAACTGCCAGAAGGCCCTCGGTGCTGGACCTCAGTGTCCGGGCAGAACGATGGGGGTGGAGACGCTCCTTCAGGTATACTGGACCGAGGCTGTTCAGGGCTTTAAAGGTCAGCACCAACACTTTGAATTGTGCTCGTAAACGTACTGGGAGCCAATGAAGATCTTTCAGGACCAGTGTTATTTGGTCTTGGCAGCCACTCCCAGTCACCAGTCTAGCTGCCGCATTCTGGATTAATTGCAGTTTGTGAGTCACCTTCAAAGGTAGCCCCACGTAGAATTTGTATTTTTTTCTTAATTTTTACTGTTTTACCTTTTGAGGTGTTTTTTGTTGTTGTTTTTTACAGCCAAGCCGTGTATAAATTTTATGAAATAAATAGAGAATAAAGAATAATTAATTGACTGTGGCCATTCACAAAAAAACCTTTCTTTGAAAACAAAGACATCCCAACACAGATAAGCCAATAAGACATACATACAATATGGTCACATTGATCATTGTGCAGAGATCTTTGGCTGTGCGCATAGGGAAGCACAATCTTCCACATACTGTCTGAGCTGATGAAGACCAAGGTGTCCAATGGAAGGGGGGAGTTTTGACCACAACATAAGTGTAGCACTTTGCCCAATGGAAGCGAAAGCTCAGAAAAAGCTCAATATGGAGGTCAAATGGCCGAAATATTGGGAAATTTTGGAACAAGTGGGAGATAGATTGAAACTACAGAGCTTTGATAAATTAAAAAATAAAGTGCGTGATTGGCTCCATTATTATCAAATAATGGAGGCATACAATTTGGACAAAAAAATTGGATTTCAGGTGGAAAAATCAAAACTGGAAACACTGCTGTTAGATTCCAAAAGTAAGAATTTGTCAAGAATGTATAACTTGCTGTTGAAATGGAATACTCAGAACGAAACTGTGAAATCAGCAATGATCAAATGGGCACAAGATGTTGGACATAATATTATGATGGCTGACTGGGAACAGTTATGGACCACAGGTATTAAATTTACGGCATGTAATGCCTTAAGAGAGAATATAATGAAAATGATTTACAGGTGGTACATGACACCAGTCAAGCTTGCAAAAATCTATCATTTGCCTGATAATAAATGTTGGAAATGTAAAGAGTCTGATGGTACATTCTTTCACCTTTGGTGGACATGCCCAAAGATTAAGACCTTCTGGGAAATGATTTATAATGAAATAAAAAAGGTATTTAAATATACCTTTCTGAAGAAACCAGAGGCCTTTCTCCTGGGCATGGTCGGCCAATTGGTGTTAAAGAAGGATAGAACTTTCTTTATGTATGCCACAACAGCAGCAAGAATACTGATCGTGAAATATTGGAAGACACAAGATCTACCCACCCGGGAAGAATGGCAGATGAAGGTGATGGATCTTATGGAAATGGCCGAAATGACGGGCAGAATCCGGGACCAGGGAGAAGAGTCGGTGGAAGAAGACTGGAAGAAATTTAAAGTTTACCTACAGAAATACAGTAAAATTGAGGAAGTTTAGAAGGAGGCTGGAATGAAGTTATGTGACTTCTGCATAATTACCATAAAGGACTTAAGTTAAATAGATTGTTGAAGGAAATGAGGAAAAGTAAAATTATATTATGTTAAGATAAATTAATGGTTAAAAATTGGGGAAAGATGGAAAGGATTTGCTGAAATAGCTAATTGAAGCAGAATACAAAAAAGGGAGGTGTGAGGAGGTCAAAGAAACAAGCTAATGAAGTTAAGTTACTAAGGTGTATTGTATTTTGTGTATTTTCTTTTTTGTTGTTTGACTGTTTTTATTTTTTTTATATCTTTGTTGTTGTTGTTTTTTCTTTTTCTTTTTTGTTGTATCCTTAAAACCTTAATAAATATTATTATAAAAAAAAGTGTAGCACTTTGCTTTTCTCTGTAATGACAGACCCTCCAAGTGTTCCCTGTTTTCCAGGGACGTCCCTGATTTAGAGAAGCTGTCCCGATTTCTAATTTGACCCTGAAATGTCCCACTTTTCCTTAGCATGTCCCTATTTTCATTGGAGAAATGTTGGAGGGTATGGAGTTATCTGACCCCCGAGCCATCTAAAGGCAATCCTGTATAGGAACGGGTTTTTAAAAAATATTTAATGTTTGATTATGTTTTTATATATGTTGGAATCTGCCCAGAGTGGCTGGGGCAACTCAGAAAGATGTGTTGGGTATAAATAGTAAAATTATCCTTATGGAATGGGACGTCTCTATTTTCATCAAAGAAATGTTGGAGGGCATGGGGTGAGTAAATTACAACCAATCACTCAACAGAGAATAAAGGAAGAAAAATATTCCCCTTGCCTGTGGTGACCCCAGAATGCCCCACCAAACTGTCCTGAATTGAAACTCTATGGACCCTCTAAGGGCATTAACAGCGTGGCGTGAATGAGCTGTGGGTTCTGATCTCTGGTTCTGTGTTGCAAAGAGTTGCTGGTAGCCTCCTTCCCTGGTCCAAGGGACTCCTTGCCCTCCTCCCTCTCCCCAATTCCACTGCCACTGAAATCATCTGCCTCCTTCTAACATCAGGCTCTCTCTCCCTCAGCTACTCCTGAGATGTGGGAATCCCATGCATCACGATGGAACCAGGGAGAGAAACCTCACAAAGAGAAAGTACCCAAAGGTGATGGTCCAGTGGCTATGGACAGCCAAGGAACCAGGCATCAAATTGCAGTTCAACAATAGACTCATTTGAGTGGCCTTAGAGCTCAGTTTGTAGCACCCTGCTTGTGGTTAACGCTTAGCTGGAATGAAATATTCAACGCAGCAATAGAGAAAATAATAATTTATTTGTCAGACAAATAAATGAGAGACACAGTGGTATATGGTTACCAAAGCTCTGCCCTTTCAGCCCTGATGGCCAGCACTTATATTCCCTCAGCCCGGCCCCCTTGCTCCTCCTTTGGCTGCCTCTGTCCAATCAGCCTGGTTGAAATTCCTATTGGCTGTTTGCTAGAACCAATCATAAAAGATACACCCATTTCCTATTACCTTTTATGGGAGACAAAGAGCTATATTTCCTTCTATCTATAAATGGCAGGGGACGCGGGTGGTGCTGTGGGTTAAAGCCTCAGCGCCTAGGACTTGCCGATCGAAAGGTCGGCGGTTCGAATCCCCGCTGCGGGGTGCGCTCCTGTCGCTTGGTCCCAGCGCCTGCCAACCTAGCAGTTCGAAAGCACCCTCAGGTGCAAGTAGATAAATAGGGACCGCTTACTAGCGGGAAGGTAAACAGCGTTCCGTGTGCTGCGCTGGCTCGCCAGATGCAGCTTGTCACGCTGGCCACGTGACCCGGAAGTGTCTGCGGACAGCGCTGGCCCCCGGCCTCTTGAGTGAGATGGGCGCACAACCCTAGAGTCTGGCAAGACTGGCCCGTATGGGCAGGGGTACCTTTACCTTTACCTTTATAAATGGCAGACAAGTAGTCATATATCTTACATTTACCTCGACCAGGCACCTTAATTACCAGATAACCTTTGGCCCCTCTTGCCCTATTCCCTGCAAAACAGATGGCTAATGGTTCTAATTTTATCTTAAACAGAGATCTTGGGTTCACCTTCTCACATACCATCTATGAAAGATCTCCTTCTTTGGAGGTCTTTAAGCAGAGGCTCGACAACCATATGTCAGGAGTGTTCTGATGGTGTTTCCTGCTCGGCAGGGGTTTGGACTCGATGGCCCTTGTGGTCTCCTCCAACTTTATGATTCTATGATTCTATGAAATAAGAATCTAACATAAGAATCTAACATTTCTTACTTTCTAAATCCTTTGCATAATTACATTTAAGCCAATATATTTCATACACAACATATATAGTTTTTTAGAAGAAAGGGAACTTAGTAAAAGCTAAGCTAAATTCTAAGTTCTCTAAAGCTTCAAAGCAGTTTCAGAAAGCTGCTTTGCCTAGTCCAGCTGCTGTTTCTATTTGCCCTTTTAACGTTATGAAAATGTGGCTCAAGTCTCTAATGGGAGGCACAATAATTCTTACTATTTACCAACTTTTAATTGTGTCTTTGCAGCTTGATTGTATTCTGTAATTTGTATGGTCAGTGTGACCTTTTGCTCCTAGCCTGTAATTTCCTTTTACAACCCTGAGGCACTCGTCTCCTGCTAATGCTAATACAAATCAGAGGGGCCCTGTTTAAGAGGATAATGAACAGCTGCCAGCTGCTTTATGCCTGGCATGAAAGATACAAACATTTGCAAATATATATTTTTAAAGCTCATTTTAAAATACAAATCTTGATCAGATGCCTCAAGTTCACCTTCTCCAAAAGAGAATAAGTGTGAGCTACTCCAAGGCCAGGAGTGGGGAACCTTCAGCTGTCTAGATGTTGCTGAACAACAACTCCCATCAGGCCTAGGAGGCACAGTGAATGGCCATGGATTATGGGAATTGTAGTCCAGAAGCATCTGAAGGGCCAGAGGCTCCAACCTCCCCCCCACAACCACACCATAGGGTTATTGTAAAGGGAAACATGAAAATGAGTGTATAGCATTTTACAAACTTAGGAAAATGACAGAGAGTCCTGCAGGATTTTAAGACGGTGTTTCTCCACTATTTTGAACATACATGGTCCAATCTGAAGTTCAAATAAGTGCAGAACTTGGGGAGTGGGATTCCACTGAGGCCACCCTATTCTGCTAACAAGTCCCTAGCTGATGTGATGCACCCTGTTAAAAACAACACAAAAACAAAACCCTGTTGTGCTATGCAAGCCACTAGCTGCTGCATTGACTATTAACAGCTCATATACCCCTCCTTATTCCAATTACAGTATTCTCTGCTGATGATGCATCATGCCCTATGACTGAGTCAGAAGGCTGAGTCTCCACTACAGTATCTGCTCTCCCAGTTACAGACAGAGAAGCAGTGCTGCAACCACCACCTTCTTAATACCATCAGGATCCCAAGGGCTAAACAGCTGAAACTCCTACAGTATTTGACAGGTGGAAGCAGGTACGGGGGGGGGGAGCCATAGGAAATAAGGAGGGAGGCTGGATTAGGACTCTTCCTTCTGTCTTTCTCAAACTCCCCAATCCTTCTATTTACTTTCTTAAAGGTAAAGGTAAAGGTACCCCTGCCCATACGGGCCAGTCTTGACAGACTCTAGGGTTGTGCGCCCATCTCACTCTATAGGCCGGGGGCCAGCGCAGTCCGCAGACACTTCTGGGTCACGTGGCCAGCGTGACAAGCTGCATCTGGCAAGCCAGCGCAGCACACGGAACACCGTTTACCTTCCCGCTAGTAAGCGGTCCCTACTTATCTACTTGCACCCGGGGGTGCTTTCGAACTGCTAGGTTGGCAGGCGCTGGGACCGAGCAATGGGAGCGCACCCCGCCGCGGGGATTCGAACCGCCGACCTTTCGATCGGCAAGTCCTAGGCGCTGAGGCTTTAACCCACAGCGCCATGGGGTGGACATATGAGACCTTTGTGGGTACATGTACAGTTGTGTACAAGAAGGGATTGGCATGAATGGCTATACGAGTCTTCTTTCCCAAGACTCAGAGCTCATCCACACTTTCTTTTTGCCCCATGCTTTCTAGACTATGCCGGTCCATGTCCAAGCACTTTCCCCCCTTTGCCTGTGATATCCTGATCTTTACAGCTGAATCAGAACAAATGGCAATTGGGGTTTTCTGTGGATTGCTGTTTGATCCGATTCAGCAGTAAAGAGCAGGTTTTCACAAGGAAAGTTCCGAGCCAAAAAGAAAGTGCTCAGACATGGGTCTGGAAATCCCAGACCTGTGCCTAGCAATGCGGGTATAGATGAGCCCTTATATACTGCCTCTCAGTAAAAAGCTCCAAAGGCAAGGTACAATAAAATCAACATAAAAACCATAAAATCACTTGCAGGCTCATCAAAACAATAGTAGCAAAAAGCCTGCAAACTGAAGCCACATCAACATGTGAAGTTCAGCCCCAACCCAACCAAACTGCCTCTGAGCTGCTTTAGTTTTTCTCACAGCACTCTATCTTATTGTTGCCTTTTTTCATCAGCTCCTCAATTCCCTTAAACCCTGCTTGCCCCTAGACATCAGTTTCCTTCCTATTCAGTTAGGTCCAAACTTCTCAGTCCACTTCCTGTACTGCACCTTACCCCTCAAGCACCCTAATCTGTATCCTCATCTCACTCCCTTTTCCTCAATCCTCATCCTGCCCCACACAGAGTTTCCTATCACTGAACTCTGTACTAGGTTTTCAGCCTAGCCCAGTGTGTAGTTTTTCCCCATCTGCCACAGAAGCTAAGAAGGTGCACATTCTGTTGCTGCTCCCTCCCTGCGCATTCAGAGGGTTCATGAACATTTTGTGATGTGACAGTTCAGGCAATCAATGTCAGAGGTCTTACTGCCATGTGCAAGAATACAATGTATGTTATTTTAAAATAATAATAATACAGTGGTACCTCGAGTTAAAGGTAAAGGGACCCCTGACCATTAGGTCCAGTCGTGACCGACTCTGGGGTTGCAGCACTCATCTCGCTTTATTGGCCAAGGGAGCCGGCATACAGCTTCCGGGTGATGTGGCCAGCATGACTAAGCCACTTCTGGCAAACCAGAGCAGTGCATGGAAATGCCGTTTACCTTCCCACCGTAGCAGTACATATTTATCTACTTGCACTTCGTGCTTTCAAACTGCTAGGTTGGCAGGAGCAGGGACCGAGCTACAGGAGCTCACCCCGTCGTGGGGATTCGAACCGCTGACCTTTTGATCAGCAAGCCCTAGGCTCAGTGGTTTAGACCACAAACCTATCCATTCTTAAGGATATCAGCCCTGAGTGCTCACTGGAAGGACAGATCCTGAAGCTGAGGCTCCAATACTTTGGCCACCTCATGAGAAGAGATGACTCCCTGGAAAATATCCTCATGTTGGGAAAGAATGAGGGCACAAGGAGAAGGGGATGACAGAGGACAAGATGGCTGGACAGTGTTGTCGAAGCTACCAGCATGAGTTTGACCAAACTGTGGGAGGCAGTGGAAGACAGGAGTGCCTGGCGTGCTCTGGTCCATGGGGTCACGAAGAGTCGGACACGGCTAAACAACTAAACAACAACAACAACACCTCGGGTTAAGAACTTAATTCATTCTGGAGGTCTGTTCTTAACCTGAAACTGTTCTTAACCTGACTTTAGCCAATGGGGCCTCCTGCTGCCGCTGTGCCAACGCTGCATGATTTCTGTTCTCATCCTGAAGCAAAGTTCTTAACCCGAGGTAATATTTCTGGATTAGCGGAGTCTGTAACCTGAAGCGTATGTAACCTGAAGCGTATGTAACCCAAGGTACCACTGTAATAATCCAGTAACGAACCACAGCACCCAATCTCCAAATTCAAACCAAGCCTCAGGGTCACAGCTGTGGGTGACTGATGGATGATGGGTTGTGAATTGGGCTGGAAGCTTCACTGCAGACATTTGGTTCTAGCCAATGTTTTTCCTACTTAAAGCAGACGAATTGAAATTAATGAACATTGATTCATTTGCAATTCATGTCAGGAGGTTTACTCTTTGTAAAACTTGGTTGTAAAACGCTGTTGTAAAGCTGAGCAAGCCACCATCCTAAGCATAAGGATGGCAAAGGGTGGGAGCAGGTGGAACAGTGCAGCTACTAATCATACAATTGTAGAGTTTGAAAGAACCATGAATGTCATTGAATCCAATCCCCAGGAAGCTTTTGTTCCATGTGGGGCTCAAACCCACAACTCTGAAATTAATAGTCTCACGCTCCACTGACCGCACTATCCCAGTGCTGTGGGGACATGTGCTAAATGTGCAACCCTGAGTCCCCCTTCGAACCCGCTACACTTGAGTAATGCGTGAAGTGGGTTTAGGTGACTTGCATTTGAATGTGTGAAAGTGAAGTGGCTCCATTAGGAAAACATTGAGCTTCAGGTGGCACAGACCAGCCCTTCAGAGAGAATACTTCTCACCTGGGCCATTCCATGGTACCTTGGCAGGTGGGAGAAAAGAACTGGAGTCAACCTCTGTCAGGTCACCCTTTATGGTGGCCAATGTGATATTCTCCAGATGTTGTGGGACTATGGCAACTCCCCTGAGGCTGATGGGAGCTGGTTTCCAGCAACATCTGGAGGGCACCACATTGCCCACCCTGTTTTATTTTTTCATTTTTATTGTACACACATAAATAATAAAACATGACATGGGTCACAGGGGTAAAATACTAAACATATTTTACAGTACGCAATCATTAGGTGATTACAGTAAACCAGTAAAATTAATTCTTCTTGGAAAATACAGAGTAATAGGAGTGAGCTAATGATCTACACCACATTGCTTTTTTTTTAAATTAAAGATTTTGTTGATTTACAAAAGTGTGTGCAATGTCTCTCTCTCTCTCTCATATTTTTTCCCATGGAACATTTTTACAAATCGGTTTCATTTGTTGAGACATTAGGAAGAAAAGGGGGAAAGAGGTGGAGGGGGGAGATAAGTGGGGTGGGGCAGGTGGCAATGTTTCTATTTTATTTAATATATGTGGGGTTTTGTGTCATCATCGCTTGTGCAGGTTCTCTGCTGTTCACTTGTGATTCTTTGGTGGTGAGAGAGGTTGGGGTTGGCCTAGGGTGTGGCTGTTCATTTGTGGCTGGCTGTGGTGGTCTTTGTTTTCATGTGTAAGTGGGGTGGGTGGGTGTTTTGGATCAGGTTAGCCATATTGATTTGTATGCTGGTGGATTTTTGTCGTTGTCTTGTTGGGCTGTGTCTATACCACATTGCAATAAATGTTGTAGGTATTTCTCGTGCGCGTTCTGTTTTGTATATTTAACAAAATCACCCCATACAGTGTAAAAAATCATCTTGTTTTTTCCTTTCCCCTTGCCACCTTCAGTTTTTGCAAACATTCCCATCTCATATGTTTGTATGTACCTACGATTTGACATCCTCTCCAACATAATAGAGAGCTATTGTGCTTTATGTAGGCACCTCAGTGTTAAATAACATCTAGTGAATGTGCCCTAGTAGTTGCTGACAGAGATTTATATGGTTCTTTTATCCATAAATTGTTCCATTGATCCTCTTCAATGTTTATATCCCATTTTAATTCCCACCAGCTTTTTAGACCTTCTCCCAGATAAGTGTATAACAAATCAGCTGATGTAGAGAAGGTATTGTGGGCAAACCTTCATGGGCCAAATTTAGCCTGCAAGCCAGAGGTTCCCCACTCCTGATATAACAATTGAAAATGGGGTCTGTGGTGCAGACTGGTCTTGAAGGTCTGAAAAGATCGAAGATGACTAGCCTAGCCTGTCCGACAGTGCCTCTCCAGGGGATGGGGCAGTTCTGCCATCTAAAATTCTTTAACTAAAGGAGATGCCAGAGGTCAACTTGGGGACGGCTGTCAGGCCATGCGCTGCACTTCCTTTGCTTGGGTGGGAGTCAGCCTGGATTACATGATGGTGGCTGGATGGACTGAAGTGAGCTACAGAGTTACTTATCCTTGCACCAATCCCAGCTTTCAGCTTATTTTTCTGTGGTTCTCTCCCCAGCTCAAACCCATGGAAAGTGAGAACCACACCAGCCAGCCTGATTTTATCCTGCTGGGTTTGTCCAGTGGGCAAGAGCAGGACCACCTTCTCTTGGCTCTCTTCCTCACCCTGTACCTGCTGAACTTGCTGGGGAACCTGCTGATTATCCTCCTGATCCGCTCCGATGCCCAGCTCCTCCATGCCCCCATGTACTTCTTCCTCAGTCACCTCTCCTTGGTGGATGTTTGCTTCACCTCCACCACCATCCCCAAGATGTTGCGCAACCTTCACACAGGCCACAAGAACATTGCCTATGCTGGCTGCCTGGCCCAGATGTACTTCTTTGTGGCCTTCGCCATCACTGAGAACTTCCTCCTGGGCTCCATGGCCTTTGACCGCTTTGTGGCCATCTGCCAGCCCTTGCACTATTCCTTGGTGATGAGACCCATGCGGTGTCATGTGATGGTGTTCATTGCCTGGCTACTGGCCCACCTCCACTCCTTGCTCCACACCGTGCTGATGTCCAGGCTCTCTTTCTGTTCCCCTCGCCACATCCACCATTTCTTCTGTGACTCCCAGCCTTTGCTGGTGATGGCTTGCTCTGAGAAGAACCTCAATGAGATACTGAATTTCTACGAAGGTGGCAGCATTATAATAGGGAACTTCATCCTCATCCTCATCTCCTATGCTTTTATCTTCCGAGCTGTGCTCCGGGTGTCTTCTTCCCAAGGCCGGAGCAAGGCCTTCCAAACCTGCGCATCTCACCTGACTGTGGTCACCCTCTTCTACGGCTCGGCGATCGGAGTCTACTTCCGACCCCTCTCCAGCTACTCTGGGGACAAGGACAAGATTGCCACCGTCATGTACACCGTGGTGACCCCAATGCTCAACCCTTTCATTTACACCCTGAGGAATGCAGACATGAAAGCTGCCCTTTGCAGAGCATTGGAGAAAGTAAGACATGCTTTGGGGAAGCCACACAATGTCAAGCCGTGATGGGAAGGAGGGGAACCTGCGATGATCAGTTGTGAGAGATGCATTGTGAGAGACATGAGAGATCAGGCGTGAGTCGGAGAAGCATGGATCTTTGAAGGACACCATTGGTTGGTAGACAGTCATCAAGGCTGTCTTATAAGGCGAGCTGTAAGGGCCTGACCTTATCCAGCTTTCCCACCTGGATATTCTGTGCAGAACCAGTCAACGTCAGAGGGACCAGAAGGAACTTCCATAGAAATTCCATTGTTCTCCACAGGAGGGAAGTCTGTCTGGGAGCTGGATGGGAGGGTTTTTACTTGGTGCTGGGTAGCAGAGGCAGAACAGGAATCTTGCTGATTTATTGATCATTCAGGTGCCAAACAACCTCCCTCACAAAGCTAGCAGTGGCACTCTCTAGTATACTGTTGGAGAACTTCACTATCAATGTCGAATCCGCCTTGCCTGGGCCGGCTCATGACCTCATGGGTGCCATGACAACCACGGGGCTGTCTCAGTATGTCATGCACACAAGACACATGGCAGGTCATTCCCTAAATCTGGTTTCATGAACGCCCTCCCTGGCAAAGTGCATCTGTCTCCTTCATTATTGAAATTTATAAGAAATTTTAAAACATTCCTATTCACCTAGGCATTTGATGGCTGAAATATACTGGCTATGACAGCCATAAAATTAATAACTGTGAGGGTCTGTGGTTGCTTTTTTTATAATAAAAATCAGATATTCTAAACATTTTTAGATTGTTTTTCATTGTTTTAAATGTGTTTTTTATTGTACTGATTTAATCTTTTAATGTTTGCTACCCTGGGAGGAAGGACAGGATATAATAATAATAATAATAATAATAATAATAATAATAATAATGGTAATAATAATAGTACTCACAGAGCCCTTCAAAATCTGCTATGGACATAGTTGGGTGGGGCTTATATTTCAGATCACCTGAGATTATTGTTTTCCTGTCCAGAAGCAAAAATACCTTTAACTTTAAAAATGAATTACTTGACCGGCATTGATAACACATTGCTATTGAATGCATTTTAAAAGAAACAAGAGAGGTACACCTTCAGATATTATTCAGATACACCTCAGGTGCAACCAAAGAGCTTCTCTCTCTCTCTCTCTCTCTCTCTCTCTCTCTCTCTCTCTCTTATAAACTTTATTTGGTTTTACAAATTCATTCACATTCATATTCATCCGCAATAAATTTTTTTTACACAAGATTCTTCCAGATCTCAAGACTTCCCTCCTCCCCTCTGTGGATTCTTTGCGTAACTTTTTAACTGCATATTAAAAGTCCATCTAGTTTACAGTCCTCCATTGTGTCCAAAATCTATTTCAAAAGACTTATTTAAAACCTACTAAAGAGTTCAAGTGTTTACAATGGTCTTTCAAATATAATATAAATTTGTCCCATTCTTTGTTGAAGTTTTGATCCTCTTGGTTTCTGATTTTCCCAGTTGGTCTTGCCATCTCTGTGTAGTCCAATAGTTTCATCTGCCAATCCACCCTGGTAGGCATCTTGTTCTCTTTCATCACCCAAATCACCGCTCCACGGTCACCCTCAGTCAGGAGTGCAACATCTCTCTCTAGTGGCTCATTCTGAACCTGCAACTCATGATAAGCCCAGGAAGCTTCAAACAAGGAGTTATGCTAATACCAGACCATGTTATTACCAAGGAGGCAGGTTTAGTCGTTAGAGCACTATCCCTGCCTCCGGGTCTGGTCTTGACCGGAAGGATACTGGAATCAACAAAGGAGACGCAAGTGGCCTTAAGGTGCTGCTGTGCAATGCCAGGTCAATGATTCATAAGAACGTTGTCATCCACGACTTGATCCTGGATGGAGGACTTAACCTGGCATGTGTAACAGAGACATGTTTGGATGAAGCAGATGGGCCTGTTCTTGCCGCTGCTTGTCCACCAGGTTTCTCTTACACACAGCAACCCAGGTCATACGGGTGGGGGGGTTGCAGTGATTTTTAGGAATTCATTAGCTTGCAGCAGGCATCCTGTCAGAAAGACCCAGTTTTTTGAGTGCATGTTCTGGAAGTTGGACAATAGGGGAAGTACAGGATTCCTTTTGGTGTACCAGCCTCCCCGCTGCACCAAGAATTCCCTGTCTGAGCTGCTTCAGGTCGTGGCGGATGTTCTCCTGGAGACACCTAGTTTGGTTGTCCTAGGGGATTTTAACGTCCATGCCGACACAACCTTACAAGGGGCCACTCGGGACTTCGTGGAAAGCATGGCCTCCATGGGGCTGTCCCTGAATAAGTTTGGCCCAACTCATAGTTGTGGACATGCCTTAGACCTGGTGTTTACCTCTATGGATGTGGGTGATCTGAAACTAAGTAGAAGTGAAACAAAAGAAGTGCCATGGTTGGATCACTTCCTGGTGCAACTGACCCTTTCCCTCTGCAAGGAGGTGGGACCACTTTGGATGGTCTGCTCCCACCACTTAATGGATCCAAATGGATTCCAGAGAGTGGTAGGGGATGTTTTATCCCACACTGATGGCCATCCAGCTGATTCCCTGGTGGCCCTGGTGGCCCACTGGAATGCAGAGTTAACCAGGGCTATTGACTGTCTGGCTCCACCCCCATCATTCAGCCCAGACACTGAAGTCCAGCACTGAGGGCCTTCTGGTGGTTCCCTCACTGCGAGAAGTGAGGTTACAGGGAACCAGGTAGAGGACCTTCTCGGTAGTGGCGCCCGCCCTGTGGAACACCCTCCCATCAGATGCCAAGGAAAGAAACAACTATCCAACTTTTAGAAGGCATCTTAAGTCAGCTCTGTTTAGGGAAGTTTTTAATGTTTGAAGTTTTATTCTGTTTTTAATGTTCTGTTGAAAGCCGCCCGAGTGGCTGGGGAAACCCAGCCAGATGGGTGGGGTAGAAATAATAAATTGTTGTTGTTGTATCCTGACCTGCAGCTAATAAACTCAATTTCATTTTTTCACAATTTCAAAGAAATTAGGTCTTTCCTGAAATACATTTCCCCATCACCACCTTTCTGGACAGAAAATGCGCTTTTGGAGTACATGGGGATATCTGGAAGAAACCAGATATCTTGGGTCACTGCTCCTTGTTCTCAAGAGAATTTTATCTCCACAGAAAGATGACAGGGAGGAACTTTGTAAAGTGGTAGTGAGGAAGCTGACAACATGTAGGGGAATGGGATTTCACCACAGGGTCAAGAGACAACAGAGGCAGGTCAATAACTCCTCCACAGACAGTGGTGGGCAAGAACATGTTTGTTTGTTTGTTTGTTGTGTTTCTATATCACCTTTTTTCTCCAAGGAGCTCAAGGTGGCATACATGGTTCTCCCCCTCTTCTTTTAATCCCCACAACAATTCTGTGGAGTAGATTAGGCTGAGAGGCAGCGACTGACCCAACTTAAGTCAGTGAGCTTCATGACCAAGCAGGGACTTGAACTCAGATCTGACTCCGCTGTACTACACTGGCTGCTCCTTAACTGGCAGGGAGTTAAGGATAGCTGGATGGAAAAACTGAGCAAGCACCCCAGAGGTGTCTGATTCATGCAGGAAAGCCCCTCCACACCACACAACCTCACCTTCCAACCCTGCAAGGCCCCAAACTGAGGGTCAGAATTTGAACTCTGGAAGCTGCCTTAGCAGAACACTAGCACAGCTAGCTCAGTATTGCTAACAGCAGCTCTCCAGGGTTTCAGAGCGACACCATACATTTAAAGCACATGACTTCCCCCTCCCCAAAGAATCTTAGGAACTGTAATTTGCCGCTCACAAAACTACAATTCCCAGTACCCTTAATAAACCACAGCATCCAGAGTCTTTGGGACAAGGCGTGTTCTCTGACTGCATAGTACAGATGTTTCTCCAAGCCCTACCTAGAGATGGTGGGGATTGAACCTGGGACCTTGCACATGCAAAGCAAGTGCTTTACCACTGAGCTACAGTGGCCTGTATAAATTAAGGGACCTATATGGAAGTTGAGTGTGCATGGAAACAATGGAATCCCAAGACTGAGGTCTGAGTTTATCTCTGAGTTCAGGGTGAACCAAAGTGGAAGTTGACTGGACAGCATGAGCATTGTCAAGATCCAGAGATCCGGAGATGATCCCTGCTGCTGTTTCCTTATCAGGAGCTCTCTTCAGAGTTTTGGTCCTGTTAATGTCTACAGCCCTTAGAAGTACAGTGGCACCATGGTTTGCATACGTTTTGGATTACAAACATGTCAAACCCGGAAGTACGTGTCCCAGTTTGCAACATTTTTTTGGATTACAACCCATTTTGGGGGGGATTAGGTAAAGGTAAAGGTACCCCTGCCCGTACGGGCCAGTCTTGCCAGACTCTAGGGTTGTGCGCTCATCTCACTCTATAGGCCGGGAGCCAGCGTTTACCTTCCCGCTAGTAAGCGGTCCCTATTTATCTACTTGCACCCGGGGGTGCTTTCGAACTGCTAGGTTGGCAGGCGTTGGGACCGAACGACGGGAGCGCACCCCGCCGCGGGGATTCGAACCGCCGACCTGACGATCGGCAAGTCCTAGGTGCTGAGGTTTTACCCACAGCGCCACCCGCGTCCCTAATCTGTTCGTCATCCCCTTGGGGGGGGATTACGAACAAAAAACTTTGGAGGCCCCATTGGTGAAAGTGTGCCTTGGGTTACAACCTTCTTTGGTTTACAAATGGACCTCCGGAACAGATTATGGTTGTAAACCAAGGTACCACTGTACTAATATGGTGGACGCTTGGGTTGCGAACGTGATCCGTGTGGGATGCATGTTTGCAACCCGCAGAGTCTGCGCACATCCAGGTTGTGATTCAGTGCTTCTGCGCATGCGCAAAGAGCAATTTAGCCTTTCTGTGCATGTGCGGCCACTGAAAACTGGAAGTAACCCATTTTGGTACTTCCGGGTTTCGGCGGTCTGTAACCCAAAAAAACGCAACCTGAAGCGGCTATAATCCGAGGTATGACTGTACTAGTATTCAACAATGACACAAAGTAGAATTAACAATGCAAACCATTGCCTTTGTGAACACGCAGTTAGCGCTCAAGATACAAGATATCCATGATCCCAGTTTGCAATCTTAGAATACTGCCATTATACATAACTCTCGTGTGGTCCTATATAAATTTTTTTTCATTCCACCACCTAAAGAAATCCAATTTCCCGCCACAAATGATTGTATTGCATTCTCCCCTCTGCTGTGGAATTTGCTCTGGTGGACCACACAACACTGCAGAGCTTTCCGGAAACATCTGAAGACTTTATCTCTCTGCCCCCTGCAGGGGTTTCTCTCCCCCCCTCCACCCCCGCTGAAGGAGGTCTTAATTGGTGGGTTTGTTTTCTATTGCAGGGTTTGGTTCTATCTTTGCAATCTTTGCCTGGCAGCTTGTCTTTGCAGTTGTAGGTTTTTAACTAAAGTTTTTGTACTGATTTTCTGTGTTTTATTGGAAAGTTTAGATCCTTATTGTCAAAGGTTAACTTTATATTATTGTTTGCTTCCTTGTGAGAAATTTTATAAAAGGTGGTGTAGAAATTTATTTTAAAAATGAATAAATAATTACATTTCCAAGGCACCTACACAAAATTACTGTTGCCTTATTTGTAAGTATAATGTTCCTAGTTTTCTGGTGCCATTCCCTCAGAAGCTAAACTTTTGTAGAGAAATCCAACTCTGTCTGGTAGATAATAATATATCACTTACTGTGTCAGAAGATTCCAGTATCAGTTAAAAAGGCTAATTGGAATTCTATTTTCCACCATGAACCAAGATTATCCCCAAAGTTGTTGGTCAAAGTTCATCACTGAAATTGGCCTTTTTCAATGTTATCAGACATTTCATATGACTGTAAGCCTCTAAACAATTTGGAACAAGACTTTAGATCATATCTGTGAATCTGGAGTTAATCAACAAAGGATAAGGAAGTGTTGAAAAGGTTTCAGATTTGGTCTTGTTTTTTAAAAAAAACACCAATATATTTGATCGAATTGTTAAGTGCTCAAAAAAGTTTCATTTCAGGTTAAGGTTGAGAAGCATAAGCAACTATGTTGAGCCATCAGGTAGGTTAAAAAAAACAACTTTAATGGGGCCAATAGAATTGTGCAAGCTTTCAAGATCAGCAGAACTATGAATCCAGACTCAGAATCTAGTCTTTAAAAGAAGCATAGGGAATTGAAAAGCTTACACATTAGTTTGCGATAGATCTATTTTGTTGGTCTTAATAAATGTATTGCTGTACCCACAACAACAGCAAAACTTGGGGTCTCTTGAAGACTAATGCAATCTTATACATATCTATTCAGAAGTGAGCCCCATTGAGTTCAATGGGTTTGCTCCCAGGAAGATGTGTGCACACACCTATTTACCTGTGAGTAAGCCTCAGTGAACTTAGTGGAACTTACTTTTAAGTAAGCAAAAATAGGCATAATTGCTCTGTAATAGGTCTATTGTGCCCTAACCTTTCCTGAACTAGAACTTAATTTTCAGACCCCAGAAGACAATATGACTCAGTATGGGTGGGGTGGTCCTGCCTTCAGGCTTGTACATCTTGGAATCTGATTTTTAATGACCTACAAAAGGTTATAAAGCAGCCTATGGAAAGAACCCCGCAACTGGAATTGCTGAAATTTTCCTTAAACCAAAATAAAGACGTTCCAGGTGATAATGAGACTTGCTGGAATGCCTCTTAATCACAACGTTCCTGACTGAAGCCAATCACTGAAAAGACATGGAAGGTGCAACGTGGATATATTAGTAAAATACATGTCATATATGGAAAAACGGAGACACACACTCAGACATGTTCTTTCAAAATAGGATAAAACGAAGTTTGATTTTATCATGCAAGTCTAAAATCTAGGTCCACCACCACAATAGGGAATGCACAGTGACCCTACCTCTTCTTTGACATTTTCATGCCTTATTTTGATACTTTTTCTGATACCTCTCCAGGTTCTCAGTATATGTTTCTTTGAATCCTGCTTACAGTCTGGATTATAGGTATTTGCAGGGGGGACCATTATCTGGATGTTTTTATTGATTGCATGTTTAAAATGATGTCACTTCCTTTATAATTAAAACAATAAAGATTTTTTAAAAAAATAATAATAGTGAGAAACCTATGCTTATGAGCCCTTTTGTGTTTCCACAAGACTTATTTGATATGGTGCTGCCACCCAGCTACCCTTCTGGGCTTCCTCAAGGTTAGTATCTTAGGAGTAAGGCTCGATTTTTTAAAAGCTCCATTGAATTCAGCGTCGGAGCCACACATGTCTGGGTTGAAGCGGAGATGGCAGGATGGAAGGCAAGGTATGGTTGGAATCTTGCTCTTCTTGCATCCTCTTTTCTCCTCCCCCCCCCCATCAAAACTAATTGGCTCTTCTGATCTAATCTAGTCTGAATGTTAATGAGAAGCAAGCAGGGCTCACAGTTCCCCCTTCCTTGCACAATGGTCCATCTCCTTCCCCTCCCATCGCCCTTTGATATTCATGGCTGTAGGAGCCCAACTCCCGCTGTGGGGTGAGACAATGAAGGCTTGATTTGCCCGGGGCCCCTCCAAGAAGACTTTCACAACCTCCATCCATCCATCGAACCAGAAATGGAACCGACTTCAACAACACCAGCTATCTCAAATAACCAGTCCTTCTTAGATGATGTGGGATGGGTCCTCCCTTGGGTGGCATAGAGTTCCTAGGGTTGGTATTTGACATGTTTTTACATAGTTCTAGAGAGAGGACCATGAAGGGACTGTAGCTTTCCCCCCTCCCCAGTCAAGGATCCCGTTGAGCTGAATGTCTCCTTGGAAGACGATCCTCATTGGTTCGAATTTAGAAGGATAAATAACTATGAACCCCCAAATTTCGTGGTTAATGGGGCCAAATTAAGAGTCTTGTGACAGCCTAGAGACTGAACAGATCTATGATGGCATCCGGGATTTATGGAGTAATAACAGTCCACTTTCTCAGGTGTATTAAGATGTACAGTTGGTAGATAGATAGCGCACGCGCGCGCGCACACACACACACACAGATGCAGAGGGGGGAAACAGTAAACATGATGTTCAAGAACAGCAGCCTGTGACAATTGTACGTAAAACCTACATTTATATAAGGAAAGCGCATTGACCAGTCACACTGTGAGTTTATCTTGTGTATGGACTGAAACATTATTTGAAAACTACTTTTTGCATGATGTGGACATTTGACTCAATATATTTCCATCTGTGGAACACTTTGGGACTTCATCCATATTTGAATTCTCCCAGTACATGAGATGTAACAGGGAGTGGGGCTGTAAGTTCCCACTGAATTTTGACCAAGGGATCAACATATTTGACTGAACTCTCATTATACTTCCAGAATTGCAGTCACCCAAAATATGGCAATGAATAGCTCAATCTTCTTTACTTACAGTATTTCCACACTCTGATCTTCCTCTAAAACAGGGATGGGTGACCTATGGTCTTCCAGATCATGTTAGACTCCAACCCCCATCAGCCCCTGCCAGCATGGCCAAAGATGAGGGAGATGGAACCCAATAACATCTCAAGGACCCCTCCTGCTCTAAATGCCATCTGCCAAAAAGCAAACATAAGTGCCAGACCTGCTTCGCTTCAATAACTGAACTGACTTGTGTGCCTTTGGCCCAGTCTTATCCTGTTAATGGAAGGCACAGTCCAATGTCCACATTTCTTCTAAGGTACTGAGGGTACCTTAGTTTCCCCATTTATTCCATCACAACAACCCTGCCAGGTAGGTTAGGCTGAAAGATAGTGATTGGCTCTGGTACACCTGGCCTAAGCAGGAATCTGAACCCATCTCTTACAGGTGGTAAGGTGCATCGTATTGACTCTCCGTATTTGATGTGTCTCACTGTTCATCTGAACATGTGGAGTCAGTTTCCATGGACAGGGGGCAGGAGTTCTCAAGTAAGTCCACATCCCCAGGTGTGTTGCTCCACACCTTCAGTCACTGGCCTTCCCTGCACTGAGCAGGGCAAGCTTATAGGTGGCCTCTACTCATGTTCCCTGGGCTGGTGGGCAGGGCTGGTTGCCAGTGTCAGTGCCAAAGTGCTTGGCTGTGTGGTTCCCTGGGCTGATTTGTGATCATTGTAATATCCGATCAGAGGGAACCAAGTGTGGTGCAGTGTTAGGAATGTTAGACTCGGGTTCAAATCCAACATAGCCATGGAGCTATGAATCAGCTGACCTTGGGCCACTCAGCCTCCTTCACAGGGTTCTTGTGAGGATAAAGCGGGAATATGGAGAACTGTGTGTGCCACCTTGAGCTTCCAGGAGGAAAGAAGGGATCTAAATGTAATTTAATACATTTGTGAAAAGTAAACTGGAGGACTGGCAAGAAGGCATATTATCTTTGAGGGAGAGCACAAAGAGCTCCAAAAGCAGCGGAGGAGGAGTCCCTCAGCACAAGTAGCACATCACAGCCCAAAAGAGCTTGTAGAATTTATTCATTTATTCCATTTCTATCTCTCCTGCATATGGGGTTCCCCCCTCCTCATTTTATCCTCACCACAGCCCTGTGAGACAGGATGAACTGAGAGACAGTGTCAGAACAGCATGCAGGAATATATAGGGCTGTGGTTTCTTCCTCGGTTCTTAACTCAGGAATGGAGTGTAGGAGTGGAAAGGTGTGGCATAAATGTTTAAACAAATTCACACATGTGGCACTATCATTTCCCTCTGGGAAATATCCGAGGTTATGCATCTAGTGAGTTTGTGGCTGAAGAATGATTCGATCCCGGGGAATCTCCATACCCACCATGCAAGCTAACATGCTTAAAAAGGTAAAGGGACCCCTGAACGTTAAGTCCAGTCACAGACGACTCTGGGGTTGCAGCGCTCATCTCGCTTTACTGGCCGAGGGAGCCGGCGTTTGTCTGCAGACAGCTTCTGGGTCATGTGGCCAGCATGATTAAGCCGCTTCTGGCGAAACCAGAGCAGCGCACAGAAACGCCGTTTACCTTCCCGCCGGAGCGGTACCTATTTATCTACTTGCACTTTGACGTGCTTTTGAACTGTTAGGTTGGCAAGGGCAGGGACTAAGCAACGGGAGCTCACCCTGTCGCGGGGATTTGAACCACCAACCTTCTGATCGGCAAGCCCTAGGCTCAGTGGTTTAGACCACAGCACCACCCGTGCCCCTAGCTAACATGCTTAGCTGCTGCCTAAAACCAGCTCCATTGCCACCAAAAGTGTCTGGATCCCCCAGAACTGAGTAATGGCTCTGCATCCAAGGTCGGGAGCCAAAGAACAGAAGAAGAGCCAAATGAATGAGGCCAATGGCCCATCTAGTCTAGCATCCTGTTCTCACAGGAGCTAACCAGATGCCTATTGGAAGCCTGCAAGCAAGACCTGAGCAAAACAGAACTCTCCCCATTTGACCCCATGTTCTAGTATTTATGACGGAGAGAGAACTGCCTATCCAATTTCCCTGTGCCACGTATCATTTTTAAGCACCTCTATCATGTCCATCCTTACCTAGGTGAAGTCCTGTGCTTCAACTGTATGGTTTGTACCCTGCAAATCCCTACTGAAACCTCTGGAGAAATGTGGTTAAGAGAGGACTGTGGACAAAGAAGGCAAATGGCCATATTTATTCAAGGACATCTATTTGAATTAATGTCTACTGATGCTAACTTGCTCTCAGCAACCTTGCCATAATAAGCCAGCTCAGAATGAATGCCAGAATGCACTCGCCAAGTCCAGCGCTAGTCGCTCACTTGTTCCATGGCTTCAATAACCTCACACACACTTCCTCAAGCATTATCCCCAATGAACTCACTGGGGAGGACTTCCTTCAGAGTCAACCTCCAGAGACTCCAGCTGTAAATCATTCCCTACCAAGTCTTTTGCTTGCAGCAACCCCCAGAAGCCATCGCTATTGCTGTGACTTTGCTTTTCCTCACCGCATTCCCTTGGGGAAGGGGGGGTTGCCCTCCCTCCAGAGAGAACTGGAATGGGCAGCCAGCAGCAGGTCTGGTGGGGAGGGCTCATCTTTGGGGTGCAGACAGCTCTGGATCCAAGCCCCCTTTATTGCTCCTTTTCCCCCTCCACAACTCAGTCCTTTGTCTCTGTTTGCTTCCCTTCTTCCTGCCCTTCCTCAATTTGCAAATGAATTTCAGCCTTGAAGGCCACATTCCTGCATATCAGATTAAGGGATGTGAGAAGGAAAATACCTCCTTGCATACAGGCAACACACACAAACACACACTTGTCACTGGTTTCTGAAATCCCTCTCCCAAGTAGGAATAAAGATTGTGGTTTTTTTTTTTACAGGCCCCAGCAATATCAATCTGTTTGTTTTTTTATAAGATATTTATTAGGTTTTTTCAAAGAATACACATAGATTTATGAACTAAAAAAAATTACAGTGTTAAAAAAAATAGAAATTACAAAAAAAAACTAAGAAAAAATACAGATAGAAAATACATACACAAACCAAGAAAAACAAAAAAAAAGAAAAATTTAAAAACGAATCCAGTTTTCAGAGCTTGTAGGTTCATTTACTTATTTTCTTGACTTCCTCACACTCCCCCTTTTTGTATTCCCATTTATATAATTGGTTCAGCAAATCCTAACCTTCTTTCATTTATCTTAACTTTTTATCATAACCTATTATAACAATTTATTTTCATCCATTATCAATCCATATTTACATATTCTTATTACTCTTATTTGCCAACACCACTTATTTCCAATCCAACATCATTTTAACATTCATTAATTTTACAGTATTTCTGCAGATAGTCTTTAAATTTCTTCCAATCTTCTTCCACCAACTCTTCTCCCAGGTCTCGGATTCTGCCGGTCATTTCTGCCAATTCCATGTAGTCTATCACCTTGGCCTGCCACTCGTCCAGTGTGGGTAGTTCTTGTGTCTTCCAATACTTTGCAATCAATATCCTTGCTGCTGTTGTCGCATACATAAAAAAGTTTCTATCCTTCTTTGGCACCAATTGGCCGACCATGCCCAAGAGAAAGGCCTCTGGTTTCTTCAGGAAGGTATATTTAAATACATTTTTCATTTCGTTATAGATCATCTCCCAGAAAGCCTTAATCTTTGGGCAAGTCCACCAAAGGTGAAAGAATGTACCATCAGTCTCTTTACATTTCCAACATTTATTATCGGGCAAATGATAGATTTTTGCAAGCTTTACTGGTGTCATGTACCACCTATATATCATTTTCATAATATTCTCTCTTAAGGCATTACATGCCGTAAATCTCATACCTGTGGTCCACAACTGTTCCCAGTCAGCAAACATAATGTTATGTCCAACATCTTGTGCCCATTTAATCATAGCAGATTTAACCGTTTCATCCTGAGTGTTCCATTTTAACAGCAAATTATACATTCTTGATAGTATCTTAGTTTTGAGTTCTAACAATTCTGTTTCCAACCTTGATTTTTCCACCTGGAAGCCAATTTTTTTATCTAAATTATATACCTCTCTTATTTGATAATAATGAAGCCAGTCTCGCACTTTGTCTTTTAATTTCTCAAAACTCTGCAGTTTCAATATGTCTCCTTCTTGCTCCAAAATTTCCCAATATTTCGGCCACTTGGCCTCCATATTGAGCTTTTTCTGAGCCTTAGCCTCCATCGGTGACAACCACCTTGGGGTTTTATTTTCAAGTAAATCTTTGTATCTTGTCCAGACATTAAACAATGCTTTCCTGACAATATGGTTTTTAAATGCCTTATGAGCTTTAACCTTGTCGTACCACAGATATGCATGCCACCCAAACACATTGTTAAAACCTTCTAAATCCAAAATGTCTGTGTTCTCAAGAAGCAGCCATTCTTTCAGCCAGCAAAATGCTGCTGATTCATAATAAAGTTTAATGTCTGGCAGGGCAAATCCACCTCTTTCCTTTACATCAGTTAATATTTTAAATTTTATTCTGGGCTTCTTGCCCTGCCAGACAAATCTAGAGATATCTTTCTGCCACTTCTTGAAACAGTCCATTTTGTCCAAAATTTGTAATGATTGAAACAAAAACAACATTCTTGGCAATACATTCATCTTTATCGCAGCGATTCGTCCCAACAAGGAAAGCTTCAAATTTGACCATATTTCTAAATCCTTTTTCACTTCTAACCAACATTTTTCATAATTGTCTTTAAACAAATTCCCATTTTTAGCTGTCATATTAATTCCCAGGTATTTCACTTTCTTAACCACTGTTAAACCCGTCTCTTTCTGAAACTTCTCTTTCTCAATCGGTGTTAAGTTTTTCTCAAGGACTTTAGTTTTTAACTTATTTAACTTAAATCCTGCCACATGACCAAATTCTTGAATCAGTTCTAACACTCTTTTAGTGCTGGATTCTGGCTCCTCTAGAGTCAATACTAAGTCATCTGCAAAAGCTTTCAACTTATATTGTTTAGCTCCGACCTTTATGCCTTTAATCAAATGGTCCCTTCTAATCATATTTAACAAAACCTCCAGAACCGAGATAAAGAGCAGTGGGGAAATTAGGCAACCTTGTCGTGTCCCTTTCTCTATCTTAAATTCCTCTGTCACCACATTATTAACTATTAGTTTCGCTTTTTGTTCTGAATAAATTGCACTTATACCATTTTCAAATCCTTGACCAACCCCCATCCCCTGAAGATTTTTCTTCATGAAACTCCAAGAAACATTATCAAAGGCTTTCTCCGCATCCACAAAGATTAAAACTGCTTTGGTATTGATGTCCACTTGTAACTTCTCCAAAATGTTAATTATATTCCTCGTATTATCAGACAAATGTCTGCCTGGGAGAAAGCCAGCTTGATCCTTGTGTATCTCCTCCACTAATACTTTTTTTAGTCTTTTAGCCAAAATGTCAGCAAATATTTTGTAATCCACATTAAGCAGGGATATGGGTCGGTAATTCTTAAGTTGTGTCTTTTCAGACTCAGTTTTCGGTATTAGTGTTATATATGCTTCTTTCCACGACTCTGGCGCTTTTTCCCCCTCCAAAATTTCATTGCAAACCTCCTTTAGTGGTTGAATTATCCCATCCTTCAAAGTTCTATAATATTTTGAGGTTAAACCATCCGGCCCTGGAGATTTACCCAACTGTATGTTCTGAATGGCACCTTCTACCTCCTGTTCTGTAATTTTATAGTTCAACATTATCTTATTTTCTTGATAGATTTTTTGTAATCCATTTGTTTTCAAAAATTGGTCTATGTCAAATTCTTTCTGAGGCCCTTGTGTGTATAGCTGTTTGAAATACCTCTGGAAGCATTTTCTAATTTCCACTGGATTCTGAATGTTCTTTCCTTCCACTTCCAAATTAGTAATAGTGTTAAGCTTTTGTCTTTTTTTCATCTGCCAAGCAAGCAATTTCCCACATTTATTAGCCGATTCAAAAGTCCTTTGTCTCATTTGTTTGATTTTCCATTCTATTTCCTGATTCATCATCTTCATATATTGCACTTGATGTAACTTTATATCTCTCAGAATCTCTTGTGAATTTGGTTTCACTCTCAGTTTCTTCTCGCCCTCTTTTATTTTTTCCAAGATCTTTTCTTTTTTCTCATTTTGGGCTCTCTTCTTTATCGAATTCTGTTGAATTAGAAAGCCCCTCATAACCACTTTACTTGCGTCCCAGATTACTTTTTTTTCAACAGTGGTATTCAAATTTATCTCAAAATAGTCTCTCAATGTTTTTGGGGCCTTCTTAGTAACCTCTTGATCTCTAAACAAGGTGTCATTCATCCTCCATCTAAAGGAACCAGTTGGTGTTAGTTTCATCTCCAGTTTCACGGCATTATGGTCGGAGCACGTTTTTGGGCAGATTTCTACCTTCCGGATCTTGGGTGCCAGTCCTCTAGTTAACCAGATTTGGTCAATTCTTGTCCATGTCATTTGAGCTTCAGAAAAGAAGGTTCCCTCTCTTCCCAAGGGATTTCTAGTTCTCCAAGTATCAATCAAGTCCATATTGTCAGTCAGTTCAAAAAAAGTTTTTGGTAGTCTGCCATCTTTAGTAACTACCTGTCTCTGCGACTTGTCCATATTTGTAGATACCACTCCATTCATATCTCCCATCAAAATAATGTTGTAATCCATGTAGTCTAACAAAGTCTCATGCAACTTCTTAAAAAGTTCAGATTTCCCATCATTCGGTGCATATACTCCTAATATCAAAAATTTCTCTCCTTGTGTTTGAATTTCAATTGCAAGATATCTTCCTTGATCATCTTTAAAAACAAATTTTGGTGTTAGATTCTCTTTTGCATAGATAACTACTCCTCGCTTTTTAACCTTGTCTGATGAAATAAACTCCTGTCCCAATCTTTTATTAACCAATATTTTCCTGTGTAACCGTATTACATGTGTTTCCTGTAAACAAATCAAGTCCAATTGTTCTCTTTTCAATAAGTGAAACACTTTCTTCCTCTTTTCCGGGGAATTAAGTCCATGAATATTCCAGCTTAATAGTTGCAGAGACATGATGTATTTACTTTGCTGTACCTCCAACTGCTCCCAATAGGTTCTCTTGTTCTGACGGTGGTATCACTTTCTCTGACTTGTCCAGTCCCACAGGTAGTGATGCTATGTCTAGTATTCCTGGTTTCAGGGCTCTTAGCTCTCCTTCAACTCCTTTTTGCAAGTCTTCTTCGTGTTCCCTCAGAAATTTCTCTTTGTCTTCCACTGATCTAATTTTGAACTTTTTACCTTTAAAGGTAAAAGATAAGCCTTGGGGAAATTCCCACCTAAAAAGAATTCTGCTTCCTTTCAGCAGGGCCACCAAGTCTCCGTAGTTGGACCTAAGGTCTAAAAGATATTTCGGGATGTCCTTAAATATCTCCACTCTTGTATCATTTATTTCCAAGCTGTTCTGGTAATGCAGACTCAATATTTTATCTCTTTCCTCTTTTGATCGGAGGGTAATCAAACAGTCTCTCACCCTGTTCTTTCTCCCTCCTCTTCCAAGTCTAAAAGCACTTACAATCTTGAAATCTTGCTTGTCATCCAGTTTCCAAAAGTCTGCAAATTCCTGTGTTAGAAATTCACTTAAACTATCTTTCTCGAGTTCAGGCACCGCTCTGATCCTGAGATTGGTCTGCTTCTCTTTCAGTTCAATCATAGACAAAATCGACTGGTGAGCCCCAAGCTGTGTCTGATGGTCTCCAAGCTGTTTACATATCGGTGGTATCTTTTCCTCTACTGCCACTGCTTTTTCTTTTGCTTCTTGAGCTATCTTTTGATTTGACGCAGATTCTTGCAGCAACCTTTCGATGGATTCTGTATTTAAATTCACCTTCTGCCCCAAATTGTTAATACTTGCAGTGTTTTGGTCAATTTTATTTGATGCTTCAGCTACTTGATTACTTAATTTGTTCAAAGATTCGTAAATTTTGTTTAAAACTGAAGCAAATCGGGTGCTCCCGGGAGAGGGCGTGACTTGCGAGGTGGCATAGAAATCGCCATAGTGGAGGCGGCGGCGGAGGCAGGAGCTCCGTAGTCGGCGGAGGGAGGGAGCGAGCAAGAGCCCAGCCATGGCGTACGGTGGCCTCGCAGTGCCCATCACCGTCATGAGCATGTTCTGGGCAGTGGTCGTCGTCGTCGTGCCGTGGTTTGTGCCCAAGGGGCCTAACCGGGGTGTTATTAACACAATGTTGGTGACATGTGCTGTCTGCTGCTACCTCTTCTGGCTGATTGCAATCCTGGCTCAGCTGAACCCTCTCTTTGGACCACAGTTAAAAAGTGAAGTAATTACATATCTAAGGTACCACTGGCCTTAACCGATGTGCTCTTCTACTGCAGTTTGTGGACTGGGATATGAAGAGATTTTCTTTATGTAAAGCCCTGTTGATCCAGATGCCTTCTAACGTACTTTGAATCCGACCACGTCTGCTCAATGCCTTACTGTCTGTTCTATTACAAGAAATGTTTGCCTAATCTTGTTGTTTTTTCACGTATGAAAGTGCCTAATAGATACCTATATTTCTACTCAGTACAATGTTGTGCTTGAATTTCAAGTATTATAAATAATATTCCATCCCTCTTCTCTGCACTGACAGTGGCTAGATGGAATTGAGAATTGCCTCTGAGCATTTATTTGCCTTACCAATTTTTATACTAGACTGTCTACTGATCCAGTTTTACAAGCACAGTCTGAATGCTGTGTCTGATAACTTTAAGAAATATGATTGTGTCCTCAAATCTGAAATAAAATTCTTTTCTTCTTAAAAAAAAACTGAAGCAAATCCTTCTTCCGATGTCATCCCTTTTGACCCTGCTTGTGCTAAATCTTCCCCTTGTGGTACAGGAGGGCCGGATGCAGATGCCCTGCGTTGCTGTGGAATTGCACTAGTCTGTTGATGTCTGACCTTTCCCGATCTTGTTGTCTTTTGTTCTTTTAGTTCATCCATAACACTTTTGAATAAGAGTCAAGGTCGCTCCCACGATCAGACTTGTTTTTGCAGTAGCAGTTTCCCAAACTCTTTAGTAATGGAAAATTCCCTAGCCTGTTGTAACAGTTCCAGTGAGCCTCTAGGGGGACACAGTAACAGTCTTAAAAGTTGCAACAGAATGTCTTACCAAGTTCTCAAAGGCCCCCCCCCTCAGCTAAATAAAAAGCCTTCTCAAATCCAGTATATCTCCCTTGCAGAGTTAACTGTCAAAAGGTTACATTGTCCATAAATAGTGCGACTCCCAGTGCAACAATTATATTTAATCTTGGCAGTCCGTTCCCAAGGGTTGAGTGATGATTTTAAGTCCCTTTTTCCCTTATCTTCTCACTCTTTCCCGATTTTTATAAGCAGAAAATACTCCCTTCTTCCCTCCCTCTCCTTAAATTCAGGGAGGGAATTCCTCTAATTTGACGTTTGGAATTTAGGTCTTTTTAACACTCCTCACCCGGTATTTAGCTTGGACGGTCTTTGCTTTAATCTTTATACAAACCGGAAGGTGGACTTCCTCTTTACACCTTCCCGCTTCAGTGCCAAATTATACTTTGATTTTCCTTAAGCTTTCAGTCTTAATGCTTGACCTACTCACGGGTTGTTGTTTAACAGCCGAATTGTCAGAAGAAGAAAGGTCAGCGCTCTCCGGCAACAGCTGCACGGCTTCACTCCACGAAAGTAGTGATCGACTCTCAGCACCGCGCCACCCCCGTTCCACTCCGGAACCCCTCACGGGGTCCCTTTGCAGATTGGGGAGGCACTTTCGGTGCCCGCCGAGTCCCACGGCCACAGGTTTCACCTGCCTGTGGTTTTTGACAGGGTCCCCGCTTCGCCGTAGCGGAAAAGACCCGGTTTCCGCGGAGCTTCTCCCTCCAAACTAGAAGGAGACCGCCATTGCCGTTGGCGCCACCTCCGGAAGTCCCAGCAATATCAATCTGCACCAACCTGGGCCAACCTGGTTTCCTCCATCCATCCTTCGGGCTGGGGCTAATATGAATTGCAGCCCAAAGCATCTGAGGGTGCCAGGCTGCTAAAGGCTGATCTATGGAACCTCAGTCCTCACATATTTGGGAGCGAGCCTCATGGATCACAGAGGGTCTTACTTTTGGGTCAGTGTGCCTGGAGTTAGGCTGCACAATGTCTAAACTTCATTCTATGTGGGGCTACCTTTGAAGGTGACTCGGAAACTGCAATTAATCCAGAATGCAGCAGCTAGATTGGTGACTGGGAGTGGCCGCCGAGACCATATAACGCTGGTCCAGAAAGATCTTCATTGGCTCCCAGTACGTTTCCAAGCACAATTCAAAGTCTTGGTGCTGACCTTTAAAGCCTTAAATGGCCTCGGTCCTGTATACCTGAAGGAGCGTCTCCACCCCCATCATCCAACCCAGACACTGAGGTCTAGCTTCGAGGGCCTTCTGGCGGTTCCCTCGGTGTGAGAAGTGAGGTTACAGGGAACCAGGCAGAAGGCCTTCTCGGTAGTGGCGCCTGCCCTGTGGAACGCCCCCCAGCAGATGTCAAGGCAATAAACAACTACAGTGGACGCTCGGGTTGTGAATGTGATCCGTGTGGGATCACGCAACCCGCAGCATTCGCAACCCGAAAAAACGCAACCTGAAGTGGCTGTAACCTGAGGTATGACTGTATTTTACTTTTAAAAGACAACTGAAGGTGGCCCTGTTTAGGGAAGTTTTTAATGTCTGACGCTGTATTGTTTTTAATATTCATTTGGAAGCCGCCCAGAGTGGCTAGGGAAACCCAGCCAGATGGGCGGGGTATAAATAATAAATTATTATTATTATTATTATTATTATTATTATTATTATTATTATTATTATTTTATTACTAACTCCCACAGAAGCAGAGAAAGTGGTTGCTGCAGGGTACCCTCCAGGTATGCCATTCATTTTCATTTCTTCAATGTTTCATAATGCATCTGAATGATGAAACAAATGAAAAGTGGAATGTACTTCTGTCACATGAACATCTCACTACTATACAGCAAATGTGGATAAAGTATGTTTTTTAAAATTTTCAATAAAACTTAAACTCTCATATTTTTATCACTTTCCGATTTCTTACAAATTGCCTTCTTTTGCCTTTTTTTTTTTACAGCTTTTCTAATTCTGAGTATTTATTTCATTTATACCCCACCATTCCTCCAAGCAGTTCCAGGTAGCATACATAATTCCCCCCTCCAACTTATTCTCACAGCAGCCCTATGAGGGAGACTAGGGTTAGAAACAGTGACTGGCCCAAGGTCACCCAGTGAGCTTCATGGCTGAGTGGGGATTTGAACCCTGGTCTCCCAAGTCCTAGTCTAAGATTCCATCTACTACATTACACTAGCTCTCAACAGGGAAAGGGCCATAGCTCAGTGGTAGGAGATCTGCCTTGCATGTAGAAGATCTCAGGTTCAACCCACAGCATCTCCAGGTAGATATCAGGTTTGGCATCCAGGTCTCTCAAAGCCAGACTCACAATTCTCATTTCAGTAGCTTACATTTGCTCTCACCAACAACTGTAATTTGAAGAATTTTGGGAGCTGTCTTTCCAAGTGACTAATGTAACAGCCATCCTCATAAGAGTTAAAGGGGAGACCTAAGAACCTTTAAACTTCCCAGTATGGTATAAGAAACAGAGCATTTTTTTTTACTGTTGAGGACAGGGACACATCCTTGCTGAGGATGGTCTTCATCTCCAATAAGCATCAGCAATGAGGCTCAATAATGAGAAACACACACATACCAAAAAATAAAAATAAAAATGCTTTCCCCAGCAAATCTTGAAATGCTAGTTGGTTAGAAAGAAAGACTGAATTTGGGGTCATATGTTTCTTGGTGTTGGCTGAAGTCATTTCACATGCTGAGGAAGAAAACAAAGCCCAGAGATGATTGGATTTGGGCTGGGTGTGAGTCATCTTTGCCTAGATGGTGATAGCATTTACACAAAGGGTGAGTGATAAGGAATGAGTCACTCCATGGAGCATTTGAGGTGCCACCCTTGGCCAATAGCTTAAGTAATGATCTATCAACACAAAGCTCAGGAAATCCCCAGGGAATCTGCCCATCCCATCCAGGCTTCCAAAATAATGGATCTCTGGAGTTTTGGAGAGAGGGAGTCTAGCCGAGGATAACTGCATCTAAGCACTGTGAAAATAAAATGGTGGTTTGAACATAATGTGGTTCTGTCAGTGCAAGGCCAATGTCTCTCAGCATCTTGGTAAGAATACCCACATACAACCCAATATATTTCCTGGCTATTGGAGACAGAGAAACCTACAAGAGACACAACCGGGCCAGGCTTCTGACCCAAACTTTGTGTCTTGCACTACAGAGGAACAGACAGGTGAAAGGGGATCAGGAAACTGATACTTTCCACGCCCCCACCCCCCAACAGTTGGGACTACCAAGATGTATATGAAATTGAAATACTTATTGTCACTTGTACAACTTTTATACAGTGAGATTATACGAGCTCCCCCCACTCAGCTCTCTTAGTCTTAATTCCCCTCCTTTACTGACGCACACCCACCAAAAGCCCATAATAATATCTCGTGCTATATTCACCACCCTCTGTGGGCACTTCCTATCCGTTGATGTCAAACCAGCGTACCACACCATGATGCAGTATGAAAGGACACTTTCTATTGTGGAACGCTGGAAGAAGATCATCAAATGTTGATTAACATCCTTCTTTCCCAATACTCTGAGGAAATGGAGTCTCTGTTGGGCTTTCTTAACCACCTGGGTTGTATTGATTTTCCAAGTAAGGTCTTCACTGAGATAAACTCCTAGGAATTTAAAGGAAGAGACTCTCTCCACACAGCCCTCCCCGATGTACAGCGGGGCTAGTTCTCCTCTCTTCCTCCAAAAGTCCAACACCATCTCCTTTGTCTTGCTGATATTAAGGTGCAAGTTGTTCCCTAGGCACCATGTAGATATTTTTTGGACCTCCCCTCTATACGCTGATTCGTCTCCACCTGTTATTAAACCCATTATGGTGGTGTCATCTGCAAACTTAATAATTGCAGTAGATGGGTCAGATGATACACAATCATATGTATACAATGAATACAGGTAGGGACTTAGCACACATCCCTGTGGTGTGCCCGTGCTGATTTTTAAGGAATTAGATGTTACATGTCCAATCCTCACTGTTTGTGTCCGATCTATCAGAAAGTCTTTAATCCAGTCACAGATGATAGAAGAAAGCAAATGTGGGAGAAATAAATTCAGACACCGTGGATTTTTCAGGATCGAGAGTTTTGGCAAGAACAGCATTTCTCAACATTAAAAAACTACCTGCTATTTGTTTCATGCCCATCTTCTGTGAGAAGCAATCTGCATGGAGCCCCCAGATGGTCTCCCTCTGAGTACTGCCCAGGCCCAGACCTGCTTAGGACCTGCTTCCATGGAGGATAACACACTTAAGTAGTAGTAATGGCTATTTTGTCTTCTGCCTCCATTATCAGAAGCTACATAACTCAGTATGCAAGGATTCACAGTCAGGAGACCACTGTTGCACCCATGTCCTGCTTGCATGCTTCCAGTGGGATCTGGCTGGCCACTGTGAGAACAGAATATTGGACAAGGTGGACCATTGGCCCAATCTAGAATGACTATTTTTTCTGTTTGAAAGTTCTTATATGCCTTTAGTCCATGCCTAGGCTGTACTCTCTAAATTCTACCTCCTGGGACAACATCATCACCCCACTCTTATGCCACATGAAGTTCGCCCAGACAACAATATGCATTTCCCTCCTGCAGGAGGAAAACAGAGCTTGATGTTTTTCTGAGAATTTTCAGAGCTAGTGTGGTATAGTATGTAAGAGTGTTAGACAAGGATCTAGGAAACCTGGGTTCAAATCCCCGCTCAGGCATGGTTCACACTGGGTGGCCTTGGCCCAGTCACTGTCTCTCAGCTAAACCTACCTCACCTTGAGCGGTTCGAATCCCAGTGATGGGGTGAGCTCCCATTGCTCTGTCCCAGCTCCTGCCAACCTAGCAGTTCAAAAGCACACCAGCGCAAGTAGATAAATAGGTACCGCTGTGGAGGAAAGGTAAACGGCATTTCCGTGTGCTCTGGTTTCCGTCACAGTGTTCTGTTACGCCACATTCTGGCCATATGACCCGGAAAGCTGTCTGCGGACAAACGCCGGCTCCCTCAGCCTGAAAGCAACATGAGCGCCACAACCCCATAGTCGCCTTTGACTGGACTTAACCATCCAGGGATCCTTTACCTTTTACCTCTACCCTGGAGCAAATGTCGGGTATAAATGAATGAATTAAATAAAATAGGGAAGACCATGTAGATGGCAGGGCACTTCACCTCCAGCTGATACCTCAAAAAGCAAGTTGTGTTCCTCCAACCACCACTCCCACACATCCCAGGGGTCACCCAATACTTTCCAACCCCTAGAGAACCCTGTGTATGATTACATTCCCCACCCATCTTTCCTTCTTGGAGCTCAAGGCAACATGTAAGATTCTCCCCACCCCATTATTAAACCTCACAACAACCCTGTGAGGTAGGTTAAGCTGAGGCATTGTCTTGCCCGAGGCCATCTAGTGAACCCAGGTTTCCTGAGTCCTTGTCTGACACTCTAATCAGAACACAACACTGGTTCTCTTGAAGCATATCTGACGAGACGAGCCAATGACCCCAGAAGGAATTGCTTCCATCTCAGTAATGGGCGACTTTAAGTCGGAATGGTACATTTTCATCCATCCAACTGAACTGGAGTGGATGGAGGGCTCATCTGGGAATCTCCAGTTTGAGGGCAGAATGAATTCAATTCACAAACCCAGGCACCGCACAGCAACTTGGACAAACACTGGTGGCAACATGAAAAGGTCCCGCCACTGAACTTGTGTGTGGGATATGCTGGATCAGGCCAGTGGCCCATCTATTCCAGCATCCTGTTTCCACAGCAGCCAACCAGATCCCTTGGGAAACCTGCAAGCAGGACCTGAGTACAATAGCCCTATCTGCTCCAGAGGTTTCCAGCAATTGGTATTCCGAAGCATTACTGCCTCTGACTATGGAAGCAGAGTGTGGAATCATGTCTTGCAGCCATTGATAACCTTCTCCTCCATGAATTTGTCCAATCCTCTCTCTCTCTATTTGATTTTATTAATTTCCCAGAAAAGGGATATAAGAATAACATAACATTATCAAAATAATTGGTCCCCCCCCCACATCTCCCCTAGAAGGCTAATACAGCAATTTTCCCCATAAATATACAAACTATATTTGTAGTTGTTGGGTGCCACTCATTAAAAATTGTCAGTAAACCTAGGCATGGATTGCATTGTACACCCCGATTCATAATTTTGCATATTTCTGTAAATACCCTTTTTAAAAATAGCTGTACTAATTCCAATATCCAATACTCTCTTAAAGTCCCCCCCCTCTCTCTCTCTCTGTGTGTGTGTGTGTGTGTGTGTGTGTGTGTTTGTGTGTGAGAGAGAGATAGTTATGGAAGGTTTTGCAATTAAATATATGCTTTCCACTCCAGGGCCGGAAACACAGTGAAGCATTAAAAATACACTTTTGGTTTCAGCCACCCATGCATTCTCATGTCGTGTCCAAACTTTTTTCAAAGAGGGCAGATTTGATGAAGGGCTGTGAGGCCCAACCAAAGGGCCAACCATAGTTGTTTTTTTAGGATTGAAGTTGTTGAGCTTTTTTATGATTTTACCCCAAAGTTGTTGAGCTTCTTTTAGGATTGAAATGCTGAGGTTTAGGATTTTACCCCAGGAAATAAACTGCCACAGGGGCCGATTAAACCGACTGGTGGCCCGGATTAGACCCCCGAAACAGACTTTGGACATGCCTGTCAGAGATCAACCATGGTTGCCCATGAAAACATGATGAGAACCATCTTGACAGTAGGCTTGGCAAAGCCTCAATTATCTGAGATTAACCTCCTGCCTGTGAGGTGAGCTTGAACGTGCTGAAACAGCTATTCTGGGGAATTAAAAATGATAGAATACACAGAGTTAGCAGGTTTAACTAGTAAAATAAGAGAACAAGAGGTTCAAGTATATAAAGAGGAATGGGAAAACTTTGTGGAGTATCTGGGAAAGAACTGTAAACTATTCTGTAAACTATGCACCATGTTGGGGCAGAGAACTTGTGGCCCTTCAGATGTTTGGCTCCAATTCCCACCATGCATGGATGGCGATCAAGGATGATGGAAGCTGTAGTCCAACAAAAGCAGCAGGGCCACATGTTCCCCATCACAACACTATCTGGACTGTGTCTGCAATGGCACACTTACCAAGCTATAGACCAGGGATTGGGGAACCCGTGGCCCTCCAGGTGTTGTTGGGCTTCAGCTCCCATCATCCCTGACCATTGGCCATTCTGGCTGGGGCTGATGGGAGTTGGAGTCCAGCACTAGCCAGAAGAAGTCCATGGGTTCCCCATGTTGAAGGAAGACATAAGAAAAATAGAAACCTACAGTCTAGATGGAAAGACTCCAGGAAGCCACTAGGTATGATCTGGCAGATCACAAGTTTGGCCTAAGGAAGCTGGAAAGGAGGATTTTTGGCTTCTAGAGAAGGTAGCAACAGAAACTCTTGGAAAGGAGCAGACTTGGAGAACTTCTCTTTGGCCTTAGGTTCATTTCCCTATCAATTGAAAGTTGATTATGGAGTGTCTTTGCAAGTCAACCTTGGCTCCAGGCTTCTGAAACAGTTCCAGGAAGATGGTTATGATGGGTGGGGGATGTTGAGATAGTTGGTGGCAAAACACTTAATCTTCCCATCACAAAGCCTCTCTGTCTATTGAACTTTCATTCAAATGCAGAGATATCCTCCCCCACCCCAAACCCCTATGGGCCAAAGATTTCCTGCCTGTGCCCTCCTCTCAAGACTCTTCCCAAAAACTATTGATATGCAGGAATCTTCACCTCCCCCCCCCCCAGCCCTTGCTGTAAGCCATCACCAGCCAGTAGAATGGGAAGCTTGATCCTGGTGGCCAGGATTCCACCCCCATCCACCCCACCTTCTCTGTTAACCACTTCAGTTCTGGAGCAAGATTCCTGAAGACTAAACTAAAATAAAATAACTCCTGTTTTCAGCCAGATTTGTCCCCAATTAGCACATCTTCTTTCATTGCTATGGATTTAATGGAAAGGGTGCATATATTTGTGTGTGTGTGTTTATGAAGGATGATTTTCTAAAGAATTCTTTATAAAAGTCCCATAGAGTTCAATCAACAGAGATTTCTATAGTAAATACTGTGGCCCAAAGTTATGCTTAAAAACCATGAACTTAAAATGCATTATAAGATTACTCAAATTCCCCCCTCAATAAGTATTTCTTTTCCCTTTTCCCTGTTTTGCTTTATTTCACGTGTCTGTATTGGTGTGTGAGAGAGGTTTGTTAGCCTCACCAATTTTGCTGTTTCCCCCAATTTGCTTAAGCAGTTTTATAGATTTCCATTTATATTTTGCAAATAACAAACATAAGGAAAGAGCAAGAATAAATGGCCTATATAAGCCTGTATTTACTATAGAAACTTAATTTTTAAAAATGCATTTATTACTACCTCTGCATTTGGACATCTGATCAATTCAATATTTTAGATGCCGCTGTGAAAAACACTCAACGTACATCAAAACACTTAGATGCCTTTGGGGGTATTTTTTTAATATGTTGTGGGACACTCTGAATATTTATTTTTAACAATGGAAGCATAGGATATAAATCCTCTTAAATAAATAAGAAATACTTGCTCGCTCCCCCCCCCCATCCCTTAGAATTAAAAGACATGCTGATAATGTGTAAGGGAGTATGAAGAAGAGAATCTACCCAAATATTCCTGGTTTAGGGAATTAATTCTGAATGCTTGATCTTCCATTATCACTCTAATGCTGATTTCCAAAGGATACTCAGAGATTACTGGATTACTCAGAAGCAGATAAATCTGCCAAAGCAATAAATAATAGTGGAGGGGTCAATAATTTCCAGGGATAATTACCAGCAGTAGACTAATACTGTATGGGTTTTCAATCTTTCTTCCTCTCTTTTCTTCTTTTTTCTTTTTTTGCTGCAATCCTATACTGAGGTTCCTGGAAGGAAGTCTCATTTAACTCAATGTGACTTATTTCTGACAGAGTAGACATTTATACAAGATTGTGCCAATAAAAATTGACTAGGGACATCAACAATAATAAGACTGAGCATTTTAGACTGCTGGAAGTTATTCAAAATCATTGTATTGTGGCCCTTATACCCCTGCAAATTAGGTCAGCATTAATTACCTGCATATTTTGGATTTTAAGCCGCTCTGTTTTCTTCTGAGGAAGTGCAAAATATACCTGTTTATGCTTTTATGGTGAATGACATTGCACCCTGCACACACACCTCGAAATCAACTGTTTAACTTACTTAAAACAGATCGGAATGGAAAGGGAAGGAAATGCTTCACAAATATTTAGTATACATGTGAAAATTCTCAGAATCTTACATTTGAAATTGGTATGCACTGTTCTTTTTTCAGGGGGTACTCAAGAGTATGCAGTCCCAGCACCTCTTTTTTTTGTTGTTGGTAAAAAGTGTGTCACAACTTCATGGTGAGCAGGTATACTTGTATTTAAAAATACAAAACTTTTTTAAAAATAAAATAATAATTGCGGGGTGGGGTGTTGTGGTGAGAATGATAGATTAATTCTGGGGAGAGTTGGGTTCAAATCCCCACTCTGACATGAAGTTACCAGGGTGACCCGGGGATACCCACTATCTCTCAGCCTAACCTACTTCACAGGGATGTTGTGAAAGTAAAATGGGGAGGGGGAAGTCATGGATGCTGCACTGAGCACATCTAGTCTTCCTGAGACAGCAGGGATAACTGTGGCCAGCTTCAGTGATCAACTGCTCTGGGGCTAGTTAATAATAATTCTGGGTTATTATTAAATTGCAATTTTGACTGTTCGGTGTGCTCCCTACCTTAAATCTTATTAACTGTAAGCAAGATCAATTTGATTGTCCTCGAAGAGACGATGTGGGATTGAGGCTAAGAAATTGGGGGGCTGGGGCTGGCTAAGACCACGTGTTGTGTCCATGTCAGAGGAAAATTTTCAGCTGGAGATTTTGAGATTTCCTTGCTCAGACCATGCTGGCTTTTAGTGCTGCTGCCAACATGTTGGGCCAGGACTAGGCTTAAATCCTGTTGCTATACAGTTCCCAGGGTAACCTCATAAAATTGGCTCCTGTGCCAAACCCTAAATTGTTATACTCTGACATGTTACAAATTAAAACAAATCTGGCACCAGCTTTCATAGCTAAGGGCCTATATCATCAGTTGCATGAAGCAGACAGAGATTGATGAAAATATACATGCACAAATATTATATACGTTGCTAATCATCGTGTGAAGTCTATAGATGGTTGGCCTTATAAAACCATATATATAACGCATATATACATTGTTATTTATCCTGCGAAATCTGTTGATCATGTGAAGGCTGCATATTATTTGGCTTTTAAAAACGGATTCCATTTTTGGTTTTACATGTTTGTTAACCAACCCTGAGAAGAAAAACGTGTGTGTGTAGACTGGGACAAAAATCTCTTAACAAAATTAAATAAAGTGTGCACATAAGAGAGGAATCACATAAAGTCGGGAGGGAGGAAAATGGTTTTGGAAGGTTAAAATGGAAGGAATAAAATGGATGAGCCCTCCAGCGTGAATAGATCATACAAGCCTATAGGTTTTCTTTCCCACTTCCCTCCTTCCTCCCAAAACTTTGGCATTTTCAATTGATTCAAAATAATTGGCTTTAGCATGATGATCACCTCAACTTCTTTAAAACAAAGGGACTCTTCTCACTCCCCAGGGCTTAAGGAAAGGCTGGCCCATTGGAATGGGATGGGCGGGAATCTGCATGCCGGAGGCTCTCTTCTCTTTCCCACCTTCCTGGGTGTGGGGGTGATGGCTTGGCCCATTGTCTCCAGCAAAGGCTTGCGCTATCTGCCCTCCATCACCCCCTTGATTGTTTCACCTCTCTGCCCCACCCATTCCTCGATCCATTCACCAGGCAAGGGCTTGGTCAGGGAAAGGTGGGAGGGGAAGGGGACCCCAGCTCTTGAACTTGATTGGAGGAAGATAGCCAATGGAGGGAAGTGCCGAGCCAATGGCACCCTCGAGGCTGCAGCCTTTATAAAGGGCGCCCCTCGACTGGGACAGCACATCTCTGGACCCCAGGAGCAGAGACCACCACGGAAGATGGCACGGCTGGTGAGCATTGGAGGGAAAGGGCTCGGGGCGCTGGTGGGCTTTGGAAGATCTCTCCCAAACCATGCTTGGGATCTTGGGACGGCCAAGGGGAGATCTCTTGATCTGCCCGGGAGGTTTAAATTCTTGGGATTCTTTTGGCTCTGTTCATGGAAATTTGCAGGACGGGCCTGTTTGTTCCCCGAACGTGAAACCTTTCAGGTTGATCTCTACCTTCAAAAGTATATTTTTTTGCGGTTTCCGGGAGGTGGGATGCAGAAATTTGTACCTTATATAGCTTGCAGACGTAGGAGTTGGGGGCTTTAAACCGCGCAATGACACTTGGAGGGGGAATGGTCCTTTCTTAACTGGTTGTATTTTTAAGCATTACACAGCAAAAACCTCTCTACCCAACCCTGAATGTTTTTGTTTGGTAAATATGAGGGAGGGCATAACTGGGTGGGGGGTTTTCATATGGGGACTGGGGAGGCGTATTCATTTGGTTTGGGGAAGCTTTGAAAGAGTCTTGTCTTCCCAGAAGACTGGCAACTTAATACGTAATTTTCCACAATCGAGGCCACGTGTTTGAGATGGTCAAAAACTGGAAGTTTTGAGTTGTGGGGAACCAGTAGAACGGAGAAGGAAGTTAGGTCTCCTTTTCTTTGGTGTTGGTCTGACATCCTTTCTGCAGCTGGGGTAAAGGATCTCTTGTGGGGTTTCGCGGGGTTTCGGGGGGGTTTTGGGTCGGGACTTCATCCTGGAGCCACGAGGGTTGGACCCAAGCACGCTTTCTCCGCTGCCTAGACGCCGCCAATACGATAGCACTGCCTTGTGATTTTAAAACTGAGAAAGTGCTTCATTATATTGGCAACGTCTTGGTCAGGTTTTCGCTTAAAATTTCTTGACTTGGTCAAATGCACAACCAGGTACCCTGCTCTGACTGCCGTCCATTAAAACTACCAGGGTGGTGCTTGAACTGTTTGCGCCTCTAGCGGTAGCAATCGGATTAGCCAGTTTCGCTCCGCTTTTGTCAACCCAGTGCAAATCTCGTTTATTTTTAATGCTTTTAGCATTTCTCGTGTTTTGAGCAGCGTGGGGTTATTCTTGTGTTCTTCATAGGTCAAGGTACCTTTTCCCGTGCTGTTCAGTATCCGCTGTGCAGAGTTTAAACCCGGATCAGCTGTTTTGCGCATCCCATCGCGACCGCAAAGAGGATATCCCGACTTCATCCCGAGCAGTTTTTATGAAGGGCTGCAAACTTTTCCCCATTCCCACAGATCTGGAAACCGAGGGCCTTCTGAACTCCACGCAGACAGTGGCACTTTCTTGTTTATATTCAGAGTCAATTAAGTGCTATATTGTTTGTGTGGAGTTCAGGCCTGACTGAGCTACAAACTACAAGCTACAGCAGCTTTTAACAACGATTTCTTCTTGTGCTTTAACTTCTGTAACTTGTATCGATCTTTCCCTAATCTTAAATCTTGTGTTTTTTGAGATGTCAGGAGTCCCTTCCTGCCTTCCAGATCTTTAACACTGTTTTTCTTGCTATTTTACAGGGAATATAAGCAAAGCCTGCACTTCCTCAACACCTGGAACCAAGTCAAACCTTTGACCAGACCAGGATTATTTATCTTCTATGTATCTTAGCAGGATGATCTTTGAGCCAATCCCTACTGAACCTTGCCCAGGCACTGGCACTTTCTGTTGCATTAGACCAGGAAAGTGCTTCATTGTTTGGGTGAGGTTCTGGCTCTAGTTCACTCTTCAGAGACCTTGTCCATTGGTATATTCAGCTTTTTGTGTCCTCTTTTTGCAAGTCTTCCCTGCCAAAGGTGTGACTCCTGTCTCCTCCTCATAGGCTACTTCACCTCTGAGCACTTCTGTAGCCTGTACTCATAAGTGCTCCTTGATGAAGTGGCTTCCAGGGGGTCCTGCACCAAAAAGGACTAATCTCTGGCCAGATGCTGCTCAAACATTAGCACTCTACTGTTTTGGCAATATGGGGTAAGTGCTACATTGTTTGGGTAGTTTCCAGTCAGAATTTGCAACAAGTGTTTTCCATAGTGTTTTCCCTATTTGTCTGGAGAACTGTGAATTAAACAAAACTTAATACATTCCCTAGTCATCTTGCTTTTCTAAGCTTGCAAAAAAACCACAACCCTCCCCTGCAATCTTTCCCTTTAACTAACTGACTAAACTTTGTTCTTTATAACATTGTTGCTGTACACCTGTATTGTAGCTACTGCATGAAACTACTAAAAGCTGTTTAAATTAATAAAAATTGTGCTCTAATGAATTGTAATGTGACTTTTGTGGTTTTGTCAAATAGTTTGCCATGCCTGGTGAATAGCTCAATAGACCCATTTCTTGGTCTCAACACTTGGGAGCCACATTAGGTCAAACCACATTAACTGTAAAACCTCAGTTGCATTTTGCACATAAACTTGATGTTTCCATCCTTTGGTTTAATTCTCTTTTCCACCCCCATACTTTTCCTCCCTTAGGTGTTCTATACACACTTTGCACCATAACTAATGCTAGCCTTTTAAAACACCCAAATATTGCATGCTACACTAGTACAATTAAATTATTCAGTACTAGTTGGCTGCAGTGTCTTGTAGCCATAAGTGGCAATAAGATTGTCTTCCATAAAAAGTTTTAACCATGAGTCTGGAGGCCAATTCTGGATCCACACATCCTTCCACAGTGGGGATTCTGGTTGAGAGTTGATCACTGGATTTGCCAAGCCTTATCACTTTCAAGGGGTCTGCTTCCCCTTGTATTTGGGAAAACACATGCAAGTATTGTGTAGCTAGAGTTCAAATCCCCCTCCAACCATGAAATTAAAAGATGACTTTCATCCATTCACTCTTAACTTTCCCAACTTGTTAATTACAATATTAAGTGTAAAGTAGCCCATGTTGGTCACTTTGAGGTCCTTTGAGGAAAAGTTGAGATACCTCAACCTGCAAATCCTGTTGTCCTTATATAGAATATAGATCTTTCCAAGTACATACATGAACCACCACCAGCCAGTGACCTATTTTCTCAATCTTGTAATGAAAAACAGTGAGGCTATATAAAGTGTTATTCACATTGGGGCACATATATAAAGTGTTATTCACATTAGGGCACATTTTACATCTTCCAGGGCAAATATGGATTTTCACTGTTTGCTTTTTGGGAATTGAGGCAATTGTGGGATTTAATACTGTATTTTATCTAATGATGGAGCCACAATGTGTGCATCCCTGCAGTGGCTCCTGAAAATGGAAGTAATTGGTCAAGAAACAACATGCATATTGGGAGAGGTGCATAGAGGTCAAAGACACCAAAATAAAGCTGGAGGGGTGTGGAACTAGCCATCATGGGCAATATTGTTTGTGCAATAGGCTCAGAACCTCAATCCTTATAAAAGGATTTATCTTACAGCTTTATCTTCTGCGAACTCTAGGAGGTGCTGTACATGGTTCTCCATTATTTCCTCAACAACCCTGTAAGGTAGGTTAGGCGATTGTTGCTGGCCCAAGTCAGTGCTTCCCCCCCAAGGGTATGCAGTCAGCTATTCTGGAAGATAGTTGGGATTTGAACCCTGTGCTCCCAAAGGTTACATTATGTAAAGGTTTAGCTGCTAAATCTGGCCAAAGGCCCAGCACCCTGTTCTCAAGGTGGCCCCAGGAAACCCACAAGTAGAACATGAGCTCATTGCCAAGCAGCTGGTACGTTTCACAGCAAGGGGTTAGACTAGATGATGCTTGTGTGCTTTCCAACTCTGCTACAAGCACACCACCATTTAACTTTGTTAAATGACCCCAGTTTCTTATTTTCTCAACACCATGTATGATGGTATATGCCTCTAAATGTTTTCTCTTATTTGCCCCTTTAATAAATAAGGGGGGGGGAACAACCCAAATCATGGGAATTCTAAAAAAAAACACCACAACCCATTAACAGTGGCCATATGCCTGTGATGCATGCATCTTGCCCAGTGGTTCTCAGACTGCATTATGGAGAAGCCTGGGGCCTTGGAAGCTTATCAGGGATTCCTCAATGGGTTAAGTGGTTGTGTTTGACATGCTTCCCCAGGGAGAACTGGCCACCACTTTTTGCAATGCATACCACTGAAGGCTGGCTTGTGGTGTAGTGGGCAGAGTCTCAGTCTAGGACACAAGAGGCCAGGATTTAAATCCCCACTCAGACATGAAGCCCTTGTTCCAGTCACTATGGCAGCATAAACACAAGAATTCTGGGAGCTGTAGTTAAGGGTTCTGAGAATTCTAGCTGTGTGAAAAGGAAATTACCGTTCCCATGATTATTTTTTTTGGTGTGAGGAGTGGAGTATGTGCTTAAAATGTATGGTGTTTACACAGCCTATCTCCCTACCTCACAGGGTTGTTGCAAGGAAAAAGTGGAGAGGGAGAAGAACATGTATGTAATAATAAAAATTTAAGAATAAATACAAATAAATGTAAGTAAAATGTAAGAATTCTCCTATGTTCCTTGTTCAAACTGGGGGTATACTAGGGCCTTTTCTGCAGTGGCTCCCCATTTGGTGAATGCTCTCCCCAGGGAGGTTTGGTTGGCACCTTCATAAAACGGTTTTTAGGCTTTCAAATGTTCTGTGGAAGGTGGCTTATTTGTTCCCATTCTTATTTTTATTGTATATTTTGTGGTTTTTATATTGTAATTTTATGTTGAGAACCATCCTGAGTTCTATCGGTATAGAATGGCATACAAATTTAATTAACAAAATAAACAACCAACTTGTCCTTGCAGGAATCTTGTTTGCCATTACTGACCTTTAAACCGAGGAAGCCCCGATAAGGTCCTGAGGGACCTCTTGGAATACAGTTTGAAAACTGAGGCATCATAGATCCCAACACGTCCCCTCACATGAGCTGCAATACACGGTACCTCAAATCACAAGAGTCTGAAGAAATATTTTTATAGCACAAGATTTGGTTCTCATTGTCCAAGTTACAATCACTCTCCCCACTGCAGGGCCCAGCTGAGAGCTTTAAAAGAGTTTACTCATGCAGCACTATTTAGCTCCAGGAAGGCAGTAGTCGCAGGGCGCAAGCCACACATCCGGCGCCCAGCCCTTCCACAGCCGCCTTTCTGTCCTCCTTGTTATTCTCTCACAGAATACATCCTTTCAACCAGGCAGACAAATCAAGGCCTTCGCAATTTTCCCTCCAACCCATCCTGAGTGAGAGAAAGAAAGGGAATCTCATTAAAGAGAAATTCATTGATAAACTCAATAAATATGGAATGTAAATTTACAGGATAGCTTCTGCTGTACAAGTCCCAAAGAAACAGACAGCAAGAGTATAACCTGTGCTTGGGAGAAACTCATTCAAATTAACTAATACACTGAATAAATTCAAAAACCTCTGGATCACACCTGAGAGCTGTTCCTATAATTTCCAGGTGAGCTAAATGGTAGAAATTAGGACAATTTTTAATTCAATTCAATCTGTGTTTGATTGTGGCCATTGCATGTACCATTTTAAGCTACCTGAAAAGTGATGCTGCAGCAGACCCTACAAGTGTCCCTATTTTCCAGGGACACCCCTGATTTAGAGAAGCTGTCCCAGTTTCTGATATGATCCCGAAATACCCTACTTTTCCTTAGGCTGTCCCTATTTTCATTGGAGAAATGTTGGAAGGTATGGAGTTATCCAACCCCCAAGCCATCTAAGGGTAATCCTGTATAGGGAAGGTTTTTTAAAAAAAATGTTTAATGTTTTATTATGTTTTTATATATGTTGGAATCTGCTCAGAGTGGCTGGGGCAACCCAAGTAAGATGTGTGGGGTATAAATAGTAAAATTATCCGTATAGCATGAGACATCCCTATTTTCATCGGAGGGTATGCTGCAGTTGAAGATTAAAGCTCATGATTGTTGGAAAGAAGAAATGAAACAAGTGTTCACATTACACTGTGGATGGTGGGGATTTAGAGTCTTCTTAAGCAGATTTTATACTTTAGCAATTTAAAATTCTGAAGACTAGGGGGAAATGCTGAGAACCACGTGAATGAATTGTGAACTGAGCTGTGAAGTGAACTGGAACAGAGTTAGTTGCTTTCTGGAGGGGTGAACTGGAACAAAGTCCTTTTAAAATGAACTTTCCAAGCCCTGAGCATAACTCCATCTTCACCAACCGGATGATTTGGACTACAACTTCCATCAGCCCCTGCGTCGTATGCCTGTCCCAGATGGGGCTCATGGGAACTGTAATCCAATACATCTGGATGGCACCAGACTGGCAAGGGCCACCATAACCAGACAACTAGCTTCTGCACAGCTGCAGAGACATAATGGTCCACTGGAATCTGAATGGTCAGGGAATCTATAATGTCAGGCTTACAATATGATTCTTCTAAGGGCCGTAGCTCCATGGTAGAGCATCTGGTTTGCTTTGCAGAAGGTCCCAGGTTCAGTCCCCAGGAGCATCTCCAGGTAGGGCCATTGCCAGTCAGTCTAGGCACAGTTGAGAGGGACATGCCAATGATCTGACTCAGTATGGCAGCTTCTATCTTCTATGAGCCTGTGATAAACTCTTTAGGCTGGGGTAGCTGGCAGGGGTCTGATAGAGGTTGGAGTCCACCACCGTGGGCAGCCAGTGTGGTGTAATAGTCAGGGTGCCTGACTAGGATGTGGGAGACCAGGGTCCAAATCTCTACTCAGCCATGAAATTCACTGGGTGATGAGCGTCAGCCCTACAACATCTGTAGGGCCACAGCTTCCTTACTCCTGAACTGTGGGGCTGTTATTGCATTTGTTCAATCAATGAACAAATCTGGTCTGCTGTAAAGGTAAAGGTAAAGGGACCCCTGACCATTAGGTCCAGTCGTGACCAACTCTGGGGTTGCGGTGCTCATCTCGCTTTATTGGCTGAGGGAGCCGGCCTACAGCTTCCGGGTCATGTGGCCAGCATGACTAAGACGCTTCTGGCGAACCAGAGCAGCGCACGGTAACGCCGTTTACGTTCCCGCTGGAGCGGTACCTATTTATCTTCTTGCACTTTGAGGTGCTTTTGAACTGCTAGGTTGGCAGGAGCAGGGACCAAGCAACGGGAGCTCACCCCGTCGCAGGGATTCAAACCGCCAACCTTCTGATCGGCAAGTCCTAGACTCTGTGGTTTAACCCACAGCACCACCCACGTCCCAGTCTGCTGAGGTTACCCTAAATAGGATTTTGTAAGAACAGGCCCAATGACTCCTGATCAGCTAACACTGAGATCTGAATTTTTTGGACTTTGAAATCTCTCTGTTATTTAAAAGTGTATCAGACTTAATAAGGGATTTTTATTTGGGCATTTTGTGGCTTTGCAAGGCAATTGTTCATTATTGCTTTTAAAATTATCCTGTGCATCAGATCCTTGTATGTGTTTGTGGTTTCTAAGTGCTATGTATTATATTTAAAAAAGATCGTTGCAATTCTGCACCATACAGTGGTACCTTGGGATGCAAACGGGATCTGTTCTGGAGCCCCATTTGCATCCTGAATAGAATGTAAGACGCGACGGCGTGTCTGCGCGTGTGCGGGTCGTGTTTTGCTGCTTCCTCGCATACGCGTGACATCATTTTGAGCGTCTGTGCATGTGCGAGTGGCGAAACCTGGAAGCAATGTGCTCCGTTACTTCCGGGTTGCCACGGAGCACAACCCGAAAGCGCTCAACCTGAAGCACATTCAACCCGAGGTATGACTGTACTTTAATAATAATTTCTGTTGCTTGATTTCTTTGGATTTTTTCAACATTGATTTACCATCCATCTTGAGAGACAAGATCCTTCTGATGGCTGGTTGTCCAGAGGATGGGGTCTAACAGTAAGGCTGGATATCACCACGGTGTCTTGCTAACAAATTCTCCTGTTTTGCTTAGCATGCAGCAGAAGTGCAGGACCTCTACCCCACTACCCCCGAGAGCTCCCCTTACCATGCTCCTAGGCCTCTTGGTCCTTGTGCTATCCTCATGGCACAGACAATGTCATCCTTGATGTCACTGGTCAGCAGATCTGTGGGGACAGAGGAAAAGAAGGCATGAGGGGCTGAGGCAACACCCGCAACTCCTGCTTCTGCAGAGGTGACCTTCTGCAGAGAAGAAGCCTGCAGAGGTGACCCATGAGTTACAACATCCCTCCGGAGCCTCTCTCCAACCAGCTCCTTAGCCTGCATCTTGTGCCTTCCTATTGGAAAGAGAATATCTCTGCAAACCAGCACATCCCCCTAGTACAGAAACCCCCAAAATGTCTGCCAGGGGACATAAACATGCCATGAGATGGACAGCCCTCCATAATTTGCTGGGCTGCAACTCCCAACATCCCTGGCCATTGGTCAGGCTGGCTGGGGCTGATAGGAGTTGTACTCCAACAACATCCAAAGGTCCATGGGTTCCCCATTCCTTCTATAAGAGGACAGCAGGGAATCAAACCTCCCACCTGTGTGGATGTTTGCCTATTGCTTCTCTGCATGGTACCCGGGTCTGGCTTGGCCAGCTTCTGATGAAGCAGGCTTGGGGCACAGGTAATTCTGCCTTGTTGCCACATTGTCTGGGCATGGATCTTTCAATTGCAGCACCTTGGAGGAGGAGGCCAGTGTCTCTCTCCCTAGGTCCCTGTGCTTGCCCTCTTCCAATCAGAAGGTGTGTGTCCAAGATCGGTGGCTCACGCAGGATGCAGGAAGCAGGCTCCACTGAGTGGACTTTACAAGCAAAGGCGGCAGCAGATGCTGCAGTCCCTGCAGGGAACTTGGCTGCAACCTGGTCCCATATGGCTGCTGAGCAGCGCCCTCTAATGCCAGGATGTAGAACTGAAGCCAACCCACTTCAGAGCTCACCGCTGCAATGCATTTTGCAGAAGTTTGGCTGGAAGTGTTTGTAATCTTCACACCAAAGGTGGCTGTTGATCTGGAAGATGCCATTGCTGGTGCTGCCGTCAGCTTCGTGGTCCACAATTGCCGAGTCAAAGTGGCTCTCATAGAAGGCCAAGCAGACCCCTATAAGGTGGAGAGGGAGAAGGATCCAGGAATTCTGCGCCAAGATTAACACAAATTCTGCTCCAGGAAATGCTGGGGTTTGGGCCACCTGTATAAATTATGCAAATTAAGCATATTTACATATAGGTCCTTGTTTTGCATAATTTATTTGCTTCTGTCAGTCATGCGGGAGGGACAAGGAGCTAGGAGGGGCACACATGCTTCATAGTGATTCACGCAGCAAGGTGGCTTAGTTATTGCAATGCACTCTATGCAAGGCTACGCTTGGGCCTGGCCTGCAGGCTGCCGCTGGTGCAAAAGGCTGCAGCTAGACTGTTGACGGGAACAGAGCAACACCAGCACATAACTTGAGTGCTCGAAAGCTTGCACTGGCTGCCCACACCTGGGCCAGGCTCAAGGTGTTTGTCTCAATTTACAACATGGGCCCAGGATACCCCTTGAACCGCTTGAATTTTTATATCCTGCCCAAGCCCTGAGGTTTCCAGGGGAGACACTGGTAGCAGTCTCCCCACCCCACCCCCCGGCTAAGATGCACACCTTAAATTTCCAAGGCAGAGTCCGTTCAGCATTTTGGACCCAATTTTATGGAACCGCTTTCCAGATGAGGTCCCTCCCTTTTGAACTTCCAGAGCCTGTTGAAAATTGCTATGCCAGCAGTCATTTTAACTGAATTCTGATTTTATAATTTGAACCAATGTTCATTTTCAGTGTCTTCAGTTTCCCATACACCGCTTGGGGACGGATGACTGCAATTAAGCAGTAGATAAATAGTCATAATATATAAATAATAAATAACTAAACGTACATTTCCAAGTCTTTCTTTTCACAGTCATGAGGGCTAGAAGCACGCCGTTTTCTTTTTGGGATTAAAGCTCACACATTCTCACCACTAAATTTCATGTTACACTTGTTTTTACTGCCCTTGCACATGCTTGTAGAACAGAGCTTTCCAAACTGTGTGTTGTAACACATTAGTGTGTCATCTGCAGTGTGTGGGTCTGTTGCATGAACGCTCCCTGTGCTCCTCCTGGGACTGGAAAGGGGTCAGTTTAACTTCTGGTTTGCTAGTAAAATTGAATTAGTAAAGGGACCCCTGACCATTAGGTCCAGTCATGGCCAACTCTGGGGTTGCGGCGCTCATCTCGCTTTATTGGCCAAGGGAGCTGGCGTACAGCTTCCGGGTCATGTGGCCAGCATGACTAAGCCGCTTCTGGCGAACCAGAGCAACGCACGGAAATGCCGTTTACCTTCCCACCGGAAAGGTACCTATTTCTCTACTTGCACTTTGATGTGCTTTCAAACTGCTAGGTTGGCAGGAGCAGGGACCAAGCGACGGGAGCTCACCCCGTCGCGGGGATTCGAACCGCTGACCTTCTGATCGGCAAGCCCTAGGCTCTGTGGTTTAACCCACAGCACCACCCGCGTCCCCTAACTGTGGAAAGGTGGTATACAAATAAAATGATGATGATGATGATGATGATGATGGGGCACCCCTTCAACCACATGACACCTTCTTTCACTATAGCAATTGGCTTTGCCTCTGCTCTTTGCAATTTCCATGGTCTAGTCGAAAGGACTTTCCTATGGCTGTCGCTTGACTTGGCAGGAGCAGGGACCGACCAACGGGAGCTCACCCTGTCGCAGGGATTCAAACCGCCAACCTTCTGATTGGCAAGTCCTAGGCTCTGTAGTTTAACCCACAGCACCACCTGCGTCCCACTGAATTACTGTGTCACAAAATGATGCATGTCTAAAAAGTGTCCCACCAACAGGAAAAGTTTGGAAAGCTCTGCTGTAGAATATGCAGCCCTGATTATTACAACCACCCCACCCCAATACCCAGGTCCTGAACAGGAGGGCCAGGAGATCCTGCTCCCATACATGAGGGCTGACCTCAGTTCAGGTGAGAGGGACGGAGGGAAGAGATGGAGAAGCACTCACAGTCAGCTAGACTGTATCCACGGTAACCTTCCAAGCCAGACACCTTCAATAAGTGGGCCAGTTCACAGCGTCCGAAGATCTTTCCCCCAACTCTGGATGTAAAGCACATGAGTAGAGGCAGCAGCAAAAGAAGCTTCTTCCCAAAGAAAAGTGTTGGGAAGGACATGATCCCCGGGGAACGACAGGTGGGGCATGGGACTCCAAGGCAGCCTATGGAGAAAGAGAAAACCACCATGAGGCCCCTTGTGGTGAAAAGGTTCAGTTAGCAAGCGACTAGGCCACTGTGATTTGTCCTTACATTTGAGGAATGGGGAGAAATGGGTGTGTGAACACTTCCATGCACATCACCAGACCTCATTCAGACCCTACAATACGTGAGTCCTCAGACAAAACAATTCATCAGCTCACACTTCTGGAAATGAATATTTAAAGCTTTTTGGATGTTGAAGACTACATGTATGATTATGTTTATATCTGATCCTTCCTCTTTACATGGGGAACTGTGGTCCTCCAGATACAACTGGACTCCAACTCCCATCAGCTCCAGCCAGCATCGAGAACAATGGGAGCTGTAGTCCAGCATCATCTGTAGGATCATCCCAGAAGAGTGAGCTTGTAGGCTTTGTCTTAGCCACACTCCCTGTCTTGGCCATAGTGTTGACTAACTTTGTGAAAGGCAACAAAATGTTGGTCCCAGGGTATGTGGTCTTAACGCACATGATAAGACTCAGCACCCGGCTAAGCTAAGTAGGTCTGTGTTTGGTCACTGTCTGGATGGGGAACCATCGGGGAACCTTGGGTTCCATGTTGAAAGAAAAGCTGGATACAAATGTAAGATCAATGAAGAAAACTCTCTGGCACAGAAGCACTCCAGTCCTTCGGCTATGCCCAGATGGCTATCTTTCAAGAGATATGCCCTCTACACAAAGTAAGTGTGCCTTAGCTGACTAAGATAAGGTTACCAGATTTTTTTTCAATGAATCCAGGGACACATTTCAACTTCAATGGATTTTGTATGGGGACTGTTCTGTAAATCTGGGGACTGTGCCCAGGAAACGGGGATGTCTGGTAACCTTAGACTAAGAGTTTGTAGCAGAATCAACTTCCTTGTAGGATTTGAAAGAGAAGCCCTCCACAAATACACATTCCACCCCATCAGAGACATGCAATTGAAAACACGAGTCCCCACTTCCCTTGTAGACCAGCTAGAACTCAAGAATTGAGCCTCATGCACCTGTTCCACTATGTTTATCCCATGAGAACACATGTCCATCCCAAAGCTGTGGCTGAGGTCTACACATCATGACTCCACACCCAGCCTGGCTCTTCTCCCACCCTTCCAGAAAGCCACTTACTGAACAAGCCCTGCGTGAGTGAGAGAATCACTTGGGTCCCTCTGCAGTTGGAGGCAGACGTTCCCAAGGGGCAGGTGCTTCTGGAATCCGACGGGTTTCCTGTGACGTCACAGCAACTGGGCTTCTAGAACATGACCTGCTACTGCTTCCCACTGCCAGCAGAGCTACGCTGCTGAGAAATGGGTGCACCCATCCCCACCATTCTTCAATATTGTGAGTGGTGGGAGTAGGAGTCATGGGATCTTCTGGGTGATTGTCCAATAGGCTCCACAGCTGAGTCAGGATAAGCTAAGCAATATGTAGATAAGAGAGTCCATTCTGTACAACAGCTCTGAAGGGTATTCTTTATTGGCTTGCGTTTTGTGTGAAGGACTGACAAAGAACCCACCATTTTCCTTTATTTGGTTGCTCTCTTGTGTCTATTTGATGGATTAAAGAGTCCCTCTCCCCTCCTCCCTTTAGCAAATCTTTAAATACGGAGCTGATCTTATCACAACCCAAAAAAGTGGGGTTTATCGTAATCCCAAAAAAGGGGAGTCCAAGAACAACATTCACCTATAGCTGCAACTTAGCCCCATTAGCTACTGAGGGCTGCATGTGCACAGGTCTCAGAGACATTTTTTGGCACAGGATGGAGCCTCTGGATTGGTCAGACTTGGTCTAGAAATAGACCAGGGTCTTCTTTCCCTTGCCTGTTCAAAAGAACAGCTCCTTCGGTCTGCTGTATTTCAGCAGGACCCTTGGGTCCAGCTCCAGGAATGTGAGAAGAGCACAGCTGGATCAAACAAAAGGTCTCTCTCGGGGTTGGGGAATCTTTCAGTCCAAGGGCCACGTTTCATTTATGGACTACATGCCAGTGGTGGGTGGGGCCAGAGGCAGAAATAGATGGAACAACAAATGTACATTTTGCTTTTGTGCAATACAGTGGTACCTCGGGTTACATACGCTTCAGGTTACAGACTCTGCTAACCCAGAAATAGTGCTTCAGGTTAAGAACTTTGCGTCAGGATGAGAACAGAAATTGTGCTCCGGCGGCGCGGCAGCAGCAGGAGGCCCCATTAGCTAAAGTGGTGCTTCAGGTTAAGAACAGTTTCAGGTTAAGAACGGACCTCCAGAACGAATTAAGTACTTAACCTGAGGTACCACTATACGCTGTTTTCTACCTGTGCTCCACACCCCATTTCCAGCTTCCATCCAGACAAGCAAAAGGCATCGTCAGAGTGCCAGGGCATATTCCAACCAGGCAGATATACTCAAGGAGGGTGTGAAGCAGGGCTGGTGAGGGGGGGCCATGGGAGAAGAGGTGTGTGGCTTGGGGGAGAATCCTGGGGGCTGGGTAGAGAAACTTGGAGGGCTGAATTTCCCCACCCTTGGCCTCTCTTGCCTACCATCTTGTTTCCCTGCAGTGGCCAACCAAATACCCATGCAAACTCCCTAAGAGAATAGGAGCACAACAACATTCTCCTGCTGATGATTGTACAGCGAAACAGTCCCAGCACCATTGTGGGAGGTGGGGGGCAATCCATCAGCAGTTAGGATTTGGATACAGTCGACCTTGTCCCATGGAAAGAAAAAGTATAATGTGTCCAAGGCACTTGAAATTTTGCCGCTCTGATGCTTGCCTTGATTGCTTTAAAGTCCGTAAGTCAGGCAACACGACAATTTTAAGCTTCTTTCATGGTGCTTTTTAGCAGCACAGTGTCGCTATTTCCATTTAGAGGTACACATGCAAGGAATGAGATCTGCTCACACAATGGGTCTTTCCTCTCACAGCGCACCCTCTAAACCTGTTCTTGTCAGGATGCTGTCAGCAGCTCCCAGCTGGTTGCCCAGGAAAGTATAAAGACAAGAGAAAGTTCCTTACCGTCCTTTTTTATTTCAGTCTTTACAGAGAGAGGCTACAGAACCCAGTCTCTTGGATAATGGCGTTATCCCGAGTGAATCTCCACCCCCCGTCTCTCCCACTTCCTCATTCGTCATTCTCATTGTCTCCTCTGCGGGTGCTGCCATGTGCCCTCTGTCTTTGATTAAGGTTCGCCGGGTTCTGGGAGATGGAGGGTCTGGAATTCTTTTTAATGACAACGTGTCAGCTGGGTGTTGTTCCGACTCTCCCATGATTTCCCAGGTTCCCACCTCACCTGCCTCTGAGCTGCGACCTTCCTCAAACCCCTGTTGTAATTTATTATTAATGTTGCAACACATATATGAAATCTTTACATAAAGATACATATATATAATATTTGTAAATTCACATTTTCACATTTCATTATTTACCAACATTTATCAATTTCTTATTTCTTGTCCTGTGTCTTCCCTCCGCCCGTGCGTGACTTCCTTGTTATTATTTTGTAACTTTATTATTGAGACTGTATTTTTGTATCTATACTGTCTTCCTTTTCCTCCTCCTGGGGAGGCAGTCTTCACCATTCCTTCTCTGCTCAGTCCCAGACAGTTCTAGGAGTTCCCCATACCCTCTAGATTTAGGGAGGTGCAAGAAGGGGAGAGTGTGGAGGGAAGTCCCGTTGTGCGAGTGGGTCTCATTCTGCACACACAACAACTTAGCTGAATCCCACCCAGTATCTTGAACGTATAGGCATGAAATGTGCAGATCAACAAAGCAAAATACCCAGAAAAGAAGTTGAACTTGAAACAAATCTGAGCAAAGCAGCCAAGGCACACATCATGAAAACAGTGTTGTTGATACTTCTCAAACAGAGGTGGAGAACCTGTCCCAGACAACCGTCTAGGGGTCACCTGCCAGTATTGAGCGTGACCAGAGTGAAAGTCAGTGGAGCAACGGGTCTGACCTTTCCACATTAGGCTCCACCCCAGCCAGGCAAACTCCAGCAGTTTGCACACATCCATCTCCATATCCCATCCAAGCAAACAAGAAGCATTATGCAAGGCATGTTCCTGCCAGGAAAAAGCAAAGAAGAAGCATTATGCAAGACATGTTCCTGCCAGGAAAAATCGGCAAAGAAGGGTGCTGAGCAGGCCAAGGAGGGGTATAGCCTGGGAAACTCCTAGGGGCCAGTTAGAGTGGCCTGGAGGGCCGCATTTGGTCCCAAGGTCTCAGGTTCCTCACTCTCCATTCTAAAAGAATCTGCCAAGTGTCCTTGTGATGTTGTCATGTCAATTTTCTGGGATGAATGTTGCCTTTTTCATGTGAAAAGAACTGTTACTGGTTCAGTCTGGGAACAAAGTATATTTACCAGGCATGACTGCTCTCAGACTGGTCATGCTGGCTGCTGAAGAACCCTATGGGCCCCTCCAGACGTCCTTTTTATTGCACATGGATGAACATTTGTGCTTGGAGTTGCCAGGTCAGGGGCACCCCAGACCCTGAGATTCCAGTGCCCCAACCTGAGAGCTGAGGGCAGGCCCTGCTGATGTCATGGGACAGCCCCAGCGATGTCACTAAGCAAGACACAATAAGCATTAAACACAATTGCTGAGAGCACATCGTTCAGATAAAAAAATGCAGAGTCTAACAAATGAGCAAATAAGTCACTGGTTGGAAATTCAGATAGAAACTGTAGCTAAAGGATGCTTTTGTAGCTCCAGAGGAAGCCAGAGGGGTCCATTTCTTCTCACAGACTGAGGGAGCCTGGATAGGGAGCATTTAATCTAGCTTCCTTGTTTCTGGCCAGAAGGGTTGAAGTGCCCTCAAGCACTTAAATCACTTGACTCACCCAGTGGAGAAATATCCTTGGCACATGTCAGGTGTGCGTGCAGGAGCCAGGCGCTGTGACCAATAGGACTTTGCAGGATTGGGGCCTTCCTAAGTTTGTTCTGAAGAGGCAAGGCGCGGCCTCACAGGTGAGGCCGATTGGTAACTCACAGCACCTGGTGCCAAGAGCTGGGAAGGGATATAAGGTCAGCATTTCCCTTCGGCTCTTTGCCACAGCAACACACATCCTGTCTTGCTGCGTTTGGCTTCTTGCTTCCTGATCCTTTAACCTTGGCTTCTTGACTCCTTGCTTCTTGATCCTTGGACCCCTGACTTTGTGCCTTCTTGCTTCTTGATCCTTGGAACCCTAACTTCATGACTCCTTGCTTCTTGATCCTCAGACCCTTGACTTTGTGACTCCTTGCTTCCCGACCCTTGGACTCTTGGCTTCCTGACTCCTGGCTTCTGGACCCCATTCCTGCTCCCACCCTGCTATCTTTCCCCTGGTCCTGACGTCCCCTGCCGGGACTTTGATCGCCCATGAAGTGGACCATGACAGCACAAGAGGATCAAGAGGATAGCTGTTCATCTCCTAAACAACAGGTCCCTTCGGAGGAACTGCTTCCCTCTTCCTCAGAGTGATACTCTCCTTCCCTAAGAGCATCATTCTCCCGACCATTCTGGGAGTGGGACATAGCTATAACATCCCTGAAAGCCTCATCCATCAACTGCTCTGCCTCTCTTCACTTTTCCAAATCTGCCACCTTGGCCTCAAGAGAAGATTTGTCCCTAGAGACCCAGGAGCTCATTGCACCTCAGACACACCCCAGACTCCTGTCCAACAGAGATAGGTATACTTGTGACGGACAGTTCAAAACACTGGAAAGCCCAAACTCCCCTTCTGGCTTTCTTCCCACATACTTGTTTTTGTGCTTCACGTTACTTTATTGAAAGCTTGGGTGAAGGAAAGGAGAAGCAGGGCGGGTTGTCCTGACCTCCTGGCCCTGCTGCCCAACTCCCACATCTGCTCAACTCACCTGGATCCTTTGTCAGCCAGGGCTCCCTTTACCTCATGGGCGGAGAACCCTTAGCAGGGTTGTGCCACAAAATATTGGGCCACCAAGACCTGTTTTTGAAGAACTAATATGCAAGAATACACAGACATGAAAATACTCGGCACCCTTCCCAGCGGTGAAGGAACAGGCTGTGCCAGTTGACTGCCTTTGCAAATAACTAGGTGCCAGTTTTTCCACTGGACAAAAACAATAAGCAGGGAACAAATCAGAGGGCATCACTCCCACTGTTTGTTCTGGGTTCAGGAGGTGGTAAGATAAGATAAGGTGGTGAAAGTCAAGCGACAGCCATAGGAAAGTCCTTTCGACTAGACCATGGAAATTGCCAAGAGCAGAGGCAAAGCCAATTGCTATAGTGAAAGAAGGTGTCATGTGGTTGAAGGGGTGCCCCATCATCATCATCATCATCATCATCATCATCATCATTTTATTTGTATGCCACCTTTCCACAGTTAGGGGACGCGGGTGGTGCTGTGGGTTAAACCACAGAGCGTAGGGCTTGCCGATCAGAAGGTCAGCAGTTTGAATCCCCGCGACAGGGTGAGCACCCATTGGTCAGTCCCTGCTCCTGCCAACCTAGCAGTTCGAAAGCACGTCAAAGTGCAAGTAGATAAATAAGTACCGCTCTGGCGGGAAGGTAAACGGTGTTTCTGTGCGTTGCTCTGGTTCGCCAGAAGCGGCTTAGTCATGCTGACCACATGACCTGGAAGCTGTACGCCGGCTCCCTCAGCCAATAAAGCGAGATGAGCGCCGCAACCCCAGAGTTGGCCGTGACTGGACCTAATGGTCAGGGGTCCCTTTACCTTTTTTCCACAGTTAATACTCAAGGCAGCTTACGATATGAAAAGATTTACATAATTACAAACATAGCAAAGTAGTCATAAAAATAAACAAAACACATCAAAAACTACATAACCAAACTGAACAATTTCCACATAAAAATAAAGATTAAAAAATTTAATATCAATAACAACAAAAACTCCAAACAAAATTATCCCCCAAATACCCCAGTCCTTGCTGGGTGGCAGCAGCAGCAGCAGCAGCAGCAGTTCTTACAAAGCCTGTCAGGCCCCGCCCTGAGCCAGGTGGAGAGAGGCAGGAATGGGGCCCTCAGGCTCCCAGCAGGTCAGACTTCCCCACCCACTGGCCTTTTCCTTGCGAGGCTGATCCTGATCAGGCTCTGGCCCATGGAGCCAAAAAGTTTCTACACTTCTGCACTAGTGCAAAAAATTCCTTGAATATGGCCCGTTAGGTCTATTAATTTCAGCCGGTCTATGCTGAGTAAAACTTAGCTGAATACCAACCATAGAAAGTTCTCATAAATTACCCTATTTGTACATTAAAGTAAAAATTCTAATACAGGAATTAAATTGGTTAGATTGTGAATTTATCAAATATAGCATGGCAATACTTCTTTTTTAATGAATTAAAATCTAGTAATACAACGTGGATCCTGGAGCTACAGCTCTCAGCCCTCCACCACAGAGAGTGGGACCCAAAGAGTCATGTCCCCTTCTTCTTGTTGACACACACATGCAGATTAGCTAAGCAAGGTCAGGGTGAACGTCCTCAAGGGTCTGGCAACATCACGCAGACCTTGGCTTCTTTCCAGAGGAGTGCCCAAGAGCCCATATAAAAGCAGGCGTGACACCCTCACCATCTACCTTGACCTCCTGCACTACAGCGATGAAGGCTCTTTGGCTGCTACCCTTCCTCGCTGGTCTCCTCGCCACAGGAGAAGGCATGATCTATGGCCGCTGTGAGCTGGCTCAGAGGCTCCAGCAGTTGGGCTTAGATGGTTACGCTGGCTATAGCCTGGCCAACTGTAAGTCCATTGGGGGACATCTGGGTATTGGCTAGGCAAGCATTATGAAAAGACAGAATTTATCTGAGTGGGGGGCAGCAGGGGGCAGCGGCGGCAGGTGGCTGTGCACTACATCTGGGGAGAGAGCTTAATCTTCTGGGTCTGACTGACTAGGTGTGTAGCTGTAATTATGAGAGGAAGGTGTCCTCCCTCCGCATTTCTATAGCTAATTTGGAACATGCCATGCTGCATCCTGCTATAGGGCTGCTATAGGACACAGGTGGCTCTGTGGTCTAAACCACAGAGCCCTTTGGGCTTGCCAATCGGAAGGTTGGGGGTTCAAATCGCCACGATGGGGTGAGCTCCCGTTCCTCTGTCCCAGCTTCTGCCAATCTAGCAGTTCGAAAGCACACCAGTGCAAGTAGATAAATAGGTACTGCTCCAGCGGGAAGGTAAATGTTGTTTCCGTGCGCTCTGGTTTCTGTCATGGTGTCCCGTTGGGCAGAAGCGGTTTAGTCATCCTGGCCACATGAGCCAGGAAGCTGTCTACAGACAAATGCCGGCTCCCTCAGCCTGAAAGCAAGATGAGCGCCACACCCTATAGTCACCTTTGACTGGGGTCCTTTACCTTTTTACCTTATAGGGCTGCAGGAATAGGGTGCAAATGATGTGTGTGAATGAATGAATCAGGGTGAAGAATGTGGTTTGTGCATCCACATACAGAGAAGTGGAAGGGTGCAGCGTAGAGGTGGATGTGATGAAGCCAAGAACTCACTGGACAGCTGGATATTTTATTTTTATTTTTGAATTTGCATTTTATTTATTTGTTAACATTCCTATATTACATCGGTAAATGTTGTCATATTACATTACAGGACATACTATAATTTCCAACATGTATACAAAAATTATATAAAAATTTTATATACCTAGAAAGAAAATGAAACAAAAAAGAAAGAAAGAACAAAGAGGAAGGGGGAAAACATTCCCCCCCCAAAATCATATACATACCAACACACTAGACTTCCTGTCTTTCCCATTGTATATTTTTTACAAATGAATGTACTCTTATTATTGTATGTTTCTTTTCATATTATCTAATACATTCCTATATCAATATGTGCTCTCAATGTATTTCTCAACTCAAGCTCACTCCAATGTCAATCGAATGCTAGCATAGATAGTGAACCTTTACTGTATTTTTGAACATGTTTTATATCTATCCCACTTTTCCGTAATTTTTTGTTTTGAATTGCCTCTCAGGGTATTTGTTAACTGCGCCATTTCAGCAAATTCTTGTGGCTTATAATGCCAGTCCGTTATTGTCGGGGGTTCTTGTTCCTTCCACCCCTTTGCTACCAAAGTCTGCAGCTCAGACTCACTGGACAGTTGGATAAGGCAGGATTTCGAAACACGTGTGGGTGTGAAGAATGGAGCATCCTCCTCAGAATCTGCACACTTGGTTCTTGACCGTATCATGCCTTCTGTCTCAGGGGTCTGCACAGCATGTCATGAGAGCAGCTACAATACCCAGGCCATACACTACGACTCCGATGGCAGTGCTGACTATGGCATCTTCCAGATCAACAGCCGTTACTGGTGCCAGAGTCCCAGCGAGCCAAGTTCCAACATATGCGGAATTCAATGCTCTGGTGAGAATCAGCTTCTCCTGGAGGGAGATTTGCCTCTTTCAGAGATGGAGAACCTTTGGCCCACCAGATGTTGATAGTCTACAATTTCCACCATCCCAGACCATTGGTCTTGCTGGCCGGGGCTCATGGAAGTTAGAACCAAATGACATCTGGAGGGCCACAGGTTCCCCACCCCAATCTAAATTGTGATGCACAGCACATCAATTGCTTCTGGGAGACAGAAAGGATCAGTTGTCCTTCATCACCCTGGAGCATTCTGCTTCAGCTCTTTGCAGGTGTGGCATTTGCACTCCCAAAGAGAAAAAGTCAGATAGCTGTGGGTCAGCGGTTTAGCTTGACCAGCTTATTGATACGTTGATGTATCTGCTGGCTGGGAAAACCCCAGCTTCCTACCAGAAATGCAGCCCTCATAGCCAGGAGATTTCAAGTTCCACATGTAGTCTGTTTGGACATTAAATTGTGTAGTCAGATCATAGAAGATACATTTATTTGACTTGGAATTAGTAAGTGTATAGGGACTGTTCCCAATTTTTTACCCTCTGGATACAAAAGGCTATTTCAAGCTGCATGCTAATGGACAAAGGGTCAGCCTAGGACAACTAGTTGTTGTTTTTCCCAGACAGCTCCTGTTTCTTTAGCATTTGCAAAATAGACAGAAATTCCACATAGAGCAGCCATGGCCAAACTTGGCCCTCCAGATGTTTTGGGACTACAACTCCCATCATCCCTAGCTAATAGGACCAGTGGTCAGGGATGGTGGGAACTGTAGTCCCAAAACATCTGGAGGGCCAAGTTTGGCCATGCCTGACGTAGAGCTTCATCCCACCATCACAGCTTTCCCATCCTGGAGGAAGCTACACCTGTTGTATTTCTGACTGCTTCATAAGAGCCATGCCAGGTGGGAGGGGAGAAAAGGTTGCAACTATGGGAGAGTCAGGCGATATTGTCCGGCCCTTTTTACATCTCTTTTGTCCCTTCAAAACTGCACCAGGCCTATAACATCCCAACAGGGCCCCTTCATGCCAGCGGTGGAGCTGGCCGCTCAGGCGCCTGGAATGGTGCACATGTCGTGCACCCGGGGGCAGAGCGATCCGCCAAGGGGGTGGGGCAATCCACCTGGGGGCAATCGCACAGTCCGCCCAGGGGGGATTTTGTCACCCCCACTCTGGGATGACATCTGGGGTAGGCTGCCCCCCCTACACCCCTGCTTCATGCTCCTATTGCATCTGCTTTCCTTGCAGAACTGCTGACGGACAACATCGCCGTAGACGTGGCTTGTGCTAAGGTTGTCGTTGACAATTCACCCAACGGACTGGGTGCCTGGTAAGAAGCCCGTGAACTGTTGGGAGAAGGGTCTTCCCTTGTGAGAGGTGGAGGGACACCCTAAACACCACAATCACTGCAGAAGCACCAGTTCCCTCTGAGCTGGGGAATATGAGGGTGCCACAATTATGTTAGAAATGCTCCTGTTTGATTTGAAAATGGAAGCGACGGTTGAGTTGAGGTGTGTCCACTTGAGACAGTCATTGCAAATGTGCAGATGAGCAGAATAGAAGTTGAACAGAAGTCTTGGGGGGGGGTTGAATGTACAGGGAAACAAATCGGGTAACAAGCCTTGGATGAAGACATCCCCAACCTGCCCCCCCCACCCCCAGGTCTGTACAGCAATGTAAAAATGTGAGTTGGGAGACAGCAGGGGAACGACATCACTCTGTTTCAAGCCACTAATGTGCACACAGTCTAAGTTGCCATGCCTATGAAATGTGCTGCATTTCAGTTTTTCAAGGGGGGCCCATGGCAATCTGTTAGATCAGGGGTAGTCAACCTTTTTATACCTACCACCCACTAATGCATCTTTCTTGATGGTAAAATTTCCTTACCACCCACCAGTGCTCGATGGAAGAAGGATTCAGCTTGTGCCGTAGAACCCCCTACCGCCCACCTAGACTCCTGAAACACCCACTAGTGGGCAGTAGGGACCAGGTTGACAACCCCTGTGTTAGATGATATCAATTAATATATGTTCTTTAACACATCTATTTTAGTTAAGAAAGTTTTGCATAGGGAAACAGTGATAAAACAAAAGCATTGTGCACACTCATGTTTTCTCTGTATCCAAAGTATTCCCACCACTGGTTTGTGAAACAGTGTGCACACAACCGTAGCCACAAACTATGTCGATCCAGTTGTGATATAACTGTGTTTTGATGCATTCTCCCCTCACCCCCAGCCAGCTTCAATCCAAATGGAGAAAACGGACAACCTAGCTGTGTTTGAAGCTGATAAAATGCACACACAGTTCATTTTTCATATCTGTTCATTTTCCCCTCCAGGGTGGCATGGCGATTACATTGCCAAGGTCAGGACCTGTCTCAATACGTTGCAGGGTGCGACTTGTAGAAAAAACACACTATCCTGGTGTCGGCAGGGATGCTAGAAAACTGACTCCAGCCTCAGTTATGTCTCAGCCTGTCAAGAAATTGTTCTAACTCAGTCGCAAAAATAAATGCATTAAAAAACACTGGAGACCTGTTTTATAATGTCAGTTCAGCACCTATCCTTACATTGTAGGTGGGAGAACCTTGGGAGGAGTCACTACAAGGAAGCCCTAGGCAGGTGAAGTCCTGGATTATTCAGGCATGTCGCAGAAAGATTGTAGGAACTACCTGGAAGATGACTTGTTTATTGAGCGGTTATTATTGTTGCTGTTATTGTTTGCATTTATTGCCTGCCTTCGACCAGCAGGTCCCATGGCAGGTTACAACAACTTAAAAATCAGAATTAAAAGCACACACACATTACAACCACAGGCATAGGGTGGGCCAAATGCCAGGATAAAGAAGTTTGTGTCTTCAGCCCTTGCTCAAACCTATAATGCCACAACTTAGGAGCTGCCACAGAGAAGGCCTTCCTTCCTCAAGGCCAACAGCTGAGTTTGGGAACACTCTCAAGAGGCCAAATCTAAGCCAAAACATGGGTGAAGTCATGCCACATTGATGTTTCAGTCCTCCATCTTGATTCAAAACAGTGCCCAGCATCCAAACAGTGACAGAGTCCTCTGCCCTGACCTTGGTAAGCCTCATGGTGAGTTTTGCAATGATATATTTAGTGGTAGCTAAACCTATGCAAAAAAAAGAAAAGAAAAGAAAAGGGTTGTCATGCCAAAATCATATTTCAGTCTACCATCTTGAATCACAATGGTGCCCAGCATCCAAATATCGACAAAGACCATTGCCCCCGTGGTGGGAACCTCATGCCAAGTTTGTCGACAATATCTCAAGAGGTTGCCAAACCTATGCCCAAAAGTTACCCTCAGGATAACTTCCAACTCTACAATTCTATGATTCTATGGATGCATAATACAAAAGTCACATTTTGGTCCACCATCCAGATTCAAAATTGCACTGGGTACCCACACGTTGATGTAGACCCTGAACTCCGGAACCTTCATGGCAAGGATATCTCAAGAGTGGGCTAACCTGTGTAAAAAGGGGGGGGGCAAAGTAACACCAAAGTGATTTGGCCTGCCGTATTGATTCAGAATGGCACCTGGCATCGAAATGGCAATGCAGTCTGCTACCCCCACCTCAGGAACCCAGTGTGGCAAAGATATATCATGAGGTGACAGAGCCCATGCCAAAAATTGGACAAAGTCATGTCAAAGTGACTTTTTCGTCAACCATCTTGATTCAAAATGGTGGCTAGCACCCAAACATTGACAAAGATTGCTGCCCCCATCTCAAGAGCCCTCCTGCCAAGTTGGGTGGCAAGATCTTGAGCAACATCCAAACCTATAGAACCACCCTAAGAGACAAGAGTCTCAAGAGCTCCTCTTCTTGGTATGTTGCTCACTTTCCTTTGTAAGGACATAAGAAGAGCTCGGCTGGATCAGGCCAAAGTCCCATCTAGTCCAGCATCCTGTTCTCATAGTGACCCACCAGGTGCCCCATTTCAATTCAGTTCAGTCTCAGAATTAACCCTTGAATGAGTCAAGGCTGAAGTGAATTCAGAAGCTGATAGCCCATCACAACAAGCAAATAGATGGAGTGTAGCTCCACAGGAACAGGGCGTATCATACTGAAGGATGTGTCATACAACTAATTTTGGGTAGCTGTTGTCAAAAAGGCTACACCAGCTGCACAGGAAAATATAAGAGGTGAAACCAACAGGCACAGCAAGGGCTCATCCACACTTTGTCTTGACCCATATTTTGCTCATATTACAGGCTTCCTCAACCTCGGCCCTCCAGATCTTTTGAGTCTACAGTTCCCATCATCCATGACCACTGGTCCTGCTAGCTAGGGATGATGGGAGTTGTAGTCCCAAAACATCTGGAGATCCAAGTTTGGGGATGTCTGTTCTATACTGTCCTTCATCAGAGGATCACAGGATGGTTTTACCACATAAGAACACAAGAAGTGGCTGACTTTCTTGGTCATGCTACATTCGCTTATGTTTCCCTCAGCTTGGCTGGGGAAACAAGTAGGCATATGAGTGAGCGTCAGTAAACGGAACTTGCTCTTTCGGAAAGTCAAGGTAATTAACAGAATGCTAACATGGACACCCTTGGGTGGGCCAAGGAGGCTGTGCCAGAATCTTGTTTATCTCCACTCTCCACTGGTTGAGGGAAATTGTGCTTCAGGGAAGTGATGGCCCCCCTGACTAGCGAACCATGATGCCTTCAGTTGACATTTAAATTTTAAGGTGAGGCAGTCCACTTGTTGTGGGGGAATAATATGACTAATATGTGAACTTTTGTTTTTATTCATTTGAAAAGCTTTGTCAACAACTGGAGTAATTTATCTTTTCTCTGCCAGCTCTACCATATGCTCCTCCTCCTCCTCCTCCTCCTCTCTCTGTTGACCAGTCAGTACCTCCATTCTGATACCTGCCCTGTTTTGTCACTGCTTAGCAAGCAGATGCCCTTATGGCTATGCTGTTCCCTTGTTTAACATCTGAGTGATCCTGAAGGGAACAAATGGTACACATAGTTCCATTGCTTCCTACAAGACTAACAGATGAGGAGCAAGATGGGACTTCTTCTCTAAGTTCACCCAGATAGACTTAGAGCTGTAACTGAAAAATGTCCTAGTCTACTGAAGTGCGAGAGAAGGAAATATAGGCCCTATTGGCATTATACATTTAAAGCAGTACCATGGCACTTTAAACAGTCATGGCTTCCGTTGAAGAGTCCACGGAACTGTGGTTTGTTAAAGGTGCCAAGAATTGTTAGGAGACTCTTTCTCCCTCACAGAGCTACAGTTCCCAGACTTCCCTGGAAGAGGAATTCGAAGTTAAACTACTCTGCAGGGAGCCTTTGGTCCTCCAGTTGATGTTGAACTATGAGTCTCATCAGCTCCAACAAGCATGGCTAATGGCCAGGATTGACACGAGCTGCAGGTCAGCTACATCTGGAGGGCCACATCTGAATTAAAGATACATGAAATATACTCAGAGTCGCAAAGTGATTTCATGCTCTTTATTCAGCTCATAGTGGTGAGGAGGAATGAATCAAAGTCCCCTCAAAGTATCTGCTTTATATACATTATTTTTTTTCCATTTCATTTTTTTTATTAGATATTTATTAAAGTTTTAAAGATTTATATAAAATAGAAAAAACAAAAAAACAAACAGAAACAACAAAAATACATACAAAACACATACAACAACAAATATAATTTCAATCCCCTATGTTCATAAAACTTACTTTCCCGACCTCCTCATACCTCCCCTCTCTGTATTCCAACCTCTAATTAGTTCAATTCAGCAAATCCTTCCCCTAATTTCTATATAGTTTTTGACCTTTCTTTTCTTAATTACAAAATCATTACAGCTAAAAACCCCTTAATTTCAAAATCAACATCGTTCTAACATTCAATAATTTTACAATGTTTCTTAAGATAGTCCTTAAATTTCTTCCAATCTTTTTCCGCCGTCTCTTTTCCCTGGTCTCGGATTCTGCCAGTCATTTCTGCCAGTCCCATATTTATTATTATTATTATTTATTATTTACACAATGGGCTGCACATGATTGGCTAATTCCGGAATTCTACTGTAAGCCAATCAGGTTGTGGATTCACTTCTATCTGGAGCATGATTGGGTAGTTCCTGCCAACCAATCATACTGCTGCATTGTTCTAGGACCAATCAGACTGCTGCAGTTTGGATCCTATTCAACTCAGTACATAACAATACAGAAGGGAGTTGTTACATGCAACCCTAACCTAAGGTTACCAGATTTTTTTCAATGAATTTGGGGACGCTTTAAATACATACATACATACATACATACATACTGCACGTTCGGGACGTTGATGCTGCAGCGATGGTGGTGGCAGAAGGGCGGCTGCCACCTTGACCTCAGCCGCCATGTTTCCCCTTCCTCTGAGACTTCTATCTCTTTTCTCCATGAGCCCGGGCAGCCCGAGTTGCTGGTTCTTCGGTGGTGGTGGTGGGGAAGCAGTGCACTGTGGATCAGGCATGGAAGGCGGAGAAGGAAGGGCGAGAGCATCGGCAGCGAGGTTCGGGCAGCGCGATAACTCCCTTCCCATCAGAGCAGCCCCAATCCCATTCCTACTTGTGTGCAAGCAGGAGGGGGCAGGGATCCCTCAGCTGGGAAGGGAGGGTTCCCGTTGCCTAACTGAGAGATCCCTGCCCCTTCCTGCTTACACACAAGCTCTGATAGGAAGCATGAAGCCTCCCTTCACAGCTGAGAGATCCCCGCTCCGCTCCTACGTGCACGCAAGTAGGAGTTAGGAGGCTGCTCTGATAGGCAGTACAAAGTCTCCCTTCACAGCTTAGTTGTTGGGGTCAGGGAAGGGGAGGCAGCCCGGAAGCAGCATCTTACGGCCCCTGCACCACCATCATATGGGGAGTTCCGAGCAGCTTCTGTAGCCAGCCAGAGCCAACTGCTCCGGGCTGCTGAGACTGCCGCTGCTGCATTTCCCAGGGACATTAGATGAAATCCAGGGACGTTCCAGGGATGGAATTTATCTGGGGTCTTATTCACAAATCCGGGGACTGTCCCCAGGAAACAGGGACGCCTGGTAACCCTACCCTAACCGAGAAACCAGCTTCATCAGCTCTATTGGAATAAAGACCATTCATACTGGGTGAAGATCGCCCACCATCATGTTTAAGGATCAGAAACCATGTATTTAGGTCCTTTGGTAGCTGCACTCCGCTGTTCCCGGAAGACAGAGACATGGTCACAAGTGGTTTGCGGTTAGGTATTTTTAAGCCCTTTAACAAAACAAGTTAAGATAAACAGTGGACCAGGTGCGTAAGAATCAGCCACCCCAGCCTATAATTAGCTCAGATGTGTTCCAGACTAATCTCGATTCATTTGGTTAGAGGAACCGAAAAGCAGCTGAGGTTCCAAAAGAAGGCCTCTTGTCCATCTGTTTGGCCGCTCGGGTTGTCTGTAGCCTCACCACTTGGGGGGTTTCAAGACAGAAGGCGACGTGTCAATTGATACTTAGGTCTTCAGAGGCCCCGTCTCAGCTCCATTTTGCTATGAGCTCAACAAGGTCCTCATTTTCAGGAAACATCGCTCAATCTTCAAGCCATCGTCACCAGACTTGGGTTTGGCTCACCTATCTAGTTAATTGGGTAAAGCCCTGAGCCTGATATCTCAAGTGGTCACTTGACTTGTCTGCCCCTAAATCCGGATTTACACAGAAACTTCAGATAATGAACTTGGTTACTTCGTTCAGAGGCTTTTCCTCAAAGAAGTGATGACACAACAACCAGCCATTTCTTACTGAGATATAAGGTCCCATGATATAGCAAAATCACATCCTTCAGGTTACATATTAAAATTACCAAAGTGAGCCTGCAGCAAACAATTGACTCAAGAGAGCAGTGATTAGTGGAGAGTCTTGAGCAATAAATGTAGACACCATGTGTCGACCAAGCAACCTTTGACCAATCTGTGTTGACTCAGTACATTAGAACAAAAGCTGAGAAGCATTATTCCTAGCAGTCTGAATTAATCCTGTCAGGAGCAGCTTTGAAACTCCTTAGTTTCCAAGAAACAACCAATGCTATCAACACCTCTCAGCAGGACAACAGTGTTCCTGGAAGCCTTTAACCTGAGACTTTCGGGTATAGGGTAGTATAGAAATGAAATATAAATAAATCATGTCTCCAACTTAAAGCAAACTTGGATTATAACAAATAATGGACTTCACATGCTCAACAGAAACTCAGCATCCTGGATGCCTTCCAATAAGCAAGACTTGAAAAGGCTGGCATAGGGCATCATACTGAAGACACACAGGCCTTTCTTTTCTTTTTCTTAAAAATAGTTTTTATTGGAATTTTATTTACAACATAACATAAACCCCCCACCCTCCAATACACAATCTACCCTCATTAAATGTGAACATAACATACAGTGAGCATAACATACAACAATACAAACAAGATCCTGTATCTGGCCTCCTTATTTACTTCTTATAAACTCTTTCCTTTATGAAGAATTATTAAGATTTTTCTAATTATAACTTAAATATCCAAAGTCTCCTGCAGACATTAATCGAAACAAGTCCAGGTATGTAATTTCAGGGCACTGTTTTGTGAAGTATTCTCTGCATTTCCCCCATGATTTTTGAAACTCTTGTCTAGTGTGATCTCTAATTGCCTCTGTTAATCTAGCCAGCTCAATATACGCTAACAGTTTGTCTTGCCATTCCCTTTTTGTTGGCACAGTTTCATTTTTTCCAGTTTTTAGCAATTAGGATCCTTGCCGCTCCTGTGGCATAGAGGAATATTTTCTAATCTCTTGCTAGAGCTGTGTCCATTATCCCTAGTAGAAAAGCTTCTGTATTTTTTATTATTTTATACTTAAACATTTTTTTAAGCTCGTCATATACTGTGTTCCAGAAGCTTTTGATTTTTTCACAGGTCCACCAAACCTTTCAATAAAAAATGTAATATGGCTAAATGGGAAACGGATATGAATTGAAATCTACAGTCCACACATAGAACAGTCTGAGCAAGAGGACTCTGGGAGGCCGGTGTAGCATATTCCTTGAGAATGGGGATGTGACAGAAAAAGTGGAGTGGAAGCTTGCTCTGTCTCTTCTGTGTTTCCAACAGCCTGGTTCACATATAACGCTAAGCCATGGCTTGTTTAACAAAACGCGAGTTAAGGCAGCAACAAACCATTGCTTCAAATCATGGTTTGTTGGCGGTAAAAACAAACAGCAGTTGAGCTACTGGGCAGGGTTGATACATAACACTAAGTCATGATACATCATTATGTGTGAAGCAGGCCATTGTTGTTGCCATTATAAAATCTGCATTAATCCCTTGAATATGCATGTATGTTTTGTTTTATTCTTTTAATTGTAAATTTGTAAATGAGCTTGAAAACTATTGTTGCAGGATGGGATGTGAAATCACTGTGTATCCTAATTCCCATTCTATTCTCTAAGTGCTGTAGCCTAGATATCCAAAACAGCCACACACTAGAAGGGAGTATTGGCAAACTTGTTTGTAAAACCAAAACTTCATTATTATTGTTGTTGTTGTTGCTTTTTAAAAAAACAACTAAAGAAAGGGAGGGGATCTGCCCAAAAGCCCATTAAGGACTCGTGGAATGTGGACTGATAGTTGAGAGGAAAAACTGTAACACAGTTGCTCTGTGAGATGTGACTTTATTTTGCCATTATTCTACTTCTACTGTGTACTTCGTTGTTCTTATTTATTGTTTGACTGGATTTGTTCATGTTGTATTTTTCTAAATGCTCTATAAAATATATAATTAAACCAGAGAGAGAGAAAAGCAGAAGGGGTTACAGAAATCCAAGTTGGAGGGGAAATGAAATAAAGAGACTGCAAAACGACTATCGAGAAGGAGACACACACCCATTCCTTCTCTCTTTTGCCACCACTGTCCAGACCCCATCCTGCCTGTTCGCTTGCTCTCTTGCCAGATGGCAGCTGCCTATCATTTATTCTAGGCTGCCACATGATTGAAAAAGGAGATCTCTGAAGGCTGTCTATGGCCACACACCATTTTGTTGCAGGGCTCCAATCTGATCGCAACCTCAGTTCTCCAAGTACTGTTGCTTCTGAAGTCCAAATGGCACAACACATATACAGTGGTACCTCAGGTTAAGAACTTAATTCATTCTGGAGGTCTGTTCTTAACCTGAAACTGGTCTTAACCTAAGATACCACTTTAGCTAATGGGACCTCCCGTTGACGCTGCTGCGCAATTTCTGTTCTCATCCTGAAGCAAAGTTCTTAACTTGAGGTACAGTGGTACCCCGGGTTACATACGCTTCAGGTTACATATGCTTCAGGTTACAGACTCCGCTAACCCAGAAATAGTACCTTGGGTTAAGAACTTTGCTTCAGGATGAGAACAGAAATTATGCGGCGGCAGTAGGAGGCCCCATTAGCTAAAGTGGTATCTTAGGTTAAGACCAGTTTCAGATTAAGAACGGACCTCCAGAACGAATTAAGTTCTTAACCCAAGGTACTACTGTACTATTTCTGGGTTAGCAGTGTCTGTAACCTGAAGCATCTGTAACCTGAGGTACCACTGTAGGCAAAGAGGGAGGTAGCATCAGATTTGGGGGGCCTGGAACCAAAGATTTACATAAGTTTCTAAAAGGTGAAACAGCCTGCAGAGGAAATGGAAAACCCTGAAAAACCATCCAATAAGGGCTGAGGACAGTAACCATAGGATGATGGCTGACTGATGAAGAAAACTGGGTCATATCTACAACTTAATTTTAAAGTACTTTTATACCATGTTAAAAAGCACGGCTTCCGCCAAAGAACCTTGGGGAACTGTCGTTTGTTAAGGGTGCTGAGCATTGTAAGCAGACCCCCCTATTCCCCTCATAGACGAATGGTAGCTTTTGGAGGGAGTAAGGGATTGCAGCACAAACTACAGTTCCCATAATTCTTAGGGGGAATACATGACCATTTAAAGCACCTTTAAACGTACCGTGCAGATGGCATGTAAGTTTTGTTGCAGGTTTCACTTGTACAACTCTGTTAATCAGCTAGCCTTGCGAGTTAGCTCAGTTGGTTTTAATTCCTAGAGAATGCATGCAGTAGTGCACATGCTACAGAGAAACAACATATTCTCCACTGCTTTAGATGTTTTCCTCTTTCTCATTTATGCTAGACCTGAAGAATTCCAATTATCCAAAAAAACCCACTTCGAATTTACAGGTGAATATAACGGCCACATTTTCCAATCACACAGAGTCTAGCCCTGCTTGTGAAGGAACAGAAAAGAGGCACAAATTCACAATGAAACACTGGGTTGAAATCCACAGCTCTTTTCTGTGTGGCCACCACCAGACCCCTCAACGCAATAGTATGAATTTGCCAGACTCTTTCCGATGTCTGCCTCCAGCCAATGACAGAGCTGTATTGTGCGAACCTCAGGGAAACAAGCAGCCTCTAGGCAAATGCTTGCAAATGAGCATGGTAGCCATAAAGCAATGTGCATGGTGCATATGCGCTAGAAAGACAAGCAGTTTCATCATCAAACCACCTCCAAGCGGAGAAGGATGGGCTGTCAGATCCTGCTGTGTCTCTCTTTGGTTCTCTCCATCCATGGTGAGTACACACATAGCTGGTTGCCAAGCTAGAGAGGCCAAGAACTTGCAATAGGCCAGTGGGAATGACGGGGAAATGAGGAATTTGGGCCTTGTGCTAGAATAGAGAGAATGAGCATGATGGGCTAGAGAAATCCGCACACCTCTTGTGTCTTTCAGTGGAGGGCAGTCAAGGGCCACGGCTAAGGTCTAGGAATGGCAGGTAGATGCAAAGGACTTCAAAGGCTGGTGTACGCTTAGAAGGCTGGAGGAGAAAACCCAGACCTACTCATTCAATCATCCCTCCGTCTACCCACTAGGCACTTACGAATAGCGATGGTGGGAAAATTCGACTCAGTTCAGATTTAAAGGCAATCCTATCTAGTCCCCACTTTCTAAACAATACGCATGCTCAAGTATAGCCACCCATCAGAATGCACACTTCTTCGATTTGCGCAGTGTAGTTGTGCAGCCAAGTGATGTGTATAGAAATGAACACTCTAGGGCAGAGTGTGCATAAGAAATGCATATATCAGTGACAATAACATGTGCAAATATATATCATATTCTATAATGTATAGGAATTTGCTCTGCAAAATGTGTGCATTGGCAAAATTTGGATAAAAATATGTGTATACTCGGAGAAATTCACAATAAAATGCAGATGAGCTTTTTTTCAAAAAAATAATAATCACAAAATGATGTGGAAATATGGAAAACTGAAGACTAAGTTTTTAAAGTTAAAAACTCAGCAGAACTGAAATGGACAAACTGGCCCACCACTACTGAGCAGACTGAAATCATTTTTGAAATGCTGGCTCTGTAAGTGAAATACACTAAATACAAGGGGGTGCAGACTTTCAAGCTGTATAAAATTCACCGTTCACTCTCATTATAAGGCTGAAATTTTAGCTTCACAGCAGCCACCTACTTCCCTCCTCGCAGGTGGAGCGCTGCAGCCTCTGCCCGCCCAGCCACCGCAGGCCTCCTTCGCAGAGGGGACCACTGCTATCCTGCCGTGCCCTCTGGAGAGGGGTAATATCCAGGAGTACCATGCCTTCTGGTTCCTGCAAAAGCCAGGAAAAGGCCCAGTCTTTATACTGAAGCATCACATTGATGGCAAGGTAGAGCGTGCTCCTGCATTTGATGAACGTTTTGTGGCCATCCGGGATGCCAACACCTACATGTTGCAGATTCGGAAGGCGCGCACGGAGGACAGCGCCACCTATTACTGCCTGGCAGAGGCAAATTATTTCAACACCGCTGTCTCAGGGAGTGGAACACAGCTCAGTGTCACAGGAGGTGAGTGAGAATACCATGGTTTACGAGTGGAGCACTTGGGCACAGGGAGCCCAATGTACTACGGGAAGCATGCAAGGGGCTTGTGTAGCATGGAAGTTATGAAGTGTGCCCTAGGAAAGTACCAGCTCAGGTCTCGCTTCGGGCATGAATTCACAAAGTAGCCTTAGGCAAGCTGCTACGGCTCAGATTCATGCTTGCAGTGTAGGAATAATAGCACTAGTGACCTTATAGGGTTATTGTAAGGTGAACTGCTTAATATGAACACTCAGAAAAGTGGTATCAGAAAAGCGGGATCCAACTTATGCATTCCAGTATTGCAAGGATTTCCACTTGTGCAGCAGAACTCCCCCCCCCCGCCTCTTCTCACCCGCCTACGCTCCCTGAATCTGCTCTGGAGAGTTGTGGGGGAACCCAGAGCAGATTTAAGCAGGGATATGAGGGGGAGTCCTGTTGCACAAGCTGAAATCTTTGCGTCAACAGGAAACTTACTTAGCACTTTGCTGCATATAGGCAGACTCCAACTCCCATCATCCCTGGTCAATGGTTACACTGGCTGGGATGGCAGGAGAAGCAAGTCCAACAACATTTGGAGGGCTGCAAGTTCCACAACTCTACCCTATTCTTTTTGTCCTCTAATGCCCTTTCTCTACAGCAGCAGACTCCATGTGCACAATAGTCTGCAACGATGCCTTGCGTGTTCACCTGAAAAACAGATTTGGGGCACTGGGTGGGGGGAAGGTGTCAGAAAATAGAATGAGGGCTTAGGCAAATTTACCTTTTATCCCACTCTTTCTAAGCACAGGTCTGTGCTTTAAAGCTCTACATCTGAGCATTTGTTTGTTTAGCTTTTTTTATGCCCTGGAGCATTCCCCATGAAAACCTGCTCTTTAAAGCTGAAACACAGCCAACGGCAATTGCCATTTGCTCCAATTCTGCTTTAAAGAGCGGGTTTTGGTGTGGAAAACTCCAGACCAAAAAAAAAAGTGCTGGGATCGCGCCTGAAAAGTATGGAGGAAAGGCAAATGTGGATAAGCCCTCAGAGTGGAAGAGGAGCTAAACCACAGAAATGCTTGCGCAATCTCCACAAGAAAATCATCAACTCCAGCCCATGCCTCTGGGGCCCAAATGACGCATTAAGTTATCCAGGGTGGCATTTCTGTGTGTGGGCTCTGTTAAGTACTGCTGGGGATTCTCAGTTAACTTTGCTTGGAAACCCCCGTTCAGCAGCACCACCCAAAAACAATCAGGTCACTTGGATTCTGTGACCCACTCATGGTGTCTCTTTCCCAGGCAAATCAGCAAAGGAACCGGCTTCAGTCACCCTCCTGTCTGATGCTTACCAGACAGTGGACTCGCCCACCATCCACGCCTTGTGCATCGCCGAGAAATTCTACCCAGGGTTCCTAGAGATCAAGTGGAGTGAGGCTGGAGTCAACATATCAGAGGGGGTGACTGCTGGGGCGGTGGTCTTGAATGAGGATGGCTCCTACAGCGCCAGCAGCATCCTGAGCCTCCCTCGCAGCCGCCTGACCTCTGACATCTCCGTCAAGTGCTCCACATACCACATCGCCTCCGGAACCAGAGCGGAGCGGAGCCTGGAGCAGTGCCAGGGAAAGTAAAGGCCTGCCGAGATCAGCAGCACCCTCCCATCTCCTCCTTCATCCCTCAAAGCCAGACCAGAGGGGCAGCTCTGCTCCTCCTTTTCTGTTTCACAATAAAGCCACATCCCTACTGTGTATATCTAACCTCCATTATTGGTTCAACCTTGAACGGGCACAACCCACCCACCCACACAATCATATCCGCTGCTGTGTACAGAACCTCACCATCGTGTCCACCTGAGGGAGAAAAATACCTTGGGTCAAACCTGCAGGGAACTGTTTCGAGAACATGTGTAAGCCAAGCTGTCTTGAGGGCTCCCCTCACCACCTTCAGTTGGCAACACTAGGAAGAATCCTGCACCCATATGTGTATAGTTTGTGCCTCCCCTATTATTAGTATTAGTATGTTGCCCTATAGTCACAGGTCTCAGGACAGCTCACAACAAAAAGCCACAATATAAAAACACAAAATACGTAATAAAAAAAAAAACAAGAACAACTCAATAATCCCCACCCTCCCCAACACATTTTAAAAGGCCATCGGATGCCAATCAGCTGAAGACCTGGTTAAAGAGGAACTTTTTTTGCCTGGCACCTAAAGGTGTATAATGAAGGTGACAGCCAAACCTTCCTGGGGAAGAGCATTCCACAAATGGGGAGATTCCAATTGTCCTAATCTGCATCAGAGATGGGTAGGGGACTAGTGTAGACGCCATGGATGCAAAGCAATTAAAGATGCGTGTATTTCATACATTTAAGGCACACAACTTCCCACCAAGAATCCTGGGAACTGTGGTTTAGGCCTCTGAGAGCTATGATTCCCAACTCCTTTAATTACAGTTCCTAGGATTTGAGGGGGGGGTGTCTTTGTGTGTATGGTGTGTACACAGCATAAATTGCTTCTTCGTTTCATATTTGGAATTTTTTTTACCATCCAGGGAAATAACAGATATAAGAAGCATTTTACAAGAAAAAAACCCAAACAACTCTGTATTGATGACATGAGAGATGGCAAACAGAAGGTAGACAGGTTTTCAGGGATTACACCCCTTCACCCACTCACGCAGGTCTTGCTTTTCACAGTGCTTTTTCCACTCCTTCCTGCAGAAGGCAAATCGGAGAAAGAGGAAGTCTGTTACCACAATGGCTATTCCTAAAGACAATTTTTCAAGCATAGGGATCATAGCATTTTCTCAAACTACAATGCAGTTGCAGAACAAAAGGATTAAACCATAATCTATCATGGAATTAAGCATGGTTCAAGCCACTAAATTCAAGAGAATTCTAGATGCAATTCCAGCAAAGCACACTTACTAAGGGGTAAGTAGTGTTGGACTGACTGGGTAAACATTACTTTCTGAGTAAACATTCATAGGAACTGGTGGCAGGTGCGCACGTGCGCACACACACACCCCAGCAAGGCCGTTTGGTGATTTTTATAATGGATCTTGGACTGCACCATTAATTCATAACGTGCCATATACACTGAAGGCTCCTGGCTTCCACCTACTGCTCAGCGCACAAGGGGTGTTCCCAGGATACACTGGAATTATCAGGTGCAAATTAGAAGAAGAGTCCTGGGCATTTAACAGTTATGAACAGGTGATAACTTTGGCAAGTGAAGCTTCTTTTGTCACTGCATAACAATACCTTCCAAATTTCACCTACATAGCTATTCAAAAATTGTCTGTGGTTTGCCCTGTTCTCCTTAACATCCATGTAAGAAGGCTTCCCCTACTAAATTGGGTTTGTGCTAACATGACATCCTCACGCCAGTGGCATTTTAGCTTGTAATTCCTCAGGACAGCGATCTGCGCTATTTGTCTTACGTTTTGTTCTCTATGTGTTGAAAATATTGCACAAATAAATGCAACCAAACCTCTCAAGTACACAAGAATTCCTGCATGTGTTAAGGAGTCCCATCTTTGGTTAACCACCTGCATCTCTGACACGGTTACCAACTTTTTTCTGCCAGGGACCCTGTGCCTTTAGCTTCTGTGTAGTAAGTTAGAAATCAGCAGCTGTGGGTTTTTCTGGAATGGCAATTCAGTGATAGAGAAAGCTTCAGCTATGGATTCCTGCCTGTTTCCAGGTTGTGAAAGGCACTTGCGGGGGTGATAAGACTTGGCAACTCTACTAACTGTTTTCCTTGGATGCCTCTGACTTAGGCAGCAACTCTACTCCATTAGAGATCCAGCTTGTTTGAAGCCAAATGATTGACCCAGCACTGAAAAATGACAATTTATTAGCTCAAGCAGGGGAACTAATGCTGTTGGACCCCAGCCAGAAAGACCAAGGGTCAGGATTATGGGAGTTAGTGTCCCAGCAGCTTTTAGAGGCACACAGGCCCCCCCATGTCTGACTTGGAATTTTTAGTTAAAAATAAATCAAAGCAGGCCTGGCTTCTGTGCCTTTAACAGCAGTCTGGCACACATAAATTAAGGCCAGGGAGAAGATGTTCCTGTCATAAACTGATAGCAGAAATGCCACCTGCTTGAGACCAGCATGTAAGGTTGTTATAAAAAGCAGTGGGGGGTGTCTGTCAAGGCTATTTCAGCAGGAAAGAGAAATACAGCTACAGAAAGAGCAGATTGGTTTTGGTAACACTGGAACAACCAGGTGAGGGAGGTGTTTGCAGAGTTAGCCCATAGAGGGCATTCATCTAGGTGGGGAAAAACAGAAGATGCTCTCATACCAGGTCCCCATGCCTTGGGGATCTTTCACAATCCTCTTGACACATAAGATATCATCGTGAATATCAGTATTCAATAAATCTAGAAAAGAGAATGAAAATGTATGAATGGAAGGGAAAGTCGGCAATTATTATCACAGGGTTAGAATAAACTAAAAGACAAACTTAAGGCTAATTGCAGAATCGAATCTCCCTAGCATTGCCACCTCTAACGACATCCCATTAGCAACCCCCATGTAGCAGGAATGGAAGCAGCCCACTTACTCTCTCCCCATTCCTCTCATCAACAAAGGTGGGGGTCAGGGGTGCCAACTTGAATAAAATATTGGGGGGCCTTGGTAAACTCCGCCCTGCATAACCGATCACATGATGCGACACATGCACACCATTTGAATGGCAATACCCAGTGCAAGTAGATAAATAAGTATCGCTCCAGCAGGAAGGTAAACGTCGTTTCCGTGCGCTGCTTTGGTTCACCAGAAGCGGCTTAGTCATGCTGAGCACATGACCCAGAAAAACTGTCTGCAGACAAATGTTGGCTCCCTTGACCAGTAAAGCGAGATGAGGGCCACAACCCCAGAGTCATCCGTGACTGGACTTAATGGTCAGGGGTCCCTTTACCTTTATTCTATCTGAATGGGGAAGCTGCTTTTACATAAAATTGCTGAAACAGCAAAGCTGACTGTGTGGATGTAAAAATCAGGGACAGGACACTTTGCCTAGTTCCATCACAATGGCTAAAATGCTTTGCTACTAAAGATGGACAAATCTGTCAGTTTTCCAAGTGTCTCATTTTTCCAAGCTTAAATTCAGTTCTCCACATTTCCACAACATTATGCAATCACTACCACCACCACCACCATCCTTGTGAAAATCTGCCAGCATTTTAGTACTTTATTGATTGTTGTTAGGTATTGCAATTAGATTATGAATCACTTGTAATGAGCGCTTGAAAGCACATTAAAGAATATTAGGCACTTGATCAGCTGCTAAGGTATTAGCAGCCAGCAGGTGGTGCTGTTGTAACATACCTTCCTTACCTGAACAAGAAAATTGTTGATGGATGTAATTGCTGAAATGGCAAACCTTACAGTCTGCATGTAAAAATTAGGGACAGGACAGTTTGACTAGTTCCAATGTAAAAACACTTGAATACAAACCAAATAGTCGGGGTTTTTGGAGGTGGAATAGGAAAAGCTCAGCATTTACTCCTGCATTATCCTTGAACCAGCTGCCAGTCTTTTGCAGCCTATGAACTCTTATGAAATGGCTTACTAACATTCTGAACAAGAGTAAGATATCCTTTTAAAAAAAAGAGATCATATTCTGCCTGCATTTTAGAGCTGGATGATTATGTTTCAATGTATTAGCATTTTAAATATAATAAAATTACGTAATTTATATTTTTGAGCTGCATTGTTGTGTTTGGAGGGATCAACATTTTAACATAAAAATATGAATTCAGCAATGTGTTATTACTGACAAGACTAAAAATGTGCTTACTAACCTAAGAGGTATTATGCTATTAAATCAAGCTCTGTTTTAATTTGAAAATATAAAACAAAAATGTCAGGAAAGGCCAGTAGTATGTATTCCAAGGCCTGGAAGGCTGTGACCCTCCAAGTTTTTGCTTCAATCATCCCTCACCATTGGCCGTGTTGGGTTGGGGCTGGTGATAACTTGAACAACATCTGGACAGCACCAGGTTCCACACCTCTAACATAGCATTTAGCAAGCTGTTCCATTTTCTGCAGCACCCCACCATTTTGCCTGTCCCCTCCGGCACAGTGCCACCTGTGGCGGGGGGAGGCAGGAAGGAACTCACCTGCACAAGACATGGAGCAAAGGTTCTCTGAAAGGGTACCTTCATCTTTACACCACCAGCCATTGTTGATATGGAAGATGCCGTAGTCTTTAGTGCCATCCTTGCGCCTGTCAACAGCCTCTGTGTCAAAGCCAGTCTCAAAAAACGACATGCAGATCCCTTCAGGGAGAAGAATAGAAGTTACACTCTGTAGTAGCGGCCAATTTATTGCAGATTACTAAAATATCAATCACGTTTCAAAAGACCACCAAATCGCCACAAACTTTAATCGTATTTTCATTGGATTGAAGTTTGCTCTGAATTAGCACTAAATTTGGAGAGAGTTTTTAGGGGAAAGTGGTGAGGCAAAGCAAAACAGCCTAGAATGCATGAGACAAGTGGAAAACTGCCCAAACAGAAGTGTGCACAAGCCCTCAGCCAAAGTCTGCCCTTTCAGCTCAAAAACCGAGTTGCACATCTTCCAGGATGTGCTGCCAGGTGAATCAATTGACGCGTGCTGTACTCTCACCCAAAAAAACCACTTTTTTTACTCAAGTTCGGGCACCGCTCTAATCCTCAGATTGGTCTGCTCTCCTTCAGTTCAATCATAGACAAAATTGACTGGTGGGCCCCAAGCTGTGTCTGATTGTCTCCAAGCTGTTTACATATCGGTGGTATCTTTTCCTCTACAGCCACTGCTTTTTCTTTTGCTTCCTGAGCTGTCTTTTGATTTGACGCAGATTCTTGCAGCAATCTTTCAGGGCAGACGAAGGTGATTGAATATATGGAATTGGCAGAAATGACTGGCAGAATCCGAGACCAGGGAGAAGAGTCGGTGGAAGAAGATTGGAAGAAATTTAAACACTATTTGCAGAAATATTGTAAAATTAAGGAATGTTGAATGATGTTGGATTGAAATTGAGTGGTTTCTAGCTGTAATGATATAAAGGAACATGGAAGAAAAAAAGGGTTTGGATAGAAAATAAGGTGATATTATAAGCTGTAATGCTTTAAGTTAAGGATTTGCTGAACAAATAATTTGAAAGGGAATACAAGAAGGGGAGGTATGAGGAGGTCAGAGAAATATGTTACTGAAAAGATTGTATTATGAACTATATGTCTTTTTTAATTTTTTTGTTTGTTTTTTGTTTGTATAAAAAACTGAAAATCTCAATAAATATCTTTTTTTAAAAAAATGAAGTCTTCATTCCTCAAATACATGTAGGGAAGGAGACATTTTTTCTTTCACTACAAATCATACAAGAATCTGGGGTAAGACAAGGCTTTACCAAGCCTCCACTGTTAAGTTGTGGGTGAACATATCAGACGACACAGCGATTCTTCCAAAGCAGCTCTTTATTCGTAAGCTGGAACAGAACTGAACTGAGGAGCTCAGTCAGCCTGCTTATATAGAGCTCCAGAACAATGTAACTGTTGCAATTTTCTAAAACTATCCAATCACTGAACGTCACTTTCGACCCTTCATTTGCATACAAACTATCCAATCACTGAACGTCACTTTCGATCCTTCATTTGCATAACTATCTACAGTATCCCCCTGCTGGCCCAGGGCGAGAACTTCAGTACATAACATCCACATTTCCCTCATGATGGTTGTCCTGTCAGGTCAGGGCCCAGTGGGAGCTTCCCCCATCCTCAGGTGAAAAGCAGGTCAGCTGTAGCTAGGTGAGCTGGAGATGTGGTGTGTGTGTGTGTGTGTGTGTGTGTGTGTGTGTGTGTGTGAAGACCCTACTGACTGGCATGTCCCAAGATAAATTTGGTGACTGGGGCAGCAAGTAACCTGAGGCACCACCTGCCAGGAATTTTCCCTGCAAGAGGTCCTGCAATGTACAGGTGGAAAACTTGCAATCCCCCAGACATTGCTGCACATCAACTGCTATCATCCCTGCTCATGGGTCTTTGGCTGGCCATTTAGGGTGTTAAAGGTCAGCACCAATACTTTGAATGTGGCAATGCAAAAAAAAAAAGTGCTCAGACACAGACTGGGAAAGCTTGCAAGTGTGCCTAGAAAGAGCAGGGCAAAAGGCGAGTGTGGGTGAGCCCTGTGTCAGATCTGTGTACCTTCCATTTGTGTAACAGAAATCTGCTTCCAGAGAGGATCATCTCGTTGCCTTATGGCAACACTGGCTCAGAGCGAGAATGGGAAGTAGAGAGGCATTCATTCATTCATTCATTAGGTCTTCAGATAATGGCGTACTTTGGGGGAGCATTCATAAGAAGTAAACTGGGACAGGTTTTAGGCCAAACCAAATAAATTGCTACCCTCTTGTGGACGTAGAGACAAGGAAATGATGTCTGGAAAGACCATGGTTGTTATCTCACTCCTTCCCTCCCACAACATTTGAAGTATGCTCTGCATTAAGAAGCTACACTCACAGTTGGCCAGGCTGTACCCCTCATATCCATCCAGTCCGCTAACTTTCAGCACGTGGTACAACTCGCAGCGACCAAAGATCTTGGCTTGCACAGTGACGGCAAAGCAAGTGAGGAGAAGGGTCTGTAATAAGTGGATCATCGTCTTAGCTGCTTAAATGTGATGGGAGGGAGTTGACAAAACCTCTGAAGTTAACTCCTTTAGGGAGAAGCAGAAAAACAGGAAGGTTGGCTCAAACAGGGTACAAGAGACATGTTTTAAGAGTGACAGAGGTTGGAAACACCCCTGCCCTCTCAAAATAATACATGTTTTCTGTCCTGGGAAATCTCTGGGTAGGTTTTTCAGCATTGTTCAGTTTGTACCAGGAAAATGCCAGCTGGAATGAACACTTTGTGGCTAGTACCAGTGTTGTCACCAATCACCCCCCAACCCATTCCTTGGCATATTTATGAGGGATGAACTTATATACCGTATGTATAAATGCCCATTTGAAGCTCTAAATCAACAGGGATGGGGAAAGTGTTCTTGGACTCCAACTCCAATAATCCCTTAGCATTGGTCATGCTGGCTGAGGCTGATGGGAGCTGGAGTCCAACAACATCTGCAATAATAATAACAACAACAATAATAATTTATTATTTGTACCCCGCCCATCCTGTGGGTTAAACCACAGAGCCTAGGACTTGCCAATCAGAAGGTCGGTGGTTCGAATCCCCGCGACGGGGTGAGCTCCCGTTGCTCGGTCCCTGCTCCTGCCAACCTAGCAGTTCGAAAGCACGTCAAAGTGCAAGTAGATAAATAGGTACCTTTCCAGGAGGGAGGTGAACGGCGTTTCTGTGCGCTGCTCTGGTTCGCCAGAAGCGGCTTAGTCATGCTGGCCACATGACCTGGAATCTGTACGCCGGCTCCCTCGGCCAATAAAGCGAGATGAGCGCCGCAACCCCAGAGTCGGCCACAACTGGACCTAACAGTCAGGGGTCCCTTTACCTTTACCCCGCCCACCTGGCTGGGCCTCCCCAGCCACTCTGGGCGGCTTCCAAGAAAGATTAGAAATACAAGGGCACACATTCCCCATCCCTACTTTAAACAAAAGCAGATGGGTGGGCTGAAGTACAAGGCTTTTCATCTATCTTTCCCTGGCCCTTCAAATGAGTCTAGCTCTCAGTCTCTTCCTTGGAGGTAGAAGGAGAGAGCTGCATGTTATGGCAAAGGTAAGCTAAGGCAAGGCGCAGAGAAGCTGTCAGCTTTACCGGGTGTGCAATGTGCTTAGCCACCTTGTGATTCTGAGTTGGAAATACATCAGTATATAACTGTCCAACTTCCACTCATCCACATTATTTGAACACAAACAATGCCCTCCGTTGAGGAGCTGCATTCACAAATGGCCTGGCTATGATCTTAGGAACACAGACTCCCAATCTCATGTTACTTGTACAGTGGTGCCCCGCAAGACGAATGCCTCGCAAGACAAAAAACTCGCTAGACGAAAGGGTTTTCCGTTTTTTGAGTCGTTCCGCAAGACGAATTTCCCTATGGGCTTGCTTCGCAAGAAGAAACGTCTTGCGAGTTCTTGCGAGTTTGTTTCCTTTTTCTCTGCAACCCTTTCTGTGCCATGAAACAAATATACCTTTGGAATCCCGCCCAGGGTAAAAGCATCTGGTGGAGGAAGTAACCAGGGGAAACCAGAGTGTAGAGGCAGGGTTAGGCAGCACCTGCCCACCACATCTGTGAGGTGAGTCACAACGTCCCCTGCTGCTTTTCAGCTTGTAGACGACAAGCCAGGTTCCCACACCCAGCCCTACTGCCAGCCACATGTTGCAAGGCCCAGATTAATCAGGCAGAATACTGCCTGAACTTTTCTTCCTTAGATCTTCCGCGGGGAAAAGAAGCTAACAAAATGGCTAAGCCTAGCAGGTAACTCTATTGATCTCTATTTTTTTATTTTTGGTTTGAACATTTATTTTATGGAAGAAGACGGGGGATACTTTAAATAGCTACATACATAATAAATGAAAACATATACGAACTCTGGGATGGAATGCCCCAAAGGTCTGTGATTCTGAACCAGTCTGGAATCCTTATGCCCCATCCAGTTCCCAGTTTCAGTGTCCAGACCTTGCTCAAGTACCCCTTCGTATTCTACCAGAGGACAGGGATGGCTAGCTCTAGAGGGTAGCAAGGGTGGGGATCTGCTGGGAACCCAAGACAAGCAAGGGGCCCATTGCCCCCATTTACATTATGAGCACCCAAAATACTGGTGGTAGTGTGTGAGAATTCCTGTTCTGTGCAGCTTAAGGGGGTCCACTGAAGGGACCTTTCTGGAAGACACACACCCCTTAAATCCTGGGAGAGGAATAGATATAAGTGGCAGCAATATTCCCAACAAGATTTAAAATAATAATAATTATTATTATTCATACCCTGCCCTCCCCAGCCAAGACCGGGCTCAGGGCGGCTAACACCAAATATAAAAACAATTGATTAGAATACAGTGAATTTTAAGAGCGTTTGTTGGAATTGCTCTCTTTTCTTACGCATTGTAAAATGAAGACAAATATCACAGATGTGGTTGCCCTCTCTAAATGACACGCTTCCCCTCAAACTTCCCAGCAGATGGAGCTGCAGGGCAGCTTCCAGAAAGCAAAAGCTGGTTACTGTTTCCCAAGTCCCACCTAGGTATCCTCATCACCCTGTTCAGCTCACGGTTTGCAAGAAGAGGATGAGATCCTGCCAAGCTGGCCAGGGAAGGAAGGATGTCCTTCTTCACAAGAGGAAAAGCAGAGTGGGAAAGGCCAGGGAAGCCACCGTGGCTTTTGCATGGAAGCTGCTGCCATCAGCTTCTGACCCCTCTTCCTCTTCCATTTAGAACTTTCAAGGAATTCCAGAACTTCCTGAAAACTGACTATGAGATCATTTCATCTGAGGACACAGGAGGCTAACCCAAAGGCACTGTTTACCACAAAGAGCACCTTCAGGTGCAAAAAGCAGGCAGGACAGGAGTGGCGAGGGATGGGGGTGCTCCACAGGAAAATATTGTGGGCCCCAATCCAGATATAGCTGCTTTGTCTTTAAAATTAAGAATGCTGTTAAAAAGAGTCTGAAGGTGTTTTGGCTATTAGATCACACAGCTAGCTGCCAGTCATATATGTTAATAATAATAATAATAATAATAATAATAATAATAATAATAATAATAATTTTATTTATACCCCACCCTCCCCAGCCAGAGCCAGGCTCAGGGCAGCTAACGCCAGTAAAATTACAATAAAGGCATAATAGGGGGGGGGGGACAAACCAATTTAAAATACAGGTTAAAATGCAATTTAAAATGCAGGCTGATTTTATAAGTAGCCCGTAAATCAAAGCCGTAAGCGGAAGGAAACAGAAGGGCCAGACTGAGTCCAAACCAAAGGCCAGGTGGAACAGCTCTGTCTTTCAGGCCCTGCGGAAAGATGTCAAGTCCCACAGGGCCCTGGTCTCTTGTGACAAGAGCGTTCCACCAAGTTGGGGCCAGTACTGAAAAGGCCCTGGCCCTAGTTGAGACCAATCTAACCACCTTGCGACTTGGGACCTCCAAAGTGTTGTCATTTGTGGACCTTAAGGTCCTCTGCGGGGCAACAAGGCACACAAAAAACCCCTCAAGAAATGTTTGCGTATGTAAGTGAACAAGCTTGACACACCCCACTCCAGAGCTCAGCATATCTAGCCAGCTCTGGTTCTTTCTTTCTGGACAAGCAGCTCCTCTTGCCGTTCTCCCCACAACCCTGCCATGATGCGCACCCCCAGTATCCATACCAGGGAAATGACAAAGTACATGGCAAGGCCTTGTCTGGGAATGGAGTTTATTTATCAAAATAGCGTTATGGCTTCAATCAGATTACATTATGGAATTACATCTGAAGACAAGACGTAGGTAGGCAGGGTGACTTGCAGGACATGAGTTCCATGGATGGCGCTATTAATTCACAGATTGCAGGCGGCGACCCAGTAACTCAGATCTCTGCCGCGGCAATGATCTCTCCAGCCATACCTAAGGAGAAAGGGGGAGCAGGGAGAGAAAGAAATGCAGACAGCATGCGAAGCCAGTCATGAGCCAGATGGATCCATAGCCTTACTCTGTATATGGCAGCTTCTGATGTACTTCCATTGTAATGAAATGCAAAAGTGTGACATGATAGCATCAGGCTGTGCATTTCTCCACATCTGCCTTGTGTTGCTGGAGGACTGTGGGGAATTTGAATAGTGGCTCACAGAACCAGCCATCTGGTATGGGGGCCCAGGGTAGCTGTCAGTCTCCGTGGTCCCTGCTAGGATGGGGACGTTGGTGGAAACCAAATGCTGGACCCAGCAGGGTTCTTCTTAACTGAGGGGCCAGCAAAGTTTGGAGGTCCTAGTTGTACAACGGTGTGTCCTGAATGCATGCCCTTGTTGAGAACAGCAATCTGAGCACACCATTAGTTAGACCCCCCCCACAGATGTTGGGGAACCTGTGGCCCTCCAGATGTTGCTGCACCACAACTCCAATCATCCCACCCCACTGGCCATTATGGTTGAGGCTAATGCAAGTTGGGAGTCCAACAATATCCTGGGCAGGGGAGCACAGGTTTCTCACAGCTGACACAGACAAAGGACACGGAGAATGCTTATTTATAGTATCTCCCTGAAATTGCTGAGAGGAGAAATCAGACTCTGTGTTCTTGACAGGGTGGTTATTCTTCTCGTGTGTCTATGACTCACTTGCCTATGTGATTATCTGGACATCTCCACTACTTTTGGGGTCTCTCTTTGGCCCACTTGTCTTTGGGGTCTGAAACTTGGAACTGGGTCATACCAATTTAGATTGCCAGTGGGGATTCACAGGATTGCATGCTCCTTCGTGCAAAAATATCCCTGAACATAACAAAACTCATTGTCAGATAGCATGTCTATGTATGGTGTTGTTTTGTTTTGTTTTGTTTCGTTTCGTTTCATTTCGTATGAAGAAGCATCCAAGTCTTTGAGTGCAATCTGAGTGATGCAGCACAGACTCAGGTTTACAACCTCAGAAAGAACTAGGCCTTAATCTGCACTTAAATTATCTTTTTGGGGTATCCTTGCCTTGTCTTGTGTGCCTAAAAAATCTGAATCTCTTTGCTCTGTAGATAATTTACTGCAGTGCCCTCTCTTTGTGGGACAGTCTGGTCCAGAATGCAGAGGTGATCTGTGCTGGAGTGATAGTCCTCCTGGCTTTGCGCAAAGTGAGTGCAGGGAATGGACCAGAACTCTCCAGCATCTTCAGTTTAAAAGGATCAGGTGATGGATCAGGTGATGGGAAAGACTCATTTCTGCCTGAGAACCTGGAGAACTACTGCCACACAGATTAATCTCAGTACTAGACGGCATTGACTTGCAATAAGTTAGTTTCATATGTCTAGATGACTATGTGTTCATGAGTACCCAAACTTGAGGTTCAGTCCCAATGCCAGATTTCAGGACCCAGGCTATTGGGGAATACAACTGTGTGTGTGACTGCATCTGCAGTTCTGTTATTTGAAATATTTCTCCCACTCAAACACTGATCAGGATGGCAAATTTTTAAAATTATTTTTACTACTATTAATTCAAGGTTTCAAACCAGAAATCTTAAGCAATCATTCCTTCCTTGCCTACCCTCCAATAAGAACTGGAAAATGGAATTGGCACAGGTGCTTACTGCCAATGGGATTTTAAGGCTAGATGGACAGCTACCAGAAAGAGGAGATAATACAGAATGGAAAGATGGGTGGAGCAGGTAGACAAGGCTACTGAAAGACAAACTCATCCCCTTACCAGTCTGCCAAGCCTTCTGGTTCAGCTGTAGCTCGCTTGAGACAGATTATGTCATCAATAATTTCTTCAGTAAGTAGATCTAGGGTGTGAGGAGGAAATGGCAATATTATGTACTGTACAATAATATACTGTTGGCATCTGTCTGTCTTGAGAGACAATGGAGTGTGCCTCTGGGGGTGAAGTCAAATCACTATATTAGCAGTATCAAAGTGAACCCCCCCCCCAGGGTGCAGGACAGGCAGATTGTATGGCGGTCCTGAGTTGCCCAGATGACAAGTCCTTGCTGATGTGGTCCAAAGGAAAGCAGAGAAATATGTTTGGCACCAGCTTGGCTACAGGAGTTGCCAGATGGAGGTGCACAAGGAGCCACCCAACTGCCTTAGGGACTCCACTCTGGATTCATGTAGTGTTTACTCCCTTGCCTATTCCTCTCCTGAAGATATCCCACAAGGCAGCAGAGATTTAGGATCAGATTTTCCTTCTCCTAGATGAGCTACCTTCCCAGGTTGACGAGCCTTATCTACCCCTCAATTCCCTCTACAGCACATGCAAAAACTTCCTTCTTGACCGTTGAACCCTCTAATGGTCTCATTAATACACACTGAGATAAATATTGTTAAATAATTATTTATACTGAGCTATCTGTGTGCAGCAGTTTCAGCAGAGTGCAAAAGGCCAGATTGAAACAGATTGTTTGCAGGTTGGTCCTATCATTAGGCAGAGTGAAGCAGCTGCTTCAAGAGGCAAATGTCCAGCAAGGGAGGGACTACGTTGAGATTGAGATCTTCTCAAAGGAAGATTAAGGAGTGCTTAGGGCTTGTGGGGGTGTACTTTGATGCCAGTGACAATTTCTTTTGATTTCCAAACATGCCCCTGTGTCCCCAAAGGTCGGTGACCCTGGCCTAATGAAAGGGCAATGAGTGGTTGGTGGTTGGGTGGCTAAAACAAGAGAGTTGGAACAGCCTGTGGTTCAGAGGAAGTGATGGCCAGAGGAAAGAGTCTCAGGGAGGGAAGCAAAGGGTTGCAGGGGAAGAGATGTTAAAGAGAGGAGGAAGTGGGAAATTCTCATATGGATCTGAAAGCAAAGCCCAGATCTCAAGTTACAGGCCCCTATTAATAATATAACAGTGTTTCTGTGGCAGGTTTCCAAAGCGTACAAAGCACTTTAAATACATTAGCTCAGTAATCATTACAGCAATTATTTAAAACAGATTTCATTTACTCAGTTAAACATAGGTGCCCTTATACATGGGACTCAGCTACACTCATTGATTATATTGTTATAACTGCTTTATAAACATGTGACACCGGATGGTGCTGTAGAGCTATAGATTCGTCACCAATGGGATTTTTCCATTAAGAGTGTTCATAACACGTTTTTTTCTGCAGTGTATATAGATCCAGCCTGGGTCAGACTATAATTTTATTTTATTTTACTTTCTGACAAGTGCAATATTGTCTACTCTGATTGGCAGAGGTTTCCCAGGAACTTTGACAGAGACTCTTTCCCATCACAGAAGCATGAGAAGAGCATTGTTGGATCAGGCCAGAGGCCTATCTTGTCCAGCATCCTGTTCTTACAGTGGCCAACCAGATGCGTTTGGGAAGCCTCCAAGCTGGATTTGACCGCAACAGCATTCTCCCCACTTGTGGTTATCACCAACTGGTGTTTAGAAACATACTGTCTACAACAATGGATGTAGAACGTGGTCATCACAGCTAGTAATCTTTGACAGCCTTACACTCCATGTATTGTTCAACAGTGGAACAGATTCTCACAAGAGCTGGTGGACTCTCCTTCCTTGGAGGTTTTTAAGCAGAGGCTGGAGGACCATCTGTCATGTATGATCTAGCTTAGATTCCTGCATTGCAGGGGGTTGGACTAGATGACCTTTGGAGGTCCCTTCCAACAGGGATCTGTCCTACATCTTCTGCTGTGAAGACAGATGCAAAGAATACATTCTGCTTCCCTGAAATCTCTTTATCCTCCTTTAGCACACCTCTGATTTCCTTGTTGTCCAAAAGTTCAACTGCTTCCTTAGGTTTATGTTTCTAGCAATGGGCTCATCGCATTCTGTTTGGGTATCCCTTGGTATCTGCTTGCACTTATCTTGCCAAGGTTTGTACTCCTTTTGTTCTTTTCAATTGGACATTACTTCCCTTTTCTTCCTTCTTGACTCTAATACTCTCCTTGACTCTTCTCCTTAATCACGTTGCATCCCCTTGGGCCTAGTGATCTGCAATATACATTATAGCCCAGCTTCTCTTATGGTGGTTTTGAGCAACCCACAAGCAGGCAGTTCCACACGATACATTCAAAGCATATTCAACACCAATCTAAAGTACATGGCTTCCCCCCAAAGAATTCTGTGAACTGTAGTTTGTTATGGTTGCCAAGAACTGTAGTTCTGTGAAGGGGGAACTGCAATTCCGAGGGCCTTCTGGCAGTTCCCACACTGCGAAAAGTGAAGCTACAGGGAACCAGGCAGAGGGCCTTCTCAGTAGTGGCACCCACCCTGTGGAATGCCCTTTGGTCAGATGTTAAGGAGATGAGTAATTATATAACATTTAGGAAATATCTGAAGGCAGCCCTGTAAAGGGAAACTTTAGAACGATTAATGTTTTACTATGTTTTTATATATGCTGGAAGCTGCCCATAGTGGCTGGGGCAACCCAGTCAGAAGGGTGAGGTATAATAATAATAATTATTATTATTATTATTATTATTCCCAGAATCCTTTGGGGGAAGCCATGTGCAATGAATGTGGATTTGCCCCTTTTTCGAGAAATTTGACCCTGCTGTTACAGCCTGAGCCTTACTTAATATGCCAGGGATCTTCACACAGGCCTTTCAACATGTAATGTCTATGTCTCTCCAGCACTGGACTATTACCCCACCCTAAAAATCCATGCAGTCTCTTAATTGAGTGACAGCCATTACATCACCCTGATTTTTAATGGCTGGTGTTGCAGCTGTGGCTATGTGGATTCTAGCAAATTCTCAGAACATCTGCTGGAGATTAGAAGACTGCAGCAGAGCTAGTTATGAGTGTTCTCTGCAAAGGAATCCCTGAGAAGGATCACTAGTTTTAAATAATTTGGAGGTTCCATTTACAATTAAGAGGCATACAAATTCTGTTAAACAGATTTGCCAGGCCAGACTGTGGGCTTGCTGTGCCCAGCATGGAGGTTGCACCATAACCCAGGCACTCACCCTGCCTTCTTGCAATGAAACTCACCAAAGCAAGATAAACTGCACAGGTTCTTTGATAGAGTGTGTCGATCAGCACACCAGGAGCGACTGTTGATCTGGAAGATGCCGTATTCGGAGCTGCCATCTGAGTTATGCATCACAGTTTCCGTGTTGAAGCCACTTGCAAAGTACGCCAAACAGATCCCTAAGATGGACAGGTGGACAGGTTAACCACTTTCCCCCCCAGAAAGGAGTTGTTAGGAAAGCAGATTTTATCAGAGATGAAATTTGTCTCAAGGAAAATGTGAGTGGGCTTTCCCTCACTGGAACTCAGTTCTGGCTCCTCTCAGGTGGGTGCCACTGTCATCATCATCATCATCATCATCATCATCATCATCATCAATTTTATTTATATCCCGCCCTCCCCAGCCGAAGCCGGGCTCAGGGCGGCTAACAACAATAAAACAGTACAAAAGTACAGCACAAACAACACTCTAAAATCATTCATTATAAAATTAATTAATTCAAGCCACTGGCAACCATTGGGCCAGAGCTCCGCGAAGATTGCCGAGGGAGGGAGTCAGGCTGTGCCCTGGCCAAAGGCCTGGTGGAACAGCTCTGTCTTGCAGGCCCTGCGGAAAGATGTCAAGTCCCGCAGGGCCCTAGTCTCTTGTGACAGAGTGTTCCACCAGATCGGAGCCAAAGCCGAAAAAGCCCTGGCTCTAGTTGAGGCCAGCCTAACTTCTCTGTGGCCTGGGACCTTCAAGATGTTTTTATCTGAAGACCGTAAGTTTCTCTGTGGGGCATACCAGGAGGCGGTCCTAGGCCGTATAGGGCTTTAAAGGTTAAAACCAGCACCTTAAACCTGATCCTGTACTCCACCGGGAGCCAGTGCAGCTGGTATAGCACCGGGTGAATGTGATCTCGCAGCGAAGACCCCGTAAGGAGTCTCGCTGCAGCATTCTGCACCCGCTGGAGTTTCTGGGTCAATCTCAAGGGCAGCCCCACGTAGAGCGAGTTACAATAATCCAGTCTGGAGGTGACCGTCGCGTGGATCACAGTGGCTAGGTCAGGGCGAGAGAGGTAAGGAGCCAACTGCTTAGCTTGGCGGAGATGGAAAAATGCCGCCTTTGTTATAGCTGCAATCTGTGCTTCCATGGAAAGGGAGGTGTCGAAGATTACACCCAAACTCTTAACGCATGGTGCTGGCACTAATTGCGCCCCCGCAAGAGATGGGAGTTGCCCCCCCAATCCCATATCGTCCCCTCCCAGCCACAGGACCTCTGTCTTCGAAGGATTTAGCTTCTACCGACTCCCACGTAACCATCCAGCCACAGCTTCCAAACATCTGGTCAGTGTGTCTGGGGCCGAGTCAGGATGGCCATCCATCAACAGATAGAGTTGGGTGTCATCAGCATACTGATGGCAACCCAACCCAAAACTCCGGACAAGCTGGGCGAGGGGGCGCATAAAGATGTTGAAAAGCATCGGGGAGAGTATCGCACCCTGAGGTACTCCACACACCAAGGAGTGGCGCGATGACAATTCCCCCCCAAGCGCCACCCTCTGTCCCCGACCAGAGAGAAACGAGCGCAGCCATTGAAGGACTGTGCCCTGGATGCCCCACGTCGGCAAGGCGGTGGTCCAGAAGTTCGTGATCAACCATGTCGAAAGCTGCTGACAGATCTAGAAGAATCAGCAGCCCCGACCCACCTCGATCCAGCTGTCTACGAAGATCATCTGTTAGGGCAACCAGAGCCGTCTCGGTCCCATGACCAGTGCGGAAGCCGGACTGGAATGGATCCAGAGCCGATGTTTCATCCAGAAACCCACCAAGCTGTTCAGCAACCGCTCTCTCAATCACCTTACCCAGGAACAGAAGATTCGAAACCGGGCGGTAATTGGATAGATCTAAATATAAGTGAACGAGGGACCTCTTTTTCTAGGAAAATAGCGCTGGATATAATTATATGACAATTATCGTTCAAAAGTCACACCTCAAAATTTTGAGATGCAGTTTCCCAACCAACCAGTCTTAAAAAATGCATTTATTAAGGGAAAGGGTATATAAAAATGTATACATTGGTGAAAATGACATATAAAATACATTATGTTGAGGAGAATTGCTTTTAAAAGGTGCATATTAGTAAAAGCTGCATACAAAAATGTGTATATTAGGGGAAATTAAAGCTAAAATAGGGATGAATCTTTATGAAGATTTTGGTGCAGAAATGTGGAAAGCTGAATTTAGGAGTGGAAAGCTGAGTGAAACTGAAATAGACAGAATCACTCATCCCTAGCTGTTCTGCAGGCAAACATGCTAGCGGAAGAGATATATTTTGAAAAGGATCTTGGGATTAGCAGGATGCGTTCTGCACACCCACAGTGTCAACATGCAAGCTCAGAAGGATTTGACTTTCTTTGATACTGATCTTCAGTCTGATACAGTACTAAAGGTAAAGGTACCCCTGCCCATACAGGCCAGTCGTGTCCGACTCTAGGGTTGTGCGCCCATCTCACTCAAGAGGCCGGGGGCCAGCGCTGTCCGCAGACACTTCCGGGTCACGTGGCCAGCATGACAAAGCTGCATCTGGCGAGCCAGAGCTGCACACGGAAATGCCGTTTACCTTCCCGCCAGTAAGCGGTCCCTATTTATCTACTTGCACCCGAGGGTGCTTTCGAACTGCTAGGTTGGCAGGCGCTGGGACCGAGCAACGGGAGCGCACCCCGCCGCGGGGATTCGAACCGCCGACCTTTCGATTGGCAAGTCCTTGGCGCTGAGGCTTTAACCCACAGCGCCACCCACGTCCCGATACAGTACTAGAAAAATATAATAATAATAAAATAGTTACCCCCCAATTTCCTCTTTGTGGACGATTGGGATAGATAGTACGGTTAAGTGGGTGGATAGAAAATGGTAGCCTTTCCTATAGTAGGGACATTAGATTCCTACCCTGTACCCACCAAAAGCTCTTCCCAGCTCCCCATTGCCTTCTAGCCGTTACCAGAAGATGCAAGGCACTTTTAATTTCTGCCAGCCGCCACCCACCCCGCAACCTGTAGCCAAATTCTGCAGTGTGTCCTACCAGAGTGCACTGGCATTCTCACAGCTTAAAGTAAACTTCGTTCTGCATTTTGCAGTAGCTTAGTACATTTCACTGTAGTGAAACATCTAATGGGGCATACCACTGGCATGGGAGACACTGAAGGAATCCCTTCTGATTTGAATCATTTCTTCAATGGACAATAGCAACATAGCATCATTATACTACCAGCAGCTGTATGGTAGGGCAACAAAAATAACCATCACTATTTATGTAATGCTGTGAAATCCCTAAAGCTGTGCCCATCACTTGTGGCATAGCCTTTTGGTTGGACTATAACCAGCACCAGCAACTTATTGCATACTCTGTAAAAGTGCCCAGGAGACAGAAAATTATGTTGGGGAAGAGAGAAGGGAATTCCCCTTGCTCCTCGGGTGGGGTGGGGGTGGGGAGATGCAAGGATGTGTTAAAGAAAACTAGAAAGGGAGAGAAAAGGTTAATATTTATTATTTTGTTAACATATAAATAAACTGGGACTAGAAAGGAAGGAGGACGCTGTTAGAGGAGGAGAAAGTGAATGTAAAAAGAGGAGAGGAGGGATGAAAGGTGTGAGAGATAAGGTACAGGTTGGATGCGAAAGGAGAAAAGGAGAAGAAATTACAGGAGATGGATAAAAATACAATCTGAGGCATGGTGGGTGGGGGAGGAAAAATATAAAAGAAAAGAGCTCCTCTACAGAAGCCATGAATCAGCAAATTCTGCAGAAAATGAGGAGGCTGGTTCATAAGATGCACAGAGCAAATGTCTGTATTCAGGTTAGCAAAAACAACACAGCTGTGGAACTTCTTCCCACAATAAAAATTCTGTGGCAAACAATTCAGCAATTTCCAAAGGTAGAATATTCAGTTGCCAGTTGATTATGCAAACTCTGTCTCCATCTTCTACCACTTTGTCTCTGGCTCCACCCCAGTGCCACCATTTTGTGACTGGTGGGCCTCAGTAATTTTCAATCATTTCAAGTGGGCCCTTAGGGTAGAAAGTCTGAGAAGCTTTCCAAAGCATAATGTCCATTGTTGTTTTCTTCAAAGTGGATTTGTCGTACTAGAGCAACAGAGTGCTTTAATCTACTTTTAATGCAGAAACCTGTAATTTCAGCATGCACTTGAAACCCGGCTGCAAAATATTGAGACTGGAGGCTAGAGCTGCCATACTTCAAAAAGTAAAAACCAGGAAACCACCAAAATTGTTGAGCTTTTTAAAGGGAAACCCTAAAATTCACCCCGGACGTCAATTCCACCTTTGAAATCCCAGTACAGTGGTACCTCGGGTTAAGTACTTAATTCGTTCCGGAGGTCCGTTCTTAACCTGAAACTGTTCTTAACCTGAAGCACCACTTTAGCTAATGGGGCCTCCTGCTGCCGCCGCACCACCGGAGCACAATTTCTGTTCTCATCCTGAAGCAAAGTTCTTAACCCGAGGTAATATTTCTGGGTTAGTGGAGTCTGTAACCTGAAGCGTATGTAACCCGAGGTACCATTGTATTGTCCAGGAAAATCTGAGCATATGGCAGCCAGAGCAAGTTGGGAAACTGGTTTCTTGGGGCCACTTTAATTTCTGCCCACACACTCAATGGCTTTCTGCAAACTTCTCCTTGCCCACATACAAGCTGATCCTGCCAGTTTTGGTGATGCACCATGTCTTCATACCCTCCCACAAAACACAGTAAGCAAACTGACAACCGCTCATTGGCTACTCACAGTTAGCTAAGCTGTAGCCCTCATGCCCATCCATTCCCCAGCGTTTCAGTGTCTGTGCCAGCTCACAGCGACTGTAGATCTTGCTACGGACTTTCAACGCAAGGCAGGCCATAAGGGGCAGCAGCAAAAGAGCCTTCATCTCTTCCCAGCGGCCTGGTCCTGCTGTCCCTGTTGCTAAGCAGGAGGAAGAGGGGACTTTTTCAGGCTGACCAGATCTACAAAAATGAAATGTAGGGAAGAGAGAGTGACTTGGAGATCATCCCGGGAGGAGAAGGATACATTACTATTGGGGAGAGTTATCGTGATGTAGCAAGGAGACAAGATGTGCTGTGTGGGCATCACTACCAGGATAGCTGGAACTGACGTGCAGCTGCCCCAGGGGAGCCACTGAATTGCAGGTGGCCGGACTTCTCAATGAAGAACCTTCTAAAACTAGAGTGACCTCACCCACCCATTGGATCTTTCTGGCTAGGAAGGAATATAGAGGTCTTCCTGTCCCAGCTGAGCCTTGCATCATGGTTCATGGCCTAGGGCCTGGTCTCCTCTTAGGAGAAGAGACCATGGACACATGGGAGCATAATGGACTAGGAGGTAATTTTGCCCTTGGAACTTGCCTCCAATGTTCCTACCTGCTTAGAAATTCCAGCACCAGGCACCTGAAAAGGCTACATTACAGTCCAAGGACTCGAGCGTAGAGGCTGAAGTGCAGAACTTGGAAACCTGTGGACCTCCAGTTGCTATTGGACTTCAGTTCCCATCAGTCCCGGCCAGTGTGGCTAATGGTTAGGGATGATGGAAGTTATATTCCAGCAGCATCTGCAACACCCCAGTTTTCCCAGCCATGCCATAGTGGGACCATAGTGGGACCCCAGCCACCCTTGTGCTACTGGAGACAGGAGCTTATAAAGCAAGATGGGCCCCTTTTAAGAGTAGAAGTGCCACTCATGAGGGCTGAGGCTGGCTGTCTAGCAGAACCTGTAGCCCCACTTAAGGCTCAGTCTGGGCTTGCTGGCTGTTGCTGTTGCAGCAACACCAAAGTCTGATTCCTCTGGCTTCTAGCCTAGTTTCCAACTGGAGCTGTCCAGGGTGCTACTTACCTTGGCCTCTGCTTTGCCTAATTTCACTTATCTGGACCCATCCTCTGCTCTGCTTACTTCTGCCCTACTGGTGCTTGACCTCTGCATGAGCTGAATCTGCTTACTGGATCCTGAGCCTGGACTTCGCAACCTTGAGTCCCTTGAATCTGTGCTTAGTACATGCCCCCATTTCCCCCTGGTTGGGACCACTAGCTGGGATCGGACATCTTGCTTGAGCATCAGGGGATTCCTGAGCTCTGGTGTGTTCCTGCATCTGTGGTTAGTCCAGACTTGCAGATTTCTCCTTGACTCTATTGCCCCTTTCCTCCTCAGTGCTTGTCCCATGACCCAGCACTGGCAGTCACTGAAGGCTGTTGCTTGGCAAAAGTAAATGCATGGGAAAGGTTGGGGTGGCTTAGTGCAGGCACCACAATACAGCAATTTGAAAATGACCAGATACAAATAAATAAACTGCCACGATCTTGATTTATTTGCATGTACATCTTGGGTATAAACACATGTACCACCTGTACACATGCACTACCTGTACATGTGCACAGATTGCATCCATATGTACACAACATAACACCTGGTTGACTAAGTGTTTTATTACCCACAAGGCTTCATGGAGGCAGAAGCCCTGCCTCTCAAATTAAGTGCATTGCTCTGTCTTGATGCCTCACACTGTGTTTCGGCTACTACATTGCCTCAGAGCACAGCCCCTGCCTTTTCCCTGGGGATCTACAAACTGCCTTGGGGGACTGGTTGCTCTAATTTCAATTCAAAAAGATATGAGCAGTCTCTTCTGGTTCCGAGAGGTTGGTGATTCACTCTCAATCTGTGGTGAGTTCCATTCAGAATCCAGGCTTGGTGGATTTAGGTGCCTTGAGACCTCCTGGCAAATGGTCCAGACTCTTGGTAAAGGGTGTGGCTAACAGAGGAATTAAAAGCTTTCCTCTTGGCAACATCCTCACCTAACTTATTATCCTCATGCCAATTATTCTTCCAGGGGAAGAAAAGCAGGAAACATACATAACAGTGTGAACTGTGCAGCATGTCCTCTTGAATATTGCCTTAGAGCAGTGTCTGCCTAACCCAGTGTTCCCCATATTTCTGACACCTGAGGCACACAATTTTTCCAAATGAAAACTGGAAGCATGTGTCCCTCTCAAACCCAAAAGGACCAGAAGGAGATGGGCAGGTTGGACGTCTTATGATTCTGGCACTTAATGGTCTCTACTTCAGGTATATTTGGACCATTCCATTGGTCCATTCCAGATGTAGAGAGACTGTGGGGGGGCATTTATTGCCATCTCAAAGGATGGTGAGTTGAATGAGATTTCCTGGGAAACTATCATTATTTTAACGGCATAATATTCATGGTAAATTGTGTATCACAACACAAAGATACACATGGTGTTTCTCAACACAAAGATTGGGAGCGACTGACCCTACTAACCTAGCAAGGTTTGCCTGATGAAGGTGGAGTTCAAATCCATTTCAAATTAGCGTAGTGGGACTTCTAACGTAGGCAAGAATTAGGCCTCAGCTTTTCGTCTTCAAGATGCCAAGTCTACAGCTCCAGAAGCCATACAGTGCTAACTAGCAGAATGAGGAGCCTACCTTTGCCCAAATGCCTGCCTGAACCTCTCCAGGGCCACCACAAAGTTCTTAAACAGCCCAGCAAGTTGCAGCAGGCAATGCACCCCACCCAGTGTTGGCAGTTCATCTGGCTTCTAGAACCTCAGCTCTGAGGTCGCCCTGTGATGTCACAGCCTGTTACCACTCCCCTTGAAGAGTCAAGCCCAGTCTCTCAATTCTGGCCTAAGATGGTTTTTGCTGCCTAAAGCAGAGCACCAAATGATGCCTCCACCCCACCCTGGGATCTTGGGGCATCATTCAGAGACTATTTTCTGCTTTCATCTGCATTCTTCTAAATGCCACCATCTGCTTCACCTTGTTGCATGATAGGACTGGTGCTGCAGGCTATAGGTCCTGAAGTACAATTACCTACCAGCACCAGAAAACATGGCCAATGGCCAGTGATGATGGGAGTTATAGTTCAACAATTTCTGGAAGGCTAAAGGTGGAAACCTGATGTAGAGCAAAAGCATGGAGGGGAATTGTGACCCACTTGTTCTTTCCCTAACCTCTGTGAATCTGCTGGCCTCACTCCCAACCTCCAAACCTGCAGTAGAAGTGAGGAATGGGCTGTATGCATGGGCACATGTACACATGTAGAGCTTGTTCTCATCTTCTGGTGAATGTACTAAGTCAGGTCAGTGGAAGTGCAGAGGTCAAGAACGCAGCCACGAGGCACAATCCTATTTACCCTTCATGTTTTCAGTCTGCATGTAAATCTAAGGAGGAGAATACACACTTTCTGCACTCCCAACCACACAATTCAAAAGTCACTTTGAAGTAACAGGGGCTGTTGGCTTGCTAAGTCCTTTCTGGAACATCAAACACTTAAAGGCACACACAGCATGAATGGACTCCCATCCCTGTGGTAGAACTATAAATGAGATAAAATTCCTAAGGAGATAATAGCAACAATAAAAAGTTTGGTTAGGAAAAGGCATCAAACTGGGTCAAGAATGCAGAGTTCTGCATTCTTGACCCATTTTTTGCATGCTCAAGGGAAACATGTGGAGAAAATAGCAATTTCGTGCTTTCCTACCTTACGGAGGCAGCAAACAGGGACATTTTAGGGAGCTACAAGGAAGACCTCTGTGTGAGTGTTCCTTAGGAACACCTACATTTCTAGCCAACTCACTGGTTCTTCATGCTGAGTTCATGATAACTAGGTTCTGACTTTGCTGTTGAAGGCGGAACCACTGGTGGAGACATTACCGTTGCGTTCAGTTCCTGCTTGCAGGCTTCCCAGATGCATCTGGTTGGCTACTGCTGAGAACAGAATGCTGGACTACATGGTCCCTTGGTCTGATCTAGCAGGGCTGGAGAGCTGCTGCAGCCCCTGTGCTGGTTTGCGGCCGTCTGATGTGGTGGAGGATGTTGTTACATCACTAATGTTGGCTTGAAGTCAGATTCACACACCAGAGATAACCATCTTCTCCTTTGCCTCACCTTGTGTGTGAATATATCCCAGAGTGGGAGTTTAGGGTTTCCATTTTGGGAATCCTCCCACCACAATGTAGCCATATTTAGGGAACAGTGAACACACTTGAGGATGGGGCAAAATTGTCTTCATCCCTGTGCAGGTTCCTTGCAGGCATTCCCTTGAACCTGCACCCTTCTGGGGCAGAAACTGCCACCACAATGCTACTGCAGCTTCTGCCATACCTCTAGTTCATTGTACCTCTAATGAATGCCTCTGTAGGACTACCCAGACTAAAATCTCCCCCTACTGAAAACTGAAATGTCACCCCAGCTGCACCCTTACTAGTTTGACTAGTGAAGGAGAAGAAAATGTGCAATCAGTACTCCTCCTAGCTGCAAAAGTGGGCTGGAGCCCATCAATTAGACTCATTCATTGGATTCAAAGAATCAACACTTGGTCAAGACTTAACTATGATTTGTAAAAGCTTATTGACATATAGCGCTATGGGAGGGCTGGAGATTATTATTTCCTGCCATCTGCCACCCCCATACCTTGTGCCATGTCCTGAGGGCACAGCCTCTCCTCTCCACATACGATTGCCAATTAGTAATAATGAGGAAGGCTGCCCACTGGGACCCAGAGGAAGGCTTAGCAATCACAAGGGCCTAATCACATTAAACTGCAATCGAAGGGCAATCAGCACAACAGCAACAGTCGATGCACAATTTCAGGGCTCATCCTTCTACTAACTTCCCAGAAGCTTTGGGGGGTTGCGGGGAGCCACACAGGCGGTATAAAGAAACAATAAACAAGAGCACAAAGCATCGCATTGCTGAATGAGACCATCTTCTAGCCCACCGTCACGTTTCCGAAAAGGCAACCCAGATGTTTCTGGGGTTGGACTAGATGACCCTCAGGGTCCCTTCCAACTCTAATTCTAGTTTTCTAAGGCGCATGTGCAATGGCCACACCCTGCTGTTACTCCCCTGTTCTCAGCGGTAGGGTTTCCAAACGTGGAAAGATTCTGTTCTATCATATCTAATGATCAGTCTATCCTCTGTACATGTTATCTATTCTAGCCCTTAAGTGAACTGCACATTGTGTGGAGGTTTATTTCATTATTCTCAGTCTTGAAGAACCTCTCAGCCATCAGTTTCATTGGGCGATTCCCAGAGAAAAGGAGCAAAATGTCCCTCTCTTCCTTTGCAATAGCAACCAAGCAGGTGCAGGATTCTTGGATCACTGCAGAATTCCTAGGTTAGAGACGGTGAAGGTTAGAACTCTTTGATGACCTGCTGGACTTCCTGTCCAGCCACCACCCACACTTAATGGCAGGCATGGCACTTGTGTGGCACAAAGCAGCCACTGGTGCCATTGCTATTATCTTTCATTACATCGTGTCTGTTTTTAAAAGGGAGAGATTGGCTCCCCAGTGTCGGGGTGAGACGTGGCCTCAAGCAGTGCCCAGCCACACTATTCACACCTTGGGTCCTTTACCACTACCCTGCAAGCACTGATGAGCTGGAATGCTGAACTAGCTGCAGGTTCCCCTTACCTGCCAGACCAGTCGGCACCTTTGTCCCTCTGGGATTGCTTTTAAGCTCCACAATTGTGTCACAAAGACAAAAGCTTCAGCAAGGAAAACCCAAAATGATAAGCAGTGGCCTGATATGACCCCCACCTCACCCCTGTTAGGACAGCAGTGGATCTGAGTGTGGAGATGCTTTTGCAGTGGCTGGAAGGGCTGCAGGCGCTGCAAGTCAATTCCAAGGGGGATGTGGCAAGCAGAGAGCTTTTCAAGGGCCTCTCTGTGGACCGGCTGGCTCCTGCTGTTCCAAGGGATTTGCCTTGACAATAGAAAGTCATGATTGCTGGAACCTTATCCCAGGAGATGGGTTCAGGGTGGGCTGCCACCCACAGAGTGCTGTCAAGAAAGGCATCAATTCAACACACTCACAGAGCAATTGGCATACCTCGGGAAGTCAAGGTGTGCACGCCACTCCAAGAGAGCTACAAAACTCTCATAAACAAAAACGCACACATACTTACAAGTGCATCACAGGGAACTGTATGTAACAAAGCAATGCAACAACTCTCCACATGCAGACATATGCATCCATTCAGCAGCATTTTCACAGAGCATCTAGGCACATCTATAACCTGCATAAATAACTTTTAAAGTAACTCTGCTGCACAAATTCACATTCCGGACTGCACACATACCCAGAGTTCCAGTATCCTTCCACTCCACATGCCTTGCCTGGCCCCGTTCCCTTGATGTGAACATCCCTTCCCTTCCCTACCCCACCCCACCCCCTCCTGCTCCTGGCCACCTCCATCCTGGGAGGGGGTGCTCCAGGCCAAGGGGTGGGAGGCGACATGGCAAAGCCGCACCCTCCACACGTAAGACAGACAACCAGGGAGGGGGTGACGTTAGAACTGGCTTAAAAGTTTGGTTGGGGGGGGGCACACAGCAAGGATCAAAGGAGATGGAGGGTGGACGAACAGGGAAAAGGAAGAGCGAAGGGTTCACTGACGTATACCCTGAGACTGTCAGCTCCACAGCTGGTGAGTTTGGGGAAGCTTTGGTCTACAGACATGAGGAGGGGCACAGGGAGGCCATCTAGACCAAAGAGGGTCCAGATGCTACTGAACATTTGGGCGGAGGAAAAGCTGCATGTGAGGGGTTGTGCAGAGGGGGACTTGGGAGCCAGCACATCAGTGATGTGCTTCCAGCTCTGAGCAGGACTTGAAAACTGTGTGGGAAGAAGTCTACAAAAGTCTTCAGGAAACATTTGCAAGGCTTCCTTTTTAGAGCTTTTTATTAGAGCCAAAAACCAGGGTCAAGCAGATCTGGGGTGATCTTTGTTTCTGTACGTTGTTTCTGTATTAAATGGGAAGTGATATTTTTGTGGTATTTCTTCTTCTTACACCATTGTTGAGCTTTGGAGGAGAGACGGACAGTGAGATGGGAATATTCCAGGGCGGTGTGTCTAGCTCTTCTCCTGATGACCTATTTATTGAGCATCTATCCTTATTTGCTAACACAAAGCTTATGTCTTAAATTATATCCGGTCTCTATTGAGAATTCATTATTTGTAGGCAGGTTACACAGCAATGAGCATTCATCCTGATTTGCTTGCAATGTTTTTATATATCTTCCCATTCATCATTTGTACATTCCACACTTCTCAGTGAATCTCCCTGTCTCTTTCCTAATCACATAAAGTCCATCTCTTTCTTTCTTTCTTTCTTTCTTTCTTTCTTTCTTTCTTTCTTTCTTTCTTTCTTTCTTTCTTATATTTATATTCCTTATTCCTCCAAGGAGCTCAATGTGGTTTTCCGAGTTCTCCTACTCCCAGTTTTCTCCTCACAACAACCCTGCAAAGTAGGTTAGGCTGAGGGACAGTGACTGGCCTAAGATCAGCCAGTGAGCTTGTGACTGAGTAGGGATGTGAATCCTGGTATTCTGGCTCCTAGTCCAACAGGTACACTAAAGGTAAAGGTACCCCTGCCCGTACGGGCCAGTCTTGACAGACTCTAGGGTTGTGCGCTCATCTCATTCAAGAGGCCGGGAGCCAGCGCTGTCCGCAGACACTTCCGGGTCACATGGCCAGCGTGATGAAGCTGCTCCGGCGAACCGGCACCAGAGCAGCACACGGAAACGCCGTTTACCTTCCTGCTATAAAGCGGTACCTATTTATCTACTTGCACTTAAGAGTGCTTTCGAACTGCTAGGTGGGCAGGAGTTGGGACCGAACGACGGGAGCTCACCCCGCCGAGGGGATTCGAACCGCCGACCATACGATCAGCAAGTCCTAGGCGCTGAGGTTTTACCCACAGCGCCACTAGCGTCCCTCTAAACAGGTACACTACATTGACTTTATTAAAGTGGTTGTTGTGCTAGAATGGAGCACTTTAATCACTTTTAATTGTACACCTAAATTTCCCAGTATACGCTTGAACCCCTTCCACAGAATACTGACAGTCTGGAGACACTTTGAGGTTGGGGTTTGGTAGGACAGCATATCAGGAGAGCATATTTGAATACTGTCTGTGGCTTTCAGAACCATCTTCTGTGCTCATCACAACACTAATCACAAACTTAATTCTGATCCGAGACCAAATTCCATGAAACCACCAGCAGATGGTGCCTCCTGGCCTTTTTGCAACCCCAAATCAATCCCAAATTTGTGATGGAAGCGGAAAGCAATGTAACTGTGGTTGCATGCACACCATACATTTCAAATCACATGACTCCTTTAAAAGGAATCCTGGGAACTGTAGTTTGTCAAGGGTGCTGGGAATCATAGTTCTGTGAGAGGTAAGCTACAGTTCTCAAGATGTGTTGAGGAAAGTCATGTACTTTAAATGTATGGTGCATGTGCAGTTTCGGTCCCTTGGTTTCCTGGAAGGGGCAACCCTTCCATGCATAGTCAAGGAACCATCTGTCCTAGTTCCAGATCTTGTTCAGTGTGATTTTAGCCAGGAGGTCTTTTGGAGGGGAAGAGTTGCCACAGTCTCCACAAAAGCAGGAAACTTGTCCCAAGGAAAGAGCAAACTCATTTTCCACATGACAGCCTCTAAGGAGCTGGAGGAGATTGCTGAGTAGCAGGAGACTGAAATAGGCTGGAGGGGGGCTTATAACCCCTTGGGGGCAGCCTCTCCCGAAACACTCGGATGCAAAGACATTAATGAGAAAGCTGTTTGGACTCAGATCCCTGGGGGCTCAAGTTCCTCTATGCTGGGGTCCCAAATTAATTAGCTTTTCAGGTGAGCCTATTGTGCTCCCCTCACTCTCACGATCTCAGGTTCTCCCAGGGAGTGGGGGCTGGAGAATCATGTTCCCCACAGTTAATCCTAGGGATTGCAGGAAGGAATTGGGGAAAGGGTGTGGGGAAATATTGTTACCATTCTGGCACTTCATTATCAGTACAAGAGGTAAAGGTTCACAACACCTAATGCTACCAGGTGCGGCTTCTGAAAAACGCTTACAGAACTTACAAAGCAGGAGACCCTTTGTGAAGAAGAGGCAGTTGCGACACAGCTTTTTGCAGCTAGCTAAAGCAATATCCAAGTGGTTCTAAGAAATATAAGGTCTGCTTGCTGCCACCCACCAGGATCACATACCAGGGTTGGCTCAAGCTACAGTATTCTGCTGTCCTGAGCCAAAAATAACAATTTTAAAAAATCATTCTACAGGGTGGGAAGTGTGGGGAGCCCACACAATATGTAGGAGGAAGAGGGATCTCTTTCAAGGGCCGTTCCATTTCTAGCTCCTTTCATAAAATCATAGAATTGTAGAGATGGAAGGGATCCTGAGGGTAATCTAGTCCAATGCCCTGCAATGCAGGAATATGCAGGTGGCCTGTATGGGGATCAAACCTGTGACCTTGATGTTATCAGCACCACACTCTAACCAGCTGGGCAGGAGTATGTAAGGTCCAAACCACACGGGGCTGGCAAACATGCATAAATGGAACTCCCAAGAGCCTTCCTAAAAGGAAAAGCAGCTTTGGGAGGGAATGATCTAGAGCAAAGAAGCAAGACCAAACAGACCTCACAGCTGCAGAGTTCTTGTTGTCGCAATGTCACATTAAGAGGAGTGCTTCGAGATGTGGGCGGAGGGGAAGGTGGGGGTGAGGATGGGTTAAAGGAGTAGTGGTTAGAAAGGGGCACTGGCAAAGTTTTGGATAAAGGTGACTTGTAGCTCAAGACAGAGAGATGCCAGTGGATCCTCTTCTTGCCTTCCAGATGTGGAAGTTCCCCTCTGTAAGAAGTTCCCCAATGTACCAGAACCGGCTGGGGTCCCTCTGGCTGCACCTTCCTCCCTTCACACAGCTGCCGCCCCTACCAGGAGACGTCACCGGACTACCTTCAGCCAGGACCAGCTAGATCACCTGGAGGCAGCATTTGCAAAAAACCATTACCCTGATATTTACTGCCGAGAGGAGCTGGCCAGGGCTATCAAACTCAATGAGGCTCGCATCCAGGTACCTGCTCAGTACTTAATGGCCCCAAGAACATATGGACACTGCCATATTGGGCGTGTTAAAAGCAGCCTGCAAGGGGCCTTTTGGAAACTGGGTGTCCAAGGCGCCTTTCTGCAACCAAGGGACAAAGAAAGTGTGCTTTTTAAAGTCACATTTAGAACTAATTTTCCCCTTTGGTGTTTTTCATTCTATGTTTTCCTAATAGTGAGGCAGTATTTTACTAACTGCATTAATGGGTGTATGGACTTGAAGCTCTCCATTTATGTAAACTTAAACAGTTGTGTTACATGTATTTCTTTATAAAAATATTTATAGATCACTAATTCGTATAAAAACAATCAAGGTGCTTCACGACAATTGTACATAAAAATACATACAACAAAACCCATAGAAAATAGTTAAAATCAGAAAACAGGTAACTATTGTGGAAAGATGCATTCTTAATTGCCTGAAAGAATGGAAAAGTTTTCAGCTGGTGTTTAAAAGTTGAAACAAAAGGCACAGGGCCAGACCTATGTTACTGGTTACATGTTGTTGTAACATAGATTCTATATGAGAAACTGAGGCATCCCCCTCCCAATACCTACGACTTTTTTATTTTAACAAAAAAAAATATTAACCACAGAACCAGCAGGGTGTGCAAAGTCCAGAAAGCTGCTAAGAATCTCTGCTTGGGCCCACAATTCCAATCTGTCTACCTACACATAAAGGTAAAGGTAAAGGTACCCCTGCCCGTACGGGCCAGTCTTGACAGACTCTGGGGTTGTGCGCCCATCTCACTCAAGAGGCCGGGGGCCAGCGCTGTCCGGAGACACTTCCGGGTCACGTGGCCAGCGTGACATAGCTGCTCTGGCAAGCCAGAGCCGCACATGGAAACGCCGTTTACCTTCCCGCTGGTAAGCGGTCCCTATTTATCTACTTGCACCCGGGGGTGCTTTCGAACTGCTAGGTTGGCAGGCGCTGGGACCGAGCAGCGGGAGCGCACCCCGCCGCGGGGATTCAAACCGCCGACCTTTCGATCGGCAAGCCCTAGGTGCTGAGGCTTTTACCCACAGTGCCACCCGCGTCCCTTCTACCTACACATACCTATGTATAAATGTGCTACCTACACATACCTATGTATAAATGTGCATCATTACCCTTTTGCCTGTTGTTTTGTAAGTATAATTAGTCCATCCCAAACACACTGCACAAGCTTATCTCATAATTTCCTGCTTCTGGCAGATGTTTACCATCTGCCGATGTCCCAGAACATTCTTTGTTTTCTTAAAAGACTGGCACCGACAAGTTATGGATTTTCAGGAATAATTCTATTCTAAACATCATTGCCAAGATGCCTTGCCCAGGGAATACAATTCATAATATGCATTTTCTCTGTCCTTGTGCTGACAGGTTTGGTTCCAGAACCGGCGAGCCAAGCAGCGAAAGCAGGAACGAGCGCTGCCCAAACCAGGCACCCCTGGTGTCCTCTGTCCCCTGCCTACACCCCTATCTCGACAGTACCAATATCCCCCCACTCTTGGGTCACATCATCACCTGCCTCGCTTTCCCTCCACCTACACTCTGCCACCCCCACCTCCCCCTGCTACTTCTGCCCAGTTTTCCTGTCCTGCCCCCCACCACCCTCAACCCTCCCATGCTCACGAAGACTGGTACAGCCCACTGCGCTCCACAGCTGCTCCGCCACCTCCTGTGCTCTCTCTGACTCTCGACCCCAGCACCCACTGGAACTAAGAGCTCTTTCTCTGCAGCAGATTGACATGGTGCAGGAACACAGGGCAGAGGAAATTATCATAAAGATACCCAAAGATGTGCATCGTTGTCTTGTTTATTCTGCTGGTAGTGGCTTCCATTAAGCAATTGTGCTGCATGAGCTTGACTGTTCCAGTGATAAACAACAACAACAACAACACACACACACACACACACCACTGCCAAACAGTGATATGCATGGTATCTGAAGAACAAGCTCAGTGTAACACCCTGTTTAAGCTACGTCAACGTATCTGCTGAAGAACCCCTGCCCCTTTGCTACAAAACCCTTGTGCTTCTCAAAGTCTTCTGGAATGGAGAGAGAGGACTTGGTCCATGTAAGGTGCTGCCCAGGCCAGTTGGGCCAAACATTCACATGAACAACTTAGGGAGCAACCTAGAGCCCCAAACTTCTCAGTATCTGCAATTTGTGTTTTTTTTAAAATATTTTATTTAGGATTTTCTTGTTTTACAGAAGTGTAATGCCTCGTATTTTTTCCCCCCGATGTAACATTTTTACAAATCCGTTTCATTTGTTGAGGCATTAGGGGGAGAAGAAAAAAGAAAAAGAAAAAAGAAAGGGGGTGGAGGGAGGGAAGATGGATGGGGGTGGGGTCGGGTGGCGGTGTTTCTATTATGCTTAATGTATGTAGAGTTTGGTGTCAGCGTTGCTTGTGTTGTTCACTTGTGTTCCTTTGGTGGTGAGAGAGTTTGGGGTTGGCCTAGGGTGTGATTGTTTGTTTGTGATTGGCTGTGGTGATCTTTATTTTCGTGTGTGAGTGGGGTGGGTGGGTGTTTTGGATCAGGTTAGCCATATTGATTTGTATGCTGTTGGTGGATTATTGTCATTGTCTTGTTGGGCTGTGTATGTGATAAAGGGGAGCCATACCAGGGTGAAGGTGTCTTCTTCTGTTTGTCCCCGTGTCAGTTTCAGTTTATTAGTTAATTTTTCCAGTAGGGCTGTTTCCCATACTATTTGGTACCATTGGTAGTATCTGCAATTTGAAAGTAGGGTGACCCGTTGAGCATTGCCAGAAAAGAGGGTTGACAGCACCAAAAAAAGAGGGCACCAGTTTGCATAAAATTTGCATATGGTAATTTATATGTATAGACACAAATCTAGAAATAATTACTATAATTTAAATAAAATTATAAAACAACTCACCATAGTTGAGAAGATGCCAGGCAGCAGGTGCTACTAAATGTTGATGGGCCCTCCAGTTCTCCTTGTGGCTCCTTATTTTTAAACTGGATTTGAATTGGACAACCCTCAAACAGCTTCAATTAAAGGACTGTCCTTTTCAAAGGACATGTGGCTACCCTAACTGCAGGGGAAGATCAGTAATGGTGAGCGAACTACCTTTGAGAAAGCCCTGATAAACTGCTGAAGAACACTGGAGGTTTCCATTAGAGAGAGACATGCATATTTGAGCAGAAAGAAAAATTGAACTGTTCTATTTTAATTTGTTCTGAAATAAATGGATAGATATGAACTTGTATTAATATAGCACCGGGAACAGACTCCAGAATCAGTTCAGACAGCAGAACTATGAAGACAAGTGTGAATACCTAAACAAATGTAACTGCAACAGATGAAGAGACAGACAAAAATTATTTGTACAAATCAAAAATGAATGAGATCTTAAATAACAAAATGAATGACAATAGGAAACTGGTGAGTGTTAGAGATCTTGCAAATCCCTGTTCCCAAAAATGCAGTCTGAAAACCATGGCTTTATGCTCTTGGAGGACAGATATGGTCCACTATATTCCTCACAAGTTCATCAAATATTTGCACCATTGTCTGTTTTTGTGTAATTTCAGGGATGCTATTCAAACCAGAAAAAAACACATTTTAAAAAGATACATAAAATTTTAACACACCACTGCCACAATTAATCCCATCTGAAAATTTCAGCTCACACATCAGAAGATCTTACAACACAGCAGCTGCCGGATAAAGCTTAGATAGTCCACCTTGGCTCTCACACAAAATGCCTGTATATTTTCAAATACCTGTTATGCCTTTTAAAACAGTTTAAGTTAATAGGCCTGCTATTTTTGTGCTTCAGCCTCTCTTTCATTACACCCAGGGTGAATAAAAAGTAATTATTATTTTTTTAAAAATTAATAATCAGGTTTTTTTATTTAAATCAGATTTTTAAAATAAAATGCTTTTGGAGGGAAAATCTTTCTAAAGATAGTTTTCTATTTAAGTTACATTGTAGTCTAAAGACTATTCATCAGGAAATAAGGATTTGTTTTCAGTTTTTCATGTGTACTAAATCTCAATCTAAGGGTTTTTTTAAAAAAAAAACCATTTAACCACATCTGTTAACAAACATGGATACATATGCTATTATGTTATTGTTTTAGTTAAATAAATTGTTTAAATTGTTAAGGTAATGATCGTTTTTCTCCTTCCAATAAAGTACAGCAGAAAAGTTGTCCAAATATGAACAGTTAACTTATTAAGCCTCACAATAATCTCATAATTATCTGTCAATCTATTTCTAATAGTATAACCAAATCAGTAATTTTTGATATAACTGTAAAAACTACTCTGAAATTTTATTATTCAAAAAATGAAACCTTCATCTGGTTGTAAATATTAAGATTAAACCAACAAGAGTCTTTCTTTAAAAAAAAATGATTTAAATCAAGTCTTACTGACTCATGATTTAAATCGTGATTTAAATCAAATCCACCCAGGTTACACCCTTGCAAAGTGTGTGTGTACAGTGGTACATACGCTTCAGGATACAGACTCCACTAACCCAGAAATAATACCTCGGGTTAAGAATTTTGCTTCAGGATGAGAACAGAAATTGTGCTCCGGCGGCACAGCAGCAACAGGAGGCCCCATTAGCTAAAGTGGTGCTTCATGTTAAGAACAGTTTCAGGTTAAGAACGGACCTCCGAAACAAATTAAGTTCTTAACCCAAGGTACACTGTATTTAGCTTTTAGACCTTGAAGGATCTGAGATGGATGGTGGTGGATGTATTTCAATGTACCTTCACACCCTCCCACATTTCAGAGATGAAAATTGGGGTGCTCTTGTGTATGTGTGATGTGCCTCGAGTGGCACACGACAAATCATTGCCTCAGAATGATTTTGTCCCTCCTCCGCCACCACACGTTATGTACTGCTGAAAGCTCTTTTTGGCCTACTACTCCAGATTTCATTCATTTGCTCTGAAATAGCCTGTCTAGTCTAGCACTGGCTTCTAAAAGAGTAAGCAGGATATATTAGTAAACTTCAGAGTTTTCAGTTTTGTTTTTTTTTACAAAGACTTTAATGTTTAATAAAATGCTAAATGCTAAAATGGATCTGCTGGTTTTTGTTACAGAACAGTTGCAACTCAAACAGAAAAAAAAAATTCAGTGACATCTATATTATCAGCATTTTTGGGGGAGGGGAAAGATGGAAGGAAAGTGGCACCAAGGGATTTTATGTCTGTATAATTTGCATGCCTGTGCCTTAAATAGATGCATGTCCAGATGCATCTACCCACCTATTGGGAGCTTTAATTAATCTAGAGGAGCTGAACCGTGAAGAATTCTAGTGCATGTGTGTGCAAATTAATACAATCTTGCAAAGGCGTTCCCCAAAGACATAACAAGGATGGTATCTTTCAAGAGAATGATACAAGAACAATAAGCACTACCAGTAACTTTTACAAAGTGACTGCTGGAATGTGCTCACCTGGTCTCAAATGCATATGGATGTAAACAACTGCACATGGAACACATGAAGAAATAATAATAATAATAATAATAATTTTGACTTATTAGTCACTTGTTATCTAAGAAGGCCTCCAAGAAACTTATATTTAAAAACATAAACAAGAGCACATTATTCCATAAAAGATGAATAGTCATTTTATTATTATTTTTATTATTATAAAACTTTTATGTTTTTTACAGTAATTTGAAACAATCCTTCCCAGCTGCAATAGAAAACTTTTGCATCACAATAATAATAAAACATAACACAGACCATCAAAAGTCGGGGGGGCGAGGTACATTTTTACCTGGTGCTGAAAATATGTCAGTGAGTGCCGGGCAGACCTCTGGAGAAAGCATTCCACTGTTGGGAAGCCAAAGCTGAAAAGGCCCTCTCCTTTGTCATCACCCTTCAAGTTTCCCTCAGAGGAGACCAGAAGATGGGCCTCAAGTGAAGATATAACAGTCTAGGGTTATACTGTGAGAGGCATAAAAAGCCGTAAAGAGATTTAAAAGTAAAAAACAGCACTTTGCATTGGGCTTGCAAGCAAATATATATGCAGCCAGTGTAATAGGAACAGTACTGGTATGCTTGCTTCAAACCTATGAGAAGTTAGGCTGCACTAATTGAAGCTTCTGCACTATATTCAAAGGCATCCTCACATAAAGCTCATTAGAATAATCCAATCTTAAGGTTACCATGTTGTTGGTATTTGTCTGTCTCAAGAGACAATGGAGTGTGCTGTGGGGATGAAGTCAAACTGCTGCATTTACAGCACCAAAGTGACCTCCCCAGGGCACAAGCCTGGGCAGCGTTCATGGAGGTCCTGGGCTGCCCAGACGACAGGACCCCTCCCTCAACCTCGCTGATGTGGTCCAGAAGAAAGCAGAGCAATATGTCTGGCACCAGCTTGGCTGCAGGAGTTGCAGGAAAGAGGCATACAAGACGCCATCCAACCACCTTAGGGACTCCACTCCGGATTTGTGTAGGGTTTACTCTTTAGCCTTCTTTTCCTTAAGATAGCCTGCAAGGCAGTGGAGGGTTAGAATCAGTGTTTTCTCCCCCCCCCCCGATGAACTACCTTCCCAAGTTGATGAACCCCATCTGCCCCTCACTTCTCTCTACAGCATGTGCAGAAACTGCCTTCTTCACCATCGGATTCACTATTGGTCTCGTTCGTAGTGTTGTAAAAATCCTGCCAATTGCCCAGACCATCTCTGTATTCCACAGCTTTATTAGGACTTCAAAATATGAGCCAGCCACACCAACTAGAAAACTCCCCAGAGCTCTCTGGAAACCAAGTGGATCCATGAGTGTACAAACTGCCACTTCATATACATTAGTTGATTGAGATTTATTTTCCACTGTTGCTAATCAGATGCTATAATAAGGCAACTGTGTTTTTTCTAAAAGGGAAACGTTTTCCAAATTGATGCAAGAAAGGCTAGGTAAAGGGACCCCTGACCATTAGGTCCAGTCGTGACCGACTCGGGGCTGCGGCGCTCATCTTGCTTTATTGGCCGAGGGAGCCAGCGTACAGCTTCCGGGTCATGTGGCCAGCATGACTAAGCCGCTTCTGGTGAACCAGAGCAGCGCATGGAAACGCCATTTACCTTCCCGCCGGAGCAGTACCTATTTATCTACTTGCACTTTGACATGCTTTCGAACTGCTAGGTTGGCAAGAAAGGCTACTGCCACATAAATACAACATGCTACAGCTTGAGAAGACCCTCTAGTAATGTGTAACAGTGTGGGCCAAGATGTTCAAGCAGAATACATTTACAGCACACAACAAAATTGTCATTTTGTGACATGTTGCAGGGCAGTTATTTTATTACAAATTCCAGAAAGCTAGCAGTGCCTGTTGCAACAGTCTTCTCATGCAAATTTACTCAGGGGCAAGTCCTATGTTCAGTGGTATTTCTTCCTTGTGCAAGTTTTTAAAGGAACAGCAACATTGAATGCAGTGGAACTTGTTTCGGGGTATACATACATAAAGGTTTGGACTGAAGTCTGAGCACAAGGGAGTAAACTGCAGTCTAATGCAAAGTCCTCCAAGCATACTGACAGAAAATGGAGCAGTGGCGGGAACCCTGCAAGACTACCATGGCAACAGCCTCTTTTAAAAGGCAATGTCATAAATCTCATAGTATCAGGTTTCCTGCGTTAGTAATGAAAAGGTTGGTAATGCTTTTTTGAGGTTACGATGCACGAGGTGATGAATTTCAGTAGTTATGAGCTATCTGGGTCCCATTTGTAAGTGGTCCATTCAATTTAATGTCGTGGGGAAAAGCTAGAAATATGTAGGAATTTGCTCCCGAAAGCAATAGTTAAGTAATTATCTTTATGAGGAACAGCTAACATGTCCACGGAATAGAGAGCAAGCTGTTGACGGTGGCTGCTTCGGTGCTACCGAGTATTGCAATTTCTGGAATCGCGTTCTTTATCCATGGCTTTTTCATTTTGACTACAGACGGTACCGTCTGGCCTACGTCCACATATGCAGAAGGGCGCTGCTGGCCTCGGGAACGGAGGTATCCAGAAGCCCGCGGGGGAAGAGCCTCCTCCGAGCGAGAGCAAAGGGGTTGAAAAGGAGAGCCAAAGGGGTTGCCTGCGCGCACCAAGGCCCGAACCAGGGCCAGGCGGGCTACCAGCGCGTTACGCGCGTCAATCGGTTTCACCAACGTCGGAACGTGCGCCTCGCCCTTCGCGTCCCCTCAGCCCTGCGAGGCAGCCCCCGCAAACTTGGGAATTATTATTATTATTTTATTAATGATTTATTCCCCGCTCATCTGACTGGGTTTCCCCAGCCACTCTGGAGGCTTCCAGGACGCAAAAACATCGTAAAACGTCAAACATTACATTTCCCGATAATAATAATATTGTCCACGGAGGCCTCGGCCGCAAGAAACCTGTTTAGGGTCCCACATTATTTCCTCAGTTTGTCTTTCAAGGCACCACAAAACCCGCCTTGCTTCAAACAAAACGCGCGAGTCAAACGTCCCGCCCTTAACGGTCGGCGCTCTTGGTCTTCCTTCTGGCCCTTCTCCCTCCCTGCCCGTAAAAAAAGCCTTCCTTCAGAAATGGAGGGAACAAGAATGACCATTTCGCAAAGCACGGCCTCAATTAAGCAGTCGCTCCCCCGCCCTACAATCCAGTCAGAACCGGAAGTGCAGGTCTCTATTATGTGAAATGGAGGGGGGAGGCGGAAGCCTCGCGCGAGCGAACAAAGGCCCCGGATGCTGTAGCACATCTCTTTTTGGAGGGAAAAAGTTGAACGGATCCCCGGATGTCGGAGCGACCTCTCTCGTACCACAGGCGTAACGGTCGTGCGTAGTAAGCGCATGCGTAGTTTGCGCACTTAACCCTAGGAAGGCGCGGCGTCCATCACGTGATTGGTCGCGGTGGGCGGGACGCTATATAAGCGAAGCGCGGGCGGTGCCTCGGCCGCATTTTCAGCTGCTTGAGCCCAGGAAGCTTCTCTTCGGTAAGGCGGGGGGGGGGCGGTCTTGCGGGCTTCCTTTGTTGTCGGTGAAATGCACGGTGCGGGGGTGGGTTGTTTCCGACGCTTCCGTTCAAACAAGTACGTCAGTAGCGAGGTAACGGTGGCCGTTCCTCGGTAGCGACGACGTGAGGGGGTGGCAGTGGGGGCCTGCGGCACCAAAGCGCACGCGCGTTCGGAGCGGCGTTCCGAATGCTGATGATGTGCGCATGCGGCGGAGGAGCCCGGTTCCCCTCGCGCCGCGAGAGAGAGAAAACAGCGGTCTGGGGTGGCGCGCGTGCGCGCTTTGGTTTTGGAACCGGGGGGGGCGGGGCGGGCATGAGAAGAAGCGGAGCAAGGAAATGGCGGAGGGGGTCCCGGCGGGCGCGCGGGGCGCACTGGCGAGGCCATGCAGCGGCCTTCCTCGCCTGCCGCCATCTTTGGTCGTCCGGATTGCCCCTCTTTAAGCTGGGGGTGAACAAGATGGCGCTCGAGGCGGGGAAATGGAGGGCGGCCTCGAGGCGGGGAGGGGGAAGCGCCGTTTCCTTCGCCCTCGCGCCACCCCCACCTCTCGCCTTCCGCTGAGGAGTTTCCCTTCGGGAACATGCAGTTGAAATAGAAACTGAGGCGGGGATGTGGCTTAAAGCTTGCTCCTCTTTATTTATTTTTTTTAAAAAAGCCCAGCAGTAGCCCTGAACTCGAAGCTTGTAGGCGCTTAAAGTGGGTCAGATTTAGCAACTGCTGCTGTGACGCGAAGGGCGGGGACGTATTAGCACGGCCCTGAGAAGCTTTCCTTTTCTGATTGGAAGTAATGCGCAACCACATGGAGCTTGACTAGGCGAGGGTGGGTGGAAGAGATGGGGACAGCATGCGTTATAAAACCTGCAACAGGTTTTCTTAGTGTTGTGGCACCACATGCAGGGTGACTTCGGGGGGGGGGAGGAATTAAGCCACACTTGATGAATTGAGTGAACAGAGCAAGAGTACTGAAAATATTGTGACTGATAATTAACGGTGTCTGGTGTTTCTGGAGCGTTGGGCCTTTTAAATTCTCCCTCATGGACTACGACAGGTTGTTTGCAGCTGGATTTTGCTAACTTGCTCTGCAATAAGCATTGGTGGTTCTTCAAATTCTTGTAGTGGAATTATTCCGGTATTAGACCTCTGATCCACAGTTGTGCACGTTTCTCTTCTTCAGACTCCTCCCTACCACCATTATGTCTTCTGAAGAAGGAAAGCTGTTTGTTGGGGGTCTGAATTTTGACACAGATGAGCAAGGCCTGGAGCAGCATTTCAGCTCTTTTGGACCCATTTCTGAAGGTAAGCAAGTGTGGTGTTGGGGATGGAGTTTTCCCCTGGGATCAACATAAAATTGGATAATTTTAGCTACTTTTGTTTTCTGTTCTTAGTTGTTGTGATCAAGGATAAGGAGACCCAGAGATCAAGAGGCTTTGGCTTTATCACCTTTGCCAATCCTGAACATGCATCAGATGCCATGAGAGCCATGAATGGAGAGGTGAGTACTTTGTTGTGGTGTGATCTGTTGTCCTACTGTGTCCTGGCTGCTTTAATTAAATAATAATAAGTTTTTATTCCCCAACCAGAGCCAACAATAAAAATGTAATGGGGAAACCAATTTAGAATACAGGTTAAAATACAATGAGACAGTTTCCCAGGAACCATACTGCTTTGATTTTAGTTTTTGTGAAATGCCCTTAATTAAACTATATTAGAAAATGGCCTTTTCTTGCAAGTGTCAACCCAATAGTAGGGAGCTGTTGCAGTGTATGCACATTACCTAAAAGCACATGCAGTGATGATGCTTCTGATTTAGTGTCAAAGTGAGCAGTTTTTTATGTCATAAGCTGGTGAGAGACAGCTACATTGGTAACAGGCACAGACGAGGAACCTGTGGCCCTCCAGATGCTGCTGGACTTTTGTTTCTATCAACATTTGACTATTGGCCATGCTGCCTGGGATCCGGCTCTTCTTGGGAAGCTGGATCCTGCATTCTTCCAGATGTATTGAAAGCTCATTGAGTGGCATTGCTAGTTCACATTTCCACTACCCTTCTTACTTTCAAATAATAATAATAATACTAATGTTTATTATTTATACCCAGGCCATCTGGCTGAGGTTGCCCAGACACTCTGAGACAAGCTACTCTCAGATTATTTACCACCCACCTTTACAGGGTTTGCACCCAACAGGAATCTCAGCATCAGGACTGCTGTCTGTGATTCCATTTCTTAAGGCTACCAGAGGTTTTTCAGAATATTGACTTATCTTTGGAAAAGTATTTTTTAAGTAGTTCAATTTGCTGTGTGGAGTGCAAGTTCCAGAATAGCTGCTTTTGCTTGTAGATCTTTTGTAATGCAAGTGGCAGATACCCAAACCTACACAGGTGGAGAACTTCAGAATTCAATTTAGAAATAAATCCACTGATCTACAGTATCTTAATAAGAGCAATAGTAATTGGTGAAAAGTCATGTTTTATTAACAATTGGTTATGTGCATATGAAAATTCATGTAAATAGTTGCTTTGTTTGATCAGCTAGTTAAGCAATGGTTATAATTAAAGTACTTGTTCATTATCAGTCTGTAGATGGGCGCCAGATAAGAGTTGATCACGCAGGGAAGTCTTCCCGTGGATCTAGAGGTGGCTACTTTGGAGGCAGGGGGCGAGGCCGTGGTTATTCCAGAGGTGAGTATAAGGAGATTGAAACAAACATTTGCATGCATTGGGGTAATGAAGTGGGTGGGGTTGCTGGTGGCTTAGCTGTCACTGAAATGTTTTTTTTTTCCTTCTTGGAGGTGGTGGAGACAGAAGCTATGGTGGGCGATACGACAACAGAAGTGGAGGCTACAGCGGTTCCCGGGATTACGGCAGGTAATTGTGTTGATGTGCGAGAGCATCATTAATGTTCAGTTTTAGGTGCAGTTTTAGGTGAGCAGATATAAAACACAAATGCTTTGTTTTCAGAAGTCAGGGAGGTTATAACGATCGCTACTCTTCAGGAGGCTCTTACAGAGACAACTATGACAACTGAGGTAAGTGGATTTTGGGAAGGGAGTGAAAATGCTGTCTTGCCAAAACGCTTGTGAACTATCAGTGTTCCGACTTCACACTGAGTAACAACAGTAGCTACAGCTCCCTACTGAGTTGTCAGTATCAAAGATGTTTCTTTTCTTTTTTGTTTATCTGCCATTTGCTCAGATCTAAAACATTGCAGCCCTCAGTTCACATTACTGGTAAATAACTTTTAAGTGCATGTTGGACCTTAAAGAACTCTTAAATTCAAATTGCAAAGTTGTCAGAGTGCTAACTGGGGGAGGGCCTGAGATTCCTAGCATCACTAATCTAAAAAAGTCTAGGAGTGGTGAATTGCTGCAACATGTCCATATGCTTGTGCCTTTATGATTGTACCTGCTTCTTGTCCTCAGCTCACACCGAGTAAAAATCCTTCCTGAATCAAGATCGTCCTTCCAATGGCCGTATTTATAAAGATTTTTGGAGCTTCGCTGAATCTTGTTTAGTTACCTACTTGTATCTTCCCCCATATAGCTTTTGTCACATGCAGCCCGAAAGCTTCCTCTACAAGATGGCCTGTTTAGACTTTGCTCAAGAGTTGGTTTTTTCAAGAGTGGTTTTTAAGCAATTTTGAAATCGGTTTTATTTGTCTTGCTTTCTCAATCCAAGGTTTCTTTTAACGTGACACATGGGGCCCTACAACTTTAAACAGCTGGAAACTGAGCAAACCTTTTTTTTTGAAATAGTGCAATGCACTTGAGTTCAACTCTTAGCATAGTAAGGGAGGGCAACAAATGCAAACCACCTTGGTATTAGTAAAAGAATTAGATGATTCACGCTGGTTTAGTAAAAAGCTATTTTACTGTAAAAAGTAAATCCAGAAATCAAAACTGAACGCTTTGAGAGGTTCTTGAAAATGTTTGTTTATATTGTCCTTTTTTTACTGGAAGAAACGTGCATAATTCAATTGACATTGTATTTGAAGTGGATAAGGAAGTTCCTGTACTGAGTTTTTGGCTTTACGAAGCCCATTAAAATCCCATCTGAAACAATTCTCTGCTCTTGACGTTTGACATCACATTGCACCGCACAACTTTGATAGCTTAGTGACAAGGAAGCGAAAGCATGTTGGGCCTCACCTAGGTAAATCCCGGGGTTGGTACCCAAGTAATAAATTTGACATACACTAATACTTAAGCGGTTGGTGTGAAATGGTGGAAACAGGAAATGGTCAACATGGGGAAGTGGAAACATTGTCTGCTCCTTAAACTGGCTATAGGATATTTTAGCATGACTTTAAGCTATAACTGTAGCATCTTGTTAGTCATGTTGTATCTGAATAACTTTGTATCTAAATGATATATATTACCCTAATTGCATAAACCAACACATGATTCCCTAGAATGTTTATAGCTGTGCCAGTGCTATCCTGGGGAAATGAATCTGGGTAGTGGCTGGTGGTGGTGAAATACCTGTGGAGTCTTGTGTTTCAAACAAGGATCCCAGTGGAGTTCAATACAGTATTACCTGCAAATCTTGGGCTTTCTTTCTTAGTCTTCAAACAGTGAATTATTTAGCTGAGCCTTTAGTGAAGGCAAATTATTATTTTTGGTTTGGGAGTCACTACTACAGAGGGACCAAAATACAGGGTACCAAGCCAAAACATGTGTGATGAAAGATGTGCCCTATGTTTAAACATTTAAGTTCAGTGTTATAACCTAGAATGGGCTGGTTCTCCTTGCTACAATAGTAGTACACAGTATTGCTGTTGCTAGAGAGGAAGACTTGGGAAGGACCTGCCTCCTTACACAAATGCTAAAGTAGGATAATGTGTCCTACTACAACTGGAAAATTTCAGCTGTCAGATGAGCTGGTGGAGAAGGAAGTTTTTGAAACTGGGGGGCCTTGAGGCTTTGTTCAGGGTTAAGGCTGAACTGATATTGGGCCTAGATGGGCCTACCTGTAGTTAGCTCTGTCCTGTTCTTACACTGTGAGAATTCTCTGCTAGCGTGTGGAAGCCAGTGTCCTTGGAGACCCCGAAGTGTGTTGTGCCTCCTTCAGTGCGATCCATGTGAGACGAAAGCTGCTCTTGGCTAGTTCATTTGTGGAAATAGTCCTGTATTTCGAGGTAACTTTTTTGCTCATGTCTGCATCTTCCCTCCCACAGAGCTCCATTCTTGTGGCTACAGCAAACCACTGATTCTTATTTCTTTGACAAACGTACTGGGCAAGTTTGGGGTCTCCTCAGACCCCACAAGAACTTGGACTCAATCTGCTCCTTTTTTTATCTGGGGTGGGAGGGCCTATCTGGCTGTTGCGACTTGAGATTTGCTTTCAAAAACTTAGAGGGAAGGTAGTTGGCCAAACAGTACTTGGATTCATCCAGCTGCATTTGCTGTTTTGTCCAATATCTTGTAATTGTGCCTTGTGCTGACCTTGGACTTGTTAATTGGGAAGACTTCCGATTGCAACATTGTTTGGGTGTGGGAGGCTTCTATTTCCACGTAAAACTTTCCAATTCTTAGTGCATATGGTGGCTTTTGGACAAGAATCTAAAAGTGGGAGAAAAATCTGAACTTTAATAACTTGGGGAATCTCCCAAGGGCTAGGTGAACAGCATCACCTAGGCTTGGAATATCCTGTTAGACATGTATAATCTGAATACAATGAGAATTTGAATGTGCTTGTGTTAAGTGACACTGCCTTGTTTTTGACAGGTTAGAAGAGATGATGGTGGCTATTCTAGCCTGAAAAAGTGTTGGCCACACTATCTTGAAAGAAGTGATGGAATGGAACAGGGACTACTCTTTGGATCCTGAACTTGAGCTACGAAGTAAACAGTTTCCCCCACTTCAAAGTAAATACACATTTTTCTTAGAGAAAAACCTTTGCTTTCATATTCAGTAGTTTAAGCATGGCTATGTGTTGCTGTGCCATTAAACTGTGGCTATGGTACAAATTGTTTTTGGCTATGCAAAAGTAAATAGGAGTTCAAACTTCCATTGGAGAGGGTCAGAAGCGTGTTACTAGTGAATTGGTACTTCATTAGTCACACACAGTACAACTATATTGCTTAGTGTTCTGCTTGTGCAAGAAGTGATGGCAGCGAATAGATATGGTCACTTGTTTCTTGCAGCACTTGATGAAAGTAGCGTGGCCCATACCTTGTGCATGATAAACTTGTGACAAACTTACTGATTTGGATGCTACAGAAGTAACCATTTAAATTTTCTAACTTTAATAAGCAGTTTATTTCTTCAAAACCAGGAACTTCATGCCTCAATGCTCATATATGACTGTTTCATATCTAGGGTGCCCTTCTATAGTGACTGACCAATTCTTTTCTTGCAGGGTCCCTATAGCTACTGGGTATTAAGTGGACAAGAGGAAGATGCCTCTTGCAGAGACTTGTTCAGCTATTCAGACAGGTTTGTTTGTTTATTTTTTAAAACCCATTAAATTAGATGTATCTGAAGGGAGCAGGAGCAGTAAGCTCAATTGGTTTGAGTTTAGGTTGGATTTATGTAAGAGTATTAACTGACTTAGCACATTAAATCGGTGAGTTCTGTGTGCTAATTTGTCTTCTTGCATTCCGTATTAGGTTAAGTGTCATTACTGGAATGAACCTATCAGCTGGCAGCAGTGGAGCAAGTAGATTACTACGGGCTGTGCATTCAATACTGTTGGAATATAGGCACTTATGAGGAGGCTGGCTGGCTAAGAAGTGGAAAGTGCTCAAAAGTGAACTGAATTTAAAGAATTGTGGGTGCTCAATCCTGTGATACAGCACTTTCTGAAATGTTTAATTTAATTTGTAAAATGTGAATGCTAGCTATATATAGTGTGCGTTTTGGGGTAGGCTTGTGCAGCGCTTGAGCTAAAATCTTTTAATGAGACCTATAACTGGAAGAATGTCTGAAACCTTAACACCAAGTGATGTAAAATTTAAATACTACTTAAAACAACTATTCATCATGTGCTTTGAATTCCAAATATGTTAAACCATGGCTTCTAATAAAAATGAAACAGTAACTGACTTAGTGTTGTGTTCAGCTTGCATTCTTCAGCACATCATCATCTTAACACATATACAACCTTCTAGGGTAAGCAGCTGGTTAACATTAAAGAAGGGTGCATTGACTTCCAACTCCTTGCACATCAGACAAGAGCTAGCAAAGGATTACAAGTGTGGACTTAATGAGTATATTTGATAGGTATTTTACCATACCTAAAAAAAAAAATGTTTTATAAGAAATGCAGAACAACATGCCTCAGTGGGAAAGACAGAAACCTTCATATGACTTGGATTAACTAGCTATGTGCATGATTTTCTATTTCTGAATTTATTTAGTGATCAGAATACATAACATCAGTAACTCCTAAATTAAGATCCACAGGTAAATGGACTGTTGAGGGACTTGTCAACTAAAGGTAAAGGTACCCCTGCCCGTAAGGGCCAGTCTTGACAGACTCTAGGGTTGTGCGCCCATCTCACTCAAGAGGCCGGGGGCCAGCGCTGTCCGGAGACACTTCCGGGTCACGTGGCCAGCGTGACATCGCTGCTCTGGCGAGCCAGAGCCGCACACGGAACGCCGTTTACCTTCCCTATTTGCACCCGGGGTGCTTTCGAACTGCTAGGTTGGCAGGCGCTGGGACCGAACAACAGGAGCGCACCCCGCCGCGGGGATTCGAACCGCCGACCTTTCGATCGGCAAGCCCTAGGCGCTGAGGCTTTTACCCACAGAGCCACCCATGTCCCTACGTCAACCAAAAGTACACTTGGGCAAATAAGCACCTCCCCTCATAAAACTACATATAGCTACTAAGGCTAGAACTCAAACCCCCTGAACTATTAACATCCTATTCCCAGACTTTGTCCATTAGAAATTCAAATCAAAATGGATACATTTTCCCAAGTTTTGTGAGTTACAATTTCTTTCTATGTACTTATGCTTTGGGTGGTAGCTAGGTTCTGTTATTACTGGTCCCAGTAACCTGCAGGAAGTGCTGTAGCAGGTTTGTAAAGGGGCAAGCATAAGTGGTTCATTTTGAAAGGAATAAAAGGTCAAATGGGCAAGCTCTGTGTGCGAGTTTTCATAATGCAAGTAGAAGCAATGTTTGCCTTTCATTAGGAACTTGAGTTTACCTTGCACCAGAATGTAAATTGTTTTGCTGCATTGCACAAGTTCTGCCTTCAGATCTGCTTTATCTCTATAGAGTCCTATTGCAACATGTGAAATCTGACATGGGAAGGCAATTGTTGAATGGGGAAAAAATACAAGTCTAAATCACTCTGGGTGCAAAATCAGCTAGGCACCTGTCTTGACCACTTGAGACCAAGTGAAGATGTCCGGGCGCAAGGATGGTACCTGATGTTTTCACCATCTGGAGGTGCATGTGGGAATCCTTGGATGTGGACTGTTTTCACACACTAATAGGCTATTCTTGTGGAATTCTGTTATATTTCTTTTGGACAATCGGAATGAATTTTTGGAACCATAATGCTTTTTCTGTGCATTTTAAGCAGGAGCAGTCACCATTCAGGCCAATATGTATGTGGATTGTTCCTGGATAAAGTGCCCATTCTCAGAGCTCTTAACCTAGCTCACATCTCGTCCAAAAATGCCAACTGGTCATTTCATTTTGGCAACTGCAACCTTGGTTTAAGGAGCCATTTGGCACCCAGTTTGTATATCTTTAACACTGGGAGTGCTGGATGTTGCTTCATCCTCTGATAAACCACCCATGGCAAAGTTAGGACAACTAGCAAAATGTCACTCATGTTCTTGCCAATTGTGATAGATGCACTCCTTTTCTCCTGTTCTCCATATTGTGTAGTAATATGCTTCCATGGAAGATTAATGTCTTGGATTCCATTTGCACACGAAGAGTGCTGTAACATGCCTAGTTTCCAAGCATGTATCCATAACAAAGAAGGGTACGTATAAAATAGGGATCTGGGCTGTTTCCATTTCTGTACATAAACTTGAGAGTTATTTTTAAGAGCCTTTGTTTTTTTACACTGGTTTTTGCAAAGCTTACACGCTTAAAAAAAGCAAAACCACGTATTGCTCCTTAAAAGAGCCTGTATGTGAGCAATGAAAGTCTTAGTAGGGGCCACCTTTCAGGGGAACAGACATTTTTCTACTTCTGAGTGATCAAGATTAATATAAAATCGTAACTTAAGCAAACTACCCTTTATTGTAAAGTCAAAATGCAGGAAACTTGAGAGGAATCTGGGCGATGGCTTAATTTAGCCTTGGCCACCATCAACTAGCAACCAGAGGAACACGGATTTTTCCTTTGTTTTCTTGGCGCTCTCACATTATGGGAAGGGCCTGGCTCGGCTGCTCGGCGTCTGCCTTGCTAGAAGGCTCCAGCCTCCATCCCCAGCAGCATCTGCACGTGGGCTTGGGACAGCAACCCGGCCCGAAACCCTCGAGAAAGAGCAGCTGCCAGTCCGTGTAGAGCAGAGGCAGGCAACCTTCGGCCCGTGGAGCCTCACGAGGTACTGCCATACACGTCCGGCGGGTAAAATCTTGGCTCCATTAGCATCGCCCCCTTCATCCGACACTCCCTGCCTGAAACCCTGGAGAGCCGCTGCCAGCCAGGGCAGGCAACGCGGAGCTCATGGGCCAAGGGCCAGAGTTCGGCATCCTTCCCGCATCGTTTGGGCCGCAGCCATTTCTCGCCTTCCGAATGAAGACCTGCTGGCGGAGGCGGGCCTGCTTAGACGCGCTTCCTGAGGAGAAAGCGAGGCGAGCTCGAGTAGGCCGCGGCTTTTGTCGGTTATCTTTTGAAAGAGGGGAGGAGGTGTGGGAGGGGGAGGGGCAGGCGCGCAGGCGCACGTGAGGCGACGAGGCCTCGGAGATGAATTGGGGGTAGCGGGAAGGAGGGGGAGGGGCGTGGTCGCCATTGTGATTTGGCCCCGCCCTCCGCGCGCCCAGCCAATCCCGGCTCGGGAGCCGCGTGTCGGGCGTGGCCTAACCGCAGCCTCGCTTTCATTCTCCTCGCTTGCGTCTCTCTCTCTCTCTCTCGGCGCCATCGCGATACCCTCTTGCCTCAGTGGCTAACGGCTCTCTTCGCATCCTGCTCGGAGACCGGCTTCGGTGAGTGCTTTGGCGCCGGGGAAGCGCCCAGGCCGCTGCAGGAAAGCCGTAGGAGGGTCGCTGCATCGAGCATTGGGAGGGGGAGCCGGGAGGGCAACGGGGAAGAAAGGCTCCTCTTCGCCGTGTGAGGCGGGGGAGGCTGAAGGGAGAGACGCTCCACAAAATGGCGGCGGCTGCCCATAAAGAACGAGAGGGCCCCTCTGCGCACACTCTTGTGTTTGAAACGCCGCTCTCTCAGGCTCCTTCGTGAGGAGTGGTGCGCTGCTGAAGACCACCGGGAAGGGATGAAATTGTTCTAGGGGGATGGAGAGCATTAGACGTGGTCAAGTCCGCTGTAGCAGCAGGTTTAACGCGGGGGCGGGAGAGGAGGAGCCCTTGGCTTAGTGCGCCTGCGCGAAGGCTGTTCGCGGAGCGCGGGACAGCAGCGGGGTAGTCTTTGCGCATGCCTGCTGGGGTCTCAGTCCATAGAACGTGAGACGCGCTGAGCTCGCCTTCCCGCATTCTGCTCAGACCACGTGTTCGCGGCCATTTTACCAGGGGGGAGGGGTGGATTGGTTGGGGCAAAGAATGGGAGCCCATTCTCTCTGCACGTCTGCCTTGAGAAGCCGTCGGGAGCCGCTGCAACGCTCACTCACTAGTTCCTGCTTGCCTTCCTTCGATGACCTGTTCCAGCTATTGATGCACTGAGTAGATTGCAGGATCTTGCCATACGCACCTGATGGATGAAATCTGCCTCGGGTCGTCAACCTCATGTTTCCAAAATTATTGGCCACAACATTCTAGTAGTTGCTGCACAGAGTGGAGCCAATACCAGGCTTCATAAGATGGTTCGAGAACGCCTGATCTTAAAATATTTTTTGCTTGAAAGTAAGATCCACCTGTACGGCTAAGGACTTAATCCAAGCAGATAAACACTCATTTTCCTGTAAAATAGAAAATGTGCTGAACTATTAGCCCTCATACTAGTTACAATGAGGTTGCCATAATAATAATATATTTTATTTATATCCCGCTCATCTGGCTGGGTTTCTTTCCCCAGCCACTCTGGGTGGCTTCCAACAAAATATTAAAAATACAAAAAAAAAAATACTGGTTCAAAGTGTGTGTTCACCCTAATCACTTTACTCATAAATAGTATGAAAGGTGGCTCCCTAGTAGGGAAGTGGCTTAACACTGCCACCTCCTTTTCACATCTGAGAAAGATTGCCTGCATGCTTCCTTCAATTAACCTTCCATTTTTCTGAAGCAGGCATTGATGAAAATTGAGAAGTGTTAATTAGTATTTCGCCTTAGTATGTCCAAACCTCAATGACTGATAGCTTATCAGATGCTCTGGAGAAAGCAATTCAGATAAGCACTTTGAGTAGGGCAAGTAAGCATCTTCCATCTTTGTTTGGGGATTAACACAGTTATATCACTGGGAAAACAAGTTAACTGCTCATTTGTAGCTAATTAACTCCTGCCTGCTTATAGCTAAGCCCAGTCACCTGTATCTAATTGTAATGAAGAACTGTATCAGCTAGGCTCATTCTGTGTCCAGTAAAATGTACTTTTATGCACTCTTAAGACTGTCCTTTACTGTAGAAGGCTCAAGATATAAAAACTCGTAACATTAAACGTAATGGCACAAGAACACCTTGTCTGGTATTAAGATAGGAAGCATCAAAAGAACATGTGGGCAACATTAGCAATCCTACCTTTGAGTAAACTTTTAGAAAATTCTTTACTCCTGCAAATGGCCACACACATATATCTACTTTTTGGCCACAGTATATGCTGCTTTATTGCATGCTTCTTTGAGAGTCAGTCACATTGTTTTCAGTGACGCTTATTCCCAGAGAAGTTTGCACAGGATTACAGTTAAGACTGCAATTCTGTGCACAATTGCTTGGGAGTAAGACCTACTGGAAATAATACTTCTGAGTAAACATGCAAAGTTGCCTGGAAATAAGCAACATTGATTTTTCAGTTTGTTGCTTCCAGATAAATAAATAGCTGCAAATAAAAACAGAATAAGTAATTTTTCAGGTTCTCAATGTCTCTGCCTCAGGGCATGCAGGGGAAAGTAAGCATGTTAAGTTTACAATGCTCAGTTGGAATAGATAATTATGGGTCTCAGTTCAGTGGGAAACAGATAGTAAAACCAAGTTAAGAGGCTCCAGGCCTGGAAGTGAGACTGCTACTGGAAGTCAGGCAACTAATGAAGATAAGCTACAAAAGGAAGATGTGACCCTGGTCAATATGGGCAACTTATACATCAGTGATGACTATACAGCAGATTAACAAGAAGCCGAGCTGTACCAGATTATTCATTGAAGAATAATGATAATCTGTTTTCCTGGAAAATGAAAATGGGCTGTTCTCAGTGATCAGCTACTTGTAAATTGCTAGTGTGGCCTGTTATCTTTTGTCCTTATTCCCACCTATGTTTGCCAAGTCTAAACACATTTCTTCCCTACAGATCACTTAAACAATGGCATCGGATGAAGGAAAACTCTTCATTGGAGGGCTCAGTTTTGACACCAATGAGCAGAATCTGGAGCAGTTGTTCTCCCCCTATGGAGACATTGCAGAAGGTGAGGAAGGGTGTCACACCTGATTTTATTCTGTAATTACAGAAGTTCTGAATCTGTTAATCTTTCCACACTAGGAAACCAATTGGTAGGGCTTTGGGGTTTGCAAGTGCATGCACTCACACAATGCTAGCAACTATACTATGATAAGTTAAAGACTTGTCACATCTTGCATTCAAGGCATGATAACTCTTTGGCTGAGGCAGAAAATCGCCATTCTTTGTTGAGGCAAGCAAGAGCCACCATTGTAATTCAAGGATGCATTCCAGAAAACAAAGAGTTTGTTGAGTGGGGCTGATGAGGGGTGTGGCCTGGAAAAGTCCCTGGGGCCTGATAGAGAGTCTTCAATGCCCACATTTGGCCTGCAGATCATAGGTTCCTCACCCCTGTGTTAATGTCAGCCACCTTGAATGATTTAGCACAGGGGTCAGCAACCTTCTTCAGCCGTGGGCTGGTCCACCCTCCCTCAGACCATGTGGTGGGCCAGACTATATTTGGGGGGGTGAACGAATTCCTATGCCCCACAAATGCATTTTAAATAAAAGCACACATTCTACTCATGTAAAAACATGCTGATTCCCTGACCGTCCATGGGCCAGAATGAGAAATCAATTGGTCCGCATCCGGCCCACGGGCCTTAGGTTGCCTACCCCTGATTTAGCAATTCCTGTGCTGTATCACTTCAGATCACAGCTGAGGTTTGCCTGCTCATTTATGTAAAATCCTTTTTTTCTGAACGTACAAAACGAATGTGTGATGAAGATTGTCCAACCATGTTCATATTGAACAAATGGGGTTTTGTCAACATGAGAGAGCACTTGATACATATCTGCATTCTGAAGTGATACTCCTGGTAATATATAGTGTTAATAACGATGTGCATTTTGCTTTCCCCAAATTGTGTTGTAATTAATACTATGGCTTGCTGATTATAGCTGTCAAAATGGGATGAGGGGCATGTATAGGTTAGATTTGAAGAATGCCAATGATACATGGCTGCATCTTCCTTGTTTTCAAAGTGTATTCAAAAAATACAAAGGTATCAATAAGTCCAGTTGGGCGGGATTGTGCTTTGATACTACAGACCCTTGATGTATAGGTCTGAGGTTTCCTGGAAGCAAGCTCTTGTGATTGAGAGATTGGTTAATAAATTACCTGAGCTCATGAATAACAGCATCTTGTTTCCCCAGTAAGCTAGACAGCAGGGGTTTTCTTACTCTTCAGCATCCAATTCTTGGAACTTATTTCCCGGATGCCCATGTGAGGCTATAATGTCCTTCCAAGCAGTCTTTGAGTCTGAAGTGGGGCTAAAGAAGGGACCTGGCAAGGGACACTGGCTGTCATCTACATGTAGAAAAAGAGCCAGGAAAATAATCTGTTACAATTTTTTCTCTCTCCAGTGGTTGTGGTGAAAGACAGGGAGACTCAGCGGTCCAGGGGTTTTGGTTTTATTACCTATTGCCGTCCTGAAGATGCCAAGGATGCCATGAGGGCCATGAATGGAGAGGTAAGTGTCGCCCACAGAGATTGTTCACCATTTCTTATTCATTCTCTATTGCATCCACTTTCTTTGTAACTTCCTAGAATATGGAGGGCTATTAGATGTGATCTTCTGTTATGCTTGTATTGCAAAATGTTGTAACTACCTACTATTATCTTGGTGGGTGTGCTGCACAGTGAGCAGTAATAATTTTTAGTCCTGAATTACAGCTCCAGGGTTGCGTAATTCACCTTTTTTAAAGTGACTTTATGATGCTCTTCTAAACTGGGGTGGGGAACCTCTGGCTTGTCAACCCAGAATCCACATTTGGCTCATGAGGCCGTTTCACTCCCAGGTTACCCTCAACTGATGTCATAAGTGATGTCAGTTGTGTGGAAAGTTCAGTCCTGTTTGGTTGGGGTGCACCAGTGAGATACACAAAACTGGTGTTCCTGAATTCAGCTTCAAAAAATATTTTTAATAAAAATATTTATTTAAATTAAATATTTATTCTGTGGGTTTTGCATAGCATTCAGCAGAGCAGGGATTTGTTCTGCTTCCCAGTGGCAGAGGATGCAAATTGTTCAAAGCAAAATTTTAATCCAAGCTTTGATTATATTGGACTCCTGCGTCCTTGGTAGCAGGTTGGAAGATTAGCATCATCTTGTTAAAAGCTCTGGCTGTGATTCATTCTCTTGCTTTTTCCCAAGTCTGTGGATGGGCGTCAGATCAGAGTGGACCAGGCTGGAAAATCCTCCCGTGGCTCTTCTGGAGGCAGAGGGCGTGGACGTGGATTCTCCAGAGGTGAGCTTTCCTGTGGCATGTGCCCTTCAGTACTAACTGCTTAGTGGTGTGGGAGCAAATAGGCTTGATAAACATTTGTGTCTTTGCTGCAGGAGGTGGAGGATATGGAGGTGGCCGTTATGATAACAGAAGCGGTGGCTATGGTGGATCTAGAGACTATTATGGCAGCAGGTAAGACCAGCACGCACGCATAAGAGATACTTGGTTGCAGCAGATTGTGGTACCTACACATCTCATGTTGAGATCATGATCCTTTGTGTTCTGTATTAGAATAACAGTTTGAGAGTTCCTTCTGAACCATTAAACTTTTCCTTAGAGGTAGCAAAAGAGAGCTGTTGAAGTGCTCCTGATTATTTTAGCACTAGGAAATAGGCTTAGCCAGCTGTGTGCTGCTCTGGCATGGAAGCTGCAGGTATTGCTGTTTTATTAACAACAGGCTATCATGTAGAAAGGAAGGCTAGTCCTGCCATGCCTGTGTTTCTCTTCTAAATAACAACACAGTTGGTGGGTATGAGTCTGCCAGTAAGACTTGACTTGCTGTAATTGAAATTGTTAACCTTAAATGAATGTCAAATTACAGTGCTGCTGTATGCCCTTGTTCCTTCATGTATTGTGATTGGCTTATATTTCATTTTGGTGGGGCGTGGTGGCTGGAATCTAGTCTGGGATGATACCTGGTTTTCAACATTGCTGAGATACATCGCCCAGTCCAGGCCCCTATACCTCTCTGGCTCATGCGAGCCAGAGGGGCATCACAGTTTCTTTAAACTGCTCAGCTGGGGGATGTGAATCCTCCAACCCCTCAGCTGAGCGAGCCCACATACCGCTGCAGCTCTCGCAAACCAGGGGACTTACTCAAAGGTGCAGCCAGACACGGAGCCTGAGAGGGTGGTCACCCAGAACTTTTTCAGGCTCCGTCTGCTTGTTCATTTGCCGTCTGCAGGCAATTTGAGCTTAAAATGTCTGAAACTGGTATCACAATCTGAACAACAGCAGTTTCAGACAACTTGCCAATATATTGCCCTAGTGGAATCCTGTTTTCCAACTGGTTTCTCTTTGCCCCTAAGGCAACTTAGCCAAAGTGGTGCCTTTTTTATGCTGCTGGACTCCCATCAGCCTCAGCCAGCGCAACCAGTTTTCAAGGAAGATGGGAGGTGTAGTACATCAACATTCAGAGGGCCCTAGCTCCCACCGCGTTCTGGGTTTGTGCTGTGATTCTGGTCATTTTGTGATTCAGATCTATGCCCATCACCTATGCCGTGGTGCTTTATAAAAACTGCAAGAAGCAAAGAAGTAGTTGCCATTTTGCATTCATATAGGTGCTTACTGGGTACAGTATTGGAAACACGTCTTGAAAAACTAGTATAGCTAGAAATGGATCCTAGTTTTTTATAACCTTATTACTAAATCGGTCCTTCTCTTAATGACCAATTTATATACAGCACTTAAATAAGAATGAGGTTTATAAATGAGCGATTCTGTATTGCACGTAAAGGTTCTTTTTGTGATTTTGGCATTATAGTGATATTTTAATATGTCCACCTGTACAATGGGACATCAGCCCCAAAATAAGTTCTGGGTGGTCTTCCAGGTCCCCAGATCAGATTTTTTTCCCATGGGCGGGAGGAGGCAAAGAAGAATCCCTACTGCTTGAGTGGATGGATGCCTGCTACATTGAATCTCACTCAATGTATAGCATTTAGCAGCAGCTCAGCAGTGACATATCAGTCTTCTGTGCTTTTTCCCTCAAGGAATCAAGGAGGCTATGGAGACCGTTACTCTGGGAGCTCCTACAGAGACAACTACGATAACTAGGTAAGTGTATGTCTAAGCACCATCTGCTTCTGATAACAGGATAGCTACTAAAGCATAGGACTTAGTTCTCTCACGTCAAAGAATAACTTTGTCAGCAGAACTCCTTTCCTCATCAGCAAGTCTAGCATAATTGCGTATGGAGAATTGGCCTGTTGCTGGAGTGAAGCAAAAAATAAAAATGGGACAGTTAAACCCATCCACACACTTTTTTTTTTAAGGGACACTGTTGAACCAGTCTATAAAAACCATGACTACAGCCTTTTATACACGGAAACTTTCTCCGAACCGTAAGTTTATGGGAATTAAACCTCCACATTCCTAATAGGGTCTTTTAAAAACAAAAAAGGTGTATGCAAATACTCATTTACTGGCAGATAATTTCCACCTGCATCATCTCCAAGGCTGCAAACAGTTGCCCTGGGCTGGGAGGAGGGAGACTAGGTTAGCATCATGCACCAATGTTCTTCAGTGTACTTTATGATTTGTACCTGCTTCTTGTCCTCAGCTTGCACCGAGCATAAATCCTTCCTGAATCAAGATCGTCCTTCCAATGGCCGTATTTATAAAGATTTTTGGAGCTTCGCTGAATCTTGTTTAGTTCTCTACCTGTATCTTCCCTTTTTGTAGTCTTACCACAAGCAGCCCAACAGCTTCTGCTACAGGATGGCCTGTTAGAGCTTTCTGAAGGAAAACATTTTAATTTGCCTTTTTTTTTACAGGTGTGTTTAAGCATTTTTGAATACATACTTTTATTGCTTTCCCCCACCCCCCACCCCCTGGATTTCTTTTAACACACCAAGATGGGGGTTCTGACCTATTCTTCACCTATAATTCCCCAGAGTCTGAGCAAGGTGTGAGGGTCCTTGTTTTTATAAATGCATTAATACCTTGTAGTTTTGTAAAAGTCCTATGGTGTAGCAAGCAAGGGGTATGGTGGAAGGCAAAACCCCCTTGATTATAAAGGGAGACGTGTGTTTGATCTTCAGAAATCAGAATTTATACTGTATGATGTACCTAGAACTGAAGCTTGCAGAACTTGCAAGTTGTTCTTGAAAAACCGTTTGTTTATATTTTTTTTTAAACTGGAAGACACACATGTAACTCGATATTGTACTAAAAGTGGTTAAGGAATTCCTGTATTCAGTTCTTTGGCTTCACGAAGCCTATTAAATGCCCTTCTGAAAATGAAATTTGTTCTTGACGTTTTAACACTTCAACTATGCCCAATCTAAAGTCATAATACATGGCACATACTTTAAACTGCTGTGTATTTGTTAAACGGATACCTTGGAGAGGAGATGCCGAGGAATTTCAGTACTTAGTTCAGTGGGCTAAATCCCACAAGCATTTGTATTTGGGTGCTTTGTATATTGTCAGTTTGAAACTTGGTGCCTTGTGTTTGGGATTCTTTCTATATTGGCTTCTGTGCCACAGAACCTCTGTGCTGCTGAGGTATTCTGGGATGAGCATGTAAGATACCAGCCTGGCCTGTGGAGCCTGAACTAGATGCATCCATGAGTACAGGCTATCATCCCTTGGGTGGTATTCAGCTTGACTTTTACCAAAAAGTATACCCACTGATAACAAAGTTTGCCCATTAATTTCAGTATGTTTACTCTGAGTAAACTATGTTCGATACCACTCCTTGTTTGACTATATACATCACAGAGGAATATCCGTAACAGTGGCCAATCTGTCTTAATAGGGCAGGTTATCTGCTGTTGCCAATGTCTGCACTCTGGTACCTAAGAAAAGGGTCCCAAAGCAGTGTGTGAAAACCACTGAGCTAATATGTAGGTGGGGCTCTATGCCATGATTCCATGGGAGTTAAGACACCACCACTTTACCTCCCAAATGGTGTAAGGTGTACACCTTGACTTACAGAAAATACCAGGCGTTGATTTTTAAAAATAAGGGGGAAACATGTTTTAATATCAACAGTATGCCTGAATATATATTTTGGGCAGAGGAGAGTTTACCTACTAAAATCTCAGAAGCTGCTATCCCATCGTGGGACCAAAGACTTGAAGTGCTTTGCACGCCTTCTTGCCTTTCCTTGTGGCTAGCAAAACTAGACTAGTCATGTAGTGTAAACATTCATTGCACAATTGAAATAAGAGCATATGCAAATTTGGTGTATTTGCATTGTATGTCCTAGATGTAGAATGCAGCTGTGTTTTGCACAGACTCTGTGCAAGGGTACACAGACCTCTGCATAGGCTGTATTTCATAGCCAACCTGCGTTTTGTCACATTTACGTTAAGGCTTGTTTTGTGATAAATCTCGGGGAACTATTATGAGACCCTGAAAAGGGCAGGGGCAACAAATACATGGGCTTCAGAACAGAGTCAATACTTCATTGGAAGGGATTCTTGCTGTGGCTTCTGGTGTCCTGTCCTTTCCTGCTGGAAGAGTTTGCTGCTGCTACTGCTGTTGTTGCTGCTGCTGCTGCTGGCTGAGCACTTACTGATCTTGGTGGTGCCTGAGGTAGTACCTCCTGCTTCACTGCTTTTTCTGCTCTTTATTTCTTTATAATTTCCTGGAGCTACCAAAAGCCAGGTTCCTTAGTTGGGTACAGTTTTGAGACAGATACAAGACAGTTTCCACTGTTGGCTTTTTAAGCCATTTATATACACCCTTCATAAATACATATGCCAGTATGATTTTCAGTACAGTTTAACATCTAACAACAATAAAAATACACAATTAAGACATTAAAAATCAAGAGTAATTAAATGACAGAGTGGAAAAATAAAATTACCAGTTGTTTCAAAATACTGGTTTTAGTAGGCAAGCTCCACCAATGCTACTTTGGCATCTTATGAGTGGGAGGCTGAGCTTTCTGATCACAATAAACTGGTTTCTTCCTTTGCTTTGTTTAAATGGGGCAAGGAGAAAACTACGAAGCCAAAAGTCTTGAGTGGGGTGGGTGGTTGTGTTTCAAAGTAAGAATTTTTGAATCTGAAATTACAGTAAAACCATTCCCATAAAAAAAGAAAACCTGGGCTGGTGTGTGTGTAATACCTTGTAGGTATTTTGATGGGAATGGTAAGCACACATTGTCGTGACTTTAAAATCTTAAGAAATCACTCTGGATTTGTTTGATGATAGTGGGAAGCTTATGGGTGTCTGCCACTTTACCTGCATCTGTTGAAACCAAATCAGATTTAAATACATCTCATATCAGTCGTAGTGAGGAGCTAATGGTACAAGAGTCGAGAACATACTACAAATTGCTGCTTCAAGTGTAGGATTGTTGATTGAGAATGCTTAAAGATTATCAAACTTTGTGCAATCATTGTGTAGCCAGGTTGTTTCAGTGGCCCATTGGCTTAGTTAGGCAGTGGTTTCTTGTGGTTGCTTTTAAAACCATGGTGATAACCCTTTGCTCCAATCCCATTTTGTGAGTAGAGGATCAAAATACCCTGTCTTCAAGAAGGAAGATGGAATACCTATAAAATATTTAATGTGATTAAGCCCAAGACATCGGAATTCAGCAGGCAAGGCTCCATTGACAAGATAGTCATGGTATTGAGTATTGAGCCAGAATTGTAACATGGCTTTATTTGGCAGGTGGAAGGGGCACCCCTGGATCCGGAAGTGAGTTTACCTCAAGGCTGGAGTTGAGAAAAGACTTTCCCTTTGGGTACCTCTCTGGAGCTCCTGTCTTGTGCGTATATTAATGTGGTCATTCGAAAATAGAGGGGCAAACCTTCCAATAAAATGAAGTTAGGCTGTGGGGTGGGTGGGATGAGTACTAATTAAGTAATGCAAGTACACTTGCACACAGACACATCAACAATGGCATCTGCTGTGGCATGGATGCACCATCTGAAAAGTGCTTCTCCCCCCATCGAAACTAGTCATCAAAACTTACTCAGTTTTTATTAAAACTTTACTCTAGCCGGTGTTTTTCCCATGTCCCCACATTGACAGCTGCCATCCAATGAGAGAGCATTCTCTGTAAATTGCTGCATGAAGTGCTTCATGAGTGTTCATTGAGAATGCCTAGAAAGTCTTGTGCGTTGAGGTTATTTCGGTTAAGTCTTTTGTGTGTTGAGGTTATTTCGGTGGCCCCTCCAGTCTTGGGCACTGGCTTCTTGTGGGTGCAGCCTACTTAAGAGCAGGACAGAGTTTACCCATCTCTGCTCCTTGTGTATAAAGTTTCCTCTCCCTACTGCTTTTCATTCTGCAGCCAAAATAGTGCAACTTCTGCCAGACCTTTTAGAACCTGCTTCGTTTTGGCTCTAAGCTGGAAGCAGGGGCACTGCTACTGCCTGATGGCACTACTCTTCCATTCCTCTCACCAAAAGCCAGGGTGGGAAGCTCATTTTCTTCCCGAGCCCAAGAGCTGAACACATTTCTTAGCTGTAGTTTGTTAGAAAGCTGCAGAATCTGATCCACATGTACCTGGGTGACTCCAGAAAATGAATGGGGCATAGTTAGCTCATCCCCATCCTGTTCTAGAGCTTTGGGTCTCTGGCTGAGAGTAGGCTGTAACAAGATTTGTTTCCTCTATTGTCGTAAGTGGCCATCACTCCATTTAAAATTCAACCCACTGACCACAGGACCTTAAACACTGCTGTTTCAGGAAGTGGAAATTGATGGTATCGGCTGGGAGAAGTGAAATAGTAAGTTTTCGTGAGAACACCCTCAGTTCATGCTGAGTTTAGTTTTGACTTTCTTGTTGGTGTTTTTCGAGCCCTCCTCCAAGTGTGTGTGGGGTGTAGTGTTGCTGGGAGCACCCTTTAATTCTCTACTGTGGGAGCTTGCTTTCGGCCCTCATGAAGTGATTTTGTGGCCTAGCACTGTTTTGCTTGCTGGTTGATTTATGGTGTTTCCTTGTACTTTAGTGTATGTTTTGTGTTCAAAGGGTCCACCACTTCAAGGCTTCCCTAGGATGAAAAGAAGCATATACCGTATTTTTCGCTCTATAAGACGCACCAGACCACAAGACGCACCTAGTTTTTGGAGGAGGAAAACAAGAAAAAAAATATTCTGAATCCCAGAAGCCAGAACAGCAAGAGTGATCACTGCGCAGTGAAAGCAGCGATCCCTCTTGCTGTTCTGGCTTCTGGGATAGCTGCACAGCCTGCATTCGCTTCATAAGACACACACACATTTCCCCTTACTTTTTAGGAGGGAAAAGTGAGTCTTATAGAGCAAAAAATACAGTAAATATATGATAGCAATGGGATCAGGGCAGGCATGGAGAGGAACTTAATCCTTTCCTCCCCTTCTGTGGTCCTGGGGAAAAAAAATCCTTTTCTGAAGAGGAAGTCCCATCTGTTGGAGCTGAGAAAACCTTCCCCCACCCCACCCCAAATGCAAATAACATCTTCGGAGAAGGGATTTTCCTCAGGATGAGTAGAAACGAAGGAGAAAAAGGGTTACATTCCCTCTCTGATCCCACCAGCTGATTCAATATCCGGTTTTTAAAAACATGTTGGTTAGATGCTAAGGTGCATTTGTCCTGAGACTAGGTTGCAAATTTTTAATATCTTCATGCTTAGAAGGCTTCCAAAAGCTGTAAAGCGTCAATAAATAAATAATTTTCCTTTCTTTTCTTTTAAAAAGGCACATGCACTGTTGCAGACCAGCTTAGGTTTTCCTGTTGAAAGTCAGTATGGGGTGCACACATTTAATTGAAGTGGGGCACACTGTGCAGTGGCAATTGGAATTGCAGCTCAGGGAAGGGGAGATATGGAAGGCTCCTTACTCTTAAGAGGAACAGAATCCTGCTGGGTGTCTCTTTGTAGCTTTGGTATCCCTCTGCATTGGACAGTGGCACTTGAGAACTCATCTGCGCTGACTCAGAAACTGATGCCGCTACTACAAGCACTGATGGTGCCCCACCTCAAAGCAGCCTGGAAGAAAGTCCTCAGATCATTAGTAGGGTGGCAGAAAGGTAAAGAGCCTGACTGAGTTCTGCTATGAAGGGACGGGGCAGTGCAAGGTGGGTGTAATTGCTTGTGTGGTTTTCCCCCCCAAGGAGGCGATCTGTTCCAGAGGTGAGTAGATGTTTGAAGACCAAAAGTATTGTGCCTCCTTTCTTTGTCTTTCAGAGTGAGCCAGTGAGAGATCCTGAGAAGGACTGCCGCTACCACACAAGTCCTGAAGAAGCAGCCTTAGCAAATGCTGCTTTTCAGAGAAAAGGCAGGCTGTATTAGTGCTTAGAATCAGATGAAATACTGGGGAGCGTTGAAGGAAGGTGTCCTTTACCTTCATGCCCAAACTTTCCTTTTTGTCCCCTGTTCCCCCCTCCTTCCAGGGGCAATTTGGCAAGCAGGGTTGTGAAGCCCCATCAAAGTAGCGGGGACTTGCTCTTAATCCTCTTGGAGATGATGATTCTCAGCCAAACCACTTAAAATCCTGGCCTGCCACTATCAGCGTAAGAGGCAGCCTTCGAGCATTTTGCCAGAAATGTTTTTTGGTGTTTTTTTTTACAATAAACATCTTCCAGAAATCATTAGGTACCTTGTTTTGAAGAATTTATTTTATATTGCTCAAGCAATATAAAGGGGCTCAAGCCTGTGGCAACATCTCGGCTCCAGAGGGTTTTGAACCATCTGGATTAATTCTATTCCAATCTGGTTTCTAGCCCAAATCTAGGACCGAGACATATTCCAACCCTCAGAGATAATCTACACCAGGGACTAGTGGGGCGGGGCGAGTCTATCCCTGTTAAGTCTGGTTATTTATATCATCAACCATAATATCCTTCCACAGTGCTTTGTGGCAGCAGTCTTCCCCTGTTGCTGCTTAGCTGAAAGCTCCCTTTTCTACAAGAAGCAGCTGCCACTATACATACATTTGAATACATACATTTGCATGCAAAGTAGTTTGCCTTTTCTACTACAGGGTGAGTCTGATCCTGCAGAGGTTTCTCCATTCTGATTTAAATCAGGGGTTTGTTCAATTTATATCTCCCTCCCAAAGTAGCCCAGAGCAGGGTTGATTGATTTTATGTACAAAGGCCAAGAATGAGAAGCTGAGGGTGTATCCAGATGTGAAATGGGATATTGGCAATCAGGATATCCTGTGACTTTTTTTTTTTAAAAAAAGCAGTGGTATTTCCTAAAATTTATACATACTGATTGTGAAGAAGAAGAAGATTTTACTATTTATATCCCACCCATCTGGCTAGGTTTCCCCAGCCACTTTCGGTGGCTTACAGCATACCGTATTTTTCGCTCTATAAGACGCACCAGACCACAAGACGCACCTAGTTTTTGGAGGAGCAAAACAATAAAAAAAAAAATCTGAATCTCAGAAGCCAGAACAGCAAGAGGGATCACTGCGCAGTGAAAGCAGCAATCCCTCTTGCTGTTCTGGCTTCTGGGATAGCTGCGCAGCCTGCATTCACTCCATAAGACGCACACACATTTCCCCTTACTTTTTAGGAGGGAAAAAGCGAGTCTTATAGAGCAAAAAATACGGTATATAAAACATAGTAAAATATCAAACATTTTAAAAAGGGGAAACCATCTAAGCAGTTTACAAAAAAAAGCAAGAAAATCAATTTTAAAATTACAACAGTATAATTCAGGTTAAAATAGGATACATTATAGACTAGTTTCAGCATTCTTTTGTCACTCGATGACAATTAGATCTACGGAACCAAATAATGACTCCTTATTTCTACATGATTATTTCAGGTATCTTTGATATGCATGGAGTCAGATTGAAATCCAACAGGCAGAAAACGAGGTGTTGGGCCTGAAATAGATAACTTGCCTCCTGCCTCACTAGCAAGGTCCTGATCTGGATTGGGGGGGCCCACATCCAATTTACAGTTTTTCTATCTATTTATTTATTATAGAACTAATTGTGGAAGGGTTGCATTGTTTACTTTTGCCACCTAAATGTTTCCTGTCAGGAAGAAAGTGGTGAAGAGCAAACAGCAATCTAAAACACTATATTTGATTGTGTCACAAGGGAGCTTGGAGTTGGCAACATGACCAGGAAGAAAATGAATTCTCTGGAACCAGAAGCTTGAAAAACTCTTCTTTCTTTTTTTAGAAGTAGGACATTCCTGAAAGATGCCAACTCCATTTCCTGTTGAGAAGCAGTGTCAGTAGTCTTATATTTCCTCATAGAAAAAAAATTCTGAAGATCTTCAGAGCTCAGAAATAAAATGTATTTGTGCATTATTTTAACTGCTTTTGCAAATTGTGCAGTTCCTTTGATAGCAATACATTTTTTCAGTATCGTGGCTACATACTTGCATTTGACTTGTGCTCAGAGATTCACTTGTCAAAAGTACTATTTTCTGTACCTGTTCTTGGTAATTAGTACCCCTATTTTCTGGTACCTGTTCCTGGTAATTACTGTGTTCCCCACTTTTTTTGCCTTTTGGGAATGTCATATTAAATTTTTGTTGGCTGGTGACATTCTTAAGGTTTCAGCTTCTTTCAAGAACACACATTCTCTTGAGAAGAGGGGCAGCTGCAACTTTTTAAATGCATGAGCACCTAAAAGCACAGGTGTTAAACTGCAAGGTGCTGCACAACCTGCCATTTCCCACTGCCAGAAGAGTTGCTTCAAAAAATAAGAGAACAGGCTGTTTTTCTATTCTACCAAGAGAACAATTGCCCTCTTACAGCAGCCGCAAAAGGAAAGGCAAGGGAGGCATTTTAAATGAAAAATGAAATTCTGGAATTCAACTGTGCTGTAAAGACACAAAGTTCCAAAGTCTGGGAGCAGCCACCAAGAAGGCCCTGTCCCATGTCCCTGCCAGCCGTGCTTTTGAGGGTGGCAGGACCAAAAGAGGGGCCTTCCCCAAGGATCTCAGAACCTGGCCCAGTTCATAGGAGGTAATAGTATCTTGAAGGTGTAGATTGAATACAGATGGGGAAGGGTGGCAGTGGTCAGTCTAACCCCCAGCCTGCAGAGGTTAAACTGACCACCTGTGTAATCTTTACATATGGACAAGCTTTATGCATGTAGGCTGTGTACAAGGGCTTAGGAGCTGCACACAAAAGCATGAACATACACAGATTCAGATGTGGATACAATGGGGCTTCTCATCTCTACCTTCCTGCCCCCTCCCAGGCACATGCCTCCCCCATAGCTGTCAACTTTTCCCTTTTCTTGCAAGAAATCCTATTTGGAATAAGGGAATTTCCCTTCAAGAAAGGGAAACATTGACAGCTATGGCCTCCCTCCCCCCTCGGGGACACCCCTGTGACTATCAGCTCATGTGGTGTTAGCCTCTACCTCATTCCTAAAGGTTTTACCCCCTTTTATAAATTCACAGTTGTACCCCGGAAGTCGAATGGAGCCTGTTCTGGAAGTCTGTTCAACTTCCAAAACGTTTGGAAACCAAGGCGCGGCTTCCGATTGGCTGCAGGGAGCTTCCTGCAGCCAATTAGAAGCCGTGTCAGACGTTCGGGTTCCAAAGAACGTTCGCAAACCGGAACACTCCCGGGTTTGCTGTGTTCGGAAGCCAAAATGTTTGACTCACAAGGTGTTTGACTTACAAGGTACGGCTATACAAAGGAAGCCTGCTGTGAAATGCGCTGTGCAGAGTGCTCCTGTTCAGGGTTCCAGCCACCAGCAGCTTCTGCGGTGCTCCATTCCCCCCCCCTTCCTTTGCTCAAGTCAGTCCATGTTGAGCTGCTTCTGGGTTTTCCCTTTCGAGATTCCCTCCTCCAGTAATAATTTTTTGTACACCTTTGAGTTCCTGTAAGGCTTGCTGCTATTTCCCTGTTCTATTGGGACGGGGCAGTTTGGTCTGGGTAAGAATCCACACTCGGGAAAAATGGGTTTGCTGCTGTGCACAGCAGGAGTGAGAGCAACGTTTCTGAGTTCAAGAACAGGAACCGATAGTTCAATAACAGGAGCTTTATTTAGAGGGGCCTCTAAGACCTGCTGCTAAAACTGAAAGGCCTAAGGAGCTGCTCAGGTTGTGGGATTCCAGGGCAAGTCCTCAGGCTGCCCCTTCCAGAGCATTCAAGGGGGACCAACAAATCACAATCTCTACCAATGCCCTCTGGGGAGTCTGCAGCGTATGTTCCCTGCTGCCGCCTCCCCCGAGCACATTCACCTGGCTGGAATGCAGCTTGATACACAAAAATAAAAGCCAGTTTTCTCTGCCCACCACCAGCATTCGGCCCCAAGGAGGTTGCCCAAGAGAGAATGTGGCCCTCCGACTTGAAAAGAGTCCCTGCTTCTGGTATAGAGGTTGTGCATACTCTGCCTCCCCCTTGTGGTAATCCCTTGCCATTGCAATGCAGCCAAAAGCACATCTTTGTCCCCAAAGCCGCCTTTTGGATGCAAAGGAAATGCTCATGAAACGCATTCCGCAGCATGTTGGCCTCTGCACGCTGCAATGAGGTTCTGGCCCACAAAACAGCCTCAGTGAGGGGCTGTTAAGAGTTTGCTTTGGAGTTGCTGAAGATGCGTCTCTACATGGTCTTTGACCCCCGAGACATGTTTTAGGATTTACCCTGTTCTTTTGACTATTTTGTTTTAATACAGTGGTACCTCTAGATATGAACGGGATCCGTTCCAGAGCCCCATTCGCATCTAGAAGCAAACATAACCAGTGACGGCACGTCTGCGCGCGTCGCTTTTCGCCGCTTCTGCGCATGCGTGTAATGTCATTTTGAAAGCATGCGAAGCGGCCAAACCCAGAAGTAACGCGCTCCGTTACTTCCTGGTTGCCGCGTAGCGCAACTCAAACGAGCTCATCGTGAAGCACATTCAACCCGAGCTATGATTGTACAGTATTTTTAAATTGCTATAACCCAACCTGGGGTTTTGTGGTCAAGGGCAGATAAGAAATAGAATAATTTTAAAAAATGAAAATGATGCCTAGTGGTGCAGCTATAAAACTGCTAACACATTTGCAAAGCTAAGCAAGGTCCAGTACAGTTTCAAATTGGATGGGGGACTGTGTGTAGAAATTTCTACATTGTAGGGCAGCTTTCCAAACTTTTCATGTTGGTGACACACTTTTTAGACATGCATCATTTGGCAACACAGTAATTTAGTTTTACTAGCAAACCAGAGGTTAAACTAACCCTTTTCCAGCCCTTGGAGGAGAGTGGGGAGAGTGGCGCAACACACCTACAAACTGCAGCCGACACTGATGTGTTGCAGCACACAGTTTAGAAATCTTTGTTGTAGTGGGTTGGGCTAGAATAGATGACCCCCGGTGCCAACTACAATTCTATGATGCAAACCAACCACAAGCCTTTCTATTTGCCTGGGCAAAATGGAAATGCAGCAAATTTTCTCGATGTTCTTTTTATCTTTTTGTAAACCACTTTGAGATAAATAGGGTCTCAGCTGGCATACTAAATGGAGCTGGTAAACTGCCCTGGACACAGAATTGACTTGTACCTCCATGGACAACTATGAGTCCAAAATGACTCCCAGGCTGCGCACCTGGTCTTTCTGGGGCACAGTTACCCCATTCAGGACCAGGGATTCCTCACATCTGCGCCCCCAAAAAATACTTCTGTCTTGACAGGACTCAACCTCAATCCATTAACCACCACCCATCTTCCAACCACCTCCAGACACACAGGACATTCACCACCTTTACTGGTTCCAGTTTAAGAAGAGGTAGAGCTGGGTATCATCCACATACTGGTGAACACTTATCCCAAAGCCCCTGATGATCTGTCCCAGAGGCTTCCTATAGATGTTTTTAAAAAATGGCGTGGGAGGGAGAGGACGGAGCCCTGAGGCACCCCACAAGTGACTTCCCAGAGGTCTGAACGCTTGTCCCCCCTGCTCCAATACCACTTTCTGGACACAGCCTAGGAGGGATAAGAATCACTGGATAACTATGTCCCCAACTCCTCTAGATGGTCCAGAAGCATTACCATGGTCTGTATCAAAGGCTACTGAGAAATCCAGCAGGACCAGGAGGCAGTTTTCACCTCTTTGCATAGCCTGCCGGAGATCAACCAGTGCAACCAAGGCAGTTTCAGTCCCGTGATGGGGCCTGAATCCTGATTGGCGATACAGATCATTAATTTAGGACAACATGAAAGGGATACAAATAGGTCAGTTTTGAAGGGAAAGGGTGGAGTGAAGGGAGAAGGAATTCTCAAAGTCTTTCAGAGCTTGTCAAATTGCTTTTATTTTTATGTCTGCCTTCTCACATCAATACAGCGGGAACCTCTCCATCTTTCACTTAGAGGCAGAAGAGGCCGAGAATGAATCTCGCTTCATATGTAAACTCAATGTTAATCGTTATACCAGCTTGTTTCTATGCCTTCCCATGTCTCCCTCCTCCTCTGGAGGTAAGATTCAGAAGCCACATTGCAGAACTAAAACACATCAATCATATTCCAGCAGAGAAAAGACATTTGGATAGGAACATGGGAGCTTTCCTCACTTTCTTTTTTTTAATATAATTTTTTATTAAATTTTTCCATAATATCTCCAATCATACAATTTTCACATCACATATTTTGACTTATTGAACCTCCCTCAACTCCTCTGATAATCATCCATAATTAAATTTCTATCTTCACATTCCTTAATTATAGTATCGCCTTTAAATACATTTTTTCTATCCTCTTTTACATTCTTGCAATATTCCTTATTTTCTTCACAAAGCTTCTTTAAAACACACTAGCGTTGTATTTTCCTCACATACAGTTTTCAAATAGTCTCTGAATTTTCCCCAGTCCTCTAGAAACTTATGGTCTCTTTGAAGTTGATTTTCCCAGTTAATTTGTCCAGTTCTGCATAGTCTGTTAGTTTTGCTCTCCATTCTTTCAGAGTTGGTAGTTCTTCTTGTTTCCATCTTTGGGCCATCAATATTCTCGCTGCTGTTATTGCGTACTGAAAGAGTTTACAGTCCCTCTTATTTATATCATTTTTAGTTATTCCCAGTAAGAAGGTTTCTGGTTTCTTTACAAAGCTATATTTCAGCATTTTCTTTAACTCATTGTATATCATTTCCCAGAATCCCTTCACTTTCTTACACTCCCACCACATATGAATAAATGTACCCTCTTTCTCTTTACATTTCCAACATTTGTTACAAGTTTTGTACATTTTTGCTAATTTAACTGGTGTCATATACCATCTGTATACCATTTTCATAACGTTTTCTTTTAACGTAGTACATGCTGCAAACTTCAAGTTTTCATTCCATATTTTTTGCCAATCTTCCAAATCTATACTATACCCTAAATCTCTGGCCCAATGAATCATTACTGCTTTAACTTCCTCATCCATCGTGTGCCATTCCAGTAAAATTTTATACATTTTTGAAATTATCTTACAATCATTGTTGACAATTTCTGTTTGAAATTTCGAATCTTTTTCTTTATACCCTCTTTCTTTCACATCCTTTTTAAACATATCACTTATCTGATAATAGTGCAGCCAGTCAAATACATGTTCTTTTACTTGCTCATATGGTTTCAATCTCCATTTCCCACCTTCTTTCACCACCAAGTCTCCATAAGTAATCCAATTACTCCTCATATTAGGGAGCTTTCCTCACTTTCCTCAGGATTTCTGGGCTCCAAGTACCAGACACAATTCCAACTCCTCAACTGAGATTGTGGACTGGCAAAACTCTATTCTGTTTCAGGCTTTTCCTGAGTAATGAAGCTGTATGTAACATATAGTGTATGGCTTACCAGAGAAATGCTGAGCATTTCAAACCAGAGCTACAGTAATCCAACTGTTCTTTTACCTAAACAGGGAATCGGATACTACTTTAGAACACTTCCCACTTGATGTCCACACACTACGGTTGAAGAACAGACATAACCAGTGCTTCAAAATAATTTTTTTATTTACCACTTGGTACCTGCTTTCTCTCTCACACACACATTAAAAATGGAGATAATTCCTAATGTAGGTGGAGTCTGCTTAGGCTTAATTTCTATTGTTGAAACATGTTGAAATGCAAAATAAAAACAATGAAAAATTGAAATAATTCCAGTAGTAACAGACCACATTTTTGGACAATATATAAAAATGATTGATCCCAAACCCAATTCAATACTTTTTGGAAAAATAACATTTTCATGGGGTCTGTATGCTTATTGCTGTTCTAGCCCTAGATGTTTGTTTCAAATAATAGCTGCATGTTGACTTAACAGTATTATCACCTTAATGTCACCAAAACACTTAGAATCCCCATTTGGCGCTTCTCATTCCAAAGTACCTTGGATGATCAGCGGCAGAGAACTAAAATGTCCACAAAGGCAGTGCTTGGCCTGTTCCTCCTCCCCCCCCCCAATTTCTAAATGAAGATCAAGGTTCCTATTAGCAACTGGATTCTAGCTGGTTTCAGCTCCCCTCCCCGCAGCAGCATCCGATCTAGAACAGCACACTCTTCCGCTGGATCAACCTCTGAACTTGATTCAGGTCTGGGAAGGTGAGACAGCCAGCGCCAATCTCAGCCGCCAAGAGAACAACCAAAAGAGCAAACCTTTGCCAAATCCCCACAGGGGAAAGCTTTAATGCTGCTCAGGCAAAGCTGGACAGCTTCCTAAAAAGAGGCTCCACACAGCAGAAAGATCAACAAGTTTTACAACCACAGCATATGTATAAAATATGCTGTGCAACAAAGAATGAACTTCCCCTGCCTGCTTTGGTAGGTTCAAGAATAGACTGAGTCTGCTTGGCTTATAAAAACCCAGCAGCCAGCAGCTAAACCAGGGTCAGCAGCAAATCTGACATTTCAGAGGACAAGCCCTACTGTTGGATATTGAAGATCTTGGATAGCAGAGAGCTGTTCGACTGGGATTTCTGCTGGATCTCAGCAGCCCGGGCCAACTGCTTCTTCAGGCGCTTCTTCCCTTTGCTGGTCTGGATTTCTTCCTCAGTCTGGCGCTGGACAAAGCCCCAGCTCTTCTCTTCCTGTCCTCCCCGATTGCCCTTTTCTGAAAAGCGCTTGCTCTTCTCTACATTCTGCAGGTAGAAATTAGTCTCACGCTTGGCCAGTGAAACTTCGGCCCGCATGCGCTGCTGCCGCACCTGACGCTCATAGGCCAGTCGCTCGCTCAGGTGAGTCCACTTGAAGCGGTGCAGATACTGGGGACAAAAGACAAGGAAATTTAAGAAGGGCCCTGCAGGATCAGGCCAAAGGCCCGAGTCCAGCACTCTGCTTCTAAATGTAGCCAACCAGATGCCCCTATGGGAAACCTGCAAGAGGGACGTCCTCCACAGGCCACTCCCAGCAACGGGCATTTAAAGGCGTGCCGCCTCCAACAGCAGAGGTACAGCATCTTCTTAACACTTTCTAAGAGTGATACTTTATACAGTGCATAGAGTCCTGTGGTCTCTCTTCCTTCCCTTTATTAAAAACATAGGCTTAAAAGATTTGACAATCGTGCAACCAGGAACAGCCAACCTCTGAATGATCAAGAAGCACCTCTGTTCTCCAGACATTAGTCCGGAGACCCCTGCTCAGTTGGTTAATCTCCATAACCATGCAGCATTAAACATTTTAGTGATATGGAGAACTCGTACTTGGATGATCTGACATCATCAAAAGGAGCTGGAATTGGAGCAGAGAAATGACTGTACTCCCCCAAAAGGATCCCCTCATGACCCACATTTGGCAGCAGCCCATTGCTATTCCAGAATGTAGCTAATTTGCCAATGCGACGCTGTTCGCATATGAAAAGATACCCATATGGATTCATTGTTTCTTCTCCTTGGAAGTGAAATATTACTTTGAGAGTCAACTCTGGGCTTGACCATCCCTGTTCCCCCCCTCCCCCAAGCTCCCCGGGCTTTGGGTGCAAGAAGCACTGTGATATTTGTGCCTGCCCATCCAAGCATAGTTTTGTAAAGCAGTTTGTTTTGCACCACATTAATGAATAGAAGATGGATGTGAGAGAGGCTTTTGCAAACTCATGACTTCATCCAATGAGAGAGCGAGAGGGACCAGTACCTTCAGAAAGGCCACTTTACACCTCATTCCTTCAACAGAGAGTTTAAGTCACAAGATCAACTAGATGCGAAGGGGGTAATCCTTATTTACTGGCGCAGCCCTCAGCACCCACTTACCTTCATATTCCAGAGGTCATAATGGAATCGGCTCCTCTTCCGGACACCCATGGGCGTATTGTGCAAACTGGCAGCTACTACCTTTGCCACACGCTTATCCCTGAATTCTACCCAGCCTTCAGTGAAGTTCTTGGCATTGCTACCTGCTTTCTTCTTTTTCTTTCGTATAAATCGCTCTGCAGGACACAGAGAGGAGGGTTACAGGTTTGTGCAGAATGTGACAATGGCCTAGTTTTAAATGCAACCTCAGTCCACACATCCACCGGCTTCTAGATTTCTCACTCAACTGTAGTTTTTTTCACACCCTTTGAAAATGTAAGAATTGCACAACGCTTCGATTAAGGTGGCATACAGATCATAAATCAAATAATACTCTGAAATCAGCTTCTCTACACTAATCTCCACGTCTTTCATACACTCCCCATACCAGATGCTGACACCGGTTCTAAGGCACCTGCATCCAACATGATATTTTGCTTTGTAGCCTTTCACCATGGCGTTTATTCTGCCTGACCCTGTTCAGCTGACTGGCAGACCCACCCACCCCTGCCCACTGCTCCCCAATACACACCAAGAAGGCTCACCTTCAGGCTGCAGGAAAATACGTCCTACTTCACCATGCACACTAAGCAAGTTACGGACGTGTCGCGGCCGGAAGCGAGGAGGGATGTGACCAAGGTAAATTATGCCTGGCACAACTTTTTTGGCGCCATCTTCAGTGGAGAGATCCAACTGAACCTCACTTCCTTCTTCTTTCTGGTCAGTCACTGCCTCTTCCTCTTCAGTGTCCATTACCAAGTCTTCAGCTCTTGGTGTCTCCTGACACTTCTCTACACCTTGATCAGCCATCCAAGTGTTGCTCTTACTGCTATTATTATTATACTGGATGGCATTGGGGAAAGAAGGGAAGGTTGCGCTGGAAGGTTGCTTTCTTCCTGCAAGGAGAAGAGACATTTCAAACAATAACAACACTCTGCAAGGGAATCTCAGTCCATGACATTTATTGTCACTTGACATTTATACTGCTCCTTATCCCATAAGCCATGGGCAGGCAAACTAAGGCCCGGGGGCCTGATGCAGCCCAATTGCCTTCTAAATCCGGCCCTCGGACGGTCCAGGAATCAGCATGTTTTTAAATGTGTAGAATGTGCCCTTTTATTTAAAATGCATCTCTGGGTTATTTGTGGGGCATACAAATTCATTCATTTCCCCCCCTTCAAAATATAGTCCGGCCCCCAGCAAGGTCTGAGGGACAGTGGACCGGCCCCCTGCTGAAAACGTTTGCTGACCGCTGCCATAAGCTCTGGCTGGCAGCAGCCACTACTGGGCAGGATGATGGAAGTCTGTGTTGCCCAGTCCTGTCTGCTTCTCGGGCGCTATCCTGTGGCCTGGTATACCGAACACAATGCTAACAATACAGCATATAGCAGTAGTTCTCAAAGGGTGTGGCAGTAACAATCAAGGGCGATTACACGTGCTGCTGCCCTGCATGATGTTGCGTGCACGCCTTCACACGTGCACACACACGTGTCCGTGCCAAGCAGGTCTAAGCCTTAAGCCTCCATGCCCCTCCGCTCCCCTCCCCTGCCTCGCCCGTGCCCCGTCCCCGCCACTCGCTCCCTTCCGTACCCACGAAGAACTCTCACGCTCGGCGCCCTCCTGGAATCTGCGCGGAGCACTTCCGGCGCTCACTTCCGGCAGCTGTCGCAAAAGGAAGGTGGTAAAAGGAAGTCCAAGCCCCGCCTTCCCACCCCATAGAGATAGGAAAAGAGAAGAGTGACACGCATGCGCAACCACTCCGACTCCATTCAAAAGTAGAAGCTGCCTCTGGTCTGGCACGACTCAGCCAGAAGATTTTTTAGGCCCGTCTGAAGAGATCATTATTGAATATATTTTTTTAAAAAATTTCAATGCAAAATTACAACAAAAATTACAAACATTGAATCCAAAATAAAACTATACAAACAAGAAAAACAAAACACAAAAAAGAAAAAAAGGGGAACCCCCCCCCACATCTACAAATAAAACCATATCTTCATTCTAATCTAGTCATTACATACATGTACACATATAGCCTTCCTTCCTTCGTTCTAAGGCCTCAAAAATTTTACTCTTTCTAAATTGTTGTGTCTAATGTTGATTACCTCTACCTTTATACTTTGTAAAGAAAAGGAAAAATGAATTATTGAATCTTTATTGATGTATTTACTTATTTATTTTTCTTTTATTTGCACAAAGCAGCTAAAAAACTGCTTTAAAAACAAACACCTCCGAGCGGTGATGCAAGATGCCGCAATTCCTGCCAAAGCGCCCGATTCTCTGATTTTCAGGGTCGAGGAATCCAGTGCAGCCCCTTTTCCGCTATCGACAGGAGCAGGGCGCAGCTGCCCTGGGCGGCATCCTCGGCGGACGTATGGCAAAAAGGGGGAAAGGCATGATTTCTGCAGAATTGCTCTGATATTTTTTAACGCCTCCCCCTCTGCGCTCATTTCCAGCTCCTCTACTATTATTGCATCCCTTCTGCGAAGCCTACGACAGCCCCGTCACCTACATTGCTCCCATCCGCTGCCCACCAAAATGCGGTTCACCATTTCTCTCTTGTTGCGTTTTATTTTTTCCTAAACTATGTGCAAAATTAATAATTGCTTTTTTAAAAAATAAAAAAATAAAATTAAAAAGCCAGCTTTGAGGTCGCAAGGTACAGGTGAGGGCCAGGAGTGCCAGCTTGGCCCCGCGACTGTGGAGGGCCAGGGCCATAGGTGCCATGCAGTAGTAATAATAATAATAATAATAATAATAATAATTAATAATAATAATTTTTTATTTATACCCCACCCATCTGACTGGGTTTCCTCAGCCACTCTGGGCAGCTTCCAACAAAATATTAAAATACAGTGGTACCTCGGGTTAAGAACTTAATTCATTCTGGAAGTCCATTCTTAACCTGAAACTGTTCTTGACCTGGGGTACCACTTTAGCTAATGGGGTCTCCTGCTGCTGCCGCTGCATGATTTCTGTTCTCATCCTGAAGCAAAGTTCTTAACCTGAGGTACTATCTCTTGGTTAGCGGAGTCTGTAACCTGAAGCGACTGTAACTTGAAGCGCCTGTAACCCGAGGTACCACTGTACAATAGTCTGTTAAACATTAAAAGCTTCCCTAAACAGGGCTGCCTTCAGATGTCTTCTAAAAGTCTGGTAGTTGTTGTTCTCTTTGACATCTGGTGGGAGGGCGTTCACCAGGACAGGTGCCGCTACTGAGAAGGCCCTCTGCCTGGTTCCCTGTAACTTGGCTTCTCACAATGAGGGAACCGCCAGAAGGCCCTCAGCGCTGGACCTCAGTTTCTGGGCAGAATGATGGGGGTGGAGATGCTCCTTCAGGTATACTGGACCGAGGCCGTTTAGGGCTTTAAAGGTCAGCACCAACACTTTGAATTGTGCTTGGAAACTTACTGGGAGCCAATCAAGATCCTTCAAGACCGGTGTTATGTGATCTCGGTGGCCGGTCCCAGTCATCAGTCTAGTTGCCGCATTCTGGAGTAGCCCCACGTAGAGTGCATTGCAGTAGTCCAAGTGAGAGATAACTAGAGCATGCACCACTCTGGCAAGACAGTTTGCGGGCAGATAGGGTAGCCTGCGTACCAGATGGAGCTGGTAAACAGCTGCCCTGGACACAGAATTGACCTGTGCCTCCATGGACAGCTGTGAGTCCAAAATGACTCCCAGGCTGCGCACCTGGTCCTTCAGGGGCACTGTTACCCCATTCAGGACCAGGGAGTCCTCCACACCTGCCCGCCTCCTGTCCCCCAAAAACAGTACTTCTGTCTTGTCACGATTCAACCTCAATCCGTTAGCCGCCATCCATCCTCCAACCGCCTCCACACACTCACACAGGACCTTCACTGGTTCGGATTTAAAAGAGAGGTAGAGCTGGGTATCATCCACATACTGATGAACACCCAGCCCAAACCCCCTGATGATCTCTCCCAGCGGCAGTGCCAGATTTATGTATAAGCTAAAGAAGCTATAGCTTAGGGCCCCACTCTCTTGGGGGCCCCCCAAAAAAGTAAAGGAAAAAAACCCTGGATGTACATTTCCAAAATACAGTGGTGCCTCGCAAGACGAAATTAATTCGTTCTGCAAGTTTTTTCTTCTTGCGAGTTTTTCGTCTTGCGAAGCACGGTTTCCCATAGGAATGCATTGAAAATCAATCAATGCGTTCCTATGGAAACCGCCTTCAGACCAGGTCCGGGGACAGTCTATCACCCGACCTCTTCTGAAGGCTGGGGGGGGGGGGGGACAAGGGCTTTTCTTCCCACCGCCAGCCTTCAGAAGGCTGTTCTGAAGGCTGGCGGTGGGAAGAAAAGCCCTTCTCCCCACCTCCCGCCCCGCAAGCTCCGGGGACAGGAGGGCTTCGCTGCCGACCCCCAGCATTTTAAAAGCCCCCGGGACAGCGGAGGTCTTCTGAAGGCAGGCGGTGGGCAAAAGTCTTTGCTCCCCCCCGCCTGCCTTCAAAAGCCGTCCGGGATAGCGGAGAAACGCGCTGCGCTTCTCCGCTATCCCGGGAAGGCAGGCGGGGGGGAGCAAAGACTTTTGCCCCCTGCCGGCCTTCAAAAGAGGTCCAGGACCTCTTCTGAAGGCCGGCGGTGGGCGAAAGTCTTTGCTCCCGATGGCCAGCATTTTAAAAGCGGTCCGGGATAGCGGGAAAGCGCAGCGCGCCTCCCTGCTATCCCGGACCGCTTTTAAAATGCTGGCGGTGGGGAGCAAAGCCTTTCGGGCCCCGCCGGCCTTCCTGGACCTCTTCTGAAGGTCGGAGGGGGGCGAAAGGCTTTGCTCCCCACCGCCAGCATTTAAAAGAGGTCCCCAGAGATTTCCCTATGGGTTTTCTTCTTGCGAAGCAAGCCCATAGTGAAATTCGTCTTGCGGAATGACTCAAAAACGGAAAACTCTTTCGTCTTGCGAGTTTTTCGTTTTGCGAGGCGTTCGTCTTGCGAGGCACCACTGTATAAGATAAAAAACCAAATAAAATAAGAAATACATACAGCAACAGTGTTTTGTGTTGTGTAGGCTCCTATGATGTAAGTAGTGGGCCCCGTCTGATAACCTGCTCCCTAAATATCACTGGTTTGCTCATTTCTATTGTTAACGGAAAAATACACAACCCAGGAAGTGTGCCTTATTCAGTTGCTTTTACATGTGATAATTACAAAGGCTTATCACTGGGACCACCACACCTCTTAAGGCCCCCAATACACACTTGGGTCTGTCTTTCCCTGCTCCTAACACACCAGTTCTAATTAAATCCTAACATTGATTGAACCCAAGCATTTTACATCCACAGATCTACAGCAACATATAAAAGCCTCTACAGCTCCCAAACAGGTGGGGGCAAGCAGATTCCCACCTCAATGTAAGAGAAAGCTCACATGTACACTAACTCAACACCCTTCACCTTCGTAATGGGTTCGTCCACACTTTCACTTGCCCCATGTTTTGTAGCCACGGATCCAAACAGTTTTGCCCTTCCCTGCTGCATTTCCCCAGAGAACCTGCTCTTTAGCGCTAATCGGAACAAACAGCAATTCTCAGAAAACCCAGCTGGTGTTAGTTCCAATTTAGCACTAAACTCTGGGTTTCCCCAAGGGAAAGCGGCAGGGCAAACCAAGTGTGGATAAGCCCTATGTTTCAGTAATTTTGATCTGCCACTGCAGGCTTTTATGAGCCCACAAAATGCTCATCATCAGGACCCCCAGAATAATCTGCTTTGAATAACATATCCCTCTGTGTAATCATGAAATAGGATGGGCTGGCACATAAGATCCAGTGAGTTAAAAAAGAGTAAGCAATACAAATGATTGAGAAATAAATGGAGGCCCAGATGCAAGATGAGAAAGACTTGCTCATGGATGCCAAGTGCTTAGAGATCTACGACAACTTTCTTCTTCTTTAATTAAAAAAAGTGAGTATATGGAGCATAAAAGAGCATCTTTGAAGCAGTGTCATGCAACTTAACAGAGGTCCTCATTAAATGCAGCCCTGGTGTGATGCTCTTAGAAAAGGCAAGCCTATAAATAGCACCAGTCAAGTGGTAATGTGGAAACAGTTTCGGGGGTGGGAATTACTTGGGTATCTGAAGCAAAAATTGGACCAGCACACACAAAAAGATTTTGCAGCAGCTTTGGGCAATTAATTGGCCTTAGGATAATCTCTGTGGTATTTCTCTGTGTGCAGGGCAATTAAATTTGCATTTTAATGAAATCGTACCAGTCAAAACGATAATGCCGTCGAGATCTCCCAGGTTCCTGGTGATAAGCAAAGTGTAACAAGTGACTAAACTTGCATACAAATGAGTCACGGAGGAGAGTCACAACCGGTTCATTCACTTCTGAGGTCATAAAAATGATCCCCTTGGTCCAGTACTGGAGACAGTGAAGCTGGAAAAAAGGGGAAAGTTTGGGCAGGGTGGGAAAATCCGTGGCAAATGGCAATGAATAGGAATGTCAGAGGCAACAGTAAGAAGAATTCATGCAAAGTATAATCGCTCCTAGGGACGCGGGTGGCGCTGTGGGTTAAACCACAGAGCCTAGGACTTGCTGATCAGAAGGTCAGCGGTTCGAATCCCCGCGACGGGGTGAGCTCTTGTTGCTCGGTCCCAGCTCCTGCCAACCTAGCAGTTCAAAAGCACATCAAAGTGCAAGTAGATAAATAGGTACCGCTCTGGCGGGAAGGTAAACGGCGTTTCCGTGCGCTGCTCTGGTTTGCCAGAAGCAGCTTACATCATGCTGGCTACATGACCCGGAAGCTCTCTGCGGTCAAACGATGGCTCCCTCGGCCCATAGAGCGAGATGAGTGCCGCAACCCCAGACTCGGTCACGACTGGACCTAATGGTCAGGGGTACCTTTACCTTTACCTTATAATCGCTCCTACTTGCATCTACTGAATACTGTGTTTAGTGGTATCCATAAAGTGCAGAATTGTTAAAATTTACCAAGCCATAATATATTATGGAGTAATTCCCACAGTCAGGATCTCCTATTCATTTCCCCCTCACTAGGTGGAGCTGGTCCATCAGCTTTCGGACCCCATTGTCTGCAAAACATTTCTAGATGCTAAAATAGGCGAGAGGTCCCCACTGAGCTGCATATTAAAAGCACCACATACTACTTCCAAGCTCAGGCAGGGACTCTCCTAGGCAAGGACAATTAGCAGGGAACCAAAAAGAATGCAAATTCTCTGCATGCTTTCACTACCCATTAGCAATGATGGTTTCTTTCATGTTGTAAGTGTTTTCTGCTCCTTTAGAGAGGGCCCAAACAAGAGCAAGTGAAAGGCTGGAAGTCCAAGGGCTACAAGTCTGTGGCGGAGGGAAACTGATGCTTGATTATGTTTGTGCCGGCTTCTTCCCTTGCATTTATATGGAAAATCCTGATCTTGCAAGGTTTGCTGAAGCAGTTTTAGAACAGCGAAGGCAACATTCTGGGGTTTGGGTTTTTGGTAAGCAATTTATTAATTTTATAATAACAAAAAAAGAAAAGAAAAGAATCATAAACAAAATTTCAAACCATAATTTTTTGCTTGACTTCCCTCCACTCCCCCTTTTGGTTCCATTTGTGCTTGTTCACGCACGTCCATAAAACCTTATATTCTTAACAGTTCAATTTTAAGACCTTCTTCATCTTACTACAAGTGACTTTTAAAAGTTCTACTAATGTCAAAATCTATACACAAAGCGTTAAAAAAATTGCATTAAACATTTCCCCTTAAAAAAAATAAATCAAAGTCCTCTTTCTTTCTTGGGTTAACCGATTATCTAATTTGTCCTGCATAGTTTGCTAATTTGTTTTGCCAATTTTCTTTATCTTCTTTGGCGATGGCTTCTTCCTTCTGTAGGTGTGGGCTGGTCTTTGTGGGAATGTTCAGGGAGGCAGGAGAGGATATAGTGCTTAATTATATCCTTCCCAACTTGTGTTAACAAGTTCTACAATTTAGCAGAGTAACATTCCCCTTTTCAAACTTGTACAGTGGATAGGTTTGCCAGGCTTGTTTAAGCCTCTAAAATAAGTCTCCTGGTAATTTCCCTTTTAGTCCCTCATAAAAAAATAGACATGACACAGTCTTGTATAAAAGTACAGTCATACCTCTTCTTGTGAACACTTCATGTTGCGTTTTTTCGGGTTAAGAATGTGGCAAACCCGGAAGTATTTATTTCTGGGTTTCGCTGCGCGCACATGCGCAAAATCGTTCTGTGCAGTTCACCATGTGCAGAAGCGTTCTACACACTTCGCGCATGCTCAGAAGCGCTCTGTCATGCTTCACACATGTGCAGAAGCACCGCTCTGGTTGCAGACTTTTTGGGGTGTGAACGGCACCCCGGAATGGATCGTGTCCGCAACCAGAGGTACCACTGTATATAAAATAGTTTACTCACATTCTGTTCACAAATGGATCCCAGAAGGCAGACTTAAGTTACAAAGTATATACACCTGGAATCCATCCCATAAGGAGACAGTTTCTTTGTCCTCTCTTGGCTGGAAGCTAGAAGCCAAGAGAGCATCTCAGACTAATCAGATGTTGCTTCTTCAAGGTATGGAGTCAAAGAGAGATATGGCTGCCTCCTCTGTGCTATTTTGTTACCTGCACAGGTGAGGCCACGCCCACCTCTGGTCACGTGCAAAGGAAGTCTATCCCAGCCCAGGAGGAAACAGGAAGTTCCGACTGGCTGGTCCACACACACCCCTTTTTATGTCCACACTAGGAATGTTGTAATTTGACTGCTCTGTGTTTCACACCCCACAGTCTTGACCTGGCATCCCCTCTCAAATACAGGGACAAAGTCTTTTGTTCTATAAGAGCAGGCAACATTCTGAACTGTCAGCTGCTGATTCAGAGTGAGCCAGCGACTTTCTGGAGAAAGTGTGTGTGTGTGTGTCTATGTTTGCTTGTGTGCGCGCAAGAAACTCAAACCTGTCACTCAAGAGAGAGGAGCGTACCTCCCTGTGTGAAATGCTCTCTCAAGAACCGTTAAGTCCCAGAGTCCTGCTGATATTTCCTGTGAACAGGCAGAAAGAGCCAGCAAGGTATGGCAACAGGTGGAGGCAGTACAAGCACCCCAAGAACCAAGGACTGTGCAACTTAACAGCTGGTACCTCTGATAGGTCACACAAGCCTGTGAATATATGAGTGTAGCCGCTGATATCCTGAGTACCAAATAGGGACAGTGTCTAATGGACATTTGTCATTTGTGTGCAGTTAAAATGCAGCCAGGCCACACTGGCCTATAAACATAAATCATGTGGCCAGAAACACAAGGAGGTTAAGCAAAGGGAGAAGAAAGAAGCTAAAGGACGCTAGTCTATCCTCCAGCTTTCAAAACATCGAAGGAGGGTTTAAGGTAATGATACCAGGGTACTGCTTTGGGAATGTGTTTTCAAGGAGGCATGTGACAGAGACCTTGGAAAGAGGGAAAGGGGTTTCACAGATAAAAGTGAGGCATATAATAATAATAATAATAATAATAATAATAATAATAATAATAATAATTTTTATTTATACCCCACCCTCCCCAGCCAAGGCCGGGCTCAGAGCGGCTTACAAGCAATAATAAAAACAAGTTGAATGATTACAACTTAAAAACAAAATTAAAATACAACATTAAAATATTGAAACATTGAAATATTAAAATGTAGCCTCATCGCAGGAGGAGAAGGAAAGGAAAAAAGAAAGAGAGGGAGGGAATCAAATTGGCTCCAAGCCAAAGGCCAGGCGGAACAACTCTGTCTTACAGGCCCTGCGGAAAGAAATCAGATCCTGCAGGGCCCTGGTCTCATGAGGCAGAGCGTTCCACCAGGCCGGGGCCAGTGTTGAAAAGGCCCTGGCTCTGGTTGAGGCAAATCTAACTTCCTTAGGGCCCGGGACCTCTAGGGTGTTGCTATTTATGGACCTGAAAGCCAGGGCTTTCTCTCTTTCTCTGGAAGGCAGTTCAAATATGGCAGGAGCAGCCCAAGAGATTTGGGTGACTGGCGTGCATCATCCAAATGAGCAGAGTGTGACTACATAACTTTATGACCACTGCTCCATAGCAATTGTTGTTATACTTTTCCATTCACCATATAGATGGGTTTATGAAGCATTTCTGTATCCTTCTGCTGTGCTGAAGAAGAATTCCATGAAACAGCGGGTATATCCGGAATCACTGTTCACAACGTCTATTTGCGAACTACTTCAGCAGCATTGGACGTCATAAACAAAGCTTTACAGCCTATTTTCACCAGATAAGAATCTGATCCATTGCTTCTTTCAGAGACTTGCATAGTCTTCAAAGACTTTCAGAGACTTATAAGACTTATGTTCATTTGGTTTTATGTTTTCAAGAGAATCCATTAAGAGTGCATATTTTGTGACTTTCATAAGTTTTCTGTTTATGTGATTTCATATATTTCATATTATATAAAGAGTGTATATCGATATCGTATCATTGTATTTGGTCATCGTGTTGCCTTGGATATTACTGACTATTGTTTGCAACAAGGGGTTAAATTGTTTGGTTACTTGCCCTCAGGTAGAGGGCAGGGTGCTGCCCCATCCCCAGTGCTGAAGTAACATTGACCTGAGAGTCCAGTCAAATTCTGGATGGAATGAAGGGGAATCATCTTGTTCTTTACCTCAGGCATGGGATAGCTTCATGGGATGGTGGAGGATGAGACTCTGACTCTCAGGTTCGTGGGTTCGAACCCCATGTTGGGGAAAAGATTCCTGTGTTACAGGTGGTTGAGCTAGATGACTCTTGGGGTTCTTCCAACTCTACAATTCTATGATTCTATGAAAATATCTGGGGCAAACCATGATCCAAATGCTGAAGAAGAAGAAGAAGAGTTTGGATTTGATATCCTGCTTTATCACTACCCGAAGGAGTCTCAAAGCGGCTAACAACCTCCTTTCCCTTCCTCCCCCACAACAAACACTCTGTGAGGTGAGTGGGGCTGAGAGACTTCAGAGAAGTGTGACTAGCCCAAGGTCACCCAGCAGCTGCATGTGGAGGAGCGGGGAAGCGAAACCGGTTCACCAGATTACGAGTCCATTGCTCCTAACCACTACACCACATTGGCTCTCTATGGTGCATTCCTCGTGGCTGTAAAGTGTAATAATGAAACAGCATCCCAAATAACCACCTGAGAAGTCAGCCTCTTTTTGCCTTTTCTAAGGGCCGAGAATGGAATTTGGTGGGTTAAAATAAAAATCTGCCATTTTATTCCCCATTTGGGTGACAGGTTTCCTTCCCAGCCACCGTATAAAATCATTCTTTAAAGTGCTCAAAAAAAAAGCACACCGGGACACTCCCTGTGTTGCAAAATCCTCTGCTGCTGAACCAGGCAACAAACAAATCAAAACAAAATCCATTAACTAAGTGGAGAAAGTAGCTTTACTTGAGGACATGATCACGTTTTGTACTGACCAGAAGGGGCAACGGCAAGAAGATCAGAAAAAGGAGGGAGGAGCATCTCAGTCCCTTGTTTAGAAGGGAAAACCAAAGTGGTACATTTTAAAGCAATGTAACCACTGAGCCTCTTGGGCTTGCCAGTCGGAAGGGCAGGGGCTCGAATCCCCGTGACGGGGTGAGCTCCCGTTGCTTGGTCCCTGCTCCCGCCAACCTAGCAGTTTGAAAGCACGTCAAACTGCAAGTAGATAAATAGGTATCACTCCGGCGGGAAGGTAAATGGCGTTTCCGTGCACTGCTCTGGTTTGCCAGAAGCGGCTTAGTCATGCTAGCCACATGACCCAGAAGCTGTACACTGGCTCCTTCGACCTATAAAGCGAGATAAGCACTGCAACCCCAGAGTCATTCACGACTGGACCTAACGGTCAGGGGTCCCTTTACCTTTACCTAACACAACATCCTATGGCACTCATGGTGATTCCTGGGTCTTTCCAGTGCAGGTGCTACTGGTCAGTTTGCTGGCAGGTAAGTCAAGCTTATCAGGGTACCTAGATGAGAGAACCACTAATGGCTAGCTGTGTGCCCACTGCTACCAATCTCCATGGCAATGTGTGCCTGCAGTTTCAGGTGTACCCCCAATACATATGCAGTGATGGCAGCCCTGATGTCAGGGGTCAGCACCACTGGGCTGGTTGCCCAAATGTATGAGAGGGCCCACAATCCCATCTTCCCCACAGGGTCTCCTCTTCCGTTATCAGGAAGCAGGCGTGCATCAGCCACCGCCAAAAGGCTCACTGTGGACACATCAGAACACAGTGCATTTGAGGCCTCAGAGGTAATGCAGGGAATTCAAATGGCAGGTCCTTGCTGGCTAAAGAAGACCTTCTGTTGCTGCTGCCACCAGGGCAAACTAGCTTCATGGTAAGGGGATTCATGGTGTGCAGAGCTACTGCTTGCCAAGAAAGGGGGTTTCTTGCTTCCACTGTCCAGGAAGGAGAGCAGAGTCATTGCCACTGTCCAGGAAGACATAAGGCAAGAGGAGCCCATGGAATCGTGGTGTCGGAAGGGACCACCAGGGCAATCTAGTCCAGCTCTTTGCAATGCAAGAACCTTTTGCCCAATGTGGGGATTGAACCCACAACCTTGAGATTAAGAGGCTCTTGCCAAACTGGATCTTGCCAAATCGGACACCAGCCTGAGTGTTCGTGTGGCCTAACCAGCTCAGCCAAGTGCTCACATGAACTGTGTGCATTCTAGAACAAGGCTGGTCAACATGTTGCTGGCTTGGGGGGCTGGGAGTTGCAGTCCAAAATCTCTGGAGAGCACCAGGTTGGCTACCACCGCACATGGTCCGGAACCTTCTGCAGTGTGCAGGTATTGTTCAGCATTCCTCATGAGACAAGAGAATGTGAACAAAGGGTGATATTTAACTAAGTTGTTTTGTGCATAGAACGAGGTCCTAACACACAGCAGGACTTCTCTCCCCCCCCCCCCAAATTCTGCTCTGGAGGGTTTGGGTAATGAGGTGACCGTAATAGGTATGGCAGGCATATGGGTTAGCAGGGGGGAAGAGTCTCATTGTGCAAGCAGACTGTGTTCCTTGCACACATAACCCCACTAAGCACAACACTGAACCTACAGTGTTTGCTGAAATCTGAATGTTTGGGAATCACTCCTCTAGGGAAGGCAAGAACTTAGGATCAAATATTAATTGTAATGTTGGGGGCACACAAATACCACAATTCTACTTCCAGACTTACCATTTATGTCCAGAGAGCATGTGGATAATACATCCATCAGTCTCGCGCTGCCTCAGTTTCCCTCCACTTTAATGGGGAGATAATCATATTTTCCAGCCTCATTAATGCTGGCGGGAATCACCTTAACATCCTTCCATGGAAGAAGCTGGAGGATTAGTCTTATAGTGGAATTCTCCCTCCTTGCTCTCTGCATAGTCATAATCCTGTGTGACATCCCGGTGGGTTATGGCGGGAAATGGCTGTGATGGTACGCAGGATTATGTCTGGTGAACCCACAAAGGAAGCCAGCACTGGGAGGAGATGGCGTGTCAGGGGAAATCGTCTTAGTGACAGAAACAAACCTCTGAGAAGGGGAAGTGTGGGAAGCGATTGCCACAAACATGGAATCTATGCTGATTTGTATACAGCGCGGCATGTCGAGTATGTGGTCCCCGCACCCCGAGCAGCACTCTGTACGAAGCACACACACCACGGTGGTCCTCCTAGCCAGTCAGACTCATATCCCCTCATTTCATTTATGACACTGAGCTCACACAGATGACAGGCTTTATCGCACATTTTACCACAACTGAGGTATGGATTGGTAAAATCCTCTACAGCTGGATGATAGCGGCAACCTAGCTGTGCTGGGCCCGGGGGTAAACCCAAGCAACGTGGTCCAGGTCCAGTCCCAAATCCAAGGGTTCCGCAAAGAGTCAGTCTGACAGGGTCAAGGCAGGAAACCAGGCTAGGTCAGACACAGGGTCACAGGCAGGTTCTAGCAAACAGCAATGTTGCTCCCGCAACCTGGGGCGGAGTCCAACAGCCTTTTATCTCTGTCGGGGTAACGGCCGGTCCTGATCCCCCGGTGACTCACCTCCCTGTCTCGCCCGAAGGCGAACACTCCTGCGAGTACTCAGGTCTCTCCTTCTCTCAGACATTAGTCTCTGCAGCTCGGGAGACGTCGGTGGGTTACTAGACCCAGAGGCCGCCTCAGCCTCTCCTGACCCAACCGGTAGTGGAGCAGCTGTAAGTGATGGCCCAGCTGAAGGCAACGAGGTAATCCCCGCATCTGGAGCCAGGGCAGGCTCAGGCCCCTGACTCGGCCCAGCTGGTGCTTGTTGCAGGGGAACCTGTGCAGACTGGGGCTCTTCAGAATCAGGCCCCAGACTTGGTTCTGATGTCACCTGAGGCAGAGGATCTGGTGCGGACTGAGACTCCTCTGGTTCCGAGCCCGAGTCCCAGGCCATCACACTAGCCCACCCTAAGGGTAGGGAGCTCATCCTGGGATGAATGGCTGGATGGTCTGTTTTGGCTGGCTCATTATTCTCTAATCCGAGATATACACCCTCGGTCACCTTTGGCTCCTGTCAGGTTGGAAGGCAAGGAGCAGCAGCAGAGGACTGCCGTTGCTCAAAGAAAGAGGAGGGATCCTGACCCAGAATCTTTTCTAAAGGCCAGGGTGTGTCATCATGCTGCCACGTTGGCTTGGCTGGTGACCTGCTCTCCATGTAGTTTCATCTTTGGCGAAGGGTAACACACAAGCTGCATCCCCAGTCCTAGGTTCAGGTAGAAGGTAAAGGTAAAGGACCCCAGACGGTTAAGTCCAGTCAAAGGTGACTGTGGGGTTGTGGCGCTCATCTTGCTTTCAGGCTGAGGGAGTCATCTTTCATCCACAGACAGCTTTCCGGGTCATGTGGCCAGCAGGACTAAACCACTTCTGGCACAATGGGACACTGTGACGGAAAACGGAGCGCACGGAAATGCCGTTTATCTTCCCGCTGCAGTGGTACCTATTTTTCTACTTGCACTGGTATGCTTTCAAAACGCTAGGTTGGCAAGAGCTGGGACAGAGCAACGAGAGCTCACTCCGTTGCTGGGATTTGAACCACTGACTTCTGATTGGCAAGCCCAAGAGGCTCAGTGGTTTAGACCACAGCGCTACCCGCATCCCTTTCTAGGTTCAGGACTGCTGCAAATCACCTGTTGCTGGGAACCGCAGAAGAGAGAGTGATGTTGCACTCAGGTCCTGCTAGCAGGCTCCACGGAGGTTTCTGGAAGGCCAGCTGGGAGAACAAGATCAGGGAAGAGATCTGGCCTGATCCAGTAGGACTCTTCTTAATTCAAGTCCTAACAGCCTTGCGACACTGAACCACAGACCTTGTTAAAGCAGTAGGCCTTGTTGAACAATAGGCTTGTTTGCCCAGTGAGAGCCAGTGTGGTACAATGGTTAGAGTATCCGACCAGGAGACCAGGGTTCAAATCCCTACTCAGGCACACAGCTTGCTGGAGAAAAAGTGGGATAAAAATGTAATCCATAAACAAACCCGCATCTCCTTGAGCAAGACTGACAGAGCAATCTACTGAGGGAGGCTGTCCTTCTCACCGTCGCCATCGATTCAAGCCAAAATGGCTTCCTAAGCTGGCCTTTGTCACTTGTGTCTCCTCACATCAGCCTGGCAGGCCCTTCCAAGCACTTTGTACCTCAGTTAATACATCTATCCCAATAGAGCAAAGAGATGAAGTCCGTTCACAGAGAACGGAAGGTAAAACAGATATTTTTGCAGCTTTTAGCCGAATATTTGTTTTTTTGGTTTTTAATAAGGAATAATGGATGCTGCAATTAGGCTTGTGATTGGGATGTGTCTGTGTGGATAATGTCCCCTCCTCTCCCGCACAACCCCATCAAGTCTAATTCCAGGCTCTCTCTTTTTAATCCAGCCCGTCCGCCCCCCCCCCCCAGCCCTTGTATCAGTAAGCGAGACAGCTGTCTCTTCCCCTGCTAATACAGCCAAATCCCTTCCCAAACTGCACGGCTGCTGGCAAAGCCAAGCTCGCAACCCTGGTCGCAGCAAATATTAATTATGTCGAGCTGGGTAAACAGTTGGCCTTTTATTGTAATTAAGCGGGATGATTTAATTGGGGAAAAAGGTGAAAAGAGGGAAGAGAAGAAGCTTCGGACGGGCGAGGGTGACCCAAGGTCTCTCGAGGGCCTTGCCATCAGTACAAAGGTGGGCGGTGGGATATCAAAATCAACACAGCCCTATGAAATCTGTCCAGGTTTACAGTTCAAAAAAGCAGGTTATGCAGGTCCGTTGACCCAAGAGAAAATATTGGCTGTTAGCAGAGGGTTGCCACGACTTTCCACGCTTCATTTGGTTTGCTTTCCTCACTCTCTGCTCAGTCTAGAAGTACAGTGGTACCTCAGGTTACATACGCTTCAGGTTACAGACTCCGCTAACCCAGAAATAGTGCTTCAGGTTAAGAACTTTGCTTCAGGATGAGAACAGAAATCGTGCTCCAGCGGCGCGGCAGCAGCAGGAGGCCCCATTAGCTAAAGTGGTGCTTCAGGTTAAGAACAGTTTCAGGTTAAGAATGGACCTCCGGAACGAATTAAGTACTTTTGCCTGTTTTTATCTGTCTTCATTCATTTGCTTAAGAATGCATTCATTCCTCCACACATCCATTTATCCTGATGTTCTTATTCTGGAATCAACCACGAGGCAGTTCAACATACCTCTGTCTACCTGTAATATTATAAGATCCTCTTTGGACTCAGTAGTTGAAGGAAAATGTTCAAAAATCCTTTTTTGTGAGAGGGGTGGCATCTCTGTCACACAGGAGATTCTAGCCACTCCTTCCTTGTTGGCATTCACAGTATTGTGTACTGCACACAACCAAAAGAATTATGACATGGAGATTTAGCTTAGCAGAGAAAGTGCTGAATGTTCAAAGCTGCCTCATGAAGAGTCAGTCTCATGGTCTATGTTAGGGTTGTCATACATGTGGGTTTCCCCAGACATTACTGGGTACAGGGATTTCAATGGCGGAAGTGACATTCCTAAAATCGTGGGGTTTTTGCATTTTTTTCCAAAAACACCCCCCCCCCCCCCGAAAAAGGTCAACAATTTGTTTGTGTCCGGATTTTCATTTCTTGAAATAGGGAAAACCTGGTCTATCTAGTCCAGTATTGTCTGCTCAGACTGGCAGCAGCTCTCCATGGTCTCCTGATGTGGCCTTTTATATCACCTGCTACCCAGGATTCTTTTAACCACAAATGCCAGGGACTGAATTCGAGAATTTCTGCTTGCACAGCAGGTGCTCTGCCTCCCAAGCACTGATGGTTCCCTTAATTGTAAATATCCCATTTGAAGTCGTGAGGTCCTACTTGATAAAAAGAAAAGAAGACTGAACTGGCTTTGCAGCTGTTGGGACTGGCATTCTTGGCACAATGACACCTTTGAGGTCTTCTCCTGGCAGAGAAGAAGAAGAAGAGGAGTTTTTTTATATCCTGGCCAGGCAGCAAACAAGCAAAATAATAATACAGTGGTACCTCGGGTTAAGTACTTAATTCGTTCCGGAAGTCCGTTCTTAACCTGAAACTGTTCTTAACCTGAAGCACCACTTTAGCTAATGGGGCCTCCCGCTGTGGCCGCACCACCGGAGCATGATTTCTGTTCTCATCCTGAAGCAAAGTTCTTAACCCGAGGTACTATTTCTGGGTTAGCGGAGTCTGTAACCTGAAGCGTATGTAACCCGAGGTACCACTGTAATTAAAGCATCTTAAAAACAATTCCATCACAGATGCAGACTGCATAAGATCTCTGCTTGAAAGAGAAAGGTCTTCAGCAGGCACTGGTAAGAGCACAGAGTTGGTGCCTGTCTAATGGGAAGGAATTCCAGGGGACCCGATTTCCATATTGTGAGGAGCAGATCTCCTGATAAGATGGTGGCTGCAGGAGGCCCTCTCCTGAAGAGCACAGTGATCCGTTGGGTATCTAGGGGGATTTAATGGAAGTGGTCCATAACGGCAATGGAGCAATGTGACACTTTGGATTATAATCATTTCCACTCATACCGTGTGCGTTCGATATGCATCTGAAACTGTACAATCCACCTGCAAGAGGGAGAGCGCAGCAGGCTCAGGGGAAACTCCAAGATTTGCAGAAGTCCAAAAAGCATTAGAGGGAAGGAAAATCCTAAGAGGGGACAACCCCCCACCCCATGCAAGCAGCTCAGTGGGGACTGAACACGCTCAGCGAACCCTGATTGCTAACTGGTTGTTGCAGGAGGGGGGAGATGGAATGGAATGGAGCATCCTAGAGCAGGCTGGCTGAGGATGGAATGGTGTATCCCGGAAGAGGCTGGCTGGAACCCTGAGCAGAGGTATAAAGCTCTGCAGTACGTTTTGCTGCAGGTCCCACCTGTCTGCAGTCCTGCACCCTTGAGAGCAAGACCCACTGAAAGCAGTAGGGTCTTGCTTCCGAGTAAACTTTGAGGTAAGTGGTCTGCATCTACATTATACAAAAATAATAGGCAAGGAAGGAGATATAAATGGATGAATAGATAGTGGTGTGTGTGTGTGTGTGTGTGTGTCAGATTCCAGCTCTGGAACAGATCTCTTTCAGACCCTGTTTTTAGTGATGAATTAATGCAATTGCTTCTCCCTCATCCCTCCCTCCATGAGTGAAATGGCATCAGAAACAGTTGGCATTTGTGCCGAGTAATTCATAAATTGCGAGAGGAGAGCAGCTGAGCTGGGGCAGTAAAACCTCATCCAACAGCATGGAGAAATGCGGTACCAAGCTCTGAAAAAGAAGAGCCACCGCCACTCATCTAGATCATGTCTGTGGTTTTATTAATGTTGAACCTGATCCTTCCCACAATCCGCCTGCTGGTGCCCCAGCACAGCCTCCTTGTGCTTCCCTTTCAGACTTTCCCCTTCCTTCCTTCCTTCCTTCCTTCCTTTTCTCCCCATTAGATCACTGACCTGCATGACCCCTGGCCTTTCCACCCCTGGCCTGCGATCCCGTGCCGCAGTGGGGCTTACTTCCAAGTAAACATGCATCAAGAGCAGAACCTGGTGCCCTCCAGATATTGGGGGACTACAACTCCCAGCATCCCTGGCCTTTGGCTATGCTGGCTCAGAGGCTGATGGGATGGAGTCCATCAACATCTGGAGGAAGACACCCTGATATACAGGATTGTGCTGACAGCTACCCTCAGATCTGCTATAATTCTTCCTGCCCATTATTTATTGGACTCCTTCACAGGACATCTGTGGAGCCTCTTCCTGTAAATGCAGTTCCCAAACTCCCCCCAATAAACCACTGCTGTTTAGGGTCTTGGCAGACCACTTAATGCTTTTTCTGCTTGTTGTGGCAATTGTCATTCACGTTGCCAAGCGTGCTCTGTGAGTTCATCGGAATTCAAACTGCAATGCAATAAAATACAATATAAGCAAGAAAAGAAGCCATAAAAATACAAATAAAAATCAGTATGAATGGGTGATGGGTGTACTGACTCCTGTCTTCACCTACAAAGCCACAGACACACCAAGGACCACCTGAATGAAGCTCATGGCCCACTAGTGGTCAGCCAACCACAGCCTGCAAATGCCCACTTGAAATCCCCCCTCAGCTTCTGCCTTTGGAAAGACCCTTAACCAACTGAAAGAGCTGAGCAAAAGATGGCCTCCCAAAATTATCCACCTTATTTGCGAGCACTGATATTGGAGGAGTCATTTTGCTGAATTGTTTTTGGTGTGGGTGGGTTCTCCAACAATTCAGAGAAGAGTCGTTCCCCCAAAAATAAAATTATGGGGAAATTCTCTTCTTCTGATTTCCCCCCCAGCCCCGTTAATACTGGATAGAACTAGAACAGGTGGATAAAGGAAGCAAAAGGCAAGAAGAGGAAGACAGGAAGGAGTAGGCGCCAAAACCTCCCTTCTGTGATGGGTAGGAAACCCTTCTTGGCCCTAGGCCACTTTCCTTTCTGGGGAACCTTACAGGGACCGCATGCTGATGATGGGAGAGGCTATAGGGAAAAGTGAGCTGGGCAACAAATGTAAATTTTACCTTTGTATACATATCCCTCTCTAGCCTCTCAAGGGAGAAAGTGCAAAGTAGGGCAGGTGTGAAGAGTTTATCTCGGGAGGGTGTGTGTCTTAGGGGAAGTCCCAAGAGTCAAACAGAGGCCCAGGGGGTGGGGTGGGATGCTTCTGGACCCCAGTTCCTGTTCTACGATATTGAGTGGCACCTGTAATCCACAGATTTAGTCTGCATACACATTGTACATTTAAAGCACATTCAACACACATTTCCCACTCTCCAAAAAATGGTTGGAGTTGTAGTTCACCTCTCACAGAGCTACAGTTCTCAGCACCCTTAACAAAGCACAGTCCCCAGGACTCTATCCAGGGAGGTGTGCTTTAAATTGTATGGCGTGTCCCAAGTGCCCAAAGCTGTACGCTAAATTGGGGAGAAGTTGGGGACAGAGCATTTCATCCAATATTGTGTGTGTGTGTGTGTGTGTGTGTGTGTGCTTTCAGACTCTCTGGCCGTTTGCGAGGGCTTGAAATGCTGATAAATTTCAGCCCGGTTCTTCAGAAGCCATTGATGTGGTATTCATCCGCTCCACCTCCTGTCTCTTCCTTTCCGCACTGCCTCCCCGCATTGTTCCTCCCACATCGCCACACTGCACATGACAACAAATGCATTGCTGCAACTTCCATGGATTCCTCTTTTTCACTCAAACTATCTGGCACAGGGAGGCCTAGTCAGCATCGGGCCTGCAGTGATGGGGCTCGACACTTTATTCCCCTGCTCTGATCCCAAAGAATATCTCCTCTGAAGTGGCTGTCAGGCCTCCACCAGGATCATCTTTGACTCTTTAAAGCAGGGGAGAAGAGCCTCAGGTCTGGAAGACAAATGAAGCAGTCCCAGGTGTGTCTATCCACCCCTCTGATCTCTTCCCAAGCCATGCTCCTCACTCGCCCTGCTCTGTGCCCTCCTTGAGGGCATTTTATCAAGCTGCAACATCTCCTTGTTGTTGTTGCTTAGTCGTTTAGTCAAGTCCGACTCTTCGTGACCCCATGAACCAGAGAATGCCAGGCACTCCTGTCTTCCACTGCCTCCCGCAGTTTGGTCAAACTCATGTTCATAGCTTCGAGAACACTATCCAACCATCTCGTCCTCTGTCGTCCCCTTCTCCTTATGCCCTCCATCTTTCCCAACATCAGGGTCTTTTCCAGGGCGTCTTCTCTTCTCATGAGGTGGCCAAAGTATTGGAGCCTCAGCTTCACAATCTGTCCTTCCAGTGAGCACTTGGTAATTTCCTTAAGAATTGATAGGTTTGATCTTCTTGCAGTCCATGGGACTCTCAAGAGTCTCCTACAGCACCCTAATTCAAATGTCTCCTAGAACTGTGCTAATGCCTTTTGGATGCCTGGATGAAGAGATGTGGTCATGGGGTTGGGTTTTGTCTGGCTGGAATATAACCTACCTACACACAAAGAATTGCACCTGTGGATCCATCCACTTTGACCTCTGGCCCTGCACACCTTGACGTGCTGCGCCAGAAAGTTGTCTAGTGAGGGAATGCAGCCTTCAGGCTCAAGAAGGTGACCCACTCCTGCTTTAAAGCATCGTTTACATCAGGGGGAAAGTAATTCAGCCCAGTCTTAGAGCTTTCAGGTTCTGCTTGCTTGCAGTCAGCCCAGAGATAAATGTGGGTGAAGCACCAGGTGTGACTCTTACCTTTGTAAGGTAAGCTGCAGTAAAAGTGTCACCTGCTGATTTCTGGACATCAGTGGCGGAGACACAAGTCAAGCCAATTTCCCCACCTTCCTGCAAGATGACGCGGACCAGTGCAGGACCAGTTTGACCCCTATTTATGTTTCTCCCACTCCCGTTCATACCAATGGTGGATCCCTGTCACCTTTCCTGTTTCTCCTTTCATAAAAACAGGCCAGCCTGTTGGTCTCCAACAGGCAACCTTCGTCATCTCACAGCAGAGAGCAAAACTCAAAGGCCGCGGGCCAGAGAGTGAGAAAGCAAGTGAGCCAAAGAACAGTTTCTAAAGCTATCAGCCGCATCCATCCTTAATCATCTCTCCCTTGCCCAGGGCAGCTCCAGTGAGAGCACTCAGGAGCAGAGAGAGAGAAAGGCAAGGGGAAGAGAAATGGACCAAAACAGTAATCAGAGGTTCAGAGGAACAGGGGCTGGGCAGGCACAATCTGGAAAGCACAAGGGCCGAAGAGCGATCTCTCTCTTGTCCACCACTTCACATTTCAGCGTGTTGTAGGGATAGGTGAACCTGCCCATTTCAGCTTTTCTCAGTTGTCTCATTTTTTAAATCTTAAGTTCAGTTCTCCCCATTTGTATATCAGTTTTTGGATTTCTTTTTCATGTCTTCATGAAAATTCAGCAGCATTTCTCCTAAATATGCACATTATCGTTTGCATTTTTCTCCTGGAAAGCTGCACTGCAAAATCTGGAGAAGCGCATATTTGTTTTGAGAAATCTGTAAAACTGGTGGGTTTTTCTTTAAATGTGAACTCAATTGATTCCCACCCACCCCACCTCCCCATCTGTAATGTTTAAGTAAGCAACTTATTTCTTTTACCTTTCATGCCTTCCAATGATGTCTTATTCTTATCTAGAAGAATTAACAAACTATTTTCAGCTGAACCTCAGGATCCCTTGGAAATGTCACAGAAGATGCATTGCAAGGAACACCAGGCTACACCCAAATATTAGCATCCCATTTTAAGAGTTAGGCTGGTGTCTCCTTCTCCTGCATCTCATGTCCCCCTGTCCGAGGTCCAGGATGTGGCCTGCTCTCCCTGCCATATCATAGGTGCGGCCAAGTGGTCCCAAAAGTCCTTTTGGGGAAGAGGCCAGAGCTGAGTGGATAGATCTTTTCATGCAGACAGTTCCAGGTTCAGTCCCTGAGATCAATTCAGCTAAGAGTAGCTCAAGTAGCAGGCAGCCAATCAGAAGGCACAGAACTGACTTGGTTTATGGAAACGTCAGCAGCCAAAGTGGAGGGAGATGCCCTTTCATTACCTTTCAGGCAGATGTAATGTCTGGGGTCACATCCATACCGTACATTTAAATCGCTCTTATACCACTTTAACAGTCATGGCTTCCTGGGAATGTGCAAAGTTGTGTCACATGATGAAGCCGGTGCCCTGAGCCTTTAAACACGCTTGTCAATCGGAGGGAAAGCAATTGCCATTTCTATTTATTGAATTAATGTTCATGGTGGTTTTCAGTCCTTCTCTCTTTTAATCTTCATTTCCCCACCTGTGAGGAAGGCTATGCTATTCCCAGCTTAGATAGAGAAGCTGTGGTTGGCAAAACAAATGTACTTAGCCAAGGTCACTCAGGGAGTCCCAGTGGGGAATTGATGGTCAGCAATCCTAGATTTCTATCACCTGGAAGGGGCTGGCGCAAGACATTTTGCTGCCTGAGGCAAAGGGCAAGATTGTGCCTACCCACCTCCATCCCAGGGTACAGAAGCTGACAGAACTGGCAGATGAATCGCATTTCAGCACCGGAAATGGGACAGCATTTTCCACTGCAGTGCCCTTCAGACTTGGGTCCCCTGATGTTGTTGGACTACAGTTCCCATCATCCCCACCCAGTATTGTCAGGATGATGGGAATTGTAGTTCAGCAACATAGAATAATAGAATTAAAGAACATCTGGGGAGCACACATTGAAAAACACTTCTTTAGTGAACCTGAAGCCAACATGCTAGTTGAATGTGTGATGGGCCCCATGTCACACACAGATCTTATCTCAAACATGGAGAACAGCTGGTGGGGGGACTCGCAAGATAGGACAGTGCCCTCCCCCCAGCATCTGCCGCCTGAGGAGAATGGCTCCCTCTGCCTAATGGTAGAGCCAGTCCTATCATGGGACTTCACTGGGTCAGGCTGAGATCTCTTCAAATATTGCTTTACCTGGGAGGATTATGGGATGAAGGCATTCCTGAAGGCATCATTTACCTGGAGCATTTGGCCAATGGAGCAAGTTCACTCCATTCCCTGCCCCGGCTTTTTGTGGTGTAAGAAGGCAGCCCAGGGAATGATTTTCCAGGAGCCCAGCAGGAGACAGAATGCTATGCCTGACTTCAGTAGCGGTAAAAATAGCTTCAGAACATGGCAGAGATGAGAGAGGAAAGAGGCAAAGTAGACAAGAGGGATTCGTGGGCAGATTTAGATCTTGGTTCAACCACGTCCTAGTTCTCCTGAATTTGGTATTCTGCAGAGCCGGAGCTAACATCAGGCAGAATGACCTGACAGCCTCAGGCACTTGATTTTGGGGTGTCATGAAAGGATAGCCAATTGTTATTTATTTACTTTATGATTATTGCAATTTTGCTCCGAAGGAGAGGTGCTTGTGGGATTTTCTGCCTAATGTTCCGAAACAAATTGACTGGGTCTCAGCTGGTGTTGAGGGACCAGGAAAGAGATCTTGGGGTCATGATGGAGAACTTGATGAAGATGTCGACCCAGTGCACAGCAGGTTGGGGGGGAAAGCAAATTCCAGGGGTGATTAGGAAAGGGGCTGGACATTTCATAACCAGGGGGACAGGTCAGAGGTTAATAAAATAGTGCAGGGTAGATAAAGTGGATAGGGAGCTTTTTTGCCCTCCGTCATCATAATACTAGAACTCAGAGTCATCCAATGAAGACGAATGGTGGAAGATTCAGGACAGAAAAAAGAAGTTTTTTCTGCTTCACACCACACATTGTGGACTTTGTTTCCACATGATGTGGTGAAGATAGCCGTCAACTTAGGACATTTCTAGACTATTGTTATTTTAGGGTGGGATTCCATGGCACCCTGGCAGATTCAGGTTTCGGGCAATTGAACGTTATTTTGGCACTGTTGTGCAACTCACCCACTTCTCTCCTCCAAAAGCAGACAAGGAAAGGGGATGGGGAAATGTGTCAGATAAACATGGGACAATGCTTGCTCGGTGCACCGTGGTATAACCTGGATGCCAACAAATTGGAAGGAACGCTCAGTACACAGCTGCTACCATCCATCCTCCCCACAAACTGTATGTAACCAGGATGAATGTTCAATATGCAAGTTGTCTCGAAGTGACCTTAAAGGTAAAGGTACCCCTGCCCGTACGGGCCAGTCGTGTCCGACTCTGGGGTTGAGTGCTCATCTCGCTCTAGAGGCCGTGAGCCGGCGCTGTCCGCAGACACTTCCGCGTCACGTGGCCAGCGTGACGAAGCTGCTCTGGCGAGCCTGCACCAGCGCAGCACACGGAAACGCCGTTTACCTTCCTGCTATAAAGCAGTCCCTATTTATCTACTTGCACTTAAGAGTGCTTTCGAACTGCTAGGTGGGCAGGAGCTGGGACCGAACGACGGGAGCTCACCCCGCCGCGGGGATTCGAACCGCCGACCATGCGATCAGCAAGCCCTAGGCACTGAGGTTTTACCCACAGCGCCACCCGCGTAAGTGACCTTAGGTGGCTCTAAAAAGTCTACTCATGGGGTGGGGGGCAGCAGAAGAGGACTACTGCCCCCATGTCCTGCTTGCAGATTCTCTAGAGGAAGCTCTGGTTGACCACTGTCCAGAACAATGCTCCTGCTTCAAAACTGTCATGCAAAGCCTGTGTTGGCAGCTGCTGTCTAGCACACTCTTCTCTGGTTTTCACCTAGGTCCTGCCAGCCGTATCCAGTAGCAGGATGCACTCTGCTGTGTAAGAAGAAGAAGAAGAGTTTGGATTTGATATCCCGCTTTTGTTGTTGCTTAGTCGTGTCCGACTCCTCGTGACCCCATGGACCAGAGCATGCCAGGCACTCCTGTCTTCCACTGCCTCCCGCAGTTTGGTCAAACTCATGTTAGTAGCTTCGAGAGCACTGTCCAACCATCTTGTCCTCTGTTGTCCCCTTCTCCTTGTGCCCTCCATCTTTCCCAACATCAGGGTCTTTTCCACGGAGTCTTCTCTTCTCATGAGGTGGCCAAAGTCTTGGAGCCTCAGCTTCAGGATCTGTGAGCGCTCAGGGCTGATTTCCTTCAGAATGGATAGTTTTGATCTTCTTGCAGTCCATGGGACTCTCAAGAGTCTCCTCCAGCACCATAATTCAAAAGCATCAATTCTTCGGCGATCAGCCTTCTTTATGGTCCAGCTCTCACTTCCATACATCACTACTGGGAAAACCGTAGCTTTAACTATACGGACCTTTCACTACCCTAAGGAGTCTCAAAGCGGCTAACAATCTCCTTTCCCTTCCTCCCCCACAACAAACACTCTGTGAGGTGAGTGAGGCTGAGAGACTTCAGAGAAGTGTGACTGGCCCAAGGTCACCCAGCAGCTGCATGTGGAGGAGCAGGAATCGAACCAGGTTCACCAGATTACAAGGGGCGTTGCTCTGCCTGACCTGCTGCCCACACTGAGCCTCCCAGCAAGCTACTGTCTAGATTCCAGTCAAGCATCTTGAAATTACACTTCCTTATTATGTACTGGAGGCAGTTGGTGGGGTGGGGGGCAACATTACTCAATTAAGCACTGTTTAAAGAACTGTTTCTTATATATTGTGTGACTTTTGATACTCATTTCCAAGCCTTGGCCCTTCTGGTTGGCTGGCTTGGGAGGGTGCAGAGTTAAGCTTTGCTAGACTGGAGTGATTCCCGGAAGGTGTGGGCCTGCCCCAAAGTTCTTGGGGAAGAGCAGGGGATGCGCGCTGGCGCACCTGTCTCCCGCACTCCTGCCTACCTGAGAGCATCCCTTGCGCAGCAAAAAGGAAGGCAGGAAAAGCGGGAGAGGCGATGCAGAAAGGCAGAAAGACACCAGGAAAGGGGTGTGCGATGAGAAAGAGAGGGGTGGGGACTCGGAAAGGCTAGAATGGAAGGAACGGAGCCGACCTCTCCCTCTCCCTCTCATACTTAATGCATGGGGAGCGCGGGGGGGGGGGGGGGAGGCGGAATTCGCCATCCTGGGCTCCCCCCTCCCATTTGCACTCCAATCCTCTCCAAAGCCGGGTGCATTAAAGCGCGAGGATTTTCCGAGCGGATTTCCCTGCCCGCCGCTTCGCTGCCGTCTCTAATTCCAGCGGGCGCCCAGCGGCTGGGCAGACGGGGCGTCAAGGCGCCACCCGCCGCCGCCTGGGGACGCAGGCGAGCCCGGGGGAGTCCGAGATGCCGCGCGGAGACGGCGGCGAGAGCCAGGGACCCCGAGGGCAGGCGACACCGGCGGGGGACCCCGGGGTCAGGTAGGAGGAAGAGGGCGGCGGGGGCGCAGAGGAGCGGGAGGGGGGCGCTTCAGCTCCGGGGACCCCCAGTGCAAAAGAGGGGGCGCGATCAATAGAAAGGCAGTGCCTCTGAGCGTGTGCAGAGGGCTTTCCTCCCGCCGCTGCCTTCTGCGGGATGCATCCAATGTTAGCCCGGATCAGGACCCGTCGCGATCAAGGGACGTGACTCCCTCAGGTCCGTTGGTGTCAATGGGTCTACTCTCAGCGCAACTTAATGGTATATATACAGCCCTGATAATAATGTAAAGCCGGTTCCCACCAGATGCAAAAGAGGACCCCGTTTAATTTCTACACGACAAAGAGGCGCGGCGGGTTCAGATGCGGTTGGAATTGCTGCCGCCTCTGATCTGAAACCCCCTGTTGAATCACTCCGGGATGAAGGAAATGCACTCTGTACCTGCTCAGAGGCACTTTCGTTTGTTTAATTTTCTAAACCGGACGCTGGGCTGGGGCTGAGCCCTCGGAACAAGTCAACGCCGCCTCCCTCCTTTCCTTAAACAATTGCAATGAGAGGTGAGGTTTGTTTGGTGTGAGGGGTTGTAGAAACAGCTTGCGGGGGGGGGGGGGAGAAGAAACTGCCGTGGCTGTTGGGAGTTCCTTCTTCGACACAACTCTTGTTCTTAGTGCAAGGCAACAAATTAAAAAGAAATGAAATTCCGACTAAACATCGGGGGGGGGGGGACTTTCTGACAGTAAGAGGTGCTTGACAGTCTCCCTCTGGAGGTTGTGAAGTCTCCTTCCTTGGAGATTTTTAAGCAGAGGTTGGATGGTCATCTGCCATGGATGCTTTAGCTGAGATTCCTGCATTGCAGCGGGTTGGACTAGATGACCCTTAGGATCCCTTCCAACTCTACAATTCTGTGATTCTATACCTTCTATGAACATAGAATATATGAAACAGACACCCCCCCCCAAAAAAAGCATGGGGAAAAACAAACCCCACCCTCCCTTCAACTAACCACAAACCCATTTTACACTTCATTACCCTGTTAAAGAGGCGCAGAGATGGCAGGGAAATGGGTCTTTGCTTTTGCTAACTTGGACAACAAAGCCAGCAGGATTATTATTCTTGGGCCTTACAGGGCAGGGCAGAAGTGGCTTTTCCAAAGGACAAGGTGAGGATTGGGGGAAAGCATTAAAGACCACAGCAGTGGCATGCGGTGCGGTTTTTCATAGGGGAACAGTTAGGGCCCGAGATGCACGTGAGCATTGTGCCTCCCTCCCTTAAGCTGAGCAGAAGCTTCCCGGGCTTTGGGAAGGAGGCACCAGGCTGTAATACTTTAATACTCTAATTTACCAGGAACATTTAGGAGACTAGCCTAGTCCACTGACCACACGCCACTGGACCACAGGGTGGGAGAAGGACAGATCTGTTCCATGGGAGACAATCTACTGCACATGGTAGTGCTCTTGTGCAGCTCTTGTTCATGTCAAATAATTTTGTGCAGGAGAACTTCCCAGTGGGCTGAGCCCAAAGATAATTTGTGCACAAGGAAGTGCCATTTTGGATATTCCAAGTCGGGCACAGGCTGGGCCCTGGGCCCGCATCAGCTCTGAGATCAGTGCCTCCTCTACAAAAAGACAAAGACCTCACACTGTCACTCAGCCAGCGAATTGGTTGGGAAAGTGATCATTGCTCCCACTTTGCAGGTGAACAAACTGAGAGGCAAAGAGCAGCTTCTGCAATGGCCTCCAGGAGCCACCATGCTGAATTCTGGTGTAAAGGCTGGTACAGGAGGTGCTGCCTGGTGCAAGGGATCTGGTGCAAGGCAGCAAAGCAGAAGGGAAGAGCTCATCATTTCGCAGAGGCCAGCAGGGCACATGGGGCAGCAGCCCGTTCAGGGCAGCTAAGTGGAAAGAGCAATCCCTTTGGTAGCCAAAGGCCCAGGCCCAGCCCAGGAGCCCAAGTAACCCAAGGGGCTGCTTGGGGTGGTGGTGTCTTTAGCAGTGCCCATGAAGCAGCACTCTCTCTCTAAGGGAAGCAACCCGCAGGGTCTCTTGCGATGACACAGAAAACACACAGAAGTTGCCTTATACTGAGTCAGACCAGTATTGGTCCATCCAACTCAAAACTGCCCCAACAGAAGCTCTCCAGGGTTTCAGGCAGGGAAAAGTCCCAGCCTTTACCTGGAGCTGTCAGGAATCGAACCCGGGACGTTCTGCATGCCAAAACAGAATTCTACGCTTGGAGGGCTACAGCCCTTCCTCTTAAAGGTTTCTGATCATGTCCAAACTGTGCATGATCTCCCAGCTTTTGTAATTCTTAAAGGATCCTCTGGGTCAAATCTCTGGCATCCGTTGCTTCATTCTGTTCTTGTAGGAAGAGTCGTGAGATACTCCTATAAACACATGATCAGTCAATCACTGCTGCTGCTGCTGTGGTGCAGGAGAGCACACTCAGAGTGGGTGACTTTGCTAGAGTGAAGTCTGCAGGCCTGCCGTTCAGGGATTAAAAACTGGATGAGTTTTGCAGGGCAGCTGTGCACCCAGGGATCTGAGCTAGCAGCTCTATGAGGTGAAGCAAGAATGAGAAGGTAGAACATGCTAAAAGAAGTCAAAGGACTTAAAAGATTCCTCTTCGTTGCCTAACTGTGCCAGCCCTGTTGGCTGTCATGTGGAGAAGACCAAGGGAGGCTCTTTGGAAGTATAGAGAGAAGGGCATATTTGGGTAGTGGCGCCATCTCTTGACCATCAGAGACATCGAATCATAGAACTGTAGAGTTGGACGGGACCCCATGGGGTATCTAGTCCAACCCTCTGCAGTGCAATGCTTTTAAAGGAGGTGTGGGTACCTGTGGCCCTCCAGATAGTGTTGGGCTCCAGGTTCCATCAGGCTTAGCCAGCAGAGCCAATGGTCAGGGAGGGTGGGAGCTCTGGAGGGCCACGTGCTCCCCAGCTCTGCCCTAAAGCAGCTGGTCCTTGCTCTGGACTGGATCTCTTCCTTCCGACACCAGGGCCTAGTTCTCAGGCTAGTATACAGTACTTACATTCCACCTTTCCTCCAAAGAGTTCAAGGCGGCACACAGGGTTCTCCCACCTCCCATTTTATCTTCACAACAATCCTGTAAGCTAGGGTTGAGTAATTGGCCAAGGATGACCCTCTACAGTTCTAGGGTTTTAGGATTGCCTGGTGAGTTCATAGCTGGAGTGGAGATTTGAACCCAGCTCTCCCAGGCCTTAGTCTGTCACTTGAACCACCACACCACAAGGAAAACCTCAGGGTGACAGCTCAGAGCCAAAGGGGCCAGGTGTATCCTGTGAAGCTTGAACACTTTTGTTATTCACTCTACCTTGGTGCCCAACAGCCCTGTCCCTTACTTGCTGTCACAGCCAGGTTGTGTCCTCAACCTGCCAAGCGATGTTCTTTGCCCCCTACAGCTTCTGTTAGCCTCTCCTGCTGCTGCTGCTCTAGCGTCCTGCCCCTTCTTAGGAGCTGAACCTGAGGAGAACTGGCAATGCCTCATCCAGGGGTGAGGAGGCCTCAGACGCAGGAAATAAATGCCTGGCTTTAGGAAGTCTCCCCAGTCCTCACCCTCTACCAGTCCTGATTCACACACTCCTTGAGGGTTTTTGCCTGGCTGGAAAGTGTCCTTGCACTCCAATTTTATCTTCATCTGCCTCTACCAGACAATCATCTGACATCTTGATCATGTCAGGTGACGGACAGGTGGGCGGTCCTGCCCAGCTGTCAAAGTTGACCTGCAGGGGGTGGGTTGGGGGTGTCTGCTTTGCCAACGTGCTCCCCACAGGGGAAGCAGCACCCAGCAGGATTGAACCCCAGTCCTGCAAGCCCATCAGCTGAAGCCACCCAGTGACATCAGTTGATTGATGGGCGGGTGTGGTTTGGGGGACATGGCCAAGCTGGACCCTTCTGGCAGAACCAGATTGACCCATGAGGCAGAGGTTTCCCACCCCATGTTACAGGCTGCCTCAAAGTTCTGCCTGCACTGGCTGAACAGCAGGTCTGTTGGCCTCTCTCCTGGCTTGTTGCCCCAGCCTCAGTCCTGGACAATATCCGTGCAATGCCATGCAAGGCGGCAGTTGCAGTCGATCCAGGTGATCCAAGGCGGCCATCTCTGGACCAAATGGGGCAGGCATTGAGCCAATGCAAATCAGTTGCTCTGAATCAGCCCAATAGAAGGGGCCCAGAAAGGAGAGGTTCAGTGGAAGAGTTCATGCTTGGCTTGCAAACGGTTCAGCCCTTGGCATCCACAGATAGGACTCGGAAAGACTCTTGTCCAAACCTCGGGAGAGTCACTGCCAATCACTGTAGACCAGGAGAGGGGAAGCTGGATCCAGCCAGATCGACAGTGGCGGCCAATCCACTGTGGGTCCACTTTCCAGCTGGGCAAGGAAAACCACCCGTCAATCACCTAACATCATATGGCGTCCAGTAATTGTAACGTCAAGCTGCAGCTGCCAAGGAAGAGTTGGGAGCACACACTGTCGATGTGGACCATACAGAGTTTGATGGTCCAGCTTGGATGGCGTGAGGCCTGCTTCCTGTATCCCAAAGTAGGCAAGGCTAGGCAGACAGTTGCTCTTGCCCAGGCTAGGAGTGTGGGAGGTTGGGGTTGGAAGCGACCATTGATCCAACGCAAAAGGCAAGGGGAAAGGTTTGCTGTGGTTTTTGGGGAGGTGCCTGTGCATGAGAGCAGGTCCCCAAATCCTGCTCCCTCTTCCCATCTGCCCCCTAACGTGCTTGCCCTGGGGCACGCTCTCCCCCACCCACCCCTTGCCTGGCCAGTCGTCCTCTTTCCTTTTTAATCCTATTTGGAAAGAAGAGACCCTCCATTTTCATCCCCTGGCCCCAGCCTGATCTCCGCAGATGCATTCCCTTCTCTCTGCCTAATGTACTGTGCTATTATCCCAGCCGTCCAGGCTTTGGCACCAATCCCCTTTCCCCGGAGAGAGGGAGAGAGAGGGAGAGAGACCACTTTCAGCTTTAATCGGCTGCATTTCAGTCACAGAGGGAAGTAAATAAATAACACACACAAACAGCGCTCAGAAATCACAACTCCATATTGAGGGTCTTTAGCCCCGGGTGGCTACCGCTGCCTTTCCTCCAATGCAAAGCCATCTCCACCCTCCTCAGTTCTCAGCCACTACCAATTCCCCCACCTCAGGGGATTCCAGTCCTTGTTCCTGGATTCAGATCTGATCTGACCTGTTCATTTGGGGGGTGTTCATAGCGGTGGTGGTGGTAGTAGTAGTAGTAAATAATAATGCTTGTAGTCCTTAAGACTTCAGAGAAATCGCAAAATTATATAGGCAGATCCTGATGGCCGCTGGGTTCAGCCAGACTTGGATGAGACTCAGCACTCTGCCCAGCTTTTTGCCATTCCACCTTCCTTTCCCCTGTCCCTGAATCCCCTTCCCCAATTCCTATTTCCCCAATTCTCAGTCCTTCTCATACTATTCCGAATTCTTGGGAAACCTGACTCTTCTACACAAATCAAAAACAATGTTTTTTAAGTATGTAGTTCTGCTCAATGTGTGCACTATATTCAGAATGGTGAAGTTTCTTTTGAAGCACTGGGGGCGGGGAGGAACCCTCTTCTATTCTATGCTCAATTGGTAAGAGCATGAAACTCTTAAAACTCCGATTTGTGGGTTCGAGCCCCACATTGGGCAAAAAGATTCCCGCATGGGGGGCTTGGACTAGATGACCCGATGGGACCCTTTTCAACTCCACAATCATTCTATAATTCTATTCCAGCCTTGGATTCTCTGGCACTGACTGCCTCTTCTCTCTTTGGTAAACACACAAGATGTAACCGGCTGTACGTTTGAAAAATTAATATATACTATTCATTATATTGAATTGTAGATTTCAATGAAAGTAGCTCATAAAGTTCAAGGAACAAAGTAGAAGACCCAGTGGATCAGTTCATTCTCTAACCAGTTTATGCATAAGGTCCATATATGTGAAAGTGTCTATTCCACTTGTCTCTTCATAGAGTCCAACAGTCTACACGAAAGGTTGTTGCAGTTCCGCAGAATCCTTTCACAGAGTCTAAGACAAGGATTTTTGGAATATTAGCCTTGTTTCGCCGTCTTGGGCTTCATCAGTGGTACAAACTCATATATGATATCACAGGACAGTGGATCTTATAGCATAGTAGTAGCTGCTGACTTTTGTTGAAATCTACAATTCAATACAATGAATAGTGTATATTATTTTTTCAAACGTACAGCCGGTTATGTCTTATGTGTTTACAGAATAGGTTTCACGTAACCAGAGGTTTGTTGTTGTTTTGCGCATCTCTCTTTGGGGCAGGAGAAAGCATTCCTAACCCAACTATCACTGAGAGCAGTTGCAAGCGGAAAGTCAGGCAGATTTCTGGGGGAGAGTCATATTGTGTCCAAGGACACTCAAGCCCCAGACATGCCTTCTGTAGGAACCACCAATAACCAGGCCATCCAACCTCTCAGGCCAAGTGGGCCGCAATAATACTTAGACACAGGGGCCACACGCTGAATTAAATTCCTGTAGCAATAATTTAAAGTGTTTGCAATAGAGTTAATACAAGACAATTTGTTGTTTGTTGTTGTTGTTTAGTCATTTAGTCATGTCCGACTCTTCGTGACCCCATGGACCAGAGCACGCCAGGCGCTCCTGTCTTCCACTGCCTCCCGCAGTTTGGTCAAACTCATGCTGGTAGCTTCAAGAACACTGTCCAACCATCTTGTCCTCTGTCATCCCCTTCTCCTTGTGCCCTCCATCTTTCCCAACATCAGGGTCTTTTCCAGGGAGTCTTCTCTTCTCACGAGGTGGCCAAAGTTTTGGAGCCTCAGCTTCACGATCTGTCCTTCCAGTGAGCACTCAGGGCTGATTTCCTTCAGAATGGAGAGGTTTGATCTTCTTGCAGTCCAAGGGACTCTCAAGAGTCTCCTCCAGCACCATAATTCAAAAGCATCAATTCTTCGGCGATCAGCCTTCTTTATGGTCCAGCCCAGCCTTTCGTTTGATGAATTCTGCATATAAGATAAATAAGCAGGGAGACAATATACAGCCTTGTCGTATTCCTTTCCCAATTTTGAACCAATTAGTTGTTCCATATCCAGTTCTAAGTGTAGCTTCTTGTCCTACATAGAAATTTCTCAGGAGACAGATGAGGTGATCAGGCACTCCCATTTCTTTAAGAACTTGCCATAGTTTGCTGTGGTCGACACAGTCAAAGGCTTTTGCATAATCAATGAAGCAGAAGTAGATGTCTTTCTGGAACTCTCTAGCTTTCTCCATAATCCAGCAAATGTTTGCAATTTGGTCTCTGGTTCCTCTGCCCCTTCGAAATCCAGCTTGCACTTCAAGACAATATTCACAATTAGTCCATATAATCAAGCACACAAGGAATTGATTTGATATATTTATTTTTTAAACAGATCAGAGGCTGCCAAGTGTGATGGGAATTGCTGGATTCAGGAAGGACTCTGGTCAGGAAAGAAGGGGAGGGAGAAAGTAAGGAAGTTCTTGCCAGCTCGCGGGGCGGGGCGGGGGAGGCAAAATTTATAGTCAAATTATAAGCTGTAACCAAGATGCTTACAGTGATGGCAAGGTGGAGCAGCAGATGTACACCCCATACATGTAAAGCCCACTTAAAGCACATGGCTTCCTCCAAATATTCACAGGAATTGTAGTTTACCCCTCACAGAGCCACAATTTCCAGCACCCTTAAGAAACTATAAAGGTAAAGGTAAAGGTACCCCTGCCCGTACGGGCCAGTCTTGACAGACTCTGGGGTTGTGCGCCCATCTCACTCTATAGGCCGGGGGCCAGCGCTGTCCGGAGACACTTCCGGGTCACGTGGCCAGCGTGACAAAGCTGCATCTGGCTAGCCAGCGCAGCACACGGAACGCCGTTTACCTTCCCGCTGGTAAGCGGTACCTATTTATCTACTTGCACTTTGACATGCTTTCGAACTGCTAGGTTGGCAGGCGCTGGGACCAAGCAGCAGGAGCGCACCCCGCCGCGGGGATTCGAACCGCTGACCTTTCGATCGGCAAGCCCTAGGCGCTGAGGCTTTTACCCACAGCGCCACCCGCGTCCCATTAAGAAACTATAGTTCCCAGTAATCTTGGGGGGAAGTTGTGTGCTTTAAATGTTTGGTGTTTCTGCATGTTCCTAAGTGATTCTGCCCCATGTGAATGAGTGGAAATCCCCACCGGGATTTTCCATCCCAGGCAATCAAATGTCTTCGCCTCACCCTTGGCGTGATTCTCCCATGAGTGATTTTTCAATGCCATCTGAGTGCAACATCCCATTCATGTGTAACAGATGGAGAAGGTGTTTTCATTCCCACTAGGAACAACAGCCTTGCTGTGGGGTACATGTAAACAATCATGTTGCTGTCAAGCACTTTGCAAAAAAAATAACAGCAGCTAAATGAGTATTCATGAGCATGGGTTTTACTGGAGAGGAATGCAGAAAGTTCAGATGATGATGATGATGATGATGATGATTTATTTATACCGTGCCCATCTGGCTGGGCTTCCCCAGCCACTCTGGGTGGCTTCCAACAAAATATTAAAATACAGTAATGCATCAAACATTAAAAGGTTCCCTAAACAGGGCTGCCTGTTTAGAATGAGGCAGAAATGAAAGAATGTTGGTGTTGATGATGATGTTGTTGTTTTAAAAATGAGATTGGATGTGGGGACAGCAAGACAAAAGCATCTGATGGATGCACCTATGAAAATAACCTGGCTGTAGCCAATGCTAGTCCTACTCAGAGTAGACCCATTGGAATTAATGGACACAAGTAAGTTAGGATTATTAATTTCAGCAGGTGTACGTTGAGTAGGGCTAGCATTGGAGACAACCCCCTGGAACTGTCCTAGCAATGAATGGGCTGTTTGTGAAAGAAGCTTTGCATTTCCCCTGCAAGCAGATCAGAATGAATGCACGACAAATAGCCATCGTCGTTTAAACTCCCTGCAAGCTTTGTGCAAACAAATCAGGATGGATGCACAATAAACAGGTTCTCTGGAAGCAGCCACAGTCCACAGGGAAACCACAGAATAAAAGCAGCAGAGCCAACAGCCTAAACCTATTTAAAGGAGACAGGGTGAGCTCCCATTGCTCAGTCCCTGCTCCTGCCAACCTAGCAGTTCGAAAGCACGTCAAAGCGCAAGTAGATAAATAGGTACCACTGTGGCGGGAAGGTAAATGTCGTTTCCGTTCGCTGCTTTGGTTCGCCAGAAGCGGCTTAGTCATGTTGGCCACATGACCCAGAAGCTGTACGCCGGCTTCCTCGGCCAATAAAGCAAGATGAGCGCTGCAACCCCAGAGTCGTCTGCAACTGGACCTAACGGTCAGGGGGTCCCTTTACCTTATAAATATCATTAAAAGTGTGTAATAACTTTCCACTTTCCCCAAGAGAACTTACAGTTAATTCATTACCCTTCCTACATGTCCAGCCCAAGGGATCTGCCCACCCTCCAAAGTCACTTTTCACTTCCCAAAACTTGTACCCTGAGTAACGGCATTATTGTATTGCAAGGAACAGAAACCTGTATCCTTCCAGATGTTGCTGAACTTCCATCAGTCCCAGCCAATATAGTCAAGGATCAGGAATACGGGAGCTGTAGCCCAACCACATATGCAGGGCCAGAGATTCACCCTCTGCCTCCCACTGCCTTACTGAATACTTCTCAAGCTCTCATGTAGAATCCTTGATCTGCCAAGCAATCACACTCATCCCCTGCTGGTGCACAGGGCTGTCGACAGGAACGGTGGCAGAGTCCGTGTGGCAACAAAGACCAAACACCTCACTCAAAACCAGGGCCAGCCCAAGACATTTTGGCACCTGAGGGGACCCACAAAATGGCGACACCCTCCCTGCCAGGGCAGAAGGGCCGAATGAGCATTCCCTCACTGCAAGAAGTGAAGTTACAGGGAACAAGGCAGAGGGCCTTCTTGGCAGTGGCTCCATTCCCATCAGATGTCAAGGAAATGAACAACTATCTGACTTTTAGAAAACCCTGTATTGGGAAGTTTTTAATGTTTGAGGTCAGGGGTACCATCTCACCATCAGGATTGTGGGTGCCCGCTACCGCAACACGAACGTGCGATGTCACAGACACTACGGGCAGGTGTGTGGGTGTGACGTCGCACGTCTGTTTGCGGCGGCTCCTCTTCTCCGCAGCCAGCGAGGCACCCTTTTCCATGGCGAGGGGTTCATACTCAGAGTCTGCCTTCATGTCCGAGCCCCCCACCCTGGTCGGAAAAGGGTGCTTTGCTTGCTGACTGCAGAGGACGGAGCTGAACTGCTTCTTTCTCAGAGGCAGCACTGCTGCCGCCTGTCGGCTTTTCCCATTGGCTTTGCGGGTGCCCAGCCCCCACAATTATATTATTATGGGTGCCCAAGGACCCTCGGCACCCTGGAGTTGGCTCTCACATTTGAAGTTTTGCTATGTTTTTATATGTACTGTAAGCCGCCCAGCGTGGCTGGGGAAACCCAGCCAGATGGGCAGAGTATAAATATTACCGTATTATTATTATTATTATTATTATTATTATTATTATTATTTATTATTATTATCAGGAACAAGAGCAGGGGGAGGGATAAAGATTAAAATCAGGGTCAACACATAAGCTACGGGACAAGGATAACTGTGACTTTCAAGATGAATGGGAACCCTTTACAAAGTATTTGAAGACGCAACAAAGCAAACTGGACTCCTTGGCTGGCTTTGAATAAACACTCACAAACTTTTTATTGACAATAATCAGTTAAATAATTTAAGGATTTATACAACCTCGTAACATGCAGAGAAGAGCATTCACAGAGAAACCAAAGACTGGAACTGAGGGAAGTCGGGGGGTGGGTGGGGGTTGTGTGGGAGGGTGGGGGGAGGGAGGGAGGAAAATGTGGGGGAAACTAAGGACAACATGTTTTTGGATAATATGTTTTGTTTAAATCTTTAATAAAAATTATAAAAAAGAGATTAAAATCAGAGTCTGCTGCCCCTGTGGATCTGCTGTCTGAGGCAGTCGCCTCAGCTTGCCTCATGGGTGGGTCGGCCCTGCTCCAAAGAGTATCTCTTTCTGATTGCGCCACTGCTGCTCATGTGCACCAGAACAGAACTATGGGAAGTGCCCATAAGGAGACAATAACTGGCAGGGTTGGAAAAGGCATGTTTAGCGCTTTAGGGCTGCCTTGGTCTCCTGTGGTGCAGAAGCTTAGACTCAGTGGTGGAGCCAAAATGCAAGGGGCAGTGCTGTAAGATAGACAGTAGCAGTTTTTGCCTTCTTTTAAATTCTCCTTTCAACACCAGCGCAGAATTACCCACTGCAGAATCGGAACCCTCTTTCCTTTGTGCTTTCAGAAAGGTTTGTTACTTGCAGTCATACAATGGGGGAACAGCTATAGCTCCGTGGCAGAGCATCTGCTTTGTGTGCAGAAGGGCGCAGGTTCAATCCCTGGCATCTCCCAGGAATTGTATGACTGTAAGTAACAAGCCTGCTTTTTAAAACACAGTAAGAGAGAGATACTGTATTGGCCCTAATATAAGCCGCATCCAAATATAAGCTGCACCTTTAAAATTGGAGGGACAGAAAGAAAAAATACCTGAATATAAGCCGTTCCGTTCCTCGCTGCTCTTGGCTGCATGCTGGAAAGTCGTGAATATAAGCTGCACTTTAACTTTTCACGGTCGGAATTTGGGGGGAAAGTGAAGCTTATATTCAGGCCAATACGGTAAATGTCTCTAATGGCCTTCTTTAAGATGGTCAAAAGCTTCCTTTTTAGGGTCATAAATGGTTCCTCCTTTTCAAAGTGGTTTTAATTGCTGCCATTATATTATTTTTGATGGTGGTTGCGTTTTTAAATAAATATTTTTCTTGTACCTTAGTGTTGTATGACTCCCTTGCTATATTTATTGCTGTGGTCAAATTGTTTAAAAAATGGTTGCATTGCTGTTAAAGGTCTTTTGTGAGCCACTCTGGGCTCTTTGGCATAAGTGTTTCAGGCAGCAATCTTACGTGGGGCTTACTCTGCAGCAAACGACACCATCGAGTGTTCCCCCTCCAATTTCCATGGACTGAAGCCGGCCAGCCAGCCAGCTAAATTTAGTCCTGGCACTGGCAATGGGATGGCATTATCCACCATGGCTTTCCTTCACCCCTGAGGCCTCAGGTGTTGTTGGACTACAATGCCCATCTTCCTCAGCCATCTCACCCAGTGGTCAGGGATGGGAGTTTGTTGTCCAACCCCCCCCCCAAAAAAAGAATATTTGGAATAGTAGTTTAAGGGTGCTGGGAATTGTAGCTTTGTGAGAAGCAAGCTATAGTTCCCATGATTCTTCAGGGGGAAGCCTTCCATGAATAATAATAGCTTAAAGGTCCTGGGCCCTAAAGCAGCCAGACTACCCTCCACCAGGGCCGGGGCTTTTTCAGTGATGGCTCCGACCTGGTGGAATGCTCTGTCCCACGAGACTAGGGCCCTGCAGGACTTGATCTCCTTCTGCAGGGCCTGTAAGACAGAGCTATTCTACCTGGCCTCTAATTTGAATTCAGCCTGATCTTTTATTTCCCTTTTCCCTTTCCTTTTCAATGAAGAAACCCATCTGGGACCCCACATTTAAACTCTTCCCTGGTCTCCTCACTGGCCCTAGTAGGACCAACTTGGCCAGTTAGCCCTGGTGATCATTTGATGTTTACTGATTGGGGTTCCCCCCCAAAAAAACCCCCTGAATTTTTGTATTTTATTGTCACTGATGCTGCATTTATGTTGTATTTTATGCTGTTTTTAAGTCACATTTTTAATCAATGTTTTATATCTGCTGTTAGCTGCCCTGAGCCCGGTTTTTAAACCAGGAAGGGTGGGGTATAAATAAAAATTATTTTATTATTATTATTATTATTATTATTATTATTATTATTATTATTAAATGTATGCTGTGTGTGCGGTCAATGGGACAGGGGGTTTTCCAAGAACGCTGTGCCACCCCACCAGAGGGCAGCAAACTAGTTTAAGGGGCCAACCCCTCACTGCCACTCCTCCTGCACCCCAGCACCTGTCACCTGAGGCAGCTGCCTTGCTCTGCCTCAGGGTAGGGCCAGCCCCGCCTGCCACAGGAAGAGGGGAGGGGAGATGGGTAGGCAAACAGAGGCAGATTTGTCTGGGATTGCTAGAAAACAGAGAGCCCCTCCCTCCCCAGTGGCCTCATTTCATCCCAAAGCGGAGCTGTATCTCTTGTTTCAGAGCTAAAGCAGCTGAGAAAGAGTGCCCTTGTGTGTCTTGGGTCAGGTACTAGGAAAAGCTTTTAGAGAGCCGCTCCTTGCAGCTTTCCCTCTCTGCCTTTTCCTCGCTCCCTCCTTTCCCTCCCGTCCCTTTTAAGCGCCTTCCTTTCTCACTGGTTTTCTTAGCTTCGGCTGCAAGTCAGGTGGGTACAACTCTTGCAGGCTGCGGGCCACATTGCCTTCCAAGCAGCCTTCCAGGGGCCACAAAAGAGTGATGGCCGGTGGGACAAGAAGAAGTGCGCAGAGCATGGAATAGAAACTTTTGCCATATGTGGTGGGGGTGTAAGATGGTATGACAATTTTGGAACGAGCTCAACATCTCTGCCTCAACCCCAAAAGCTTGTGTCCGGATTTTTTACTTTTTGAAATTGGCAACCCTAGCAGAGTGGGGCTGGTGATGAATTGCCTGAGGAGAAGGGCTGTGGCTGAGGAGGAGGAGGAAGAGGTGAGCCTGGGAATAATCTTGAGGGTCAGAGAGAGGGAAAGGCCTGGAGGGATACATTTGGCCCTGGGGGGTGAGCTTCCCCACCCCTGTGTTACTGCAGTGAAGGCGAAATGTGAACTCAACCAAGGGATTTTATTTTTAAAAAATAATCTTTATTAATTTAAATTACACACTTATACAAAGAATTTACAATCTCATACTACAAAAATAAAATTAAAGAAAAAAACAATTAAGAAAAAAGAAAAGAAAATACAGAAAAAAGAAAGAAGAAAAAGCAAATTTACGTACATAAAAAAAAAATCTTCCTCATTAATACTTAATTAAACACTTAAATAAAAAAGACTTCTGACAAAATGAGTCTTCCCATCATTCTCATTGTACTGTTTATACTGTCGTTTCCCCCCCCCCCCCACAGTTTTATATTCTTTAATATTGTTCCAGTCTACTCCACAAACAGTATTTGTTGTGTTTACAAGTATCACTCAAGTTCTGCCAATATGGTGTGATTGGTACAATACGATCTTATATAATCCTTAAATATTCTCCATTCTCCAAATATTTTCTGGTTCAATACTCCTCTAACCCTTCTCGTCAGTTTTGCTAGTTGTAAATATTCTAACACGAGTATCTACCAATCTGTAATTGTCGATATTGTTTCGTTTTTCCATTTCCTCGCCACAAGAATTCTTGCTGCTGTGGTGGCATACATGAACAGCGGTCTTATGTCTTTTTTAATTTCTAATAGTAAAATGCCTAAAAGAAAGATCTCTGGGGGTTTTGTTAAAGGTAAGTGAATAATTTCTTAAATTCCTTATAGATATTATCCCAGAAATTTTTTATTGTCGGGCTAAACATTCAGATGGCACCTTCCCAGTGCTGGCTTTAAGTTTGAGGGCTCCATGGCCAAAAGTGCCCTCTGATGGACTACCCTACCCTGCTCCCTCTCCTAACTCTTCTTTCTTCCCAACCCAGACCGTAATCCTCCCAGCATCCCAGCAAGACAACCCAACATGGACCCAGCCGGCTTCCTGCTGCTCTGTCTATGGTCACTGTGGACCTTGAGATGCAGCCAAGCAGCTACGCAAGCAGACTCCATCAAGATAGAAGGAGACATCACGCTGGGAGGGCTGTTCCCCGTCCACTCCCGTGGCCCCGCTGGAGTGCCGTGTGGGGAAGTGAAGAAAGAGAAGGGGATCCATCGGATGGAAGCCATGCTGTACGCCCTGGACCAGATCAACAGTGACCCCGACCTGCTTCCCAACATGACGCTGGGTGCTCGCATCCTGGACACCTGCTCCCGCGACACCTACGCCTTGGAGCAGTCGCTGACGTTTGTCCAGGCCCTGATCCAGAAGGACACTTCCGGCGTGCGCTGCTCCAACGGGGAGCCACCCATCATCGCCAAGCCCGAGCGCGTGGTGGCTGTCATTGGCGCCTCTGCCAGCTCTGTGTCTATCATGGTGGCCAATGTGCTTCGCCTCTTTGCTGTGAGTAGAGGGGCAGGACTTTAAAATGGCATTTCCCCAGAAAAGGCCGAACAGCTATGGGGTGGGGGGCAGGGTAGGAATGGGGGGAAATCATAGAATTGCAGAGTTGGAATGGACCACAAGGGTCATTAGCCAACCCCCGCAGTATAGGAATCTTTTGCCCAACTCACATAATTCACAGCTTCTGAAGCAAACGAAGTAAGCACCTAATTGTCAACACAACCTACAACCTTTGACTGGTTGTAATAGTTCTCTGGCTTCAGTATATTGAAATGAGCTCTTCTTAGCCATTGTTGTTGTTGATTAGTCGTGTCTGACTCTTCGTGACCCATGGACCAGAGCACACCAGGCACTTCTGTCCTCCACTGTCTCCCGCAGTTTGGTCAAACTTTCATGCTGGTAGCTTCGAGAACACTGTCCAACCATCTCGTCCTCTGCCGTCCCCTCCTCCTTGTGCCCTCCATCTTTCCCAACATCAGGGTCTTTTCCAGGGAGTCTTCTCTTCTCATGAGGTGGCCAAAGTCTTGGAGCCTCATCTTCAGGATCTGTCCTTCCAGTGAGCACTCAGGGCTGATTTCCTTCAGAATGGATGCATTTGATTTTCTTGCAGTCCATGGGACTTTCAAGAGTCTCCTCCAGCACCAGAATTCAAAAGCATCAATTCTTCGGCGATCGGCTTAGCTCATACCCTACAACATTTGTCCAATGAAAATAGGGACATCCCATTCCATACTGATAATTTTACTGTTTATACCCCACACATCTTATTGGGTTGCCTCAGCCACTCTGGGCAGCTTCCAACGTATAAAAAACATAACAAAACTTTAAACAGAAAAAAACCTTCCCTTTACAGGATTGTCTTCAGACAGTCAGGGGTCAGATAACTCCATATCCTCTAGCATTTCTCTAATGGAAATAGGGACATTCTAAGGAAAAGCAGGATCAAATCAGAAACCGGGACGGCTTCTCTGAATCAGTGACGTCCCTGGAAAATAGGGACACTTGGAGGGTCTGTTAGGTGATGTGTGTTACTGGGTGTTCAGAAACATTCCAACTGCTCAGAAGTCAGCACACTCAGGTTAAGAACCAGATGGCACTGTTCAGGTCCTAAGAAGGGAGAAACATCTCTATCAAAGTGACAGTCAACTGCTACTAGACCAAGAAAGGGGAATCTGTGGCCTTTCAGATGTTGTTGGGCACCAACTCCCATTAGCTCCAGCCAGCATGGCCAATGGTCATCGTGAATAGTGGAAGTTGAAGTTCAACAACATTTAGAACAAGGCTGAGAGAGCTTTTCTGAATGGAGGAGAAAGAGAGAGAGAGCGTGCACGCTAAAAACTGATGTCTTGTGTACACATGTCTGATGCTGCCCGAAATGTGGGTGCCTGAGAATTTTAAAAATGTTTTAAAAAAGTTCCTAGTCCTCATGTTTGTGGAGATGTGTTTGAATAACAGGACTGAAACTTCTAAATTTATTTGGGAACTTCTCCCTTTCTCATGGCTTCCTCCTTTTTACCCTTACTGCTCTTGCACTTCATAGCCACATAGTTATGGTAGCTAAAGAGGTTTAAAAGTACAGAACTTTCATATTTGCAATTACATCAGAGAGGAGAGTTTGCATAGGTTGGGAACTGAACGTTCATTTTCTCCAAAGATGGGGAGAAAAGCAATGGAACCGAGCATTTGATACCAGACCTTAAAGACTACCATCCCTTTTTAACTCAACTCCTGTGCCTTTAACCCATGAGGCAGAAAACCAGCAGGCAAAGTACTTCCTGGCATGAAATGTGATGATGGGAGAGATTCACCTGTTGAATTTCTGCCTGTCACGCTGCACTTAAAGGCACAGCAGGAGCCCTGCAGGCAGAGAGAAACTGAGGCGAGCCTCCCTGAGCACTTGATCATGGATGAGTAGCCCAGTCACACATAAACACATGCCTGACCTTTTAACTATACTCAGCTGGGAGTCTCTGGGGTGGTGGTGGGGGGTCGCAGGGTCAGTTTGAGCTGTAGGACAGATGGCTTTTCCCTGACATGCCAGATTTGGCAGAGGTGCTTAGCAGCTGCCTAGGGAGGGAAGCTAGAACTGGCAGGGCTGGTAAAAGGGGCAAGGGAGGTGGGCTTGGGTGGAAGGGTGGGCAATAGCTACAAGGCTGATAAGTGAGTGTGGCAGGGAGCCTGGCACCACCAGAACACCACCTTAAAACCATTACAAACTGCAGGACTTTGGGGCATCTGCACCACACACAGCTCCACCCCACCTCCTTGTTTCCCTTAACCTCCAGCCCAATGAAGCGTTCTGCGGAACCTGGAAGCTTGCTCATTATTTTGTGACATTTTGCACAACGTCAAAGGAAGGTGCTGCCCTGTTGCGACTTCGGGATCATGGGGCTCATAGCCAGACACATGGACACAATGCAATGGACATGCATGTTTATCCATGGGGCCCCTTCCCCACACCCCACACCAGGGGTCAGCAAACTTTTTCAGCAGGGGGCCGGTCCACTGTCCCTCAGACCTTGTGGGGGGCCAGACTATATTTTTTTGGGGGGGGGAAATATGAATGAATTCCTATGCCCCACAAATAACCCAGAGATGCATTTTAAAGAAAAGGACACATTCTACTCATGTAAAAACACACTGATTCCCGGACCGTCCGCAGGCTGGATTCAGAAGGCGATTGGGCCAAATCCGGCCCCCCGGCCCTTGGTTTGCCTACCCATGCCCCACACCAATTACACTGGGGCTGCAGGAGGTGGGGAGAGACAGTGCAAAGCTTTCCTGTCTGCTGTGCTCTCCCGATCCTTGTACTTTTGGGTTTTTGGGGTTTTTTTAAGCATGCACATTCATTGCCTCCATGCCATTAACACCATATCTCGTCTGATCCTTCAATGGACACAGAGAAATGGAGGCAGACACAGAGAATGAACTTTCAATGGTTAATGGTTGAGCAACCTTTTTTTACTATTAGCCAACACCCCCCAAAAAAAGCACACACCCCAAGCCTTTCTAGAAACAGCTGATTCATCAGGGCCAGCCCTACCATTAGGTAGATTCCTTAAGTGGCAGATGGGAGGGAGGGGAGGTAGAGCCATACATGCCACATGGTCTACCCAGTGCCTCCAATGTCTGCTGACATGGGTGGTGATGGGTGCCATCTTGCCATTCCCCTCAAGCAGCAAAATGCCTGGGAGTGGGGGTGGGGAACGTTTTTCAGCCTGGGGGCCACACTCCCCCAGAAGCAACCTTCTAGGGGCCGCATGCCAGGGACAGGCAGGGAAAGAGTTGGCCAGGCAACAGATAGTTAGATGGTTAGAGCTAATAACTGATAACTAGTACCAATCCCAAGGAGCAACCAATTTGTATGGTTCTTGAGTTTGCAGGAGCTGAGAATATGAGTGCATATTTCATATTGTTCAATGTTCTGTATAGATTATATAAAGAGTTTATATTGACATCGCATTGTTGTACTTGGGCATGTGTTGCCTTTGGATATTACTGAGATGCAGACCTGCCTGCCTTGTCCACATTCTTGCTATGCAGATCTAGGTAAATGTGCTGTTCCGCACATGGGTCCTGCTGAGCAGCCTCAGCCTTGCAAGCCCCCCCCCTTCCCCAGCCTCAGCTGTCCCTGACTGGAGCTGCTGCTGCTCATTTTGCTAAAACCCCTCTAATCCCCATCACTAATCGCTTTAATGGGGCTTCTCACAGACCCAGCGAGGGCGGGAAGCAGAGACATGCTGTGGAAAGGGAAATGGGACAATTTGGTGCAGCTAGGAGAGGAGGACGGGGGTGGGTGGGGGGCAGGATAATGGAAGCCAGCATTCTCACTGGGAAACTGGATTTTGGTGAGGGGGAACCAGGAGTCCTGGGATCCATCTGCCTCAAAGATTGGGAGACGATCCAGGAGACGTGGGTTGGAATTGGGAAAGAGCCAGGATGATCAGCTCAGTTCTGTTGGATGCCCTCTGCCCTCAGTTTCCTCACACTGCCCCCAAAATCTGGTATAAAACACCACTCTAATCTCTGCCTTCCATTTCCCATTTAGCATTTCTGTAATAATTATCCACAGACAAGCACAGCAGTGCTATGATATATGCCAGCTGTCCCCAGCCTGGTGCTCTCCAAATGGTTTGGGCTACATCTCGCAGCATCGCTGACCATTACCCATTGAGCTTCATCATGGATCTGGGTTTTGAACTGCAGCCTCCTGCATCTTCTAAGCCCAACTCTCAGTCCTCTTCTGTCAGAGCGGCTCCAGCAGCTATTTTTCCGCTGCCTGGCCTGGCGCACAGCCTCTCGGGTTGCTTCTGTGCTACAGGCCCTTTAACTTCTGCAATCAGCTGGAAGAGGGATTGTGCACCATGTCCACATGGCACTATGTTAAATGGCAATCTCCTTCCCCGTGGTCAAAATCTTTCTCCTATGTTTACTTGCAATTGAATGGTAGCCACCAATGTCCCCTGTAATGTTAATTGGTAGCTTCTTGTTTTCAGGCTCTGCTCATTTTATTCCTTCCTGTTCTAAACAGCTGGAAGTTTTGAGATGCACTGCCCCTCAATAAGTCACGTTCTTTTCACTATTATGCAGGGAGAGCTTTAATTACAGGCTTCCTTTCACTATTATTTTTCTTTTATAGCAAAATAACTATTTTTCTTTAAAAGAAAAGAAACTGGTTTATTAACTGCACCACCACTAGGCAGGAAACAGAAGCTACCTAATTAAGGGTCTCTTAAGGAGCAATTGATCTCTAACCACCTGGCAGCACTGAACAGGAAGTGATAAAAAGCGCAGAACCTCCAAAGAGGAAGCTTTTAATCAGAGGCACAGTAGTTAAAAGCCTCAATAGCATTTTGACTGCCTGCAGTTGGCAGGCAGGTGCTGCAGTTATGCTTTATTGCAACCCCGCCCCTGAAAACCCCCTCAAAGTGGGGGGGGGTTCAGAAAACACTGGATTGGAAGAGGGGGGATCATGGTGTAATCTTTATTCTCTGAGAGGGGGGAAAGGCAATATGAAAGAAAGGGGCTAATCTGGAAGCTTTCCTGATCTCATCTGCTAGCAGCTAGGGAATGTAATGCATATGAAAAAGAAATCATATTCCAGAACCTAGAACTGAGCCTCACATACCTCATTGCCCTGTTACAGCATCTTTGGGTTTGAATAGTTTCCTTCACTAGTCTGGAATTGTTTTGACAATACATATTTATAGGCTGGTACTTGGTTTCCTGTTTCAAGTGAATCACCCTTTTCAATTCTACAATAACAAAGCTTGGGTATTAAGTGCGCACACTGGGGCCAGACTAGAAACACTGTGTTTGCCATGTGGCATATAGATGCTTCAATCTGCTCTGGAGTTTGGCATGGCTGTGCAATGATAGTACCCCATAGAATTATTGTTGTTGTTGTTACTATTACTATTATATAGGTTTCTTACCCACCCTTCATAATGAGGTCCCAGGGTGAGTAGCAACCATTTTAAAATACAGTATTAAAATACTGATTGGCTAACCTTTGGTTAAAGGGATGCGGGTGGCGCTGTGGGTTAAACCACAGAGCCTAGGACTTGCTCATCAGAAGGTCAGCGATTCGAATCCCCACAATGGGGTTCCTTGGTCCCAGCTCCTGCCAACCTAGCAGTTCGAAAGCACATCAAAGTGTGAGTAGATAAATAGGTACCGCTCCGGCGGGAAGGTAAACGGCGTTTCCGTGCGCTGCTCTGGTTCACCAGAAGCGGCTTAGTCATGCTGGCCACATGACCCGGAAGCTGTACGCCGGCTCCCTCGGCCAATAAAGCAAGATGAGCGCCGCAACCCCAGAGTTGGCCACGACATGACCTAATGGTCAGGGGTCCCTTTACCTTAACCTTAACCTTTGGTTAGCATATTTGTGAAATGCTGCGTTCAGCCACTGGAAAGTACAGCAGCCCATTATCTATAAGGGTCAATTCATATGTAATAATTTACATATTTTTATATTTTATTAGGTTTATGTTACATGCACTCAGTGCTTTTTTCTAAAAAAAAATGTTTAGGGGTACTCTCATCTTCAAATATCTCAAGGGCTGTCACATGAAAGAGGGAAGAAGCTTGTTTTCTCCTGCTCTGGGGGGTAGGACACGAACCGATGGATTTAAGTTACAAGAAGGGAGATTCCGACTAAACATCGGGAAGAACTTTCTGACAGGAAGAGCTGTTTGACAGCAGAATATTAGGAGCTTGTGGACCCTCCTCCCTTGGACGTTTTTAAGCAGAGGTTGGGTGGCCACCTGTCCTGGGTGCTTTAGTTGACATTCCCATATTGCAGGGGGTCAGTCTAGATGAGTCTTGGGGATCCCTTCCAACTCTAATTCTATGATTCTAATGGAGAAGGGAAGGATATTCCAGGCCTAGAGAGGCCTGGGAGCAGGTCTGTAGCATAATTAGGGTAGGACAATGTACCAGCACCTAGCGATTCCCAGTGTGGGGAAGTGGTTAAGAGTGGTAGACTCGTAATCTGGTGAACCGGGTTCGCTTCCCTGCTCCTCCACACGCAGCTGCTGGGTGACCTTGGGCCAGTCACACTTCTTTGAAGTCTCTCAGCCCCACTCACCTCACAGAGTGTTTGTTGTGGGGGAGGAAGGGAAAGGAGATTGTTAGCCGCTTTGAGACTCCTTAGGGTAGTGATAAAGCGGGATATCAAAGCCAAACTCCTCCTCCTCCTCCTCTTCTTCTTCTTCTCCTTCTCCTTCTTCTCCTCTCCACCCCTCCAGATACCCCAGATCAGCTACGCCTCCACGGCGCCTGAGCTCAGTGACAGCAACCGCTACGATTATTTCTCCCGCGTGGTTCCTCCGGACTCCTACCAGGCCCAGGCCATGCTGGACATTGTCAAAGCCATGGGCTGGAATTACGTCTCCACGCTGGCCTCTGAGGGCAACTACGGCGAGAGCGGTGTCGATGCCTTCATGCAAATCTCCCGTGAGGCTGGTGAGCCAGAGGATACCTGATGGGTGAGGTGGGGGGGGGCAGCAGAGCCAGGAGGAGAACCCAGAGAGACCTTTCCGCTTGAGCCGCCACTTTCCTCTGGGAGAAACTGCGGTTTGGCGCTGACTCAGAACAAACGACAATCGGGTTTTCTGCAGCTTGCCGTCTGTTCCGATTGAGCACCAAAGAGAGGGTTTTCCAGCGGGGAAAAGGCAAAAGTGCTCAGAAAGGACAGGGCAAGCAGAAGGGACAAGCAGAAACAGCGCCTTCAAGGAAGGTGTTCGATGATCGTAAAACGGTCCAGGAGGTGGCCGTGGCAGAGGACAGAGGGGGGAGGGGAGGGGGGAGTTAGCAGGTGGGTGGGGAAGCTGTGGCAGCAGCAACAGGATGGTATCTCAGCATCCCAGCGTGCTCCGTCACAAAAAAAGCACTGAGCAGAAGTGTTGACAGGCCCTTGGCCAAACCCCATGGGTGCAATAACTATGCCTGACATTCTGGAGTGTTTGTGGGGAGGGGGAGAAGACACATGCCAGTCATGGGCATAAAAGCAGGAGTCTACTTCCCCATACCCACCTGTCTTTATATAGTTAGAGAATATCTATCTAAGAAAAGATGTCATCATGCTGCTGTTCTTGCCCAACTGCAGCTTAGGGAGGGAACAGCATGCAGCACAGGCAGGTGAGTCCGCAAATGGGGCAAGCTGCCTAGGATAGCGGCCCCATGGGAGCCACCAGGATGGGCCAGGCAGGGGTGTAGGAAGGGGGGTGGGGTGGTCCACCCCAAGTTCCATCATAGAGGGAGGTATCAAAAAGGAAGAATTACTGCCCTACTAGGGCGGTTCATAAAAAAACTTTTTTTAAAAAAAATGCCTGCTCCAAAGGTCTTAACTTACTAGGGATTACATAGCTATATCTGAAATTTCACACATATCAGTTAATATCTTGACCCTCCTCCACGAAAATAACTGCTTACTTTGCCATTTTCATACGTCGTGAAGGCTGAAATTTCAATTCAGTGGAGCCAAAACACAATCCATCCTGTATATTTAAGTATCTGTCCACAGTCCCCTCCTTGTTATCAGAGGCCCATAATCCACATTCTTTTGTAATAAAATATGAAATAACGTAAAACTATTTTTGCAGGCAAAAAAAAAAATCAATGGGGGGGGGAGGTGACAAGAAATTTTCCACAGTGGGTGCCACCTGACCTTCCTACACCTCTGGGACCAGGACAGCTCTCCAGCAACCTCACACTGATGTGAAAAAGGCACTGGGGAGGGGGCCATTTTAAAGAGGGAAATGTGCCAAAGAGAAAGGCTCACGAGTCCTTTCCTCCCACAGTTTCACCTGTGGCTCTTCAGCTGCAGAGGTTTAAGTGCTGGACTAGGACCTGGGGGACCAGGGTTCAAATGCCCTCTCAGCCATGAATCCCATTAGGTGACCTTGGGCCGGTCTCTCAGCCCAACCGACCTCACAGGGTTGTTGCGAGGATAATAATGGGGGGAGATGCATGTCCGAAACCTTGAGCTCCTTGGAGAAGAAGGTGGGGTAGAAATGAAATGATATGAATAATAAACTCCCGTAAGGCCTAGCAAACATGGCCAGTGGTCACGGGAGCTGTAGTCCAGCAATTTCTGGAGGTCCTTGCCTGCTCTGAGCGGTGGCAGCTGCCTAGGAGTCCAAGCAAGGCTCTGTCATATCTCCTGGCACCTTGTCCTTTCTGAAATGGAGGGGCTAGAGACTTAATCTGGGATCCGTCGGGCTCCTCCCAATCACTTCCTGAGGCTTTCTTACACCTGTCAGGTGGAGTCTGTATCGCCCAATCCATCAAGATCCCGCGAGAACCCAAGCCGGGAGAGTTTGACAAAATGATCAAGAGGCTGATGGAGACCCCCAACGCTCGTGGCATCATCATCTTCGCCAACGAGGACGACATCAAGTGAGTGCGCTGTTAGCAGCAACGCAGAACGCGTCCTCCAGGGGGAGCGTTGGGTGAGGTATTACCGTACTTTTCCGTGTACAAGACTAGGCTTTTTTACTTTAAAATTATGTGGAAAACTGTGGGTCGTCTTATACACAGGGCAATCTCTCCCCCCCCCCATTTTCTTAAATTGGAGTCCTAAAAATAGTCTTATACATGTGGGCGTCTTATACATGGAAAAATATGGTAATAATAATACTATAATAATTTATTATTTATACCCCGCCCATCTGGCTGGGTTTCCCCAGCCACTCTGGGCAGCTTTCAACAAAATATTAAAATACTGTAATACATCAAACATTAAAAGCTTCCCTAAACAGGGCTTCCTTCAGATGTCTTCTAAAAGTCTGGTAGTTGTTGTTCTCTTTAACATCTGGTGGGAGGGCATTCCACAGGGCAGGTGCCACTACCGAGAAGGCCCTCTGCCTGGTTCCCTGTAACTTGGCTTCTCGCAGTAAGGGAACCGCCAGAAGGCCCTCAGCGTTGGACCTCAGTGTCCGGGCTGAACGATGGGGGTGGAGACGCTCCTTCAGGTATAACTCTCGCCCCCTGCAGGCGAGTGCTGGAGGCTGCACGCCGGGCCAACCTGACCGGCCAGTTCCTTTGGGTCGGATCCGACAGCTGGGGCTCCAAGATCTCTCCTATTCTGAAGCAAGAAGAGGTGGCTGAAGGAGCCGTCACCATCCTACCCAAGCGAGCTTCTGTGGAAGGTAGGCGACAAGACGGCACTGGGGCCAATCGTAGTAGGAGAGAGTATGACAGGCAGACGTAGACCCCACACCTTTTTGGACAGGATGTTTTGGGACATGGGACCTCAGCTGACCCTCATTCTTCCCATTGCTTTATTTCTCACCCGAACGCGCTTGCTTTCTAAATTTAATCTGCTCTTAAGCACCGCACCATAATTGCCCTGGTTGAGAGTACGAGAAGGCGCTAAAGGACATTAAGTGGTAGCTAATCCATTTTAAGGGGATCCCGGGTCTGTGACTTAACACACTTGCAAACCAGCCATTCATAGCTATGAGAAAAGACTCTCCGTTCACTTTTGTTGCCTGCTTGAGGGTTTTAATCTCCGAGTGACTTTGAGTACAGGACCATGGCTGGCAGTCATTCTGAATTTATTCCTCTGGAACCAAAATAGAGGAAGGGAAAGATCAGGGAGCCTGAACGAATATTTGCTTGGAGGGTAGACTGACTATTTCTGTAGAAATAGGATCTTATGACTTGGGCTGCCATTTTTATTCACTTGCCAGCAGCCTATGATGCAGGCAGAAATCAACAGGTGCAACCTTTCCCTGTCTCAGCAGCTCTAGGCTGAGCAAAGCTGGTTGATTTCTGCCTGTTCTGGGCTGGGGAACTGTAGTCTTCCAGATTTTGTTGGACTACAACTCCCATGATCCCTGATCGTTGGCCATTATATCTAGGGCTGATTGGATCCAGAGGTCAACAATCTCAGAGACACACACACAGAGAGAGAAAGAGAGAGATTTCCCATCTCTGCCTTAGATAAGATAGAAGCATCACACAGCATTCCCCCTACAGGATCACACAGCATTTTAAAAATAAAGTACTGTAAAGGTGGGATGCGGGTGGCACTGTGGGTTAAACCACAGAGCCTAGGACTTGCTGATCAGAAGGTTGGCGGTTTGAATCCCCGCAACAGGCTCCTGTTGCTCGGTCCCTGCTCCTGCCAACCTAGCAGTTTGAAAGCACATCAAAGTGCAAGTAGATAAACAGGTACCACTCCGGCGGGAAGGTAAACGGCGTTTCTGTGCGCTGCTCTGGTTCTCCAGAAGCGGCTTAGTCATGCTGGCCACATGACCCGGAAGCTGTACGCCGGCTCCCTCAGCCAATAAAGCGAGATGAGCACCACAACCCCAGAGTCGGCCACGACTGGACCTAATGGTCAGGGGTCCCTTTACCTTTACCTTTATTGTAAAGGTTGGGTTGCCAGCTGACTAGAAAAAAAGTCAGCTTGGCTGGCTCTTGGGCGCTTAATAGCAGGATGATCTGATGAAATCAGTAGGCAAAACTTTTCTTGCATGGATGGGGAGAATATTATCAGCTGCTTATGTCTACAGAGGTCAAGCTCCTATTACAGCTGCAGCTACGGAGGCTGGTGAAAAGTTGGCCATGCAGTAGAAGGATGCCCACAAAGGCCATGACCTCCCTGTTTTCTCCCCCAAGGTTTTGACCAGTACTTCACCACACGCTCCTTGGAGAACAATCGGCGCAACATCTGGTTTGCTGAGTACTGGGAGGAAGATTTCCGATGTAAACTGACTCGTCCAGGGTTGCAGCCTGATGAAGGGGCACGGAAATGTACTGGTATGGAGGCTTTGGGAGAGAGCTTAAAACAGGGCAGGGTGGTACCAGGGATGGGGGAGGAATTCAAGTAAGTTCTCATTTGAAGATGAACCTACCATGGAATCATAGAATCATATAGTTAAGGGACCCTGAGAGTCATCTAGTCCAACACCCTGCAATGCAGGAATCTCAGCTAAAGCGTCCATGACAGATGGCCATCCAGGCTCTGCTTAAAAATCTCCAATGAAGGAAAGTCCATTCCACCCTCAAACAGCTCTTCCTGTCACAAAGTTCTTCCTGATGTTTACTTGGAATCGCCCTTCTTGTATCTTGACGTCACTGGTTTGAATCCTACCCTCCAGAGCAGTAAAAAACAAACTTGTTCCTTCTTCCATGTGACAGTCCTTGAGATAGTTGATGTTGGCTATCACATCTTTTCTCAGTTGCCGCTTTTTCAGGCTAAACATGCCCAGCTCCTTCAACCATTCCTCACGTGGTTTGGTTTCCAAATTTTCACTTTCAGAAGCCATATGTGAACCAAAACACAGGCATCCTTCAAAATTTGCAGTGCAGCTATTCAGCCAAGTAATATGCACAAAATGCATATGCTAGGCAACAGTGTGCATAAAAATGCATGTATTTGTGAAAACAACATACAAACATGCATTATATTAGGAAAATTTGCTTTGCAAAAATGTGCATGGTAGGCTTATTGGGAGAAGTATGCAGTTGAAATGCCAACACATTCTTATGAGGATTTTTCTTTTAAAATCATAAATTGCTGCAGAAATGTGGGGAGTTGAAGTCAGAATGCAGAAATGCGAACAACTTCAGGGTTAGAAAAAGGAGAAAGTGAGAGAACCAAAAGTGACAGATCCATCTGTTACTTAGAAGATACATAGAACAGCTGTTGCCAAGTGATCCCCACTCACCTGGTTCACAACTATTTCCTCCCAGCCTGGCTGTGCGCTAATCCCTATTTTTGAGAGGCAGCGGCTTAGAAAGGGAATATTATCGGGGAGCTGCAGCGCCTGGGTTTATTTCACCGCTCTGCAGGGAATGGAGGGGATTAGAATTCCAAGTGGTGCCATCCCAACCCCTCCACAGAATGTCAAAGTACTGGTTTTCCCTGCCTGGAGCCCCCAAATCCAGCCTCCCCTGGCTGAGATACTCGGGTTGAATCTGGCTTTTCTCTGAGGGTTCTGCTATTGCCATTATCACAAAGGTTCCCAATTCTTCTCACCTTCTCTCCTGAGCTTCTGCCTGGACCCAAACTGCTCCATGTTGCCTGACAAAACCATTTGGGGGTTGGTTTGTTTTCCTTCTCAGCTGACACCTAGCTGTAGCTGAAATTATCAGTATGGTGCTGAATTCTTCAATCAAAGGATGTGCATCGTAAAATAATGAGATGTCTGCGTTATTACAGGAAATAATTTTTTATTATTACAGGAAATAAGTTATTAGTTGGAAATAAAACCGGCAAAAGTCTGTAGCCAACAAAAAAAAATTACTGGCCCACTTGTCCACAATATACAGTCATACCTCGGGTTGAATATGCTTCATGTTGAGAGCGTTCAAGTTGCGCTCCGTGGCAACCTGGAAATAATGGAGCGCGTTACTTCTGGGTTTTGCCGCTTGAGCATGCGCAGACGCTCAAAATGATGTTACGTGCATGCGCAGAAGCAGCGAAAAGCAATGCGCACATGCGCAGACATGCCGTCACTAGTTACGTTTGCTTCTGGATGCGAACGGGGCTCCGGAACGGATCCTGTTCGTATCCCGAGGTACCATTGTACATAAGTTGGCTACCTGTGGCCTAAAATGGGGAACTTTTTCTAAAGCTTCCTTCTTTGCCCACCTGGAGGCAATTCGTACCCACAAGGGGCAAAGAAGAGTCTCCTGCCTCTTTCCCATCTTGCTTATTCAGCTTAATTAAAAGTTGAAAGTACATAATCCTAGTGAGCAATGACTAAAGTGGTTATCCTGGTTTTGTTTCCTGCCTTAAAGTTAATCTTACTATTTGTCTGTGTGGCAACCACTGTTTCACAGGAGGTGCTGATTAGATTTTACTGGTAACTAGATTACATGTGCTGATCTTTACACAAAGTATTAGGAGCTCAGGATAACTTCCAAGACACAGACTGCTTCTGAGGTCAAGAAAGATCATAACGGAGATCTCTGTCATATTAAGTTATGCCAGCATTTCCCCATGCAAAAGACCATGGCAAAAGTTTCAGAGTAACACTCACCTATTCGCAGTTGCACTCCAGCTCCCACCCTCTTCCTCAGCCGTTGGCTGGTTGGAGCTGATGGGAGCTGGGAGTCCAGAGAGCCACAGCTTCCCTTCCCATTGTCATACTCTAAGTAGACTCATCATTGGCTCTCACCCCTCTGTGCTTGGTTCTGATCCACATTTTACCCTTCCCCGCCACAGGCGAAGAGCGGATTGGAAGAGACGCAACGTACGAACAGGAGGGGAAGGTGCAGTTTGTCATTGACGCCGTCTATGCCATGGCTCACGCCTTGCACAACATGCACCTGGACCTCTGCCCAGGCCACATTGGGGTGTGTGAAAAGATGGACCCCATCCATGGCCAGACTCTGCTGCGCTACATCCTCGCCGTCAACTTCAATGGTGAGATGGGCAGAGTCCCTTTGACCGCAGTAGCGTCAGGTTGCTTCACCTGGCCTCAGATACAAAGGGCCCTTTTAAAGATTTGCCTGCATTTAAGACTGAGGGTTGTCTCTAGTGCTAGGCCAACTCAAGAGTAGGTCAACTGAAATGAAGGAACCTAAGTGAGCCAGGTGTGCCAGGTTAGGAGCATCCCAGACCCTAAGATTTCAGGGCCAAAGCTTGAGATCTGGGAATGGCCCCCAGTGATGTCACAGGAGCAGCCCAAATCAAAGACATTCCCACCCACCTGGAGACTCAAGGCCACCATCTGCCAACAGGGTGACGGGCAAGGAAACCTGAAGCCTTCAGGTCAGACCTGGAAGTCTGGAAACCCAAGCATTGAGCTAACAACAGAGGCTGGTTTGGCCAATTCAGTAGATCTCTTCTACAGCAAACCCCCTTCTTACAGATACTAGATACAGGCTTGGTTGGGACCTGCGGGCCTCATCCAAACCAACCCCCAATACTATAACAGTCTGAAGAGCCCTACTGGCATCCATCCCATTTAACTCAGGACCCAGTAACTCACAGTGGACAGTCAGACACCACAATGAAGTCTTTCACTGCTCTTCCAGCAACTGGTAAATTAGAACTGTGTTGCCATGTTGCCCTTGAAGGTGTCACAAGCCATTGTGTTGATAGCCCCGTCCTCCTTGAATTTGTCTAACCCCCTTGGAGAGCCATCTCATTCAAGAGAGGTAGTGAGCATCCTGCTTGCAGTAACCCTCCTCTTCCTACAGGCAGTGCTGGGACACCTGTGATGTTCAACGAGAACGGAGATGCACCCGGTCGCTATGACATCTTCCAGTACCAGCTGACAAACACCACAACCCCCGGGTACAAGGCAATCGGGCAGTGGACAGAATACCTACGTCTGAATGTGAGTGACCCAAACATAGCACTAGAGGTTGCTGTGGGGCCTGGAACACAGTGGGGATTTGGCCAGGAATCTGTGTTCTCATTTGCAGCCACATCATGTTGCATTCTGACACCATCAGACCAGGATATTTGAGGTGTAGAAAAAGGCCAGAGTGCAACACAGTCCTGCATATGCAGGGCAGGAATGCAGCATGGTTTCTAGGACAAACCACTCTGCCCTCTATATCTCTATGGTGCCTAGATCTATTTGCCTGTCATTGGTTGCCTCACTGGTCATTCAGTCGGTGGCCTGACTTTGCCTTCTCACCTGCCCATCCCCACCCCTCTTTTTTTGAATGAGGAGAACCCATACTCTTTTCTGCTAAGTTCCCATTCAAAGCCCAGGCCCACAACTCACAACTCACAACTCACCTTCCAGCCCAGAACCCATCACATTGTTCTCCATGGAAGTTGTCCTTCAAGCTTGTGCTTGAAGGCTGCACAAGTCCTATAGCCTCCTCCTCCTCCTCCTCTTCTTCTTCTTCTTTAAATGCACCACATTGGTTCAGCACTGCCCATGACAACCATGGTTTGCAAGACCCATATACCGGGAAAGCCCATAACCATGTTTCCAATTTGTTGTACATTTGGGCAGTGTGATCATGGCAATTTCCTCTGTCAGGCTGGCATTCTTTGCAGATGGTGCAGCTGTGTCTCATGGTCATTGAAGAAACATTTTAGTAGAAGAGGCGTTTCCACCTAAAACATAATAAAGATACAAAAAAGATACAAATAAAAAAACACAGCAACAACCCCCAGCCAACAAACCCCCCTAAGCAATACCCCCTATGCTGTTCAGCACCCTCAGCTTTTGTAGCTGGAGTCAGTGAGGGCCCTGCCCTCTCAGGCCAGGTGGGAACAAGCCAGCCGGTTTCACAGGACTCACAGCCACATTAATAATTTTTCTCTGCAGAGGTGTTTTAAAAGTGTTCTGCTTTTAAGAAATACTTTCCACAATGACCTTTAGGTGCCCAGGAAGCCCTGAGAGTCTAGTGTGGAACCCCCTGTTTGTTACAAAGGATTCTGGGGCATGCTCTGTGATACACTCGGTTCACAGAAAGGCCTCCACAGGTTGGGCCTCTCTGGCCTGGATGACATTGCAGAAGATGGCCAGTAAACTCTGTCAGGGAAGCTTTTCCACAATTACTGGTCCTCTCACTGGTTTATCCAGGGATGGGGAACCTTTGACCGTCCAGAGAAGTTGCTGGACTTCCATAATCCCTAGTCACTGGCTGGGGTTGATGGGAGCTGGAGTCCAACATCTGGAGAGCCAACATCTGGAGAGCTTAATCCTTGATACACTTCCTGGAAATGCTCAGGTTCCTTGGAACCGTTTGGAAACCACTGCTCTGTGGCTCCCATCTTGTTTATGTATCTCCCTCTATAGATTGATGACATGCAGTGGTCAGGTGGCCAGAAGGAGATCCCGTCCTCCGTGTGCAGCCTTCCCTGCAATCCCGGCGAGAGGAAGAAGATGGTGAAGGGCGTGCCCTGCTGCTGGCACTGCGAACTGTGCGACGGCTACCAGTACCAGCTGGACGAGTTCAACTGCGAGATGTGCCCCTTTGACATGCGGCCCAACCGTAACCGCACAGCTTGTCGCCCGACCCCCATCGTCAAGCTGGAGTGGAGCTCCCCCTGGGCCATTCTGCCCATCTTCTTGGCCATGCTGGGCATCCTTGGCACCGTCTTCATCATCATCACCTTCATCCGCTTCAACGACACGCCCATCGTCCGAGCCTCCGGCCGCGAGCTGAGCTACGTGCTGCTCACAGGGATCTTTCTGATCTACACCATCACTTTCCTGATGATTGCGGAGCCTGGCACTGGCGTCTGTGCCTTACGGCGCCTCTTCCTGGGCTTGGGCATGGCCATTAGCTACTCCGCTCTGTTGACCAAAACCAACCGCATCTACCGCATCTTTGAGCAAGGCAAGAAGTCGGTGACGCCACCCAAATTCATCAGTCCCACCTCCCAGCTGGTCATCACTTTCAGCCTCATTTCAGTCCAGATAGTGGCTGTGGTCATCTGGCTGGGGGTTGCACCTCCCCACAGCATCATTGACTATGAAGAGCAGCGCACGCCCAACCCAGAGTTTGCCCAGGGGGTGCTCAAATGTGACATGTCAGACTTGTCCATCATCTCCTGCCTCAGCTACAGTATCATCTTGATGGTCACCTGCACAGTCTATGCCATCAAGGCCCGTGGCGTGCCAGAGAACTTCAATGAGGCCAAGCCCATTGGCTTCACCATGTATACGACCTGCATCGTCTGGCTAGCCTTTGTGCCCATCTTCTTTGGCACAGCGCAGTCAGCAGAGAAGGTGGGAACAACCAGGCCAAGAAGTGGGTTGTAGAGGAAAGGAAACCGGGTAGGCGTGGCAGGGGTCGGGCTAAGCAGCGCACAAGGACCAAGCTATTTATTTCCATCTAGAGGCCACCTTTATCTTCCAACGATCTCAAGGTGGTGTACATAGTTCTCCTCCCATTTGATCCTCACAAAAACCCTGTGAGGTAGGTTAGCCTAGGAGATGGTGAGTGGCCCATGGTCACCCAGTGAGCTTCGTGGCTGAGTGGGGATTTGAACCCTGCTCTCCCACATCATAGTCCAACACTCTAACCATTACACCACACTGGCTAGAGGAGAACATGTGAGAAGTTATTGATAACAGCAGCAGAAAGGGAAGGGATGTTTTTCCCTTCTGCCTTTTGTCCAGTCAGAATTGCCCTCTCCAGGCTGCCTTTCCCTCCTCAGGGAAAGGATGCAGGAACCCTCTGTCTTTACAGTTAAAAAACAAACCCAGAAGGCCCAATTTCAGGAGACTGTTCACACATCTTCTATATATTGTATGGTTTGGCCCTAGGAGCTCAAACAGACAGGCAGAAGCTCTCTATGAAACGTTTCTTGCTGGGCTGTACCAATTCAGATTGCAGGTGGGAAGTGGGGTGGGCACTTTGTGAAATAATATGAGAACTGAAACATAAGCACCTTTCAAAATTTGCATTTTTCCGAATTTTGCAATGCAGTTATCTAGCCAAATAATGGTTACAAAAATGCATATAATTAGGGGAACGTGCACATAAAAGTGCATGTTAGTGAAGACAACTCACAGAAATGCATTCTATTAGGCAAAACTGCTTTGCAAAAATCTGTATATTAGGGGAAATTGCATACAAAACTGTTCATATTAGGAGAAATACACACTTAAAGTGCTGGTGAATTTTCATGAAGTCTTAAAACTAAGAGAAACCAAAATTGACAGAGTGGCCAATTTCTAGTCAAGACTTTATTTCCCACATTTGCATATGTAATACCTACTGGTTTGTCCCTTGTTGAGTTAACCTGAGCTGGTCACTATTTCTGTAAGCTTAGCCAACCTTACAGGGTTGTTGTGAGGAAAGAGGCGGGATAACCCCACATCTGCTGCCCTGAGCTGTCTGGAGGGAGGAATACCATTGCAATAAAGCAAGCAGGACGGGAACTTAGAGCGATGACCCACCCCCAAGCCTTCCTCCAGTTCTGTGCTGCTGGGATTTAAATGTCACAACATTTCCTGAACTATCGAGTCTGTCATTCTCAGAGGGTGTGCAGCGAGAGAGCTGCTAGGGGTGCCATGATAAGTCACATTCATTCAGTAATTAACGGTTGCCTAGGAGCGCAATGTGCCTGCCTGGCGCATCTCTGCGCCAGCCGGTCCCTCTCGCCTTTTTGCCTCCCACCCAGTTCGGCAACTCATGTAGTGAGTGAGACAGATTTCTCTCCAGGTGGGTAAATCCTGACTCTGCCCCATTTCCAAAGTGAACCTTCTCTGGTATAAAGGTGAGGCATGCCTCTGATTTCAATCCAGGGCAGAGTTGGGGGGACAAGGGTTAGCTCTCAAAAGGTTGGGGCGCAATGGACTTCAGTAGTCCAGGCAGACTCATATGAGCTGACATGGCGCACCAGGACAGCCTGATCCAGTCCCAAGTTATATAATAATAATAATAATTTATTATTTATACCCCGCCCATCTGGCTGGGCTTCCCCAGCCACTCTGGGTGGCTTTCAACAAAATATTAAAATACCATAATACATCAAACATTAAAAGCTTCCCTAAACAGGGCTGCCTTCAGATGTCTTTTAAAGATAAGATAGCTGCTTATTTCCTTCACATCTGAAGGGAGGGCGTTCCACAGGGCGGGCGCCACTACCGAGAAGGCCCTCTGTCTGGTTCCCTGTAACCTCACTTCTCGCAATGAGGGAACCGCCAGAAGGCCCTTGGTGCTGGATCTCAGTGTCCGGGCTGAACGATGGGGGTGGAGACGCTCCTTCAGTTGGGTGTCTCTTAGGGCCCCTTTCGGGCAAGGGTGCCAGTTCCTGGGGACTGAAGCACTATGGGCCCCCAACCCTTTTTAAGGAGGCCAGGGGCTCCCTCCATATTCAGAGGGCCCCATGTGCAATGTCAGGACATTGTGTCAGGCCCCTTCAATCATTTGGAGAAGCTTCCATATCAGGGATGATTTGTGCCTACTGGGGCAGTCAGACACAATCCTGCTTTAAATTCTGTGCCGGCCTGCAAAGGTTTTGGGATTGTTACACAGCTTCATTTCCTATTTGTGCATATCCGGTCACTTCCTGCTAAAATCCTGCAACTTTTCAAACCATTAATGTTTGAGGCTGGGGGTGGGAGAGGGCTCCTACTACAGCCCCTCCAGACAGCAATAATGTGTTAGCATTGAGAAAGCAGCTAGTTAAGCGGAACAAATCTGCCACCAATACACTATTATTGCGTCAAGAAGGTGTTGCAGAATGGGCCCACAATAAAGCACCATTCCAGAAGGGTCTTAAGTCCACTGACATCAACAGTCTTAGACATCAAACATTTAAAACTTCCCTAAACAGGATTGCCTTCAGATGTCTTCTATAAGTCAAATAGTTGTTTATTTCCTTGACATCTGATGGGAGGGCATTCCACAGGGTGAATCTGATGGGACATCTGATGACATCTGTGACATCTGATGGGAGGGCATTCTACCGAGAAGGCCCTCTGCCTGGTTCCCTGTACCTTCACTTTTTGCAGTGAGGGAACCACCAGAAGGCCCTCGGAGCTGGACCTCAGTGTCTGAGCTGAATAAAGTGGCCCCAATCCAGTAGAGGGAGAAAAGATAGCCCTCCTACTTTCTTGGCCAGCCTCCCGTTCTTCTCCCTGCCAGATCTACATTCAGACGACAACACTGACCATCTCGATGAGCCTGAGCGCCTACGTGTCGCTGGGGATGCTCTATGTGCCCAAGGTGTACGTCATCATCTTCCACCCAGAGCAGAACGTGCAGAAGCGGAAACGCAGCTTCAAGGCAGCAGCCACGGCTGTCAACGCCTCCACAAGGCTCTCGCAGAAAGGGGCGCAGAACGGCGAGAGCAAAGATGAGAAGCCGGACAGTAAGTAGCCAGAAAGTAGGTATCGCTGTCTTATTTTCTTTTTCGATGGCCCCTTCCTGACGTGCCTCAACTGACCTCCGTCTGCCCTGTAAGTACCACCCCCTCCCTTCTGCCAACCCCAAGATGTTCCCACTCTTCCCAGTACCACCACCACTGTGCCTTTGGGCCTGACAGAAACGGGGGCTTTCTGCCCCCTGTTGTTTGGAGGAAAGGCCAACTTTGATCTTTTTCTCTCTCTCATTCCTCATTGCAGTAACACACCAGAGCCAAAATAGCCTCGACGTGAAAGGAAGTGTGCTCTTAAACTTCAGCCCCACTGGTTAAAAAAAATTCCATCACTAAAAATGGGCCTTACCAATTAATCAACTGACATTTTCCTTGATTAATCTATCAGTTTAAGTTTTCAGACCTAACAGGAAATCCTGAAGAACTGGGGAGAGTTTCAGGGCCATCACCTAATCACCCTTTGTTTCTCCTGTTGGAAAGGCCTGGTAAAATAGTACAGTGGTGCCCCGCAAGACGAATGCCTCGCAAGACGGAAAACCCGCTAGACGAAAGGGTTTTCCGTTTGCGATGCGCTTCGCAAGACAAATTTCCCTATGGGCTTGCTTCGCAAGACGAAAACGTCTTGCGAGTCTTGCCATTTCCCCCCGCTCCCCCCCCCTTTTTCAAAGGCGCTAAGCCACTAATAGCCTTTTAGCAGCTTAGCCGCTAATCCTTTAATAGCCGCTAAATCGCTAATAGCGCTAATCCGCTTAGCCGCTAATGGGGTTGCTTCACAAGACGAAAAAACCGCTAGACGAAGAGAATCGCGGAACGGATTCTTTTCGTCTTGCGAGGCACCACTGGAGTTGATAGGTAGTCAGGGCTACTTGCTAGTTGGGAATTTGCAGCAGAAATGGGGGGCAAGGAAGGATGGGGGCGGGCTTTGAAAGCCCCGTGCTCTCTCTCAAGCAAGCTGAACCTCACTGTCTTCCTGATGGTTTGTGGGGATCTCAAACCTCCTCAAGAAGTTTACAGTAAGCCTGATGAAGTCTAAACATAATGTGACTTCAACAAGCTTGAGTTAACAGTGCTACCCTGGAGTTATTGTCATCGTTCTTTGCAAGCCTGGAATAGACATGCCACCTTGTCCTTTTCAAAGACCAGGGAAAACCAGGAAGTTGTGTTGCTTCAAATTTTGTTGGACTGCAGTTCCCACTGCCCCTGGCCTTTGGCTGTGCTGGCTGACGCTGACAGGAGTTGGAATCCCTTTTATTTAGAATAATTTATGCACTGCTTAATCAAAGGAACCCTATGCAGTACACGTAAAATGTAAAGCAAGTATAACTTAAAACAATTATCAACATACAAATAAAATCAGCATATATTAAAGACGAGTACAGTGGTAGCTTACAGGGACGTGGGTGGCGCTGTGGGTTAAACCACAGAGCCTAGGACTTGCTGATCAGAAGGTCGGCGGTTCGAATCCCTGCGACGGTGTGAGCTCCCATTTCTCAGTCCCTGCTCCTGCCCACCTAGCAGTTCGAAAGCACATCAAAGTGCAGGTAGATAAATAGGTACCGCTCCAGCGGGAAAGTAAACGGCGTTTCTGTGTGCTGCTCTGGTTCACCAGAAGCGGCTTATTCATGCTGGCCATGTGACCCGGAAGCTGTATGCCGGCTCCCTCGGCCAATAAAGCGAGATGAGGGCCACAACCCGAGTCAGTCAAGACTGGACCTAATGGTCAGGGGTCCCTTTACCTTTTACCTTGGTTTACGAACTTAATCCATTCCGGAAGTCCATTCTGAAACCGAAACCATTCTTAAACTGAGGCACGCTTTCCCTAATGAGGCCTCCCACCGCCAGTGCCCTTCCACCGTTCGGATTCTGTTCTTAGACCAAGGTAAAGTTTGCAAACCGGGACACTTCTTCCGGTTTTTGCGGAGTTCATAAACTGAATTGTTTGTAAACAGGACTGTTCTTAAACCAAGGTACTACTGTACACACCACTTATTTATGTGCCAGGGCAGACTGCTGCAATGGAATTTATTTTGAGCAGGCATCTGAAACAGCACGACAGCTGGAAACTAGTCATCTTTATTTGCTGCTCTGCCTTTGGCTTAGCCCACCTTTGACATATGGGCCCCAGAAGGGGAAACTGGCCCTTGGGCTGGAAAAGTTACCCACCCCCACTTTAACAGGAGACGGGCAGGGCTTGAGCCTCCCCACACATACATCCCAGCATGCATGCACCCCACTGGGTCGCCCATTCAGACAAGCAAGAGGCACGATCAGAGTTCAAGGGCAAATTCCAGCCAGGCAAAAATTCCTAAGAAGAGTGTGAAGCAGGAATAGTGGGTGTGTGGGCCACGGCCAGGACCCTGGAGCCCAACAGAGAGCCTTTGAGGTCCGCATTTGGCCCATGGGCTCAAGGCTTACACCCCTGTGTTCAGAAGTTCAGGCACCAAAGATGAACGGGGCCTCACAGAGGCCTGGAAGCTTCCTCAAGGGCTCCTGCGTGGCGTTCCAAAGCGTGAGCGAAGAAGACGGCAGATTCGCTCCCGTCGCGTTTTCTTCAGCTGCAAGCAGGCCTGGAGCCCCTTTGCACACTGGCCTTCGAGGGGAAAGCTGGGCGGGGGTGGTTCTGGAATATTAATAGCCACCCTCTGGGTGAGGATGTCCCAGAGCAGATGGCAAGCGCTGACAGCCAAGAGCACACGCCTGACCAAGCAATGCGCAGAAACAAGGCGAGACCCAGGAACCTTGCCTGTTCACGCTGCCTCTGCCCTCTCACTCTGCCCCAGGAGATGCCACTTTGCCCACGTTCTCAAGATCACATACTTTACTTAAAGCAACAACAAACCAGCAAAACAATAGAAAAGCCATCCCCAATTTTGCTTCTGCTCAAGCCAGTGGGGATTCAAATGCCCATTCTGTTCATCTGCATGCATTGAAAGAGGGGCAGGAATCCAACTTTCTGCCATCTCAATTTAATATTCATTGCTCTATATATACCTGGCCCAACTGTAAGAACATGGGGATTCCCTTGCTGATTTAGACCAAGGGAAATTGAATGCAGACTCTGCTTCCAAATGCAGCCAGCCCCAAGTGCTTGGCTGCCCATGAGCAGGGCATGACAGACAGGACACACACATCCCAGTGTTAGTTCCCACTGCCTGCCATTCAGGGGTATACTACAGTACTGCCTTTGAACATGGAGGTTCTGTTTAGTTGTGATCTTGAGAAACGTGTAGCGATGGCGTACCTAATGGCTTTTTTGAAAAGCAAGCCAAGCTTTCACCAATTCCACTGCCCAAGAACCTCACCCCCTCTGCTGTGTTTTAGATCAGGAGTGGGGAAGTTCTGCCCCCACACCAAGATGTGGCTAAACCACAACTCCCATCCGCCCTAGCAAGCATGGCCAAGTGCCAGGGATTATGGGAGTTGTAGTTCAGCAACATCTGGTGAGCCAAAGGGTCCCTGCACTTGTTTTGAGTTATCATGGCAGCTTGAAAGTGTGGAAATGTTCAAGGTGGCAGGAGAGGATACATTGTTTATTAATATCCTTCCCAACTTGTGCTAGCAAGTTCTTTTATGTAGCAAAGTTAAATTCCCCCTTTTATATGCACAGCAGATAGCTGGTTGCAGGCTCGTGTGAGCCTCTCACTATTATACAATTCAATCTGTCTCAGATTGAATTGTACATTCCTGGTAAGTTCCCTTGAATCCCTCTTAAAAGAATAAAGACGCAACAATCTTATTCAAAGTCAATAAAAGAAGTTTACTCACATCAGTTCACAGTTGGATTCCTGAAGGCAGACTTAGTTACAAATATGTACATGTGGATCTATCCCATATGGGGGAATAATCCCAGTGCTAGTGCTAACTGAGAGCTAGCAGAGTAGTTCTAGCTAGAAGCTGGTCAAACAAAGAAGGAAGTCAAAAAGAGGGAGGTGTGCTGCATGACTCGTCCTTTTGTTACCTGGACAGGTTAGGTCACACCCACCTTCTATCACATACAAAAGGAAGGGTGCTCCAGCCAGGAGGAACAGGAAGTATCGACTGGCTGGACCAAACATTCCCTCGTATGTCTTCTCTAGTAATTCAAGGAATATTGTACTTGACTGCCTCTCATGGATCACATCCCACAAAAAGCATGGTGGCAGCGGAATGTATATGTGCAAGGGCCCATTAATCTAGAGCAGGGGTCAGCAAGGCTTACCAGGCATGGGCCGGATCACTCCTGTGGAGATTCTCTGTGGGCCGGGCCAGCGCAGCGTGACGCCGAAATCACATCTGCGCATGTCCGTGGTGCCAGAAATCGCTTCTGCACATGCCCAGACTCTGAAAATTCTGCCTGCGCAGAAGCGATTTTCATTGTCTAGACATGCACAGAACCAATTTCCGGAGCCATGGAAGACAGCCCCCACACCATGCTGTGCCAGTTTAGCGCAGCACGTGGGGACTCACCGAGTGGGCAGCTCGGTTCGGGAGTGGCTTGTGGGCCACTTAAACAGCCTCCATGGGCCGCTCCTGGCCCAAGGGCCTTAGGTTGCGTACCCCTGGTCTAGAGCCAGGTTTGACGTAGGTAGGGGAAACTATTGGCCCTTCAGATCTTGTTGGGACTCCACGTCCCATCGGCCCCAGCAAGCACAGCCAATGGTCAGGGATGATGACAGAGGCAGTCCAACACTAGCGAGACTGAAGTGTCTCCGTCTCTGATATAAACAGCTGGGCTGCAAGTCTGTTGAGGGCTTTTCACGTTCGCCCGGGCGACTGTGTGGAAGCCCCCAGATTACGAACCAGGTTCTTGACTTAAAGTCCTTCCCCCAGAAACTGAACAGCTCCCCCCCCCCCCCCGCAGGCAGGTTTTCCCATTCGGGGGTCCCAGCGTGGCCCATCCCTCCCCGCACCCACCCCTCTCTAACAACTCCCCATTTTGTGTCCTTTGCAGGCCTCCCTAAGGTGATGTACATCAGCTACACAGAACTGACCATGGGGCCCACATGACCGAAGAAAAGGATGGGCACAACCATTGCGGGGAATGGGAGGGGGGAGGGTTTTTTGCGGGGTGAAGCTCAACAGAAGGGGCTGGGGTGGGCATGTGTTGGGGAATAAACCTGTATTTTTACAACACCGCTTTGCTTTTTTTTCTCCCCCAGCTTCAGCCTAAGGGCATTCAGGGGGCCCTAACTGAGGCCCGAGTGCAACCGGACACCCCCTTCGCTACTTCTTCTTGGCAGGGGTAGAGAACCCATGGAATTGCAGGTGTTTGCTGGGACACAACTCCCATCACCCCTGCCCATTAGCCATGCCAGCTAGGGTGGCTGATGGGAGTTGCAGTCCAATGACACCTGTCTCTCGAACCCAGCTCTAGAATGGAACTGCCCACATCAGAAAGGCATCGTATTTTCGGTGTGCTGCCCTTCTCCCAGCCCTCCTGTTACAACAATGAAGGCACCTGGAGGCTCATTGCCTAGTCCAGATCTGGGCTGCAGAAAGTGCCCCCCCCCAAGCCAAACACCAAGCACTGGCGATCGGGGTGTGTGTGTTATTTACAAAGAGCAAATGAATTCAACTGGAACAGACAACTTGGTCATACTTCTGTAAGCGGAGGGATGAGTGAATTCAACTCCAGGCAACCCCCCACTCACTGGGGGTGACTGGCAGGGGGATAATTATGCCCTCAGTTGCTCTGTGGTATCTTCTGAAGCAGCCAGTTCCCTCTCCTCCATCCCCCCCCACCTTGTGCCAGACATTTTGCTACCTGATGCAGAGCCCAAGTGAGTCCCACCCCCCTGCCAGGGAGACAGCGTTTGATTGGACCGGACAGTTGTCATGCTGTGTCCTTCTCCCATACTGAATGTGCACATATCCTGGCATTCAGTGATGAAGTCCTAGCAGCTGAGAAACTTGGCTTATTTTTTAAACATTATTTTATTATTATTATTATTATTATTATTATTATTAATTAATTAATTAAATTTGTATACCGCTCTTCTTCCGATGATCTCAGGGCGGTTCAGTGCATAAAAATACAGAATAAAATGACAAAGTACATAATAAAAACAAGAACAGAAACAAAATGATACAATTGATACAAATACACTGGTACCTCTGGTTACAAACTTAATTTGTTCCGGCGGTTCTTATCCTGAAACTGTTAACATGAGGCGCCATTAGTGAAAGCGTGCCTCCAGCGTGCTATTTCCGCTCACATGCCAGGGCAAAGTTTGCATCCGGGAGCAACTACTTCCAGGTTAGCGCAGCTCGTAACTTGATACGTGCGCAACCAGAAGCATTCGTCTCCAGAGGTACCACTGTACACTTAAAAGGACATACAGTGGTACATTGGTTCTCAAACTTAATCCGTTCCGGGAGTCCGTTCAACTCCCGAAACATTTGAAAACCAAGGCACGGCTTCCGATTGGCTGCAGGAGCTTCTTGCACTCAGGCGGAAGCCGCGTCAGACATTCGGCTTCCAAAAAACTTTCGCAAACTGGAACACTTACTCTGGGAGCCAATTTTTTCAGGAGCCAAGCTGTTCGAGAACCAAGGTACCACTGTAGACTGTTCATCAGCTGAAGGCTTGGCTGAAGAGGAATGTTTTCACCTGGCACTTCAAGATGTATAATGAAGAATATATGCTAAAGTTTTTTGTTTTTGTTTTAAAGCTAAAACTCACATTTAAACATTTCATCTGTTAACATTTAATATCCTTCACAGGGACAGGGAAACTGCAGCCACCCAGATGTTGCTCGATTTCAAGTCCCATCATCCCTGACTATTGTCCTCGATGGCTGGGGATGATGAGAGCTGGAGTCCAACAAGACTGGGAGGGTGTCCAGTTGGGGATGGATGGCTTAAGGGAAATACCATCTCTCAGTGGCAGAGCATCTGCTTTGAACGCAGGAGGTCCCAGGTTCAGTCCCCAGCATTTCCTGGAAGAACTGAGAGAAAAATGCACCTGAAATTCCAGAGAGCCATTGCCAGTCAAGTGTAGGCAAGACTGAACTAAATATACCAACAGTCTGACTCTGTATAAGTCAGCTTCCTGTGTTTTTATGTCCAGAGCCAGCCCATTTTTTGCTGCTTGAGGACATTTAAAGGGTATCTAAGGAGGATATCTCGAAGGGACGCAGGTGGCGCTGTGGGTTAAACCACAGAGACTAGGGCTTGCCAATCAGGTGAGCTCCCGTTGCTCAGTCCCAGCTTCTGCCAACCTAGCAGTTCAAAAGCACATCAAAGTGCAAGTAGATAAATAAGTACCGCTCCGGCGGGAAGGTAAACCAGCATTTCCGTGCGCTGCTCTGGTTCGCCAGAAGCGGCTTAGTCCTGCTGGCCACATGACCCAGAAGCTGTACGCCGGCTCCCTCGGCCAATAAAGCGAGATGAACGCTGCAACCCCAGAGTTGGTCACGACTGGACCTAACGGTCAGGGGTCCCTTTACCTTAAGGAGGATATCTACAGGGCTATGACGTGAGGGATGGAGCAAGCTTGTTTCCTCCTGCTCCGGAGCTGAATCAATGACTTCAAGTTGCAAGAAAGGAGATTCTGACTAAACATCTGGAAGAACTTTCTGGCAGTAAGAGCTGTTCAACAGTGGGACAGACTCCCTCCGGAGGTGGTGGACTCTCCTTCCTTTGAGGTTTTTAAGCAGGGGTTGGGTGGCCACCTGTCCTGTATGATCTAGTTGAGCTTCCTGCACTGCAGAGGGTTGGACTAGATGGCTCTTATGGTCCCTCTAAGATTCACTCCCTCTAAGTGCTCCACTCCAATTTCATGTACAAGCAACCAGACTTCATTTCAGCACTGGGACAGCACCCTCCACCACAGTTGAAGACAGCAAGCTAGCTGGAGGGGGGATAGCATCCAGCTCTGTCCTAATACAGTGGACGGTCGGGTTGCAAATGTGATCCGTGCGGGATCCACATTAGCAACCCGCAGCATTCGCAACCCACAGTGGTGTGTCTGCGCATGCACGGGTTGCAATTCATCACTTCTGCGCATGTGTGACCCCCAAAACCCAGAAGTAACCCGTCCCGGTACTTCCGGGTTTCAGCAGGTCCGTAACCCAAAAAAAGGCAACCTGAAGTGTCTGTAACCCAAGGTATGACAGTACTTTGTCAATGCTCCCCACCTATATCCTCCATGATATGCTGCCTGATGGCAGGGCTGGCTCTGTGTATAACCACCCATGCTGTCGCACTGAGCAGCAGCCTGCTATGAACAACCACATCCCATCATTTCCCTCCACAAACACACTTCTTTGGCTCCTCCCTTTTGGCTCAGCACTTGCTGTTGATACAGGACAGGCATCCAGTTTGGCTGCCCACACTGCTCCCTTTGGCACCGTCCCCTGGGAGGGGAAGAGAGCGCAGAAGCTGCTTTGGCAACAGCCCTTCCCAGAGGCTTCCAAGCGCCGCCATGGCAGAGCTGCCAAGAGCCGCAGCGCATCCGCTGCCTGGAGCTTCGTTTCCCCACCCACCCACCCTGACTCCTTTGACAGCCACCTCTCTGCCTAGGCTGTTGGCCAGCAAGACCTGGAAGCATGCTTGGTCACCCAAAGCCCAGCGCCATCTCTCCTCTCATGTTAAATCTCTCTCTCACACCACCACACAAAAAAACCCCACAAAAACCCACAGGGAACTGACAAAACTGGGCAGGGAAACAAGAACAGATGGCTCTGAATTGGGGCACAATTGGGGTGCCTGAATGGAACAAGAAGAGGGGTGAGAGGCAGAGGGGCATAACCCTCCATATTTTGTTGCATTCCCATCAGCCAGCATGGGAACTGTCAAGGGTGATGGAGGGTCCCAGGCTCTTCCTCAGCTCTGAACTGGATTCTACACCCTGCCCAACGCTGACTAGCCAACTTCTTTGGGTTGCCAGATGACCAGAAAAAGACAAGCCTGTTTTGTGCCCTTTAGCAGCAGAAGCCAATAGCTGGTTTACTCTCTTCTGCCCCCCACCAGCAGAAGTAAATTGCAGATCACGTCCCAATGTCTTGCAGATCACACTGCACAACTACAGTACAGTGACAGAGCCAGTGTGGTGTAGTGGTTAAGAGTGGTGGACTCGTAATCTGGTGATCCGGGTTCGCTTCCCCGCTCCTCCACATGCAGCTGCTGGGTGACCTTGGGCCAGTCACACTTCTCTGAAGTCTCTCAGCCTCACTCACCTCACAGAGTGTTTGTTGTGGGGGAGGAAGGGAAAGGAGAATGTTAGCCGCTTTGAGACTCCTTAGGGTAGTGATAAAGCAGGATATCAAATCCAAACTACTACTACTACTACTACTATTCCTCTTCTTCTTCTTCTTCTTCTTCTTCTTGGTGTTTTCTCCACGTTGACTTGGGGCGGGTGGGAAAGGGAGGAGTAAGAGGGGCACACAGATGAAGTGTGGAGCTCCAATGGAGTGGTCCTGTCTGCTCCAGCAGCAGAGAACAAGAGCAGGGGGCAGGGTGGGCCTGTGGGGCAGAGCACCTGCTTTGCATGCAGAAGGTCCCATGTTCTAGTCCTGACGTCTCCACTTAGCGCTGGGACTGTCCTGTCCAGGAAGCCCTGGAGAGCCACTTCCACTCAGCGTAGGCAGATGACACAGAACACTCCATATAAGGCAGCTTCCCATAACCATTTAGACCAGCCTTTCTCAACCAGTGGGTCCCCAGACGTTGTTGGACTGCAACTCCCATCACCCCTAGCTAGCAAGGCCAGAGCTCAGGGATGATGGGAGCTGTAGTCCAACAACATCTGGGGACCCACAGGTTGAGAAGCGCCGATTTAGACTCTACCTGAAGCAGCTGGCATGTCCTTCAGAAGTCAATAGGAACCATTGCCTTCTATGGGGGGGGAGGGAGGAGCGTGGTGTGTTTTTGCAGTACGACTTGTCACCTCCTGTGGGATACTTGCCATGCTTTTGGGTCAATCAAGTTTCCTCTCCTTACATCAGATAGGGAAGTTGGGTTTCCTCCAGATGTTGGGGTATTCCAACTCCCATCATCCCTGACCAATGGAGCTGCTGCTTGGCACTGATGGGAGCTGAAGTCTAGTGACATATTGGGGTACCACAAATACCCTACCTATAGGCTAATCCATGCCATCTCCCACCAACTCATCTTCCTCTTAGTCCTGTCAGCGGGAAGCACTAGAGTTGTGGCCTGCTGACAGTTTTGCATTCACTCATTTGGATACCTGTTGCCTTGCCAGCTCTGACAAAAAGGTCCACTGAATCTTACATTTTGGTTCCAAGTGATTGGCCACATAATGCAGTTGGTCTCCAACTCCCATCCGCCCAAGCCAGCACGGCCAATGCAGGGCATCCGTGCCCAGTGTTGACTATCGCTGCTCTGGGTACTTGACAAGCCTGCCATGAAGCTGATGGTCTTGCCTTGGTGGTTTCCCTCCAGCTGGTATTCAAGGTATACTGCCCCCATCCATGGAGGTTAGCGTTTAATTCTACCATTAAATAAAAAATGCCCAGCAGTACAGGCTTTCCATGTTTAGGGATATGATATACAACTCCTTCAGCTGAATATTTTTATTTTTTAAACAGATCATATTCAAAACATGCAATGCAACAGAGGAGAAATGTAAGCTATGTTGACGGTTATGAAAGGTATTGTATACACCACCCACCCGCCCCCTTTAAAATGTGCTAAAATTAGCTCTAAAATGGACTAGGATGTTCCAACAGAGAACATTGCCTTGTTGAACAAGTACAAAAGAATGGTTTAAAGAACAGGATGTAGAAAGCCCAAGGACATGGCGTAATCCTAGAGAAAAGACTCAAAAATTAATGTCCTGAGCATGTTCCAGAAGGCAGTTAACAGAGTCTTAAAGAAAGAGTTAGTATACAGAGGCTGCATTTAAGCCCCTTCTGGGCTGAGGAAAGTGTAAAACAAAACAAAAACAAAAACAAAAAAAACCATCAGAGTAACTCTGGCAAAAAAGTGGACTGCCTCTGTCCAGACAGGAATTCTTACAGCAGGTGTCACCAAGCTTGTGGGCACATTTCAAATTTTGAGAGCGCTGGGGGCGATAGTCACAAAATGGCTGCCACGGATGGGGCAAAATGGCTGCCATGGGGAGCATGGCTCAACACAAAATTAGCGGGACAACCACCCCCAACCAATTTATGCTTACCATATGAAGTAAGCTATGGTTTGCTGGTTCTGATCATAGAAATCTCTCTCTCTCACACACACACACATATAAACAGCATTCCTCAGGGAAATATACAAGGTATTGACAACACTTGTATTTCAGAGAAATCAGTTAGGAGCCCTTTACTTTCTAGGAGGACCAGAGATCTTTTTTTAAAAAAAGAAAATGAGAGCGAAACACAGCATGAGAACAGGTGTCCTCTGCTCCTTGGTGTTCACGGGTATCCCTCTCTCCCATCTAGGCTGGCTCCTGCTATGTGCCAGTGTTTTCATGCATCCAAGACTGCGACATCTCATTCCACGGCTTCATTGTGCGCCCCATTCTGCCCCATGACCCTGACGCTGCCAACCTTTTCCCAGCCAACCTTATCCAAGCGCCTCTTTTCCGGAACGAACACTGCCCAGTTCTCAGACACTGTTTAAATATTTCATCGTGCAAGACCAAGCAGAAAACGCTCACTTAAGGCTTTTCCCGACTCCCACTTCAGGTGGGTAAATATTTCATGGGCAGCAGCCTCACCAAACCCAGACTGCTTTGCATCCAAGGGCAAAAAGTCGAGGTTGTTGGGCAGGCCAGATACAGGGGCAGCTTCCATCTTGAGCAACAGGTTGATGACCCAGGACCTGCCAAATCACGAGGAAGATTTACAGGTTTCAATTCTCCCCTCTTAATAAAAAGAAAGAAAATAAATGGAGAGGAAGGTAGATCTCTAAAGGGGGCTCCTGTTTCTCAAGACACACTTTTCCATTCCCACCTCTGACTAGTGGAAAAGCTCCCTAAACCAAGTCCTAATCCAACCTATCCCAGGAGCTTCAGTAAGTAGCTGCAGGCTAACAGAAAAGAATAAAAAAATCTGACATTCTGGGGTTGCAATTCCATGCACTTACCTAGGAAGAAGTCCCATCGAACTCAGAGGAACTTACTTCTGAGGAGATATGGATGGAATTGCACTGTAAACAAGCAAGTGGAAGTGGAAGGGGACACACACAGAATTTAAAGATCAGAGCTTAAAAATATGGCAAGGCCCAAAAGCTGCCCCCCCTTACTTTGTCCCTAAATCAGCCAACCAAGAACACTGCACTGGCCCCCATTACCTCCTGGCAGTTTAGCTTTCCACCTCCCAGATCAGGGCCCTGAAACCAGCCATAGACAGCCCCTCATGGCTCCCTCTATTTACGTCATCCATTATGCCTTGATCCTCTCAGAAAGAAGCCAGGCAGCCACATTTATCCCTTATGCGGCAAGCAAAGCCCCCTCAGCCCCCTCCCCACGACTCTGGCCTCCCTGGAAACCCAGACCCTCTCAGCCTAAGCCAAGCTGATCTGCAGCAACATCTCCCCCACCCCCAATATTTTAGGTAGACAAGGAAGGGAAGGAGGAGCATTTAAGAGCTGCAACAGGAAAGGAGGCAGCGAACAAAGGCAGATGCCTCAATTCTTGATGTCATACACAGTTTCACCCTCAGCAAATGTAAAAGAGCATACCTGTGTGCACATACAGCAGTACCTCTGGTTATGAACTTAATTCGTTTCAGAGGTTCGTTCTTAAGCTGAAACTGTTCTTAACCTGAGGTACCACTTTAGCTAATGGAGGGTCTCCTGCTGCCGCCCCGCCGCCACCACACAATTTCTGTTCTCATCCTGAGGTAAAGTTCTTAAATGAGGTACTACTTCCGGCTTAGCGGAGTCTGTAACTCAAAGTGTTTGTAAGCCAAGGTGTTTGTAACCCGAGGCACCACCGTATAGGGAGGGAGGGAGAGATTGGTCTAAGACAGGGGTCAGCAAACTTACCACACCTTGGGCCGGTGTCTCCAGCGCAGATCGCGCGGAGGGTCGGGGAGAGCGTGCCCATACGCTATTTCTGGCACACTTCTGGGTTGGAGGAGCACCAGAAATAGCTTGTCTGCATGTGCATGGGCCTCCTCCGACCCGGATGTGCACTGAAAATAATTGTGCATGCGCACAAGTGGGCAGCAGCGCAGTACCGCTAAGAGCGGGCGGCGGCAGTCGCCGTGGGCCGGATAAACGAGTCCCTTGGGCCTTATCCGGCCTGCAGGCCTTAGTTTGGGGACCCCTGGTCTAAGAGTTCTACCCTTGCTTGTAGAACTCTAAAAAGGAAGTAGTAGCCATTAGGCTGGTACCCAATGCTCCACTTCAAATTCAGCATTCATGGTGGGAGGGTAGAAACCTTCTGTGTGACTCAGATACAATTTCTTGGGGGGGGGGGAAGACCACCTGGAGTGTATACACTGGCCTAGAATCAAAAGCAAGCAGGGGGGAAAGTAATCCTGGGTGAAGGGGGGGTCTGAAAGATCACCCTCTAGAGTTGCATCTGTCGCTCCAGGTAAGGCTCTCTCTTTGCAAGAAGTGTGGTGAAACAGCAGCACCAAGTGGCAAGATGCAGAACTCCGCCGACCAACAGGTGCCTGCTTTAAGCACATAGGAAGTTGCCAAATGCTGGGTCCGAGCATCGGTCCAACTGGCTTAGTACTGTCCACACTGACTGGGAGCTGCTCTCCAGGATTTCAGACACGATTCTCTTCCAGCCCAACCTAGAGATGCCCAGAACAGGATGCAAAGCAGCTGCTCTGCTCTTCTGTACACATTGAGTTCTCATCACCAAATTAATAGTATTTTTGGTCCACGTAATGAAATGCATGGCTACATATTTTTCCCCCTACCTCTAATGTTCGGAGTTCTGCTTTTTTCTGTTTCAATTTACTTTATTACCTTCAGTCCGTTTGTGTTCTTGTTCTAATTCAGTTATATCTCCAATAGTGAATCCTTCCTTCTGCTTCTTTCCTTTTTAAAATGATTATTTGCACTGATTCTTGTATGACAGCCTTCCAAGTCTCTCGTAATAAGGCTTCCAAGTACTGTGATGAATCATTATGTATATAGAATTCCTCGATTTTTAATTTGATGCAGGGTTTTATTGAACAGAAAACAGCAAAGTTTCAGAATGTTTAGAAGTAAAGTCAGACACAAACACACGTAAGGATGAGAGGGGGCTTGAAATGTACAAGAGGAAGATCCACTCAAGACAAAGAAATCAAAACTGACCAGGGGTTGAGGGGGAAGGAACTGAAATGGGCCAGCACAAGAAAGGAGAATGCAGCTGTCCCTGGTTAAGTCTCTTCTCCTTCCCCAGGATAGAGGCAAGGAGAGCAGCTCCTTAGCAAGGTTCTAGTCCCAAACCTTTCTTCACCCTGCATGGGCAGAGGGAGCAGCAGCTGCTCAGGCAAGGAAAGGAGCGTTGAAGTCTACGGCACTGAGATATTCCAGCCAGTCCCGCAGCGAAGGTCTCTCCTGAGGGGGCTGCCAGAAAGAAAGAAGATTAGTGCATCATGGCCAGGGCTCAGAAGAAGAAGAGTTTGGTTTTGATATCCCGCCTTTCACTCCCCTTAAGGAGTCTCAAAGCAGCTAACATTCTCCTTTCCCTTCCTCCCCCACAACAAACACTCTGTGAGGTGAGTGGGGCTGAGAGGCTTCAGAGAAGTGTGACTGGCCCAAGGTCACCCAGCAGCTGCGTGTGGAGGAGCAAAGACGCGAACCCGGTTCACCAGATTACGCGTCCACCGCTCTTAACCACTACACCACACAGCCTCAGGAAACCACAAGGAGCTCCTAGGAAATGGATACCCAGGAATCTGAGCATCTCGTCTAACTGGTGCAAGGCAGGCTACTAAGAGTTTGATGCCACTGCTTAAAACAAAGAGAAGGGCACTGCCCCTCAGATATCTTCCATAAAAACATCTCATGCCTCTGTGACCACACCGCAGTGTCCTTTTGAGTCACTTTTAACATGAGGGTTACGGCCAGAAAACAGAGAAGGAAGCAAGCAAAAGCCTATAGATGAGGGACCTTTAGCCTTTCACCCAGAAAGAGGCCCCTCTCCCCCCAAAAAACATGATTCCCCTAGGAATCCCCATTCCTTTGGGACATCAGCAGCCATTTTACAAATCCCACCCTCATTTCTATTTGCATGCCTAACAGCCTAGAGAGCAAGTGCAGCTATGCTTAATTGGGCTGGAAGCAAAGGGTCAAGAATGAGCATGGGCAGATGCACTGACCCCTCTTTACAGCTGCACTTCCATGCGCACCCCCAATGTTTGGTGCCCATTTTTCTACCCCAAATAGATCTCTAGCCAGAAGGCAGGAGAACAGAGAAAAGTGGGACAGTTGGACACGAGAGGATCAAAGATTTTAACAGCCTCCTCTCCTCAGAGTCTTAACTCTTGCTGTTTCGTTTACCCCCATTCAAGATCACCACCCACCCAGCGCTAACCTTATAGGAAGTTGCGTCAACTGTGCCATGCTGCACCTTCACTGAGCAGAGGGAGATGCCACCGCTGGCTGGGTATCCTGGCTCCACATAGAGGTTACAAGTGGAGCTGGGCTTCAGGTAACTCAGAATCCTTTTCTCTTGCTGCCAATCAATAGCAAAACTGCAGGGGGAAGAGCAGAGGGAGGGTTAAGGCATCAGCAATGGCTGGCATGGAGACAGTCAGTGGGGACAGAAATACAACCTCCCTCCAAAATGGGAGGGCATTCCCTTGAACGTAGCAATCCCCACTACACATAGAGGCCAGGCAGTTCTCCAAGAACAGGGCAGGCCAATGCCTAAGTGACGGCTAGCAAGCACAAGAGAGCCAGGTCTCATTGATGCCAGGGGTCGGCCCCAGCCCCAAGGCTGCCAGCTGCCAATCCCTACTAAGAGCCCACTGGCAGATACCTTGGCATGTCTCTTTTCTGTACAGTGCCTAAACAAGTATGAAAAGGGATTAAAAGGGAACAGAATCTTCTAGGTTCACAGATGTTTTGGGGGGTGGAGGGCATCTCACAGCCTTCCTTCCAATCTTTTCCAGCCTTGCTTTCATCCAAATGGCTTGAAACACACTCTCAGTGCTCCAAGTGTTTTCAGTTGTCTTTAGAACCAGCCAGAGGAGTAGTGAAAAGGTGAGAGTGTGGCTTGGTTAAGAAGACCACCTGAGTTTCTGACGAAGATAAGATCCCAGTTGGGGTCTGAAAACACATCAAAACAGATATCTCTAAACAGCTGCATCAGTGCAGGCGGACTAATGCTCGTGTACTGGAAGAAGCAAAGATCACCAGTGTCGAAGCAATGACTCTTCAACATCAACTTTGTTGGACTGGTTATGTTGTGCGGGTGCCTGATTATCGTCTTCCAAAGCAACTATAGTCATACCTCATGTTACAGCTGTTTCAGGTTGCGTTTTTCAGGTTGTGGACCGCCGAAACCCAGAAGTACTGTAATGGGTTACTTCTGGGTTTCAGCGGTCGCACATGCGCCAAATCTCTAAATCACGCTTTGCACATGTGCAGAAGCGTTGAATCGCAATCCGTGCATGCGTGGGCTGCAAATGCTGCGGGTTGTGAACGTGCATCCCGCACGGATCACGCTCGCAACCCAAGCGTCCACTGTACTCTATTCCAAACTTAAAAATGGAAAGCATAATGCTGGTGGTCAATAAAAGAGGTTTAAAGCCTCTCTCAAGGCAAATCTTTAAAAATGTAGTACGGTGGTACCTCGGTTACAGACGCTTCGGGTTACAAACTCCGCTAACCAGGAAGTGGTTGCTCCAGGTTAAGAACTTTGCCCCAGGATAAGAATGGAAATCACGCACCAATGGCGCAGTGGCAACAGGAGGCCCCATTAGCGAAAGGACGTCTCAGGTTACGAACCGTTTCAGGTTAAGAACAGACCTCTGGAACGAATTAAGTTCTTAACCCGAGGTACCACTGTATAAACACCGACAACTGGGAAACACTGGCCTGCGAATGCTCCAGTTGGAGAACAGCCTTTACCAAAGGTGTCATAGCCTGTTGAAGATGCTTGAACTCAGGACGAAAGGGAAATGTTTAGAAAACCCTCACCATGATCAACTCCCTCCCAGAAACCTATGTCCCCACTGTGGAAGGACGTGTGGATCCAGAATTGGCCTCCACAGTCACTTACGGACTCACTGTTAAAACTGTGTTTATGGAAGACAATCTTACTCGGCTACAAGTGATTGCCAAAGAAAGAAGAAGCTATCAAGTGATCAGAGGAGTGTCGATTTCACATCACTGTGAAGGGACGTATTCACAAAAAGCTGGAAGCTGGCCAAGAAACAGAGCAATGTGCACTTTAGTCTTAACAATGCCAACCTTTCGCTCTGCAGCGCTCATGCTGTTAACTCCCCTCCTGGAAAAGGTTAAGCCAGTCCCTCTCTCTCTCAAGCTTCAGGCAGGCAATTAAAACCTTCCTATTTTGCCTTTCCTTTCGTTTGCATGCACACGAAAGCTCATACCAATAACAAACTTAGTTAGTCTCTAAGGTGCTACTGGAAGGAATTTTTTTATCACTATTCCTAGTTCTCATCTTAATAGTTCTTCCTCATAAATTCAGAAACTCGGTCCTAGTATTGACAGCTCTTTGGTTATGCTTTTGAATTCAACACGCAAAATTGATTTGAGTGACGTGAGCTGCTTTTCTTGTGTTTTATGTATGTATTATCTATATTTTTTATAAACTGCTTTGCATTTGATTTTTGACAAAAGATGAGGGCATAAATTTCTAAATAAATTCAATTTGAGCAGATAAACTAGCAGGCTTGCCAAGGCAGTTTCGGAGCCCCTGTGATCCAACCCCACTTCACCTGGTCTACTTCATTTGGCAACGGGTCTCTGCTCCGCTCCCCTACATGCTCCAAACTGGAGACGCCAGGAAATAAATCAAAGCAAGGTCTCTAGTGCTGAGCTACACCAGCCCCTGCAACTTCCTCTCTGTGTAAAGACAGAAAAATTTCAACTCAACCGTGAACTCCAGAGGCCCAAAACGACTCTACAAAAGCTATACAAGAGCAAGGAAGCTCACCAGCTGTGCAGCAACTCAATCTCAGCCAGAAGTTGTGCTTGCTGGAAGTAGCTATTCTGCAACTCCAGGACAATGGCTCTGATGTTGCCGCAAGTGCCTTCGGGAAGCACCAAAGAGGGAGGGAAGAAAGGGCTGTCGCTCTGCACGGGAGAAGGAGATCCAGTCATCGGTCTGAAAACTCTGATCCAGGCCAGAACCCGATTCTTGCTCTCACTCACCTGCAGCATGACACTGCCATCATCCCTCCAGTGCAAGCGCAGCTTCAGGGCGTGGGGAGTGGCAGCCCCCAGCTGGGCCGGGGAGATCAGCTCAAACTCCAGGTCACTCTTTGACTCAGAAAGTAGCCTGACCCCTTGCAAGGTCTCCAGAAGGGACCGGAAGTCAGAGATCCTGCGGACAATGAACAAGTCCAGGCGGGGCAACAAAGAGGAGGAAATCTGGAGGCATATCTCCAACAAAACTCATGGTGGAGCAGTCAGGGTGGTGGCTGGAGTACTGAAGGGCTGGATTCCTCCCACCCTAACCTTTTAAAGGCAGCCTTAAGACTGAAGATTTTAACCCATGCTATAAAATAAGGCAATGAGTACTCCAGACAGACAAAATCTGAACTCTGCACCAGGTAACCTGCAGTCTCTTGTGGATTATAGAAATTACCGTATTTTTCGCTCTATAAGACACACTTTTCCCCTCCTAAAAAGTAAGGGGAAATGTGTGTGCGTCTTATGGAGTGAATGCAGGCGGGAGGCTCTGCTCAGCACTCCCTTTAAAGAGCAACGTGGAGCGTGTGTGCGGCTCTTGGAGGCTTTTCCCTGAGGAGGAAGAAGGGCTGCCCTGTGCACGCTCTGTGCACTCTTTAAAGGGAGCGCGGCTCTTGGGGGAGCCTTCCTCCCCCTGCCCAGAAGAGGCTGCGCGCGGCTAAGGCAGAAGCCAGGACAGCAAGCGGGATCGCTGCGCAGCGATCCCGCTTGCTGTCCTGGCTTATGGCTATCCCAGAAGCCAGATCCCTCTTGCTGTTCTGGCTTCTGGGATTCAGAGTATTTTTTTTCTTGTTTTCCTCCTCCAAAAACTAGGTGCGTCTTATGGTCTGGTGCGTCTTATAGAACAAAAAATATGGTGGCGTGATTCCCTTATTATGCATAGTTTGATTCAACCACCATTAGTTACAGGGAGCTGCACACATCTACAAAGGACACCGCAGAATTTCTCAGCCACCCCTCTGGCTGCCCAGCTGAAAAGAGGCAAGGCCCACACACTTGTAAGCATGCATCTTTCCTCGCATGAGCAGAACCTTAACTTTCAACGACGGGGTAGCTGTGCATATCCTGCCCCAACTGCAGATATGGAATCAGGGGGTGGCCATTGGTCCCTATTCCAAATCCCAGGTGCATTCTTGGGCACATTTCAGATTCCATTCCCCGCAGCCGGAACCAGCGCCCTCACCTCTGGACCTCTTCCTGCCAAGCGCAGGCCTGGCGCTCTTCTTCCTCCAGCTCCCTCCGCAGCTGCTGCAGCTCCTCGCGCTGCGCCTGCAGACTGCTTTGCAGCTCCACCATGCGCTCCTCCAGCCGCCGCCGCTGTTCACACAAGGCGTCCTGCCGGGGTAGAGGCAACCAGGATCAAGCCAAGGGACTCAACCAGCTGCTATCCCCACTCCGGACCAGCTCAGATCTAGTTCACTTGCCCTGTTAGCCCCACCTGCTCCTTCTGCAGCCGCTTCTGGGCGCTCCTCGCCTTCTCCTCCATCTCCAGTTTCTGCAAGGGAAACACAAAATAAGTAAGTGCAGGATTCCCAAATGGCTGGGTCACAACCTACGCCTTATCAATATACACTGTTGGCTGGGCTTACAAACAAGCGTTACCCCTGATGGGACATAACAAAGGGAAGGTGTACTCCATCCCACCCCCCATGATAATACTTTGGCTACTAAGGGGCTTCTTGAATTTGAACCCAATGAACACAGCATGTGGTTAAACTACAGAATTTGCTACCGGGTACAGTGGTGCCTCTGGTTGTGAACGGGATCCGTTCCGGAGCCCCGTTCGCAACCTGGGCAGAATGCAACCCGCGTCTGCAGGTCTCGATTCACCGCTTCTGTGCATGCGCATGGCGTCATTTGGAGCGTCTGCGCATGCAGAAGTAACCCATTTCGTTACTTCCGGGTCACCGCGAGACGTATCCTGAAAAGATTTAACCCGAAGCGTCTTTAACCCGAGGTATGACTGTATTGTCAACTTGTATGGCTTTAAAGGAGGACCAGACAAACTCATGGAGGATAAAGGCTATCAATGGGGACTAGCCATGAAGACCACGTTATTTAATTTTTCAGGTTGCAAGAAAGGAAATCCAAACTAAACATCAGGAAGAATGTTCTGACAGTAAGAGTTGTTCGACAGCGGAACCTCAGGAGGTTGTGGACTCTCCTTCCTTGGAGGTTTTTAAGGAGAGACTGGATGGCCATCTATCAGGGATGCTTTAGTTGAGATTCCTGCATTGCTGGGGGTTGGACTAGAGCAAGGGTAGGCAACCTAAGGCCCATGGGCCACAAGCGGCCCATGGGGGTCGTTTAACTGACTCACGAGCCACCCCTGAACCAAGCAGCCTCCTCAGCGAGTCCCCGTGCACTGCACTGCAGTGTGGCGTGGGGACTCGCTTCTGCAGCACCAGATATCGCATCTGCACAGACGCCGGAAATCACGGGCGTGCACAATGCGGCCCATGAAAGGATCTCTGCTGGAGTGAACCGGCCCAGGCGAGGTAAACCTTGCTGACCCCTGGACTAGAGGACCCATGTGGTCCCGTCCAACTCTTCAATTCTATGATTTAATGTTACTTTAGAAAATTTCTATCTTGCCCCTCCTCCTCCCCAAAGGCACAAAACATCAAAAATTTGAAATGATTGTGTGTGTATAACATTTCGTAACGTTAAAAAAAATCTAAAAGCTTTTCATAACATTTTGAGCACCTAAAAACATTTAAGCACAGTCACAGTTCAGTGTTGCCACGGCCAGTATCTTTCAGCTAATAGGTCCTGCAAATAGCTCCCTTGCACCTTCCAAAGGTCATTTAGACTGCGGACACACCAAACAAAGCATGTGGCTTCCAAAAGAAATCCTGGGAACTGTAGTTGATTCCTCGCAGGGCTACAATTTCTAGCACCGTCAGCAAACTACAGCTCCTAGTTTTTTGAGAGGAGTAATATGCTTTAAATGTAAGGTGCTTACACAGCCTTATTCCTTAGCAAAGATGTGGAACGGTACCTGGTGGAGAGGTTAAAACCTTTGTCTTTTGGCTGATAATGCGGGGGGGGGGGCGGTTCTCTTTTATTTTTCATTATTTAGTGTAAAAGATCAAAGCGAAGTAAAGCCAACCATTCCAAAACACAGCATCAGTTCCAGAGACATTCTGGGCACACATTTCAAAAGCAGGCAGCAGCAGAACTGCTAAGATCATTGCCAGCTGCCCCCTTTGCTTCTATGTTTTATCCACTAACCTCGCCACCTTGTAAGAGAAATCCGGTGCCCTTTTAAATGTGTTGTGTTAGTATTACACGCCTCCGATGCTGCAGGTGAGATTGGTGTAAATCACATCCCTGTCTGAGAAGAGTGTGGGAACGGAAGACAGTCTTATCTCTTCCGCTGTATGTACTATTTGTACTGTACTTTTGCTTTTACTTGTGACTTGTTCGTCTCTCGGAGCTGGAGAGAAAAGACGCCATGAATCCTTTGTCTGTGCATAGTGTGTAAATAAATATGTAGATTAGCTCTACAATGTCTTCTTGCTGTGTTATGCTAGAAGATTAGTGTGCATATATCATTTGATACATGTCGCTGAAGCGCACTGGAGAAGAAGGGAAAAACCTTTTCCAGAGCTGCGCATACTGGAGGACGCTCGGAGTTTGGAGGCTGCAGGGGCACCCCAGGGCGTTTTCCAACAGTGGGAGGGGTGATTATTGTGGGGGTTTTTTGGTTCTCATTTATATTATGCACTTTGGGGGGGGGGTAATATTGTAATTTTATGTTCTGAACCACCCTGAGATCTATAGATGAAGGGTGGTATACAAATTTAATAATACGAATACAGTGGTACCCCGCAAGACGAACGCCTCGGAAGACGTGAAACTCGCTAGACGAAGGAGTTTTTCGTTTTCTTAGCCGCTTCGCAAGACGCATTTCCCTATGGGCTTGCTTTGCAAAACGAAGCTTGCCCCGCAAGCTCCGGGGATAGCAGGGAAGCGCAGCGCGTCTTCCCTGCTGTCCCCGGACCTCTTTTGAAGCAAGGGGCGGCAACGGGGAGAAGCAATCTTCTCCCCGCCGCCCCTTGCTTCAAAAGAGGGGACAGAGGGGAAGGCGCGCGCGCCTTCCCCTCTCTCCCTGGAGATTGCGGGGCAGGCAACGGGGAGAAGCAATCTTCTCCCCGCCGCCCCTTGCTTTAAACAGGTCCGGGGACAGAGGGGAAGGCGCGCGGCGCTTCCCCTCTGTCCCCGGACGGTCTCCATAGGAACGCATTGATTGATTTTCAATGCATTCCTATGGGAAACCGTGCTTCGCAAGACGAAAAACTCGCAAGAAGAAAAAACTTGCGGAACGAATTAATTTCGTCTTGCGAGGCACCACTGTACTAATAATTACTTTTTAAGCTTCCCTCCACCTGAATCTTTGTAAGGGTTTTTGCTTTCCCCTCCTTCAACCTCCAAAATTCTGCTGGGCGAGATGTCTAGGCCACCCTGGCTTTAGCATCTTGTCTAGGGGCAGCTTGCTTTAATCCAAGGGCAGGAAATCTCTGGGTCTCTAGGTCTGGTTGCTCTAGAGCTCCCACCATTCCTGAGCCATGGGAGCTGACATCTGGAAACATCTCAAGAGCCACAGGTTCACCACTCTTGCTATAATCAGAAAGCAGGGGGACAACTCCATCCCAGGCTCCCCATCAACACCCCCTAATCAGCAAAGCACCTTGTCTTGGTAGCGTTGCAGAGCTTCTTCCAAGAGCTGAGCTCGGTTCCGTGCCTGCTCCAGCTTGAGCAGCAGTTGTGGCACACCCTTCTGGATGCTCTCCACTTGTTGTTGGTACTCAGCTTTGAGCTTCTTCCACTCCTGCTTCGCTTCGGCTACCTCCTGTCCTGCAAGAGAAGGGTGTGGCAGTGGGGAGGCCAAGATCAGCCTTGGAGACAGAAGAGGCGGTACAGTCGTTTCACCGAGTTTCTCAAAGTACCAGAAGTAGAAGCAGGAGTTTCCAACCCACACTATGACCAGCCACAATAAAAAAATAAACTCTCCATGGAACAAGGCTGATGTTCATTAAACCAGCTTGCCCAATACACCTACCAGTCACCGGCTGAAGAAATGTAGCTCCACAGAGCGCATTTCAGCACTGCTCAGCTTGGACTCTTGGACTGAAAGCACAGAATGTGTTCTGGGGAGTTTTAAAAAGTCATTTCCTGCTTTGCATTTATTTTTATTTTGTGGGAAATAAATGCAAGGCAGTTAAAAAAATATATAGATAAAGATTTAAAAAATTAAATTAATAAATTTAAATTAATAAATGAAATAATAAAAATAAAAACCCCATTTGTTAATCCAGGGGTGGCCAACGTGGCATGCTCTGGATGCTTTGGACTACAACTCCCATCAGCACCTGCCAACATGGACTGGTGATGATGGGAGTTGTAATCCAGCAACATCTGGAGGGTCACAGGTAAGTTGCCCCCCTATTTTGGCCCTGGAAACAGTTTAAGGTTGTATATGGCAAGGAGGAAAGCAGTAGTGCAACGCTATGGCACAATTCCATGGGAGTTGATCCAAAAACAGGTTTAACTACACTAAGCAATCCACAATGCAGGGCAATTTTTCAATATATGCAAACTAGAGATATTTTGATTCACACTACACCCTCAATAGTTTGGACACATAGAAAACCGTGACTTGTGCAGGACGCATACTCACGAACGGAAGATTTGGAGGCGTTCTCAACGCAAAGTCCAGAATCAAGGAAATCCAGACAGAACTTCAACACTTGCAGCTGCATCAACATAAACTTGTGGGCGTGCCTGGTGCTCTGGAAAAGACGCACCAAAAGCAGGGTTCAAGTCAGCACCCTGGGAGCTCTCCGCCCGTTGAGCCAGCCAGGACTAAAGCCAGCATCCCCTCCAAGGGAAAAAGGGCTACTACTCACCACGGCATGCTCAGCCAAAACCTGAGGGGGTAGGTCAGCCTCGACCCCATATTGGGCTTGGCTCTCAAAGGCGAGTGCATCCTTCACCCGAGCAAGGAGCCTAAGGAGAACATGAAGAAACCACAACATCAAGAAACTAAAAGAGCCCTTTCAAAACTTTGTATGTCCCAGGAAGCATTTCAGCTGCCACAGCGACCCTCCATACTGGTGAAAGATTCAAGGTCATATTCTTACCTAGTCCAGGGTGGGCAAATGTGGGCCCTGCAGATGTTGTTGGATTACAAACTCCCATCGTTCCTGACCACTGGCTACACTGAGGCTAATGGGAGTTGTAGTTCAACATCTGGAGGTCACAAGATGTCCACGCCAAGGGCATACATCCAGTTCAGCTGGGATACTTGCCAGGCTAACCAGGGTTCAGAGTTGCTCTATGCAAACAGGGAGCAACACCTTGAACGCCACCTAACACCAATGTGGTATAATGGTTAAAGTGTTGGACTAGGATATGGGAGACAAGGATTCAAATCCCCACAATCATGAAACTTGACCCACCTCAAAGGGTTGTTATGGGGACTAAAGGGGGTGGAGAACCACATACACAGAACTGAGATCCTTGCAGAAAAAATGTGTGATAAAAATGCAATTAAATAAATAAATATAGCTGTTCAGGTGGTCAGAAATGACGGGAAAGTTGTTCTATACAGGGAAACCTGTCTGTTTCACTGCCTCACTGAGAAACCAGTTAAGCCTATGCTGCTGTTTAATATGTTCTTGATTAACGATTTTGTACTGGTTTTTAAATGGTGTTTTATGTTTTACTTGTTATACGTATTGTTATAAGCTCTTTTATGAGATGGAGGCATATACTTTTATAAGCAAACAACCCCCTGATGAACTTTCAAGGAACTTGGGTCTGTGGAAAATTCATAGAATCGTAGCATCAGAAGTTGCAGGTCAACTACTCCAGCCCCCTGAAATTACAATGTTTTCAAGCAAATGCAGCAGTAGAAACTAGGGAAATGCAGAATAATGTTTTTAGCAGGTACTGCCAAACTAAAGGATTGAGTTCAAGCGCATAAAATGGGTATTATGTGGCACCTCCCGCAGTGCCAGTAGCCCCAATTCAGAGCGGTTGAGTGGGCACAGGGAGGGTCAGTCGACCTCGCATGCAAGCTGGTCCAAAGATATGTACATGTACATATGTATATGTATATATATATGTATGTGTGTGTGTATATATATATATATATATATATATATATATATATACACACACACACACACACACACACACACACACACATAAATGACAACCATTCTTCATTCAATGCCCAACGAAATAGTTAAGTGCAAAGGGGGGGAAGTACTGCAGCTCTCCCAAACGAGTCTGCTTGATGTATAAATGATGGTTTTAGGCGACCTCGTAGGTAAACCGGTCCCAAGCTGTTAACCTTCTTGAGATTATATGGATTTTTAAAATTTAGTGCGTTAACGAGACAGAGAAGCAAAGTCCTGTCGCTCCCAGAAGCCCTTTAACCACTGGAACCCAAATACATCCGTCGCCCGGTGAACTAGCACAAGAGTATTTCCCCCATATTGTTTTAATGCCTTTATTTACACTGCTTGGTTGTTCCAAATATAAAAAAGCCCCTAAGCTGTTCACAAAAAGGCAAGACATATAAAACCTGGAAAAGTTTGCCATATATATATATATATATATGTTACGCGTGCAATAAACTAAAACAAGATTAAAATACCCTAAGATTTATACCAGCTGAAGAGAAACCAGAGCACGTATATATTTTTTAAAAAATCCCTATTTCTTGGGAATAAGCGGCAAATAAACAGCACTCACTCCGCAGCCTCCGAGGCCGCCATAGCCGCTCAAAGTCGCTGCGCTCCTCGCGCCTTTTCATTTGAGTCCACATCGCCCCACTTCCGCCCGCCAAGCGCACCAATCGATGCTCGGAGACCAAGCAATGCCCCGCCCAGTGGCTTGGATCCCGCAGCGCCATTGGACAGAAGCCGCGCGGAGGAGGGAAGATGGGCGGCGACCGAAATGAACGTTCGCCTCCATTTTGAGAAAGGCGTCTGGCAGGGCGGCCGGACTGGGGATTGTGGGGAGGAGGGAAGCGGAGCTGGAGGGGCCGGGGCGCCACAACAACAACAACAACAACAACAACAGCAGACGCTCAATGCCTCAAAGAGACATATTGGCCGTTTCCGAGGCTGGGGAAGGGGTCCATCTCAAAAGAATGAGATTAAATAGAAAATGGGCATAATGTCTCAACAAATGAAACCGATTTGTTGTTGTTTTTTAAAGTGTTAGGTGGAAAAAAATACGAGAGACATTGCACATACCTTTGTAAATCAAGAAGATCTTTAATAAAAATAAATTTAAATAAAAAAATAGAAAATGGGCAGCCCCCACTTCCTCGTCTGCATTTGAACACGTTGCTGAAGTTGGTTCCCAGTTGCTTATTTGCTCGAGATTTCGAAAGTACTGTACGCAGTTCCCTCAACATGAAAAGCAAAGTTTATATGGCCCTCAGCCCCAGAAATAAAGCTTGGGTTAACTCATGCTATATGTATCTGCGTGGTCATGGGGCTCCCCTCCTCAAGCACAGCAATAAGTTTATTCAGTCCGAAGTAGACTGCTTGTAAAATGTTCCTAAATGCGTGATGACCCCCATAAACATCATAAATGGGTAATGGGGAGGGGATCCCCATCTCAAAAACTGTTTTGGGCCAGGGTGAATAATGGCCAAGCAGATGGCAGACCATCCTCTGCGATGTGGTGTATCCTGCTTTCCCACGGGTGAATGGAATGGTCGAGGGCATCCATGAACACCATAAATAGCCAAAATATTTAGAAATAATTGGGGTTTCCCCCTCCCCAACCCCCCACCAATATGTACTTCTGGCCAGAACAAATAATACACTCAAGGAAATGGACAGTGCCCTCTACAAGATGTCGATGCATTCTGCCTGATCCAGAGCTTCATTTGGGTGCATGTCACAATTAAGGACATAAAAAAAATTGGTAATGTGTGTGTCTACTCCATCCCTCCATCCATTCCTTTTATTTGCATGCTGTTTTCTCACACCCCAAAAATCATGCTCAAAGCAGCTTACAACAAAGAAAACAATAATGCATTTTAGACAAACACTACAAAAACAATTTCATGATAACATATCAAAAAAATATGAACTACAATAACGTACAAAAAAATGACATTTCAGTGTTATAAATATAACAAGATTACTTAAACAACATGCAGTGTCCAATAGCAAAAATAACAAGAGAGCTTCACAGTTTCACCTTAGTCCTAGAAACACCCTACTTTCCCTGGTTTTGCTCACAGTCCCTTCCCCGGATGTCGATGACAGCAGGATACCACCCACAGTGAGCATGCCCAATATGCCCACTACTCCATTGCCCCGCACCTCTCCAGCAACAGCTTCCTATAAGGCTTCCAAAAGTATGATCTGGGCCACCATGAATCATGCACCTCCTCTCCTCCTCCTCCTCCTCCTTCTTCTTCTTTCAACTTATACACCGCCCTATATCTGGAGGTCTCACAAGAGATGATGGTGTGATATTGAATGATATGGAATACCACTTCTCCCAGAGGGTCCTCCTGGCGCAGGGCACCATCAAGGAACATCTAAGCACACCAGCTTTAGTGAAGTGTTTATTTGTTTTTTTAACTTAAAAGTAACTTTGGGAGATGTTTTGGTGTCATTAATTGGAAAGAAATTAGATAGCAATACTGACAGGCATTTGTACAGTATGAGCCTAGGCATGTTTATTCAAAAGTAAGTTTCACAGAGTTGAATAAGGCCTGTTCCCAGGTGAATGTGCATTGTATTGTCGCATTATCATAGCTGTCAACTTTTCCATTTTCTTGCAAGGAATCCTATTCGGAATAAGGGAATTTCCCTTTAAAAAAGGGAAACGCTGACAGCTATGCGTATTATGTATATTTTTAAGTTACTCTGGATGGTATAGTCACAATGAAGCTGTAGCATGAAACTGAAGAATTTGGCAGATTTTTCCTTCTGTGCCTCATACCCAGAATTCCTCATTAAGAGCTTAGGATAAAATCCAGGGTTGTGGTCCATTTGTGCATATGCATAATTGTGAGACATTTGTCTTTCAGCTTTTTTATGAATGAGCCTCGTTCTTTCCTGCATTTTATTCTGGTCCTACGAACTTCTGGTTTATATTCAACTTACAGCTCCCATGGATCTTTAGTCAGAAAGAAGTTCCACAGAGCTTAGGGAGTCTTACTTCCGTGTAAGATTGCGTGGGGATGCTGCCTTTTAAGACTGCCACTTTTTCTTCTAACTTCTCCCGTAGTTAAGCTTTTTATTCCCACTTTTCTCCATGTTAGGAAAATTATCTTGCTTTACTTCTGTGAGTCCGGCTAGAGTTAAAACACCTCCTGTTCTTGCCTTACTTCCCTAGTAAATAAATTATGTTTGGGGCTATAAATACATTGTAAACTTAGCTGTAGCTTTGTATTAAGGCTGCAGTTCTTGTAAGCGCTTAGTGGAGCATCTCACTGGAAGCAGCGGGGCTGTACTTGTGAGAAAATGAACATAAAGCTCAGGCTGTAATTGTAAAATCTCATAGCCCACTCTAGGTGGCCTATAGATGCCTCTCTGAGGCTCCTAGGCTTATACGGTACCAGGCTCTCCAGGAATTTGAACTACTTTTTTTTACTTACGCACACACACAGAGAGAGAGATAGGACTGGCCTTCCTTATCACCAGTTCCTTTCCCAAGCAGCCCCACCCTCTCTACAAAGGCCCAGATTGCAGTCTAGCAGGTGCATCTGGCTTCCCCGGGAAAGCCATGGAGTGGAATCCGGAGAGGAGGAAAAGAAGCTCCGTGAGTGGCAGCAGCTGGGGCAACTCGAGCTGGATGAGATTCCAGTAAGTTTCCTTGCTTTGTTTTCCCTTGAGCTTCCTGCTGTGGCCTCTGGCTGGGTGGCTTGCAAAACTTTGTACAGACATTTTACAGGAAATGCTTGCTGGCATACAACTCCTGCTTGAACTCTCCCTGCTTCTTTCCTTGATTTTTAACTAGTCCATCCTTTTTCGCTCTCCTTGCTCTGGATCGCTTTGGTACCGTAAACAAGAGATTCTGCAAGGGCGCTGAGCTCTTCGTTCAGTAGAATGGCACAAGAGCAGTTTGTAAAATGACGGGCGCAGAGGCAGGCAGGGTTAACAGGCGCAACTTGCTATACAAGGGTTTGGCATCGCCCAAATTCCTTCCACCCTGTTTTCTTGAATTGGAGACTGGTATTTCTCGGTTGCCTTTGCACCTCCCTCCCTCTGGTCTCTTCCTCCCCACTCCTTAGCCGTAATGAAGACTGCAAGCCCGTCTAGGCACGAACCTCTTAGGGTGAGATGCAAGGGTACTTTGCAGCCTAGCAGTGCTATATAGTTAATATTATTATGCAACTTATTGTACTATGTTTTTATACGTGTTGTAAGCTGCCCAGATGGGCGGGGTATATTATTATTATTATTATTATTATTATTATTATTATTATTGTTACTATTATTATTAACTATATTGGAGCCTGGAGTTTAAGGGTTAATAAAGCGAGTTCTCAGACCTCCAACTACCCCATCTCCGTTCAGTTCTACGAGTCACTTTTGCGCAACGCAGTTTCAGCGAAAGCTTCCCCGAGTATATGCAAAACAACAAAATGCCCCCCCTCCAAACACATATTGGGACTTTGTGATGACTACGGGCAGGGATGCCAACTTGAATACAACATTGGGGATGGGGCAAGGTGAGCCCCGCCCCACATAATCGATCACACGCACACTATCCGAAATGGCAATGCCCATCCACTTGGGGGCGTCTGTCTCCCTCAAATATTTTAATGGCGGTGGGGGGAGGGACCCGGGTCCCTAGGAGTTGGCTCCTATGACAGCGGAAGTGGCTTCGACGTCGAGACTGGATTAAGCCCCTTTTGATGCAAGGAGCAAAGGCGGGGGGAGCAGCGGAGAAAGGAGAAGCGGCGCGGGGGAGAGGAGGAGTTCTTTCGTTGTTGTTTTACAAACGCTACCCGCCCCCGCCCCCGCCCCGCCTCATCCCCGATGGGGAGATTGCACTCTGCACGTGCTCTGGAGCGCGCGCACCGCAGCAGCTGAGCAGCGAGGCCGGCGAGCAACCTCTGGGCGGCTGACGGCGGCCTGCCACTCGCGTCCCCTAAGCGGCGCCCGGCCACCTCCGCCTCGGAAGGGCCGGGCGCCGCCGGGCCCGCATGCGCCGCCGCCGCGCCTTGTGGGCTGGAGCCGCCGGTGCTCCTCCTCCTCCTCCTCCTCCCGCCTTCCTTGTCGTCTCCGCCTTTTTCTTCCGCTGCTCTTGCTGCTGCCGCTGCCGGCCATCGCCGCGGCTGAGGACCCGGGAGCCACTGCTGCAGGTACCGTCCGCGTCCCCAGCGCCCCTTCCACCCGCGGGACCCCGACCCGACCCTCCGGCCGGCTGCCCTCGCAGGATGAGGCCCCCCTCCCTCTCCCCGGGTCCGGTTGCCGTGGAAACGAGCCCGCCCCTTGCAAGGTTGGCCTCGCCTGCCTCTCCCGGCGAGGTGGTCGCCATGGAGACCCCGTGGTCTCCCTGCCTTCGGGGCATCCCGCGGACACAGGCCCTTTCTCAGCGCATCCACATCCCTCCCTCCCTTGCCTTCCTTCATCCCCCCGTCCTCTTCTCATCACCATAGTAACCAGCCCATGCCATCACCCCCGAAATGTCTCTCCCCACCCCCCACGTAATAGGGAATTAATTTTCCTCCCATCAAAAATGCTTACGGGATTATTCCGCTCCTCCAGAAAATCAGGCTGTCATTGCTTCTCGTTCCCGTGATATCATACCGCATCGTGAGCCCGTTCTTCCCTTTTTCGTCACCCTCCCTCCCCCCAAATCAGAAATTTGGTCCCTTTTGAGGAAAGAGCCAGCAAAAATTGTCCACTGCAAAGTCCAGTTGTCGCAGATGATGCTGGTGCATATCCCCCTCTGACCTTCCTCTTTTCGGGGGAGTGTGTAGGGGGGTATTAGAGACCAGATGGCACCGTGCAAAAGGCTGGATTTGGCTTAGGGTTCACTCTTATCTATCTCGTATGGATGCTCTAATGCAGGCACGGCCAATTTTTTAAGTTATGGGGACTGGGCCCCTTTTGCAAAGCCGCTGTAGGGGAGGGACGCTCCTCCCTGGGAAGAACTGCCAAGAATTATTAAGGTACTAATGTGTGGAGGGGGCAGATGAGAGTCATGCTGCAGGTCTCCTGACTGGACGGTTTGCAATCCCTGCTCTAGTACCTTTTGCAATCCTGTGGCCCATATGCATTCCCTGTATTAGCGCTGTCTGTTATGTGGAGGGAACATTAATGTCAAATCCAAACCTTTCTTCCCTCCCAGTAAAACAAGTCAGCAGACTACACAGTGGCTCCCGTATGTGGGACGCACAATTCATGCTCTCCCTTATGCTGCAGGAAACAAAATACTACCACCACACCCATTGGTGACCAAGCCCCATCGTCTGCCTCAATTGGCTCTTCCTTAGCATGTCAGAAGCACTGTCACAGAGCTGTTTTTTTCCTGTGGGAGTGGAGTGTGCCTTCCCTTTCAGTTGCCTATGGCCAGTTTCACAGCTAAGGCTTCTTTTGTCATAGCCATCTGTGCGCCTCTTGGCCTGGAAGTTGCATGCTAATGGATGGGCCATCACGTTGCGCAAGCCTTTAATCCCTCTCTGCGCCCATCTCTGAAGCTGATTTCTCTGTGACCTCTCAATTGCAGACGCCCACTTACAAGCTCCCCTGAGCGGCCAGTGGCAGTGTGGGGCATGGCAGCAGTGTGGCAGCAAGTGTTGGCTGTAGACGCACGGTAAGTGTAAAGGAGTAGGGCCCGCAGGGGTCTTGGGCAGTGCTTTGTGCTGTTGGGGTCTACGTGTGCTGGCAGAAGTAGTGTCCTTCTGCATATCAATTGCTGGGAATCACAAATGAGGAGAGTGCTACTGCTCTCAGGTCCTGCTAGTGGGCTTCCCACAGCCATCTGGTTTGCCATTGTAAGAAAAGGATGCTGGGCCTTTGGTCTGATCCTGCAGGGCTCCCCATGTTATTATGGGAAGAGCAAGTCCAGAGAAGGAGCTAAATCAGTCTTGTCTAATTGTTCAGGGAGATGGGTGTCTTGTGTGAGAATTCTAGATCCATGTTTGGTGGGAACATCAAATATGCTTTCACAATTACCCTTGGTAGTTTCTCCAGGTGAGTCAATCATTTTTGATGCCGTACTTTCAATTAGTGCAGGAATTACCATATTGGTCTGAATATAGGCTGCATTCCGCTCTTCCCCAAACCAGGCCTGTATAAAATCATGCTCTTACAGGGGTGCTTTTTAGGGGTGCTTCCTATATTGGGGGAGGCTTGTATCCAGACCAATATGATCAAACCTCCACTAAAGACATGTCCTGAGAAAGGGTCAGTGTCTTGTATCTTTGGACAACTAAGTTTTAGAAGCAAAATACCAACATTTTAGAGGTAGATGGTGGATGGGTGGATTCCTCAAATCTGACTTCCTACTAAAGGGATTTTATTTCCAGTTGCTGAATGTTTTTCATTTGGTGGCCTCAAATATATTGTATAATGCCATTATAGTGTTATGAGCTGGAGTACTGACCACAGTGTGGCAATGCAAGATACTGTGCTGCAGGGGAATCTTGAAGGAGATTCTCTCCGTTCAGTTGGTGCTAACCCCAGCACAATGCTAAAGAGCAAAAGAGCGCAGGGTGAACTGAATTAGAATGCGGCAGGCTCAGGCTTCCAGCAGCTGATGCACCAACCCCTATTTCAGGTACAACGCATACCGCACCCCAACCTTCCCGCAATTCCGCACACAGTACATCCGCCGGCGCAGCCAGCTGCTGCGGGACAACGCCAAGGCCGGCTACGACCCCTCGCTCCGCAAGCAGTACCTGCGGCTGCGCAGCCAGCTCCTGGCCCAGCGCTACGGCCCCCTCTCAGAGCAGAGCAGCTTCCGTGCCTACAGCAACAGCATTGTCCGAAGCAGTCGTACCACACTTGACCGCATGGAGGTAACCAAGGGCAGCTGGGGGGACGACGAGAGTAACACCAGCCCTGTGCATTTGGCCCGGGACATCATGTATTTAAATGAAGCCTATTCCATTGGTGGGAAGAGGGCCGTAGGTGTTTTGCCGAGGTCAGCACTTGCTCAGAGGAGAGAATGATTCCTTGCCAACACAGGAGCATTTGAGCTCCCACTCCGTGCAGCACAGTATTCTTGTCCAGTAGGATCAGGGCTGTGTGTAATCTGTCCCCCAGGGAAGCCAAAGCTAAACTATGCATGTGCCATGGGCATATCCGGGGGGGGGGCAGGGAAGGGCAGCTCCCCCCTCCAGATCAAGTAAAACAATAGAAATACTTAACAAACTGACCAACCACATTGGTTTTGCTCCCCCTAACAAAATTCTTGGCTACGCCCATGGCATGTGCAATAGACAGAATAAGTTTATTTGCATAGAGCCGCTCACATAATTCCAATCCCAATATTCAAATTTTCAGAAAATTTGGCAGATTTGGGAAAACAGACAAGAAAAATGGGAATGTAGAGAGCAGAACAAGGTAAGGGCACAGTTAAATAGGTATTCCTCCCTCTGCAAAGGTTCCAGAGCCTTCATTAAGAGCCTCAAGACACATTTTAGTCATCAGGATTAGAAAATAGACAAACAAAACAGAGGGAACAGAAGCACAGGTTAGAAATCTGAGTCTTTTATAAAGGCACTCTGCAACTTAAGTGCTGGCTGCCATTTCCTTATCTTCTCATTGCTTCCTCTCTGGAATCCCTGACCTTGCAGATACGCCTGTCTCTGCTTCCTTCAGTAATGCACCCAGCATAGCATGTCATCTAGCTCCTTGTTATCTTCCAATGTAACTATTTTATGCATTGTGCCATAGGATTTTGATGACGACCCAAGGGCACTGGGTGCCCGAGGCCACCGCCGCTCTGTCAGCCGAGGGTCCTACCAGCTGCAGGCGCAAATGAACCGAGCTGTCCACGATGAGAGGTATAAGGCCGACAGATCTAATCTGGGGCGAAAAGCGGGCATGGCATTCATCTGCTCATTTGGTGTATGCCAATTCTTTGACTTCCAAGTTTTTGTCAGAACCCTGGATGCTGTTCTGACTCCAGTACAGGTGAAGCAGCCAGGACAAAAGCTCTCTGCTCCCATACTGGTCTCCCCACCCCACCCCCCATTCCATTGGAAACAAAATTCGAGGTGTGTGCTTATTTCATAACAATGCCTTGTGTCTTCCTTTAGACCCCCTGGCAGTGTGGTCCCCACTTCGGTGGCAGAGGCCAGCCGTGCAATGGCTGGGGATACCACCCTAAGTGAGAACTACGCCTTTGCTGGCATGTACCATATATTTGACCAGCATGTGGATGAGGCTGGTGAGTAGAGCAGTAGCTAAGGTTTCATGGGGTAACTACTAACTGTCTCCATGTTGTCTTTTGATGTCACATTGGTAATATGAACCAGGGTGACAATGAAGATTGTGTTTTGGAGAGAACTATATAGAAGTGACACACCACACACCCCTGCAAAAAAACAAAACAGACGACTCCAGGACAAGTCGTGAGATTATTATTCCTGCCTTCTTGAGGTGGAAGCAAGCAAGGGAAAGTGGAGGGTTGGAAAAGCCTTTACAGGCTGGTGTTGCTTCTTTTGCTGATAAGCATGCTTAAGTGCAGCTGTTAACTATTAAGTAGCCTAACACAAAGCCTCCCTTCCCCCACAGCCTTCCTCAAATGCTCCTTAGAGAGCTCTGTAATTGTGTTGATGCAAGAAGGGAATCATGTTCTGAGTGGTATCTGGCAGAGAGATATTTGTAGCTGGAGTGCATGGAAATAATTAAGAATCCCTTAAAACTGTCAGCCTCTTAGAAAGTGGGTGCTGGTGCTGCACTGGCCTTTGCTGTCAACATCCAGCTAACAACCATTTCCCCTTTTCTTCCCCAGTGCCCAAGGTTCAGTTTGCCAACGATGACAAACACCTATTAGCCTGCTGTTCTCTGGATGGTACCATTTCTGTGTGCCAGCTAGTGCCAACTCCCCCTGTGGTGCTGCGGGTGCTGAAGGGACATAGCCGTGGGGTGTCAGACTTTGCCTGGTCCCTCTCCAACGACATCATTGTTTCTACTTCACTTGACGCCACTATGCGCATATGGGCTACAGAGGATGGCAAGTGCATCCGGGAAATTCCAGATCCAGATGCCTCTGAGCTGCTCTGCTGCACTTTCCAGCCCATGAACAATAATCTCACAGTGGTGAGTGAAGGCCTAGGATATAGTGCCCCTGCCCACTTCCGCCTGAGCTAATAAACAAAGCACTGGGCCTTTCCCCTACAAGGAACATGTGCTTGCATACAGTTGAGGTTTCTTCCTTTCTCCCCCCCCCCCCAAATGATGTAGGTACGGAATAAGTGAGCTGAATCAAAATAAATGGGGACTGGAATCAGTACTGCTAGGGGTGAAGCAAAGGCAGTCTGGTCACAAGTCAAAGGGACTTGGCACAGATAAAAACATAAACTTTCTCCTCTAGGTGTTTCAGGTCCATAATTAACCAAATGGTGGTGAGGGGAGAGTCTCTTGGGGGGTAAGAGGAAAGAAAGAGTATGTGCCTGTTACTCATTCTTCTGCTCTGTAGAATAGTATGAAACTGACATCTTTATTTGTCCATAAGGTGGGGAATGGAAAGCACAACCTCCATGTGGTGAACATCTCGACAGGGAAAAAAGTGAAGGGTGGCTCAAGCAAGCTAACTGGCCGAGTGCTGTCTCTCTCCTTTGATTCCCCTGGCCGTATCCTCTGGGCAGGAGATGACAAAGGCAGCATATTTTCTTTCCTCTTTGATATGGCAACAGGTGAGTGGAGTGGGATGGGGAGCATAGTAAGGACAAGGATTAGCACAGATTGGCTTCAAGCCCTCTGCTTCCTTCTTCCCCCCTGCAGGAAAACTGACCAAGGCAAAACGGCTGGTAGTTAATGAGGGCAGTTCTATCACCAGTATCTCAGCCCGCTCTTGGATCAGCAGAGAAGCACGGGACCCCTCCCTCCTCATCAATGCATGTATTAACAAGCTGCTGCTATATAGGTGAGGGGCTTTCCATGGCATTGCCATGCTAGAAGACAGACACTTGCTCTACTCATATGTGCAGAGTGCCAATGAGCCCCATATTAGAGGATAGAATATGTGATACATGTTTGTGTAATGCATGTGCAGAGAAGCAGTTTGCTATGATTAAGCTATTTATCCATTGTCTGCTCTTGGCTACTTTTTCCTGACAGGGTAGTGGACAACGAAGGGACACTCCAGCTTAAGAGAAGTTTCCAGATACAGCAGAGCTCGCATCCTGTCCGCAGCATCTTCTGCCCCCTCATGTCCTTCCGCCAGGGAGCTTGCATTGGTATGATGCCCATGAGAGTTCACTCTCATTGTAAAGGGGATGCTGGACAAGACATTCTCACTTGGAATTTCTTGCAGGTTGCCACTTCCTTGCCTGCAACTCTGCTCCTGCATGCAGCTAATCTGTATGACACATAATTATTGCAGAGCCTAGTCCCCTCACCCCACAAAAAACAAACAAACAGGGAAGCTTTTGTCCCCTCTAATTACTTCTCTTTGTGCATTTCAGTGACCGGCAGTGAGGATATGTGTGTCTACTTCTTTGACGTGGAGCGAGCTACCAAGGCTATAGTCAACAAACTACAAGGTCATAGTGCTGCTGTGCTGGATGTCAGCTTTAACTGTGATGAGAGCCTGTTGGCGTCCAGTGATGCCAAAGGCATGGTTATTGTCTGGAAAAGAGAACAGAAGTAGCATTTCTCCCCTGATGAGTGGAAAGAAGTACACTCACTCAACATTGTTGAAGGAGACAGCCTGGGTGAAAGTCAGGAACCCTAAACACCATCTGTCCTCCTCTTGCTGGTAGTTTTATTTATATCTTCTGCAGCTGTGAAAGTACTGAGAACATCTTTACAGTGAACCAGCATCCATTTCTTCCCAGGTTTTCAATTAGTGGGATTTTGTATAGCAGACAAAGGATGCAGGTTATCCTGTGAGAAGTTTGGCTTACTTCTGTTGTGGTTTATGTGTTAGATGTCCAGGTTGCTGTTGGCTGTAATCAACAGGACACAATGTATGCCAAAAGGGAAGGTGGTAAACAATGCTGCAGAGCCTCTCTGCCAACTGGCAGCATAGGATTTGGGACTACATGGGTTCTTTGGCTTACGAGCATGAAATTTAGTGGTCCTAGCTCCCATTTAGTAGTAGCTTTCTCCTTGCTGCTGCATAACTACTTTGCTGTTGCAATGGTCCATTCCTTCCTGGAAATACCAAGGACATCAAACTCCAGAAAGCTGCATCTTCTCTTTGCCTCCTTCAAGTGCCAGACTGAGCCATCAACTTGGAAGGATCAGCCTGCTTTATTAGTGTGCCTGTTGGATATGTGAACTTCTGCAGCTACAACTTTGTGGACAGATTCCCCTCCAACATGAAAAATCTTGCAGCTCATGTCTACATTGGGCTCTTAGTTCTGGCATGTGTTTCAGGAGCAGCTACCAGTGATGAAATGTCTTCCGATTACCGGGAAGAGGAAACTGCAGGTGCTGAATAGATTTGCTTGCACACCAACACAGCTTGCTTGAAATATTACTAGGAATGTGTTTGGAATATCAAGAAACTCAATCTGGAACATTCCTGACAACTGTATTCAAAAGCAGGTGGTGGAGTAGAGTCTGCTAAATTGAACTTTGCAGCTACTTAATGCAGTTGCTTTTTGCCACTTATCTTCCACAGCATGTGTGGCATTGTAACAGGGAAGGGGGTTAGTTGTATTGAAACTCTTCTGTATTGTGGCTGTGATAGTTGCTTTTTCCTCAAATTTGTTCTTTCTGCGGACTAGGAGAAAAGATTTCTAAATTCACTTTTACTTGAAAAAAGTAAGTGGTAGGATTTTCAGGCAGGTACGTGGAAGGTAAGAGCTGATGGGATGGTGCTTCAAATTTCCTCATAGGTACCACATCAGTCACCTTATGAAGAACATGAGTTCAGCTAAGGGGACCCTGTACATGGGGTGGCAAGCCAGCCACATCTTTGCATCAAACAGATTGCACAGCCTATTGTTGCAGGGTTGAGAGAATCGTGGCACTCAGAACTGGACACAGCATTCCAGGCATGATTTGACTAAGACAGTATAGAGCAGTAGTATAACTTCCCTTGATCTGAACACTATACTTCTGTTGATGCAGCCTAGAATAGCATTCATTTTTTGACCTGCCAAATGCCTTTGGAAAACCCACAAGCAAGACATGAGAAGAATAGCCTTGTTGCTAAAGATCAATAGTAGATTCAGAGGCATACTTCCTCCGATCTTGAGGAAATAGTGCCTTCAAAACTAGTAGCCCAATAGTCTTGTCCTCTATGAATCTGGCAAATCCCCTTTCCAAGACATTTAAGCTTGTGACCATCATTACATCTTGTGGTAGCAAACTTTTAAAGAAAAAGTGCTGTTTGAAGAACCTCCTTTTGTCATTCCAAAATATCCTGCCAAACAACTTTATTGAATGACTCTGGGTTCCAGTGTAATGAGGATGGAAAACTGTATTTCTACCCACTTTTTCCACACTACACAATTTTATAAGTTCCTGTCACACCCTCATTCTTGTTTTCCCACCCTAACTTAAAAGCCCCAAGCACCATAGCCTTTTCCTTATTATAAGAAGTATTCTAAACCTCAGTTTATTTAGTTCAGCCTTTCTGCATCCTCTCAAACTAAACAACCTTTTTGAGATGTGGCAACCAGCACTGTACACAGCACTCCAAGTGTAGTCACTACACTACATGTTTATAAAGGCATTGGAATCTCTTGGGCACATGAATAGCAATACAAAAAATATAACACACTGGCAACCTGGACAACAACGCAATAAACTAAACAATGGCCCAGTTTGGTCTCACTATGCTTTAGTGAGAAGGAGCAAGCTTTGCTCCTCCCCTGGCCTTGCTGTTTTCAGACTACCCAGAGCTCACCATTTGTCTTCCCCAAAGAAACTACCAGTGGCAAACCAATAACAAACGTCAGTTGTAACTCACGGTTCATTAGGAATAAATGAACAACACTATTAATCTTAAATATGTGCACAGACCTGTCTCCTTTGCCATGGGCCAATGATGGAGTGCTCTTTTCTTCTGGCAAGAATTGCATGGCACCTGAGCTTGGATGCTACTAGCATTCTCCTTTTTGAGAGAGGTGGAAGCGGACTGCTTTTCCACACTACATTGTAATAGTTTCACGACATGCAGAAATTCAGCTCATGGAAATGAAAATGATGGGGAAAAGATCACCTATTACATATTTGCCTGGCCTGCAACTATTAAAAACAGATAACCTCAGTCAGCAAAAAAGCATAGCATCATTACCAGGCATCATACTAAGCCGGTTCTTGAGTTTCTACACTGTGAAGGTCAAATACGTTGCAGTTCACTAAAATGAAAGCAAGATTGATGGCCCTAAAAGCCTTTTTCAGTTTTAAGCAATGAAGAATGAACAAGTGTGTGAATAGACTTCTGATATTTCTTATAGAGATTTACAAGGATGTAGGGCCAGGGACTCTTCCCCTGAAATGGACAGAGCAAAGCAGGATCAAGCTCCACCTTGCACACTGAATGAAAATGCAGAAACACTTAACTTCCTCTCCACACATGACATGCTAGTTTCTTTTTCATTTAACATGGCATCCAAACCTAGTATCCTTATTCTTCGTGAACTCTGTTTAGAGGGGCTGCCCCTAGAGATGTCCCATTTAATCATCTACAGAAGTAGGATAGAGAGGCCTGGTCCCTAGACTCGAGGTTCCCTACCACAGATTTATACAGCTGATTACTTGTGTGAATGACGGGTACATGGAAAATGGATGCTAAATAAAATTACCTGAAATTAGTAAAGCCTCAGTTCTGTATTCCAAACCTTAGTGTATACCCCCTTTTGTAGTTCTTTAGGGCTGATGCAGGTAGCACAAAACAAGTGAATGAGCTGAAGAACTGGAATGACTTTCTGGAATATGTTAGGCTAACACTGGTTTCTAGTTCCCACTTGCCCCACACACTGAAGTTCTCTGAGTTTTTGCTTCAAAGAAAGAAATACAAGATGATATGCCACAAGCAAAATAAGGAACCCAACCATCTAATTCATTTCGTCAGTCATAATTAAAAAGCTTCATCACAGCTTCCAGTGGTTTCCAGAAGCTAGATTCTTTGCCCCAACCCATTTCCAATATATATATATATATATATATTTAAAAACATATTCTCTTCAAAACAAATGCATTAGTTACAAGAGGCAACATTGTGGCTTTTCACTTTGCATAGGGCTTTATGATGGTTATTAAGTGCGACTTCAAGTACAAATTACATGGGCCTCTCCCATCCTCAATCAAAGCAAGTTCTATGGATGTGGAAAGGTGGGGAACAGTCATACGGCACACTGAGGTAATACAGAGTCTTTGTGCAGATAAATCCATTTTTTAAATGGCTTGTGTTTTACCACTTACTCATAAATGTGGCTAGAAAGCAGTTCTGCTGTAAAACCAAGACTTGTATCCCTTAGAAAACCACACTGAAGATAAGAAACTCATCAAGTGTTCTCTGCCACGTTGCACTCACAATCAAGCCTTCAAAATAGTAAAAAGCTATAACAGGTTCTAATAAGACATCCAGAGACTTATGAGATACTATGCTGTGTTTTTCCAACCAGTACATCAACAGCAAGTTTGACAAGTCGAACCAATCTCCTGCCTGCTGAATAATCTCTCAGCTGCTGTAAGAATATTTCAGTCTGGCAGTAAGAAGCAGCCAGTCATGGCTGGGTAGCATAAGAAATGTCAGTTATTGCTCTCTCTGCAATTCAAAGTACTGGGTGTTTTTTGTTTTAAGCAGGTAAGTTCCTGACTCTTACCCTCTGCCTTCAAACTTTCAGCAACTGCCACTTCTGTATTGAATTCTAGTCCAAGTCTATCCAGACAACTGTAAAGCAAAACTGGCAAGGAACTAGAAGAGGTATTTCCGGCAAGACTCTGTGCCACATTTACACTCAATGCGCATCCGCTTCTTTGGAGAGCCAGCCAGGCCTCCAACTAGGCCAAAATTAGAGTCCATCCTTGTGCTTTCTGCATTTACTGGGTCCACTGTGGGAGAGATAGGGAAGGTGGGAAATCAGCACTGGAACCAGAATATCTTCCATCATAGCAGACCTGTCATTGAATTTTATCTAGCGAATGCACCCTATCCACAACAAGGCTACATACTGGCCAAAAGATTGAACTCATAAAAGTTCCCTGTTCCTTTAAGCTCCTACCTATCACACTATTAAAAAGAAAAGATAGCAGAATTATCTTAGAATACTGTTGCTATGCTTTACTTGAAATTCGAGGAAATCTAACCAGAATTTTTTAATGGTTCAAAGCATGATCTTCATTCTTAATCCCTGCCTCCCAAAATGAACAGGTCTCAATGCCCACCTAAATTTCTCAAGCACTCCCCTTCTTACCTTGCATGTTGTAGTCAAAGGTGAGTTCCTCACCAACACGAATAGGTCGAGTAGCAAAGAAGGCAATGCGTGGCAGCCGCTCATCCAAATTTTCAATGAAGACATTGTAAACCTGTAGGTTAGGGTTACACTGGAAGCAGAAAACAGGAGTAAGAGGGAAGTAAGACAAGCTCTACATTAAAAGTTATGTTAAAGATATGGCTCCCTCCCCACTGTGATCTACCCCACTCACACTGTGGTTGACAAAATGTGAAATGTTGCCATAGTATGCGGCATCCACTGTGTATACATCTTCTACGTAATCAAGGTCAAAGAGGTATGTGGCACCCTGTCGATCATAGATCTGACCCCGTCGTTCAGCCTCCTCTGATGTGATTATCTGGGAGAGATGCAAAAAACAGTAAGCACTGCAAAAATGGGGCTACTGCATCTTTCTTAGTAATCTATTGAAAATATTCATCCAGATCTCATTTGTTCCCTAATTTCTGCTATCTCTATGCTGGGTAACCTTTCTACACATGCTTCTACACATGCTTTTGGTTATGAGTTTAAATCAAAGTTCTAAATTCTCAGAGAAGATACGATCATGGATAGAAAACCTTCTAAAGTCATTCCCCTCATGGTACATTAATTTGCCAAAATGTTTTTCTTCCATGAATCTTTGATGTTCAAGATTACAGTACTGAAAGTTGACTGCCTAATTATTTCAGTAAGGACCTAAAATCTTGACCATCCTTTATGGTAACTTCACCCATCTAAGCCTCTCTGTGACACAGGTATCCAGGAGGTGGCTCCAAAATGCCTCACTTCTGCAGCAAAACTCATTCTACAGGTTCTACTACCCACATGTTTAAGAGTATCAGGTAGGAATCATACAATTACGGCCTTCTTGCTATTCAGCTGCATTCAGTGCTGTTTGTGTGCAAGTAGAATAGACTTCCACTCATGCAACAAGGCTCCCACTGGCCTCACAGTCCTCAAAATCTGCTCCTGAGAGTTCCTCAGTCCTCTGGAGCATATTTGAGGGCATGCAGGGCAGAGAAGAGAAGACCATAGAAGTCTGGTCACACAATATCAGAAATTTTATAAATAAACACTGGGCAGAATCTATTTCCCAGTTTGATCAAATAGACCTTGAGGGGACTTATATGTAATTGCAATGATATACACACATGCATATTCACAAACCCAATATTCACAAGCCCATAGTCCCCTGGTTGATGAATCACTAAATCTGTGGTGTCAATATGTCATAGGATGATTTACTGAGCAAAATAATGTTGATGTTCTTAGCTTTTGGCACTATTCCCCAAAACTATTTAAATTGTATAAAAGATCTCTCACTTTAAAATGAGATACAGTGGTACCTCGGGTTAAGTACTTAATTTGTTCTGGAGGTCTGTTCTTAACCTGAAACTGTTCTTAACCTGAAGCACCACTTAAGCTAATGGGGCCTCCTGCTGCCGCTGTGCCACCAGAGCACGATTTCTGTTCTCATCCTGAAGCAAAGTTCTTAACCCGAGGTACTATTTCTGGGTTAGCAGAGTCTGTAACCTGAAGCGTATGTAACCCGAGGTACCACTGTACAGTTTATGACAAGGGCAGGGCTGGCAGGGACACAACTAAGATTTTAAGAAAATTTACTGGTTACATCAGATGAATGTTCAAGTTTGAGTGTCAACCACAATATCTATACAGTAAATGTTCCTTTCTTCCTGAATTTGTCCATCTACTTGTCCCACTTGAATTAGCAAGACCTACAGAAACCACCCACAGCCTTCCAGAGCCCAGTAATGTAGAGATCATCATACGTGGGAGGGGGGCTTATTCCAGGGATCTTCCTGATTTCATGCAATGTTGCCTTTTGTGAGCGGACCTCAGGAATGTAACTCCTGTGTAAGTTTTGGGCCTACTGCATTTAAACTCCACAACTTTCATGTTTGAGAACCCCTCAGAATTCAGGGGTCAGCAAACTTTTTCATCAGGGGGCTGGTCCACTGTCCCTCAGACCTTGTGGTGGGCCAGACTATATTTTGAGGGGGGGGGAATGAATGAATTCCTATGCCCCACAAACAACCCAGAGATGCATTTTAAATAAAAGGACACGTTCTACTCATGTAAAAACACGCTGATTCCCAAACCGTCCGCAGGCCGGATTTAGAAGGCAATTGGGCCAGATCCAGGCCCCGGGCCTTAGGTTGCCTACCCATGCCTCAGATGGATCAGTCACAAAGAGCCTCACTATCCTTGTAATGTAACTGATATCCCCCTGTTCCCTGATCAAAGCAAATCTTGTCAACTGACCATATAAAGATAAATTTTATCACTTTGGAAAGTAAGTGCAAATATAACCCCTCCATCTTAGACTGGAGCCCATGCAGTATAGCCATCTATTTAATAATGCCCAGTTTGACTGGAATATTTCAAGTTCCTATCCTTGTCGTGTGTAAATATGCATAATACCTAGCCCTTTTAGAATTTTGGTGAAGAGTTGCTTCTGACTGACTGGAGCATTTCAGAAAATCAGAAAACATTACAGGCAGTTAAAATAAGTGATACCAGAGCAGAAAGAGAAAGAAAGAGAGAAGTAAGAGATATTTCCATTCTTTATAGTTTCAGGGTTTTTTGTTTGGTGTTAGCAACAAGTGATATGGATTATATTTTGATAAAATGAAATGTTTGTTGTTTATTCCCAATATACTGTTATGTTTTATGTGTATTGTTTTTAATGTATTAACTGATTTATTATTATTATTATTAGACACTAGTAAATCTGACTGAGTTTAATAGGGTTTACTCCTAGGTAAGTGGTTATGATTGAAACCTAAATATCTCTGCCTTTTTGATGAGTCTGAAGTACCATATTTTTCGCCCTATAGGACGCACTTTTTCCCCTCCAAAAATGAAGGGGAAATCTGTGTGCGTCCTAGGGGACGAATGCAGGCTTTCGCTGAAGCTTGGAGAGCGAGAGGAGTGGGTGCGCACTGACCCCTCTCGCTCTCCAGGCTTCAGGAAGCTATCAGCAAGCTTGGGGAGCCCGCGGGAGTTCCCGCAGGGCTCCCTAGGCTGCGGATAGCAGCCTGCTGCCCAGAGTACAGGGCGCGCTGAAGCAGAGCGCCCCGCGCTTCAGGAAGATACCCTTTTCTCCTCTAAAAACTACGGTAGGTGCGTTTTTAAAAGCTTGGGCTTCCCCCGCGGCGGGGGGGGATAAAAAATGTTTTCTTTATTCCCCCCCCCCCAAAAAAAAATTAGGTGCGTCCTATGGGCCGGTGTGTCCTATAGGGCGAAAAATACGGTAAATATTTCTACCTGAAGCTCACTGCTGGAGCATGTCACGTACAAACATGGTGTTACTGCTTCACATGTTATAGAATGGAACAGGCCAACCCAGCTTCAATTTTTCTTTCCTCCTGTACCCTGGATCACAACTAAACTTCTGGTCCATGCCTGCTCATCCTACCTCTCCTACATACTCCATGACAAAGCTGTTCTTGCGGATCTTCTCCAGTGTGCGCACACCCCAGCCACGTCCATTATCTGTCCGGAAAATGCAAAGATCGTAACGAATGCCTTTCTGCACCACACGGTTAGAGCAGTCAATCCCACAGCTGCAGCGAGAATTGCACTCATAGATGGGCATGCCAGCCTTGATCTTCACTTGGCCAAACTCATTATACGCAAATTTATGGTGTGAAGCACCAGGACAACAACCTCCTGCTGCTTCTGAAAAACAGTCCAAGCACTCACAACCCACAGCCACCTGGTTGAGAGTGATGCCCTCCCCAACCTTGTACTCATTAATGTAGACAAAGTCCCGGGGAGGCCCTTCCAAGTCCACCTCATTCTCTACCACAATGCATCCCTTGTGGTTGCGCTTGGCATTGAGTTCATATTCCCAATGCTGCAAAGCCCGCCGCTGTTTGGCCTTCTGCACTAGGTAGTTGGAGATGCCTTGGTCAAGCAAGCGTGTATTCTTTCTGAGCTTGCTTCCTCGTCGAATCAATGCCTGCTCTAGGTCCCGGTGGAACTGTTTGAGTATACTGATACAGCGCAGGTTCTTTCTGGGCTCCCAAGTGTTCTGTGACTCAGGGTAGCCCCGCCACTTCACCAGGTAGTATTCCTCATCCTGAGTAAAAGGTAACCATGCACAGTGTCAGCTTAAAACATGACAATTCTCTTCCCAGAACTGAAAACAAACCCCAGAAAATAATCTCTCCCAATAACCCCTTCTCCTCTAACCTACTAAAACCCAGAGTAAAGGACAAAACCCAGGTATCTCATGCAAAATTAAGCAACTCTGCAACATTCTCTCTTAACAGCTTCAGTCCTGTAAACTATGGGCCACCAATCAAAGGAAAGGGAGATTATCTGGATCAGTAATGCCTGGCTAAAAGTATAAAGAGCAGAAAGAGGGGTGAAGGAGTGCCAACTAACACCAAATCTCAATGTACAAACACTTAACTGAGAGCTAGGGAAAACAGAGGCAAGGTTGAATAAAAGGTGTTGCTAAAGTTGCAAGAGGGCCCAAGTAACTCACCCGAGCTTTCTTGTAGTCACAGAGATATTCTACTTCAAAATCACAGAGGTTTTTTCGGGTAATACCCAAACCAGGGCAGCAAACTTTCTGCAAACGGCAGAGATCCTGGAGGTGGGACCAGGTTGATTTGCAACAAACAGTGCAGGCTATGGGAGATAAGGCAGATATACATTAGAATAACTGTATATTTTCCTTTAACAAAAAGTGGTAATATACTTTTCTGGCTAGCTCTATCATTGTTTTTAGGATCATAAGGAAAAGGGAAATCTCAGAATGTTAAGTCTTACACACATTTCTGATGTTTACTGCCACAGAGGGCAAGAACTCTAAAATTTGTGCAATGCATCCTAGAAGGTACAGATTTAATTTCCCACCTCTGTTCCCATTCCAGTACTAAACATACCACATCCCAACCATAATTCCTTGCCTGTGTTTCACTTTCACATCTGAGGTTTGCTTGTTCTTTTGCAAACCTATTTGCATATAGTGATGAATCTTAAAACAGGTCGAAAGTTATCACATCATGTGACTACTCAATGTATTTAATTCAACTAAATGCCCTGAATACCAACCCACAGCAAAACGTGGCAATGTAGCACAAGATTTGTGCTGCAAGGCCTCATACATTTTTGTGATAGCTCTGTCATAATTCTTGCTCTCATCCCTATCTTCTAACAACCCCTGAACAGACCTGTATCCTAGTTGCTTATCCTTAGATAGCTAAGCAACATACTTACATAAAACTATGTCAAATGTTATGTCCCAAGCAAAACATTTTTCTGTTTGGCAGCATTTCTAACCAGTTCAGGTCCCACAGAGTAGGATTACTTCCCTATTTTACACAGAGGACTAAACATACAGCTTTTCTAGGAAAATTACTAAAACACTTCACTGTTCTAAGAGTTAAAAACCTTCTTCTGGTCTCCAGCTTCTATTTGTTGATGGTCCATTTGCTGTCATTATTATTATAATTTATAAAGCACCAAAATTGCTAGGTGCTGTACAGAAATTAGAAATAACACAGCCCTTGCCTTCAAACTTACAATCTATTAATAAACTTGACACACTGGGGGTGGGGGAATTATTTTTTTCTAATGAACAGTGGCATACCTGATTCTCCTCCACCTCCTCATTTAATCCCTACAACCCTGTGAAGTAGGTTAGGCTGACAGACAGTGACTGGCCCAGGGTCACCAAGTGAACTTCAGGGCCAAGTGAGGATTCAAACCCTGGTCTCCCAGAGTCCTACTCTGACACTTTAGCCATTACACCACACTGACTCTGAAAGGAGAATCAAGCCAAGGTGAATAGGTTTTAAAACATGCAAATGAGAGTTTTCAACCCACTTTCCCATGCAGTGTCTAGCTGATGGAAGAGTTCAAGAAGGTAGTAAAGTCAGAGAACCTTTTTCATGCAAAACAGATGCTCTACCATTAAACTACAGCCCTTCCCTCAAGTCCTCATTGTTTCTCTCTTCTTATTAGACCCAAGGTATCTTTAAATGGCGTTTCCGTGCGCTGCTCTGGTTCGCCAGAAGCGGCTTAGTCATGCTGGCCACATGACCTGGAAGCTGTACGCCGGCCCCCTCGGCCAATAAAGCGAGATGAGCGCCGCAACCCCAGAGTCGGCCACGACTGGACCTAATGGTCAGGGGTCCCTTTATCTTTACTATCTTTAACATAAATAAGCAATTCTCCCTTCTGTTCAAAATATGTTAACAAACTCCTGGAAGGCACCATAGCTCAATGGCACAGCACCAGCTTTACATGCAGAAGATTCCGTATTCAGTCCTTGCCTGGCATTCCCAGGTACAGCTGAACAAGTTCTCTGTGTGAGACCCTGAAGAGCTACTGTCAATCTATATACAGATAACACTAAGTTAGGGTAACCAGTGGTTGAATTCATAAGGCATCTTTGTATATTCACACAATCATTTCGGTGGATTTTCTTGGGGGCATTTGAGTATAAATTCCCCATTCTGGGGCTTTGATCAACAAAATCCTAAGTGAACAGAAATTAAGATGCTTTGTAAAGTCTCTAGGAAACTAGTTTGTTCAAACAGCTTGCCTTTCACCTGCAGGATCCTTGTTCTTTTCAAGCCTATAAAGCTGATAGCACTAGATGCAAGGTGAACACCAAATGGGTCAAAGATCCGGAGTCTTGTGATTAGCGCACTGTCATCAGCCTTAAACCTTTGGCATCAGACAGACTATAAAATATGGTGCAACAAAAATAGATTGCAAGGACAATCACAGTTGCATTTTGAAGAGCTAATTGGTAGGTGGAGGTTATCATAAACTTGCCATAAAATCCATTTATTTATTAGATTTATATACTGCGCATCATACGATCTTAGAATGGTTCACAGGATAAAAACATGTAAAAAACTAAAACAAAACAGCAAAACAATTACCCCCCTTCCCTACTGTACTCTGAAGGCAAGATTAACATAAGCATACTGAAGCGGAAGCGCCATGAAAATCATTTCTTTCAGTAATCTCTCATTATGATGAGAGATTCCCCCACTCACTATTCTGAACAACTTAAAAAAAATGCAAGAGTGCACTGCACTAAGAACACATGTACAGTTTTACATAAATAGGTTACAGGGATTGCCAAATCAGAATTGTACTGTCATCTTAAATTTATGAGGAAGACCTACTTAGGGAACTAAAGTTCTTGTGAGCGTTTTAATCAAAGTGGGTTTTTACTTTTCCACCAAAAAGTGGGAGTATATAAATACAATCATTGCTGCAAATATTAAGAAAACTAGAATAACCAATGCCTTTTCTCTGGCTTCTGGCCCATGTAAACTCTCTGAAGTTTCTCCACCAGGTATCAAGCTCACTGCCTCCTCCTGCTCCATGACAGGAAGGTATCGGGATTTGAAGGGGGGGCTTCAAAACTGCACGCCCAGGGTAATGTCCCCCCGAAACAGGGCCGGTCACTCTTAGCCCAGGGGTTTCACAGCTGCTTCCCCGTCTCCACCTGCTGCCAATCTCCCGACTTCCGCACACAAAGTTCGTACAAGTGGCTGAGCTGGCTGTCTCTCTCGGGTGTCTGACAGGCCAAGGGTCCGAAAGCAAGGCAGCCTTTCGTCAGGAGCCCAACCTTGTGCCATTTCTTACCCCAAAACCGAGAGGCCTAAATGAAACCTAAGCCTAAATGTCTAAAGGCGTTGAAGGCGGCAAGAGTTTTTCAGGGGCGGCAGAAGGAAGGAAGCACATGGCGAAAACACAAGGCGGGGAGCGGGACACCGACACCCACAGAGACACCCACATATAGGGGGAGGGCGGCTGGCAGAAACAAATGACGGGGGGACGGACGACCACAACGGGGGCAAAGCTCCTTTGCCCAAGAAAGAGGAGTCGGAAGGGCAGGCCGGCGTTTTGGTCCTGGGGGGGGGGCGGGGAGAGGGGCGCTTCTGCCTCTCAGCAAGCGAGACCCCCGCCCCCACATTCCCCTCACGGCTCCCGTTCTTCCTCTCCCCACGCGCGCCTCCGCCGCCGCCTCCTTCCTCCTCCTTTCCCGCCCTCAGCGCGAGGCGGCCGCCCTACGGCCCCCCAGCCGCTTACGCCGCCTCTCGCGCGCTCTCCCGGCCCCGGTAACGGCCGCCCGCGGCCGCCTCAGAGGGGTGGGGGGTGTGCCGGGGGCTCCCGCCCTCGCGCCGCCCCCTCGCCCCCCACCTCCGCCACCGAACGCCCGGCTGCCGAGCGCCGCTTCTGCCCGCGCGGTTCTCTCCATCGCCGCCGGCGCCGCCTCACGCGCCCAGCCCGAAGGCGCGTCTCCTCCAGTCTCGCTCGCTCTCGCCCGTTTTCCCTCTCACCTTTTAAATTTTCCGCCATCTTGCGCTTTTTTCTTTTTTTCCCCCTTCCAACTCCGCTCCAGCCACTGAGGCCGCCGGAAACTTTTTTCGTCTCTCGCGGGGAGCGCCAGAGGGTCGGCGCGGCGGAGGCGGCGCCAGAGAGTCGCAGGCGGATCCTCGGAGCCATCCGCGCGCGGCCCAATGGCGAGCCCCGCTCAGCTCTGCAGGTCCCGCCCAGCGCCGCCCGTGACCAATGGCCGCTCCCTCCCCGGCAGCCTCAGTCGGCCTCAAGTTAGTGGAAAAAGGCGGCGCGTCGGTAGGGACCGTCACTTGGGAAGACAGGCGAACTAATGCCCGTGTACTGGAAGAAGCAAAGGTCACCAGTGCTGAAGCAATGACTCTTCAATGACTCTTCAACATCAATTTCGTTGGACTGGTCATGTTGTTCGGGTGCCTGATGATCGTCTTCCAAAGCAACTCCTCTATTCCGAACTTAAAAATGGAAAGTGTAATGCTGGTGGTCAACAAAAGTAGCTTAAAGACTGTCTCAAGCATAGCTGTCAACTTTCAGATTTGAAAATAAGGGATCAGCAACCTCACCTGTCCCTGAGACAGTCTACAGGATATCTAACAATCCAGGATAGCAGCGGGAAACTGCGCTGAAATAAGGGAATTTCCCGCAAAAAAAGGGAAGGTTGACAGCTATGGTCTCAAGGGAAATGTTAAAAAATGTAGTATAAACACCAACAATTGGGAAACACTGTGAGCGCTCCAGTTGGAGAACAGTCTTTACCAAAGGTGTCATGGGCTTTGAAGACACTCGAACTCAGGACGCAAGGGAGAAACGTGCTAAGAGAAAGGCACGCTTGGCAAATCCACACCGTGATCAACTCCCACCTGTAAACCAATGTCCCCACTGTGGAAGGACGTGTGGGTCCAGAATTGGCCTCCACAGTCACTTACAGACTCATTGTTAAAACCGTGTTTATGGAGGACAATCTTACTCGGCTATGAGTGATCGCCAAAGAAGAAGAAGAAGACAGAATGACCACTTAGGAATTAGTACCATGTTCTTCCTCCTCACCTCCCTGAACAGAGCACAGCAACACACACCACACACACAAGCTCATGTAACTAAGGTCTTATTTTATGTAAATATAAAAAAAAAAGTTTCTGCAACATCCCAATCGAACTGACTTCTATGGAATTCCTGCATCTTCTCCACCATAGGTAAAATACAGAGGGTAAACTGTACCTCATTTCTACCCTTGTCCATCAGACAGACACAAGGTTTTCTCTGGCTGGGGCAGAGAAAGTGGAAAGGGCAGCATTATTTATTTCTCAGCACCTAGCAACTTGCACATTTTAATCCACACTCCCAATACGTATATTTTTATATATATAAATAAATCTGGGTCATATGGTGCCGAATCCAGGCAATGGCCATGCTCCTATTTACTTACTTAACACACATAACTTTTTGTTGGAATACTACTGCCTCTTCACAAACGAAGGATGAAGCCATTTCCTATAGAGAACATTATTCTACCCAAAAAGAGGATTTATAGGAACCATGGCTATTGATCCCTTCGGCAGCTTTAGGTCAGGAGATGTTGGCAGGATCTCGTAGGTACATTACACCTAAGAATCTAGAGAATCCAGTCCTTGGCCATTTGGGGTGTGGGAAGAAGCCGCAGTTGCTCAACTACCTGTAATGCAATCCCATGCAGGTTTCCTCACATCTAAGTGCCACTGTGTTCAGTGAGTGTTTATGCCTAGTATTGCAGCCACAACAGGCTTGCGAAACATTGCAGTTTGATTTCCCTATTCTTTCCCATCTCTTCGGGCATTTCTTAAAATCTGACTTCTCCCATCTTGGTCTCATGATTGCCCAGGGCCTGTATATAAATGCCTGGCAGTGAACCATTCTGCCATTAAACTTTTTGCTCTTGAACTGCTGTCAGTACTCTTCAGGACCATACTGTCCTCTTTGCCCTAATTTTCCAGTGTGTACCTTTATCTGCTCTCTGTTCTGCCCCTACTGGCTGCTATCTGCAATATTGCGTGGCTATCTTTAGTCCGAGAGCTGCACATTCTCCTATCCTGAACTGCATGAATGTGTTACTTAACGCTCACCAGGGTTTATCTAGATCAGGGGTGGCCAACTCCCAACAGACTGCGATCTATTCACAAAGTTAAAAACTGGCAGTGATCTACCCTCTTTTAGGGAGGGGAAAAGCCACGTTTTTGGGGGGTGCAAGGCAAAGATGTTGAGCTTTTTTTAGGGGAGCCAAACTTGTTGAGCTTCTTTGGGGGTAGCCAGTGATCTACCAGTGATCTACCACAGATTTCCAGTGATCTACCGGTAACACACGATATACCTGTTGGACGTGCCTGATCTAGATTCTGGAATGGGTACACCATACCTGTCAACCAGATAGACCAAAATGGAAGTCTTGTAGTAAATTAGCCTTCTATAAGACTGAGCCAAGCATCTTCAAAAGATTCTGATATAACAACTTTAAAAGATAATCATGCTTTACAATCTGAAATGCACAACCTATGTCTTCAAAAATAGTGCAAAGGAAAAACCAGTGATAGTGAAAACAAGGGCTACCCACTGTACATTTGTCACAATACAGTAATATGTTTTGAATGCATTATAAACATGCAACACCAGATGGCACCAGAGAGCAAAAAGGATTTTTAATGGATTTTTACAGAGGCTTCTTGTTGTTGTTATGATTTAATTCCTGACTTATTTATAGCGTTTTTAACCTGTGTCTAGATCCATCCCAACTTAGAGTCAGGCAACCATTTGGTTTCTTTAACAGGCTTGTTGCTGCAGAAGATACAGTTGCGTCTTCTGCAAAAGATCTCTTCTTCCCTGCTGTGGTATAATTAGGGTGTGTGTGTTTTTAGCTGGAACTCAGTTCCAGCATCTCTCAGGTGGGTGCCATTGCCATTTTAAGAGAACAAGAGAGGTGTTCGTGGTGAGTTCTAGCACCTCTTTTTCTAGAAAAATAGCACTGGGAATAATAATAATAATAATAATAATAATAATAATAATAATGGTGTCCTGTTTGCATCCAGGAAGCTGCTGCTGTTGCACCCTCAGTAATGTAGTAAGATCCAGGATGTCAAGATTCTTGGCTACATGGTGTTCAACAATTATCCCCTCTCCCTGTGCAAATAAGGTTGTGGATTCTACATAGTTGGGGGATATCCTGGGTTGTATCCAGTAATCCACAAACAGAACTCCACTTGCACAGCAGGGCTACCTCTTCCTTCCCTCCATGTGCCCCCAAAATCTGTTTCAGACGGCTCTCCAAGTCTCTGGAGATGATTTTGTGAATGCACAGGAGGCTGCAGCGGAGAAGAGGAGAACGTCTAGTGGAAAATGAACAGTAGTTACCACCCCTGGGTATACAGAAGTAACTAAGCTTCCGAAATGAAATAAAATTACATTTAAAAAACTTTAATGGAAACCTTTGTCTTTACTTAGTTACTCTGTTCATAGCTGTTGAGACTGTAGAAAGAAAAAAGGATCTAAAGAAACAAGAAAGACTGTGGGCCAATCTAGACATGACACAATGTGCCACTTTAAAATACGTTACAGTTTTTAAAAATATATATATTATAGGCACATAGGTGGGTGTCAATTTTAATAGGAACTGCAGCACAGGGAGTGGAAGGAGATTTCACCCTTCTTTCCCTAGTTACAATCCTGACCAAATTTCCTCTTCATGATGCTATTAGCCCTAAAAGAATAAAGCTCACGTTGGCACCAAATTTATAATGTTCATATACTACCAGACAGCATTTCCCCACCCTGTTGCCACCACAGCACAATGTACTACTTTTATGTTTCACTAGCAACCCTCTAAATAAGAGAATAATGAATCAGGAATAGAAAAAAAGGGTGTCTGACTTCAGAAGGTGAAAAGTACAGGAGGCTGAGGCTCAGTCCCCCTTCAGAAAACCTGTTTATTGAACATTTATCTGTATTTGCTTGCATAAAGCTTGATTATATATCCTATCATTATTGAGCATTCATCTGGATTCATTTACAGAATGTTTATATGTCTGTCCATTAGTCATATGTTCATCCCACATGTTTCTATGCATTTCACTATCACTTTCTGAACCACAAAAAGACTGATTCCCCCCCCCCCAAAGTGGATTTGTTGGACTAGGGTGTCAGAGCTGTTTAATCCACTTTAATTATGCAAACTTAAAGTTCTGGTATGTGCTTGAATCCGTGGCCTCCGGAAGGCACCCTCAAAGAAAAGGATCCTGTGTCTGTTCTCCAAGTTGCCCAGTTTCTTCTGCACAATGTCAAAACACCAAAGGTGAAGCTAGGATTTCCTGTGTAGAGCTACTCACTTGAAAAGTCTCTAGTTACTACAATATTAATTCCATTCAAAGGTAAGTGGCATAAGCTACCGTTTTTTTTGCACCATAACACTCACTTTTTTCCTCCTAGAAAGTAAGGGGAAATGTCTGTGCGTGTTATGGAGGGAATGCCTACAGGTGGCATGCCTACGAATTTTCCTCCTCTAAAAACTACGTGCGTGTTATGGCTGGGTGCATGTTATAGAGCAAAAAATATGGTATTTATTTGTGGTCTTCCAGATATTTTTTTGTTTTCGTTTTGTTCTGTCCAACAGGCACATTAAGATCCAAGCCAATTTTCCTTCCCCAGAATAGAACAGAGTTCATGGAACTGGACTTTCCCACCTCCCCTTTCTTTCAAAACCTTCTGCGTCCAGTGGGGACCACTGGGAATGGTGTAAGATATGATGTGGGGCGTTGCAGACCGTTTGGCAGAAATCACACACCCCCTTGTGCGGAGAGAATAGCAAATTAGGATCCAAGCCACTGAAAATACTTTAGTTTCCAGTATATATCTCTATAATACTGTAAATAAAAGAATAATTCATTGAAGTCAAATCTGGATTTGCGTCCTCTCTATCACACTGCAATCAAAACAACCAAATTTGAAAGTAAATAGGTACAGTATACCTGTCTTAAAGTTTGGAGACTGCATCCTGACCACCCCTACCCAAAGGTAAAACTAAAGCAAGGGAAAACATTCCTCTGAAAGGTGTGCAAATAATTCAGACAACTAGGATTTTTATGTGTGTTAACAATGCACTGGTTATTTTATAAGACAGAGGTTTTGCTTACATTCCTGTAATCTTCATACCTGTACATTGGCCTCAAAGGGGGAACCACTTCTTAAAGACACACAAGATTATACATCGAGGAGAAAGAAAGGAGGATGAAGGGGCTGGATGAAAGATAATATGGCTCTTAGAAAGTTAGAGGAGATTAGAAGTGGTATTGTCAAGACCGAGGGTTTGAAAGAGGGAGGATTACAGCCGAACTTTCTAAGACTGTCAAAGGCTTGCAGGTGCACAGAATGGGAATTACCGTATTCTTTAGCCTAAGTTATGCTGGAGAGGAGGAATGGGAAAATAATGACCTGTCACTGTAGAGGCTAAAGCAGAGCTGCCCTTGCACCTACTGGATTTCTGCACAGATTGTGAGGGAGACCATAACAAGGTAGCAGTCTGATTAAATGCCCACAGCAATTCAGACAGCAACAGATTGTCAGAAGGATCGGGCTTTGCGTCCTTCTGGACTCAGTCATCCCACTCGTCATCTTCTTCATCATCACCATTGTCTTCATCGTCATCTGTGGGTACAGTAGAACAAAGGAACAATTTGAGAGGAGGAATTCCTGAATGACACTTCTAAAGTGCACCTACACCTCTTTTTCCATACAGGAATGAATGGTCATCCCATTCATTCATCCAAACCACCACTCCATACTTACAAGTTATTTCAGCCTACCCTTCTTCCTTGAAGTTGTATTCAGTGCTAATCCTACTCAGAGTAGACCCATTTTTAAAAATAATAAATGAGTGGACTAAAGTTAGTAATCTCTATTGATTTCAATGGTTCTCCTCTGAGTAACAGTGGCATTTGCATTTACAGTCATACCTCATGTTGCATTTGCTTCAGGTTGAGCGTTTTCAGGTTGTGTCCCGCGGCGACCCAGAAGTACCGGAAAGGGTTACTTCCAGGTTTCGCCGCATGCGCGGAAGCTCAAAATAACGCCACGCACATGCGCAGAAGCCGCGAATTATGGCACGTGCAGACACGGGTTGCGTTCTGCTCATGTTGCGAACGAGGCTCCAGAACGGATCCCGTTCGCAACCAAAAGTACCACTGTACCTGTTTAACACTAGATACAATACCAGTGCAGGAATCAAGATTTCACCCCTTGCAAAATGCCACTGGCTCTGTCTCAGATCTTAGCTTTGTCCTTTCCAGTCAAGCACAAAACCTTAGACAGGTTGATAAGTTTTTGTCTGTAAGCACGCAGTTCAAAGGATGAGATGTATCAGATGCAACAAAATTCACCTGAGGAATGAATGACCTTGCTTCTCTTCTGCATCACGTGCATAAGAGCTCCTACCAGGCCTTCAGAGCTCTGTGCAGGCGATGGCGGTTCCAGCACATCAGGTGTCTGAAAGGTAAAAGGATTGCAAGTGGTGTCATTAGGGCTTCGAATGTTGACGGCCCTTAGAGCCCGCACAAACCTTTCAACCACACAAAGCTGTCTTTGTTCACTCTGCTCCTCCTCAAAACAGATACAGCTGTCACAATCCAGTGGACAGTGGTAACAGGGAAATATTTAAGACTAGTTTGCACAAATGCAATCGACCATGTCTGGGCTATACCACTTTAAATTACAGGGGGGCTTATACCACTGAATGTTCTTTCAGAGATAACGCTTCCTTCCACATAAAATTCTAAGTAATAGAGAGAAGGGTTCTGGCCTAGTTTTCTCCCTGTCACGCTAGTAGGATTTTTTTTTATTTGCCTTTAATTTTCTATTGAGATGTTTAAAAGGGTAAAGCAAAGCAAAAACAAAAGCAAAGAGAGAGAGAGTATAATGCCATCACAATATTACATATATGTGTACATAAGCATAAAGACAATTAAGGCAAATTGTCAGTAAGTGAAAAATAGGTGCCTAGCAAAATGAAAACACATTGTCTCAGAATTTAGTACAGCAGCACTTCTTAAAAATACGTATATTAGTCCATTTCTCTTTTCCTTCCTTTTAGGTGCATAAAAATATCAAAAAGTAGCAAAAAATATAATGTCCAAATGAAACATTTAATGATGGCAGTTAGCAACTGTGTTCTACTACACTAGCAAAGTTAATTGTTTCAAAAGGGCCCTTCTATTTCTGGCCAGGGGCAACCAACCCTAAACTTTTCTAAAGTTTTTTTCTAAACTTCTAAATTTTTCTAAAGCAGCAGTCTGCTATATTCTCTAATACCACAGGTCAAACCCCACACCATGAAAATCCTTAGTTGCAAGCTATGATGGTCCTTGCACTGATAACTGCAGGGCAGGTTGAGCCCACTGTTCAATGTTGGAGTTAATTTCCTTAAACATCACCCCACCCAGAATGTTGATGCACAAAGACATTCCCACCACATGTGTACATATGTACCAACAAGTTGGAACCCTCTCTAATATATAGGAGTTATTTCCCCCCCCACTCCCAATTGGGGAGTATTCCATCATGTGATTCCCTACCTGCAGTCTGAAGTGGTAGATAACTGGAGAACTAGGCTTTAATGTAATGAGAACAGTTAAGTCTGACATCATATTTCTTTCCTCCATTATCACACATTGCCATAACTTTGCTATCCTCCTGCCACATCTGATTCTTAAGTAATTCTCTAGCCTAGGGGTGGCCAACTCTCAAGAGACTGCGATCTACTCACAGTTAAAAACTGGCAGTGATCTACCCCCATTTTTGGGGTGCAGGGCAAAGATTTTGAGGGTTTTTTTAGGAAGGAAAGCCCTGTTTTGGGGGGTTCAGGTCAAAGTTGTTGAGCTTTCTTTAGGGGAGCCAAAACTGTTGAGCTTCTTTGGGGGGGAGCCGGTAATCTACTGGTGATCTACCACAGATGTCCAGTGATCTACTGGTGGATCACAGTCTACCTGTTGGACATGCCTGCTCTAGCCAATCCAACCAGGGAAATCATATATGAGAAATCATAACACACTAAGCACGAACCATCTTCTGATGCTCTCCACTGTGTCTTACCTTATTGAGTTGTATTCCTTGGCGTATCTGATCCAGTAATGCACCACGTCCGGTGGAGGCAACAGCAGGTGAGCTAAGCCCTCCAGAGGGGGGAGGGGGAGGGGGACATGGGGAAGAACTTGGGAATGCAGGAGGGGGTGGCGGTGGTGGCGGGGGTGGCGGGGGTGGCGGTGGGGCTGACCCAGCTGGGGGTGGTGGGGGACGAGCTGCTCCCGGCCGAGAGACAGGTGGAGGAGGCCCCCACTGAGGGCTGGGCTGTCCTCGAGAGGGCTGTGGAGGCGAAGGGACAGCTCCCCTGTTTGATACAGGCGGGACGGGTGGTAGAGGACCACTTCGGCTATGTCCAGGGCCAGAACGATTTGGGGGTGGGGGTGGAGGATGACTTGGACCTGAAATGAGACAAATATCAACACTAAAATCCCAGTGGGCAGCTTTAGCAGAGAACTATCCATGTATTTTAGAACTAGCAAAAATATTTTGATAGATGACTTATTGTGCAGATCACATTTAGATCTGTGAGAACAATAAAGATTATTGTCTCTCTCTGAATACCAGTTGCTGGGAAGTTACCAGAGCATAGCTCTAGTAGAGCATAGCCTATGGAAGCTAGGTTACCCCTGGCAAATAGTATACTGGTAGAAAGCGCTCCATGCAACTGTGGCCCCCTGTGCCTCACATAACAGAAAAAGATCCAGGAGAATCACAAAACTACAGACTTCTTCCTTCAGAGAGACTGCAGCCCCATCAAGAACATGCAGCCATCCAGTCAGAAGAGCCACCCACTAACAATAGCTCCGTCTTGTCTGGATTGAGTTTCCCTTTATTGGCCTTCATTCAGTCCATAACTGCATCCAGGCTCTGATTCAGAACATGCACCACCCCACCTGCTGAAGTTGAAAAGGAGAGATAGATGTAAAGGTCATCAGCATACCGATGAACACACAGTCCAAAATTCCACCACTCAATGGTGAAAGATAAATGTATACGCATAGACACACCCCTGCATGCCAATGCCAATTGTGGACTACAATCCATGCATCTCATAAGTGGACTCTAAAAGGTAAAGGTAAAGGGACGCCTTGACTGTTAGGTCCAGTCTCGGACAATTCTGGGGTTGTGGCACTCATCTCGCTTTACTGGCCGAGAGAGCCGGCGTACAGCTTCCGGGTCATGTGGCCAGCATGACTAAGCCACTTCTGGCGAACCAAAGCAGTGCACGGAAACGCCGTTTACCTTCCCACTGGAGTGGTACCTATTTATCTACTTGCCCTTTGATGTGCTTTCAAACTGCTAGGTTGGCAGGAGCTGGGACCGAGCAATGGGAGCACACCCCATCGCGGGGATTCGAACCGCCAACCTTCTGATCGGCAAGCCCTAGGCTCTGTGGTTTAACCCACAGCGCCACCCACTACTAATCCACAAACATTTAAGCTGTCATAAATCAGTAACCGTTTGAGGTGACACAAGGATCTTTGTTGTTCTTACTGCAACAGACTAACATGGCTACTGCTCCAGAAGTTATTACTCAGATCAGTACATCCAAGCTCAAACAAAACGTTCAGCATGGATAGGCCTTCTAATAGTCAGTGTAGTATTAGTTAGAGACCAGGATCTGGAGCCATTCACTGGTCCAGTCTCAGAGAGGCAGCCAATGATACCTGAGGTTGGAGACCCTCCCATTCCAGCAGCTCACCCTGTCGTCTCAGCTCTTCCTTCACAGCCTCCAGCCCCCCTTGGCCTTCAATGAAGTCATAGATAATCTTTGAAGTCTCAACATCGGTCAGTTGAGCCTCACTGATTCCTGCCTGGGAGAAGAATGTCTTCAAATCGGGATCTAAATTATTCACCTGAAATAAAAACATAGACAAATGTGTGTGAGAGAGAGAGAGAAAGAGAGAGAGAGAGAGAGAGAGAGAAAGAGAGAAAGAGAGAAAGAGAGAAAGAGAGAAAGAAAGAAAGAGAGAGAGAGAGAGAGAGAGAGAGAGAGAGAGAGAATGTGTTGCCATGTCTGTTCAGTGCCCATCTACTTCAGCCAATGCTCAAGTCACGATGGTCATAGGGTTACAACTGATAGGACCTGGCTTCCAGCATAGAATGAGGTACCTGGTACGGTTAAAACAATTATACAGTCCTAACCTTTGCCTAATTTAAGGTACCCCTGCCCGTACGGGCCAGTCGTGACCGACTCTAGGGTTGCGCGCTCATCTCGCTCAAGAGGCCGGGAGCCAGCACCGTCCGAAGACACTTCCGGGTCACGTGGCCAGCGTGACGAAGCTGCAACTGGCGAGCCAGCACCAGTGCCGCACACGGAAACGCCGTTTACCTTCCTGCTATAAAGCGGTACCTATTTATCTACTTGCACTTAGGGGTGCTTTCAAACTGCTAGGTGGGCCGGAGCTGGGACCGAACGACGGGAGCTCACCCCGCCGCGGGGATTCGAACCGCCGACCTTACGATCAGCAAGTCCTAGGCACTGGGGTTTTACCCACAGCGCCACCCACGTCCCTCCATGCCTTATCTACCATCACCTTAAACCTTCTTCATTGTCAAATCAATCTTAAAACTTCAACTATCTTTAAGCATTACAGTGGTACCTCTAGTTACAAACTTAATTCGTTGTGGAGGTGCGTTCTTAACCTGAAACTGTTCTTAACTAGAGGCGTTCTCAGACTGGGGCAAAGTTCTCAACTCGAGGTAACTCTTCCAGATTATCAGAGTTTGTAACCTGAAGCGTTTGTAATCTGAGGCGTTTGTAACTCAAGGTACCACTGTACTTCTGACCACTGGCCCTGAAGGCTAGGGCTGAAGGGAGTTAGAGTCCAGCAACAACTGGAGGGTCCCACATCCTTCCTGTAGCTGTTTAGGCTGTGCCTTATCACCCAACTCCAGCCAAATGCAGGCAGAAGACTAGCCATACCAGCTGAGAAGTGAGAGTAGGCCAGGTGATATCCCTATAGAAGCTTCTGAATCAAAGCTGTTCAATGAAAAGAGTAACTAGGAGACCACCTGCTCTTCCTAAACTAAATAACAGCATTGCTTCCTCTTGGCTCCAGTCTAAACTTTTTGGCACAGCAACTAGCTCTGACAACACCTTATAACTGGAATATACAAGCAAACCTTGAGAGAAAGGGCCTCATGTTTTCAGTCAGGTATGATGTAAATAAGCAGGTCATGCATTGCAGGGTCCCTTCCAACGCTACAATTCTATGATTCTATGTATAAACACAGAGTTTGCTGGACTTCAGTAACTCAAAGGTCTCATAGAATCATAGAATCATAGAATCATAGAGTTGGAATAGACCACAAGGGCCATCGAGTCCAACACCCTGCCAAGCAGGAAACACCATCAGAGCACTCCTGACATATGGTTGTCAAGCCTCTGCTTAAAGACCTCCAAAGAAGGAGACTCCACCACACTCCTTGGCAGCAAATTCCACTGTCAAACAGCTCTTACTGTCAGGAAGTTCTTCCTAATGTTTAGGTGGAATCTTCTTTCTTGTAGTTTGGATCCATTGCTCCGTGTCCGCTTCTCTGGAGCAGCAGAAAACAACCTTTCTCCCTCCTCTATATGACATCCTTTTATATATTTGAACATGGCTATCATATCACCCCTTAACCTCCTCTTCTCCAGGCTAAACATGCCCAGCTCCCTTAGCCATTCCTCATAAGACATCGTTTCCAGGCCTTTGACCATTTTGGATGCCCTCCTCTGGACACGTTCCAGTTTGTCAGTGTCCTTCTTGAACTGTGGTGCCCAGAACTGGACACAGTACTCCAGGTGAGGTCTGACCAGAGCAGAATACAGTGGCACTATTACTTTCCTTGATCTAGATGCTATACTCCTATTGATGCAGCCCAGAATTGCATTGGCTTTTTTAGCTGCCACGTCACACTGTTGGCTCATGTCAAGTTTGTGGTCAAGCAAGACTCCTAGATCCTTTTCACATGTACTGCTCTCAAGCCAGGTGTCACCCATCTTGTATTTATGCCTCTCTCTTTTTTTGCCCAAGTGCAATACTTTACATTTCATAGGCATGTCTCATGTCAGGAGTGCTCTGATGGTGTTTCCTGCTTGGCAGGGGGTTGGATTCGATGGCCCTTGTGGTCTATTCCAACTCTATGATTCTATGATTCTATGATCTCATACGCATGTGAGACCTCAGGATAATTTCCCCCCACTGAGATTCTCTCTCTTTCAAGTCTATTGATGAATCACCATGGCTACGTACGTCAAATCCACTGTTGGGATCCCATCCAATGTGCTGGATATGCCTGGAAAGGAATCACAGAAGACATTCAATGAGTGAAGGCCTTGCATTGCAATGCGTCCACATGACGGCCTCCAGACCTCTTCGACTTCCCCTCTACTCCTTCCATCTGCAGCATATTGTGACTTGCTTGCATCCTAGTTATGTTCCCACCACATTTCCATATGGGGCAGCACCTGCGCATGTGCAAAGCACAGCATGGCAGTCCTCTGCTGTGGGTTAGGGTTCAGCACACTATGCTACGGAAGTAGTTCTCAAGCTGTATTTCATAGAAAATTTCCATATGCAAGTAAAGAAACAAGAGTTTCAACGGCAAAACAAAGAAAGCCTGATATGAAAACTTCAGAAAAAGAAACTGAAGTCAAGGAATCCTTTCTGTTACGTTGTTTGAAATTTGAAGGTGTCCTACTCTCCCCAGATCCCAGTCTTTGAGAGTCTGCATAACTTCTGCAAGCACTCACTTGAACCCACTTGGAGCGCCAATGTCAGCCTTTGAAATCTTTTTCTTCCCCTTCTTTTTCTCCACTGCAGTAGGAACAGGAAGTCCACGGTAGCGGGAAAATGTGATGTCTGGATTCTGGATGTCAACAGTTGCCAGAGGCAGAGATGGTGGAGGAGAGTTTGGCTGCACGCCACGTCCTTTGGGGAACATAAGATGGGATGAGGAAGAGAACACCTATCAATCAGACCTCCCTCTATAACACTCCCTGTGTTGCCCGCCATCTCATACATTGTTTTCCTTTCTGTGTTTCATCTCTTTATTCTCTAGCATTGTTTGACTGTATCTGTGTGTTTATTTTACCTAAGTCACTGGGAACTTTTTCAGCTAAAGAGCTGGATAAATATTGCCCTGCTGTGAGTGCTGAAGACGGCTCCCTGCAAGACCCTTTCCACCTGGCCTAGGGGACAGGGCCCAGACTCACCCTGCTCAGCGTAAGAGACTCCTGGGAGGCCGCGGGACATTGCCCTGCTGTGAGCGCTGGAGCCCAAACTCACAGGAACAAAGTCTGTGGTTGGGGCAACTGTTGAAATTGCTTTTAAATGTTTTTAAACGTTTTAAAATAGTTTTTAATCTATGGCATTTTAAATTTGGGTTCTTTGTTCGGTTTGTTTGTTTTTTGCTCTGTTGGGGTGGGATAAATGTTTAGTTGGGTCTGGGGATTAGTTTAATTTTAGTATACAGTCATACCTCGGGATGAATACGCTTCAGCTTAAATATTTTTGGGTTGTGCTCCGCGGTGACCCGGAAGTAACAGAGCGTGTTACTTCTGGGTTTCACCGCTTGCGCATGCGCAGACGCTCAAAATGACGTCATGCGTGGAAGTGCCAAAACGTGACCCGTGCACGCGCAGACGCGCAGTTGCGTCTTGCGTTCACTTCAGGATGCGAACGGGGCTCTGGAATGGATTCTGTTCGCATCCAGAGGTACCACTGTAACTGCAATTTTTTATTATTAGTTTCTACTGTTTTATTGGTTTATTGTATAGTTTGTATAACACATCCCAGGACTACCTGGGAGTGGGTCCCAGTCAACAGAATGGCTGTGGCAGGTTCCAAGGGCACTGGGACAACTGATCTCAGTGATCACGGGTAAGAGGAGGAGTTATGCTAGGACCAGACCATGTCATTACCGAGGAGGCAGGCTCAGTAGTTGTTTGAAGACTATCTCTGCCTCCAGGTTTGGTCTTGACCAGAAGGATACTGGAATCAACAAGGGAGACCCACGTGACCTTAAGGTGCTGCTGTACAATGCCAGGTCAATGATTCACAAGACCCCTGTCATCCACAACTTGATTGTGGATGGAGGACTTGACCTGGCATGTGTAGCAAAGACTCGGTTGGATAAAGCAGATGGGCCTGTTCTTGCTGCTGCTTGTCTACCAGATTTCTTTTAAGCACAGCAACCCAGGTCATATGGGGGGGGGGTGTTGCAGTGATTTTTAGGAAGTCATTAGTTTGCACCAGACATCCTATTTGGAAGACCCAGTTTTCTGAGTGCAGATTTGGAAAGAGGTAGACCCCACCACGGGAGCAGGGCTGGGGCAGAAGAGTGCTAGAGTCCTGTCTAGTCAAGTTGCATGGGATCAGTTCCAATCTGTTACCTCCAAGGATGTGGACAGGCTGCTTGGATGGGTGAACTGACCACCTGTCTCCTTGATCCTTCCCATCCTGGCTCATAAAAGTGAGCCAGTAAGGGCTGGGTGATGGGCTCCACAGGGTGGTGAATGCTTCCCTCTGTGGGGGAGCCTTCCCAGACCCGCTGAAAGAGGTGGTTATTAAACCGCTTCTTAAAAAACCATCTTTGGACCCGGCCAATATGCCCAAATGTCGCCCAGTCTCATTCTTGGGCAAGGTGATTGAGCAGGTGGTCACTGAACAACTCCAGGCACGCCTGGAAGACATGGACCATTTGGATCCCTTCCAATCGGGATTCAGGCCTCATCATGGGACTGAAACTGCCTTGGTTACGCTGAGGGCAACCCTGTATCAGGAAATTTTTAATGTCTAATGTTTTGCAATTTTTTATGTGGTGTAAGCCACCCAGAGTGGCTGGGGAAGCTCAGCCAGATGGGTGGGGTATGAATAATAAAATTATTATTATTATTATTATTCTTTAAACAAACAAACAGATCAGGCGGGCTGCCCCTATTTTGCTTGTGCAAAACCACACATCTTCCCCTTTAAAGAAAACTGTGGTGAGGGGAGCATACAAAGGGTCTGACGAAGACCCTCCTCTCCTCCCCAGACCAACATAATGACAGTATATGGAGCTGCTGGTACTGGAACAAGCAGCTAAAGAAGAAAATTTGACCTTATTTTATCTTGGTCACCTAGAAAAGTGTAGTGGTGGGCTCCCATAAGCCCAAGGATGGAGAGATGTACTCTTCATCAAGTGGTACAGCACCATGGACAGGGGCGTCCAGTAAGGATGCCCTGCTTTGGCAATGACAGGTGACCTTTTAGTTTACAATCCAATGCACTACTGCCACCTGCAACCCTACAACTGGTTAATAATAATAATAATACCCATAATAGTTTTATTATTTATACCTCACCCATCCGACTGGGTTTCCCCAGCTACTCTGGGCAGCTTACCGCATATATAAAAAATTGTAAAACATCAGACATAAAAAAATTTCCCGATACAGGGCTGCCTTCAGATGTCTTCTAAAAGTCAGATAGTTGTTTATTTCCTTGACATCTGATGGTTGCAGAGAGTAGTGAAACTTCACAGTGGCCCAGCACAGGATGTTGCCTCTATTATAAAAGATCACTTTAGTGATCTTGTATATCTTTTGGAATTTTTTAAAAAAGATTGAAATTATTTTTTATGGCCCTTGTACCAAGAGCTCTTTTGCCGTGGTTCATTTTGGATGCTTCTTTTACTGAAAGTTTCTGATTTTATTGCTGAATTCTCTGTTTTCATGCTGCATTTGTTAGCTGACCTGCGAACTTGTAGTTGTGGATATGGGTACACATTAAATAAATGAAGAAATAGCACGCAAACAGAGTTTCTGCAAGCTGCTTACCATTTGAGTCAATCCCAAAAGATGGCGGCTGGGGGAGAGCTGGTCTTCTGTCTAACAGATGCAAAAAGAGTAGTGATCAGGATGTAAAGAGGCAGCAATTTCCATCCCGTCCTGTGTTTGTCACAATCAACACTGTTTCTATTCTGCTGCAGTTCAGCTTGTGATAGAACCTACATTGTTGGTCTTGCTATCGGCTATGGACAAAACTGATGGGATTATATAATTACCTGATTATTTCAATGAAAAGGAAACATCAAAACAATGCAGAAAATACTGTAATTATTTAGGCAGCATTTGAAGATTTCCTTTCCTCACCTCAGACAAGCATGTGGATTTTGGCAATTTTCACTCCCGCTTGTGTTTCCAATGGAATTCTCTGACATCCCTAGTGATAGCTCACCATCAACAGCTCCCTGTGGAGAATTCCCTGTGGGAGCTGCTGAGAACTTCTTGAAGACAGCACTGCTATACACAGGCTCTAAAGCAGGAATGCCATATGTCCAGAATGCCATAGGTGGGATACAGCATGTTCAGGCAGAAATGCAAATGTCTAGATGCAAAACTTTAAAAAGCTTTTCTGTCCGGATTATCACTTTTTGAAATATGGAACGCAACTCTAAAGCAAAAATTCAGGATTCAGTTGTACTTACAGCAATACTTCCTCTCTGGCAACTAGGGTGAGCCCTCAACCAGCAGAGTTTACTGACAAATTATGATTATCTCTATCTATCTATCTATCTATCTATCTATCTACCTATCTATCTATCTATCTATCTATCTATCTATCATCTATCTATCTATCTATCTATCTATCTATCATCTATCTAATTTTTTTAACATATATGTTCCAACAATCATTTAACATAACTTCTTATCTTATACAGTATTTTAGACTTCCGTCAACAACCTCTGAAGATTTTCCATTCTTTATCACTTGTTCTGCATTTCTTAATTTCTCTATTACTTTTAATTGTCCTTAACTAATAATTCTTTTCAAAGTCTTCCTTGCAATATTTCACAAAGTCCTCCTTACAGAACTTCTTGCAGTCCTACAATTGCTTTTCAAATAATTCAAATATTTACTCCAGTCCTTTAAGAATCTCTGATCCCGCAGGTTTCGAATCCTTCCTGACAAATTATGACTATCAAGGGCTTTCGCCCTGCACTTAATAGCTCAGCTCAGGTGCGAGTAACTTGTGGGGCCCAGTCTTATTTTAAAAGCTCCCTGTCAGTGTTAAGTGGGGCTTCCGGTAAGAGCAATCTACCCCTCCTCTGGCAAAGCTACAGGGCAGGGAAAAATAGGGGGAGAGAGAAAAGGAGGTATGATAAAGAGAGGGAGAAAAGTGTGTTGTAGAAAGAGATAAAGAATGAGAAGGGGGGGGTGTCTGCTTCTGGCTCTGGTTTTGGACCCACCCACAGCTGGCATGTGCCCACCAACAGATTATTCTGAAAGGAATGTAGTCCTTGACAGAAAAAGCACCATTGCCCCTGCTCCGACCATACACAAAACAGTATAGGGATATGTGGGCTGGACAGATACATACCTTCATTGACTGGAGGTGGAGGTGGCGGCTGTCTGTCTATAAAACAGGAAGAGGTTTATGAAGAGGAGACAAGGGTTTCTGCCATGCTTCAGGGGTACCTGGAAGAATCTGGCCCCTCTTAGATGGAGTCTGGGTCAGCAGAGGGGTTCATTGTGCTGTAGGAACCACTCACTCATCAGTGTATATATATATATACACAGTGGTACCTCGGTTTAAAAACAGTCCAGTTTAAGAACGATTCGGTTTACAAATTCTGCAAAACCGGAAATAGTGTCCCGGTTTGAGAACTTTACCTCAGTCTAAGAATGGAATCCAAACAGTGGAAGGGCACCGGTGGCGGGAGGTCTCATTAGGGAAAGCGCACCTCGGTTTAAGAATAGTTTAAGAACGGACTTCCGGAACAGATTAAGTTCGTAAACCGAGGTACCACTGTATATATATAGAGAGAGAGTTGCTCACTCTTCAGCTCCACGTGGATGAAATTTGGTACTTTGTGAAAATGTTGAATTATTGAGAAATTAATTGAGTTTCTATTCCTAGCCCTCATGGTTGGGGCAACAAGTTTGCATTCCATGTCTGGACTAGAGTTCAGGGGATGAAACGCCTAAACGCTGCATGCCAGCATGTCTCTTATTCATGTCCCCCACCTGTTTAGCTCAGTCGTACACCAGCCTGAAGAAGAGTTTGGATTTGATATCCCACTTTATCACTACCCGAAGGAGTCCCAAAGCGGCTAAAGATCTCCTTTCCCTTCCTCCCCCACAACAAACACTCTGTGAGGTGAGTGGGGCTGAGAGACTTCAGAGAAGTGTGACTGGCCCAAGGTCACCCAGCAGCTGCGTGTGGAGGAGCAGGGAAGCGAACCCGGTTCACCAGACTACGAGACTACCGCTCTTAACCACTACACCACACTTGCTCTCACTGCATTCTCTCTTCTTCACCCATGACCCTGCTGCCAACAAATCCCAAAGCCTATAAAAAGTTGGCATCCCTCTTGGTACATACACACTGACACAACTTTGTAACATATTCAGAAATATTTATCTGAATGTTTATTGTTGTTTTACATGTAATTTTATGGGGGATGAGGTGTCAATTTAGCATGGGGAAATGGCTGGCAGGGAAAGGGTTAAGCCACCACTTTTTTTTTTTGCTCAAAGAAGCACCCCTCCCCAAACTGCTTCGCATCAGAAAAAGCAGCCACTTTTTCTCCATTTGTTTTTAGTGTCTGATTTGTCCCTGAGTTGCAAACCCTGCAGACATATTTCCTTACAGCCGCCATTTTGAAAGAGGCATGACACCTACCCATTCTCTGGTTCCTCTTCTGAATCTTCTCTTCCACCATTTGTTGAAAATTGTATGCCTCATTCTCATCGGCAAAGTTGAGCCCCACGCTGCACTCCTGAAAGCAATCCCAAGTCAAAACCTCTGGGGTATGGGACCATGGCCGTTCCCATGGGAATAACCCTATATGACTCCAGCTCCTTTAACAAAACTGTCACACAGCTCAATGCACATCCGAAAAAGGGAGCTGGAGTTTCCCCAAGTTTACATTTATTTATCTATTAAAATATAATTGAATAACTTTTATATTTTGAAGGCTTAGTTAAAAAACAACAACAATAGATGTACATTTGAAATTATATTGTTACTTTATGAAAAGCAACAAAGCAGAAAATGCTTTCATCTCCACATGCTAACTTTTCTTGCACACAACACAGTAGAATGTGCGAATAAAAATGCTTGCTTTATTTTTTCTGATGTGCTTGTGCTTCTTCTCTGCAGCCTTTGGCCTTTCCCTCCAGCAGAGTCACAGGACATTTTAGGAATCCTACACACAGTGCTTTTTTACTGGGGGTAAGCATAACCCAAATCATTTTGTGAATCTTTGTACTTTTGACCATTTACTGTATTTATTTCCCCCGATTTGAACTCTAAAATGGTGATTTTCTTGAGTCAAAAGGAGAGTACCCCTAAACATTTTTTAAAGAAAAAAAGCACTGCCTACACATATATGCACATATTCACATACCCACATTTTCATCAATCTAAAGAGCTCTCACATGGAAGAGGCTTGCTTTCTCCTGCTCTGGAGGTCAGGATCTGAGCCAATGGCCTCAAGAAAGGAGATTCTGACTAAACATCAGGAAGAACTTTCTGACAGGAAGAGCTGTTGGATGGTGGAACAGACTCACACGAGAAGATGGTCGTCTCTCCTTCCTTGGAGGCTTTTAAGCAGAGATTGGATGGTCACCTGTCATATATGATCTAGTTGAGATTCCTGCGTTGCAGGGGGTTGGACTGGATGACCCTCAGAGTCCCTTCCAACTCTACAATTCTATGATTCTATGAGTCAATACTCACATCTCCTGAAAAGGTGTGGAAATAAGAGGTGGGAGCCAAGTAGACCAGCTGGCTGCACAATTCCTGCTCCCAGGTCATCTTCCTATCCTGAAACAAAGGAGCAGAGAAGGGATAGAGGAAGCAATTCCCCTTAATATGATGCATTTCTGTACATTATTTCCACCAATATATGCATTTTTATGCCTCCTTGACCCCAGTATGTGCATTTTTGTATACATTACCGGGCTGGAGAGCTGCATTGACAAATTCAAATAAGTGTGAATTTGGAAGGCTAGCTATAGTTTGCTTGGCATCTAGTCCAGAAGGTGTGAATTAGGTACAGTAGGTTGGCCTTTGAATAAAAACTGAATCAAATGTTTCCCTGGTCTTCTTTCACTCCTGTGCCCGTGCCAGTCAGACCTGGGCTTGTGGCTAAACCTTCTCTCCTCACTAGCATTTGTTGTGAGTCAAGGAGATAAAATAAGACACATGGACACAAGTATTTTAGGTTAATGGACTAAAAAAGGCCATAACTTTATTGGTTCCAGGATGTGAGTGTATTGGCTGAGACATTGGATCAAACAGACTATAACTTGGCTCCCAAATTTGGAGGGTTTTTGAAGCATGATTGTAAATTTTATATGGAGTTTAATCTGGACTGTGGAAAAGGGGTTGATTTGTTGAGAAGGGTTAATAACATTATCAAATTGGAATTCACACGAGAGAAAGGAGATTTAGAAGAAAAATTGTGGAAGGGACAGGGAAGTGACTTAAGGGCCTCGGATATAAAGTTACCAGGTTAATGTGCTAGTTCAATGAGATAAAATGGACTGACAAAGCCCGGGGCCAGGGGGAGGGGACACTGGATGAATTTATGTTTTTTTTCTTTTCTATTTGGCTACTAGGATTTGTGGTATATAATTGATGAATGTTAGAAAGATGTTTGAAAGGAAATTGTTTGGCTTTAGTATAAATATTTAAAGGATCGGGCAAGAGTATAATGGATATGAGAAGTTAGGAAAAATAAGCTTAAAGTATTTAATTTTAAGGTTTCTTTTTTACAAGATAAGATGAAAATAGATTAAGATAATGTAATGAAAGATTAAGTTAAGTTAAAGTGGGAAAGGATTTGCTGAATTAATAAATTAAATTGGAATACAAAAAAGGGAGAGGTGAGGAAGTCTGGGAAACAAGCTAATGAAAGATAAGTAAATTAAGATGGAATGTGTTTTTAATTATTTTTATTTTGTATCTTTGTTCTTTTTTCTTTTTTTCTCTTTTTTCTTTTTTTACATTTTTGTAATATTTTGAAATCTCAATAAATATCTATTAAAAAACAAACAAACAGACTATAACTTGACTCCTGCCCATTCTGCAAGGAATCACACAAAGGTTAACAACCTGTAGGGGGAGCTTGTTGACTGGAGGGTCGTGCCATGGCCCTAGCCACCACCTGGGCATCGGACAGGAACCATGACCGCCAGATTCCTTTAACAGAATACCCTTCAAAGGTAGATGATGGCCACAACCTCCCCTTCGACACACAACACATTTTCCAATGCCTAACAAAGTTGTGACAATTTGCTACGAGGTAGGCGAAGAACCAAGTGGTTGGGGCCAATCTCCCAAGTGGAAAAAAATTCCTTCCCAAAATACAGATGTGCCTTCACACTGGCCAGATTGGATGTGATGCCCTCTGCCGTACTTGAGGGCAGGTACCAAAAGATTCAAACTGAGAAACGACTCTCTCTTAAATTTAAGATAGAGAAAGGGACACGACAAGGGTGCCCAATTTCCCCATTGCTTTTTATTTCAGTTCTGGAGGTTTTGCTAAACATGATTAGAAGGGACCGTCTGATAAAAGGTATACAGGTCGGAGCTAAACAATATAAATTGAAGGCATTTGCAGATGATTTGGTATTGACGGTACAGGAGCCAGAATCTAGTGTTAAAAGAGCTTTAGAATTGATCCAAGAATTTGGTCATGTGGCAGGATTTAAGTTGAACAAGTCAAAAACCAAAGTCCTTGAGAAAAACTTAACACCGATAGAGAAAGAAAGGTTTCAGAAGGAGACAGGGTTAACATTGGTAAGGAAAGTAAAATATCTGGGGGTTAATATGACTGCTAAAAACTTAAACTTATTTAAAGACAATTATGAGAAATGTTGGTCAGAAGTGAAAAAAGATCTAGAAATATGGTCAAATTTGAAGCTTTCCTTGTTAGGCCGAATTGCTGTTATAAAGATGAATGTATTGCCAAGAATGTTGTTTTTGTTTCAATCATTACAGATTTTGGACAAAATGGACTGTTTCAAGAAGTGGCAGAAAGATATTTCTAGATTTGTCTGGCAGGGCAAGAAGCCTAGAATAAAATTTAAAATATTAACCGATGCAAAGGAAAGAGGTGGATTTGCCCTGCCAGACCTTAAACTTTATTATGAATCAGCAGCATTCTGCTGGTTGAAAGAATGGCTGCTTCTTGAGAACACAGACATTTTGGATTTGGAAGGTTTTAATAATGTTTTTGGGTGGCATGCATATTTGTGGTATGACAAGGTTAAAGCTCATAAAGCATACAAAAATCATATTGTCAGAAAAGCATTGTTTAATGTCTGGATAAGATACAAAGATTTACTTGAGAACAAAACCCCAAGGTGGTTGTCACCAATGGAAGCAAAGGCTCAGAAAAAGCTCAATATGGAGGCCAAATGGCCGAAATATTGGGAAATTTTGGAGCAGGAAGGAGATAAATTGAAATTGCAGAGTTTTGAGAAATTAAAAGATAAAGTGCGAGACTGGCTTCATTATTATCAAATAAGGGAAGCTTATAACTTGGATAAAAAAACCGGCTTCCAGGTGGAGAAATCGAAATTGGAAACTGAATTGTTAGAGCCAAAAACAAAGATACTTTCAAGAATGTATAACTTGCTGTTGAAATGGAATACCCAAGATGAAACGGTTAAATCTGCTATGATTAAATGGGCACAGGATGTTGGACATAACATTATGTTTGCTGACTGGGAATGGTTGTGGACCACTGGTATGAAATTTACGGCATGTAATGCCCTAAGAGAGAATATTATGAAAATGATATACAGATGGTACATGACACCAGTCAAGCTAGCAAAAATCTACCATTTGCCCGATAACAAATGTTGGAAATGTAAAGAGTCTGAAGGTACATTCTTTCACCTTTGGTGGACGTGCTCAAGGATAAAGGCTTTCTGGGAAATGATATATAATGAAATGAAAAAGGTATTTAAATATACCTTCTTGAAGAAACCAGAGGCCTTTCTTCTGGGCATAGTCGGCCAACAGGTGCCAAAGAAGGATAGAATTTTCTTTATGTATGCTACAACAGCAGCAAGAATACTCGTGGCAAAGTATTGGAAGACACAAGATTTACCCACTCTGGAAGAATGGCAGATGAAAGTGATGGACTATATGGAGTTGGCGGAAATGACTGGCAGAATCCGTGACCAGGGAGAAGAGTTGGTGGAAGAAGATTGGAAGAAATTTAAAGACTACTTACAGAAATACTGTAAAATTAATGAATGTTAAAATGATGTTGGACTGGACCTAAGTGGACTTAGTAATAAGATCAGTAAGAATATGTAAAAATGGTTTGATAATTGGTTAAAGTATAAAGATGTAAATTTGTTGAAAAATAGAGTTAAATGTTATAAAACAAAGGGGTAAGGATTTGCTGAATTAATGATGTGATTGGGAATACAAAAAAGGGAGGTGTGAGGAGGTCAAAGAAACAAGCTAATGAGAATTCTGAAAAATGTGAAAAATTGATTTGTTTTTTAATTATTTTTCTTTTTGTTTTTGTGTTGTTATGTGTTTTAGTCATTTATTGTTGTATTTTTTTGTAATTCTTTTTTGTATGTTTTTTTTCTGTTATTACTTTTCTGTTTTGTTTCTTAAAAATCTTAATAAATATCTTTTTAAAAAACAAACAAACAAACTGAGAAACGACTCTGCCCCTGTGGAGATGGCAATCTGGAAACAGTGGCTCATGTTCTCCTGTCCTGTCCCCTTTATAAAGATCTGAGGAATGAGATCATCACGCCACTCTTACTTACCATCCCAGGCCGCCCATCTGAGGCCACATTGTTCTTTCTTTTATCAGATCAAAATGATCAGACAACAGCAAAGGTTGCTAGGTTTATTGAGGGTGCAATGAGATTAAGGGCTGGTATCTGAACGATAATCTTGGTCATCTGATTGTCCTTTTTAACCATTGTTGTCTTTTTAATTGTATATATTGCTTGTTTTATGTTGCTATGGCCGTTGGCTAATACAAATGAAGTTTATCTATCTATCTATCTATCTATCTATCTATCTATCTACCATCTATCTATCTATTTATCATCTATCCTACCAGGCCCCTTGGACAACCAAGGCGACCAACCAAAGTCCATAGCAAGGTCAAGAAACGAAGCAAAAACCTAAAGAGAGGGAGGGCAGGTGATCCGAGGAAGCCAGGAACAAGAAGGGAGTCTGTGTGCCCGCAGTCATTCAAATACAGCTAAACCATGCCCCCACCCAGCCATATTGGCTGGGTGGTGGGCATGATGCGGGCACAGGACTCAGTGATGCAGGGGGCTTGATTACACCCCCTGTGAATGCGGGCAGCGGTTCCCGCTCACGACACCTCCCCTCCAGCTTATTCTCATGAATGAGCTCCAGGTGCTCACACCTGGAAGGGTGACAGGATGAAGGGCAAGGTCACAATGGAGCCAGGGAATTGGTACCTTCAAATCATAGAAGCGCATGAAATAGGAACGTCTGGGGTTATCCTTCACGAAGCACAGGACCCCGCAGCCTTGCTTGGACCAGCTTCTGCTGCCTTGAGGCAAGGCCAGGAGGAGTTGGGCCACAGTTGTGACCATGGTCTAGCGGGAAAGAGCACATGCATGTTAATGATCTACACCTCCTGCAATTTCCTATAAACCACACCAAATCCCTAACCCAAAGATGGAGAACCATTGACCAGGGGTAAAATCAGGAGCAGATTTAGGGCACTGTGAGCGGTGCAGTTACAGGGCTTTGAGAAGGAGTGGGAAAATGAGACAACAAACTGTCATTCCGGTAAATTATTAAAATGTACTTCTCCTAGGATCCAAGTCGTGTTTTGTGGAAGTATTATATTTTGGAATCAAGGAGGCCAGGACCCCTGTTTCACTATAAGGGCAGGTCTCAACTGGATTCAAACCATGGAGGAGCCATGAAATGGGGATCTGTGAACAGAGGCAGAGCCAGGATTTTTTTTGGGGGGGGGGGAGGGCAAACGTTGTTGAGCTTTTTTTTTATGGTGAGATCATGAGTAGAAATCCCCCCCCCAAAAGAGGATGTTACAGGAGGAAGACTTGAGGGGGGCGGGGCGGAACCTCAGTGAATTGAATATTTTTAATGCTTTTCAAAGATTTTTTTAGGATTCAGGGGGAGGCAGCTGCCCCCACCCGCCCACGCCCATTCCTGTGAAACTTTCCTTGGGACTCTACTTCCCATCGGCCTCATCCAGGGACGTACCTTGAAGGTTGTTCCCTGCCAAGGGTGCAGGCCAAAGGAGGAGCAAAAATTACGCCTCTCTCCCCCCCCCCGGCTTGGAGTGGCTAGGAGGAGTGTGTTGTATGATGCATATCTCAAATTAAGTGATATTTTATCTTGTCACTACAGGTCATGAAATATACTCAGAGTCGAGTGTGGATTTCATGCTCTTTATTCAGCTCATAATGGTGAGGAGGAATGGAAGTTCCCCCAGAGTGTCTGCTTTATATACATTATTTACACAATGGGCCCCACGTGATTGGCTAATTCCGGGATTCTCCTGTAAGCCAATCAGGTCGCAGATTCACTTCCACCTGGAGCTGGATTGGGTGGCTCCTGTGGACCAATCAGACTGTTGCATTCTGAATCCTATTGTTCTAGGACCAATCAGACTGCTGCCTTTTGGATCCTATTCAACTCAGTACATAACAGGCCACACATCTGTTTGTGGATAAGGATATTCCCCTTCATATTTTGGTCGGTCCAGTATTTTTGAACCAGGTGAAAGGGTCTATTCTGAAGGCGGGTATGGCTGCACGATGGGGCTGTCTGGATGTCATCACTGCCCAAACCACCACACTGGGCCTCTTGAGGAAGTGGTTTTCTTCCCCATTTCCTGCAGACAAGGCAGCCTACAAACTACGACCTGCAGCATTCTCACTTTACAAATCAAGCGATTGCTTCATAGCAATACCTCCAGTCTCTTCTACACGGAAGGTGAGAGAGATTCAAGATGCCGTGAGAAATCAGGTTTTCGTTGAGCATCCCAAGCCTAGAGCATTGCCATTTGCTGGTTTCAAACCACCCCGACCGGGGCATCTTCTTATTTCCAAAACGATGCTAGTCAGTTACCAATTTAAGTCTTCATCAAGAGGCAGGAAGTTCCAAAATGTAGGTGCTGCCACACTAAAATATTGATTTCTTACAAATATGAAATGAGTACTATGTGGCACCTGTAACAGAACCGGTTCCAGAGACTGAAACTCTGAAGTGGGCATTTGTGGGATGATGGGGTCTCGCCCCCCAGAGGTACTACCCCTACCCTACCCCACCCCTTCCTGACTACTCTCTTACTGTTTGTCATAATTTTCTAGCATTTTCTCATTTATCCTCAAGCCAGTGCAGAAAGGGAAGTCAAGCTGAAAGGGACTGGCCCCAGGCTGCCTGCTCCGAACCAAACCCAGGGGTCCTCTGCATTGTACCACTTGAATCCCCCACCCCCAAATGTGGCCATTAAATCCCAGTCCACAACCACCTGCCGTCCTTCTGGCAGCCTCCTCCCTCCCCTCGACTCTCAGGAAGTTCTGGCTTCTGCTTCCAAGGCCCTTCCGCCCCTGTGAAATGATAACAGAATTACCGTGCACTTTCTGCCCAACAGTTCAAAGACCTGCTGGTTCTCGTGGTCCTCAAGGAGGGAGGAGGACACGTTCTCCTGCTGCGTCCGGGCTGCTGGCTTGGACCTCCGGCTCATCCTGGCCCTGTCAAGATGCCTCGGGGCTCTGCGCTCTCTGATCTCCCCCAGAGCGAACTTCCGCGTTGCGAGGGCTTTTCAACAGGAAGCTCAGAAACCACCGGGTCACACGCATGCACACACACTGAGCTAGGTTCCCCATCTGGCTGACAAGGCCCAGCCGCAGGGCCAGTCAGAATAGGACCCCGGAAGCCCAGATACGTGCATTGGAGCAAAATGTGACAAAACGATTTCACCCGAGAGCTGCGCATTAGTGCATTGGCCCAGCAAAAGACTAGAGAAGCATTTACTCAATGATAAATTTAAAAAATCAAATGATTTCCTTCTCTCTCTTTTTTGGTGCCTTGTTTTCCTGTTCCCTTTTTTATTATCATTATGGCTAGGGCCCTCAAGAGCTGGAGGTGGCCTGGGTCTCCCTGAACCTCTTGAGAAGGCCTCCCCAAAGCTATCCAGCAAGATTGAGGCACAAATAAAGAAGCCAAGCCCAGTCTCAGATCTTCCATTCTTGGGCAAGGTGATTGAGCGGGTGGTTGCTGAACAACTCCAGGCACGCCTGGAGGATGCGGACCGTTTGGATCCCTTCCAATCGGGATTCAGGCCTCATCATGGGACTGAAACTGCCTTGGTCACACTGGTCAATGATCTCCTGTGGGCTAGGGACAAAGGTGAGAGCTGTTTCCTAGTTCTGCTGGATCTCTCACTGGCTTTTGATACCATCGGCCATAACATCCTTCTGGACCATCAAGAGGGGCTGGGAGCTGGGGGCACTGTTATACAGTGGTACCTCGGGTTAAGTACTTAATTCGTTCTGGAGGTCTGTTCTTAACCTGAAACTGTTCTTAACCTGAAGCACCACTTTAGCTACTGGGGCCTCCTGCTGCTGCTGCGCCGCTGGAGGATTTCTGTTCTCATCCTGAAGCAAAGTTCTTAACCCGAGGTACTATTTCAGGGTTAGCGGAGTCTGTAACCTGAAGTGTATGTAACCTGAAGCATATGTAACCCGAGGTACAGTGGTTCTGCTCCTTCCTCCTGGGCCGTGTCCAGAAAGTGGTGTTGGGGGATGAGTGCTCAGACCCCTGAGCTCTCATTTGTGGGGTGCCTCAGGGTTCTGTCCTCTCCCCCATGCTTTTTAATATCTATATGAAGCCGTTGGGAGAGATCATCAAGAGGTTTGGGCTGGGTGTATGCAGATGATACCCAGCTCTACTTCTCTTTTAAATCAGAACCAGTGAAGGCGGTGAAGGTCCTGTGTGAGTGCCTGGAGGCGGTTGGAGGATGGATGGCGGCTAACAGATTGAGGTTGAATCCTGACAAGACGGAAGTATTTGGGGTAGGTACAGGCGGTGGGCAGGTGTGAAGGACTCCCTGATCCTGAATGGGGTAACTGTGCCCCCGAAGGAGCAGGTGCGCAGCCTGGGAGTCATTTTGGACTCACAGCTGTCCATGGAGGCACAGGTCAATTCTGTGTCCAGGGCAGCTGTCTACCAGCTCCATCTGGTACGCAGGCTGAGACCCTACCTGTCCGCGGACTGTCTCGCCAGAGTGGTGCATGCTCTAGTTATCTCCCGCTTGGACTACTGCCATGCGCTCTATGTAGGACTACCTTTGAAGGTGACCCAAAAACTGCAATTAATCCAGAATGCGGCAGCTAGACTGGTGACTGGGAGTGGCCGCTGGGACCATATAACACCGGTCCTTAGAGATCTGCATTGCCTCCCAGTACATTTCCGAGCACAATTCAAAGTGTTGGTGCTGACCTTTAAAGCCCTAAACGTCTTTGGCCCAGTATACCTGAAGGAGCATCTCCCCCCGCCCCCCGCCATCATTCAGCCCAGACACTGAGATCTAGCGCCGAGGGCCTTCTGGCAGTTCCCTCATTGCAAGAAGTGAGGTTACAGGGTGCCCGCCCTGTGGAATGCCCTCCCATCAGATGTCAAGGAAATAAGCAGCTATCCTATTTTTAAAAGACACCTGAAGGCAGCCCTGTTTAGGAAAGTTTTTAATATTTAATGCTGTATTGTTTTTAACACTCGATTGGGAGCTGCCAGAGTGGCTGGAGAAACTCAGCCAGATGGGTGGGGTATTATTAATAATAATAATAGTAATAATAATAATTGGTAAAGATGAAGGCTGTGACCCAGACTGTGTTCATTTACACACACACCCATTCGGATAAACCTTTAGGAGTGGGAACAGAGGCACTCACACCTGACCTTCATCCAGGCAACTGAGAAGCATGATCTAGAGTTCAACACCACATCTGCAGCCAGGGAAAAACACTCAAGGATCATATGAACCTGGGCTTATCAAGGATGTGGCCTGGGAAGAGTCTCAAGGGGCACTTTTGACCCCCAAGCACCTGAGATGCCCCATCCCTACACCGTTCTATTTAGATGGCTGGTCTTAACCTCTGAAGCCCTCAATGGTTTGAGCTACTTATGTGCCCACCTACATATCTGCACCTGTACCATGATGTCCTCTTGGGATGGCCATCTCCTTAGATCCATAAGCTGGGTGACAATGGGGGGGGTCTTCTCCATGGTGGCCGCACAGACTTAGAACTCCTTCTCAGCAGAACTGTGGCCGAGGGCTACATATCAGGGTCAGAAGGCCTTAAAAGACTTGTTTTGGTTGGCCTTCCCCAAAGTCATTTTTGTTCTGTTTGCTAAATAGAGGCTGGGTAGGTCTTATTCCATAAGTTTTCTGTAATGGTGGGTGTACACACACAAAATAACAACAACAACTGCAGTTTTGACTGAGATAAACCACTTTGGATGGGCATTTGCCTAGAAAAGCAGTGCAGAAAAACTTAAAAATGAAATAAACAAAACAAATTCCCTGATATTAAAATATGAAAGATGGCACAAAAACAATGTACTCTTTCCCCCTGCCTCCTTTGTTGATTCACAATGGATGTATGAGCGAATACGCTTGTTTGCATGTATAAATTACATGTGCACACATGTTCAAAAGTTTGAAAAACCATTTTGGAAGGCCGTGTACCTAAAAGGCAGCATGTGAACATTTAAAATAAAACAAAAAACACATACATAAAAGCATTCAGACTGCCTCAATGGAAAGTCAGTCATTCTTTATTGAATTCCAAAATTATACAAATACTGTGTCCTTACATCCATTTCACATTTTGAATTTGTGTTCCCTCCTCCCTTAAATCCAAATCCCTCCCCTACCCCCAAGCAGAAACAGAGCCCTTGAGTCTATGTAAAAAACTTCCAGAGATTTTCAGACACGGGGAGAAGGGAAGGACAGAAAGTTAAGAGGTCACCTGGACGCGAGTGGGGAAGGTGCGTTTGTAGTGAGATATATATATATATCAAGCTGGGGAGAAAAATAAAGGCGGGGATCTGAACAGGTAAAGTGTGTGAGAGAGGCCTATCCCATCAATGGTACAAATGGATCCTCCATCCGGCTGATTGGCTCAGTACAGGTGGATGCTCTCAGCCAGGTGCCCTGCGTAGCATTCTCCTTGCTTCTGGCCCAGGTCTAACTAGAACTGGAAGAAGGCAGCAACTACTATCTAGGCCAGAGGTTTTCAACCTTTTTGTGTCTGCGGCTCCCTTGACCAAATACAGTGGTACCTCAGGTTAAGAACTTAATTTGTTCTGGAGGTCTGTTCTTAACCTGAAACTGTTCTTAACCTGAGGTACCACTTTAGCTAATGGGGCCTCCCGCTGCCACCGCACCACAATTTCTGTTCTCATCCTGAAGCAAAGTTCTTAACCCAAGTTACTTATTTCTGGGTTAGCGAAGTCTGTAACCTGAAGCGTCTGTAACCCGAGGTACCACTGTCCACTGTACGTTCTTTCTGTGGCACCCATGTGGGGCTCAGGAGCCCAGTTCTGTCACCCCTTGCCTGCTGAGCTGGCAGCCTCTCACCCTTTTTCAAATACCCTCCTTTGTGGAGGGTTCCCTCAGCCTCCTCCCCTCTCCTTGGAAGACCTCTGGGCAGCCACTGCCACCACCCTTGGTCTCTGAGCTGCCCCATCTGCCCCAAAGAGAGGTGCCTCCTCACACTGCCCCACAGGGGCCTGGGAAGAGGATGTCCCCAGCCTTAGTGGCTCAACAGAGACTGGCCAAAGATGAACGTGAGGCCAGCACCTTACCTTGGGAGGGAGCACTGGCAGCAGCGGGTGCTGCCGGGCCTGCAAGATGGAAAGGCTCCCTTCAGCACCAGGCATTCAGCCTCCCATGCAGGCCTTTCACACAGCAAGCACAAGAAAGGCCAGCACAGCCACTGCCTGCCAGCCCTCCCATTTCTCTGCCCATTCCCAACAGCAAGGGCTGATGCACTGGCTGAATGGGTTCCCTCACCCGCTTGCCTGCTTACTCCAAAGCTGCCTTAGCTCCTGGCAACCAGCACCCCCCGGGGAGCTTTCAGCCAGGGCTGCTGCAACCAACAGCTGTGCAAGCCTTTGGGAGGCAGAGAAACAAGAGTAAGGTTACCAGATTTTTTTCAATGAATCCGGGGACACATTTCAACTTCAATGGATTTTGTATGGGGACTGATTTGTAAATCCGGGGACTGTCCCCGGGAAACGGGGATGTCTGGCAACCTTAAACAAGAGGGCATCAGAAGAGGGAGGGAAGGAAAGAGGGACGGAGGCTAGTGTTGCCTGATCACCATTCAAGGCACCCCAGGGTGCCACGGCACACTGGTTGAAAACCACTGGTCTAGACAACTGTGATAGGCGTCTTCTCTCCTCTGGTGTTTCAAAATGACCATCCGGTGGACTCAGCAATGGGATGGTGCTAGCACCTCAAGGGCAAAATATACAAGCACTCCTTGGGTGAACAGAGACATGGGTTTCGGGAGGCCTCTAGGTCACCACTGGGCACCTAGAAGTAGCGGTGGCATGGCTTTTGAAGTGATGCAGGACATGTTCCGCAACAGATGTCAGATGAAATCAGGTAGACTATGTTGTGTGGACAAGTAGCTTCTCCTCGAGTGGGATGGACAGCAAGCAGTCATGGCTACCACTGGTTTCAGGAGAGGATGCCACTTGTGTGGAAATCTTAATTTCAAAGTGTGCATTTCCAAAGCTCCCAAACACTGTACAGTTTCAGGATTTCAAAACCCAGTATACATACTAGCAAACATGCATGTAGTAGATCAAGTACTGTAACAAGTTTCCGTTAAACAGGTCCACATGTTGAGGTCATCTGATAGGAACAGTACATACAACTTAATCCGACCCAAGGCATCCTTTTTATTGTGCATTCACGATTATTTGTGGTTGTACAGAATCAATACTGTGTGTGTCTGCAAAAATTTTGGGGTGGTCACGCTGCTTCATTTAATTCCACAACTGTTTATACCACAACTGATGCGTTATAGGTTTTTTGTGGCAAAAATGTGGTTGCACTGGGCAAGCATCTCATAAGAAACTAAAGCAGGAAAAATCCACTGTTAATGCATTACTGTGTCAAGAGCATGCAACAGAACACACCTGCGATAAAACGCCCAATATGGAGGGGCTCTGGGTAGACAGAGGCAACCTGTGCACAAAGGAAGCGACAACAACACAAACTGGAAGGCAAACTCAGAAGAAAACCTCTAGCCAGAACACCCATTTGCTAAAGACTGTCCCAAATAAAAGTATATTGTGGTGGAGGTAAAATGGAATATGACGGGTAGGGTGCCCACAAGAATCGACAATTCTTATCACTGTATGAGAAAATCCGTGATAATTATAATTCTACTTAGAAGCTCTGTCCCCAGGGACGCTTTGCAGGTGGATCACAGAGTTGTGGGCTCTTTCAGATCTGGAAAGTAGTTTATGTGCAATCCTATGCAACCATACTTAGTAGTATGTCCCTCGGAACTAAATGAAGCTTACTTCACATGCACAGGACTACCCTGTTAACCTGGGAATGGCCAGTCTTTCATCATTAGAGTTCTTGTACAGTGGTACCTCTAGTTAAGAACTTAATTCGTACTGGAAGTCAGTTTTTAACCCGAAAGTGCTCTTAACCCAAGGTACCACTTTAGCTAATAGGGCCACACAATTTCTGTTCTCTGTTCTGTTCTCATCCTGAAGTAAATTTCTTAACCCGAGGTACTACTTCCGGGTTAGTGGAGTCTGTAACCTGAAGCGTTTGTAACCTGAAGCACCACTGTACTTTTAAAAAGTTGTGTGGGTATTTTGGCAGATATAGCTGTCCTGGCTTTTATAACACCTGAGTATGCAATAAGCCTCTGATAAAAACCCCTCCTTCTGCAAGGCGTAGGAACCCTAATATTGCTAGCTTAACCATTTCCAATTTAATCTAAATCTTGTATTTGCAAGCTCTTTATGGCAGGGACCTATTTTATTATTATTATTATTGCTTAAGTTACGCCAAGTACATTGATGGTGCCATGTGAATAGTAAGTAACAACTTGGGCATAGATGTTATGCTCACAGGGATAGGACGAAGACTGAAGTCCTAAAGAACAGGACTAGATATCAGGGGCTTAAGTTACAGGAGGGTAGATTTTGGATTAACATTAGGAGAAACCTCTTGGAAGCAAAAGCACTTTGACAATGGAACCAGTGGGGTAGGCTCTCTGGCTGAACGCCTTCAAGCAGAGACAGTCATCTGTTGAGAGATGTTCTAGATCTCTCGATTTCCTACACTGAGAAGATTAAATGAGGTCCTCTGCAACTCTTATGATTCTTAAAAAGTCCCCCCTCCCCAAATTAGGTAATATAGCAGCAGAAATTACATGGCACGTCATGGTATCTGTTAAGAGAATGCACAACTCTAATGAAATTGAGTCAAGACTATTGAGAAATGATATATAATGAGATTAAAAAGATGTTCAAGTTGATCGTTTCCCAAGAAACCCGAAGCTGTTCTTTTAGGAATTATAAATAACGATGTATCAAAGAATTGGCTAACCTATTTATGTATATAACAACAGCAGCACGAATATTGTATGCCCAAAGACCAAAGATAGAAAGAAGGAGAGGTTCCAGCAAAGGAAGATTGGCTTTTGAAAACAATGGAGTATGCAGAACTGGCAAGATTAACAGCAAATTCCTTGAGGACTGGAGACCTTTTATTGAGCATTTAAAGAACTATTATAGCAAGATGAAAACGCGAGCAGGACTTGAAATATGAGCGTCAGCGTTAATTATTGAGATAAATAGGTTAAAATGTATGCATTGAATAGTATATGCGAAATATGCCACATCTAAAGGTAAATATTGAAACCACGGAAGAGGAGGATGGGAAATCAATGGATATTTTATGGTCTTTTTTGTTTTGCTTTTTTCTTGCTTTTAGTGTGTGCAAAATCAATAAATAAGATTTACCAAAAAAAGAAAGTGAGTCAAGACCATTAAACTAAGCCACCAAGGATCTCAGTTCCCAATCTGTCCAATTAAAAGAAGAAGAAAAGCTATGAAGAAATAGAAAGGAAAGATCATAAGGTACTGTATTTTTCGCCCTATAGGGCGCACTGGCCCATAGGGCGCACCTCGTTGTTGTTGTTTTTTTGGGGGGGAATAAATAAATAAAAATTTATTTCCGACCCCAGCCCCCAGAACAGGCTGCTATCTGCAAGCCTTGCGAGCCTGGCGGCAACTCCCGCTGGACTCGCAAGGCTTGCGGACATCTGCGCGAAGCACGGGGTGCCCTCTGGAGCGCGCCCCGTGCTTCGGGTTGCAGGCTGCTGCCCGCAAGCCTTGCGAGCCCGCGGGAACTCTCGCAAGGCTTGCGGATAGCTTCCTGAAGCCTGGAGAGCGAGAGGGGTCCGTGCGCACCGACGCCTCTCGCTCTCCAGGCTTCAGCGAAAGCCTGCATTCGCCCCATAGGACGCACAAACATTTCCCCTTCATTTTTGGAGGGGGAAAAGTGTGTCCTATAGGGCGAAAAATACGGTACTTACAGGCTGGTGGCTCTCAACACTGACCAAGCACTTCTGCTTTAAGCTGCATGCAGAACTGCCATGGGCTTCCCGTGCTTTGGAGGGGGAGGAAATTGCAATTTCTGCGCATGTTCTGTTTACACCTAACACAACCATACAAAAAAGGGAGCAACAATTCACCCGAGAATAGCATCTTACAGCAATTGCCTCCAATTGATTCTTGAATCATTTTTGTAAAAGGTACGGGCTAAAGTGCTTTGTAAAAATTCAGCATCGTTGCACGATCACTTCAGTGTTATAAAGTAAGAAAAAAACTAAATTAAAAACAACACCAAAGAAATCAAACGGCACTGAATACGAAAAGGAGAATGGCAGTGTGTGGCATCTGGTTTTGTTTTTGTTTTTAAAAAACCAACAACACTAAAGTACCTTTTTCATTTAAGTGCTTTTGCGTAACTATTTTAATTTTTTAAAAAGAGCATAGGCAGAAGGAGCAAATTAGAAGATTGACAGCTGGCTAAAATGTCACAGACCAGAAAGGCCACAATGGCATCTTTATAGCAGGTGGAAAAATATTGCTTAAGGTGATCCGCAAGTGTAAAGACTGCCCTACAATCCTGTTTTAAATTTTTTTAAAAAAACTGTAGTCTGAAAGAAGACAGAAGGAAGTTGCATAGGTAAAAATTGCAGAAGGAAGACAATTTGATGATGCCATCATGTAGATTTGCCATGAAAAGCTCGTAAACAAAGGTCCATACTAAGGTCCTAATACGGAAGTACCCGTAGCGTAAACATTTATCCTTGGTTTGCTTGAATTGTCCATCAGCTTGACCTTTTCATGCTCGCTGTACATTAGTGTCAATTACAATGCATTGTGCTGCGGAAAAGCTGCCTCAGCCTATCTCAGGAGCTCTGAAAAGGGCAAACGAGAGAAGCCCCAACCTAATGTAAGGATAGTCAATAGTGTAGCCCAGGGAGTTTTCCAAAGGGAATCAACCTGGCAGCATTTCAGTATTAAGAAGAATTAATACTGGGTGGCCTTAGGAGAAATCCAACATTGCTCTGCAACAGGACAGCACAAGGACCTTCTCCTAAGCAACGAGATGAGGGGACTCCACCAAGCCAATTCCTTCCTGCGACCTTCAACACCTTGTTTCCAAACCTCCTGCTGTAACACCACATCCACCTAAGAGCTGGGAAGAGGGTGCCCAGGAGTCCAGTCTGCCCACCCTCCCTCGTTTCAACACCCCAGACCTCGGCCCTATCAGGAAAAAAACAGAAACCCTGACACAAAGTATGACGACACCAGGGTGGTTATCTTTGTAATCTTTGGTCTGGTAGCCAGGTCCAAATTAGGTCCAAATTAGGTCCAAGTTAGGTCCAGGGACCCCTGACCATTAGGTCCAGTCGTGGCCGACTCTGGGATTGCGGCGCTCATCTCGCTTTATTGGCCGAGGGAGCCAGCGTACAGCTTCCGGGTCATGTGGCCAGCATGACTAAGCCGCTTCTGGCGAACCAGAGCAGCGCACGGAAACGCCGTTTACCTTCCCGCCGGAGCGGTACCTATTTATCTACTTGCACTTGACGTGCTTTCGAACTGCTAGGATGGCAGGAGCAGGGACCGAACAACGGGAGCTCACCCCGTCGCGGGGATTCGAACCGCCAACCTTCTGATCGGCAAGTCCTAGGCTCTGTGGTTTAACCCACAGCGCCACCCGCATCCCTAGGTCCAAATTAAATATGAGCAAATAAATTAGATTGTCCACTAGGGGCACCGTTGGCTTTTGGCACTCCAACGTGGGGCCACAACCCCCAGGCACAGCGGGCATAGTTGGTACCAGGCAGAGGAACAGAGAAGTGAGGTGGAGGCTCTGCCCCCATGGCAGCAAAAAGAGCAGGAGCCCGTTTGCATGCTTGGCAACAAAACAGAGGAGACAGCCGGGCACCACTGCTGCAACGACAAAAGAGGGACGCCCAGAGTATCCTCCCGTAATGGCAACGATGACGAAATGCTGAGACAGACAGAGAGCGTGCGAGACAGCGCTATTATCCTGGACCCACCCCCGTCCCCCACAAAAAAGTGTAAACCCAAAACTCCACGCAGTTTTGTTGTGTCAAGCAATGGCTGGCCACGGCCTGACTGCCAAAGAGGAAAAGAAGGCCAGGAGCTCTGTGCTCCTACCATAGGAGCTGAAAGCTTGTAACGGTCACTTGTGTTGTCATAGCACCAAAACCAACCAACGAGGAGAGCTTATGCTAGCTCCGTGGCAACGGGCAGCCTCTTTCTGATCACCTGTTTCGTGGCCCCAGAGCCCAGAAGGGCCAAAGAGAAGCTCCCCGCCCATGCCGTTCCAGGTTACTTTGTCATGACCACGAAGGGTTCTTTCTGTCACTTCCCCACAGCGATGGACAGGTGGTGTCGTTCCAGGATGAGCGAGGGTGAACAGGAGGGGGCGATGGCACGTCTCTGTCAGTAAATGGTCCTCCCTGGTAAGAACCACTGTGTCTTTGGGGGGACGGAGGGGGTTAGTGCCCCACTCCGCTGCTCTTCCCTGTCGTTACCCAGTCGACAATGATGAAACTCAGGCTCATCACCATGAAAACGAAGCCAAGGGCAGCAAAGCAGGCAGCCTGTGAAGGACAAAGAGGAAGGCATGATACCCACCGTCCAGTTCCAATTACTGTATTTTGACCATAAGACGCACCTAGTTTTTGGAGGAGGAAAACAAGAAAAAAAAATATTCTGAATCCCAGAAGCCAGAACAGCAAGAGGGACCGCTGCGCAGCGATCCCTCTTGCTGTTCTGGCTTCTGGGATAGCTGCGCAGCCTGCATTCGCTCCATAAGACGCACACACATTTCCCCTTACTGTTTAGGAGGGGGAAAGTGTGTCTTATAGAGCAAAAAATACAGTACCTTGCAAGCTTCAGTGGGGAGAGATGGAGGGGTTGCATGGTCTAATGGGGAGGGAAAGAGGGGGCTGTCCCCCTACTTGGAAATGAGTATCCCACTTGCCATGTTAGTTCTTGGATTCAGCCTCATTCTACCTTTTATATGGTACATTCTACCTTTTATATATACCTTTTACATGCCTTACTACGGTGTCTAAGGAGTCTCAGAGAGACCTGAAAATCAGCTGTGATTTTGTTGACAAGTGCTGAAATGATTTTTTATGGGCAGCTAGAAGGTGTGACGGACCAATTGCATGTCTTCAACAAACTAGGCTTGGAAGTTTCATGGGTGAACAGGTGTCTCCCACAGCCTAGAACACCCAAACCCTTCTCTTGCCACCTCAGCTCAATCTTAGCTTGAATCCCCTCCCTCTCTACCTATCATAGCTATCAACGTTTCCCTTTTTTAAAGGGAAATTCCCTTATTCCGAATAGGATTCCTCGCAAGAAAAGGGGAAAGTTGACAGCTATGCTACCTATTCCCTTCCCTTGTATATCTTTGCAAACTCATCGACAGGGCTTCTCTCTCTCTCTCTTTTAATGGAGGTGAACTGTCTGAAAAGCAGGATACAAATAAATGCATTTTCAGCCAAGAAAAGCTTGGAACAGCTACACTTTCACCTGGCCTCCCATGGGCTCATCTCATCCTTGACTGAGCTCCCGCCCCCATTTCCTTTGGCCGACTGTGTTGAACCACTTTCCCTTCCCTCTCACATTCCCACCCACCGGCCAGCATCTGGTACCTGTATTTTGGATCTGGATCTCAGGGGCTCTTTCTCGTTGGGGATAATGCGGATGTAGAAGATGCTTGGGAGGATGAAGATGAGGCTGGGGGCCGACGTGGCTCCTGAGGGGGGAAGAATCAGAAAAGGGAACATATTCTTGGGTATGTTAGGTTAACACCTATGCCATACATTCAAAGCAGCATCACATCCGGACTCTGAGTCTGATGCTGGTGATCAAAGGACCCCTGAATCAGAGTCTGGCAGACAGCAGCCCCTGAAACCAGGTTCTGCAGCACCAGGGCTTTCAAAGGCACATTCCCCCCCATACCAAGGAACCAAAGGCTTCCCATGTCACCTTGCCAGTCCAACAGCTCAGGGAGCAGACCACACCAAGGAGCAAAGAATGAGTTCCAGTCTCTAGGTCAGAGGGTCGATCCTTTAAGAGACTCTCCAGAACAGGACACTTCCCTCCCTGGCACGATCTCACGAAAATCGCCCACCCCACCTGCTCCAACAATCCACACACACTTATTGGCACAAAAATGGAAGCAAGAAGAATTACCGACGAAAGAAGAACGGCGGGTGAAATTAATGGACTATGCAGAATTAGATAAATTAACAGGAAGGATTTGATAAACCTGCAGGACCAGAGATTCTTAGAAGACTGGAGTAAATATATGAACTACTTTAAAAGCAATTGTAATGAACTGATTCTGCTAGTAGGACTGCAAGAAGTTCTGTAAGGAGGACTATTTGAAATATTGCAAGAAAGATTATGAGGAGAATTATTAGTTAATGATAATTAAGAGTAACAGAGAAATTAAGAAATGCAGAATAAGTGATAAAGAACGGAAAATCATCAGAGGTTGTTGACAAAAGTCTAAAATGTTGTATAAGAAGTTATGCTAAATGATTGTTGGAAATGATATGTTTATACACACACACACACACACACACACACACAATCCACACACACCACAGCGGTTATCATTAGACACAAATGCGAGGTTCCCCATCCACAAACTCTAAAACTCACTGCCGCATGCTAAACCCTGCTCACCTCCAGGCACCCAATATCCAGTTTTAAAAAAACTGCTTGTGAGGTTGCTGATCATGTCATGAATGTTAAGGTCAAGCCCAGCCCTGAGCCCCTCTGCTACGCCTTCCTAACACAGGTCATACATACCAATGACTCCAAAAATGTCCTTGATGTTTGGCACAAAGATGACAAGAAGGTTGACAATAACGAGGAGGCAGCAGGCAATGATGACATGGCGGACCCAACTGAAATCCTTTTTGTGAAACAGCAACTGCTGGATGGCCCTGCGGATCTGTGGTGGGTGGTGGGAATGAGAGTGTGAGCTATACTGGGCAAAGAGGCACTAAGGGATACGCAAGAGATCTCTGTCACTCGCTGTTCAAATGCAAGTCTCCAGGTTTTTAGCTTTATCTCTCTGCCGTGGCAAAAACAACCAATAGCCTGTTACGGCGCCTTATCCCAGGATCAATGTTAGCCTTTACAGGGCACTGGGTTGTCTTTGCTCAAAGGCAGGGGCTTTAATAGCTGCTCACATTTATTTTTATGTATTTGCAAAGAAATCCCTATACTTTCAATGCCTAGATACACATCATGGTAGCAAACAACAACAATTAAATTACATTGATAAAACAAATACAGAATGCATCAATCAAGCAACAGATCAGATCAGCAGATCGACATAGCTGGATCACCTCTCAGGGAAAGCCAGTGACTAAATCAGATGTTTGAAATCCTCTGGCTCCCCGGATGTTGCTGAACGACAAGTCCCATCAGTGCTGACCAGCTGGAGTTGGTGGGACTTGTAGTTCAGCAACATCTGGAGCGCCAAAAGTTGCCTCATTCCTGACCTCAGAATGTGGGTCCTGATTCTGACGCTGAATTAGGATGGCAGAGAGAGAGGAAGGGAGGCAGATTGGAGAAACTAACTGCAGGTGCTTTGGGGAGGAAAGTCATTTGACGCTGCAACAGGGGATGAAAAAGGCAATCTCTTACCGGGAACAGAACCACAGGCACCGTGAGTGTCACAGCCATCAGCACAGCCAACCGCACAGAGAGAATGAGCTTGTCCATGGCGTCAACTTTGATATAAGTGTGCAGCATCTCTGCTTCAACACTCTCTGCCAGAAAGGAGAAGACATATACTCATCAGTCCGAGAGGTGGAGGACGTGAAACGACAGGGTCTGGGGCCAGATGGGAGGGCTTTTGACTGGGACTTCAGAAAGGTCCTTAAAAGGGTATTTTAGGACGCCACAACGACATTAGTTCTTAAGCTGGCAAAAGATCTTGAGCTGGAGGCAGGAGTGACATCGGGATGTGGATTCAGGCTTTGTGTCAGCATCACTCTTTGGCCAGGAAAGGAAGAGATGTAGTGCGAGAGAGAGGGCATGTGCTTTTTATGCACAAAGTCCCAGGTTCAATCCACGTCAACTTTAGGTAGGGCTGGGAAAGACTTGTCTGAAACCCTGTCAAACTGTTGCCAATAAGGGGAGACCAGAGATTTCCAACATGGTGCCCACAGTTGCCAATGTCCCACCAGCATCTCCCATGGAACCCACAACAGGTCTCCATAAATATCCCCTCAAAAATCCGCTGTGAATGATAGTTCACTATTCCTGCTCAGCCTCTCCAACTCTGAAGCCTTTATGTCACACCTGTGGCAGCCATTTTGTGTCATGCACACCCCACAACAGCCATTTTGTGATATATATACTATGTCCTCATTGCAGCCATTTTGTGACTGATGCTCATGACACTTTCTTGAAATTCCAAGTCTGTTCCCTGGCATAAAACGGTTGGCTGCCCTTGATGTAAACGATGCTGAACCAGATAGACCAATGGTCAGACTCAGTATGAGCCAGTCCAGCCAGGAAGCATCTTGTTCTGAGACAATAAAAGACTCTACTTTTTGTGCTACCTAAAGATCGCTTCCCATCTGCCTTGCACCCAGCATGACAGGAGCTGAACCAAACAGGATATGCACACATTCCCTTAGGATTTTTTTTTTTAAGACAGTTGCCTGCATGCTCAAAAAAAGAACGTGTACACCTTTTCTTTCAACTTGGTTTGCACACAAAAACATGCAAATGCAGGAAGACCAACCAATTCTGCAACTCATTTTTTATTTTGTATCCAATATAACATTCTAGAACTGCATCCTATCATGACTGTACCATTGAGTGGGGAAGTTATTCTGTATAAACTATACAGCAATAGTAAATTACATACAGGCCCCACCCCCATTCCATACCCTTTCAGGTCCAAAAGGACCCATGCATCAGCGACTGCACATCAATTGAACATGCCTGAAATGATCGCCACATGCAACTAACAAAGTGTTGCTGTTTCATGACACTTGAGGTCTGATGCTACTGCATCATTCTACCTCATAGGAGGGACGGCTCTGTTCGCCTCTCTGTTCCTGTGCATGAAAGATAATTAAATGGTTTGTCCCCCATTATTACCTACTGAGGGAGGTTGTTCCTTACCGTAGAAAGTGAGGTAGCCAAAAATGGCGGTCAGCAGGTACATGACAAACATGGCGAGGATGGAGACATTTGCTACATTCTGCATCCGACGTTTGGAGGCCCTAGGCAAGGCACAGAAAGTTCACGTCTACTGTTTATAACCTATACTTAGCCCCAATCCCTTTTCAGAGCAGTGTGGGGTAACAGAACCTAGGATTTCTGGCTCCCAAGCCCTTGCCAGACCATGGAGGTTTGAGGTCTATCCCATTCAAGATGGAAACCCTCAGTCAGTTCTGGTCCCCAAGCACCAATCAAAACGCAGCACGCAAACACGGCAGGTTCCCCCTCCAAGGCCTGAGAGGGTATCCCAGAAGCCTCTGGGGCAACCCCTCATTTCCCAAAGAGAAGGGTGCATACCACTCATGTGACCTGGGGACGATGACTGGCTGGATTCCAAATGGGTGTGGTGATGTTTTATGATGGCTGGGTGGTCAAGAAGGCTGTCTTTGCTCCCCTGTGATGTGCTCCTCCTATTCTAGCCCCCCGCTTTCCCCCAGTTAGAAAAGACCCCTGTAGTTTGGGGAAACTTATTGCAGGAAACAAGGGGGGAGAGTGCTGTTGAGCTCATGCCCTGTTTGTGGGCTTGTCCACAGTATTTGGCTGGCCACAGGATACGGCAGCCAGATTCTTCTTACATTTGGAGAGTTTCTGTCCAATGTTCCCTTTTCCTTGGGGGGAAAAAGGAATCTTTTGCACTTTCTCCTACCCTCCCTCCTTCCTCACCCCCTTTTAAAGCGCTGAAAAAGAACAGGCTTCCCCTCTTTTAACCGTCTATCATGCCTGCAGTTTACGTACCTGCGCAGCTCAGTGTAAATGGGCAAAACCTCTGGATGGCAGACAAAGGCAAATGCCAGGATGGGGATGGCGTAGGCCGTCTGTGAAAGGAGAGGGAGTATAAATCAATTCTCTGCTCCACTTGCCACATCTGAAACCCAGGACTTCCAGCATAACCTTTCTGCTTTTTTTTTTAAAGGAAGGGCAGAATGCGTCTTGCTCCAATAGCAGTTTCAATGCACAATGCTTGGTGCTACCAGAGCTGCAAAGACTCTTGCACTGCAGTTTCCAAGCACCCAACAACTAGCTGGCTCTCAAGCACTTTGGTTAAGCTCTGTGCATTGGACTTTGGCTCACGAATTCACACTCACCCATTTATCTTCATACAGTGCAGTGCAAATGGGGCTCACTTTCTCACATGCAGCGTGGAAATGGCAGCTGATTGGGCTGATGGAACAGCAACACAAACCTCTACTTTGCCTGCCCAACTGGCTGTCAGGTAAGCAACACAAACCCTATCCTTGCTTTGCCATTCTGACTGACTTCTATACAGCGGTACCTTGGGTTACAAACACCTCGGGTTACAAACACTTCGGGTTACAGACTCCGCTAACCCAGAAGTAGTACCTCAGGTTAAGAATTTACCTCAGGATGAGAACAGAAATTGTGTGGCAGTAGCAGGAGGCCCCATTAGCTAAAGTGGTATCTCAGGTTAAGAACGGACCTCTGGAACGAATTAAGTTCGTAACCAGAGGTACCACTGTACTGGCAAGGATGTGACATGTGTAAGCCAATTGGACTGGAATCAGAGGCCTGATGAGCCGTATTTGGTCTGGGGAGGGGAGGTTTCTACGCCTGCTATTAAACAACGCTAAAATGAATTGAATTATTTTTGGGATCTATTACTTCTTACTATTATTATTATTATTAAACATACTGGGGCAATGAAAACGAGAGCTACAAATTCAGAAGTCAGCTACTGGCAAAACTGAAAAGGAATGGCAAACATTGATGTCAATGCCATGTTTAAATTTCCAAAATGGAAGGTGTATATTTACACATTTTTCTGTCCTCTTTCCCTTCCTGTGCCTTACCATTATAGTAAGGTTTTGACACTGGGGCATCATACTAGAGTCTGGCCATCCTTTGCTTCACAACTGGTATATGAGAATTCATGGCAATCTCTGCAGATTGAATCTTTCTAAAAGTGAGTAGATAAATTACCATTCTAGCGCATCAAATGCATTCATCTGCATCCATGAACTTCACAGTGGCTTCTTCACTATTATAGCATTACGGGAATTAATTATAGCAAAGGCTGTTCTGATACTACCTGAGAAGTTCGTCCCTAAATATGAAACCTGTTCCTGAAGTTTATATTTACAGAGTGACTTTTTTTAAACTGCTCAGTCAATTATGCAGGGAAAATTCAGCAGGTCCCAGTTCAGTAGGTCCATACCAGGAATTGGCAGCCTGTGACCTTAGGGTCACATAACGAAGAGTGGGCAAAATGAGTGCCAGAGGAGTGGCAGAAAAGGAGGCTCTCCACCCATTTTTTGCACCAATCCTGCCCACCACTAGTATGCCACCCCTGAGGAGAAGTGGCCCTTCATGGAAAAGGTTGCTCATTCCTGGTTTAAAGTACCTTGATATGTTTTATGAGTAAAAGTAATCCTAGCTTCATTCCAGAATTACAGTATCTGATGTTTACATAAACATTTTGGAAATAGAATTGTCAGGGGTTGGCTTCGCAATTTCTCAAACTTTTTGGAGTCCTCTGTCCATAGGAAGCCCAAGTCAGCCAGTAGTTTTTACTCAAGTTTGCTTGGCATTCTTCTTCCTCACTTACTGGAAAGTTAAATGTTTTCCTTGTATTTCTGAAGTAAAAGGTAAAAGGGTAAAGGACCCCTGGACAGTTAAATCCAGTCAATGGCGACTATGGGGTTGCGGCGCTCAACTCGCTTTCAGGCTGAGGGAGCCGGCGTTTGCCCACAGACAGCTTTTCCAGGTCATGAAGCCAGCATGACTAAACCGCTTCTGGCGCAATGGGACACCGTAACAGAAACCAGAGCACACAGAAACACTGTTTACCTTCCTGGCGCAGTGGTACCCATTCATCTGCTTGCACTGGCATGCTTTCGAACTGCTAGGTTGGCAGGAGCCAAGACAGGGCAACGGGAGCTCACCCCGTCGCAGGGATTCGAACTGCCACATTCTGATCAGCAAGCCCAAGAGCAGAGGTAGGCAATCTAAGGGCTGCGGGCCAGTTCCGGCCCCAATGGGTTCTGGATCTGGCCCGCAGATGGTCCAGAAATCATCACATGGTTCTGATTCATATCGTTCGGAAATCGCTTCTGCACATCCCAGACACCGAAAATTACTTCTGCGCAGGCGCGGTTTTCGGCATCTGGGCATGCGCAGAAGCAATTTCCAGCGCCGTGGACATGTGCAGATGTGATTTCTGGCTTCATGCTGCGCCAGCCCGGCCCACGGACGATCTCCATGGGAGTGATCCGGCCCATGCCCGGTATGCCTTGCCGACCTCTGCCCAAGAGGCTCAGTTGTTTAGACCACAGCACCATCCGCGTCCCTGCTTGACCCACGTCTGAAGTATGTGCACACACACACGGGTTATCAGATCTCCCATAAAAACCTACAAGTTCACTTCTAAGCTCCTCATTTGATGCAGTTTCTCTATGCCTTGCAGCCACGTTTTTAAAATAACTTTTTTACTCAAAATTAAAACAAATCATATTATCCAGAAACGTATCATCCTTATTCACCCCCATTTTTACACCCTCCCCCCACAGAACTCACCCACCCCCACCTCCCGACTTCCCTCAGTTCCAGTCTTTGATTTCTCTAAAAATGCTGTTTTCTGCATGTTACACAGTTGTACAGATCCTCAAACTATTTAGCTGATTATTATCAAAAAAAAGTTTGTGAATCTTTATTCAAAACCAGCCAAGGAGTCCAGTTCGCTTTGTTGCGTCTTCAAATACTTTGTAAAGGGTTCCCATTCATCTTTAAAGTCACAGTTATCCTTGTCCCGTAGCTTGTATGTCAACCTTGCAGCCACTTTTTAAGCCCTTACATGTCCCCCAGAATCCTTTTCAGGATCCTTCTGACTAACCTGGGAGTTGACAGTGAAGACTTCAGGAGCACAGACATCATCATCAGACCCCAAAGTGCCATTGTTCCCATTATAGTAGACGGGGGGCTTTTCAGAGTGCGTCCCATTGAGGGGGCAGGGAATCTCAAATTTCTTGTAGATCACCTTTAAGGCGGGAATGAAAACGGATGTTGAATACCAAGCTTGGAAAAGGAGCAGGGAGTGGGGGGAGAAGCTGCCCCAAAATTCATTTCCCCGTTAAGTACTAGGAGCCCTGGACACCTGGCAGCTTATAAAGGAAACACAATTCTCCAGGTGGGAGAAGCCGGCGCTTCTGAAAATTCCCATCAACTCACCGAGATGAGGAAGAAACACATACAGGTGAGGGAGAGCCCACTGGTGTAACCAAGATAACCTGTGAGGAGAAGGAGGGAGAGAGAGAGAGAAAGAGAGAGAGAGAGAGCACATCAAGCTTCCACATAGAGTAAATGATAACAAGGATTAGAACAGGTCCCCTGTTCAGTTCTCTTCAACCGGCTTGTAAACAACGCCATTTCTTGCTCACCATGTTATCTCCATACCTAAGGCCCGGGGGCTGGATGCGGCCCATTCTCCTTCTCAATCCGGCTCACGGACAGTCCGGGAATCAGCGTGTTTTTACATGAGTAGAATGTGTCCTTTGATTTAAAATGCATCTCTGGATTATTTGTGGGGCCTGCCTGGTGTTTTTACATGAGCAGAATGTGTGCTTTTATTTAAAATGCATCTCTGGGTTATTTGTGGGGCATAGGAATTCATTCATATTTTTTTTCAAAATACAGTCTGGCCCACCACATGGTCTGAGGGACGGTGGACCGGCTCACAGCTGAAAAAGGTTGCTGACTCCTGCTCCATGCCAACAAAAACAGCACCTGTTGGACCTCTCTGCCTATTATTCTGCTAAAAGGCACAAGAGCCCTGATCACAAACAAACAAACAAACAAACAAACAAACAAACAGGGTTAGGGCTGGGGGGAATACTTGAAATTAAAATTTCTGCAGTTTTGCTGGACTAGGAAGCACATTTAGGCCGCCCTATAGAGGGGAAGTTGGGGGGATAGGGTGAACATATTGACTGGGTGCTTCCAAAACACCACTATTTTGTGACGGGGTTCAATTGTGTACCAACAAATTCAGGTTGCACAACTGAAGGTCAATAGGCACTGTTACAAAGCAAACCCGCTTCCCCTAAAAGAATCAATACTTTTTTGCAATAAGGAAAAGTGACAGGAAAATGCACTGGATAGCGTGAGATAACGCTTGCCCGACTTCCACGTAAACAAATCAGAACCAAGTGTTACATGAAAAGCTATTGCTGTCTAACCTCTCTGCAAACTTTGCGCCAACAAACCAGAATGAATACTCCATAAATAGACTGACTGGAGGGGACTGCTGTGATTCACATGGGCAGAAGGCTGCTTGCAGTGGAGACAGTGGCTTCCTTAAAAAATATTTATTACTTGATCAAGAAAGGGTGTGTGTGTTGTTTTACTGCTGTCTGTGAAAGGACCCTCTTAATGGTGGCCACGGACCACCCTATCTTCATTCCAGGAACATTCTGGGAGCACAGAGGTAAGTGGCAACCTACTCTAGAAGTAAACTTTGACACCTATTTATTTACTTCAAATAAATTTCTTAAGACTGGCCCAACCCCCTGCAACAGGACATACAGATTCTTCTTCACCCGCAACATTTCCCATGGGCATGCAAGAATACAGGGAGAAGTCATTCCCCAGAGGAAGTAGCAGGTTTGACCGTACAGTGTGAGAACAGGATGCTACTCATATGACGCCAAAGCTGATTCCCTCCAGCAGAGGGCGGGAGAGACACAAACAACACACAACATTGCCTTCAACTCTCAGGGAAGAAGGAAGGAAATGTTCACTGCAGTGACACACACAGGGCCGTCTTTAGCATACGCGCCGCTGGGGTGCAAAGATCTGCCCAGCACCCCCAAATTTAGTTTAGCCCCCAAATTAAACATTATTTTGACTCACCCGCCGGAGCGCCACTTGCAATCATGCACGCTGCCATTGCCGCCTATCGTCTGCCCAATCAGCGGAAGCAGCCACCTGTCACTCACAATTGCCGCAGCGGCAGCCAATACACAGCAGACATTGCCGCAGTCACCAATCGCCCACCAGGTAGATAGTTAAGAGCTTAGGCGGCTTCAGTGGCAGGTGCCTGGCGCCCCCCAGAATTCGGCGCCCAGGTGCCCCGCACCCCTGGGTAAAGACGGCTCTGCACACACACACACACACACACACACACACACACACACACACCGTGGCTGGGCCATTGCTTATCCAAGTGTACCCAAGCAAACAGCACGGACAGATGCTCTTCATCACTTACCCAAATGTTTCATCATAGCCAGGGGCAGGATGACACCAACGCTGACAACGATGATCAAGACATTCCCGTTCATGTACCACTCGCTGAAAACAAACAATATCAAGGTCACAACAGCCAATGGATGCTATGTTTCCCCCCTCAGGTGAACAGAGCCAGAAGTAAACAGGACTCCTGTCCTTCAATTCCAAGAGGGAATTCAGGCAGCTTTTCTCGCCTTTGTGCAATGAGCTTGAATTCCCCCTTCTGCACAGTGGCTGGAAAGCACAGGGTCTGGGTTCTCCTTGGCATTTGCTCACTCAATCCTGTCCCCTCCATTAAGTCTATATGGATATTAATGAGCAAGAACAACCAGCAGAATACTTCCGAGACAGGAAGCCATGTTATGTGTGCTGTAACAAAAAGCAACAAACACACCTGGAACCCTCAAGGTCTAGCAGCTTTTAAAAACTGTTGGAAAGCTGGTGTCCATGTCATCAGAAAGCTTGTGCCCATGGCAAATGCCTTTTAAAGTTACTTCTGCTGAAACAGACTCAGGTTTGCCATTCCCTGCTACTGCAATGTGCTCTGCGTGGGGCTTCCCTTGGGATGGATCTAGTAGCCGCAGATAATGCAGAATTTTGCAGCTGGGCGGCTGAGAGGAGCCACTGGGCATGCACACCTTACACCAGCACTGAGGATGTGCACTGGTTGTCAGTCAGCTACCGGGTCACGTTGAAGGTCTTGTTGACACACAAAGCTCTGAACAACTCAGGTCCCTGAAAGATCACCTGTCTAGTAAGCCTTTGCGGCATCACACCCTACAAAATATCATAGGGCGATGGCCCAAAACAGGCACTTTGTTATTGCCCCTGCACTGTGGAATGTGCTTCCCTCTGCCATACAGGGGGCTTCATATGTCTTGGGAATAATTATCTTCTGCCCAGGCTTTCTCTGACCCATGAGATCAGACCCTGTTTTCCATCCTCTGGATTTCTGTTTCATTGATTTTTTTGCATGTTTTTATGTGTATCTATATTGTGGTTTTAACCGTTTTAAGATGTATTTCTATTTTATTTTTTAATGGTATATAGATTGTTTTTAGACTGCACTTCTTAACTAGGCAGTTTATAAGTTATCTTGGGTACCAAATGCTAGGAAAGGCCCTCTGCCAGAAACTGGGAGATCCAGCAGCTCTCAAGACGAGATGGAACAGCGCTGGATGAACCAGGCTGTATAAGGGAGCCTCAACAGAATATTGATAGCTTTAATTTTTAGTTTTCAAAAACAAACTTTCCTAACCCCAGTGACTCTAAGTGGAGGCATGAGAATAAAAAACCACAAAACGTCTTCTAGACCAGGGGACTACCCTGAGACAGCATTTTGCGGGAAGTGAATTTAACTGTACACAGTGACCACCCCCATCCCCTTTTAGTCACTCCACATAATCAGCCAAAATACAGTCATACCTCGGGTTGAAGTAGCTTCAAGTTAAGTATTTTCGGATTGCACTCCACGGCGACCCGGAAGTAATGGAGCTTGTTATTTCCGGGTTTCACCGCTCGCGCATGCGCAGATGCTCAAAATGACATCACGCGCATGCACAGAAGTAGCGAAATATGACCCATGCACGCACAGACACGCAGATGCGTCTTACGTTTACTTCAGGATGCGAACGGGGCTCCGGAACAGATCCCATTCGTATCCGGAGGTACCACTATACAGTGGTACCTCGGGTTACAGACGCTTCAGTTTACAGACGCTTCAGGTTACAGACTCCGCTAACCCAGAAATAGTACCTTTGGTTAAGAACTTTGCTTCAGGATGAGAACAGAAATTGTGCTCTGGCGGCGCAGTGGCAGCAGGAGGCCCCATTAGCAAAACTGGTGCTTCAGGTTAAGAATAGTTTCAGGTTAAGAACGGACCTCCGGAACGAATTAAGTTCTTAACCCGAGATACCACTGTATAGGTGTAGCTTTTCTTTTCCTTATGAGTGAAATGGAAGGCAAGTTTTCTTCTGCCATGCTCCGTGAAGCCCACCAAGGACCCTCCTAGCTTCCAGGGCTACATTCAGCCGGCACAATGGACACCAGAACTCTGTAACTTGGCACCATCTTTTCTATATCTATCTTTTCAATAGCCAGTGTGGCAAAATGGTTAAAGTGTTGGACTAGGAGCTGGGGGAGACCAGGGTTCGAATCCCCACTCAGCCATGAAGTTCAATGGGTCACAATCTCGCAGCCTAACCTACCTCACAGGGTTTTTGTTAGGATAAAATTGGGGGTGGGGGGGAGAAGAACCATGTACACCACCTTGAGACTGTTAGAAGAAAAGGGTGGTCTATAAAATATAGTAAGTAAATAATATTTATTCAACTAATGGGCCCACTTTCTCCAACAGTAGCAGCCCTGGGCCTCAAGACTGACTGAGCAAGATTCTCCCTCACAGAAACATAGCATTTTGATTTACTGTTTTTAACAGCTGGGAGTGAGAGGTTCAAACAACATGTTACACAACACAGCTATGTGAAACATTAGCCAGAGGTTCCTTTGCTACGAGGCAGCCTTGGGGACGGGACGGGGGGCTGATTTTTGGTGCAGTAGCGGCAGGGAACGGAGGGGCGCTTAACCTTCTTTCTGGTCACTTTCGTCCGCAAACACTCCTTTTCCAGCCACTTTTTCTCCTTCCCTTTATCTAACTCTGGACTGGATAATGTTACAAGGCAGCTGTGTTTCGATGTGGCAGTTTGGCCCCAGGTTCAAAGCGAACATCAAGTGCAGGTGTCAGGGGGCAGGTTGTAATTCACTGGGGGGGGATGTGCCCTATGCATTTCTGCTTGAGGGGGGTTGGGTCCTCCAATTCAGGACACTGCTGAGGAACGGCTGGGGGCAGCAAGGCCCCAGAAACTGCTCAGGGAAGGCATGTGAAGAGGGCAGCAAGCCCCACGCTGGGAGCCATTTATAGAAGGAAAATGGAGCCAATAAAGGCCAGCTGCTTCCCTCCATAAAACAGCTCCGAAGGCCTCACAGCAGAACTAGCTTGAAGGGAAGGGCCAAGATTGGGGGGGGGGAGAGAGAGAGAGAAGGGGAAGAATCCTGATCCACTTTCATCGAGGGTCACAGTGGTCCTACGATGGCTCCAGAGGGAAGGTCAATGCGGGTTCACATCCTTAAAATAACCATGGATGTGATTGGGTGCTGCCCCCAAGTTGACTCTGAGGTGAAACTACTGGGTGTTCTCACTGGCTCAAAAACGGATTTTAATTTAAAAATCTGTTGGCCATCGTTAAATAAAATAAAAACAACTGTTAGTAAGTTGAAATCACACAAAAAACCTCCTGTAGAATAAGTCGAGGAATGCGTCCAGGCAGGGCCAGGGAACCCTGGGGTGACCTTCCAGGACTCCAACTCCCAACAGCCCCCACCAGCAGAGCCAGTGGCTAGGGATGCTGGGAATTCTAGTCCAACTATATCTATAGGGCTGCATGTTCCCTATGTCCACACTAGGGGTTGTGGAAAAGGGTGCTAATTGCTATAGTAGTACTTAGGGGTCAAGTCTGGTTGTCCTCAACATGGTGCCTATAGCAGTAATGATGCCCAGGAAGGGAGGGAGGGAGGAAGAGAAGGAAAGAAGGAAGGAACTGAAGACCGTGTGTGTGTGTGTGTGTGTGTGTGTGTGTGTGTGTGTGTGTTTCCTCTTCCTCTGGGAGTTTGAGCTATTGTTGTTGTTTATTCCCCTCTCTTCCTTGACAACAGCGGGGTGGGGGGAGTGTTGGTGTTTGGTCCCCCTCCTAGCAAGGGTTCTTCTGTATATACCTGAAGAAGTGAGAAGTGAAGTTACAGGGAACCAGGCAGAGGGCCTTCTCAGTGGTGGCACCCGCCCTGTGGAATGCCCTCCCATCAGATGTCAAAGAAATAAACAACTATCTGACTTTTAGAAGACATCTGAAGGCAGCCCTGCTGAGGGAAGTTTTTAATGTTTGAAGTTTTATTCTGTTTTTAATGCTCTGTTGAAAGCAGCCCGGATGGGTGGGGTATAATAAATCATCACCATCATTTGTTGTTGTTTTCCCCTCCACTCTGGAAGTTTGTGCAGGGGTGGACTTTGGCAACATTTTGCAAAATGGCGCCCTGAGCAAGACCAAAATTTGGCACCCTCAAATGGATCTAGCCTCAATTTGGTGTCCCTCAGCTTGGCACCCCATGTGGGGCAACCACCCACACCACCCTAAACCCGGAACTGGTTTGTGTTTGTTGTTGCCCTTCCTCAGCCCTGGGGCTCTGATCCTTCCCACCCAAACACCCACGTTCTGTTTCTTGGTTTGCCATCCCATTTCCCCCTGCCAGCCATACTTCGTTCTGGGGTCTGTTTGCTTGCTTTCCAACCTCCTTCTCTCTGGGTGACAGATGTTTTTGTCGCATTCACACCCCTCTCCACACACACACACCCTGCCTTGGAAAGATATGGACTCTGTGCATTTTCCCTTTTTCCTGCTCCCAGCCAGGCTGCCTCCCTCTCAGCATCTACAAAACAACCCCCCACACATTGTGAGCAAGCAGGGGAGGGGGCAGCAAATCGTAGCAGAACACACTTCCACAGCCCACCACAGGCATTTTGTGGCCTGCCGTGGCAACCATTTTGTTGCCGTGCTCACAGTTCTTTTTGAAAATGCCAAAAGCGCTCAGAAAGGTTGCAGATGATCTGGGTTAAGCAAGATCAAGTGAGGCCCTACTAAGTCACCTTCTATTTCTTTTTGGATTAAATTTGTACACTGAGTGTGGTCAGTGACCCTTCCTAATTTTTATTTAAAAAGAAAACAGAAACAACAGAGGGGGAAAGGTCAGTACAGGACTGAGAATTGAAGTGGAGGTTGTTTTGCTTACCCGTTGTCCCCTGACAGCCCTAAGAAAGTTTGGATCACGAGTGGCAGCTCAGATTTAACGATAAACAGGTAGCTCGACATTGCTGTGAAAAGAAAAAGCTGTCAGGAGGATTTCCCTTCTTGAGCAATCAGCCGGGACGCAGGACAGAATTTTCCCACCATTTCGCATACGAGCCAAATCAGGTAGCAGGCATGATGCGGAATTCATGAGAAAACCGCCAGAGTTTCGGCACCCTATACTGTTCTTTGCACACACATCCTCTCCTGCTAGCAGTAATACAGGATAAATTTGGCACAGACAAATGGACTAAACGTTCAGGGCAGTATCCAGGTAACATGCCCTGTAAGCGCAAGGATTTCCACTTGCGCAAGGAGACCTTCTCCTCCTCTAATCACCCTGTGCAAGCCCCACACCCTCCCAAATCTTCTCCGAAGGGTTGGGGGAACCCCTGGAGCAGTTTGGGGGGCTGCATGGAGGGGGAGAGCAGGAGGAAGTTCTACTGCACTAACAGAAATGAATGGATGGGATGCTTCTTGCCATTATGTTGGGAGACAATCAATAATGCCTACAGGTTGTGGAGCACCAGACTTGGGGGGGGTGTCGGGTGGGCTTTGTGTTACCGTGACAGATTGTTTCTTAGCCTCACAGAACATCTATGGGTCAGAGCAAGCCCTTACCTCCTATGTTGTGTATTGAGATTATCACAGCTGCAACCACTTTGCCCCCGTGGCCAAAAGCCCGGAGTCCCAGCTGTTCGTAGGCTCTAATTCCTAGATGAAAAAGAGAGATGCAGATTGTTGTTGTTATTGGTTTTTTTTACAAATGGCTAGGAAATCACCTTACTTGTAACCCATGGCTCCCGGTTTGTGTCACCGCTCCTCCAGTTCAGCCACCTCCCCTCTATTTACCAGTGAAGCTTCTCCCATCATGAACATCGCCACTCCCCACTCGAGCTCTCACGGGACATTCCCTATCCTGCCTAGTCAGGAAAGTGTGCGATTCTACGTTAAGGCAGTGAAAGGAGGCCCAAACATGCTCTTCAGGCATAGCTTGCCTGGTCACAGCTGACACAAAACACTACAGAGATCCAACTCAATTGCAAATGCCAACTCACCTCATGCCTCAATCATTTTAAAAACCAGGAATCTGGGCACTTTGGAAGCTGCAGGTGGCAGAAGTTGTGCAAGAGAGGCTGAGGAGAACGTTTCAAGCATGGGTTTATCTGCCATGGCTTGTCAGATTTGGCAAGTGTTGGTCCTGTTCCAAAAGCCTTCAAAGCCTCTTCAGCCAGAGGCAGAACTGAGCCTTGGTGAAGACTTGACGTTTTTATCCCCAAAAAAGTTTTTGATTGAGTTTTCACTGAAATGAGGTTGCATTTTAATGTTTTAATGTTGTATTTTAATCTTGTTTTTATGCTCTATTTCAATCAATTGTTTTTATTTGGTGTTAGCAGCCCTGAGCCCGGTCTTGGCTGGGGAGGGCGGGGTATAAATAAAAATTAGTAGTAGTAGTAGTATTAAAAATAAAGATCTGTGCACTCACACATACAGCGTGTCATTGAAACCCTTCTTGAACCAATTCCAATTCTCTAAAGGCACTGTCTGACTCCAGACAGAGGAATGAAGTTTCCTGCTCCCCACGGCCAGAACACCTTTGATTTGTGCCTCTTGGGACAAGTACAGACGGCATCCGAGGAGCAGCGAAGGGCGTCTACCGCTGCCCACAACTTACCCACAACGCCAGCGCATTTCAGCAGCAGGTGGATGGAGTAGGAGGACAGCAAAGCAATGCAGATCAGAAGCACCCTAGTGAAGAGATGGACAAAAGCAAGCATCAGCCACACCACTCTTGTCCCAGGGGCAGGGCCTGCCAACCCCCAAGCTTCAAATCCAAACCTAACTCCCTCCCTTCCCACAGCCAGGCACAGAATCCCAGAGGCCACAGAGTCCTATCAAACCTCAGACAAGGGCAGTCCAACTTTTCATACCAAGTGGGCTACAAGTGTAGTTTGATGTGGAACTTGTGAGCTGCACACTTGTCTGGTTGGGAAGACAGGGAGCAAGGCCGACATTTGTCCTAGAGCCCCCCACCTTTTCCCCAAAGCTGTGAGAGCGCTAAGTAGGCTAGAGGTTCTAGGACCCTGGCAAAGCTTCATGTCTCCTTCCCAACGCCTCACTGACCCAGATGTGGGAAGCCAGGGCAAGGACTGGGGAAGCGGGGAAATCAAATGTTGGCGAGGGCAGCCAAAAAAGACATTGAGGGCCGGATGCGGACCGAGGGCCATGTGGTGGACCGCCCTGCTCTAGGCAGGACATCTCCTTCGCATGCCGAAGGTCCTGGGTTCCATCGCTGGCATCTCAGGTGCCTGAAAGCGTGGACAGCCGCTGCCAGTTCCTGCAAATGCTACCAAGCTAGATGATCTGGCTCTGTGTTGGGTAGTTTCCTCTGCTCCTACGAGCCCCCGTTTGGGAATTTGCTGCTCTGCTGCTGCTCAGCTATGCTCCCCAGCTCTGTGCGTGCTGCCCTGCCAATGGCCTCTGCCCTTGGGTCGGATGAGTGGGGCGCGTTCCCACCCGCTTCCTTCTCCCCAGGGCTTTGAAACCTCCCTGGCCGGTGTGCCAGGCAGGGGCACTCACACAAAAAGGACAATCCCTGTGTTCCTCATGGCGTAGGCCAGGCCCAGGATGCCGCTGCCCATGATGGCGTTGCTCAGGTTGAAGACCGACATCCCAAAGGACGTCTTTCCCTCAAACTGCAAGTCAGAGGGGGAAGGAAGAGTCAAAAATCAGGTCAGGGAAAAATGGTGGGGCACACGCAACACAAGCAAAGGGTTTCGCTTCTGTGGAGGGGGAGAGACCGTGTTGTGGATAATGCATTGTTAACAACAACAACAAAGCACAGCAGGGAAAGGTAGCCATACAACTTGCTGGACTACAGCTCCCATCATCCTTGACTGTTGGTTATGGTGGCTGGGGCTGATGGGAGTTGGGAGTCTAGCAATATCTGCAGGGCCACAGGTTCCCCACTCCTGACGTAAAGGGACTGGCGCCTATGACAGAGTCTAGGAGCCAGGAAGAAAAAGGAACTTGGAGAACATGATGTTCTTGCTGGTGGTTGGGTCAGGGGTGGGAGTCTTGGCTAGTAGGAGCAATGTGGGAGGCAAGAAGAAGAAAAAGAAGAGTTTGGATTTGATATCCCGCTTTATCACTACCCGAAGGAGTCTCAAAGCGGCTAACATTCTCCTTTCCCTTCCTCCCCCACAACAAACAAACAGTGGGGTGAATGGGGCTGAGAGACTTCAGAGAAGTGTGACTAGCCCAAGGTCACCCAGAAGCTGCATGTGGAGGAGCGGAGACGCGAACCCGGTTCACCAAATTACGAGTCTACCGCTCTTAACTACTATACCGCACAGGTGTAGTGCAAACATTTAGACCAGCCTTCCTCAACCTGATGCCTTTCCGCTGTTGAAGGACTACAGAGCCCATCATCCATAATCGCTGGCCAGAATAACGGGCAGTTGGGGGTTGGAGACTAGGGGAAAACCTGGAGGGTTGCTGACTGGGAAGCTCCTCAATTCAGACTATGGAGCTGGGAGATGCAGGGGCTCCTCTGCTCAGGCCTCGGAGCATCTGGAGCAGATTGGGCTAGTAAAAGTTTCTTGAAAGGCAGAATAAGGAAGGGGGGCAGGAGGGGGCTTTAAACTGGCAGGACGGTTTTGAAGCGCAAAGTATGAGAAGGAGAGACAACAGTAGGACTGGCAGTCAGCTTCTAGGAGAAGAATGGCCAGAGTTCAGAAAAGACAGGTCTAACTCTTTGACATGGAAACTCAACTTTAGCATCCAACAGATACTGAACCAACCACTGTAGTCAGATTCAGTGGGACTGGCATCCTCCAGTGAAAAATTATGGCTGTAGGGTCTGGTTATCTGCTGGGTGCGTAGTTTGGCCCTCTGGGTTTGATGCCTCTTTTCTTAAAGATATTATAATTATAATAATACTCTAAAGAGACTTTTTAAAAGGGGACAAAATGGCACAGACATCACCGGGGCCTGCCCACCCATGAGGCAAGCTGAGGGGACTGCCTCAGGCAGCAGCATCCATAGGAGCAGCATTTCCGACCTCCAAGAAAGGCATGGTGGCATCAATGGCTGAAGTAAACATGTTGGAGAGCGGATCCGCTGCCTCCTTGGCAGCCCTCCCCCCAATGTGGGCTCTTGGCAAATAGGAGGCACCGATGGTCTCCTCCCATTCCTAGGGAGGAATGGGGGGGCTGCCCTCTGGAGTCTCCTGGGTTCTGTACCCACCCAGTGTGATTCAGAGCAGTGTGATTCAGAGCCCTTGCCACACACACCACTGCCTTTGATTCCCACTTCAACCACCAGGGAAGGTTGGTTTGACCCCCCCCCTTTTGTGTCCAATGTAAATCTTCACTCCCCCTTTGCTCCCAGGTTGGGGGTGCACCATTTTGTGGCCTCAGGTGTCAAACCGTCTTGGGCCGGCCCTGCGCATTACAGCAGGGACCAGTGTGCTGCCATTTACACCACAGATGAAATTCAACAGGAGCCCCCCAACACTGCTGCCTGCCCCCACCTACTATGCCTACAATAGATGCACTGTGCTACTGGAGGGGGGGGCACAGAGGCAGAATGCCATTTCCCCATGTGCAAAATAAAGTAGACTCTGCATGGGAAATTGCACAATCCTGCTCCAGATGCACAAGCTGCATGGTATTTGTCTGCTGCTTGAAAGTTTATTTTTTGGGGTGGAAAAAAAATTATGATATTGAGATGTACAGGACTTGATGAACTGTTTGAGGGAAAAGCTCTGTTCCGATAAGCGAGACTGGATGCCAAGCTAAGACCAAGCAGCCCCTATGGAAGGAAAAGCTTTGGCCAAAGAAGATCAAGAAGAAGATTGGCAAAATAAATTACTGAACTATGCAGGGCTATTTATTACAAAAAATGGCAATTGTTCAATGCATATTTTTTAAGCTTTGTGTACAGATTTTTACATTAGTATAACTTTTAAAAGTCACTTGTAATAAGATGAAGAAGGTTTTAAAATTGGATTGTTAAGTATATAAGCTTCTATGGACGTGCATAAACAAGTACCGTACATTATAATGGAACCAAGAGGGGGAGTGGAGGGAAGTCGACTAAAGATTTATGGTTTAATTTGGTTATGAATTTTTTCTTTTCTGTTTTTTTGTTTTGCTACTTTTGGAAAACCAATAAATTGTTATAAAAAAATAAAAATAAATTATTTTTGAATAGGTTCCTGTTGGTCGTGAGCCTGGAGCCTGGAATCCAATGTAATGGATATAAATATGCTTATGTGCCCACAGTAAGCATCATTAATAGGAAATGGGCCACACAGAATCAGCAGAAATTAAAAAGGAAGCAAGAGAATGAAGGGAGAAACTGTGGACAATGATAAAGACGGAATCTCAAAGGAGGAACTGGCTGCCTTGTCTGGGTGCAGCTCTTCCTACTGGGATGTGCCACTGGAGACTGACTGGAGGGGTGCAATCACAATGCTTGAATGCTTCCCTAATATAATAAAATCCTTCCACATATAACGCTAGCATGTTGGGGAGAACAGCTCTTGTGGCTAGCCTCCTCTAGGCCATGCTGGTTTTCTGTTGGCATGAACTGGTTCAAATGGGAGATCCTTCAATGCAGCCTCCCCACCTGCCGTCTGAACGGAATGGCACCATCCAGGAAAAGCGATGGCATGCGATTCTCCTGGTGGCTGCTTCAGCTCTGAAGTGGCCAAAAGGTGCATCTGGCAGAAATGAGGGCAGGAGGAAAGATGAGGAAAGCAAAGGTTGCAACATCGGTTGGCCATGCACAGAGCCCCTTGCCAACCCCATAAATTCTGAGTACGGAGGATCGTCCTATATATGGTTAGGGAGAGGGCATGTGGACTGTTAGACACTGGAGTTCAAAGAAAGCAGATATCCTGTACATTGGGACCTCTTAAGAATGGATGTCAATAGTCTCAGTTTCTACCCAGGGTGAGATGAGAATATCTGGGCTCTACGGCCACCTACGTCAGTGAATTGGTTCAGTTTCTTGCTGGCAATATGGGGCAGGAACTCCTCTTCCTCAGTCAAAGCACGCTCTTCTTCCTCATAGCTGGAAGGGAAAGAAACACAGAATCAGGGCAATGGACGCAGCCCCAGAATTGGGCATCAGCAAGAACCCCAGGTGCTAAGCCTGCAAAATGGCTCTGTCCAAAACAAATGCACTCACATTTTGTGTGTATGCGCCCCACCCCCGGGTGCTCTGTTCTGACAGCTCAGCAAGCCAGTCAATTCCCCCCATCAAATACTGTCACCAGTTGATTTCCTGATGTTTGGCTGCAGTGAAGGAGAATCTAACATCCCAGCGAGGAAGGGTCATAGCTCAGAAGGGCCCGGGTTCAATCCCAGGCACCGCCAGGTAGGGCTGAGAAAGAGACCCCTTCCTCAACCTCTGCCAGTCAGTGTAGACCATACTGGGCTATATCAGGCAATCTCACTCGCTGGATCATCACCTTGCTGTGGTGAGTGGGCTTGCATGTTCCTAAAACCCTTGTGAGCGAAGCCATCGGGAGTCTCGTACTCCCAGCAGGGTCACCCAAGGCGGTAAGGTCAAAAGGAAGGAGCTAGACAAAGAATGATCCAAGAAGTCCTCAATGGCAGAACAGGCGGATGATAACAAGCGGTATGTTACAATGGCTGTGAAGGCGGTTGAAGGCTGCAGCAGATAAGAATCTACCGGTCATCGTGATACTCATGCCATCGGAATAGAGCATGGGTAGGCAAACTAAGGCCCAGGGGCTGGATCCGGCCCAATCACCTTCTCAATCTGGCCTGCGGACGGTCCAGGAATCAGCGCGTTTTTACATGAGTAGAATGTTGTCTTTTTTATTTCAAATGCATCTCTGGGTTATTTGTGGAGCCTGCTTGGTGTTTCTACATGAACAGAATGTGTGCTTTTATTTAAAATGCAACTCTGGGTTATTTGTGGGGCATAGGAATTTGTTCATTCCGCCCCCCCAAAAAAATATAGTCCGTCCCCCCACAATGTCTGAGGGACAGTGGACCGGCCCCCTGCTGAAAAAGTTTGCTGACCGTTGGAATAGAGCCTTACTGCAAAGACTTTGTATTGGTCAGCATGCACTGATCTACACACATAAAACAAATTCACACACAGGTGTCTTCCTAAAACCCATTTTATGGAAGACAATCTTACTCAGCTACGAGTGGTTACCAAAGAAGAAGATATGAGGCAATGGTCTGGCTCAGAGTAAGATTGCTTCCTGTGTTCCTATTCTGCTTGAAGAACCAATCTGCTGCCTACGGAGCACACCTTGCCTTTAAAAACTGGCCTTTGTTTCTTAATAGTCTCCGTTTCTTTGCTTCGTTTTGTTTCTTTTCTTTAATTGTGTAACTGCAGACCAGCCCTGGTGCTCCAGGATAAAAGCTGAAGAGAAAAATTGTTGAGTGAATCATCCACGTTCACACAAACCTCACCTGGCGTAATTAAAATGTGTCCGTTTTTCTTTTATGTGATTAATTACTACAAAAGCTATTTTCATTCTTTCACAACAACAGTTAATTAACTGCACAGTGTCAACTCAGAAGCAAGAACCAACAATTTCAGTGGTGCTTACTCTCAGGTTAAGCAAAGGATGGCAGCTTAATTTATTGCTGTCATCAGCCTAATTATCAAACCTGTTAATGATTAGGCTATCTTGCTTGTTATTGTTGCTCCAGCAGTGAAGGCTTTAAAAATGTGTGACCATCATTTGACAGCCTTGACACACCTGCAGAATTTTGACACATCAGTATGGAGGCTCTGAAAGAACGCATTAAAGGTAAAGGTAAAGGTACCCCTGCCCGTTCGGGCCAGTCTTGCCAGACTCTAGGGTTGTGCGCTCATCTCACTCTATAGGCCGGGAGCCAGCGCTGTCCGCAGACACTTTCGGGTCACGTGGCCAGCGTGACAAAGCTGCATCTGGCGAGCCAGCGCAGCACACGGAACGCCGTTTACCTTCCCGCTAGTAAGCGGTCCCTATTTATCTACTTGCACCCGGGGGTGCTTTCGAACTGCTAGGTTGGCAGGTGCTGGGACCGAACGACGGGAGCGCACCCCGCCGCAGGGATTCGAACCGCCGACCATGCGATCGGCAAGTCCTAGGCGCTGAGGTTTTACCCACAGCGCCACCCGCGTCCCTTAAAGAACGCATTAGTGACTAATAAATTATTTGCACAGCCCAAGTTTACATGAAGGGCAAATAATAGCTGGGATCTGAAGCTGCTCATGAAAGAGGGGGAAATCTGTCACTTCCCAATCGGCAGTGCCCCCCTCTTGGTGTTTTGTTGCTTAAATTAAAGGATAAGATGTGTTTCCACCCTCATTCCATGCAGAGAAGTCCAGGAGTTATATCTTACTTCAGAGGTGGTGATGGGACAGCATTTTCCACCACACCAGAGGGCTAGCTGAGCTCAGGGGACACAGGCCTTAAGGGACTCTCCAGAATCTGCTGCCTGAGGCAGACCCCTTCACTCGGTCTAGTGTAGGGCTGGCCTTGCCCCCTGCCCCATCACCCACACAAAGGGCACTCCAACCCCCAGAACCACTTTTTTCAGGAAGCAGGAGGAACAAAAGCCCCATTCTGTGCAACACTGTTCCATCCACAGAGGGAAGCCAAGAGCCAAGTCTTGGAAACTGCCACAATCCACACAAAATCAGGATATGATCCCAGTGCATTGATGGGACTTCAAACCTAATGCTTCCCATTATCCAACCTAAGAGTGTAAGAACAGCAATCACATGAAAGGTATGGACAATCCAGTCCCCTACCAGTGCTCTCCAGGTATTTTGGACAGTATTGGGTGGGGCTGCTGGGACTTGTAGTCCAAAACATCTGGAGGGCACCAGATTAGGGATGGCTGTGGTGCTCTTTCTCCAACCAGCCAGATGCTTTTGGAAAGCTTAAGCAGGACAAGAAAGCAACCGCCCTCCCTTATCATTCATCCCCAACATCTTGTCTTGAGACGCATAACACCTCTCGATACAGCTGCTCTCCCTACCCACTCAAATCCCCCCCTCTGATTTACTCTGATGTATTACAGTACAGAGGACTGCATCCAGCACTGCTGTCCTGCTCACCCAACACATTTCTTCTTGTGCAACAGGTTTTCCCCCTCCACTCCTTGGCGCTGCAGCCAGAGTTCAAAATTTGCCCCGGACATCTCCACCACCTGGAGGTGCATGCCTGGGCATCCTTGGATCTGGACTGTTTTCATGCACAATACCCCATCCAGTAGAATTTCATCCGTTCTATTTTATCTGCACAATCGGAACGAACTTCAGGAACCAAAAAGTTGTCTTGAAAAATGTGACGTTCCAGCTGCCCGGCCCCAAAATGGCAAATAGACATTCTGTTTTGGCAATTGTAACCCTGGTTTAAGGAGGCATTTGGCTCCTAGCTTATATATCTGAGTTAGAAACACTGCCTGAAGCCCCTTCACAGGCACCCGCCCCCAAATCTGTTCTCCAAACAGTTGGAGGACCCTCTGGAGCCAATCTGAGGAGGGGAAGTGCATAACACCCCCCTCAAGACTCACCCATCTTCCAGGACAGCAGCCTTGTCACTATCAGGCAAGGTCCCATTGAGCTTTTCGGTGCTTGCATCCTCTCCCATATTCTGTAGCTCCATCCTGGTGATCCTCTGTCAGGTGTGTGTGTGTGTGTGAAACTATCTGGGGTAAATCGCCAAGTAGGGCAGCAGCAGTAGCACCACCAGCAGCAGAGCACACCTTGATCAGCAGCACACCTGGGGACATGGAGAAGTAAAGAATTCAGCAAGCAATGCACTGTAAGGTTTACAAAGGGCCGCAGGGGTTGGAAGAGGGTGGCTCCTGGAATCAAGATACCTAAATTCTCTTCTTCCCAGCTGCAAAGTAGGTGTGGAGGGAAGAGTTGTGAGGCGCTGCCAGGAAAGGCATTGCCACTGCCTTTTCATGGGGTTTACTGAATGCCAGAGAACAGGCAGTGATTCCAACCCCTTGCCTAGAGGGGAGTCTGTCCCGACAGGAGGTGGGTGAGGAGGAAGGATGTTACCCAGTTCCCTCCCTCCCTCCCCTTCAGGCGCAAGCTGGCAGGCTGCCCTGTCTGGCATTTCCACACATCCTCTTGCCACCCTGGGAAGGACAGCATTCCCCAGGCATAAACCCCACAGAAGCTCCCCTCTTCTAATACCACGCCAAGGGGAGGCAAGTACTGCACTCAGAAGACACTGTGCAAAAATAAATCACGCTCGCTTTTCATACTCCATTCTGTTTCCGAAAAGCTATGGCCTTTTTTTCAGCCGGAACTCATGGAAACCCTGTTCTGGCACCTCTCAGGTGGGCGCCATTGCTATTATAAGAGGACAAGGAAGGCATTCAGGGTGAGTTAAAGCACCTCTAAACTGACACGGGGACAAACAGAAGAAGACGCCTTCACCCCGGTATGGCTCCCCTTTATCACATACACAACCCAACAGGACAATGACAATAATCCACCAACAGCATACAAATTAATATGGCTAACCTGATCCAAAACACACACATACCTCACTCACACACGAAAACAAAGATCACCACAGCCAATCACAAGCAAACAATCACACCCTAGGCCAACCCCAACCTCTCTCACCACCAAAGGAACACAAGTGAACAACACAAGCAACGCTGACACCAAACTCTACATACATTAAACATAATAGAAACACCGCCACCCGACCCCACCCCCATCCATCTTCCCTCCCTCCACCCCCCCTTTCTTTTTTCTTTCTTTTTTCTTCTCCCCCTAATGCCTCAACAAATGAAACGGATTTGTAAAAATGTTACATGGAAGAAGAAGAAGAAAAAATACGAGGCACTACACTTCTGTAAAACAAGAAAATCCTTAATAAAAAATATTTTAAAAAAAACCAGCACGGGCTGTCACAAAATTTTTTGTTCTCATTTACTCTTATTATTTCAATGCATCAGATATTAAATGTGTAACAACATTCTAGCTGCCTGTGAAATACATACAATAAATCTGTATTCCACTGGCTTTAAGAGGATAGGTTTTATAGCTGCTGCTTTGTGCAAGGCCCTGGATGACACAAGGGGCAAAAAGGGATGGGATGGAAAAGAAGGGCAGAGATTTCCCTAATAGTGCAACGCCAGATGTGTGCCTGTGTTGTGAACAAGCCAGATGTCATGCCTGGGAAAAGCAAGGGGCCTTTTTTATGGCACGGAAAGTGATGAGTCCTAGGATTTGAGGGAGCCGCCGCCATCCTGCAGGCGCTTCCATCCTGAGTGCTGCTATTTTGGGGTGGGATTCGGTTCCATATTGGCAAATTCAGACGCCATGGTTAAAATTTATTGGGAGGTCTTGTGCAACAAACCCACACGCCCCACACACAAAAAAGAGATGGGCCTTTTTGTGATAAGGAAAGTAAGGGGGAAACTGCAGTGTGCTCATTAAATAGCTAATGCCCTTTAATCTTCTTTCATGAAGGGTGGCAAACAAATTTAGTTAACAACAACCATCAGGATGAACGCTGAATATTAACAGGTCATTTGGAAGCGCCCTCAGTCAGAAGTAATGCAGGAAACAAAACAAAGACCCCCGACCCCGGTAAGACCCATTTAGTTTCAGTGAAGTAATACAGTTTCCCATTTAAGGAGCCCCCACCCATTAAGTCCAGACTCTAAAGTTACAATACTGCACCACTGAGTCTCATGTCCAGCTTTGGGGGAAAAGTTAACCCACAGCACAACGTGGACCGTCATGTCTACTCAGAAGTCTTAGTGAATTTGGTGTGGTCAGGACTTCAGCCACAATCTGTTAGGGCAAAAAAAGAGGAAAAGGGAACTAGGAATCCTGTCCAGGGATGGCAGCATTAGTTAGCTGGGAGAAGGGAGCTGCCTGGATCTCTTTAAGCCTGGATCTCCTTGGCCTCTTCTGATTTATGGCGTTGCTTGCTTCTCTGATACGCTTCGGACCCAAGTGCAAAAAAGGCCTGGACTTGGCAGCGTCAGCGGCAAGGAGTGGCATGCTGTTTCACTCCTGGAATGAGATCTGCAGGCCCTGTCCAGGCTAGCAAACTTTCTAGACTCGGTATGACCTCATTCCTGGGGAGCTCAAAACATTTAACTCTGGTGGTGGGGATTGTGAACTGACATGGGGTAAGAGAGGACAGGCTGCGTATGTACATCAGATTTTGCTGAAGGGCCCTGCCAGACTAGGGTTTTTGTTTGTTTGTTTGTTTGTTTGTTTTGATCTGCAACAGGCATTGATGCAGCAATAGTGCATAAATGGTGAATTTATCCTGGGCTGTCCACACACCATTCTGCTTATTTATTTCCCAACCTTCATCCCCAAAGCAGCCTAGGACTTCTGTGATGCTCGAAGCAATGATTCTTCAACATCAACTTCGTTGGACTGGTCATGTTGTGCGGATGCCTGATGATCGTCTTCCAAAGCAACTACGGTACAGTGGTACCTCGGGTTACATACGCTTCAGGTTACAGACTCCGCTAACCCAGAAATATTACCTCGGGTTAAAAACTTTGCTTCAGGATGAGAACAGAAATCGTGCTCTGGCGGCGCGGCGGCAGCAGGAGGCCCCATTAGCTAAAGTGATGCTTCAGGTTAAGAACGGACCTCCGGAACAAATTAAGTACTTAACCCAAGGTACCACTGTACTCTATTCCGAACTTAAAAATGGAAAGCATAATGCTGGTGGTCAACAAGAGAGGTTTAAAGACTGTCTCAAGGCAAATCTAAAAAAATGTAGTATAAACACTGACAACTGTAGTGCAGTTCCCAAACAAACAAACAAACACACACTGCACACAAGAATAAATGTATTAGGGAAAAGTGCATGCAAAAATGCATATGGTAGTGGAAATAACATACAAAAATGTGTTATATTAGGGGATACAGCTTTCCAATAAGTACATGTACGGTGGGCAAAACTGCACACAAAACCTTTTAAGGAAAATGTGAATTAATTAATGTGAAGGCTTAAAAAAATAAATCACCGACATACTGCGGAAACAGGGCCAAACTAAACTTAACAGTAGAAAAATGTGAAACTGAGGGAAGTAGAAAAGGACAGGTTCATCCATCCCCAGCTGCCGGCCTGAAGCTGTGTCTTTGACAGCCTTTCCCAGGAAACAACCATCACGGCCACACAATAACGGCTGCCATCCTAAACACTCTGCACCTGGGAGTAAGGCCCACTGGACTTGGCAGGACTTGCTTTTGAGTAGACACAGTGGAAAATGTTTTCCATTCGTTAATTCCTTTCAGCGGTTCTCAACCTGTGGGTCCTCAGATGTTGTTGGGCTACAACTCCCATCATCCCTGAGCTCTGGCCTTGCTAGCTAGGGGTGATGGGAGTTGTAGTCCAACAACATCTGGGGACCCACAGGTTGAGAAAGGCTGATTTAGATCAAGCCGCTATGAAAGGCACCATAGCAGGTGGGGGTGGGTTGGTCTTTACCCTGGTCAGCTGGCAAAGCCGTATCTGAGGCCCTCTGTAACTGAGGCCACTGTCTCAGGCAGCGCAAAAGGGCAGGCGAGGCCAGACTTGCTTCCCCCCATTTCCTCCAAACCAACCACACCCTACAGAATATTGCATTAATGCTGACAAGTCACACCACTCCCTCATATTGGCACCGGTTCCCCGATGCTGGTGGTACGGGGGCGAGACACAAAATGGATGCATGTTTTGGCAGAACAGATGGGGATCAAAGGCAGTGTCATCCCAAAGCGAAGCCGTTAGGGCCTTGGCGCCACCTCCCACCTTCGCAATTTCACCTTGAGGCCACCCTCACCCCGCTGGTGGGAATGTTGCCCTGGTGGGAATGTGGCACCCCAGGCTGGAAAAAGCTCCTTGCCCCTGCGAGAAAATACAATCACCTTTCTGCACAGCCAGAGTCTCCGGAACCAAGAAACGGAAGGGTTAACGCTGTTGCCCGCACCTGGGAAAGTGCTCTGGAGGCTGGGTGGGGCAGAAGCGGCAATGGAGATGTCTGGCTGCTGCCTTGATCTCCAACCGCATCCTTAGCTCAATGCTACGTTCCCACAGAAAGATGCAGAACACCTGGATTTTTACCCTGGCTCAGGTAAGGGAATGGGGCTCACTAGGATAGAGGAAGGTAGCCGGAAGCCAAGTTAGGTGCTGAGTACCCACAGGCCTTTAAATGCAGGGAAATTAGAAAGCCATAATTTCTAGAGTCCTGGGGGAGAAAATTGATTCAGTCCACATTAAAAGGTGAATCTTATCAAATCTGCACTTTCTGAAACCGTTCGAGGACCGGAACACAGCTATCTACGGAAACGACCTGAATTTTGCAATGCAGCTCTCTGGCCAAGTAATGCGCACAGAAATATATTGGTTTAAAACAGCTCATAAAAATAAATGTATTAGTGGAAATAACACACAAAAGGCATTGCATGAGGAGAAATTGCTTGTAAAAATGTGCTTATTAGTCAAACTGTGCACAAACATGTTTAGTAGGAAAAATCTGCACTCAAATACTGAAGGATTTAGAAATGTGGAGAACTGGATTTATGACTGGAAATAGTGTATGAGAAGCTGGGAGAACCCTAAGGCACAGATCCTTCCATCCCCAGTCCTGGGTTATTTCCCCTCCAAAAGGGGCTGCTGCCCCTTTTTCCTGGCATGTCAATTATTATTATTATTATTATTATTATTATTATTATTATTATTATTGTGGTACCTCGGGTTAAGAACTTAATTTGTTCCGGAGGTCCTTTCTTAACGTGAAACTGTTCCTAACCTGAAGCACCACTTTAGCTACTGGGGCCTCCCGCTGCTGCTGCGCCACTGGAGCACAATTTCTGTTCTCATCCTGAAGCAAAGTTCTTAACCCAAGGTACTATTTCTGGGTTAGCGGAGTCTGTAACCTGAAGCGTCAATAACCTGAAGTGTCTGTAACCCGAGGTACCACTGTATTATTATTATTACCATTAGCATGCTCTTCCATTTTGGCTGCTCTTCCAGAAACACACCTGGATGGGCGTTATCCTCCCCAGGGTGTGTAACCAGAAGCCACAGTCTGGGGAAAAGGTGAGCTGGCCTGCTGCTGAGCTTGGCCTGGGAAGCAGCACCCAGCCCACAGGAAGCCTGTTCCCAGGGCACTCCTCAAGTACGATGGCTGGGAAGAAGGTTAAATTGCTAGCTCCCCTCACTTCCCCAGCAGTTATGCAGTCATGGCCCTGCAATAGCACCTCCTTCCCCAAAGAGAGGGTGTCGCAGGATCACACAGGCCTGGGAACATTTGCAGTTGTCACATTCCCAATGCCATAACCCCACGGCATGGGATCCCCATGCAAAGTCCTGAAGGTCTGTGCTGGAACGCACGGCCACGTCACACTGCCGTGCCTGAATATTTGCTTTGCGTGTTTGCACAACCTTGCCGGGCAGGTCTACTAACTTCACGCCTCTCCAGTCCAAGCAACCTGCACAGGAGATGGCGATCAAAGCCAGGAAGGGGTGGGAAAGGAACATTTCCTGCGTTTGAGGCCCTTAGCCAGGCGCCACCGGTGTCCCCCGGAACCAGAAGTCACAAGGGCACAGCCAACAGGCTCAGTGACGTGGCCAAGTTGTCTTGGTTTTCTCCACCTCCTCCTCCCTTGCAATGATGCTGTGGACATTGCAGTTATACAAAGGCTTTAAAAAAAAGGTAAAAGACACCTGACAGTTAAGTCCAGTCGCAAATGACTCTGGGGTTGCAGCGCTCATCTCGTTTTACTGGCTGAGGGAGCCGACATTTGTCCACAGACAGTTTTTCCAGGTCATGCAGCCAGCATGACTAAGCCGCTTCTGGCAAAACCGGAGCAGTGCACAGAAACGCCGTTTAGCTTCCCGCCAGAGCAGTACCTATTTATCTACTTGCACTTTTTGGCGTGCTTTCAAAATGCTAGGTTGGCAGGAGCAGGGACCGAGCAATGGGAGCTCACCCCGTCGCGGGGATTCGAACCGCCGACCTTCCAATTGGCAAGCCCTAGGCTCTGTGGTTTAGACCACAGCACCACCCCCGTCCCTACAAAGGCTTAGCACCTCACTAAACTCAAAAGTGCCTCACCTTTGCTCACCTGGGGTTTTGCTGTCACAACTGCTTCTCTACCTGTCCCAGGTCTCTCCCTATGCTCCTTCCTTTGCAAAGAAACAGTGGATACCAAAACCCTGAAACTTTATTAATACGGTACTCAGCACTTAAGTGTCTTGTCTTAGTTCAGTAGGGGGTCTCTGCTGTCACCATTTCTAGTGTGGCTTCACGTCACAGCATGGAATAAAATGAAGAAATATAAAGTAGACTAAGGCCTGGGAGACCAGGGTTAAAATCACTACTCAGCCATGAAGCTCACCGCGTGACTGTGGGCCTGTTACTATCCCTCAACCCAGGGCTCATGAATGCCGCCTTGAGTTCCTTGGAGGCAAAAGGGCAGGAGTGGAAGCATCATCCTGAAAAAATAAATACACTGGTACTTAATTCGTTCTTGAGGTCCGTTCTTAACCTGAAACTGTTCTTAACCTGAAGTACCACTTTAGCTAATGGGGCCTCCCACTGCCGCCGCTGCGCGATTTCTGTTCTCATCCTGAAGCAAAGTTCTTAACCTGAGGTACTATTTCTGGGTTAGCGGAATTTGTAAGCTGAAGCGTCTGTAACCTGAAGCGTATGTAACCCGAGGTACCACTGTAATAGCAAAATAAAAAAGTCTCTCTCCAGTATGCCTGTCCCATATTTTGAATTAGGGAAAAGGGGCAGATTTTTAAAAAAAACCTACCTAAAAATGAAAGGGGAAAAAAGAATCTTGAACACAACCAGGATATTTAGGCATACCAAGACTGGACTTTTGCATGAGGGTCCTGGTCAAATCCAGTGTGGGCTGTCTGCTGAGACAAGCTTGCCTGGGTGGGGCTGTGGAGGCAGTGTGCAATCCATGCTCCCAGAGTACATATAGTCTACACACACCGAGTTTTGCGTGCGTGCGTGCGTGCACACACACACACACAATCCTACACCTCAGCTGATTTGTGCAGTTCAGCTCAGGAGGGGAGGTTATTCCCCCCCCCAACTCAATAAATGATTGATTTGATAACTGGAATAGGGGGGATCTGCACCCCCTTCAAGGCACCCCACCCCATCATGTATCTACTTTTAAAGAAATGGTTTTTATCACCGCTGCCAAAATCGGCAGTGAGGTGGGGAGTGAGAAAAAGTCTGCCAACTGTGGGGTTAGCCACCTCGAGGCAAGATGTAGTTTGTTGCTGCTGATAGCATTGCAAGACACCGCTGCACTCCTATAAACTATCTCCTACGTGTTTTGAATTGTCTCCTTCCCCACCAAAAAGCAAACATGAGAACTAGAAACTTGCATTGTTTTAAAGTGGAAGACAACACTCAAAATCCAGCTCCCTGTTTCAAAAGCCAGATTTGAATTGACATGCTGCATTCTTGTGAATTGCGAAGCCATTCTGCATCCAGGCATAGTACTGTATAGGTGAACTGTCAGGTGTGCTGGATGTGAGTCCACAGCATCAGGAGGAGAAACAGAGCAGCTGTGCAGAAATGCATCCCGATTCCCAGGAACAGAGACTGAATTGCGTTGAACGTGCAGTCAATGGAAGAATCAAGGCACTTAAGCTTTTGGCATATAGATGGAAAAATAACACACTTCATTTTTTAAGCATGTTAGGTAAAGGTACCCCTGCCCGACAGGGCCAGTCGTGACCGACTCTAGGGTTGTGCGCTCATCTCGCTCAAGAGGCCGGGAGCCGGCGCTGTCCGAAGACACTTCCGGGTCACGTGGCCAGCGTGACGAAGCTGCATCTGGCGAGCCAGCACCAGCGCCGCACACGGAAACACCGTCTACCTTCCCACTATAAAGCGGTCCCTATTTATCTACTTGCACTTAGGGGTGCTTTCGAACTGCCAGGTTGGCAGGAGCTGGGACCAAACGACAGGAGCTCACCCCACCGTGGGGATTCGAACCGCCGACCTTACGATCAGAAAGTCCTAGGCACTGAGGTTTTACCCACAGCGGCACCCGCGTCCCTTTTAAGCATGTTACAGAACACTTAATTGATGCCTGGTTTATCTAAGGTAAACAAAACCAGAAAAGTCCTACTCTTTCCAATGCCAAAAATAGGGTAATTTGGTGTGTGTGCTGCACAAAAACTAATGCACAAAAACAAAAAAGGTGAGCCCTGTGTTTAAGCTACTCAACCTGACCCCCCCCCTTTCACTACGAGGAATGGTCCAGGCCTTTCAAAACAGGACAGGAAAGTGCTTCCTAATATCTTTCCATTTGGAGTCACTAACCAACATTTGCATTTTGCTAGAGACTACATACGGTAGGTTCTTTTGGGGTGACATTTAGAGAAGCATTTAAATCACTTGCAGCTTAATGAGGAAAAGTTATTGACAGTCTTTGTCAGAAGGCGCCGAGGGACCACCTTTGAAATAAAAAAGTATTGCTCAACTCACACCAGAAGCTAAAGGGGGGAAAAAGAAAAAAGGAACACACAGCTTAAGTTATGCAATCTTATGAACACTTGCTTCCTAGTAAGCCCCACTGTGTTTGAGGGGGCTTACTTCCAGGAAAAGCGTGCACAGATTTGCAGTCTTAAAACTTTCATTTAGTAGGTTAATCTACCTAGGAATGTGTGCAGCCCAACTCCAAAACTGTGCCATATTGAAATCAACAACACAAACCAAAAACCCCGGCTAGAGAGGCAGGTGAGCATCAGCTGCTCCTTTGCTGGAGCAAGGTGCCCTCCCATCCCCCGTCCAATAGCATGAAGTGATTTTCATTTAAATTGCTGCTAAAAAGGAAGGAATTATGGTGAATTTGAATTATGGTGCTGGAGGAGACTCTTGAGAGTCCCATGGACTGCAAGAAGATCAAGCCTCTCCATTCTGAAGGAAATCAGCCCTGAGTGCTCACTGGAAGGACAGATCCTGAAGCTGAGGCTCCAATACTTTGGCCACCTCATGAGAAGAGAAGACTCCCTGGAAAAGACCCTGATGTTGGGAAAGATGGAGGGCAAAAGGAGAAGGGGACGACAGAGGACGAGATGGTTGGACAGTGTTCTTGAAGCTACCAGCATGAGTCTGAACAAACTGTGGGAGGCAGTGGAGGACAGGAGTGTCTGGCGTGCTCTGGTCCATGGGGTCACAAAGAGTCGGACACGACTAAACGACTAAACAACAACAACAACAACAAAAAGGAAGGAAGGAAGCTCTGTTTCAAGAGCAGTTTCAATTAAAGTTCTGGCAGGTGGCTGGGACAACCCACCTGTCAATCACCTGACATCATGATGGCATCAGTTACCTTAATTGATATGAGGCTGTCCTGTCCTCCCTTATCAAAGTTGGCCCAGATAACGATCCAGCCCCTGGGCCAAAAAGTTCCCTCACCCCTGGAGTAACAAAACAAAACAGATTCCCAGAAACCTGCAGTCTGCCTGCCAGCAGATACAATGACCGTCACTAGAATTAAGTTGTTCGCTCCTCAGATATGGTTGTTTTACTGGGTTTGCGTACTGTTATTTGATTGTATTCAATGCTTTTTTAAAAAAAAATTTAAAAATCCCAGTACTCACCATGAAGTTGATACTGTAAGTGCCAGACTTTTAACATTGGGGGTGCCGGTACAGTGGTACCTCGGGTTAAGAACTTAATTTGTTCTGGAGGTCTGTTCTTAACCTGAAACTGTTCTTAACCTGAAGCACCACTTTAGCTAATGGGGCCTCCCACTGCCGCTGCGCAATTTCTGTTCTCATCCTGAAGCAAAGTTCTTAACCCGAGGTAATATTTCTGGGTTAGAGGAGTCTGTAACCTGAAGCGTATGTAACCTGAAGCGTATGTAAACTGAGGTACCATTGTACTGCGAACCCTTGAGTACCCCCAGGAAAAAACCTGATGGTCTTGTATTGTTTTGAAACTGTATTAACTGTTGGTTACCTCGGTAACTTAGACCAGCCTGCCCCCAACCTGCTGCCCTTGAAGGGCTGATGGGCAGTGCAGTCAAAACACCTAGAGGCAACTAATGAATATAATGAGCGAACAGGCAAGCAAAAAAAAATTTTGATTTTTTTTTTTTTAAATGCAGGTTTGCACAACACAGTTCTGCATCCGGAACATGGATTTCCTTGGTGTGGAACTTAGGGTATGTTATTAGCATTATTATTGGTTAAAGTTGTATACAGCCCTTAATCCAAAGATCACAAGGGGGTTCACAACACAAAAATACAAAAGTACATAATAGTAACTAGAACAAGAGCAAAAACAAACCCCCAACCACCACCCCCAACACATTTAAAAGGCCATAGAATGTTTCATCAGCCAAAGGCCTGGCTGAAGAGGAACTTTTTTTGCAGGGCATAAAGATATGTGAGGAAGGTGCCAGGCAAGCCTCCCTGGGGAGGGCATGCCATAAGTGGGGAGCCACCACAGAAAAGACCCGTTCTCGTGTTGCCGCCCTATGGACATCTCATAGAGCAGGCAAGTTTTGTGTACAGTCATACAGTGGGTTACAGATGCTTCAGGTGCCGTTTTTTCAGGTTACGGACCCGCCGAAACCCAGAAGTACCAGAACGGGTTACTTCCGGGTTTCGGGAGACGTGCATGCGCAGAAGTGCTAAATCGCACTTTGCGCATGCGCAGAAGCGCCAAATCACAACCCGCACGTGCACAGATGCGCCGCTATGGGTTGTGAACGTGCATCCCGCACGGATCATATTTGCAACCCGAGCATCCACTGTATTAATGTGCATAGTCCAATTAATAGAGACACACACCGACATGACACATACAGCCATCCTCTCCCCTCCTCACCCCAGATCAACACATGGCAAAGCACCATGGGGTGGGAGCGAGGGGTAATGGAGGAGGAAGAGGAAGCCAAGAGCTGTCTGTGGCAGCAGCAAAGTGAAGTTCAAGAGGGGAGGACATGTTTAAAAAGCACCACTGCCAAACCAAGCACAAGCCCTGAAACATGTGCAAATTTCACACCCTCCCACATCCATATGCTATCTTATGCACAGAGCACTCAACAATGGGCAGCAGCTGTCTGGGGCCCAATACCAGCATCTATGCCAGCCCTGCTGCTGCCTGAACCAGTTCCCACATGCCTTGTTTCCCAGCCAAGCCCTTCACAAAGGAAGCCACAGCTATTCTGGTCGCCATCCGGGTGGGGGTGTTGGGAAACGACGAAATTGCTTCCAGCTGCCTCTGGCCCCCTTCTTCCTTCCGTTTCCCCCATGCAATTGTGGGCACATGCGCTCGGCCAGAAGGACTTGCGCCACTCAGGGCCGAACCCGGGATAAGACGACATGCGCTCTCCTTCTCTGAAGCAGCGGGAAACAGGAGACATTAAGACCAGCTGTGTGGAAAAGCTCCCCTTCCATTGCCACTCTCCCTAGCAGTGACTCCGTCCCAGGAGAAGACACGCAAAGCCTTCGTGCCTAGAGATAAAAACAGGGTGATCTGCGTGGGCTCCAAGCCTGGGGAAAGTTTGCAAATTCAAAAAGGGCACGGACACGTGGGCACTGATATATGAGCAATCCTGCAAGGATTCAGGGTTGGGAGAGATGGGACTGACTGAGACACACAGAGTTTGGTCCCTTTCCAGGTGGTTCCAAAATGATCCTGGCTGGCTTAGGAGGCAGGGAATGGTATCCATGGCCTCTAGGGACCAATGGCCCTAATCCACAGGCAGACTGACAACCTCGCAACCACTGAGCCCAGGCTGTAACTTGCAGGAATCGGGAAAGAATGCTACTCTGAGGCACGTCACAGCTGTTCTACCCATTGCGTGCTTCTCGTTTGACAACAACACCAGCGCTGTGTAGGCGAAAAAGGGCTGCCAAAGATCTGACACCAGAGTTACAATGCCCACATCACCTCACGCCCAACACTTTTCAGTGGAGTCTGCTCTGTCAAAGCACTCAGGTGCCAGCCAAGGGGTGGTTCACACATGCACACTCAGGGCTGCAGGATCCAGGGTTGTCTTTCACCGAGCGCCATCACACTGGAAAGCACAGGCAGAACTCTTAGCTTCCCCACACATCCTTTCAGACACAAGGACGTCTCCGATGGGAGTCAGTTCACACGTTCAGTAGCCAGTCACCAAGGGTGGAGATGTGTGCAGATATATTACAGGTGCATGTGTGAACCAGCAGTTCCTCCGGGCAGTACTGGTTGATAAGCATCCAGGTTTAAAAATAAATATCATCCTAAATCAGGATGATCACATGGAAGCAGGGAAAGAGAAGGAAGTCTGCGGCAGCCCAAAATATTTGGTACTTGCTGCAGAAAATATGAAATATAATTAATTTAAAAAACCGACATTTTGCTGCCTTTTCATCCTACCCAGAAGTCTGCCATTTTAGCCTGCCTAAGAGACTGGGTAAATGTCACCCTCTACCCATAATTATGCTCTGAAAAGCTGCAGAAACAACCCCTTTTACTGATCATATGACAAAATGCTTGAAGGATATTAAGGGTTAATTAATCCATGCCAAGTACAGCAATCCTAATGTTTAAGAGGCCGAACACCTGCCCTCTCAATCTTCACTCAACTTGGTAGCTTAGAGCTAGCAAAAAAAGGAGGAGTGGACTGGGTGGATCCAAGGAATGTTTCATTGGAGTAATGGGAGCCGTCACCCACTGGCAAATATCCTCTTTTGGGGGCAAGGTATTCAAAGCGGTAAGGGACGCGGGTGGCGCTGTGGGTTAAACCACAGAGCCTAAGGCTTGCCAATCAGAAGGTAGGCGGTTCGAATCCCCACGATGGGCTGGGCTCCCGTTGCTCTGTCCCTGTTCCTGCCAACCTAGCAGTTCAAAAGCACATCAAAGTGCAAGTAGATAAATAGGTACCGCTCCAGCAGGAAGGTAAACAGTGTTTCCGTGCGCTGCTCTGTTTTCACCAGAAGTGGCTTAGTCATGCTGGCCACATGACCCGGAAGCTGTACGCCGGCTCCCCCGGCCAATAAAGCGACATGAGCCCCGGAACCCCAGAGTCATCTGCAACTGGACCTAATGGTCAGGGGTCCCTTTACCATTACCTTATTCAAAGCAGTGGTTGCAGCCCAGCTTCAGGTAGGCTCAGACCCATTTCAGGCTGGTTTCGCTGAAAATACCTTGTTCATTCTGCTTGATGGCATTTGCAGAGAGAGATGGGGAAGTGTGACCACAAGATCCTTCTAGAAAGTGGGTGTTGTGGGTGCTACACTGCGGTTCCACTCCTACCTTCAAAGCCCTTTTCAGAAAACAATTATGGGGGCGGAGAGGAGGCAAGGTGTTCTGCACCTTGGAAATCGCCCTATGGCACCCCAAAGGCTCCATCTCGTCCCCCATGCTATTTAACATCTGCCCGAAGCCACTGGGACCTGACATCAGATTTGGGATGAGGTGCCATCAGGAGGCAGTTGGCACCCAGCTCCATCCCTCTGTTCCATCTGAATGGGAAGTGGTTCAGTGCTTGGAGGAGGTGACCAGATGGATTTGGGCCATGTGCTGCAAGTTCCTGTGTCCAAGAATTAAGGAGATGGCACCCCCACCTGGAAATAGCAGGTCTAGACTACAGAGCCTAGGGCTTGCCAATCGGAAGGTCGGCGGTTTGAATCCCCGCGACGGGGTGAGCTCCCGTTGTTCGGTCCCAGCTCCTGCCCACCTAGCAGTTCGAAAGCACGTCAAAGTGCAAGTAGATAAATAGGTACCACTCCGGCGGGAAGGTAAACGGCGTTTCCGTGAGCTGCTCTGGTTTGCCAGAAGCGGCTTAGTCATGCTGGCCACATGACCCGGAAGCTGTACGCCGGCTCCCTCGGCCAGTAAAGCGAGATGAGTGCCGCAACCCCAGAGTCGTCCGCGACTGGACCTAAGGGTCAGAGGTACCTTTACCTTTACCTAGCTTGGAGGTACTCCTGGATCCAATGTTGTCCCTGGAGACATGGGTGCCCTCAGGTGTGCATATTACTAGCTCCAGTGCGTTTACCTGATGCAACCCCTTTTGGACAGAGATGACTTGGCCACGGTGCTCCATGCTTTGCTACCTTCCAGGTTGGATTACTGCAATGCGCTCTACGTGGGACTGCCCTTGGAGATGCCTTGAAAGTGTCAAGAGGTCTAGAATGCAGCAGCCTGATGAGAGCCTGGGGTCCGGTTTACTCGCATAACCTGTTGTGAAACAGCTGCATGCAGCTTGCCAGTACATTCCCAAGCCCAACTCAAAGTGCTGGACATTAGTGTCTTAAGCCCTGAACAACACAGACCCCAAAACCCCTCTCATCCACCACCCTCCGCTTTGGATAGGTAAAGGTAAAGGGACCCCTGACCATTAGGTCCAGTCGTGGCCGACTCTGGGGTTGCGGCGATCATCTCACTTTATTGGCCGAGGGAGCCGGCGTACAGCTTCCGGGTCATGTGGCCAGCATGACTAAGCCGCTTCTGGCGAACCAGGGCAGCGCACGGAAACGCTGTTTACCTTCCCGCCGGAGTGGTACCTATTTATCTACTTGCACTTTGACGTGCTTTTGAACTGCTAGGTTGGCAGGAGCTGGGACCGAGTAGCGCCCCCTAAACTGTGAGATTCACTTCTCACAGAGATGCATGTGTCACCTTCATGGTATAGCAGGCATGTTCAAAGTCTGTTTTGGAGGCCTAATCCGGCCCGCTGGTCGATTTAATCCAGCCCCTGTGGCAGTATATGTCCTGGGGTAAAATTGTAAAAAAAAAAAAGCTCAACATGCATGTTCACTTCATCAAACATGGCCCTCTTTGAAAAAAGTTTGGGCACCCCTGTGGTATGGTATTCGACATTTATTGAAGATGCATTTCTTTGCCTTGGCCTTTCACAGATGAGTTTTATTTTTTAGGCCCCACCCTATTCTTCAGATGCAAATTGTTTCAACTGTTTACTAATCTGTTGCAAATTGATTTTAATATTGTATTATTATACAGTGGTACCTCAGGTTAAGTATTTAATTCGTTCCGGAGGTCTGTTCTTAACCTGAAACTGTTCTTAACCTGAAGCACCACTTTAGCTAATGGGGCCTCCTGCTGCTGCCTCGCTGCCAGAGCACGATTTCTGTTCTTATCCTGAAGCAAAGTTCTTAACCTGAAGCACTATATCTGGATTAGCAGAGTGTATAACCTGAAGCATATGTAACCTGAGGTACCACTGCATTGTCGCAACTCATTTCTGAGACCTCATAGTGGAGGGTGGATAAGAAATCTGATCTGTAAATAAATAAGACACCCCTTGAACAGGTGAAAGGCTTCCCCAGATCCTTTGGAATTGCTCTTCTCAGCTTCCACAACAAGATCCCCCCCTCCACTGAGGGAGATCCCAAACAGCTCAGGGCCACTTCATGAGGACTAGCTACCCTTACAGCAAAATCCTAACAAAGAAGGCTACTCAGAAGCAAAAACAGCTCAAACGCCCTAAAAAGAGGGTTGGATTGCAGTTTAGGATCTTTAAACATGGGGCCACACTGTAAGAAAGTAATGATTTCGGGGCATGATCCAGCAAAAAAATTAGCCACTTTTGCATTGCAACGGGACTTTATTAATGTTGGTTGATTGCACCCCAATTTTTTAGCCTTTCAGATCCATACATAAAGCGGGAATTCTAATCCATTTTGCAGGAGGATGTACAACCAGGAGTTTGCAACTGAGGACAATAAGCACGATGCTGTGGTTTTAAAACCGCATTGACGTTTGGTTTTTTTACACTCAAGAGAAGTGAATAATAAACAGATATATGTGCTGCTGCCCAGGAACAGTCGTTCTTGCCCGCTGACCCACACTCTACTCCTAGTCCCCTCGATGCCCCTTTCCTCAAACTGAGCAGGATTTGAATCCAGGACACCTGGCTTTTTAACACACACAAATGGGTACTCCGCGTTGCTTTTTTCTGCTGCTGCCGTCGCCTCGTTTCTGCATGGATTATTATTATTTCCACCACCACCCCTTTTAAACTCTGATGAGATCCGATCGCAGGCCCGGAGACACCTCCCGGGGCCCCGTCCGCCTGCATCGCCTTTGGGAGCCCACGTGGCAACGGCAGCGCCTCTGGGCACCACAACAAGCCCCTTTCACACGGGTCTGGAGCGACACGCGAGCAGAGCCTGACGAGCTGGTCTCCCCTCCTCCTTGCAAGCCGCCGCTTCCCAGCAGAGGCCTCCAAAGGGGGGGGGGGTCCTCTCGGTTTAACCCCTGCGCTGCCAGCCAAGCCCACCGACGAGGACCCGGCCTGCCCACGATGCGCGCCGCCACCCACCACGATCCGCCTCCTCTCAACTAACCCCCTTCTGGCCACATCTTGATCCTCGCCCGCCGACCCACCCCAAACTTGGGAGTTTTGTTCCGAGGACGATTTCCTTCCCTCCCGTCGCAACTCCGGCAATGCCCGACGGCTCGGGCTCTTGCGCCCATCGGGGCCTCTCCAAGGAGGCGCCACGGGATCGGGGGATCGGAGGGAGGGAACGGGGCGAGGGTCTCGGCCTGGCCCGCTTTCCTCGCAGCATGCTGGCGTCCCGCTCGGCGCGTCTGATGCAACAGTCTGCTGGAGTTGCAGGAGGGCGAGACGCGCGCCGGGCTCCCCGGCGGCCCTTTCCCGCTCTCCAGGCCCACGACTTCCCCGCCAAGGCGCTGTTTCCGCACTCACCGCCGGTGGATCTCGAACACGAGCCTAAGTTGCGCGGGTTCCGCAGCCCCAGCGGCGCAACGTCGGCAGCAGAAGCGCGCAGTTCGGCAGCGGGGCTCTTCTCGCGGCGCGCTGGACGCCCAGGGAGGCGCACTCGCGCGCACTCGCACACAAGCGCACACCCGGGGGCGCGCCGCTCAGCCAATCACACCGCGCGCAAGTTCAGGCTCGCGGGGTGGGGGGAAAGTTTGCAAAAGTTTGCAGAGAAGACGGGTCAACCTTCCCAAGCCCGCGCGCACCGGGCTGGGAGCAGGTGGATCCCAGAACCAGGTTGCTGGGGTTTTCCCCTTCTTCTCCTTCCAGTCCGCAGTGGCTTTGCGTTGCTCGCTCCCCAGCGACGCCAGCTCGGAAAATCCACGTGTGCGGTTCAGTCCCTTGTTTTCTTTTTGCAAAGCGTCGTTCACACGTGGGCTCTGCAGCTGGACCGGGTTGGCACCCGAATGGGGAAGCAGAAGGATGGCGCTTGAGAACGGCTCAGACGCGCGTGGCTGGTGGTGATGTGGAGGACTTAGCTGCGAAGTTTGAGATGGGCAAGTCGCCACCTGACGTTGCACAGGTGGTGGGCATGCACGTGTGAACCAGCATGTGGTGGTTTCTCTTTCATCGCGTGCGAAGTTCATGGGAGAAAGCTGCGCTCGGTGTGGTTTCAAATGGAAGGGAATCCACGTGTTAAGATTCCTGCATTGCTAGATGATCCTCAGAGATCCCTTCCAGCACTCTGGTTCTGTGGTTTTATGAGTCTGTTTGCTGCATACATGCAACATGCGTTCGGAAGAGGTCGTTGGCAAAAGGTTTCACAGGCACATGGAGTAGCAGGCATGGTCAAATAATGTGTGCACACAACAGCATACTGACAAGTGATTAAAAAGACAAAATAGGAAGTTGTTGCTCAAAGGACTGAAACCACATAAGACAAAAAATAAAAACCTACAAAGGGGCTGGTGGGATTTAAGTATTCAAATAAGATACAAAAATATCTAAAATATGTATAAAACAGTATACAAGGACCTAATGCGCAGGCTTGTTATGAATAGCAAGTGGGAACTGCAACAAAATGCTGCAGTTCAGAACTCAAGGCAACCACTCCATTCTGTTCACTCTTCCTAATTTTCCTCTTGTGCAACACTCCGCCAGCACTCCATGGCCACTAAGCATGCTCAGTGTTCATGTGGCTGTTTCAAGGATCTCCTACCAGTTAGGGCCCATCTCACAGCATTTGCCTCCTCTTAATTTCTGCAATAAGGGACATGGGTGGCGCTGTGGGTTAAACCACAGAGCCTAGGACTTGCTGATCAGAAGGTCGGCGGTTCAAATCCCTGCGACGGGGTGAGTTCCCGTTGCTCGGTCCCTGCTCCTGCCAACCTAGCAGTTCGAAAGCTTGTCAAAGTGCAAGTAGATAAATAGGTACCGCTCCAGCGGGAAGGTAAACGGCATTTCCGTGCCCTGCTCTGGTTTTGCCAGAAGCGGCTTAGTCATGCTGGCCATATGACCCGGAAGCTGTACGCCGGCTCCCTCAGCCAATAAAGTGAGATGAGTGCCACAACCCCAGAGTTGGCCGCGACTGGACCTAATGGTCAAGGGTCCCTTTACCTTTACCCTAATTTCTGCAAGCTTTGAGTTTTCCCCAGCCTGCTGTTGGTTCTTTCTTCTGACACATAGGTGGCGGCATTTTGGCGGCATCAACAGCACTTGCCGCCTGAACATCAGATATAGAGGAAATGATTGTATCACAAAGTCACAAGATGTCTATATGGGGGGGGGGGGAACCTTGTTACTTTGATCCCTGCCAAATAACTGATCTGGAATTTATCTGCTGAATTCAGTGAAGCTGAATGATGGCTGGTGGGTAGCCCGTCGCCGAACCCATTTCCAGCTTTCCACAAAATCTCAGCCAAGTTATGAGTGAACCTCCACATTTTATGTTAGTCCACCATATATTGCTTCATGATTTTCAATAAAAGCTCAAATTCATTAACAGTTGTGCTAACAAGCCTCGTTTCTCAGTGCAGATAATGGTATTGAGCTTCCATTTCAAGGTAGCCAATATATAACATTCAACTCCTATAAACAGCAGCCCAAAATGTAAGGCTTCTGCGTGAAGTGTTTGTTGTGGGAAAGTTTCTCACACAGCTGTGAATGCCAACAGACAAAGTTCTTCGAGATAGTGAGGTTTTTTGTGTGTTACTGAAGGGACGGTACGGTGATCTTCAGTTTGTGAGAAGTTTTTATACTATGGACTGTGGGTTCTTCTGAACTATTTGTGTCTTCTGATTTTATTTATTGAAATGGTTTTTCAATCCTACTCCTCAGCAAAACAGCAACAACTCGCTACAGAGCAGCTTACAAATCAGTAAAGAGAGAGAAAACAGACCCTGCCCTCAGATTTACAATCACAACGACATTACACAAAAGGAAAATGGATTGGCAAGGAGGAGGAAATAAGCAAACTCGGGTTCAAACTTTTAGTTATGTGTTGTTCTAATGGCCAGCTGGGTGGAGATAAAGTTGCTGGTCTCCTTGTTGCGTCTGTTAAGTTGCCCTTCTCTTCCCTCCTCCTCTGATGGAGCCTGATATGGTGGCTGTTGCCGGGTGACAGCTGATGGAGGGGGCATCCTATATATTTGCATATCTTAGTCAATAAAACCTATAAATGGAACACAACAGGAATCTTATCTAGGAACATGCTTATGTTCCACCTCCCCCATACAACCCTGCCTAGCAACTGTACTCCTCAAATGGGACACGGCTGAGCATACCGTGCTCCAGAGGTACACGGTTTGTACCAGAAAAACTGGGCTTTTAGTGTTGCAGCTGCAGCCCTTTGGAATAGAGCATCAGAAGGTATCCACTGCCATGATGCCTCCTGATGACATTTTTGTTTAATAAGGCTTCCCGTGAGGCATCACCTAGGTAAGGTAAAGGTACCCCTGCCCGACAGGGCCAGTCGTGACCGACTCTAGGGTTGCGCGCTCATCTCGCTCAAGAGGCCGGGAGCCGGCGCTGTCCAAAGACACTTCCGGGTCACGTGGCCAGCGTGACGAAGCTGCATCTGGCGAGCCAGCACCAGCGCCGCACACGGAAACGCCGTTTACCTTCCGGCTATAAAGCGGTCCCTATTTATTGACTTGCACTTAGGGGTGCTTTCGAACTGCTAGGTTGGCAGGAGCTGGGACCGAACAATGGGAGCTCACCCTGCCATGGGGATTCGAACTGCCGACCTTATGATCAGCAAGTCCTAGGCACAGGTTTTACCCACAGCGCCACCCGCGTCCCTGAGGCATCACCTAGTCATTTGTTAAATATTAATCGTACATTTGTTGGAACAGTTTTAGTGCTTTTAGAGATTGTAGAAATGGTTTCGGTTTCTTTCAGAATTTGCATTCTTTGCATTTTATTTTTATTGTGTTGTACACCACTTGGGAGGCCCCAGGCTACGGAGCAGTTTATAAATTTGTAAAATAAATACAAGTAAAAATGGCTCTGTCTCAGGAGAGGACCAGCTTCCCCATATATTCTCTCACTGGGCCCTAATATAAGCAAACGTTGCAAATGACCCAGTCCAAAAATATTGCATCAAACTTGGATGAGTTCCCAAAGGCATTCTCAATAGATAACTTTTCTGGAGCTAAATCTGGAAACAGGACCTCTCTCTCTCCCTATAAACATTTCTGGAGAATCTCCACAGTCGTCCGGATTTGTGGGAGGCACAGATATAGAGAACAGCTGTGTGATTGGAAGCATTCATATCAACTGCCACGGTGCATTAATCACTCCTTACATATTAGGCATAGTGTGTCCATGTTGGTGACTCCAGCCTGCTAGAACAAAAGCCCTCTAAGCAGTATACATGTCTAAAATGTCCATTCAAAATACTGATTAAAAACAAATGTTAAAAACAAGTTACATAAAAATGTGTTTGGATACACGTACAGTGGTACCTCGGGTTACATATGCTTCAGGTTACATACGCTTCAGGTTACAGACTCCGCTAACCCAGAAATAGTACCTTGGGTTAAGAACTTTGCTTCAGGATGAGAACAGAAATTGCGCGACGGCAGCAGTAGGCCCCATTAGCTAAAGTGGTGCTTCAGGTTAAGAACAGTTTCAGGTTAAGAACGGACCTCCGGAACGAATTAAGTACTTAACCCGAGGTACCACTGTACACACCAGTCATATTTATGTGATCTCTATCTAGCTAACTAAATTGGCAGCAGTGACACTTTTTGGAAAAACAGGGTTGCTGTTTTTGCCCTATGGATTTCAGTGCCAACTAAACTCTTCTTTGTTCCAGCAAGGCTATCCAGCCATGAAATTTTGTTAAGCGAGTTCAGCAGGCATAAGTGTTTTACCTACTAAAATCATGTGTCAAAATAAAATGCCTGGGTAGGCTTGTTGGAACAAAAAAAGGGGGTTAAATGGGCACTGAAAATAATATGGCAAAGGAGTCTGCTTGATATCAATGGGCAGGGAGTTCCAGTGTGTAAATGCTGCCAGTTTAGAGAGAGAGAGTAAATGCATGGCAATTTACAGAGCATAAGGAAAGGATCGGGCCCTGTCCTGAGTTTACAGTCTAACTTTAGACTGAAGTAGCAATGTGAGGCAAGAGTGGGGGGGGAGGAAGACCCAGTAGGAAGGAAAACGACAGTCAAAACTAGGATAATAAACATGAGCAAAGACAGTTACATATCTGATTTTGTTTCATCAAGACACTAAGGGGTTAAACTAAATGGAGGAGGATATTTTTGCGCTGAGCTTTTAGGGGAGGGAGGAGCAGGGAGAGAGAAAGAGAGGTAGCTCCTTATGGGGATTCTGGGAGCGGTTTATTTACTTACTATATTTATATAAAGCTGTCCAATGGCATTGTTCTCCAGAGTTATAGCATAAAGTGATCAATTGCAATTAAAAACACAACAAACTGAAATAACAAACAGATGAATAAAAACAGGTAGAAAAGATATAGCCCATGAACAACAATTACTAAATGAAAAGGTATATTTACGTCATAGGTTTGAAGTTTTATTTATTGCTGTTCAGTTCCAAAAATCACCGACAAGGCTATATCAGTTCAGAATTCGGGGTGTGTTTGTGCACACACGTGCGCCTGTACACAGACAAAACGGCCCTGCCTGCTTGCTCCTGGCCAGTGTGCCCTCAGCCTCATCATCCATATAAGGAGGCAGTGTTGTGGAGTGGTTAGACAGTGTTGGAGTAATAATAATAATAATAATAATTTATTTATACCCCGCCCACCTGGCTGGGATTCTCCAGCCACTCTGGGCAGCTTCCAACAAAATATTAAAATACCGTAATGCATCAAACATTAAAAGCTTCCCTAAACAGGGCTGCCTTCAGATGTCTTCTAAAAGTCTGGTAGTTCTTCTCTTTGACATCTGGTGGGAGGGCGTTCCACAGGGCGGGTGCCACCACCAAGAAGTCCTTCTGCCTGGTTCCCTGTAACTTGGCTTCTTACAGAGAGGGAACTGCCAGAAGGCCCTCGGAGCTGGGCCCCAGTGTCCGGGCAGAAAGATGGGGGTGGAGACGCTCCTTCAGGACCTGGGAGACCACGGTTCAAGTCCTCACTCAGGCATGAAGTTCATTGGTCAATCCTGAGCCGGTCTCTCAGCCCAGACAACCTCGTAGGGCTGTTGTGAGGATGAAATGGAGAGGGGGAGAACCTAGCGTGCCACCTTGAGCTCCTTGGACAGAAGAGGGGACGACAACGACAATGAAAGCAACACATGGAGGAAACCCATACCATGGAGCCTCACAGAAGCAGTGGCTGGTTTTCTAAGTTCTTTTCTAAGTTCCTGAACGGTCCAGATTTGAAAAAGAGGCAGGGCTGGACTTAGGTTTGACGAGGCCCTAAACTACAGTAGGGAATGGGGCCCTTTATATAATAATAATAATAATAATAATAATAATAATAATAATAATTTTTTATTTATACCCCACCCTTCCCGGTTCAGGAAACCGGGCTCAGGGTGGCTAACAACCAATTTAAAACACTTAATTGATGCTACAAAAAAAAAAGCATAAAATATGGTATAAAGCGTAAATAACAATAAAATCAAAAATCAATTTAGGGGGGAAATCCATCCAATAAATATTAGATGATCACCAGGTCTAGCTGGCTAAATTAGTCCCCCTTGGGCATATGTCCAGCTGTCCTTTGTCAACAACAAATTGTGGCTGGTTTTTGTGTTGAATATATGCTATATGGTAATTTATGGACCTAATAGGTATCTAAAGCCATTTGCATATGTTGCCATGCAACCAGTCCATGCAGAATGAAGGCACTCTATATTATAGAAATGAGCAAACCAGTGATATTTTAGGGAGCAGGCTAGCAGGCGGGGCCCATTACTTACATCATAGGAGCCTACACAACACAAAACACTGTTGCTGTATGTAGGTTTTATTTTATTTGTTTTTTATCTTATGTTTTTGAAATGTACATCCAGGTTGTTTTTTTCCTTTAATTTTTTTGGGGGCCCCAAGAGAGTGGGGCCCTAAGCTATAGCTTGTTTAGCTTATACTTAAATACGGCCTCAGTCCTGTATACCTGAAGGAGCGTCTCCACCCCCATCATTCAGCCCAGACACTGAGATTCAGCGCCGAGGGCCTTCTGGCAGTTCCCTCACTGCGAGAAGCCAAGTTACAGGGAACCAGGCAGAGGGCCTTCTCGGTAGTGGCACCCGCCCTGTGGAACACCCTCTCTTCAGATGTGAAGGAAATAAGCAGCTATCCTATCTTTAAAAGACATCTGAAGGCAGCCCTGTTCAGGGAAGTTTTTAATATTTAACGCTGTACTGTTTTTAACACTTGATTGGGAGCCGCCCAGAGTGGCTGGGGAAACTCAGCCAGATGGGCGGGGTATAAATAATAAATTATTATTATTATTATTATTATTATTACTACTACTACTACTACTACTACTACTACTACTACTACTACTACTATTCGGCAATGAAAAGAGGCTAGCTATGAGGGAACACTGCTACCTAAGTGCTCAGGAGGGTTGCTTGCTGGGGAACTTCAGTTCAGCTGTTTTCTGTCCTGTTTACTATATCTGTGTGTGTATCCAGAACTTCTGGGTCTATATAAGGGCCTGTTTCCCAGCTCAGCTGCAGCCAAGTCTCCAAGCAGTCCTTCCCTTCCATTACCATATTCCTCCCAGCACTTGCCTTTAAACAGGCTTGTGCCTGACAATGGCTATAATTATGCCCCCTTGCTAATTAGGTGTAATTATAAACTGTTCCTCTAAAGCAGCTTGGGATTCCAAAGGCCTGGGGATTGTTAGCGTAACGCGTGGAGCAAGCCAACGGTAACTGGGGGATGCCAGGAGCTCCCAGGAAATCCGTGGGGCCAGCTCTGACCATTGGACACTGCTGCCTCTCTGGGCCACAAAGTTTAATGTGAGGCAGCTCTGGCATATTCCTTCAAGTGCTAGGAGCTCGGGGAAGGGGAGGTGTGATAATGGCAGGCTTTTTCAGCTACCATTCCGTCTAGTTATAGCCAAAACTGTGCAAAGAGTGACCTTCCAAAGACAAAATCCTGTTCCGCCTGGCCTTTGGTTTGGACTCAGTCTGACCCTTATGTTTTCCTTTCCCTTCTGGTTTTGATCTATGGGCTACTTTTAAAATGGGGCTGCATTTTAAATTGCATTTTAACCTGTATTTTAAGTTGGTTTTTTCCCCATTATGATTTTACTGTAATTTTACTGGTGTTAGCCACCCTGAGCCTGGCTCTAGCTGGGGAGGGCAGGGTATAAATAAAATATTATTATTATTGTTATTATTATTATTAAGTCACTCAGAGCTGCGTGCAAAATTTCTGCCCTCGGGTGTGATGGAGGATGCTATCCCATTAGTGGCATGGAAATCAGATTAAATTGCCCGTCTAGTTGGAATGGCAGAGCAGGCAAGGGGCATCTTGTCCTTTGCCTCAAGCAGCAAAATTAGGCTTACCATACATCAGGAAAGTTCTACGTCCTGGTTTTTGGGCATAAAAATGGCATCAGGGGGATTTTGCCGGAAAACCCGGATGCATGGCAACGTGATGAAAAAAGCAGCGGGAACAGCATAAAATCACTATTTTGGGGACAGGTTTCCCCAAAAGCTCAACAACTTTACCGGTGTCGGGAATTTTTGAAACATGGTAACCCTAAGCAAAATGTATTTTACTTTTGACTCATGCAAAGAATGGAAATTTCTGCTCAAAGCTGTTAGCAAGGAGTTGTCCCTGCACCTCCCACCTCATCTCTCAAGCTTCTATCATTGCCTGGCAAGGGATGGCTACCTAGGACAGGGTTTTTGCAGGACCAGTTGCTACAGGCTGCTGGCAGTGAAAAGACAGCACCCTGGTCCTCTGCACAATGGAAAAGGGAGCACACAAAAGCCAAAGCCCCATGCAGCCATCACAAGAATATCAAAACATGCTCCAGCTCAACTCCCACTCCAGCTTTGCAGAACCACTTTACAACCAACTGCCCCGGGGGAAAGTTCCTGGTGTTTATTGCATGTATGCATTTTTTAAAACACATACAGTGGTACCTTGGTTCTCAAACGCCTTGGTACTTGAACTACTTGGAACCCAAACACTGCAAACCCGGAAGTAAGTGTTCTGGTTTGCGAACTTTTTTCAGAAGCCAAACATGCTCCGTTTTGAGTGTTACACTTCTGTTTTGAGTGTTACACTGAGGTCTGTCTGTTTTTGCTATTTATTTTGCATTTTTGTGGCTCGATTGTGTTTTGTGTTTGTGACTGTGTGGAACCCAGTTCAGCTACTGATTGATTGACTGTGTGACTGCAGTACATTGTTTATTGCTTTCATTTTATGGATCAATGGTCCCGTTAGATAGTAAAATTCATGTTAAATTTAACCATTCATGTTAAATTGTTTTAGGGGTTGTTTTTAAAAGTCTGGAATGGATTAATCCATTTTGCATTACTTTCTATGGGAAAGCCCACCTTGGTTTTGGAACGCTTTGGTTTTGGAATGGACTTCTGGAATGGATTAAGTTTGAGAACCAAGGTACCACCGTACTGTAGTTTAATGTTTCTTGTGAGCTGCCTTGCAAGGATCTGTATCCTGAAATCATTGTAAGAAACAAGCAACAGCAATACCATGCAATTCATTTGGGTGAGGTCCTTTCCCAAATTCTATCTGTAGGAAAGTTGTATCGTGCACTGAGAAAGACAGGACCTTCTCGATGCTGGTGGCCCATCTTTGGAAGGCTTTCCCAATGGAGGTAAGACTGGTGCTGCTATTGTACACCTTTTTGGAGGCAGGTTAAGACGGGTTTCTTTTTGCCCAGGCTCTTAAAATGTTGTATTGTTTCATCTGACTGAATCATTTTTGGTTTATTACTTTTCAGGTTTTTATTAGGTTGCTTTGATTTTTATACAAGGTGTGACCGGAAAGTAGGGTGAATAATGAGAAATGCTGGATTCATGAAGACACATGGGAGGCGTTTGTCCGTATATCAGCTAATATATGAGCACATGTCTCGACATTTGTTGACAGGCCTACGTTCATGCGGTAGCGTTTAGTAGCTGTTAACAGTGCAGTGGTTTTCCCAGTCATGATGTATGGAAGTGAGAGCTGGACCATAAAGAAGGCTGATCGCCGAAGAATTGATGCTTTTGAATTATGGTGCTGGAGGAGACTCTTGAGAGTCCCATGGACTGCAAGAAGATCAAACCTCTCCATTCTGAAGGAAATCAGCCCTGAGTGCTCACTGGAAGGACAGATCATGAAGCTGAGACTCCAAGACTTTGGCCACCTCATGAGAAGAGAAGACTCCCTGGAAAAGACCCTGATGTTGGGAAAGATGGAGGGCACAAAGAGAAGGGGATGGCAGAGGACGTGATGGTTGGACAGTGTTCTTGAAACTGCTAAAATGTCTTTAACCAAACTACGGGAGGCGGTGGAAGACAGGAGTGCCTGGCGTGCTCTGGTCCATGGGGTCACGAAGAGTTGGACAAGACTAATCAACTAAACAACAACAACAAATAGTGCAGTGCGACGTGACTGAAAATGGAGCAGAGTATCAGTATGAAATTCTGTTTCAAATTGGGTACCGGTAAATAGGCACCAGAAATCCATGAAATGCTCACAATTGTGTACGGAGATGAAGCTGTAACTCGAAAGACAGTGTATGAGTGGTTTAAGCTCAGCAAACCATCAAAGATGACCCTCAGTCTGGTAGACCATCGACAAGCAGAACAGCGGCAAATGTTGACAGAGTTCGTGAGTTATTGATGCGGGATCGGCGTTTGTCCGTCCGAATGATGGCCGAAGAATTGCGTGAAATCGTTACTGAGATTACTGAGTTGTCCTGCTCTCCGTATTCTCCCGATCTGGCCTCACCGAATTTCTTTCTTTTTCCAAACCTGAAATCTGCACTGAAAGGGCACAGATTTTCCAACATTTCACACATCCAAGGTGCTGTGTTGAGGGAATTGAAAGCAGTACAAAAAGGACTTCTCCAGAAGTTTCCAACAGTTCTACAAATATTGTAAATGGTGCATCTTATCAGAGGCGGCCTACTTTGAAGGCCTGTAAGGTATGTATGTTCAAATATTTCTCGCTGTCCGATTTCTGTGGCCATTCACCAAACTTTCCAGTCACACCTTGTAGTTTGTTTTAAGATTGCATTGCCATATGGATTTTTAGGTACACTGCCCTGGAATCCATGTTGGGATGAAGACATGGTTTGTAAAATGTCAAAATAAATGAAATTCATTGACTATTGAGAGCCCTGAGTCCTTGTGTTACCTTTTAACCAGCACTGGAACACATCCATCCAGTGTCCGTTTGTCTGTGCTTTAAAAAGCACAATTTCTCCATTTGTTCCAACAGAAAACTCAAATGAGTTGCCTCCCTCTTTTTTTGTTTTCTAACAGGCCAATCCAGTATATCTGCACTCAGAAGTGAGGCCCACTAAATTCAATGGGGCTTACTCTCCGAAACATAGGGACACTCTTGCAGCCTGAAAATTGTTTTGCATGCCTGAAAATGTTCTTCCTGCTGCCCCTATCCCACTCACAAACCCCTCTTTTCTTCTGGAAACCCCAAAGAAACCAGCTCCTCCCACTTTTACCCTGGAATTTACCCTGGAATTCTATCCTGGATTAACCCTGAAATTGTGAACTCTCCTCCTCTGACGTGCTTCTTACAGAGCAGAAAGGAAGGATAGGTAGGTTGCCATAGGTCCTCTTTTTCCAGGACACGCCCTCTTTTTCATGAGTAGAGTCATCAAAGTGATCCATAGTGTTAAAAGCTGGCAAATGTGTCCTCTTTTTTGCTCTTCAAAATATGGCAACCCTACATTTGGACAAGCAGAGACCTGCATCAGTTCCCAGCAGGTCTCTAGTTTTGCATTTCATTCTGTCCATTCCGTCTTTCTTTTCTCACACACACCCCCTACACAGTGGTTATAATCCTTTTGATATGATAGGTAAAGGTAAAGGGACCCCTGACAGTTAGGTCCAGTCACGGATGACCCTGGGGTTGCGGCACTCATCTCACTTTATTGGCCGAGGGAGCCGGTGTACAGCTTCTGGGTCATGTGGCCAGCATGACTAAGCCGCTTCTGGCGAACCAGAGCAGCGCATGGAAACGCTGTTTACCTTCCCACCGGAAGTACCTATTTATCTACTTGCACTTTGACGTGCTTTCGAACTGCTAGGTTGGCACTATATTCTGTCTGACGCTGATATGTCGTTTTAGGTTATACAGCAAATTTGGTCCCATCTTGTTCTCTTCCACGCTAATATATGCCCACAACCTCATCTTATCTTTCTGACCCTCCATGCTTAGGGCGGCGTACGTTTTTGTCTTTACAGTAACTCCTTGGGAGTGGTTAAGCTTCAAGGCTAAAGTAGGACTGAATCTAGATCTCCCAAAGTCCAACACCAGATCGACTGCACCTCCAGGGCTCTTATACCTTTTGAACACAGGGGAGGCAATGCCTTTTTGCTCATAAGCAGATCTCACTGAGTATTTGTCTTATTTCCAAGTGTGCGAGAGACGAGGGTTGACAGCTGGCCAGCACTTGGTTACCTGCTCCCATCTCGGCCACACCTCTTCCAAGCAACAGCACAAAGCCCCATCTGTCCCTGGTGCAGCTGACATTTCCTTCAAAACCTTCTGAGCCATTGGAATATTTATAAATATTCCATTGCACCTCAGCAGCCGAGCCAATGGCTAGGAAGGCCTCCTTCCAAATGACAAAATCCAGCAGAGCTCTCGCCGTCAATCACTGCAGACACGGAACAGCACCCCATATTGCAAAAGGGGCCAGTGGCGTAGCGTGGGGGGTGCCAGGGGTGCCGGCTGCACCGGGCGCAACATCTGGGGGGGGCGCGAGTCCAGAGGGCCCAGCCGCGCCGTGCCCTCGGCCCGCCCCTATTGTCAGAGCGGCCGGCCAGCCTCCGCCTGCTCCTACCTTGCCCACCCGAGGACTGCGGCAGCGCCCGCCCCCGTGGCCACCTACCCTCGCCTCGCCCATTGGCTTGCCTCCCTCGGCCCCGCCTCTCTCCGATGGCCGCGGGGGTGTGCTGCTCGGCGCCGGCGCCTTTTTTCAGGAGGTAGGGAGGCTGGACGGGGAGGTGGGGTCGGAAGCGGGCAGAGAAGGAGGGGAGCTCGTAGCCAAAAGGGCTGCGCCGGCCGGCAAAGGGCCGGGGAAAGTTTGGAGAGGAGAAACACACCGTCATGATTTCCCGGTGGAAGCGGCAGGATTAGGGATGGCGAAGCGTAATTACGCACGAATTTCGCTGGGTGAGAGCTTCGGGGATTGATCGGCGGAAATGGGAATCAATTGGAATATGAGAGAGAGAGAGGGACCATCATTCATAGGCATAGATTTGTAGGGTTAGGGGGCGCAAATCCACGGGTTAGGGAGCGCAAATTACTTGCCTTGCCCCAGGTGCTGACAACCCACGCTACGCCGCTGAAAGGGGCCGCTGTGCAAATGGTTGTCAGAGCCTCCCACTTTCCGCTTCCAACCCACTCAAGTATGGGAGAAAAGGAGGTGAATCTTACCTGGTGCTTAAATTTATCTTTCTGCTCCACAACATTACCCAACCCTGCATGAAGGATACTTAAAAGGTAAAGGGACCACTGACCATTAGGTCCAGTCGTGGCCGACTCTGGGGTTGCAGCGCTCATCTCGCTTTATTGGCCGAGGGAGCCGGCGTACAGCTTCCGGGTCATGTGGCCAGCATGACTAAGCCGCTTCTGGCGAACCAGAGCAGCGCACGGAAATGCCGTTTACCTTCCCGCCTGAGTGGTACCTATTTATCTACTTGCACTTTGATGTGCTTTCGAATTGCACAAGTCGGCAAGTCCTAGGCTCTGTGGTTTAACCCACAGCACCACCCGCGTCCCTGAAAGATACATAGGGGGTGGGAAAATGTCATTATATCTAGCCTCAGGTGCATGGTGGGTGAGCATGGCAGGGCTGTGGCAAGAGGGTAAGAAGATTGGTGGTCTTGTGAGGTGGTAAAAGCTTTCTGGGAAATGATATATAATGAGTTGAAGAAAATGCTCAAGAAAACTTTTGTTAAAAAACCAGAGGCTTTTGTTTTGTTTTGTTAGGTATGATAGGTGAGGAACTACCAAAATCAAACAAAAGACTGTTTATGTATGCAACGACGGCAGCAAGAATGCTTCTGGCCCAGAGATGGAAAGAAGGAGAAATACCGACCAGAGGAGAATGTCAGACCAAGCTGATGGAGTACGCAGAAATGGCAAGACTGACGGGAAAGATCAGAAACCAGGAAGACCAAGTATTTTTAAAAGACTGGAATAACCTTTTAATATATCTGAAAGACCACTGTAGACAGTTGAAAGCATTGGCAGGAAAACAATGACACTACAAGTTGAAAGAACTTTGGTTACTATGATTACAGTGGTGCCTCGCAAGACGAATGCCTCGCAAAACGAAAAACTCGCAAGAAGAAAGAGTTTTCCGTTTTTGAGTCGTTCCGCAAGACCACGGGTGTCAAGCACAAGGCCCGCGGGCCAAATCCGGCCCGCCAGACCTCGTCATGTGGCCCGTGTAGCCAGCAATTCCTGGTGTCCGTAAGGGCCGCCCCCGCTTCCCCCGCAAGCCCTTTTATCAATGACAAAGGCAGGAACGCTCCTTCCGCGCCTATCCGGCTCTGCAAAAGGCAACCCTTTCACGCGCTTGATTTGCAACCCAACCCAGGCGCGGTGCCCTTTCGGGTTTCTCCCTCTCCTCCTCGCCAAGCCCCGAATTGAGCCCGCCCTCCGCTGTCAAGGCCTGTCTGGCTCGCAGTACCCATTGCGGCGCTTGCTTCTGTGAAATGCGGACTGCTTCCCGGCTCTCCGCCCTTGCTTTGCCCGCTTGGACAGAGCAAAGCACACGACACCGGCTGCGCCATCGCGGGGTCCGCGCGCGTAAGAGCCGCCGCTGCACACGAAGCTAGGGATCCTTCTCTCTCTTCCTCCCTCGGTTCACCTTTGGCCCTGATCGGAGAGGCCTGATCCCGGGCCATCGCTCGCTCTTCCCTCTTGCACGGGTGACTCGCCCGCCCCCGCCCCTGCCTCCTTCTCCTCTCTTCCCAGAAAGGCAGGCTGGATGCGGGAGGGTCGCTGCACCTTTAAAGTCCTGCACATTTTCTGCAGTGCGTACAAACACCGAGGTCTAGCCGCAACGTTAGCAAGCCTAGGCCCTTGTTAAGGTGGGCTTGAGGAGGGTTGGCTCGGAAAGCCGCTCGGGTCGCTGCTGCAAAAAATAAAGAGAGCACGAAAGCAAAACCCGCGCACCAGGGGAAGCTTGGCTGGAGGAAGCCGAGCAGCGTCGGCGTCGGCGCCTTGCTCTGCTGGAGAGATGGCAGCCGAAGTTGGGTCACCTGCTGCTGCTGCTGGCCCGTGCCACCTTAAGGGCCGGTTGTTGGTGCTGTGGAGTGGGAGGTTGTCAGCAAGCACATGGGGATATTAAAGCAGCCTGTGCTTTTCCTTTGCAGGCTTGGGGTCCCTGGGGTGCAGGGCCATAAGAGATGGAGGCAGGCTGGGCCCTCTCCCTCCTGGGTGAAGCACCTGCCGGAAGCCTCGTGGCACACGCAACAGACACTGGGGCCAACGGAGCGTGGTGGGTTAGGGTGGCAAACGCCTCTCTGAGCTCCGCAGAAAAGCTGAACTTGCACCAGAGCCGCCTCTGACCCACATAATGGGCTATTGCCAGCTTGTATTTTAGGGAGCTGGTTTCTTGTTTTCAGCCTTGCAGCAGCAGTACCCGACTGCACACACTTAATGTGATCTCACAACGATCTTAGGAGGTAGGCCATGGTTATTCCCATTGTAGAAGAGAGGAGAAACGGAGTGATATAATGCCAGCAGTAGTATAAATATGTCCCCATACATGCACCATACAAATAAAGAGTGGACACATAGTCCTACAGATACAACCGGCCCTTTGAGGGTGACCAAACTGCTGATGCGGCCCCCCGATGAATTTGAGTTTGACACCCCTGCGCAAGACGAATTTCCCTATGGGCTTGCTTCGCAAGAAGAAAGCCCATAGGGAAATCTCCGCCGGCCTGGACCTCTTCTGAAGGCCGGCGGGGGGCAAAAGTCTTGCTCCCCCCCGCCTGCCTTCCCGGGATAGCGGAGAAGCGCAGCGCGTTTCTCCGCTATCCCGACGGCTTTTGAAGGCAGGCGGGGGGGAGCAAAGACTTTGGTCCAGGACCTCTTCTGAAGGCCGGCGGGGGGCAAAAGTCTTTGCTCCCCCCGCCTGCTTTCCCGGGACAGCAGAGACTTCTCCGCTGTCCCGGGGCGATCTGAAAATGCTGGCGGGCGGCAGCGAAGGCTTTTAAAATGCTGGCAGTCGGGAGGAAAGCCCTCCTGTCCCCGGAGCTTGCGGGGTGGGAGGTGGGGAGAAGGGCTTTTCTTCCTACCGCCAGCCTTCAGAACAGCCTTCTGAAGGCTGGCGGTGGGAAGAAAAGCCCTTGTTCCCCCCCCCCAGCCTTCAGAAGAGGTCGGGGGACAGACTGTCCCCGGACCTGGTCTGAAGGCGGTTTCCATAGGAACGCATTGATTGATTTTCAATGCATTCCTCTGGGAAACCGTGCTTCGCAAGACGAAAAACTCGCAAGAAGAAAAAACTTGCGGAACGAATTAATTTCGTCTCGCGAGGCACCACTGTATATAATAGATGGATTACAGAAAAAAATGTGGGGGGGGGGGATTCAGAATTGGAACCCATGGAGGGAGGGAAGGAGGCCTGAAGGTTCAAAAGAACCTCTTTTTATTAAATTTTTTGGAATAGTTATGTTTATTGTGTACAACCTAATAAAACTAATAAAATAAACTAATAAAAAATTATTTTTTTATTAAAAAACAAGGGTCAGAAGAACGCCGTACACACTCTGGGACGCTCCCGTCTCTCCTGTTCACACATTTCAAGGCCGAGGCCTCATTATAAGTCACATTCTGGTGCTGAACCCTGGTAAACCCAAACTCCAATTAAGCCCTGCCTGTAAGGCAGTTAATATTTGGCAAGCCAAGGCTCCCTTCCCTTTGCAGCTGCTGCCCACGGGGCCTTTCCCAAGAAGCAGAGCAAGGAGATAACAAAATCAGCCAACCACAGGCATGTCCCAACCCTGCGGGGAGCCGCACTCCCACTTCCTCTGCTGCTGCACACAGAACAATCTCCTCATTCAAAATTGCAGGTTCCCTCCAAATTGTCAAGCCCAGGGCAGCCGCTTCCTCATTGATTAGTTTGCAATGAACAGCGGGGCGTCTGAAGGTGCAATGCTACTGACTCCACCTCTGCAATGGCCTGGTGTGACCTTGCACAGACCCGAAAGAAACATTACTGGAAACCCTAGCTCTGTCAGACACGGGGGTAGATAGTCGCTCAGGGCAATTATCCCCACAAACAGATCTGAGTGCTCTCGCCCCAAAGCAGTATACAGTGGTACCTCGGGTTACAGACGCTTCAGGTTACAGACTCCGCTAACCCAGAAATACAGTGGTACCTCGGGTTAAGTACTTAATTCGTTCTGGAGGTCCGTTCTTAACCTGAAACTTCTCTTAACCTGAAGCACCACTTTAGCTAAGGGGGCCTCCTGCTGCCGCTGCATGATTTCTGTTCTCATCCTGAAGCAACGTTCTTAACCCGAGATACTATTTCTGGGTTAGCAGAGTCTGTAACCTGAAGCGTATCTAACCTAAAGCATATGTAACCCGATGTACCACTGTAGTACTTCGGGTTAAGAACTTTGCTTCAGGATGAGAACAGAAATCATGCTCCAGCGGCGTGGTGGCAGCGGGAGGCGCCATTAGCTAAAGTGGTGCTTCAGGTTAAGAACAGTTTCAGGTTAAGAACGGACCTCCAGAACGAATTAAGTACTTAACCCGAGGTACTACTGTATACGGAATCAAGGACAATGTGAGCCTGGACTTACAGGGACTGAGCTCTGGAATACACTGAGAAAGGGACTGTCTCTGAGCATGTAAAGAGTGCTTTTTATTCTACTGAGTAACTACAGACCACTGTTGCATGTAGAATCAAAGCTCCCGGGCTTTGCACTTTTGCATTGCCTGATTAACCCCTGGGGGGAGTCGATGCAACAGATCTGGCTTCTGTGGTTCCAGAGGGGTGGGCTGAAATCAACCTGTTCAAGTTACAAGGAAGGGGATTTCGAGCAGACCTTACTAAGAACTTTCTGCCTGTCTGAGCTGTTTGGCAGTGGAGCAGACGGGGTGGGAAGGGCTCTGCTTCAGTGGAAGTTTTCAAGCAGAGGCTAGATGTCCCATCAGGGATGTCATAGCAGCAGACTTACTGCATGAGCAGGAAACAAGATCGGATGAGGTCCTTTCCAACGCGATGATTTAGTAATGAGCATTGCATGGAGAGGGACGCGGGTGGCGCTGTGGGTTAAACCACAGAGCCTAGGACTTGCCAATCAGAAGGTCGGCAGTTCAGATCCCCACGACGGGGTGAGCTCTTGTTGCTCGGTCCCTGCTCCTGCCAACCTAGCAGTTCGAAAGCACGTCAAAGTGCAAGTAGATAAATAGGTACCGCTCCGGCGGGAAGGTAAACAGCGTTTCCGTGCGCTGCTCTGGTTCGCCAGAAGCGGCTTAGTCATGCTGGCCACATGACCCGGAAGCTGTCTGCGGACAAATGCCGGCTCCCTCGGCCTATACAGCGAGATGAGTGCCGCAACCCCAGAGTCGGCCACGACTGGACCTAATGGTCAGGGGTCCCTTTACCTTTATTGTATGGAGAAAGGGGAGAGAGATGTGTTGTTCGCCCTGTCTCCTAACACCAGAACTTACGGACTTTCAACAAAGGTTGTTCAAAGATTCAGGACAGAGAAAAGAAATCACTGCACATCACACAGCACATAGCTGAACTAGGGAATTCCATAAGAGACTATGATGGCTACCATCATGGATGGCTTTAAAAGAGAATTTGACAGATTAATGGAAGATAAGGCCACCAATGGCTACTAACCCCCATGGATGTTTTCTGCCTCCACCATTGGAAGCAGGATAGTTCTGATTACCAGCTGCTGGGAATTGCAGATGAGGAAGATACTGCTGCGCTCAGGTCTTGCTTGTGGGCTTCCTATAGGAATCTGTGAGAACAGCATGCTGGACTAGATGGTGCACTGGCTGATCTGGCTGTTTGTTATTACGTTCCTATTAATATAGTGCCTTTTTTACTCTGGTTTAATGGGTACTTCCAAGAAAAGATGCGCAGGACCAAGTTTTCTGGGTCTCTAGCATTAAATGGTCAAGCAGAGACATCACCTTGCCAACAAAGGTCCGTATAGTTAAAGCTATGGTTTTCCCAGTAGTGATACATGGAAGTGAGAGCTGGACCATAAAGAAGGCTGATCGCCGAAGAATGGATGCTTTTGAATTCTGGTGCTGGAGGAGACTCTTGAGAGTCCCATGGATTGCAAGAAGATCAAACCTCTCCATTCTGAAGGAAATCAGCCCTGAGTGCTCACTGGAAGGACAGATCCTGAAGCGGAGGCTCCAAGACTTTGGCCACCTCATGAGAAGAGAAGACTCCCTGGAAAAGACCCTGGTGCTGGGAAAGATGGAGGGCACAAGGAGAAGACAGAGGACGAGATGGTTGGACAGTGTTCTTGAAGCTACGAACATGAGTTTGACCAAACTGTGGGAGGCAGTGGAAGACAGGAGTGCCTGGCGTGCTCTGGTCCAGGGGGTCACGAAGAGGTGGACACGACTTAACGACTAAACAACAACAACAACAACAATTTGGAGAGTAAGATGCTTCTCTCTCTGAATAGAAACATAAAAAATATTTGGGTTGGTGTTGGTTAAATGTTTAGTTGGTGTTGGTGGTTATTTTAATTTGGGTATAACTGTAAACTGTCTGTTGTTGATTTCTACTGATTTATTAGTTTGTTTGTTGCTTGTATAGGATTTTTTAAAAAATGTTTGATGTTTTGTTGTGTTTTTATATATATTGTCAGCTGCCCAGAGTGGCTGGGAGGGATTATTATTATTATTATTATTATTATTATTATTATTATTATTATTATTATTTCCTTACAATATCCGTGTCATAAACAGCATGTTCCAGTTACAGATAGGTAGCCGTGTTGGTCTGCCATAGTCAAAACAAAAAAAAAAAATTTCCTTCCAGTAGCACCTTAAAGACCAACTAAGTTAGTTCTTGGTATGAGCTTTCGTGTGTATCTGAAGAAGTGTGCATGCACACGAAAGCTCATACCAAGAACTAACTTAGTTGGTCTTTAAGGTGCTACTGGAAGGAAAAAAATTTTTTTGTATAAACAGCATGTTATGACTGTCTGGGCATCACCACTATGAACATTCCTAAAGTTACAACCACTGATCCCTAGGAAAGAATTGCTCCATACAAGACATTTCTACAATTCATGCTTATGAAAGAGGCGCTTATACTGGAGATGAGGAGACCTCACAACCACATGCCAAGAGTAGAAATATAATTGAAATGGGGGTTGGGGGAATTCACATACATTCCTCAAATTGCCATATTGAGAACGTTCTCTCCCAGCATTCATTTCAGCACAAGTATAAGTGACATTCCCAGAGCATAGATTGTTGCAAGTCATCCCAAACCTCTAGGCCTTTTTGTTGTTGTTAGAGCAGAGTTTAAAAAACTACAGGCTGTGTGAGTGCACACTCTGAAAGGCATGCCTTCCTCTGACAGTCATCACAACACAAATATATTAATGCATCTGACAAAGTGGAACTCTGGTCCACAAAACCTTATGCCACCATAACTTTTCCCCCCTTTAAAGTGCTGCAAGGCTCTCTGGGTATCACAAAGGCTGGAATCCAAAAGAGGTTTGTGGATTGTGCCCAATAGAGCTCTTTTACTTAAGCTGCCTTTTTTTTCGTAAAAATATCCATATTTGCATCTAATCAAATGGTGCATCCAAAGATGGCTATATTAGGGGAAACTGCTTGCAAAAGTCTGTTAGGCCATAATTGCATTAAAAAATATATTTTATGAGAAATTTCCACAAAATTGCTGGCAAATTCTCATAACCAGCAGGGGATTTTGTGTGGAAGGAGTTCCAGTCCAGCTCTTTGTTTTTTTACATTAACTCCTTTTCTTGTTATAAAAGAATAAAAATCGTATTAGAAAACAACTATATTGTGGGGTTTTAGAAAAATTTCCAATGAATATTAAACATTAAAAAAGAAACAATTATTTAATTCTAAGTGTATGTTTCTTGCATGTGGCTCCAGTTGGTGGGTGTTGGCTTCTAGTAAAAAACAAAGATTCTACCTGCCTAAAGTTTGCACATTCCTGTACTTTAATTCAAGGAATAATCAGTAAGTTGTGTGGTGGCACCTTAAAAAACTAATAAATGTATTATGGTAGTGGTTCTCAGCTGGTCATCTGCCGACCTCAGGAGGTCTGTGGCACCATTCAGATAAGAAAAAATACCATAGAGATTTCAAAATGTTCAAGTCCATGGCTTGGCTTTTGAAAAACAGGGGCTCTGCAGTACTTAGTTAATTGGGAACCACTGAATTATGGCATAAGCATCTTGTCAGTCTTTCAAATGCCACAAGACTTTTTTCCTGAAATAAACTGAAAATGTCTACCCCTCTAGAAATTGGAAAGCAAGAACTGTGCCTGGGAAACAGGGATCATTTAGAACATACAGCCCCCTTAAGACCACCGCAAGCCACTTAGGGACCCAGTGCTGGTCTTCATTCGCCCAAATGGTGGATCATGTTGTGAGATGCTGGCCCAACTGTTCTCTCTGCTTTTCCATTCCTTGCCACGAACACGGAAAACTTTCCCACCAAGAGTCAGCAGCATCATTGCTACTCGCAGTTCCTCTGGCAGGAGCGGCAGTTCTGCTATTCCTCTGCTGGAAAGTCACCCGTCAAGCTTCGCTGTGAATTGGAAAATCCCAAGGGAAAGTATTTTGACAGCTTGCACACATCTGATCGTAAGCATCTGTGCAAGCTTTTGAAGCCAGAAAAGGAAGGGGCAGGGGGATTCCTGAGCTGCTCTGTCCTCAGATCTGAGCAGGGTGTAGGTTCAGATCTCAGCAGACAGAGAGAGTCAAGGGGACAATTTCCCCGAGATTCTCTCTTGGAACAGGTGTGCTATTAGGAGGGAGGGGAAGTTGAAAGGGGCGAATGTGGACTCTGTTTGCATCTCCAGCAAAGCATTTAAAACAGCAGCCAATTTCCAGAAAGTGAAATCCTAAAGTCTGCTCAGAAGCTGATCTCTGGGCCTGGGAGAACAGGGTTCAAATCCTCACTCAGCTGTGAAGGTAACTGGGTGACTGTGATGCCCAGTTATGAACTCTCAGACCAACCTACCTTACAGGGTTGTTATGAAACGAGAAGGGGTAGAGCTCTTGGTTTGGAGCTCTCGGACAGGAGGAGGAGTGTTGTAGATGGGGCTGGAGACATTGTGGGGAGTGCATGCCTTGGAAAATTCAAGGGAGGAGCCTAGAATATTACTGTATCCCAGTTCTTGGGAGGCAAATAGGATCTCGTCAGGGCTTGTTCTCTGTCGTGAGAAGAGACAGGGATTCAGGCAGAAAGTAAACTGGCCTTCCTAGATTCCTTCTCTCAGAGTCAGGCCTCTTGTTCCAGAACAAATAAGCCTCAGGAGCAAACTGAGATTCCATGCTTCTCGCCCACCAATCCTGTGTGAAATTCTTTCGTAGAGATTCGCAACTGGGATGAATACAGCTCCGTCACAAGTACAGACTGGCTCCACAGGTGTGAGTTCAGAGGTTTGCAGAGGGAGCTGTTGCTGTAACCTTGGCTTTCTCAGAGACTCTGGGGCAGCTAGGGGGCTGGCTGGCCCACCTCCTTCCATTTCTGCCTCCCCAAGAAGAATTCCCCCCACCAGAAAAAGCTGCCAGTCATTTTGTATTCCATGTAGCTGGGCAAACACATGTAAGCAAAAATGGCCTCCTTCATCAACAAAAATGGCTCCATTTAAGCAAGGGTTCTAGTTTGCTCCAAAACGAAAGCAGTGGAACTTTCCACTGCACAGATGTGCATGGCAGGGTATACGGTAATTCGGACATTTAATCCCTTTTGCACTGATGGAGAGAGAAGTGGAAGAGCTAAAGGGGGGGAAGTGTGTATGACCATTACCCTGATCCCATTAATAGAATCAATTCCACTCACCTTGCTGGGTCTAGAACCCACGAGTCCTGGTTCCCAGAGATTCCCCAGAGTTATGGTTTGACAGCAGAGCTGAGCGCACCAGTAAATGGAAGCAATAGGCAGCCTTGTCTCATGCATGTCATGAGGTCTGACCCAGCTGGGAAAAGAAACATCACACCCATGCCATTAGAACTAATTCCCTGCCTACTGACAGTCATGTCGTTCCACTTAGAACTGCTGCCCAGACCCTTGACATGAAGACAGTAAATATTATCATCAGTGCCAGCTCCAGGATTGTGGTAGTCTTGAGGCAAGGCACCTCCCATAGGACTTAATATTTTGGATGACATATAGAGTATGCACCAAGATATCTCTCTCTCTCTCTCTCTCTCTCTCTCTCTCTCTCTCCCTGCCTCTGAGCTTCTGTGCCAAGTGAGGAGGGCAGTGGGTCTCTTGCCAGTCTTGGCAAACACCCATCCCTCCAGTTCTCAGGGACCCCCCCTCCTCCCCCAGTAATGGAAGTGTGTCATAAAAGGAAAAGAGAAACACGAGAAACGACTCTGAGGAACTCATAGATGGTAAATAATGGAGGAAAACTTGTCCTGTTGCATTTCTGCATGTTTTCCTCTCTGGGGATCTGAGTAGGGGTGCTTGTTTGCTTTCACTGTTCCGCCTGCATAGCTGTAAACAAAGCCCTATACAGCCTAGGACCCTCGTACCTACGGGACCGCCTCTCCTGGTATGTCCCATGGAGGACCTTATGGTCTTCAAATAAAAATATATTGGAGATCCCGGGCCACAGGGAGGTTAGGCTGGCCTCAACCAGAGCCAGAGCTTTGTCGGCTGTGGCCCCGATCTGGTGAAATGCTCTGTCACAGGAGACTAGGGCCCTGCAGGATTTGACATCTTTCCGCAGGGCCCGCAAGACAGAGCTGTTCCACTAGCCCTTTGGCTGAGGCACAGTCTGACCCCCTGCTTTGATAATCCTCACAGAACTCATGGTTGCCATTAATTTGACTCTGAATTGGTTTTAGAATGAATTGGTTTTAGAATGTATTACAATTAATTGATTGTGATTTTATGTAAACTGTGCTATTTTTACTGTGGTTAGCCACTCTGAGCCCGGCTTCGGCTGGGGAGGGCAGGATAGAAATAAATTACTATTACTGTTGTTGTTGCAAATTGCCAATGCTTTCCAACCCAAAGGAACTCCAGTAAGTGCCACCCTTGGCGGCTTCTCAACACTGGGGTAAAAGGGGAGCATGTAGCAAAACCAGATCTTGAGCAGTCCAAGGTGGACACAGGATCCTACCCCAGACACGTGGGCTGAAATGGTAACTTATGATATGCATGAGAGCCTTGCCTTCCTGGGTACAATTTTGTGACATCCTAGAGACCCATTTACTCTGGCATGAAATTTTATGCAGGTTCCAGCATTTGGTGGAATCCCTTCACTTCACGCAGGTTACTCAGAAATGAGAAGAGGCCCAGGCTGGCTCCAAAGTTATGTGGTGGGTGCCTCATGCAAACCTAAATTGTGGCACTCTCAGTTCAATTGCCCTTACAGCCATTGAGGCTTTGGCAAGTGCCCCTGCCCCACATTTACTAGCACTATTCACAGTGGCAACACAGGCCTGGCCCTAAATTAGGCCAAAATAAGGCAGTCACCTCAGGTGGCCAAAGAGAGGGAAGCAGTAACTGTTTCTGCTCTGGCGTTTCCTTCTCAGCCCTCCCCTCAGCTGCTTCCCAGCCTGCCATACCTTCCCTAAACTAGCCTGCTCTCAGGTCCAATGGAGGACAAGGTCCCATTGCCTGGGCTGACGTAATATTTTACTGCCAGAATTAGAGACGGGGGTGTTTTTGGCGGCAAAAAGCCGCATCCAGCTCCGCCTTCAAGGTGTGGGTATGCATAGAGACAGGCAAGTTGACAGGGCGACACCTAAAAATAGAAGGAAGCATGGGGCATCCTGATAGCTGATATGATATACATGTACGCAATATGTAATTAATCCCACATGCGCACCACGCATTGAAAGAACACCTCCTCAAAAAAAAAAGTAATGCTGGGATCTCTAGTTTGTTAAGGGTACAGTGGTACCTCAGGTTACAGACGCTTCAGGTTACAGACTCTGCTAACCCAGAAATAGTACCTTGGGTTAAGAACTTTGCTTCAGGATGAGAACAGAAATCGGGCTCCGGCGGCGCAGCAGCAGCAGGAGGCCCTATTAGCTAAAGTGGTACCTCAGGTTAAGAACAGTTTCAGGTTAAGAACGGACCTCCGGAACGAATTCTTAACCTGAGGTGCCACTGTACTGGGAAGTGTAGCTCTGTGTGGTGTAAACTACAATCCCAGCATTCCTTGCAGGGGTGGATGTGCTTTAAATGTATGTTGTATATATGGAATTATTTACATATTGCATACATGTATATCACCTGGGCTGTTCTTTTAAATAAGGTGTGCACATGGCCCTGAGGGGCAGATGGGGCTTGTCAGCCTGGGAAGGGGGAAAGAAAACTCTGAGCCTAACCCTCTGCTGCCTTGCAGGATATCTTCAGAAGAAAAACCCTACACAAATCCAGAGAGTTCCTAACACGCCTTGTGTGCCTCCTTCCTGCAACTCCTGCAGCCAAGCTGGTGCCAGACATATTGCTCTGCTTTCTTCTGGACCACATCAGCGAGGCTGAGGGAGGGGTCCTGTCGTCTGGGCAGCCCAGGACCTCCATGAACGCTGCCCAGGCTTGTGCCCCAGGGACGTCACTTAGGTACTACTCATGCAGTGGCTGGACTTCACCCCCGGAGGAGCACTCCATTGTCTCGAGACAGACGGGTGCCAACAATATAGTCCTAATCATTTGCTGCTGCAGCAAATGACAAATCCTGGACAATTCCTACTCCGTTTAGTTGTTTGTGATTAAAGACCTACCACAAGTCCTTACGCAAACCCTGAGAAACTGTCATTGGGATTGTGCTGTGCCAACTACTCTGTGAAGTGTTTTGTGTGTTATTGTGTACAATGCTATGATAAATACAAAAGAGTAAGACAACAAAAAGAGAGAGCTGTCATCCAATTTGATGACGGAAATTTCAGTTCCGCAGCTTCTCCTAACAACCGATCATTGAAGGCTTTGTTTGCTTTAGTATATCACCAACCTTAAGCTCCGATGGTTCATGCCCTTTACTATTTGCCAACTCTCATGTTGCTTCTTCCTATTATCAACAACCAGTTACAGAGAGGGATGTGCCAGGCCAGGGCTGAAATCTTCCTGGAAGTGACACTCTCTTTGGCTGCCAAAGCTCTGCCTGGAGCTTCAGTTTGTAGCCAATTACCTGTTTCTCAGGAGTAGCAGAAAGGCAACTTTTCACAGACACTGCTTCGCATGGTGTTCTAGGACTGACCCTGTAGTTCATAAAAGGGGTGAACCCCAGTTCACAATACAGCTTGCTCTTTACATTTGAGGTTTTATTATTTATTATTGTTTTCTATACTGCCTTTCATCCAAGGATCACAGGGCAGTTTTACAATATAAAAACACAAAAATACGTAACATAGTAAGAGACAAAAACTATCACCCCACCCCACGTTTAAAAGCCACAGATTGTTTAATTAGCCAAAGGCCTGGTAAAAGAGAACCGTTTCTGCCTGGTGCCTAAAGATGTATAATGAAGGCACCAGCCGAACCTCCCTGGGGAGGGCATTCCACAAATGTGCACAAATGAGCCACTGCAGAAAAGGCCCGTTCTCATGTTGCCACCCTCCTGACCTCTCATGGAATAGGCACACAAAGAAGGGTCTCAGATGATGAACTGTTTATGTGGGGATGGGTGGTCCATGAGATATTGTGGTCCAGAACAGTTCAGGGCTTTATAAGTCAAAACCAGCACTTTGAATTGGGCCCAGAAACTACTTGGCAGCCAGTGCAGTTGAGCCAGGATGGGTGTAATATGCTCAAACCATCTTACTCCAGTGAGCAACCTGGCTGCCAAATTCTGCATCAGCTGAACTTTCTTCAGAGGCAATCCCACATATAACGTGTTGTAGTCTGACCTAGAGAGGTTAGTGAATTGGGACAAATGCTGGAGCTGGAAATTGGGTGTCCAGACTTAATAATAATAATAATAATAATAATAATAATTTTTATTTATACCCCGCCCTCCCCAGCCAAGGCCGGGCTCAGGGCGGCTTACAAGCAATAATAAAAACAAGTTGAATGATTACAACTTAAAAACAAAATTAAAATACATTAAAATAATGAAACATTAAAATATTAAAATGTAGCCTCATCGCAGCAGGAGAAGGAAAAGAAAAAAGAAAGAGAGGGAGGGAATCAAATTGGCTCCAAGCCAAAGGCCAGGTGGAACTCTGTCTTACAGGCCCTGCGGAAAGAAATCAGATCCTGCAGGGCCCTGGTCTCATGAGGCAGAGCGTTCCACCAGGCCGGGGCCAGTGCTGAAAAGGCCCTGGCTCTGGTTGAAGCCAATCTAACTTCCTTAGGGCCCGGGACCACTAGGGTGTTGCTATTTATGGACCTTGAGGCTCTCCGTGGGGCAGACCGGGAGAGGCCGTCCCATAGGTACGAGGGTCCTAGGCCGTGAAGGGCTTTAAAGGCCAAAAGCAGCACCTTAAATCTGACCCTGTACTCCACCGGGAGCCAGTGCAGCTTGAAAAGCACTGGGTGAATATGCTCCCATGGCAGAGACCCCGTGAGGAGCCTCGCTGCAGCATTCTGCACCCGCTGGAGTTTCTGGGACAGCTTCAAGGGCAGCCCCGCATAGAGCGAATTACAGTAGTCAAGCCTGGAGGTGACCGTCGCATGGATCACTGTGGCCAGGACCACTGTCAGAGGAGCCAATATCACCATGATGGCAGCAACTCTGCGACTTGCAACCTGTCTTATCCTTGCAATTTTACATAATGCCTACCTTCCGCCTGACTGGCTCCATCTTGCAGTCAGCATGAAAGTAACTACAGTCAAACCTTGGCTGTCAAACATGAATCCATTCCAGAAGACCGTTCGACTTCCAAAATGTTTGACAACTGAGGCGTGGCTTTTAATTGGTTGCAAGAACTTCTTGCACTCAAGCAGAAGCCGCGTCAGATGTTCGGGTTCCAAAAAATATTCGAAAACCAGAGCATTTACTTCCAGTTTTTTGGCGTTTGGGAGCCAAAACATTAGAAAACGGAGCCGTTCGAGAACCGAGATTTGATTGTATTGGAAAATTCGGTTCCATCAAACAGCCGTGGCCCAGGCGAAGTGAGCCAAGGTCCCCTAGAAGCACAATCTTCTGAACTCAAGGGAAGTGACCCTAGAGATCATCTACCCCAACCCCCTGCAATACAGAAAGTTGTAGCTGTCCTATACGGAGATTGAACGTGTAACCTTGGCATTATCAGCACCGTGCTGTAACCAACTGTCCTGTTTACTCTTTCCATAAGTAAATCAAAGATGCAGCTATGTATATGATGGGTTGGAGTTTAGATGTGACACGTTTTGGAATCACAGCTCCATAGAGAAACAGTGTGACCTGGGAATGACTCAAGATTTGAGGCAATATTCTAGCTATGCATTATATGCACTACATCGTGTTGGCATATAAGTACACAAGGCATTCCTTGTTGCCAAGTTCTATCCTAATCCCATTCTGAGAACTAGAAGCATTTGCACCAAGGGTAGGAAACCTGTGCTCCTTTCAGTTATTGTTAAGACTCCAACTCCCAAGAACACCAGACAACATGGCCAGGAAGGATGGGAGTTGTAGTTCAACACCAGGAGGGTACCACACTGGCCACCCCTGGGTTACATGCTCCCCACCCTTGATTTACACCGTCACTGCTTTGGAATGAAGTCATCCTGAATCAGATTCGACACAGTTCTTGGTGGCTCACAACCAGAAGTTCATTTAAGAATTGCACAATGACCTTTTTGATGTTAAGTGTCCAAGTAAAGCCCATGTCCTTTGCAGATACATAGCCTGTGTTTCCCAGTGCCTAACATTTCCTCCTAAAACTGTCTCATCGCTACAGCAATCTCCATTTAGCTACCTCTTTGCTGTTGGCACTCTAAGCAGGTTTTTCCTAGTAATGCACGGAGTACTATTGTTTCCCTAAGCAAATTCACCAATAAACTGTAGGTGTTCAGTTAACTATGATAGATTCTATGCAAGTTTAACAACACTGGCCTTTTGTTCCTTATGGTTACAATCCAGTCCAGTATCAACCAGTCAAATTATTCTCCCGCAACCCACAGAATCTAGCAAAGTATTTGACATCTACAAAATATAGTTTCGCTGCTGGCAGCTCAACTCTCCAGTTACCAAGCTTGGTATGGATATACATCAAATATTGAATCCTTCCTGGATAGGGTTGCCATGTTTGTCACTGCTGAAAGATCTGCAGCTTCAGTGTTGCCTATGGCATTTCTGCTGCCTGAAGCAGGGGGTCAAATGGTGCCCTCCGACACACCATGGCCAATATTGTAAAGTCTGGCTGCACCATTCAGACATCAATTCCTGTCTTGATCCATCCGACAGATAGATTCTTTCCACTTCCTGTACCACCTCAGGCAGGTCACTTCACCCTGTTGGAAGGAAAAGCTGGCTCTGGTACTTTTAAACAACTGCGCGACAGGAAAAAATCCAACAAGTAACCTAAAGTGCAATTATATAAATTACTTGGAAGAAGTTTATTCCATGTAAACAGATTCAGCTTTTCTTGGTACAGATTCTTATTTTAAAAAAGAATTTCCCCGTTTTGACTTTTAACACAGGTCCACATTTTCTATCTGTGCTGTTTTAGTGTGTATCAACTTATAATATGTTGTCTACCAACTGTTCACTCCTTTGTCTCATCGCATCTCTGCCTGTGAGCTCTAGGGCTGGAAACCTGCTGTTTTCTGTCCAACACCATTATTTCTGTCTGGGCAGACCAGGCACACCAAAGCAGCTCTGAATGAAATCAGGAAGCAGCACTGCTTTATTTAGATTTCCATTCCTTTATCACATCAGCTTTAAAACAAGGAGAGACAAAAGTGCCTGAGGCCTTGAAGAAAAAGGGCCTTTTGAGTTGAATGATTACACATTAAGAGGGGATCAAAAGTGGAAAGAAGTTGCATACATATATGAGACAGAAATGTTTTAAATAAGACGAACCCCTTCAAGCACATAGCACTATGAATGCCACATTTCATGAGAGGGAGGGAGATTGTGGGATGGGGGGAGAGACTGAACTCCAAAGGCGACGGCCTCGCTTCTTGCCACCCAATCTACTTGCTGTTCCTTTTCAGCTCATTTGTAAATTGGGTTGGCTGGAGGTGACTCCCTGACCCCACTGGACCCCATTTGGAGTCAGCAAAGCTATGTCCCAGAGGCATGTCCCAAGCAAACTTGTCCCAGAGGCATAAACATAGGCTGGACTCTGAACATAGGCTGGACATTGTTAAAGGCTTCAAGATCTACAAAAGAGGGGCTGGATTAACATGAAAGCAGCTCGTATGCTTCCATTCTCTCAGCAGGTGAACACAAATTTAAGCTTCCAAATCTTTGAAAATATACAGGATAAACAACACATTTTGGTGTTGCTGGGAGAAAATCAAAATGGCACTCTACCTCCCATTTGTTGAAAGGGGAACACAATCCACTGAGATTTTTTCTCATGAAAGCCACATAGAAGTCCAATTCAATACCCCATCTCTTGTAATCCCAAATCTTCTGCCTATGAACATTATCGGACACCCTTATATTTTGAATTTTCACTCAAATAATTTTGAACAAGGTGTTTCTTCGGCTTTAGCTCTTTGAACAACTTTGTTCAGGGCTGGTGGGAAGCCTATATAAATTACCCCCAAAAAAATAAAAACCAGGCCAAACATGTGTAGTGGGATTCTGGCACAAACAGTCCTCAAAGCCAGACAGCCCTCCCTCAACACCTTTGCGTTTGTGCACACATCCCAGCCCAAAACTAAAATAACCCCCGCCAAAAAGCTTGCAAAATAAATAAGCAGCACACAACTAATACGAAGGCAGAGTAAAAGCACACACTTATAAATATAACACAGAGCAACAAGTTTGGATAAGGTAGAAGTCTTGTTCCAATGGAACCTGACCATCAGCACCAAGTGCAGCAAGAAGGCTCCAAAGGTGGAATAACGGAAAACGGAGTTTACGTCACAGCCTGTGAAACTTCTGCTTGGCTTCCAATGCCAGGAAGTGGCAAGGTACAATGAAAGCAGAAATTAGGGGAGTGAGAGATGGAGCTTAGTAATGTACCGCACTCCTGTGATAAGCAAGGCTGCCCCTAGTGGATTCTCAGAAGCAGAGATACAGCCATACATGCTGAATATCATCACTACCCTTTATTAATGAACATCCAGCAGGAACTTCTCCTGTGCAGACTTCATGGATGCTAACAGGAGCTGCACAAAAAAAAGATCCTGGTTATTTTAGTAAGGAAAGCTTCCCAGTGGACTACAAGCCATGGGTCAGGTCTTTCTTCCATGGGGCAGCTGCCTCATGGCAAGATTCCTTTGCTAGAGGCACACAGAGGGAACAGGAGGGGTGCGTGATGGTGGCAGAAGTAGGGGAGGAGGGAGAGAAGAGCGAGGAGGAACAGGGGCTCAGACAAGTGTGGCAAGGGATCATCTCCCAATTCCCAAAGCAAGTAATATCCAAGCACACCTTAACGCTACAAGTAATGCCAATTAAGCAACTCTTCTTTCCCCACCAACCCCCTTGTTAATAAACCAATCACGTTTCCAATGTCAGATAAAACCGTTATATTATTCAGGTAGTCGATTCAGTTCCTCATGGTACAGTATTGGGGGGGGGGGAGGAGTGAGGCAGGCAGAGGAAGACAATCATCCTAAAACCACCAGACTTTGAGGACTACAATCCTGAAAGGAAGTTTTCTGAGCATGGCTAAAAGGTTGGGAGCTGATGTGCATCCTGTCCTCAATGTAAAGGGGAACTATGCATCTTGATTATAATGTAGGGACATCCTGGAAGTTAAATAACCAAGGAGACCTGGTTTAGACACAGTGACTCCAACAGCACCCTGTAGGAAGCAAGCCACTATATTTGTATTTGTGTGTGTGTGTGTGTGTGTGTCTATGAACCACCTTTTGCAAGCCAAGCTAAAAGCTCTGCATTCATCCAGAATCACCTTCTTTTTTAAAAAATAGGACAATATGGGACCTATGTAATGGATGTAGCTCCAAAACTGGTTATTCTACATTTCCTTGACCTCTGTTCTCAAAAGGACTTATGCCTTCTGATTGTTCTTCACCTCTACTGCCGTCTGCCATCAGTGTCAATGTGGAAGGAGTTGGTGAAAGGGTGTAGAGAGCTGTACAGACCTCCGCCAATGTAGCTTCATTGTTTTAAACTAAGCTACAGCTCCTTCTAGTGGACATTTCATTAAAAGAATGAGCTCGTGCCTTTTAAAAAATACAGATAGATAGGACTTGCAGTTCTGTATCCCGCCCCCCAAATGAAGTACAGGTGCCTCTGTGGCACTAAGCTATCTGAAGTCCCTTTTAATTAGCCATGCTTTGATTTTCTCTTATTGACTTTGATGGTTCTCAGGTTGTTAAAATTCACCTAACTCCAACCAATCAAGAAAGGAAGCTGCTTAAGACCTCACTGCTGATGGCAAGCCTCATTTGTGGCCCCTGCTGATTTCTGCTCTTGGCCGGCAGAGGTTTAAAAGCCCATGTTAGTACAAAGGCTACTCTGGCTAGAAAAAATGTGATGGCCTGAGACACTTCACCTCATTCCCACCTTCCTGTATATCCTTTTTCTAAGCTTCTCCCCAAAAATTTCTAGTCTGGAGCAGGAATTGAATGTAGTGTTATGGCAATAATTCAGTTTGTTGGACTGAATGACCCCTCTCTTCTACCCTCCCGCATGCTGTTCTGGGGATTCTCCTGACCCCTCAGAGCAAATTTCAGGGGGTGTGGAGGAGGGAATGGGAAGCCCTGTTGTGCAGGCAGATGTCCTTATGCAGGTTTCCACAGCAGAACTAGTTAGTTGAAACCCACCCTGGGGATTTAAGCCACAGCTAGCTGTGAATTAAGGCAGGCAAATGAACACATGGGGGGGGCAGAACAGGGCACACTGTGGCACCCCCAACATTAAGAGAGAGGGGGTAAGGGGGAGTCTCAAAATAATTTGCCACTGAATCTAGGAATTGCACATCTAAAATGGAAACCGAACCCTAACACTGGAGTTAAAATGTTTCCAGTGGCACAGCCTATTCAGGTATCAACTCTCAATAATCAAACAGTTTTAAGACAGGGTCACAAGTGATTTGGTTTCCAGTTTAACCTAGAAACAGAAAGAATGGAGATTCAAGAATCAAAACACTTTTTCTCTATCAAGAGGCAAACACTACTACCATTTGCTAATATTTGACTTCAGATTAATGCATTAAGACTAGAAGCAGCTTGAGTTCTCTCTGTCTAATGATACAGAATCTGTTGCTACATGTTCCAGTGCAATCCTGCCCTGCAAGCTAAAGATGCATAGAGAAACCATTGTTAAGAATTTGGCAACCTGCGTTTAAATAAGAAAGCCAGTTAGAGAGACTGGAAACAAAACCCACCTGACCAGGCAATGGCTGTTTTTACAGCAAGCAAATCTTGGATGATACATCAGCTGAGGAGATCGCTAGTTAAGAGAAAGTGTGTGAGCCGGACACAAGGTATTACTTACCCAAGAGCAAGATCTATAAGGGCACTGTGGCATCAAGACTCCATTCAACTCTCCCAATCCACTCTTTTACTAGACTCTTGATTCCCCGCGAGTATTTAATTCACAAAAGACCACTGAGATGGCCCAATTTAAAAAAGGACAACCTGTTCGGATTAAAAATCGGCCAGTAAGGGCAATGGGGTGTTACAAGTCCACTGTTAAACACACCAAGCATATTTTTTCAAGGCTGCGAGTTCAGTTCTTAAAAAGCGCTTTCAAGCTAAAACAGAAAGGCAATATTAGAGGAATGAACAAAATTATAGAGAAAATAAAGTGCTTTTAAAAAACCCAAATGGGCAAAAACATTTGAATAACTCAGCTTAAAAGGCAAGTTTTTGCAGAGAGGCGTATGTGCAGGGAAATTAAGGTCACATCAAGATTCAGCATTTAAAAATGCCTTTGGCAAACCTGCCCAGAACGGAAGAGACCAGGTTACAGAAGGGTCAGAAATCAATCTTGATTGCTTAGTGACCAACATTCTAAGGAGGACATTACTAAGTGGGTAGATAAGAGGGGGAAATGCATGTCAAGTATTGACTAGGAGGAGGGAAAGGGGCTAACAGAGTGTAAAACCTGGCTGCTCCAGGGTAGATCTTCCTAGGAAGATAATTAGCACTTGGAAGGGTAGGAGGCACAGGAGATAGATGGAACATCTCTGCCAAGATATTTGCACAAAGAGATAGATAAAAACAGAGTACATTTGACACAGAAGGTGTATTGAGTGGGACAATCCAACTTAGCCGCTCCAGGCCACCTCCCATGAAGATTACTGTAGAGCTGAGACCAAGCCGGATTACTCATTGTTCACCCTTCCACATCAGTGCTTGCACCATAATGGCAGCAGGGAACCAGTCCCCACATGTCAAGAGAAGAAAAGGGGTGGGGTGTGGGGTCACAACGCGGCAGGAGATTCAGCCGCTGCCTCATCACCCTCTTCAGAGTCCCAGACTTCAGACTGCAGGTAGTTGGCAAAGAGGGCCTTGGCGCGATGAAGGATCTTGTTCAGGTTGTGACGACGGACCAAGCGGTCAAAATGCATGGCCAGCTCATTGTAGTCCATGTTGTTCTTGATGATATGGTCTCGGTGCTCCAGGAGGATGGCGAGGCACAGGAAGAGCACAAAGGGGTTGCCTCTGCCAAACTCCTGCGGGGGTGGCAGGCTGACTGCAGCAACAGGAGAAGGGGCAGCAGTTCCACGGGAGGGAGAGGAAGGGGTGTGAACCACAGAGTCCCCCTTCTCCTCATCCGACTGGCTTTCCTCATTGCCGTTGGTTGAGGAGGAGGCTGAGTCTCGCGAGGGTGGAGTCAAGGCCCGAAGGGATGGAGCAGAAAAGGACTTGGCCACGTTAGTTGTCTGGATCAATGGATCCTGCTCATTGCTACAGTCCTCGTCCTCTTCTACTGAGCGCTGAAATCTGGGCGATGGGTCATCCTCTGAGCTGTCCTCATTATGAGTGCTGTAATACTTGAACTCCCCAAAGCTAGACTGTTTCACTAGTGTCTTCTCATCAGAAACTGCCCCTTGGCAGGGTTGGTCCCCAGCTGCCTCAAAACTGCAAGCTGGACGCAACATGTGTCTCCTTCGAACAGGCTGGCTGCTGTCTCCGGGCCTGGCCGGCGGGCCCACCAACTCCACTTCCTTCTCAGGAGGGTCGGGAGGAAAGGAGCTCCAGGTGACCTCCAGCATGCGCAAGGCATCCTCAAAGGCAAACTCACGCTTGAGTTCCAGCAGCAGCCAGCGATAGCAGAAGAAGAGGTCATCGGCGCCCCGGGAAAGGAGGTAGGAGTAGAACTCTGGGTCTGAATGGCGGAGGAGAAGCTTGAGGTGGGAGAACTTCACCGACATGACTTCACCATCCACCTGGAAATTGCCCTCCAGGCGTTTCATGATGCCACAGAAGCAGATGAAGGCGTGAGCTTCGTTGTCCATGACAGCCAGAATGGGGGAGGCGATGTCACTCATGCCCTGGCAATAGGAGATTTGTGGGTGGGTGACGGCATAGGTGGTCAAGAGGTCGTGCAGGGCTGTCAGGTGGGGGTTGTCATCTGAGCCTGCGTAGTAGGGATGGGTGCGATCTGTTCGCAGAACGTCCTTCAGCACGTTGCTGCGAATGAAGTCCAGGTCCTCGGGGCTGGCGCGAGCTTCCCACTCCCCCTTCAGCTGCTCGTACTCCCGAGTCTTCCGCTTCATGTAATCCATGCGCTCCTGACCCGTCAACCCATCAGGATAGACATTTAGCAAGTATCGCCAAACCACCTGTGGGAAACAGGGAGGATGACTCAACACCAGAACAGCTTTTCCCATCAATGGCAACAAGCTGAAGGATCAGTTACAGGAAGACACCCGCCCTCAGAGCAGCAGACATGCATCCATGCCAAGGTCAAGACAAATGGCCTCAGAGTGGGAGCAAAGGGAAAGAAGCCTTGCCCTGGCCCCCTTAACCACATGCCTGTCTCTCGAGGCAGAAAACTGACCTCCAGAACCCCCATCCCCACCTTGCGTAGAGAGGGCTCAACTCCACCGTGGAAAATTCGGAGACGCAGCTCTGCAGGTCTTGTCAGCTGCCCTTCATGGTTCAGGTACGTGTGGAATTCGGAGTCGCTCAGCGGGGGCTTGAAAGGTTTGACGTCCTCGCCATAGGACCAGCTGAGTGCTTGTTGAACCTTAGACAGGGTCCTGCCCACCTGCCAGTTGACAAAAGTAAAGCTGAGGTCAGAAAGTAACCTGTACGCAACCATGCTCAAAAGAAAGAACTTGTAACTTCTACAGCAGGAGCTCAGTAACTTAAAACACAAAGGTAAGAGAACAGGCAAGCCGCCTCAGACATTGTATATACGTCTGTAGTTATATCTTGGCTTTAGGGTCACCTCTGTAGCTTAGGAGAGGGAGTTAATCTTCTGAGCCAAAAAAGCTGGTATGGAGACAAACTGGATCTTTTGTGGTTCATGAATAGAGCTAGGCTGGAAGATAATGGAAGTTAGAACTAGTTTCTTTCCTCTGCCTCTTTCCATCCAAGGATGGAAATATCCTGGATATTTGTTTGTGGAACATCACATCATGAAAGTCAAAAGAATCACCCTCTTAGGGCTTACCTGGGAGATGATGGACTGAGTGAAGGGCAGGGCTGCTGCTGCCAGAGACCGCTTCTCCACCAGCAGCAGGTCGGTACTGATCACATCCTTGGGGCTGATGATGTCCCAGTCTTCTAGCAGGGGGCCTAAGAGAATATGGCAATGACATGAGCCAACTCCTCAAGCCCTGTGCCTGCCATTCCCACCACCCAGCATAATTTCACAGGGTCAAATCTCACTGCGTGTTGAGAAGTGCTACAGAAAGGACACAAACAAAATAATCATGCTGTGTATACCTCACTTTAAAAAGAAAAAAAGAGCATAAAGCAAAGTTCCATGATCTGTATAAATGATGAAAACAAAGTATTAACATTTACACATTCTTGCTTATTTTACATAATTCTGCTTCTGCCGTGAAGGGTCAATTCTGCTTCTGCTGGATAATAATCCAGCATAATCACATGCTTGAAAACAATAATATGTATCAAAAAGCCCTAGAAATTTGCTTTGAAAAGAAGGATGAGTTACAGGGAACTGGATTCTACAGTCAGTACCAAATTCTGCACTCGCGTGTTGCAAACACAGAATCCACAAACTCTGAAAAACGGTTTGGGCTGCTTTGCATGCCACCCATAAACGGGAGTGATCAAAGTGCACTCTATAAAAAGGCAACAGGGAGTTCTAAAGTAAACTGAGAAATATACAATAGCCAGAGTTGGAAAGGTATATGGGAGGGTGGGGAAACATAGTCAATCCCCCCTCTTCAGCCCTAAGATTTTTTTCCCTCAGAGTCTCCAGTAAATTGATGCTTCATTCTGTACCTAAATCAACATCAAGTGATTCAAATCACTCCTTTCTTTACAGCAGCAATCAGGTAACATTTCTACAAGAGAAAACAACACTGGCAGAGAAGACAAAAGAACTGAATTCCTTGGACACGTCCATAACATAAGGAGCCAAGTGAGGACTTGAGATGGGGCCAAGCGGTGCAAGGACTGGAACCAGGACTCCCAGCTCTCTTGTTCAGTGTGTGTGTGTGTGTGTGTGTGTGTGTGTGTGTGTGTGTGTGTTACTTACTATCCTCTGAGGGCTTGATGTCTATCTTGAGCTGCAAGTAAGGCTTGGAGGCTCCAGCAAAGGCCATGCCCAGATCCCAATCTGACATCAGTGACAAATATGATTCTTGGCCTTGCTTATCTCGGCCCAGATAGCTGATGGCAAAATTCTTCTTCCTAAAGTGAGTAAAGACAGACATGTTCATATTCTTTCCCCGCATTTAAAACAGGACACCTCTTTTGTTTAATGGAACCTACACGGCTGTTCTTCTGATGTTGTTTAGAAAACAACAATATGCAGTCACAGTTGCTGAATATGTTTAATTCACTGCAGGCACACATGGTACATACATGCAGTGGAGCAAATATATGTGCCTTCATCATTCACAACTGTACAAGAAGCATGCATGCTGCGTCCCACACCAAAACAAGATATATTACATGTAAAGTGGCTCTCAGGACAAAGTTTCCTACTGTCTGTGTAGCAGACAGGCTGTCCAGCTTTATATACATGTGATGAAATCAGGTCTGGCTTACCCAGAACGTAACAGCTAAATCCCATCCAGACTTAGCACCTTGTTGTGCTAATATCTGGGGGTTTTCTGCAAGGGAACCTATCTCACTCTCTGCATGAGGTAACTGTTTAGTTCTCACAAGCAAAGAGGAGGTAGTAAAATGATTTGTTGGATATTACCATGTGCTTTTTTAATTATGTTTTTACTGTAACTCTAATTCACTTCTGAAAACAGAAGCTGTTAATAATAATGAAGGTAAAGATTGTTCATGTTTATTTGAAATGAAAGAAGACTGGTGATCCAAAGTTTAACCACTCTCCCTCTCCTTACTTATGAGGACATCCCTTGGTATGAGAGGCTCTCCTTTGAACATGGGATCAAATCCATAGCTCTCAGAAGATCTGATGTCAGAACCGGGAAAGGAATGCAAGGCTTCCTGTTCTCATGTCACTTTTACTCATGTCCCTTCAAACATCATTCCCCTCCTAGATATGAAAACAGAAGCTCTATCTCTCAGCTCCACCTTCACTGACCTCCTTTTTTCATTTAGTGGAAAAGTAGCATGGGAGCTAAAAGTTGGGACCACCCAGTTCCATATTTTCTATCCTCTTCCCAGACTCACCCATTGAGGTCAAATGCCCTGATGAGGATGTGCTGCAATACATCCAGTGAGGTGATCTGTGGATCCACAGCAAAGGTACGGAACTCAGGTTGCAAGAAGCCTTCACATTTCTGAAAGGATTACAAAAAGTAAGCAGGACCAAAGAACCAACCCTATAACTTGGAGCCAGCAGAGATCCAGTGATTTAGAGGTCGGGGGAAACAAGTTCAGAATGCCATCCAACTATAATCTCTTAATTTCCCTATTGACAGAAATAAAAAGTTTGTCTCCAAATCTCCACACCACCAGCAACACACACTGCTTTTCTACCACAATGATACTAAGTTCTAAGGGGTCGTTCTACTCACAGTGAAAGCAGCCCTTTAAATGCTATCTATATATACCAAACACATAAGCCTGATACTTTACAGACCAAAGAACAGATCCTTCCCCTAGGATAACCCTAATGAGAGAGGAACAACGAATGGTTCTATTGTTAGTGTATTAATACACAAAGGGGATAGTTCACTGACCATGAACTGATGCAATTCCATTTACATCAATGGAGTTACAGCAAGCTTGACAATCTCTCTCACAAAAGTAGGCCTTCTGAAGTATATTGGTCAGTGCATCTTGCTTCTTATCAACCTAGACTTCATCAAGGGGCAAATTCAGCTCTTTTACATCAGATTTGCCACTGGAAAGATTACTAGTGGGAAAGGTAGATCTCATACACAGGTGTGTTTCTCAATATTTTGTAACCAGGGATACTGGGGGCCAAACATGTGAGCTGAAACTTACAAAATATTTGAGCTATCGCTCAGCTATTGCAGTATCTACATAGCTACAAGGTTGGCAATAATCCTTCAACATCGCACAAAAGCAAAAGGGTCCAAAATGGCTTTTGGCTACTTCCATATACAATGTCATCTCTTCCCGCTAACAGAAACAATGGAGTGAGCAGATCTTAACGCAGTCTGGAGTATGGTCCAGATTATATCATTTACAGAAGGTTTACAGCCACAGAGACATAGTCCTACCTATGTCTGATGGGTGGTGTACAAATAATAAATTTATTATTATTAGCAAAGCAGTGGCTTCCAATTAAAAAACTAACTGCACAACCCTAAGCATATTACTTCGATAATCCCACTGAATCAATCAACATACTTCCAACGTGAGTAAACAAGCTTTACCAGGAAACAAGCCAGTGAACTCAGTTGAACCTATCCCCAACCATGCTTACATCAGTCTGCCAAAATAACACTTTTGACTAGTATAAAACCAAATACAGAAATACTTCAGTTCTCAAATGAAATCCGTTCCAAAAGCCCATTCGTCTTAAGAGAGGCACGGCTTCCCATTGGTTGCAAGAGTTTCTTGCACTCAGCAGAAGCCGTGTCACACGTTCAGGTTCTGAAAAACGTTCAAAAACGGAAACATTTATTTCCGGGTTTTTGGCATTTGAGAACCAAAACATATGATGATGGAGGCGTTCGGGAACCGAGGTTCCACTGCACTAATTACATTACTAACAGAAAAATTTAAGAGGAGAAATATTTGCCCAAAATGTAATCTAAATATCTATATACTGTCAAAGTAACAGGTGCTAGAAACCTAACAAGAGAAGCAGGTGCAGCTACTGCAAACTGGACAATCTGAGTATAAAATATGTGTTTTATAGATCAGTGTGTTATAGATTATCTGTATCTGAAGAAGAGTGCATCACACGAAACTCATACCTAAAACTACTCAGTTGGTCTCTAAGGTGCTACATTATAATTTTAAAACCCTTTTGGAAGGATTCTTTTAAAGACTTTCTTAGATCATATAACTTTTTTGAAGACTTGATTCTTTTAAGGGAGTTTTTAGGTTTTTAAGAAGAGTCTTTATAACTAGCTTCTAAAAGAACTGTTTTAATTTATTTCGACTATGGCAGACCAACACAGCTACCTACTTGAATATAGATTAGTACAACCATTAGGGACAAAGTCATAGAATTGTAGAGTCGGGAGAAACCCAAGAGTTATCAAGTTGTCCTTATTTTGGAAAGTGTGTAACTGAAGGCATTCTTCTTGTGAAGAAGAAATCATCTCCAAATCTGTAAGCGGTTGTGTATAGTGAATCAACAATTGTGAACTCATTCTCTTTGTTCTTCTACGAAATGAAATACAGTTCCTTTACATTATTTTACACTCATAGATTGTCTGCAGCTACTATTAAATTTAGTAAAGTTTCTTAGAGTAATAAAGCACTAGGAAGTGTGAATTCCCACTGCACGCTGAGAGCAAGTTAATCTCTTTCTCCACATCTAAGTTCCTAAAATGTCACTAATAACTGTGTAAAAGAGTCAACACACTACTTGTTATTTGTATCCACCAAGGAGGCCACTCACAATTTGACAGCAATGAGCGGTACATCAAGTTGAAAGAAAGCGGCTCCAACTCTTTGAGAACTAGAAGTATGGCTACTGTAAACAACTGTTTGGTGTGATGTCTGCATTGAGGCAATGACTTGTGCAAGACAGTAAGTTCAAAGGCTGAGCAGGAATTTGCCCCTGCTCAGCTTTAGCCCAGGAGTGGGAAACGTGTGGCCCTTTAGCAATGCCATGGTCCAGCATGGCCAGTGGCCATGGGTGATGGGGGTCGTAGTTCAGCAGCATACCTGAAAGACCGCTTTCTTCCCTTACAGATCCTCCCAGGCGTCAAGATCGGCAGAGGGGAGTCTTTGGGTAGTGCCACTGCATAGCTGTCAACCTTCCCTTTTCTTGCGGGAAATTCCCTTAGTCCAGTGCTGTTTCCCACTGCTTCCCACTGCTATCCCGGATTGTTAGATATCCCGTAGACTGTCCCCGGGACAGGTGAGGCTGCTGATCCTTTATTTTCAAATCTGAAAGTTGACAGCTATGTTCCACTGCCCTCATAGGTTCAGCAGGTAGGTGGCCCAGGAGAGTTTTCTCTGCAGCAGCCCCGAAGTGGTGCAATTCCCTCCCCGCAGAGGTGCACCTGGCACCTTCATTTTGCAGTTTTCGTGAAACGCTGAAGGCGCACACCTATGTTTAGGAACTTCACTATGCTGTCCTACACTCTGCTTTTGCCATTCCATCTTTAAATCTCCGCAGCCCACCCTAGGACCAGGTGGCTGAAAGGGAAAGCGAGGAACCTAATTGTAAACCAAAACCCAGCCGTCGGAGGGCCGTAGGTTTCCCACGCTGCTGTAACCGCTACGTGGCACTGCCTGCCGTATCCCTCCTGAAACAAAGGGTCTCCGTCCCACAACCCGCTCCAATACGAAACACGGTTCCCTCCGCCGGCCCCTGTGACATCAGCCGCCCTTCCCCCCGCCCCCGAGTCCCCTCAGGCCGCTCACCTTGACCCGCACGCGGACCACCTCGTGCTCCTCCTCCTCTGGCGCCCCCGCCCCGCCCCCTCCCGGCGCCCCCGCCGCCGCCGCCGCCATCCCGGCGGCCCCTCCACCTTCTGGCGTGTGAGGGCGGGGGGAGGAGGCGCCTCGCGCCGGGGCCGTTGCAGCCCCCTCCCCCTCCACGTCACGCGCCCGGCGGGGGGGGGGAGGAGGGGGAAGAGGGCCCCGCGCCGTCAGCCGCCTCGCTCCGCCGGGACTCCCGCGTCAGGCGGGCGGGGGGCAGGCGGACGGAGAGGCGCCGCTTCCATCACGTGACCTCCTCCCCGCGCCGGCTACTTCCGCCCCGTCCGGCGCTGACGTCACCTCTCCGGCCTTAAAGGCGCAGAGCGCGAAGCTTGCTCAGGTGTTTTATTTAAGCGCGTGTCCGCGAGGAAGGAGGAGGCGGCGGCTGAACTCCTTCGCCTCTGCGGGGCTTTTGCGCGGGTGTCCCGCTCTTTCTGTGCTTTAACCGCCTGAGGAACTGAAATGCGCAAGGGTGGCAAGGGAAGGGTTAAGAGGAAGCGGCTCTCGCGGACGGAACAAAAGGGGGGGAAATGAGACCAACCAATCAGGAAAGGGGCCGTGAGGAGCAACATCCGGGTCAAATGGAAACTAGTGCACGGCAATATCCTTGTGTGAAGGGTAACAACATCCGGGGCACCCCGGAGTCCACGTTCCATTGGATGCACCAGTTGCATCCGGGTCGAATAGGGACGCGCGTCCGAGCCATAGATACAAAAAAAGGAGAGAGCTGCCTACGTAGGGCCCCTCCCTCCGGCTTCTGTATGCTGAAGCATCTTGCGCCACGAGGCTGGCCAAACACGTAGGGGGGGGGCGTGCCGTTTTGTTCATTGAAGCCAATGGGAAAGGGGGCCGTGCCGGTGACGTCACAAAAGCGCGCATGGGATACCGGACGGACCTTTATTGCGCCAGGATTGGTCTGTGATCATAGAATCTGAAAGAGTTGGAAGGGACCCCGAGGGTCATTTAGTCCAACCCCCTTTAAGGAATCTCAGCTAAAGCATCCATGACAGGTAGCCATCCAATCTCTGCTTAAAAACCTCCGAGGAAGAAGATGTAGCAACACAATTGTTGATATATTTATTTAGGAAAATATGTATATACTACCGTATCCTAAAGATACATCGCAACAATTTACAACAACGTAAAAACAAGCAGCGAATGAATAAAAAATTAGGATATATTAAAAGCAAGCCAGTAGGGTTGTGTGGGATGTAATCTTAATTGCCTACAGAGGCCTGGCAGAACAGAAAGGCTTTTAGCAGGCGTTTAAAAGGTGGCACAGAAAAATGTTTTTTACCCCACCTTTGGTGAGGGACGCAAGGCAGCTTACAAATAAAATAAGAGCATTAATAGAATTAAATCTCTCTCTATTCTAATCTGTTATGCAAGATAACATCATGACAAGCAGAGACCATGATTGCATCTGCTTTCCTTTGGGAGGCTTTCAGCAGCTGGGACTCGGATATGGCTCTTATCCGGTGGCGTAGCATGGGTTGTCAGCACCTGGGGCAAGGCAAGTAATTTGCGCCCCCTAACCCGTGGATTTGCGCCCCCTAACCCGTGGATTTGCCCTAACCCCAGATGTTGCGCCCGGTGCGGCCGGCCCCCCCTGCACCCCCCACGCTACGCCACTGCTCTTATCATGAGCTACTGGGGCAGCTGCAGGTCACGTGCCAACACTCCTGAGCCTTGCAAAGGGAGTAGGTAGACAAATGATAAATGCTCTTGGCAAGCATAGCTACTATGTCACTTGAAAACAAGTGATACTTCACTCTATATTTTTAAAACTCCTACCAGGGTTCAAAATGTAGATGGAACATAGGTGGTAAAATGCAGCTCTAAGATATGCAGGTAACTGCCTCTCTGCCAAAACTATTTCACAAAGTTACTGTGAGGATAATATAATTTAACCTGCACTCATAACTCTTCCTCTGCCTTTAAAGTAAGTGGAGAAAAGTTACAAGTTAACCCTCAGATTGATCAAAGCAAGAATTTAAGTAACAGAACTAGAAAAAGAGGTTCATTACATTTTCAGTTGGTTTCACCACCTAACCATTTAAGGCAGTGATGGCGAACCTTTTAAAGACCGAGTGCCCAAACTGCAACCCAAAAGCCACTTATTTATCGTAAAGTGCCAACACGACAATTTAACATGTATATCTCATTTTTTCTGTGTTTCACGTTTCCTCTTTATGACTGCTGTTGTAATAAATAATCCTTCATAAAAGTTATTGCATTACATTCTTCATTAAATTATCTTTCCATTGATATATAATTTTATGGTATAACTCAGTGCTTTTCTTCTTAAAAAAAATGTTTATGGGTACTCTCATTGTGACACAAGAAAATCACCACTGGGGGAAAAAGAAATACAGTTCAAATTGGGAAAAATAAATACAGTGGTACCTCAGTTTTCAAACAGCTTAGTTCTCGAACTACTTGGAACTGAACACTTCAAACCTGGAAATGAGTGTTCCACTTTTGGAACTTTTTTCGGAAGCTGACGAGCGCCTGGCTGCCTTCAGGTGGTGCAGGGTCTCTCAGATGCAGCTTCCGGGCTGCTTCCACCTTCCCCAACCCCAGCAACTATTCAGCCTGGCTGCCTTCACAGGTTTGGAGGGGATCTGATGTGGAGGTGGGGGCTCCTTTAAACCTCTTCCTTGAGGAGAGTGCAGCCACGAACCCCTCAACGGAAAGTGTGACGGGGCCTGCGCCTCCCTAGCTGAGTAGCCCTGATCCAGCTCCTGTTCCCGTGCAAGCAGCAATGCTGCCTAGCGGAGCAGCCCGATTCCACTCCTACTTGCCTGACCCTAACCCTTACCCTTGCCCTAATCCTTACACTAACCCTAACCCAGCCCTCCTCTGCTCCACACTCCTCCACTCCCCCCAGCACAGAAGCTACAGCCCTGCTGGGGCGACAGCATGTGTGCCCGCAGAGAGGGCTCTGAGTGTCCTCTCTGACATGTGTGCCATAGGTCTGCCACCACTGGCCTAGACTGTAAGTCCAAGCACATTCTGGAAATGTCGGTAAACACAACTTCATTTTTTATATATGTATTTGCATTTCCCACAAGAAATGCAGGCCTGTATATGTGCATTTCTCAGGAGAGTTCTTAAAAAGGAGGTACAGCAGCTAACATCTTGCAAACAGGCCATGTTTCACATTCATTGCAACAGGACGGCTACTGAAGTGAAGGCCCAAGACAGGTGTTGATCATCATGTGAGCTGCGCACAGGTGGTCTGAAGCGAGCTACCACCATTCCTGTGGGGCCTCCTTTTATTGAGACAAATATGCAAGCCAGGCAAATACATTTTGGGCTGTGACCTTTACACATCTTCCATCCCGTCATGGAACTTTGAAGTGTCAGGCATAGCTCTAATGGCTTTAGCCCAAACGTAGCAGAGTTTTCCTGCACAGCGAAGAAGCTAGCTGAGGTGGAAATGACTAGCCAGCTAGACTCAGAATAACTATTTACAGGATTTATTAAAAGGAAAAATAAAACCAGCAGAGTTTCTGCATACAAAACAGAGCAAAATAAATCCTTTCTTTCTCTCTCTCTTTTAACCATACACAGCACTCCTACTCCTAACACACCCCTAACACACCCTGTGCTAGCAATCCCTAGATAACAGAGTTGAGTGCTGGTCGTTAACCAATCAGAGTAAGTAGTTTCTAGGTCAAGCTGACCTTGGCTTTCTGCCAAGAGTAAATTGACACTGCCTTGAGTTAATTGTGTGAAGCCAGAATCTGTAAGTTTCCCATGAGAACCAATTAACAGAAACTGAACACCCCCTCACAGATTCTGCTGGACAATTAACATCAAATACACCTATGTAGGAGATTATTTTTCCAGCAAACCTAAACCCTTGCACATTCGCTTGTTCTTTACCTTTGCCAATGGTTTAGTTAACACATCTGCTACATTTTCTTCACTTGATACATAAGTACAGGTGATTACATTGTCTTGTACACAGCAACGCACATTGTGGTATTTTACAGAGATATGTTTGGAACGCGATTTGAAACCCTGTTTTACTTAAGGTTATACAAGCTTGATTATCAATGTAAACTTGTACTGGTTCTCCACAATTTACATTTAAATCTGTTAACAAATGCTTGAAATAAATCACCTCGTTGCACAATTCACTCAACGCGGCGTACTCTGATTCCGTTGATGACACACTTACAACGTCTTGCTTGCGTGACCGCCAGCTGATTAAAGCTCCACCGACCATTATGACCAGTCCTGTGACAGATTTTCTATCTGGCAAATTTCCCCAGTCACTATCACAGTAGCAACTCAACATTTCATCCTCTGAAGAATTTAATTGTAACATATAACCAATTGTCTGTTTGAGGTATCTCAGAACTTGTTTTACCCCTTTCCAGGCATTTAGTGTGGGTTTTGAGACCAATCTACTTAATATGCCTACTGCATAGCTAATATCAGGTCTGGACCACTGTGCTAGATACAATAAACTTCCAATTACAGAATGATATACATCAGGATGTTCAAATTCAGGACTCTCATCTATATGAAGTGTTTTTATGAAACCTGGATCCATAGGCACCACTGCCCCTTTGCAATCCTGCATCCTGTATGTAGTCAGTAGTTGTTTAACTTTGTTCTGCTGACTAATTAGGCAGCTGCCATCTTGGGCCCAGCACACTTCCAACCCTAGATATGTCCTAACCGGGCCTAAGTCTTTCACTTTGAACTTACTGGACAATTGCTTGGCAAACCTTTTAGTTTGTTTATCTGTTTTGCAAGCATACAATACATCATCTACATAAATCAGACAAAACTCTTGATCACTGCCTGTACCACGTACATAAACACAATTGTCAGCTGTACTCTGCTTGAAACCAAATGACACTAAGGCCTCATGGAAACATTTGTTCCAAGATCTTGCAGCCTGTTTAAGACCATATAGAGCTTTGTTTAATTTCAACACTCTATTGGAACCTGTCTCATAACCAGGCGGTTCGGCTAGATACAGGTCTTCTGATATTGATGCATGTAAATATGCAGTCTGGATATCAAAATGGTTTAACAGGAGTTTTCTCTTTGCTCCAAGCGTTAAAATCAGCCTTACACTGTCCCCCTTAGCAGTAGGGGAAAAAGTCTCGTCATAATCTTTTCCAGGCCTCTGAGAGTATCCTTGAGCCACTAAACGAGCTTTGTATTTGTACTTTCCTGTCACCAGAGGTTTAAGTTTGTACACCCACCTGCAGCCTACAATCTTTGCCCCCTCAGGCGCTGCTACTGGTGTAAAAACCTTGTGCTCATTCAGAGAGGACATCTCTTCCTCCATTGCCTGCTTCCAGAGCTCTGCCTCCTCTTTTGGTAACTTTAACACATCCTGAAAACTCTTGGGTTCTGCAATCACACTAAACACATTTGCAGTATCTGGAGAAAAACGCACTGGAGGCACTCCTTTGTTTTGTCTTTTAGATCTTCTGGGAGAAAAGTTTTCTTCTGACCCACTTTCCTCCTCAGAACTATGACCTCTCTTTTGTTGCTTAACAACTGGTCTTTGGGCAACTCCACTTTCTTGAGAGCTCTTATCTGAACTTTCCTCCCCCTCAGACTCTGATTCTCTATGTTTACCTTCAGAGTCATGAAGCTCCTGGGAAGGTTCAAACCAAACCTCAGTATTGGCATGTAGTCTCTCCCAGCCACTATGTTCACAAAAACTGGCATTCCTGGAGATCACAATGCCATTTGTCCCTTCAGCAAAGCGGAAACCTTTTCCCAGCTCCTGGTAACCCACAAACACTAACTGTTTGGTCTTAGGATCTCCCTTCTTCCTCATTTGTTTTGGAATTAACACCCAGGCTTTTGATCCAAACACATGCAAATGGTCAATTTTGGGTTTTTTCTGAAACAATTTAAAGTACGGGGTTGTACCTATTGTTTGATGAAAGAGCCTATTTTGGAGATAACACGCGGTGAGCATGCTCTCCCCCCAATAAGACATGGGCAAATCAGCATCATCAAGCATGGCAAACATCATGTCTTGTAAAGATCTGTTTTTTCGCTCTGCAACGCCATTCTCCTCTGGGGAAAAAGTGTTCGTTTTTCTATGCCCAATGCCACGCTTTTGTAACCAATCTCTAAAAGCATTTGACATAAATTCGCCACCTCTGTCCGTCTGAATCCTTTTGAGTTTAATGGACAGAAATCTTTCCACAGATGCCACCCAGCCTTTAAACTTAGTGAACACGTCACCCTTATTCTTCATGGGAAAAACCCAAGAATAACGCGTGGCGTCATCCACAATTGTTAATGAAAAACGCGATCCACCCCTGCTTACAGCAAATGGACCAATTACGTCCATGTGAACCAGCTGTAGCGGTGACTCACTAACTCTGTCACTTCTGGGGTAAGAGACTCTGTGGGTTTTAACCTTTTTACAAACATTACAATCAAGGTACTTGTTACAACTCTTTAAATTACCCCCATCAGCCAATTCAGACATTTTTAGTACACTTTTCCAGCAAGCATGCCCCATTTTCCTATGCAATAAGTGCACACAGTTGTCATGTATAGCTTTGTTATTCACTCCAGGCTGAGATTTACTGACTACTGCTGCAACTTGAGATCCTGCTTTAAGCCAAAACAAGCCTCCCTCTGACTTAGCAGTGCCTAAAATCTCACCAGCCTTCTTAATAATGCAACTGTCTCCTTCAAAATACACTTTAAACCCAGCTTTTAGCAAACAATCTACAGACATCAGATTGCTCCTTAATGAAGGCACACAAAGTACATTTTGCAGGCATTCACGAAGACAAGGAACAAAAACTGCACCCCCCGAAATCACTTCGGAAGTACTTCCGTCTGCTAGAGCCACCTGGCTGCGCTGTGCTGAGTTCTTGGAAACAAACAATTCATCTGAATTTACGATGTGGCGAGATGCTCCTGAATCGACCACCCAGACAGCTTGTTTCTCATCAGCAATCTTCACCTCCACGGTCACCAGCTGAGCTGACTGTTTTTGTTTGAAGAATTTCTTTTTACGCTGCTGCTGTTGCTGATCTCGTCTCTGCTCCTGCACCGGCCACTGAGACTTGACCAACTCCGGACATTGTCGTTTTAGATGCGCTGAAGACCCACATCGGAAACAACGCCTAACAGCAAACGCAGACTCCTCACCGGTACGCTGCTTTTGCTTCACCTCTGGCACGGCATGAGAACTCCTTCCAAACTGCCCGCCTGTAGAAGCCTCTGCAGCAAACGACCTTTCTTGCCTCTTCTGCCATTCTTCAATCAAACGCCCAGTAACGTAACTGACTGATAAATCACGCTCCTGTATGCCTTCTAGAGACAAAACTAAATTATCCCAGCTTTCTGGGAGAGAACTCAAAATAATAGCCACCTTCTCCTGCTGGTCTAACGCACAGTCTCTTTCCTGTAGCGCAGCAAACTTTATCTGTAAACTGTGTAGGTGTTCCTGCATTGTAACCCCAGGCTGTAACATTGCCTTGTACAATGCCTTGCGAATGAACAGCTTGGAAACCGCTGTCTCACGCACATGGAGTTCTTTAAGTGCTTGCCACACACCTCTAGCTGTCTTGATTCCCCTCACATACGGCAACTGGGAATCTTCCAGCCCCAAGACAATTGTGGCCCTTGCTCTTTGGTCTTTATCGAGGTCTTCATCATCAGGCTTCACAGGAAACTTACTCACCACTTGCCAGAGACGATCCCTCTGCAGCACTGCCTGCATGCGTTCCGACCACAGCAAGTAATTGGAGTCATTCAGACGCTCAAAAGCCATCTGAACTGGTTGTGAGGCCATCTTGAGAGCGATGTCCCTGGAACCCGGAACCAGCTACTCACGACCACCGAGAGAGAAAACAGGAACCACAGCACCCAGCACTCACACGCTGCAGCTGTTGTCCTTGTGTCCACTGCGTCACCAGCTCACAGCAGTCAGGAACCAGCCAGTGTCCATCTGCTGCACCAACAGGAACAACAATTTCGGGAACTACTGGAACCAACACCGTTGATGCTGATACCACCACAACTCAGGCTGGCAGCACAATGCCCATAACCTCATGGAACTTTGAAGTGTCAGGCATAGCTCTAATGGCTTTAGCCCAAACGTAGCAGAGTTTTCCTGCACAGCGAAGAAGCTAGCTGAGGTGGAAATGACTAGCCAGCTAGACTCAGAATAACTATTTACAGGATTTATTAAAAGGAAAAATAAAACCAGCAGAGTTTCTGCATACAAAACAAAGCAAAATAAATCCTTTCTTTCTCTCTCTCTCTCAACCATACACAGCACTCCTACACCTAACACACCCCTAACACACCCTGTGCTAGCAATCCCTAGATAACAGAGTTGAGTGCTGGTCGTTAACCAATCAGAGTAAGTAGTTTCTAGGTCAAGCTGACCTTGGCTTTCTGCCAAGAGTAAATTGACACTGCCTTGAGTTAATTGTGTGAAGCCAGAATCTGTAAGTTTCCCATGAGAACCAATTAACAGAAACTGAACATGTGGGGTGGTACAAAGCTATTTTGGCACCTGTTCCACAGTGTCATTTTCCCCTTGCACAGTGTATGACGAATGGAGACAAATAGTCCCAGGGACAAAAGGTTACAGACAGGACACTGCTCACTGCTGAGACCGCAAAAGGTCAGACACGGGACGATGTTCCGACAGCCGTGGCTTATCTGAGGGGGGGGGTTTTCCTTGCACCCCAGGGTCACGCGTGCAGGCAGACTGTGGCTGCCTGCTGGTGGAAAGTGTGCTCCCTCCGGACCCCACTGTCCACTTAGCGATATCCCTACAGGCTACTGAAGAAAAAGTGTCCACAGTGCACCGTTCTCATAGCCTGGAGGGCTGAAATTCTTCTTCAAAGACCTCCTCTCCTGTCGCATTCTCATAAGCAGGAGGGGGTGTGACGCATTCCAGGTGTTCTGCCCGCTCTTCAACACCTTTGACTTCATGGGTACCCGACACAAATCGCTGCAGTTTTGGCTGTATGAGCAACCTGAGGCGGAACCTGGACTGTAGATCTGCCTCCGAGGAAGCCGTGTGCCTGGTGCCACCGAAACACTGAACGCCTCGCCCACAGTCTCTCCATGGGCAGGAGGCTCAGTGACCACACTGCACAGAGGGGGCTCCACTGGGGTTGTTGCTGGACTGGATGTGATGGTCCAGATGGTGGGTCCCAATAAGTAGCCATTAGTCACCACCTCCTCATATGCTGGTGCCTCATAGGCCTCATTGTCTATGCTGGTAAAAGAGAGGGGAAGTAGTTAAAAACAATAATCCTCATTATAGCTCCATATTTCCACAAAGGAGGATTATCTGTGCTATCAACAAACAAGGCATAATAACTACCATATTCAAGCAATGGGATCATCAGGTGCATTCTGATATCTGGCCCCCACAATCGCAGGCCTCATCTGCACCATGCATTTAAAATACTATAATACCAGATGTGTGTGGTGTAAATAATAAAATTAGTATGATTATTAAACAGCGAGGGCTTCCCCCAAAATAATTCTGGGAACTGTAACTTTCCAAAAAAGCTCTTATGGGACTTCTACTCCTTTCACCAGAGCTACAGTTCCCAAAGTTCTCTGTGGAGAAGAAGAGAAGAAGAGGAGTTTGGATTTGATATCCCGCTTTATCACTACCCGAAGGAGTCTCAAAGCGGCTAACATTCTCCTTTCCCTTCCTTCCTCAAAACAAACACTCTTTGAGGTGAGTGGGGCTGAGAGACTTCAGTCACCCAGCAGCTGCATGTGGGGGAGCGGGGAATCGAACCCGGTTCACCAGATTATGAGTTCACTGCTCTTAACCACTACACCACACTGGAATGACTATTAAAACTACTGTAGAATCTGAGAGACTTTTAGGGTACTTCCAGATAGAATCCCACCCCAAAATAGCAACGGACACCTATTGGAAAATTCAAGCTGCACAACTGTAGTTGATTGGTAAGTCTTGTGCTACAAACTTCTTCTCCAATAGATTGGACTTTTGGCGATAAGTGAAGGAATAGGATAATGCAGTGTTTTTTTTCTTAAAAAATGTTTACGGGTACTCTCATTTTGACTCAAGAAAATCTCCATTTCATAGTTCAAATTGGGGAAAATAAATACAATTAATGAACAAAAGTACAATGATTCACAAAAGGTTAAGAGGTATGAATACCCCTGCGTCCCCCCAGAAAAAAAGCACTGGGATAATGCATTGGAAGTGGGGTACAAATGCCATCTAATCTCTCTGCAAATATATTTTAACTCAGTTGATGGGGATCCCTTCGCTCTTCCCCCTGGCTTTCTTGAAGTTGGTTCAGATGCAATGTCAACCCATGGTTTACATTGCTTTTAGCAACCAGCCACAAGCAGTTTTGTTAATATGATCCTGCAGTCCTCCACGGGGAATATTTCACATAATGCATGATTTGATTCACTGACCCAGGAGGAGGTGGTAACTAAGTCAACGGAGAACGGATCAATTACAAGCTATTTGCCACTACAGTTAAACAGAATCTCCAGACATTGTAGCTAAACAGCTAAGAGGTAACATGATGTATACATATAAATAATAAAATTATCATTATTATTATTATTATTATTATTATTATTATTATTATTGAATAGGATGTCCCTATTTTCATCAGAGAAATCTTGGATGGTATATTCTTATGACAGTGTACACGATAAGAAGTGATCCTCTTTCAAACTCCTTCCAGCTCTCCAAAAAAAAGACTTGTTATTTCTCTCAGATATTATGTCAGTGGTTAGTTACACTTTTTGGAAATTCTTCAAGAACCACAAGACTGAAAGTGGGCAAATGTTGGAGCAATACTACTCAAACTATTGACCAGGAATGCTGTGAACATTTTTGGATATTGATTCAGAAGATTAAGAAGGCAAAAGGAATTAATATTATTTTTTTAAATCTGTGTATGGGAATCAATCTAATACAAATATGTTTCCCTGTACCTGGCACATCAACACCTCTTTATATTGTGTTAAATAATATTTCCAATTGTAGAATTGAAAAGTCTTTGTGGTGTTGTTGTTTTTAAAAACTAAAAGCTAGAAAGACCATTTTCTACCTGTGATCCCTTAGGAGATGTTCATTCATGCTGCCACTTTCAATGACAACTGGGTAGAAATTATTGGAGGAACAAGAACATCTTATTATAGGGAAAGGAAAGAGTATAGATCCCCACAAGCCCCCCAAAACTGGTTATGGGAGGATCAGGGGAACCTACAGAAAAGCACACTGTGGAGGAGAGTTTCATGGCTCCCACTCAATGAAGACTGCAGTGTCCAGCAAGATCTTTAATGCTGAGATCAGTGTGATACATGGGCAAAATGCCGTTCAAAGGCACAGCAGGTGCTACACATAGCCAAGCAAGAAAAGACATTGATCCAGGAATGACACATACCCCAGCTTAGGAGCTAACTCCTCTTAAGCCCCCCCCCAAAATATTTGAGGGGGCCAGGCCCCCCCCAAGTTGATGGGCATTGCCATTTAAATGGTGTGTGCCGTGTCATGTGACTATGTGGGGCAGGGCTTACTGCCCCCTATATTTTATTCAAGTTGGCACCCCAGCAACCCTATTATTAGGGAGTGGGGCCGGTACTAATTTCTCACCCATGCACAATGACCCTATGTTGAAAAAAAAAACACATTTGTATCAACTGTATTACTGCGCCGAGGGACTTTTTTCTGTGTCCTTATGACTGACAGGTGGTGGAAGGAGCGAGCCAGAGTCTAGTGAGTGAGACTGTCCCTGGCTATAATACTGGTTTTGCCCTCTCACTGGTCAGAGCTGAAGTTGTTATTTACAACTTTAAAAAGAGATACAACAAATGTTCACGTGATCTCCCTAGTTGGCAAGTTTAAATATTGCTGATTAGATAGATAGATAGATAGATAGATAGATAGATAGATAGATAGATAGATATAGAAAATAGATAGATGGAAGATAAATAGCTGGATAGATAGATGATAGATAGATAGATAGATATCTTAATTCAGTAACTCCCTAAAAAGTGTTAGGAGGGGCAATACACTTTAAATTAAAAGGAAACTGAAAGTAAATAGAAAACTAACAAAGAATTGATCCTAATAAAACAGGGAGAGTAAATTGTGGACAGATGCTGGACTTTGAGAAAGCCCCCAAAAGAAAGCTTAGCCAAGCAAAATTTAAACTGAAAACTCAGAAAAATACCAAGATGAAGATTTTAAAGAGAATCAAGAAAAGCAGATACACCTGATGACTAGAAAAGCCAAGGGAAAACAAAGACACATGAAGGAACGTGAGGGGTGAAATCAACTTTATTTAACCTTCGACCAACTAGTCTTTGGATGTAAAAAGGAACAGAGGAAAGGGTGGGTGGGTGGAGATGAAGTCTGCTTCAAGCAAAGTGAAGAATAATTGCAGAAAATAGAAGGCTTTTCTTTTAAAAGGCAACTGGAGAAGCCATTTCATTATAAGAAGGCTGGCGTTTCTCTTGCCAAAGTTATTATCATCATCATCATCATCATCATTATTTATTTAATTTAAATACCGCCCTATACCCGAAGGTCTGAGGGCGGTTCCCATAAAATACCCAATACACAAAATCAAAACAAAATCAACAACCCAATAAGGGGTTACCAGAGCATAGACAACAGTAGTTAGGTATCCCTGTCCAGGTAGGGGCCTAGCCAGATAGGGGCACCAGCCCAAGCTGATGGAAGGCACTCCGGGTCACTGAGCAAGGCCTTCCCTTGTCTCTCGCCAGAGGTGCAGGGCGACCAAGGCAGTTTCAGTGCCAAAAGCAGGCCTAAACCCTGATTGAAAAGAATCTACAAAACCAGCTTCTTCCAAGAGCACCTGGATCTGGTCTGCGACCACTCGCTCCAGCCTCACTCCAGAAGTAAGAAAAACCAAGATTGGGAAGATTTTAACACAGGTAAGACTTAGAAGTGAGAAGGGTAGGGGCATCCAGGGGGAAAGAGAGCTGTGCATATGTGATAAAGAGCAAAGCAGAAGGGGAGAAGACAACATAGTCTTCTGGGGACTGTGTGAGATGGAATCGAAATAAACCCAGTCTTTAAAGAGGAGTCATGGCAGGTTCTTCACTCGTGTTTGAAATGCAGATTCCTACTGGCTTTGCAATTCATCAGATAGAAGTACCTTCTTTTGGCACCTTGAATGCTGTATCCTCCTTTTTAAAATACAGATCTATATTAATTTAAACATTCATGCCTTGCCTTTAAAATAAATAAATAATGGAAGTGTTTAGAATAGAAGCAAAAGTGTCCTGGGGATGGAATAAGGTGCCCTCATCCACAGCAGGTTTGGGGTGCAAACTAGCAGAACTGCCTCTCCCTGACCCAGAGAACAACCCCAGAGCAATAATTGAGATGCCCCTATTTCCCCTTTGAAGGAGTCTTAATAAATTTTGTTAAACCTTCCTATTAGCACCTGGAAGATGAGGCGGATCTTAAGAGGTTTAATCTCTAGGGTGGAACAGAAGCTTCTTGGCTACATTGTGGATCTATGTAGATCAAATCACACAAACCGTCTGGGGTTCATTCTGAACTGTCAAGTATGATAACCTAGTAATGGGCTGTAATAAACAAAAATCTGCCCTTATTCCCTTATGGAGGACACAAGAGCCCTTATAGAGGGCTCTTTGTAGGAGAAAATAACAGAGGCCAACCAGAGAATAATGAGAAGCAAAGCAGCTAGTAAGCCTGCTCTTTATTGAACTGTTGCAACAGGGTGCTCCCCAACATACAGAAAGATGGAGGAGGACCCAGAACCCAGGTGTGCCCGCCCTTATATAGACATTTTAAATTCCCTGCCCTGGAGCTCAAAACCACCCCTCCATACATCATACATACATCACAGAAGGGGTGTAACCCAAGACCACCCCCCACAAACATCATACCTACATCACAGAAAAGGTGGTCTACAACAGAAATTTGAATGTTGTTGCTTTTCCTGTCTGCCAGGTTATCTGATAATGCCTTATCTGATTGCCTTTCCTGGTAGTCTGGCCATTCCTTTGAGATGAGTATCCCTGTTCGGTATCCCTGTCCAGATAGGGGCATAGCTGGGGCACCAGCCAAAGCTGATGGAAGGCACTTGGGGTCACTAAGTGCCATCCCTTGTCTCTCAACAGAAGTACAGGGCGACCAAGGCAGTTTCAGTGCCAAAAGCAGGCCTAAACCCTGATGGAAGTGGACCCAGAAAATCAGCTTATTCCAAGAGCACCTGGATCTGGTCTGTGACCACTTGCTACAGAACCTCGCTCCAGAAGTTAGAAAACCCAAGATTGGTAGGATTTTAACACAGGTAAGACTTAGAAGTGAGAAGGGTAGGGGGATCGAAGGGGAAAGAAAGCTGTGCATGTGAGAAAGAGCAAAGCAGAGGCGCAGAAGACAACACAGTTCCATTTAATTTCAGGTTAGCTCAGGTTGCCTTGTTGACAAAAATGCATTGCATTGCATTTGTGATAGCTTCCTGGGGGCTATAGAAAAGCTCCTTCACTAATGGGCAGAACTTCATTTATTTATAATGTGGCTTCCAATTATCAGCTGCTTAAAAGTGGTGGCATTTGACATATAAAGCTAGGAAGAGGAATTATTATGAATATGATTATGATTGTGATTATGATTGTATTTTAATAATACCCCACCCTTCCTGACTGGAATCAAGGCAACAGAAAAGCATTCAGGGAGCCACTTCAGAGTGGTGAATTTTAAAAATAATGAAAGCGAAATAACTATTGATCAAGGAAAGGTATGGAAGCCACTAGGATCAAGAATTGTTTCTGGGAGGAGAAAAAGGGGGGGAAATAACTGAGAAAGCCACAAGGAGAAGCATAGCTGTCAACTTTTCCCTTTTATTGCAAGGAATCCTATTCAGAATAAGGGAATTTCCCTTTAAAAAAGGGAAACGTTGACAGCTATGAGGCGAAGCAGTGAAAAGCAAGCAACCAAGGGTGAGAGTATTATACCTAATTGTAGTTACTGGGCAACTGCAGAAGAGGGTCACCAAAATATTGTTCAGTTTTTGTTCCTTCAGATGTGTATAAATCCATAAATCCATACTACTGTTCCTAATGTAGAATACCCATTTAGAACACCCATTTTAAGACCTGATGCATCAAACATCTTCCTTTGTCTCTAACAGTTGCCTTGCTGTTTTAAGTGTGAAAAAGCAAATAAGGCATTTTGAGGGTGAATCTACCGGTGGCAATGGTAGAGGCGCCTTGGTAGAGGCGTTGGAGTGAGTAGAGGTTTTCACCAATTGGTCGGCCATTTCTAAGCAAAAAAAGTCCAGCAAATGTTTAAGCATATACATATTATTGATTAGGAAGTGTGAGCCTTGACCATTTTTTCCTGTACATAAAGGGCAGAAGATTTTGTCTGCTAACGGTAAGGCTGAAAGCACTGAGAAAATATTTGAAATCTTATGAATCCTGACTCTCTGGCCATTTTGACTTGTAGATAAGGGGGTGGCTGATTGTTCCACTAATGACTAGAGAGGGGCCACACAAAATCATAATAACAACCCACATTTGTCAACCATTTTGGAAGAGAGGTCTGTACCCTTCAATCCTGTAGATAAAGGAGGCATGTAGCTCCCCATTTTCTTTGCCTGGGGTACAGGTATAGCTCTTGAATGCAGGAAAGATGATCTATAAATGCTGAGACTTGATTCGAAATTTAATTTGACCCAAATTCTATGACTGGCTTTTTGGTGAAAACTTGCATGAGAGGGTTGATAGTTGCTGGGTTTCCGACAAATACTAAAATTTGGATCCTCATCAGTACTTCTGTTCCTAAGGTAATTTATTTAAAAACCTGGTGTAGGAAACTGCTTCCTTTGCCTGTAACCTTCAACTACAATTCTACCTTCTAGTAAAAAAAACTTTTGAATTATCAGAGGTAGCAATAGGCGCTAATAACTAACAATTAATCTCTAAATGCTCTATCATAATTGTAGCAGCAGTGCAGTTGTGTGCCTTCTGGCTGAAAGTCAAGTAGGTGAGTATCTTGTGCTTGGCTGAGGAGAAAATCCGTTGTGTTCTGCCTGCAACTCTTTGTACAAAGATTCTTTCAGGTCGCAGTGAGGGGGACCATTCAAGGACCCTGAGCCTGTTGGAGAAAAGGTAGGCTCTAAATGGAATAATACCCAAATATGCAAACTAAATATTCCAAAAAGCTTGTATTGAGCAATGTTGGTTATTCAATCAGTTTTTCAGAAGAGTTGCCAATTTGAAAGCCGAATGTGGTCGCTCTGCATGCTTCTACCTGGAGGGACTTCTCTTGTCGGGACACCACTGCAGGGGAGGCCCTTTCCTGTGCCATCACCACACAATAAGGTACATCTTTTGGTGGGACAGCCAGCCTTGTTTTGTTCCAGCTCTTATTTTTACCAACCTCACAGAGCTACCTGTGCCAGAAGCAGATCTGCTCCATTGACAAAAGGCAATGTCAGAGTTCTTGATACATCAAGTGAACATCTGCAGTGTAGGATTGAGAGACACCTGCGTCTTGACTGTGCTGCTTTAGGTAACCTGCTGTTTTTGCTCCTGTGTCTGGAGGGGAGGGCTGCTGAAGACCCTAGTCTCTTCCAGGTGCATCTCAGTGACACAAGAAATAGAATTTTGCAAGCCTTCAGGAAACTTAACGGCAAGTGAACTTAACATTCCACAATTCAGTGATCTTTTTCAGTCCAATCCTTTTGTGCTGGCTTCTCCATTTCCCCCTGCTTGATCTCGTCACAGTTCTGTCCAAGAGCCCACCACACTCAGGAGAAGCCAGCTCTTCCTGCAGAAGTCAGGTCAGTCAGAACAGCTGTGTTCCAAAACCATTTGTCTGGAATTGGCGGGAAGGGCCGGGGGCAAAGTAATGAGTTCAGATTGCTTTTCACAGACCAGCAGAAGGAACTTCCAGGCCCATGAATTCACACTTCGGAGGAACAGACAAAACGGTGAGCATAAAGGCAGAGTTTGAAGACTGGAACCAGTCTCTCTGTTCTGCCCTGCAAATTAATGGCAGTCAACATGGCACTCTGTGACTTAAACACATCTAGGTGAATATCCCTTGCTAATGGCAAGGGATAAAACCTCGATTGTGTTCTGTCTGCAACTTCATAATTCTTAAGGGTTTTCTTTTTTCCTGAGAGAACATTCTGTATTCAGAGTGTTCTCTCAGGTTTTGCTTTTCACCTTGTTGCATTGGCCAAAAAAAAGCAAAAGACGCTGGTGGTTGGTGCTCCTGGTTCCCAGGACGGGGTTCAAGCCCCTGCGGTGTCCCTGCTTACTTCCAATGCAACCTCTCTCTCTCTCTCTCTCTCTCTCTCTCTCTCTCTCTCTCTCTTTTTCTCTTTTTCTCTTTCTCTTTCTCTTTCTCTTTCTCTATCTCTCCCCCTTAAGAACTAAATGAAGCAAGAGCTGCTGGGATGTCAAGGTGATGGGTTGCTAGGGTTTCACCTGCAAAGTATTATGGGCACTTTGTAGCTTTGTGAGGGGTAAGCTACAGTGCCCAGGATTCTTTGTGAGGAGAGAAATGGGGATAAGTTGCCCTTTAATGCTTTTTGACCACTAACAACTGCAAATACGACAGAATGGTGACTGAGTGGGGTGAAGGGAAAGAGGTAGGAAGGCCTTGAATGAAATCCACGTGCCCTGAGCCCCCTCCTGTTCTAGTTATAACATATCTTCCCCTGCTTCCCTGATGCAAAACCCCTCTAAAAATAGAAGGAAAAGAGATCAGCACAAAAATGGCCCCCTCTGCCCTCCACCCTGCAATTGGAACATTGGTCTTGAGTTTCTCCATCCACAGTCATGGATAAGCAGAGATTCTAATCCATGTCAGAGCCCCTCAGTCAAAAACCAGGGACTAGAAGCTCTCCCAGAAATATTAAACACAGAATACAATGGTGACCTTGAATAGAGAGAGTGTCTCTTGTTGGAAAGGTAGGCAGTGTGCGCTTGTGTGTGTAATTTTCTTGTACGTTTTATGCTCCTTATCGCTACCCCCAACATCTGTGAGCTAAGGATCCCTTTCCCATCATCCACATTGGCCCAGATTGCGCTGGGCTCCCTGGACCCGGATCCTGAGCCCCGCAAAGAAGGAATCAGCAAGGAACTGGACGTGACAGAGGACATCTTGCATGTGGGAGTATTGGCCAGGCGCCCCCTTCTGCAAGGGGCCAGGTGTGGCGACAGTCGGGGCAGATGGTGGGCTCTGAGTCCTGGGTGCAGCCTGCAGGAAGGTCTCCTGCACAAGCTGCAGGAGGATGAGCGACAAGGTGGCGCCGTAATGGATGGGATGCTGGACTTGAACCAAGGTTTAAACAACAGCAATAATTTTATTATTTGTACCTCCTCAACCTCTAGACATCTTCTGTTCCCCGAAACATCTCTGCCTTTTCCTCCCTGGTGCCCCATATGCCCGGTACCACCTATCAGAACCCCTCTGTGCATCCTCCTCGCTTATTTCCTTCAAGACTTCCCACTCACCTTCCCCTGAAGCCCTTGGAGCAGGGACACCACAGCAGCCAGGCCTCTAACTAAACCAGAGCACTTGTCAGTCAAATCATCGCCTCCTTTGCTGCCCCCACATCCCTCTCCTTCCTCTGTTGTGCCAAATTCTAACTGTAAGCCTGCCAGGGCAGAGATCTATCCACTCGTATTTTCTGTAAAGTGTTATACAAGTTGATGATACTATATAGAGGAGAATAATAATTCCTCCCTTCCTGTCTGTTGAGTCCTTTGCATTCAGGTGCTGCCATGATAAGAATAAATTGGAATAGAATGAGGGACTGGAATAGAATGAGGATATTGGACTGTTAAGTGTAGTGCAAGTGTTGACGTTTTATGTTTCGGTCTATACAAAATATATATATATTATTTCTTTGCAGTTGATGGAGAGCAGATGAAGCCCGGATTTTGTGTGTGTCCATCAGCTCCTTCCTGGAGCATCTCTGCTTGGTGGTGGAAACTATGGACCTGTTTGGGCCTCCTGTGGCTTGATAGATGGTTGCAACAGGAAGCTTCCCCATAGTCCTGGCTGGACTCTGGACTTGCCCATGGGCTACTGATGTCAGAGGAGGCCCTGAACATGTCATCCTTAGAGCCAAGATGTTGCTTTGTGTTTTGGAGCCAGCGGAGAACTCTGTGCTCTTGGATACTCTTGGACATTGATAGATTTTGGGTTCTGAGAAGCAGGCAAGCCTGGGACTGCCTTGATATAACACAAAGTACATAGAATCTGGTGCTCTAATAAATTATCCAGTGTACTTTACTTTATAGTCTGCATGTGTTAACTGATTAAATATATTTGAGCCGGCTCACCATATAGATTAATCAATTATACAGTTATACAGTATTAATCAATTATACAGTGCATGGCCGAGGGTCAGGGATAATGGGAGTTGTAGTTCCTGCCTGGAGAGACGCAGGTTCCCCATCCCCATTGCTGCAGCTCTCTGTCTCTCTTGCCACCAGGGAGAAAGCAGCTAATAGCTGGCAGTGAGGAAGAGGAGGGGGGGCAAGCGACAGAGGAGCCAAAACAGATGGTGTGGCCTTGAAGTCCTATTTATATAGGAAGATTTGTCTTTTTTCTTTCTTTCTGGCAGGGCTCCTACTTTTAAACAGCAAGCAAAACTTCCCCACCTCTGTTGCCACTTTGGCATTCTAGTGAAAGCTTTACCTGTTGAATTTCTGTTTGTCGTTAGTTATACTTGCAGCTCCCTCTTGAAGGCATGCATGCTGAAACCTGGGTTTGTGCTTGGGTAAAAAGACCCAAGAGCGCTTCTCGCCAGCCATTGCTGATCCTGAACTAGGATAGTCTTGCCCAGTTATCCATGCTCTGGTAACCCCCAGAGTGGGATTACTGCCATGCACTGTAAGGAGGGCGATGTTTGAATAAATTACTAGTGCAGAAACAAGTATTTAGTTTTGTAGTTTGCTTTCAGGGCTGGTAGAGACCGAGTGCCCAAACTGCAACCCAAAACCCACTTATTTATCATAAAGTGTCAACACGGCAATTTAACCTGTATATCTCATTTTCTCTGTGTTTCACGTTTCTTCTTTATGACTGCTGTTGTAATAAATAATCCTTCATAAAGGTTTTTGCATTGATATATAATTTTATGGTGTAATTCAGTGCTTTTTTTCCAAAAAAATGTTTAGGGGTACTCTCATTTTGACTCAAGAAAATCACCACCGGGGAAAAAATAAATACAGTTCAAATTGGGGGAAGTAAATACAGTGGTACCTCAGTTTTCGAACAGCTTTGTTCTCAAACTACTTGGAACTGAACACTTCAAACCTGGAAATGAGTGCTCCAGTTTTGGAAATTTTTGTGGAAGCTGAGAAGCGCCTAGCTGCCTTCAGGTGGTGCAGGGTCTCTCAGATGCAGCGTCCGGGCTGCTTCCCCCTTCCCCAGCCCTAGTAACTATTCAGCCTGACTGCCTTCACAGGGTTTGAGGGGATCTGATGTGGAGGTGGGGGCTCCTTTAAACTTCTTCCTTCAGGGGAGTGCAGCCGCGAACCCCTCAACAGAAAGTGTGAAGGAGCCTGCACCTCCCCAGCTGAGCAGCCCCGATCCAGCTCCTGTTCCCGTGCAAGCAGCAACGCTGCCTAGCGGAGCAGCCCGATCCTACTCCTGCTTGCTTACAAGCAAGCTTGCTTACAAGCAGGAGTGGAGGCGGGGATCTCTCAGAAGTGGAGCCCTGGCCCAGTTTTCCCTCACTTAGCGCCAGGGCTGCATTCAAAGTAAAAACTGAAACTTTCCAGAAAACCACAAAGCTAACAAACTTGCAACCCGTGAGAAAGCAGCAACACAACAAATTGAAAAAGGCAAACCAACCACAAATCAATCAAAATCACAAGAAAACATAAAACAACACTAACACTGACCCTGACCCTAACCCTATCCCCTAATTCTAATCCTTTAAGGTAAAGGTAAAAGTAAAGGTACCCCTGACCATTAGGTCCAGTCGTGAACGACTCTGGGGTTTAATACTCATCTTGCACTATAGGCTGAGGGAGCCGGTGTTTGTCCGCAGACAAATTCTGGGTCATGTGGCCAGCATGACTAAACCGCTTCTGGCGAACCAGAGCAGCGCATGGAAACGCCGTTTACCTTCCCTCCAGAGCGGTACCTATTTATCTACTTGCACTTGACGTGCTTTCGAACTGCTAGGTGGGCAGGAGCTGGAACCGAAAAAAGGGAGCTCACCCCGTTGTGGGGATTCGAACTGCCGACCTTCCGATCGGCAAGCCCTAGGCTCTGTAGTTTAGACCATAGCGCCACCCGCGTCCCAATTCTAATCCTTACCCTAACCCAGCCGCCACTGATTTAAGGCAACTGTTAAAACATAAGTAGAAGCATAATTCTAATCTTAACCCAGCCCTCCTCTCCTCCTCACTCCTTCCCTACCCCCAGCATGGAAGCTACGGTACCAGGGCTGCAGGCATTGGACGCTCGAGCGCCTAGCATGGAAGCTGGGGCGACGGTGTGCATGGCCACAGAGAAGGATGTGAGTGCCCTCTGGCACGCGTGCCATAGGTTCGCCACCACTGATTTAAGGCAACTCTTAAACATAAGTAGAAGCACATCGCATAGAATTTTGCATGAAGATTTCCACCAAGCAGAGCTTCTTCTTGGCCTCCTTACACACTTCCCCACCTGCCATGCACACAGTTTCAACAGACAAGGAAGCAGGTGGATCATCATTTATTTAAAAAACAATTGTATCTCATTTTACAAAACCAGTGAGTTCAGCAGCATAGTTTACAGAAAAGAAACTTGTTTCAAAAGCAGGAGAAAGGTCCCCTCTTAAGAAGAGATCTAGATGTGAAATCAGCATAATATTATTAATGGTGGATTTTGTGCTACCTTCACAACTAGATACACAAGCATCCCAAACAGAAATTAAAACAACTGGATGCTTCTACTCTGCAGCCTCATTTAGCTTGAGATATAACCCTAACCCCAGGGTCTAGCAGTCACACAGAGCCCTATATTAAGTCTTCATAGCACTGCTCTGCTTAGTCTAATACAGAATTGCATGATGGAGGCTATCCGTAATGGGACCTGCAACCCATTTGCTCAGAAGTAAAACCTACCAAATGCAATAGGGCTTCCCCTCAAGACACTCTCCCTGCCTTGCTCCAGCTCTCAGTTCCAGGGGTCTTTGATAGAAGTCTCTTCTGGAAGGAGCTGCAGGACAGAGCATATTCCAGCAGCTGTAAAATAGATACAGAAGGCCATTCCACTTAATCCCAAGGAGGGGTAATTGGTGGATACTTGGAGAATGTCCCTAGTTGATGGGGGCGGTGGACGAAATAAACCTAGACAAGGCACCAGAAAGTAGCCAACCAATCCCTGAATTATTCCAGTGCTTCTCCAATGGCATATGTGTTCATGATGATCCACTATGCAAGAGGTCAGTGCTTCTTGAATTTGCCAGCATCCGTTATCTTCTGGCAAGCGCTGAGGTGCTTCCAAGCATCCAGGATGAGGATGGAAGGAATGATGATCCACAAAGCGTTCATGAAAACAAAATAAAACCAGAAGTATATCGGGTGCCCTATCTCACTGTGACTGAAGCCCTCGAAATACTCGGTAGAAAAGTACAGAACATCTCCATAGAGTTGGCCTGCAGTGAATGGTAGAGACAAGACAACCAATTAGAGCAGGGGGTAAGGAACCCTTTTCAGCCCAAGGGGCCACATCCCTTCATGGGCAACCATCTGGGGGCCACTTACCAGCAATGGGTGTGGCTAGAGTGGCGGAACAACTTTGACTCCTGCTTTTTTTCCATAGCCTACATTCAAGTCATGAACACTTCAGAAGTTTTCACACACATCTCTCCAGCCAGGTAAGTGAAAAGCAGGACCACAGTTCCAGAGACACAAAAGCACACCAGGAAGTGAGTTGAGCAGGGCCAGTGGAGGGTCTGGCACAGGAGTGGGCAGGGCCTGGGAGAGAACCCTGAGGGCCAGAGGCAAGAGATCTGGACAGCCACATTTGGCCGCTGGGCCCAAGGTTCCCCACGTCTGGATTAGAACCAGACAAAAAAGATACACAGCCCAAATTTCCTAGTTCCATGAGTTTCCTAGGTTTTCCAGTGGTTGTAATTGAGTGTGAGAGAGATAACTTGGATTTTTTTTAATTGTTTGGGGTGGGGAGACAAGGGTGAGGGGTTATGGATGCCAGGAACACAAGGAGCATGCAGCAACCTTTTCAGGCATTCTTCCAGTGCAGAACATGTGGTGAAAAGGAACAGGGGACTGGGATGCAGTTGAGCTCGGCCGTCATTATATTTAGAAATCTGTCCTTGTGTGTGCCTCATATACCTACCCAGCGACACAATCAGCTGCAGCACAAACCGATGGGGCTGGTCTGAAAGAAAAGCTATCACAGTCCAGATGGAGAGGGGGCCCCAGGCGAAGGCTGTGATGGTCTCCACACAAACTGTGAAACTGTCTGATCTGTAGGGACAAAAGTGAAATAGAAATCACTTGGGGATCGACAACCATCCAAACTGTTTTTTGCACTGCATTTCTCTCTGGTCTCACTCTTCACATTTCCACCTCCCCAGCTCCAATATCAGATGCATTGAAGCATTATTAAGAGACAAACTTGAGTCCACAAATGCTTATGCTGGGGGGGGGGAGCTTTTTCGGCCCAAGGGTTGCACTACCCTGTAGAATGCTTTCTGGGGCCACATTCCACTGGTGGGTGGGGACAGAAAGAAAAGCAAGCAGAGCTTTACTGGATGTGACTTTGTACAACAGGCTGCATTGCAACTGCACAGAAGTCAGAGATTCCCCTTCATCTAGGCACGCAAGAGTCCAGGGACACATTCCAGCCAGAACAGCTCAAGAGGTGTGTTTTGGGGAGCAGAGGGGTTGCCTGGGGAAGAGTCCTGAGAACCAGGCAGAGAGGCTTCGAGGGCTGCATTTGATACCCCAGCCCCAAGTTTCTCCAAGCCTAGCTTAGGCTACAACAAATGTCTTCTTCTTTAAGGCACAAGGAGGCAAATTTTCTTGTTTTTTGCTGCAACGGATTAACATGGCTACCCCAGAAGCTTTTAGCACACACCCAACAGTTGCTAACTAACAACTAGCCTTCACCCTGCAGGCGGTAAGCAAAATGTTAAGCATCTAATGCCAACAACAGTGGCTTCTCAGCTAAAGTATTATTCGCCCCAAAATGCAAGCTCTGTGAGGAAACGCAAGAGAAATGACTCGGGGTAATCCCATGCAAGCCTGTCCCACTTTACCTCCTTATGGGCCGCCATGTTATAAGATGTAGCTTAAAATATGCATCTATAGCCTTTTAAAGCTGTTAGTGCTCCCCCACACCAATCTTTCTGTTTCTAATGATTCAGCGCTGGATCTTTGCACGACTGAATCCTTTTCCTCCATTACGATATAGACAAACAGCTATCCCACCGCCTCAAAGCAGACACTCACATGACGTATCTGCTGTCACCTTTGGCGTATTCCTTCCCTATAGCATAGTGAGGAGAGAAAATAAGGCACAACATTGGTTATAATAAGCTGAGAAGCACAACATTTCACATGAATTGAAAAGCTTGTGTATTTCACTAACTAGCAATTAGGTAAAGAGAACTGTTCAGACTTTCGAATTCAGCACCAATTTCCAAGTGGAAACAAAGCCAATTTAAGCATATTACATCTCTACAAAAAATAATAATAATGCTACTTTGTTCTATTTGCTGGTTTTGGGAGAAAGGGTGGGATAGATACTGAATAAATAAAATAAAATGTTAATGATAGAGTCTATATAATGCTCCCCTTATTTAACTGATACTTTCCCCAGAACTGGGAGAAGAACTCTGGTGTTTTGCATACATGCCCTTCATCCCCCCACCATCAAGTCAGTCTTACAGAGCTGTGAAAGAAAAGACTGGTCCCCTGCGATTTCCTTGTGGTACAGGCTGAACCAGCCTTCAATGACACCATGAATAAAGCCACAGACAGCAAACCAGCAGATAGCCAAGGAGCGCCAGGTTCCAAACGGTGCAGCTGTCCTGTTCTGCCATCTTGCTATGAGCCAAGTTACTATCAGCAGGAGCCCAGAGACAGAGAAGAGGAAAGTCAATATCTGCCACATGGGGCGGTCATTGGGGATGTAGTGCTGGAGCTCCAAGTTTCGAGGCCAGTAAGGGTGGGGAACAGCAAGGTGCTTCGCTTCTAACCCCATGGCGCTCGAGGAGAACTAAACCAAGTTGCTGAAACTGGTGAATGCTCTTTCGCTCTGCAATAAAGAAACAGAGTTGGTAATGAGAAGAGTGTTAATTCACTAGAAAGCACATGTGAAATGAATACGGATTCTGGGCTAATGAGTTACCATTGTCACAACTATGGGAAATGTTTGAACTATTACTTAGAAGTACACAGAACAATGTAATTTGATGTCATGGGGTGTCCAGAAAACTAGAACTGTAGCCCATATCAAAAGGGGTGAAAACTCCATTAGATAAGGTGACTCCAGAAGTAGTAGATCACTTAGAGGAAGCAGGAAACCACCTCCAGATGAAGATTTCTCTATGCTGCCTTCCTAACACGCAGCAGCCTGGTCATCACAATATTTTTACACCTTCCACATAAAACTATGTAGAGCATGGATGGGGAACCTCTGGTCAAACTGGGCCCACCAGAGGCCCCAGTTGGGCCCATGAGACTGTTTTCCCCAAACCACACTGCACCTGCTGTGCAGCAGGTACTTCTTTCTTCTTTGGCGATCACTTGTAGTCAAGTTAGATTGTCTTCCATGAATATGGTCTTAACAGTGTGTCCATAAGTGACTGTGGAGGCCAACTCTGGATCCGTGCATCCTTCCACAGTGGGTACATAGGTTTCTGGGCGGAAGTTGATCACAGTGAAGATCTTCCAAAACATACCTTTCTCTTAGCTTATTTCTCCTTTTCTCCCTGAGTTTGAGCTTTTTCTTCTTCTTTTTTTATAAAATATTTATTGAGATTTTACAAAAAACAAAGGTTTACAGAATAAAAAGAAAACATATAAAAAGAAAAAAATAATTAATTGTTGCATACATGAAGAAAGTTCTATCCTTCTTTGGCACCAATTGGCCGACTATGCCCAAAAGAAAGGCCTCTGGTTTCTTCAGAAAAGTATATTTAAATACCTTTTTCATTTCATTATAGATCATCTCCCAGAAAGCCTTAATCTTTGGGCACGTCCACCAAAGGTGAAAGAATGTACCTTCGTTTTCTTTACATTTCCAACATTTGTTATCAGGCAGATGATATATTTTGCAAGCTTGACTGGTGTCATGTACCACCTGTATATCATTTTTATAATATTCTCTCAAGGCATTACATGCCGTAAATTTCATACCGGTGGTCCACAACTGTTCCCAGTCAGCAAACATAATGTTATGTCCAACATCTTGTGCCCATTTAATCATAGCAGATTTAACCGTTTCATCCTGCATATTCCATTTTAACAGCAAGTTATACATTCTTGAAAGTATCTTAGTTTTGGGATCTAACAGTTCTGTTTCCAATTTTGATTTTTCCACCTGGCCGACACTGATGTCGAAATCCAGCATATCACCTGCTTGTGAAACTACTCTATTCCAAACTTAAAAATGGAAAGCGTAATGCTGGTGGTCAACAAAAGAAGTTCAAAAACTTTCTCAAGGCAAATCTAAAAAAATGTAGTATAAACACCAACAACTGGGAATCTGGTCTGCGAGCGCTCCAGGTGGAGAACAGCCTTTACCAAAGGCGTCATGGGCTTTGAAGACGCTCGAACTCAGGTGCGCAAGGGAGAAATGTGCTAAGAGGAAGGCATGCTTGGCAAACCCTCATTGTGATCAACACCCTCCCAGAAACCTATGTCCCCCTCTGTAGAAGGACGTGTGGATCCAGAATTGGCCTCCACAGTCACTTACGGACTCATTGATAAAACCGTGTTTATGGAAGACAATCTTACTCCGCTAAGAGTGATCGCCAAAAAAGAAAAAAAAAATTCCTTCCAGTAGCACCTTAAAGACCAACTAAGTTAGTTCTTGGTATGAGCTTTCGTGTGCATGCACACTTCTTCAGGTATCTGAAGAATATACACTTATTCAGGTGTATCTGAAGAAGTGTGCATGCACACGAAAGCTCATACCAAGAACTTAGTTGGTCTTTAAGGTGCTACTGGAAGGAAAAAAATTTTTTGTTTTGACTATGGCAGACCAACACGGCTACCTATCTGTAACTCGCCAAAAAAGAATACAGTTCTCCCGATTCGCATTCATCAGAGACGAACTCGCATTGCCCCTGGGCATGCACAGAGTGCTTTCCCCACCACCACCCACAACCCGAGGTTTGGGAGAGAGATGAGAATGCATTGCACCGCTGCACGCCTTCCCCACCATCAGCAATATAGGCACTTCCGAGCCCTTCCTTACCAGCACTGCCTCCGTCCACAAAGGCGCCTGCAGAATAAATGAACCTTCAGCTCAGCAGCTGCTGCCCTCGCCGATATCGCCCTATTACCTCCACAGCCAATAGGGTTTCCCTTCGGTGTTGATTGGCGAGCACTTCACCCAATCATCCTGCAGCGAGTCGGAGGCGGGCGACCACCTAGGCTTCCAACGGGGGGCGTAAATATTGACGTCACGGGCAGCTCAGCATAATGATTGGTTGCAGAGCGGCTGAGGCGATGTGAGTTCATGTTCTAGATCTGCAGGTTGTTTCTTCCGTCGACCTAGTTTGCCTACCTGAGACCCAAGTCTTTTGCCTGGCCCTCAGCTCTGGCGCCACTTTCGCCCTTTCACTTCCAGGGTGGCTGGGAATGCTGAAAAGTAGAGTGCTGAAAAGTAGACACCTGTCCTCTGCCCCCTTAATTTGCCCAGAGGCACTCTGGCAAATTAAGAGTGCAGGTGGATAAACTTCCAGCACTTCATCTTTTATAATTTTTTATTAGATTTTCCACAACGATAACAAAAACCACAAAGCAGAATGATACACAGAAACAGAAAAAAGGAAGAATAAACAGATGAACAATAACAACAAACTTAATTCTTCACAAATCCAACCTTTTAAACATCTTGGTTGACTTCCTCAAGTCCCTCCCTTCTGAGTTTCCTTGTAGTTAAAAGTAGCAGCTTTCCAATAGCGTTATTAAACTAAAACAATTTCCAATTATAGTCCATCTTATTCACTTTTCTTAACATTCTAAATCCCATTTATTTAATTATAACTTAGTTTAATCCTAGGCCTATTTGTTTATTTCAAGTAATTTCTAATTTTTTATATTACTTCAGCACTATAGTATTGTTTTGAGGAGGATAAAATGGGCACAGGAGGACGTATAAATGCTGCCCTGAACTCCTTGAGCAGGGGTGGGCAACGTAAGGCCCGGGGGCCAGATCTGGCCCAATCGCCTTCTCAGTCCAGCCTGCAGACGGTCCGGGAATCAGCGTGTTTTTACATGAGTAGAATGTGTGCTTTGATTTAAAATCCATCTCTGGGTTATTGGTGGGGCATAGGAATTTGTTCATTTATTTATTTTTCCAAAATATAGTCTAGCCCACCACAAGGTCTGAGGGACGGTGGACCGGCCCATGGCTGAAAAAGGTTGCTGACCCCCGTCCTTGAGGAATGGGCAAGATGAAAATGGCAGTGTGCACACATTTAAGTTTAAGGGTGCTTGGAATTGTAGGGTTTTTTTAGAGGTAAACTACAGTTCTCAAGATTCTTGGTGTGTGTATGTGCTTAAAATGTGTTTTAAATATATGATATGCAGGTATAGGGGAAGTATACAAGCATTTTCCTGTTACAGTGGTACCTCGGGTTAAGTACTTAATTCGTTCCGGAGATCTATTTTTAACCTGAAACTGTTCTTAACCTGAAGCACCACTTTAGCTAATGGGGCCTCCTGCTGCCACTGTGCCGCCGCTGCACGATTTCTGTTCTCATCCTGAAGCAAAGTTCTTAACCTGAGGTACTATTTCTGAGGTAGCAGAGTCTGTAACCTGAAGTGTCTGTAACCTGAAGCATCTGTAACCCGAGATACCACTGTATTGGTATTGACTACACAGAGAAGTCTGTGTTACATCCTGTGTACACGCTACGGGCTTAAAATACAGCAAGGTCATTCTTTTTCTCAATTCAGATTGAAGCTGTTTGGTGGGGCAGCTCATCAAAATACAGTATTTAATAAGAAACAACAGGATAGAGATGGGCTGTAGCTGATGCTGTGTGTTTTTGACTAAACCTCTGCATCCTTGGGAGAGCACATCATGCACAGTAAACAGGTCTGAAAACAGCCATAATCTAACAGGTGGGGGGCAGAGGAATTACACCTCTCAAATGTAGTGCTATGTTTCCATCTCTAAAACTGGCAGATGTTTCCTGGGAAGTCTAATTTCTTGATGCTATAATGTATATCATGTGCTTGGAGATTTCTTGGAATATACAGTTTACAAATAGAATAGAATAGAATAGAATAGAGTAGAATAGAATAGAATAAAATAAATCAATAAACTGTGCTTGGTTTAAGTGCCTTGGGTTATCTGCACTGCACACAGCACATTTTCCTGCTTTCCAGTTGTGGCACAGATTATGCTGTTCTGATGTGGCTGGATACTATGGGTGGGATTCACCTAATGAACTCTGTCAGCAAAAGCCCTGCCGTAAGTGTTTTGTCTACAGTAGAAATTGCTAGGTCATACCTGCAAGGAGCATGATTGACAAAAGATTACGAGAGGATTATATAAAACTCACTCCCTTAGGAAACGCAGAGTTGAAGATAAATTGCAAAAGGAACACTGATGGTTTGTAAAATTAATAGTTGTACTAATTAGCCCAAATAGCCTCAGGTTTCTCTTGTCCTTTTATTGTTCTTGTTGGAGGAGTTAAATTTCCATACATTGTGTGCTTAATATCCAGGTCCTGTGAAATATTTTCCATGTCGTAAGTACTTGGAAACGGTTGAAGCAGTTGGCTACATTTAGCCTGGTAAAGAGGAGACCAAGGAGATATGATAGCCATCTTCCAATATTAAAAGGGCTGTTGCATGGAAGAGGGAGTAAGCTTGTTTTATCTTACTCCAGAGGCTAGGACTGGAACCAATGGCTTCAAGTTACAAGAATGGAGAGTCTGACTAAATATCAGGAATAACTTTCTGACAAAGCAGTTCGTCAATGTAAAGGTCCCCCTCAAAAGGTGATGGCCTGGAAATTTTTAAGCAGGCGTTGGGTGGCCATCTGGCATGGATGCTTGAGTTGAGATTCCTGCATTGCAAGGGGTTGGACTAGATGACCCCGTGGGGTCCCTTCCAACTCTACAATTCTATGATTCTATCATTCTCCTCCAAATGTTACCATCTAGTTCCCCCCAGGCTCCTCCTATTCACTCCTGTCCATATTTGCACCGCAAACTTCCATTAATTCTATGGTGGTTGTAACTGCCAAGGCTTCCCTAAAATATTCACGGGTGTGTAGCTTGGTGAGAATGCTGCCGGGCAGTTTTGCCCCCTGTCCCACCGCGTGCGTGTGGACGCGGATGCGCGCTCGCACCGCGGATTCCTCCCCAGTTGTTTGAAGGACTTGCCAGAGCGCAAACACAAGTCGAACCCGGGAATACCAAGCTATTTTATTGTATTTTTATTGCAAGGTTATGCTTAAAATTCTACAAGGAAGGCTCAAGCAGTATGTGGACCGAGAACTCCCAGAAGTGCAAGCTGGATTTAGAAGAGGCAGAGGAACCAGAGACCAAATTGCAAACATGCGCTGGATTATGGAGAAAGCTAGAGAGTTCCAGAAAGACATCTACTTCTGCTTCATTGACTATGCAAAAGCCTTTGACTGTGTCGACCACAGCAAACTAAGGCAAGTTCTTAAAGAAATGGGAGTGCCTGATCACCTCATCTGTCTCCTGAGAAATCTCTATGTGGGACAAGAAGCTACAGTTAGAACTGGATATGGAACAACTGATTGGTTCAAAATTGGGAAAGGAGTACGGCAAGGCTGTATATTGTCTCCCTGCTTATTTAACTTATATGCAGAATTCATCATGCGAAAGGCTGGGCTGGATGAATCCGAAGCCGGAATTAAGATTGCCGGAAGAAATATCAACAACCTCAGATATGCAGATGACACAACCTTGATGGCAGAAAGTGAGGAGGAATTAAAGAACCTTTTATTGAGGGTGGAAGAGGAGAGTGCAAAATATGGTCTGAAGCTCAACATCAAAAAAACGAAGATCATGGCCACTGGTCCGATCACCTCCTGGCAAATAGAAGGGGAAGAAATGGAGGCAGTAAGAGATTTCACTTTCTTGGGCTCCATGATCACTGCAGATGGTGACAGCAGTCACGAAATTAAAAGACGCCTGCTTCTTGGGAGAAAAGCAATGCCAAACCTAGACAGCATCTTAAAAAGCAGAGACATCATCTTGCCAACAAAGGTCTGTATAATTAAAGCCATGGTTTTCCCAGTAGTGATGTATGGAAGTGAGAGCTGGACCATAAAGAAGGCTGATCACCGAAGAATTGATGCCTTTGAATTATGGTGCTGGAGGAGACTCTTGAGAGTCCCATGGACTGCAAGAAGATCAAATGTATCCATTCTGAAGGAAATCAGCCCTGAGTGCTCACTGGAAGGACAGATCGTGAAGCTGAGGCTCCAATACTTTGGCCACCTCACGAGAAGAGAAGACTCCCTGGAAAAGACCCTGATGTTGGGAAAGATGGAGGGCACAAGGAGAAGGGGACGACAGAGGACGAGATGGTTGGATGGTGTTCTTGAAGCTACCAGCATGAATTTGATCAAACTGCGGGAGGCAGTGGAGGACAGAAGTGCCTGGCGTGCTCTGGTCCAGGTGGTCACGAAGAGTCGGACACGACTAAACGACTAAACAACAAAATTTTAGTTTCCCTGCACCTCTTCCGCATTGGCTGCCCACCTGCACCCTCCCCCATCCCTTCCCTCGGATTGGCCACTCCGGAGATCCAACTGTTCCTTTCCGGCATTCCCATTGGCCTCCCGGGTCGATCCGCCTCCAATTTTAAAAGGGATTATTGCTCCTCTTTCCCAGCGCCGACCTCCCCTTCCTTTCCCAGTTTCCAGCTGGGGGGGTGGGGGTGGGGGTAAGGGAGAAAACCCGACTCGCATCGTCCCCGGAGAGCTGGAAAAGGAGGGTGGTGGAAGGAGGCGCCTCGGTGAGTTCGCGGCGACCCAGGGGCTGCCTCTTTAAGAAGCGCAGCTGGAGCTGCAGGGAACATCTGGCCGGAAAGGAGAGAGAGGGCGCCCGCTGGGGGAGGGGGGCCAGGGCCTCTTCCCGGGTCTCCCGCATTGCAGCTAGGGAAAGGGCATCTGAATCCGCCTAGGATTTGCCCCCTCCTAGATGTGAATCCCTCGAGGGCGCGTCGAGATCCACGGAGTCAGGGCATCTTTTAAGGGGATCCCCCCCTTCCTAGATAGAATCTGTCTCCCCCAGGGAAACGGACCGGTGTGTCCTGGGGAGAGCGAGGAAGGGGAAAGGGCTTCCCCCAGAGTTGCATGCCGGAAGGGGGAAAGGAAAGCGATTTCCGCGCAGGAGGATCCCGATCTGATTTTCTCTCGAATCCCGACGACCAGTTTTCCTTTGTCTGTGGGCCATGCGTTTCCCCAGGCAGCGTTTCCTTCCTGCACCTAGGAAATCCCCGGCCTGCAAAACCGCTCCCTGGATCTTCCAGCCGGCGGGCTGCCGAATAGGCCGCAGCCTCCCTTTATGTACCCGTGATCACTCCGTATGCAACTTTTCAGCCGTTCAGCTCATTTATTCATCCATCACATATTTCACACCGGCCATCTCTCCTGCACCATAGATTCATCTGGCTATTCCCTCCCCCCCCCTTTCTTGTCCATCATCCGTGGTCACAGGAGCCCCCAATATTTTATTCAAATTGGCACCCCTGGCCTTGGTCCATATTTTGGTGGAGATGGAGATGCTGTTCAGTAAAAAGCTTCCTAGAATGTGGGTGGCACCGTGGTCTAAACCACAGAGCCTAGGACTTGCCGATCAGAAGGTCGGCGGTTCGAATCCCCGCAACGGGGTGAGCTCCCATTGCTCGGTCCCTGCTCCTGCCAACCTAGCAGTTCGAAAGCATGTCAAAGTGCAAGTAGATAAATAGGTACCACTCTGGCAGGAAGGTAAAACGGCATTTCCGTGCGTTGCTCTGGTTCGCCAGAAGCGGCTTAGTCATGCTGGCCACATGACCCGGAAGCTGTATGCTGGCTCCCTTGGCCAGTAAAGTGAGATGAGCGCCACAACCCCAGAGTTTGTCACAACTGGACCTATTGGTCAGGGGTCCCTTTACCTTAAAGAGCTTCCTGCCTCTCTTTCCCTGCCCTTAAAGGAAGCTTTTTGGAGCTTTGGGAATAACATATGCTGGTAGTCTTACTCTTATCTTTACCAGGCCTGCATACAACCACTCGGCTATCTGCCCTGTGACCCGTGAAGAATTGCTTCCAGGTGATCAAGCAGAGGAAGCTTAATCTTAAATCACAAGCAACCTTAGTAGCTTTTGTATTTGCTCTTTTCAAGCAAGTAACAGATTTTAGTGAAACTTACCACCATTGCAAGCATGTTAAGGGCTGCTACCAAGAGAATGCCTAAAGGGGGGGGTTTCCCCTGCTCCTTTAATGCTAATACAGAACAGAGGACTTGCAAAAAATGTAGGACAGTACGGCTTTGTGGGTGGGTTGTTCACCATTGCTACATGTGCAATGTGCCCATCACTGCTGTGCCTGTTGCTTGGCTTAAGAAGGATCACCATGATGAGATGATTCCAGGATCTAGGCAGATTCAGCACCCCTACCTGAGCTTTTGTGGAAGTAAGCATGTGCTAAAACTAATCCTTAGTTTGCTCTGTGTTCAGAGGGAGTGGTGGAGGCTTAAGGTAAAATACAGGTATGCATGTTCTGCAACTCTATACAACCTGAGTACCCAAATCAGCGCATGCTGGCATGGATCTCAGCAGCTTGGAAATCCCACCTGGCCTTGCCTCTGGAGACGGGCACATGTGCTAGAGCTTGCACACTAGCTATGGGGAGGGGATTTCTCAGCTACCTACCCGCCTTGACATCCCTTTGTCTCCTCCTTCTTCCAGGCTGCGGCCATGGCCACATTCACCCGGGAAGAGTTCTACCAGCAGCTTCTGAGCGGCTGCGTGTTGCCTACCGCTCAGCAAGGCTTTGAGCAGGTCTGGACTCTTCTGCTCTTGTGCCTCGTGTGCCGTCTCCTCTGGAGATTGGGTAAGTGCAGACAATCTTAGGCACACAGTCCTCCAGGGCATTCATCAGACCCATAAGGAACTCTGCGTTACAACCCCATATTGCTTTCACTCATGATCTGCACCTACCGTATTTTTCGCCCTATAGGACGCACTTTTCCCCCTCCAAAAATGAAATCTGTGTGCATCCTATGGGGCGAATGCAGGCTTTCGCTGAAGTGTGGAGAGCGAGAGGGGTCGGTGCACACCTACCCCTCTCGCTCTCCAGGCTTCAGGAAGCTATCAGCAAGCCTGGGGAGCCCCCGGGAGTTCCCACAAGGCTCCCTAGGCTGCGGATAGCAGCCTGCTGCACGGAGCGCAGGGCGTGCTGAAGCAGAGCGCCCCGCGCTTCGGGCAGACATCCGCGGCTGGGGGGGATAATTTCCCCCCCTTTATTTCCCCCCAAAAAAACTAGGTGCGTCCTATAGGGCAAAAAATACGGTAAATCCACCTTCCCACAGGTCTCTTGCTTTGCGCAATTGCATCACAGCTGCGGCCCAGTGGAAAGAAGACTGTTCAGAAGTAATGCCAAACCATGGTTTGATGTTATGAGAATGAGTCTTGGGATTCCATGCCCCCGCCCACTAGATTTGACAATAATTGGGGGACACGTGGCCCTGCAGATGCTGTTGGACTACAACTCCCATCATTCATGGCCATGCTAGCTGAGGCTGATGGGAGTTGGGGAGATCCTAGTTCCCTACTCCTGTTCGCAGCCAAAGCATTCTTACTCCAAAATGCTCAGGACAAAGTGCTCCATCATTTAAGATATTGTTATGATGAACTAAGAAATGCTGTTGTTACCGTTTAATTTTGGTTGAACCATACATGCCTAAACCAGGGATGACCAAGGTCATGCTTTCCAGACTTCAGTTCCCATCATTCCCAGTTGCCTAGGACCCTCGTACTTACGGGATTGCCTCTCCCGGTATGCCCCGCGGAGGACCTTAAGGTCCATAAATAGTAACACCCTAGAGGTCCCGGGCCCTAAGGAAGTCAGATTAGCCTCAACCAGAGCCAGGGCCGTTTCAACACTGGCCTGGTGGAACGCTCTGCCTCATGAGACCAGGGCCCTGCAGGATCTGATTTCTTTCCGCAGGGCCTATAAGGCAGAGTTGTTCCTCCTGGCCTTTGGCTTGGAGCCAATTTGATTCCTTCCCCCTCTTTCCTTTTTCCTTTCTCCTTCTGTGATGGAACTCCTATTTGGGGACTTCCCTGGCTCTTTTCTGGCCCATGTAGGACCAGTCTGGATAGTTGGCCTTGGTGAAGATTTGACGTTTTTATCCCCAAAAAGTTTTTGACTTGAGTTTCTACTGAAATGAGGCTGCATTTTAATGTTGTACTTAATCTTGTTTTTAAGTTGTATTAGCCACACTGAACCTGGTCTTGGCTGGGGAGGGCGGAGTATAAATTATTATTATTATTATTATTATTGGCAACAGGCGAGGTTGATAGGACCTGTAGCCCAAAACATCTGGAGGGCACCCCATTGGTCACCTGCTGGGGATTTAGGCACACACACACACGGTGCCTGATTTTCCTCCTGCTGCAACAACCACGGCTCTCTCTCAGTCTGAATGTCATGGCTGAGCTACATCCCTGGACAGAGAGCAACGCCAGAGATGAGATGGAGGGCAGAGTTCCAAGCAGACTGGAGCGATGCTCAGGGAGTGGAGGAGACGCAGCATCATTCCCTCCACTCAAAGCTCAAGCGTTTCCCTTTATTTGTAGTGGACCTGCTGTTTTCAGCGCCCCCCTTTCAAAGTGGCTTTTGCCTACCAGGTCCTAATGCAAGCCCCAGCTTTCTTTCACCCTCTAGTTACAGCTCCTACCCTTCTTACAACTGCTGTTTCATATGTAGCGTAAAATGACCCAGGAGGGGACTCTTGAGTGTCTTCTTTCTCTTCCAAGGTAAATACACAGCTGGGGAGTCTGGAGGAGGGATCCTGAGGGAGAGGACATAGCTCAGTGATGGGGCACCTGGTTTGCACACAGAAGGTTCCAAGTTCAAATCCCCACTTAAAAGGAGCAGGGATTGGTGATGTGGAAGGCCTGAGGCTGTGGAGAGCTGCTGTCCTTGTCAGTGGGCAATACTGGGCCAGATAGACAAAACAGTCCACGCCCCTTCCAAACCATCCATTTCAAACCACTTTAAACCGTCATGGCTTCCCTCAAAGCATCCTGAGAGCAGTAGTTTGTTAAGGGTGCTGGGTGCTGTTAGCTCCCCTCACGGAGCTACAATTCCCAGCGTTCCCAGGGAATAGGGATTGACTGTTGAGACCACTCTGGAATTCATTATATATCATTTCCCAATAGGCTTTTACCTTTTTATAATGAATTGAAGAAAACTTTGAAAATAACATTTGTAAAACAAACAAACCGGAAGCCTTCTTACTAGGTATTTTAGGCCAAGACATACCGAAAGAAAAGAGGACTTTATTTATGGATGCCACTACAGCAGCAAGAATGTTGATTGCACAAAATTGGAAGACTGGAGAAATACCAACTAAAGAACAATGCAAGAGAAGTTGGTGAACTGTGCAGAACTGGCAAAAATGACAGACAGACTAAGAGAAAAAGACAACAGTGACTTTGAAAAAGAATGGGAACCATTTATATTATACTTGCATAAATAAAGAAAGTCGATAGACTTAATGGCAGGATTTAAATAAACATTCACACTATTAGTATTAGAAAATGTCTAGAAGATAGAGAAATATTATGGTGCGTTTACTTTTATTTTTATGTTTTTAGGTTTGATGTTATGTTATTAATAACTTTTTCTTTTAGGAGGTAGCAAAGTGGGAGAAAAGAGAAACAAACCAGAAGTGGAAGTTGGGGGAAGCCTAGGAGGGGAGGGACGAAGGAATACATAGTAAATGTTAAGACTTTGAGATGTACCGGTATGTAATGAATGAAAAAGAAAAATGAATTTAAAAAAAAATTTTTTTTAAAAAAAGACCACTCTGGAAATTGTAGCTCTAGGAGGGTAATCAGGGTCTCCTGACAACATTCTGCACCTCATAACCAGCTTCATTTCCCACAATGCTTTGGGGGAAACCATGACTGTTGAAGTGCTATGATACTGTTTTAAATGTATAGTGCAAATGGGGCCGTGGGCAGCTTCTATGTCCCCTGACCCTCTCTCCACCGACCTCCATTTTCCTCTCTGGCCTTCTCCTCGCAGCTCTGCCATCCTACATCAAGCACCTGAGCACAGTCGCCAGCGGCTTCTATGCCCTCTACCACTTCTTCCAGCTGCAGATGGTCTGGGTCGTCCTCCTCAGCCTCCTGTGCTACCTGGTGCTGTTCCTGTGTCGCCACTCAACCCAGCGCGGCGTCCTCCTCTCCATCACCATCCTCATCTACTTGCTCATGGGGTGAGTGAGGGCGAGGAGCAGGGAGGGAGGGCTGCTCACAGGTTGCTATAGTCCTAAGTGGTTGGCTGGATGAAGAGAGTAGTTAATGGGAAGCGGAGTGCAGCAAATTTAAGAATATCTAGACAACTGTGGAGCAAAGCTTGCAGCTTGGCGATAGGAGGAACTATCACTTAATATATATATATTAAAAGAATTGGAAGGGACGCCTCAGGGTCATCTAGTCCATGGGTAGGCAAACTAAGGCCCGGGGGCCGGATCCGGCCCAATCGCCTTCTAAATCCGGCCTGCAGACGGTCCGGGAATCAGCGTGTTTTTACACAAGTAGAATCTGTCCTTTTATTTAAAATGCATCTCTGGGTTATTTGTGGGGCATAGGAATTGGTTCATTTCCCCCCCCCAAAAAATATAGTCCGGCCCCCTACAAGGTCTGAGGGACGGTGGACCGGCCCCCTGCTGAAAAAGTTTGCTGACCCCTGATCTACTCCAACCCCCTGCAATGCAGGAATCCAGCCCACAGCCGTCCCTGGGTGGGCTCGAACCACCAACCTTCTGGTTCACAGCCAGACATACTGACCCATTGTGCCACCTGAGGGATCATAACCATTTCCCATCTTTGACCTTCTTCCCTCGCCCTTCCTTTTTGCAGGGAGATGCACATGGTGGACACCGTGAGCTGGCATAAGATGAGAGGTGAGTGTTTTGTGGATCTTCTCTTTCTAGGCCCTGATCAAGCCTTGGGGGATCGTGGGATAAGACGTTGGAGCTTGCTGGGGCTAGTCAGTGTGTGTGTGTGTGTAATGTGCTTCCTTTCCAAAAACTTAAAGATTGCTCCAAGTGCAGCGTTCATATTTATCACTCTGCAAGGAACAGATAATAGGGAGCTCTGAGCAAGGAGGACACCCAGATTCTGTTCCTGGTTTTAGGAAGTGGGAATGGAACTGATGGGACTGTGAGGCAGCCAGAACTTCTGGGATTTGGCCCTGACTGGGTCTCAAAGGGAATAATAAAAACAAGTTGAATGATTACAACTTAAAAACAAAATTAAAATACAACATTAAAATATTGAAACATTAAAATATTAAAATGTAGCCTCATCGCAGCATGAGAAGGAAAAGAAAAAAGAAAGAGAGGGAGGGAATCAAATTGGCTCCAAGCCAAAGGCCCTGCGGAAAGAAATCAGATCCTGCAGGGCCCTGGTCTCATGAGACAGAGCGTTCCACCAGGCCGGAGCCAGAGTTGAAAAGGCCCTGGCTCTGGTTGAAGCTAATCTAACTTCCTTAAGGCCTGGGACTACAAGGGTGTTGCTATTTATGGACCTTGAGGCTCTCCGTGGGACTTGACATCTTTCCGCAGGGCCTGCAAGACAGAGCTGTTCTGCCTGGCCTTTGGTTTGGACTCAGTCTGACCCTTATGTTTCCCCCGCACACTTGTGGTTTTGATCTATGAGCTACTTTTAAATGAGGCTGCATTTTAAATTGCATTTTAACCTGTCTTTTAAATTGGTCCCCCCCCATTATGTTTTTACTGTAATTTTACTGGTGTTAGCTGCCCTGAGCCTTATTATTATTATTATTATTATTATTATTATTATTATTATTATTATCTCATCTCCCCATGTGTTCCATTTATCTTTTCTACCTGTCACTACATGCTGTGGCTAACACAACATGCTTGGTTCCCATTGGGTTCTTCTTCTTCTTCTTCTTCTTTTTGCAGAGAGGTGGGTTCTCTTTAGGGTTTTGAAATATATAGCACTGCTTCGACTCTTGAGTTTGGCTGCCAATAGCTCCTCCTTGTTTCTCTGTGGCTCTGTTTTGTCTACAATCCTATTGGCACTCAGCACTTGAGTTTTCCATTAAAAGGAATTACATTCCCCTCTATTTGGTGGCCCCATTCAGCCACCATGGACTTGGGAATATCTTCTCTCCATTTGCCTGATACTTTTTCAAAAGTCATGTCACATCTTGGGCAGTGAGGTCCATAGGTTACCAGCAGGCACTGAAGCACTGAATCTCTATTGCGTCTCTGTCTGCCCCCTCCCACCAGGTGCCCAGATGATTGTGGCAATGAAGGCCGTGTCGTTGGGCTTTGATCTGGACCGGGGCGAGGTGCCCGCCATCCCCTCCCCAGTAGAGTTCATGGGATACATCTACTTCATTGGGACTGTCATCTTTGGCCCCTGGTTCCGCTTCCGCACCTATCTGCAGGCCGTGGAAAGCAGGAGAATGGTGAGCTCCCTATTGTGTGTTTATTCCTGGCACAGCATGGGGAACAGGGCCTGGTTAGTTGGAGGTTCAGTAAAAGGGCACCATATTTGAATATTGGAAACCCATATCCATCCTACCCAAGTGTTCTATTCCATTATTATTCTATTATTATTATTATTATTATTATTATTATTATTATTATTATTATTCCCCACCCATCTGACTGGGTTGCCCCAGCCGCTCTAGGTGGCTTCCAACACAAATAAAGGGACCCCTGACCATTAGGTCCAGTCATGGCTGATGCTGGGGTTGCGGCGCTCATCTCACTTTACTGGCCGAGGGAGCAGGCATACAGCTTCCGGGTCATGTGGCCAGCATGACTAAGTTCTGGCGAACCAGAGCCGCGCATGGAAACGCCGTTTACCTTCCCGCCGGAGAGGTACCTATTGATTTACTTGCACTTTGACGTGCTTTCAAACTGCTAGGTTGGCAGGAGCAGGGGGCTGAGCAACGGGAGCTCACTCCGTCGCGGGGATTCGAACCACCAACCTTCTGATCGGCAAGCCCTAGCCTCTGTGGTTTAACCCACAGCGCCACCCATGTCCCTCCTCCAACATAAATAAAAACATTTTTTTTAAAATTAAACATTAAAAAGACTTCCCTATACAGGGCTGCCTTCAGATGGCTTGGGGGTTGGATAACTCCATACCCTCCAACATTTCTCTGGTGAAAATAAGGATGTACTAAGGAAAATCAGGACATTCTGGGATCAAATCAGAATCTGGGATGGCTTTTGTAAATCTGTGACTGTTCCTGGAAAACAGGAACACTTAGAGGGTCTGCATCACTTGATCAAACACATTTTGATTTTGTTCTGTGACCGCCTTGAGTTCTCTGGGTATAGGGCAGTATATCAACAACCCCCATAACAACAACACCAGCCTTATATCTGATGAGTTAACATGAAAAGGGTCTCTCATTTCTATTCATACTAAGATAATGACCTAAAAACAGCATGAAAGACACACGCCTGTGATGGTATTTTCTTTGTCTTTCTCTCTCTTTCCTCTCCTACAGAGCTTCTCCTGGCTCCAGAAGGTCTGCCTGAGCTTCTTCCTCTGCCTTGTGTGCCTCATCATGTCCACTTGTGTGGCCCCCTATCTCTTCTCTTACTTGATACCCCTCTACAGCTACAAGCTACTCAGGAAGTAAGTTGGTTGCTCCAAAGAGATGCTCTGACCTCAGCCCCAGGCTCCCTACAGCTGGCCCACTGGGTTTGTTAGGGAATCCAGCCAGTGAGCTAATGGAGATTTTGGTCCCCTGACAGGCCAGATTAACCCTGATGGGAAGTGTGCTGTAGAACAGGCCTCCCATGAAATGGCAGGCCCTAATATATTTTTTAATTACTGGGTGTTTTTAAAGGCACGTGCGCTTTATTGCCCGAGTTCCTCTCTTCCTCCATGCCTCTGAATCGGTCAGAGAGATGTATTGCACTTACTTTAAGCTCTTAAAAAAAAAGAAGCTCTCTTGCGAATACTGGAGGGGGGGGAGGAGGAAGGTGAAATAGGGTATATGGGATATGGTCCTTGACCATATATATCAGGTCATTTAATGCAGGTTAGCTGCCCCTTAACACTCTTTTGCCACCTTGTGACTGGAATCAGAGTGGTTAAACATAAGCAACAGGCTGACTGTTCTACCCCTTTCTGTGGGTGTTTGTGGGTGAAGCTATTCTGGATTCATTGACCCAGGGTTAGGTTAATTAACATGGGGACTAATTAGTATGTTTCCTGCTGTGGAGGCTTCTCAAAATACAATTCTGGGCAAAGTTCTCATGATGTAACAGTATTGCATCCCCTGTTCTAAAACTTCAGCTTCTAGCTCAGGCCTGCCCAACGTTATGATTTTTGGGCCTGGTGGGCCAAAAAATGGCATTTATCTTCCATCTGTGATGCTGTTTCGCACCTAGGGGACAGAGAGGGGTATGTTTTGTACAGGGTGAGCTACTCTAAACTCTGACCAATAGCCATTCTGCTGCTGGCTATACAGTTCAGAAGGGCTTCCAGCCTCCTCCTTTAAGGCCCTGAGAGAATTGCTTTCACATCCACAAGCCATTTGGCAACTAGGACAGAAGTAATGAACCTGTGGCCCTCTAGCTTAGAGCTTTCCAAACTGTGAGTCACGACACATTATTGTGTCTGCTGAAGTGTGTAAGTGTGTCACAGGAACACTCCGCACGCTCCTACCAGGGCTGGAAAAACATTAGTTTAACCTCCGGTTTGCTAGTAAAACCAAATTACTGTGTCGCAAAATGATGCATGTCTCAAAAATGTGTCACCAACATGAAAAGTTTGGAAAGCTCTGGTCTAGTTGTTGGATGGCATCAGCTCCCAGGAGGCCAGTGGTTGAGGATGATTGGAGTTGTGTTTCACAACCTCTGGAGAGCCACACAGATTCCCCATGCTGGGGCTCTGATAAGTGCCTGGTATCTTCACCTTGGGATAGTTATTGGGCCTTGGAATAACCGTAACAGATAAGGGTGCTGTGGCCCTTGGCTGTGGGTGTGAGGAACCTGTGGCCCTCCCGATGTTGCTGCAGGATCCCGTTTTAAGACTGACGCTGCAGAAACAGTACCGTACTTTTCCGTGTATAAGACTATGTTTTTTCTCTTTTAAAATCATGCTAAAAAGTGGGGGTCATCATAGGGTGGATGTTTGATTGGTTGCTGCTGCAGCTGTCAGCAGCTATTGTGCATGTTATTGGTTGCTGTGTCAATGGATGGTGTTGATTGGCTGATGCTCTGACAGTTGGGTGGGCGATTGGCAGCTTCTGCCAGTGATGGGACAGACAGGAGGCAGTTTTGGCGTCGTGTGCGGGTGAGCGACTTTCGGCAATCCCCGCTTAAAAAGCTCAACAACCCTCATTTTCTTAAATCTGAGTCCCTCAAAATAGGTGGCGTCTTATAACGGAAAAGTACGGTACTTCTTCACACAAGGCACAATCAACTATGGAGTTTCTCTGCCATGAAATGCGGTGGGCCAAAAGTGGTTTGAACAAATCTGTGAAGGAAGAGCCTATCAAAAGTGGCTGCCAGTTAGTTACTGTGCCATGTGGTTGGTTTTTGGTGTGCAGGGTTTTTGAAAGTGAAGCCCTGTTGTGGAGCCTCTCGTTCCAGTTGACCTTTCCAGTTCTTCTGTGTTAAAATTTTGCATTGGTACAGTGAACGAAGAGAGGATCCCAGGAATATTGAGGCATTTAACAACTGCACTTCCTTGAATTCAGTGGATGCTGGGCCAGGGAGAAGAATTTCAGCAGTTGTGGCCTTTTCCATCCATACTGGGAGAAGCAGCTCTTTATCAAACCTTTTCCTGCCACATAGTTAAACAGTGTAAGAGCATTCAAGGGCAGGTATTTTAAATATTATTTGGAATGTCCGAAAGCCTGATGAGCTCATTTTATTTCTCTTTCTCTTCTGCGGTTCTTTTGCTTCCTTTCCTCTACCCTCTCCCTCCCGGTCCTCTCTCTGTTGTGATCGTGGTACTTGCCACAGGAAGCGCAGAAGCAGGTAACACCCTCCCCCCAGCGCATCTCTCTGGCTGCCGGGCTGCATCATCTCACTCATTGCACAGCTGCATTCTTAACCTTCACGTGTCTTTTGCGGCTTCCATCAGTGGCAACCCATTTGTTCTGTCTCTTGACGGGAGGCACCGTGGGGTCATGGCTCCCTCAGTCTGTTCGCCATGTTCCAGACACGGTTTGTTTTTTCTCTGTGAGGCCCAGCAACCGACGTATCCTCATTGACTCGCTTTCATTGTGCTCACTGTGTCTTGGCCTGTGTCCGGTGTGTCTGCTGTCCTTGTCTAGTCAGTGCCACTTGTGGCTGCTTTGCTTGACATTTCAGTGGTCTTCACCAATTCGCCCTGCTTAGGTCTGTGTCAGCTGGTGGCTTTGAAGTAAGGCTTGGCTTTCTTTCCCCAAGTCTTGTGTAGTGTGACTTATTCCATGCCTTGAGCACTTCACTTCTTTCTGTGCAGTGAGGCCTAGTCTGCACTCGTGCCAGAACCTTAATCACAACCTACAAAGGCACTTAGCTCAATGGAAGACCCTCCGTCTGTAAAGGCAGTCTGCCTTTAAAGTACCAAATGCTGGCATCAAACAACAGCGTGTGGCCACCAGATTTATGCAGCAGCGTTGTGTGACTTCATGGTGCCCGGGGCAGGCATGAAGCCAGTGCCCCCCATGCCAGTGCCCCCAGTGAGGCCCAGCCCAGTGCTCCTCTCCCTGACGGTTGGTTCCTCTGCCGCCAAGAGAAGAGCGCCCCGCTGCACTGGGGGCACCTGCTTCCCGTGCCCTCAAAAATCCACGCCCAGGGCTATAGCCCCTCTGGCAGAACCCTGCCTTTACGCTGTCCTTTGTGAGCTCCTAAGAAGTGTCTAGGAGGCCACAATGAGAAATAGGAAGCTTATTCTGATCCAGTGAGGCAAGTACAGTGGTACCTCTGGTTATGTACTTAATTCGTTCCGGAGGTCCGTTCTTAACCTGAAGCACCACGTTAGCTAATGGGGCCTCCCGCTGCTGCCGCCACACCGCTGTGCGATTTCTGTTCTCATCCTGAAGCAAAGTTCTTAACCCAAGGTACTATTTCTGGGTTAACGGAGTCTGTAACCTGAAGCGTATGTAACCTGAGGTACCACTGTATTATGTTTTTAAGCCAGGGCTCCTGCCTTTTCCTGGCACAGAGGAAGAAAGCGCCTTCTGTTTGACAAGTTTGTCATGCAGATGTTAATGAAAGAGCTATTAATGAAATTTCTGCACTTGCACACTATCATATAATACAATACCCACAGGCCTGGCTTTGTTCAATGCAAACCAACGCTGTCCAAAATACAACTGAAGTCTTCAGCATATAGGCACTGCCAACCATGGCTCTCTGTGGCTTTTTTAATGGTTCTGTGGTTCAGTCTATATGGAACACCTCAATGCCCCAATATCTACTGATATCTTTATTCTCCCCTCTCTGTTTCTCGCTCCTGCCATGTTCTTTCCCTCCTTGCTTCTGCCAGGAGCACCATGGTGAGGTGAGTCTTCATGGGGGCATCTGTTTCTTCTCTGACCCATTGTGTGGGTTTTGCAGAGGTTCACTGGCTTCTAAGGCAGGCAAGCAAAATAATCAAGGGGTTGGAGCAGCTCCTGTAGGGAGGGGAGATTACAACATTTGGGAGGGGTTATTTTGTTTAGAGGAAAGGTGAGTAAGTCAGCAGGACAGGGTAGAAGTGTAGAACTTCAGGCACAGTGGGGAGAAAGTGGACCGGGAGAAGTTTTGCTTCCTCTCCCATAATATGGGAGCTCCGAGCCAGGGAAGCTGAATGTTGGAAGTTTCAGGATTGATGTGGTGTGTCTTCATACCAAGCAAGATGGTTGTCTAGCTCTTTTATGCCCTGCCCTTGAGAGCTCCTTTAACACATCAAGTTCTTCCAAACTAGTATTATTCCAGGATGGTTGGCTCATAGAGGGAATGCAATTGGCATTGAGCTGACAAAGGCTTCAAATCCCCATTTTGCAGAGTTAACCCCATCAGAGGGATCAGAACTGTGATGCTAAGAGTTATCTGCTGGCCTGCATGTAGCTCTTGTCTCTACTAACCAGAAATTCTCTGTGAATCAAGAATGATTGTTTGGGATTACTAAAACTGCTAGGGAGATTTTTGGCATGAACACCTGTCACCTAAGAAAAATGGAGAAACGAAAAATTGTGACTTGAGATTTGCAGTTACGTCTGGAGGAGCAGTAGTACATAGGGTACAGATCCCAGGATCAGATCCCAGAATCCCATCGGGGGCAGGGGTAGACCTGTGTCTTCGGCTCACTGACTTGAAATTACCAGTCGAAGTGACTTCTCTAGACATTGAACAGGTTTATCAGGCTGGGGGGCTCACAGGGCAGCCAAACACAGGACTTAGTGCCATGATTCTAAAGTTAAAGGAGCGGTACTTGAAGGTGTGCATAAATGTTCACATGATGAAATATGGGGAGAGCACAATTCTGATTTTTCAAGATTAAAGTTAAGGGGGTAATGGGGTTTAGACCCATTACTGCTGCAAAAGGGGGTGAGTATTAAGTGGGAGGGGGCTTCCCTTTCAAACTGGCTTCCCGGCATAAAGATAAGTTCTATACTGCACCAACTCTAAGAGATGCAGGTGTGCTACTATCCAAAGTACGCCTGGAAGTCCCAGAAGGGCTGCAAGAATCTGATCCCAGCTGACAACAGCTAGGATAAAGAACGCAATAAAACATTATGTTTGTGCATGTCTGTTTTCCTTGCCCTGGGAACAGCAGAAGGAGCGCTCTAAAAGCAAGAACCTTTGGACTGCAACAGCCGCCCCACAGGAGCTAAGAAAGAGAGCAGAGCCACCGAGTGATATCCATCAAGGCCCTCTCTTTATATTATTGTAATGTCCTGGTTTATGTTTACCCTGGCGGGGGTTTTCCGTTTGTGTTTCATATATAGTTTAACTGTCCCCATTTTTTACTGCCACCTCACACTGCATTACTGCCCTTTATTATGAAACATTTCTTATGATCTGGCCCTTTGGGGGGGCGAGGCATCTATACCGCCAATCTTATGTCGTCAACCCCCATTGCTCGCCCGCGATTATATAAGGAATGGATACACACCTGATCTTCAAAGGTGGCATAGCTGATCCCTCAGCTCCCTTTCTGAAGCTCACCCTGGAGAGGCTGCAATTGACAGAAAATCCATTTTACGGAACAACATTCAAAATCTGGAGGGGCTCCGTCAAAGTCTTGGCTCCAGCACCCTCTCTTCTTACTCCATTTGGAGAACACCCTCGTTTTCAACATATTTTGGAGAGTGGTCACTTTGGTCATTGGACAATCAAGAGTTTCTTCCATGTTTTGGATCTGTTAGAGGGCAACGAATGGGCAGCCATGCCTGAAGCTCATTGGCACTCCGGTGAGCGGTTTTCAAATGGTGCAAATTCAATCTTTTAGTGCACTTGTCCTTAGAACACAAGGCCCGCTCAGAATGCTCACCTTTTATGAGCACATTTGTATGGCCTTGTCTGGAAACTTGAAAGGGATGGTTTCTATTGGTAAAACCTATTGGTGTTTCGCAACTTTCAGACTAGTTACAGGACCTTAGTCAGACCTAGCAGAGTACACGCAGAATCCATGGAAGCAATTGGCAACTTGGCTGCAGACAGGATAGACGAAGCAGGAACCAGGAACTTGTAGTTAGGTGTTTATTATATACAGTTGACTATTTACAGGAACAGAACACGGATCTTTTGCTAGCTCTCTCTGAGACGACTCACAACTCCTACACTGACACAGAACTCTGAACACTGAGCTAACACATTCCAGTTGGTACGCCATTAATTATCACTCCCTTGAGAGAGCTTGACCAATCAGGGAGCTACCTCCATGTCTCTGTTATAACCAGGCAGACTTACTCCTTCACATGACCTTCTGGCTGTCTGCCAAACCTTAATTGACTCTGTGTGAGTAGCTGTACGTACACAGATTCCCAACAGTTTCTTTATTGTAAAGTACAAAGGATTTCTGTCGGAAGAGGGAGGGACAGCATCTAGTCTGAGAGAGGGAGGCGGATCTGGGCAGAAATATTGATGAAGGAGAGTTGAGAGTCCAGTGAGGCAAACTCCGCTCAGTTTCAGCCAGAGTTAAAGAACTGGTGCATCAGGTGGGGCTCTGATGATACAGTGCACCTGTTACAATGGGAAGAGTAAACCGAAATCTGCCCATGCAATGCTGGTGGGGTTGTTGCATTTTGGGCATGGACTACCACAGATGGTAGTTGTGCCTAGTAGTGGCAGCTTTTCGGACCTGCGTTTTTCAGGAAATCTTGGTGATTGTTTCTGCAGCTTATTCTCTCAGACCCAGCTCTGCCTCTGTTGCCTGCCTTTTCATCAAGTATGAAACAGGTGATCTATGAAGAACTTAGCCTTTTTTCTTTTTTTTAAAGTGGCTATTAAGCTAGAAACCCTTGGAGTTCTCATTCTCCCTTTGTTTTGGAGGGTTGCTGGGCAAAGTGTGTCAGATTTGCTGGTGTAAGGGTCTTGCTAAGGCTTCTTGAGTCAAAGGTACCTGGTGGCCTCTTCTGGTGTTTATTAGTTGTAAGGACAGCTAAGTCGGACCTCTTCTCTCAAAACCCAGCTTTGAGAGGCATTTTATTTGGGACTGTGACCATCTACAAAGACAAGTACAGTCAAACCTTGGTTGTTGAATGGAATCCGTTCCAGAAGCCTAGTCAGCTTCCGAAATGTTCGACAAGCGAGGCACGGCTTCCAGTTGGTTGCAAGAGCTTCCTGCACTCAGCGGAAGCCACATCAGACGTTCAGCTTCCAAAAAACTTTTGAAACCGGAGCATTTACTTCCACGTTTTCAGCATTTGGGAGCCAAAACGTTCCAAAACAGAGCCGTTTGGGAATCGAGGTTTGACTGTATACCCTATACATACCGTATTTTTCACTCCATAAAACACACTTTTTTCCTCCTAAAAAGTAAGGGGAAACGTCTGTGCATCTTATGAAGGGAATGTGTGGTTGATCGCTGGCTCACTTCCTGGCACCGCCCCCTTGCCCAGGCCTCCATTGTTGAATGTTCTGCAGACGGAGGCTGTTAGTTTCCCCAGTGACAAGTGACTGGCTGATAGTCAGATTATTTGTCTGGAAACTGTAGCAACGGCTCCCTTTCCTTTCCTAAAGAAGCTGCAGAACTGAGTTGAACTCCATAAAAACAGGATTTTCCCCCTTTGTGAAAGAAGCTGCACAACTTTGAGCTGATCCTCAAAAAACTGGGGCTTTCCCCCTTTCCTCCTCTAAGAACTAGGTGCGTCTTATGGAGCGAAAAATACGGCAACACGTTCTTTGCAGCCCTGCAGTGCTGTTCCATAGTATCCAGGATACTAATTGTAGTTCCATTGTGTTGTTTTTTCTATTACCTGGTTTTTACTTCTTGGTGTTTTAATTGTTCTGCCTATCTAAATAGAATAAAGAGAGCACTTCTTCATACAGCACCATGGAATTAGATGGCTTTAGAAAAGGATTAAACCAATTCATGGGGGAATAAGGCTGTGTTCCGCTGTCAGAGGCAGTATGCATGTGAACACCTGCTTGGAGGCTTCTCATAGGCATCTGGTTGGCCACTGTGAGGACAGAGAGGCCTTTGTCCTGATCCAGCGGGACTGTTCTTACATCCTTGTGTCTTGCTGTTGCAACATAGCTGGCTTCGGGCTTACGAGAGCGCTAGCTCCTTCCACTTCAGCAACTATTTTGTGGGCTTCCTGTCCGAAACAACGGCCACGTTGGCAGGGTCTGGCTTCACGGAGGAGAAAGACAACCTGAAATGGTGAGTGTTGTTGCAAGGGGGGGAGGGGGGGTGCCTAGGGTACTGTACCTAAAAATGTAACCTCCTTAAATCCCACAAACAGGTAAATCAGAAAACAGGTGTTAAAGTAACTTTTATGCATAGCCCAGTCTGCTGGAATAGTTTTTGCAAATGTGTTAAATGTGGGCAGGTTCCCCCCTCCCTGGTTTGTTTTTTGGTGGCTAGTTATTAATAATAATGGCTTCAATTCAAACTCAGTTGAATTTAGTTTGCAATCTGAACTGCACTTACCTGGGAGTTAAGCTCCGTTGAATTCAGTGGGACTTACTTCTGGCTAGACATGATTCGGATTATCACCTCCTGTTGCCAGGTCAGTGGAGACTTTCCATGAATCCAAAGATCCCCCCTTCCTGATTTCTTTTTTTAAATAAAATATATTTTATTTATTTATTTTTATTTTTATTGAACAGTTTCAACATAACAAATTATCAATCCTTTAATCAATTACATTATTCCCCCCCCCTTTTCCCCCCATCCCTCCCTCTTGCTCCCACAGAAAACTTCCCTCATCTCCCCTCTCTGATTTCTTTGCACATATTGCTCTCTGCATATTATAAAATTGTACATATCTTTATTTTGTCTGTCATATGTTCACCTAATAAATTTGCGGATGTTTATTCAAAACCTGCCAAGGAGTCCAGTTCATTTCGTTGTCTTTTTAGATAATTTGTGAAAAGCTCCCATTCTTTCTTAAAGTCAGTTGTCGTTGTCCCACAATTTGTATGTCAATTTAGCCAGCTCTGCATAGTTCATCACTTTTTCTTGCCATTGTTCTTTCGTTGGGATTTCCTCATTCTTCCATCCTTGTGCAATCAAGACTCTTGCCGCTGTTGTAGCATACATAAATAAATTCTTTGTTTTTCTTGGCAAATCCCTATCAAAAATGCTTCCTGATTTCTGGCCTTCATAATGATTTTGTTCCCTCCTCCTTCCAGGGATCTGACAGTGTCTCGCCCATTGAATGTGGAGCTGCCCCGTTCCATGGTGGAGGTTGTCACCAGCTGGAACCTGCCCATGTCCCGTTGGCTGAACTCCTGTAAGGATGTGTACACCTGCTGTGTTAGTTATGTGGAGCCTTAGAAACAGGCTGCATGAGGACCCTCAACCTTGGGCATCTGTGTCTGACTCGCCCCTGACAATGGCTCCCTGAGGAAGGGAGGTCAGTGACCCCTTACGGCAGGGATGGGGAACCTGTGCCCCCCCCCAGAAGATGTTTGCCAGCATAGTTAGGTTCCTGGGTCTCCCGTTGTGTTCACCCCCCTCTTACGACTGGGGAGGCGGGTGTAGAATACCCAGAACTCCTCTCTCTATTGCTCTAAGTATTTACAAATCCTGGGGGTAGACTTGAGATAATATAGTAGGGTTAATCCACACGTGCAGATTGGGGAGTGGGGGGCAGATTTCAGATCTGTGAGCCCTGAAATGGACTAAGTTATCTTCCTGTCCGATGCTGGGCATTTCACAGATCCAAATCTCTTTGCCTCTCACTAGTCAAGAGGTACAGGAGCCCCTTTTAAGTAGGTTCTGGGCTGACAAGAAAGGAAGTACTTATTCACACAGGGTGTGATTAACCTGTGGAGTTTCTCTACCATGAAATGTGATGGATTTAAAATAGTCTGAACGGATTTGTGGAGGATGAGCCCATCCAAAGCTGCTTGGCAGAATGGCTAAATGGAGCTTCCATGTTACGAGGCAGTCTACCTATGATTTCCATATGATATGGTTAAATGACAAAGGGAAGGCTACTGTAAGCTTCCCAGAAGTGTCCAGGTGGCCAGTATTGAGAACAGAAAGCTGAACAAGATACATAGCGAACATGTGACTCTCCACATATTGTTGGACTCCAAATCCCATCAGCCTCGGCCAGCATGACTAGTGGTCAGGGGTGATAGGAGTTGGAGTCCAGCAAGATCTGGAAGAGCCACATTTTCCTTTCCCCCAAAATTAATCTCGAACAGCAAGGCTGTTCAGATTCTTAAGTCTATGGAAGCGTCATGCCCTAGAACTGGCCAGGTATGAGAGATTACCACCAATCCAGTGCTATGTGGGAAGAAGAGGAGTGACAGCTTCCAGAAAATACTTTGAAACTCAGTGGCCAAGTGTCTGGAACAGATAAAAGTAGTAGCTTGAAGTACAGTGGACCCTCGGGTTGTGAACGTGATCCGTGCGCGAGGCACGTTCGCAACCCGCAGCGGCATGTCTGCACACAGACGGGTTGCAATTCAGCACTCATGCGCAAAGCGCGATTTGGCGCTTCTGCGCATGTGCGACCGCCAAAACCCAGAAGTAACCCTTTCCGGTACTTCTGGGTTTCGGCGGGTCTGTAACCCGAAAAAATGCAACCTGAAGCATCTGTAATCCAAGGTATGACTGTAAATGCCTTTTACTGCATCTCAGTTGAGGTGGGGAAAAGCTGGCCAGGGCATCCAGTAGGAAGCACAACGTTCTGTCCCATCACTAACTTTCTCCACCTGTTTCCAGATGTCTTCAAGAACTCCCTGAAACTGGGCACCTTCTCAGCAATCATTGTAACCTATGCAGCTAGTGCCCTCCTACATGTGAGTATCCCTTTACAGAAGCCGCTATCTCCTGTTCCTTGGTCATACCCTGTCATGATGAAACATGTACTGATTTGTTTATCTCAAACATTTGTGCCCCATCTTTCTACCTGTAAGAGGCGCCAAGGCAGCTCACAATCACATGGACTAGTCCCCAGGCATTTTGGCAGTGTTTCACCCCGCCTCTGGTTGCTTTGCCCTGCTGCAAGGCAGGGCTGGCCTGATGATCCCTCCCTTTCACTAATGGCTGCTCAGGACAAACCTATTGGCCTTCATCTGTTTCTTTCCCAATATGCACCAAATGGCTGCCAGGCAGAGGTGGAAATGGCAGCAGGTAACAGCTCCAGGGTGCTCTAAGGGCTATATATGGAAAAGAGGCACTGTGATCCCCTGCCAAGCCCTAAGGAAGACGCAGATGTCTATGAGACAGGCTGATCCACTCAGAGAGGAACCTTGAGGGCCTTCTGTGGCCTCCCATTGTAAGGACAGGGCCTGTTTACCTTCCTTGAGCTCAGAGGATGAATCCCCGGTCATCTCCAGCCCCATGTAGAAGCCAGCAGTTGTAGAAGCAGAAAAAGTCATTTTCTAGAGCTCAGACAACTCCTTCAAGAAGTCGAGGCTAACTGCAGTACAGTGGTACCTCGGGTTAAGAACTTGATTCGTTTCGGAGGTCCGTTCTTAACTTGAAACTGTTCTTAACCTGAAGCACCACTTTAGCTAATGGGATCTCCTGCTGCCACTGCGCAATTTCTGTTCTCATCCTGAAGCAAAGTTCTCAACCCGAGGTACTATTTCTGGGTTAGCGAAGTCTAACCTGAAGCGTCTGTAACCTGAAGCGTATGTAACCCAAGGTACCACTGTATAGGGCTTGCCAGCTGCCTTAAGGCCTCAGCTCTTTGCTGAAGCAACATCACTCTGTAGCTGCAACAGGAGGGAGAGCTGCAGATTGGAGGTCCACTGGCAGCTGCCCATGGTCCTGAATTCCCTGATCTCTGCTGAAAGAGACTCTGCATGACTTTGCCTGCCCAGAAGAGATTTGCTCTTCCCTTGTAAAGGTAAAGAAACACCTGACCATTAGGTCCAGTCATGGCCGACTCTGGGGTTGCGGCACTCATCTCGCTTTATTGGCCGAGGCAGCCGGCATACAGCTTCTGGGTCATGTGGCCAGCATGACTAACCCGCTTCTGGCGAACCAGAGCAGCGCACGGAAACGCCGTTTACCTTCCCGCTGGAGCGGTACCTATTTATCTACTTGCACTTTTGGAGTGCTTTCAAACTGCTAGGTGGGCAGGAGCAGGGACCGAACAATGGGCGTTCACCCCATTGCGGGGATTCGAACGGCCAACCTTCTGATCAGCAAGCCCTAGGCTCTGTGGTTTAACCCACAGCACCACCCGCGTCCCATCTTCCCTTCTGAGACCCCCCAAAAAGAGCTTCTTGCAATCAGCAAGACTTCAGGGGAGTGGGCACTATTGCATCGGGGTCCAGAACTGCCATTTGTCTTTGCTTCATTAAGCCTCTTCTTGGGAGGGGGAGACCCTTAAAAAGCAGTTAGTTTTCTTCAAGAATGCAAGCAGGATGCAACCCCTGTCCTGAGATTGCTATTCCATTAAAGAACTGTCTCTTTTCCTCTTCCTTCCCAGGGGCTGAGCTTCCACCTGGCGGCTGTGCTGCTCTCCCTGGGGTTTATCACTTACATTGAACACGGTGAGTTCCCTCTTTCCTTTGGTTGGGGACCAAATTTGGGTGGTTCTTTACCTCCATCTAGCCTTGGCCCAGAAATTGGCCCAATTCAGACATAAAGACAGTCATGGTTTGTTACATGCATGCCCCCTCCTCCCCTTGGTTCCTCCTTTGCACTCTCGGGGATGGCATTCAAAGCTTTCGTTTGTTGTATGTAACAAACCACAGTGACCGGTTTAATCCAAATACAGGAAACTGTGCTTTGAATAAACCACAATCAGTTAACAAGCCATGATCCTAAAACCAGTATTTAGGCTTTAAGCAGCAAATACAGCTCTTGAGCACAGCCTCTCACATGCAACCACTTCTTTCTTTCTTTCTTTCAATAATTTTTATTGGTTTTACAAATTAAATCACGATTAACATTTTTCAATAAAATCTAAAATAAAGCAAGATTCTTCCAAATCTTAGGACTTCCCTCCTCGCCTCCGTGGGCCCTTTAAGTATCTTAATCAACTGCATATTATAGTTCATCCGAATTACAGTTCTCCAATATATCCAAAGTTGATGTAACATTGCAAGTCATTCAAAGCCTGCCAAAGACTTCAAGTGTTTACACTGTTCTTTTAAGTACAATCTATATTTGTCCTATTGTCTATTGAAGTTTTGATCTTCCTGATTTCTGATTTTCCCTGTCAGTCTTGCCATCTCTGCATAGTCAAGTAATTTCATCCTCCATTCCGACTTTGTCAGTATCTTGTCTTCTTTCCATCACTGGGCAATCAACATCCTTGCAGCTGTAGTCGCGTACATGAACAGTCTTCTGAAATTCTTCGGAATATCTGCACCTAAAATTCCTGGTCTTTCAAAAAAAGTTATTTTTTAAACATTTTAAAAATTCATTATGGATCATTTCCCAGAATTCCTTTGTCTTTTTACAATTTCACCACGTATGGTAAAAGGTGCCTCTTTTCCCTTACATTTCCAACAGAGATTTGAGTTAGTTCTATACATTTTCGCTAACTTACTGGGACCACCGCTTTCTTTCTGCCTAGTTCTCCGGAAGAGGCTCGCTGTCATCTTTGATGCCTGCATACTCTCCAAGAGGTGCCCGCCAGGATGTTCACATCGCCACAACACGGTGAGATGGGCCTTGGGTTCTGAGGATCTATGGGCGCCCCTTTATGCCATCACACCAATGGTCTGGCAGCTCAATATATACAGTGGATGCTCGGGTTGCGAACATGATCCATTCGGGAAGCACGTTCGCAACCCGCAGCACGCGCGGGTCACAATTCGGTACTTCTGCGCATGCGCAATTTAGCACTTTTGTGCATGTGCAAAGCGCAATTTAGCACTTCTGCACACGTGCAAGTGCCAAAACCCAGAAGTAACCCGCTCAGGTACTTCCGGGTGCGGTACAGTGCGCAACCTGAAGCATCTGTAACCCAAGGTATGACTGTACGGTCTTCCTGGTGTCTTTTCCGGCTCTGCCTCCTGCGTTCCTTTTTAGGAATGGGGTGGGTGCAGCTGAACATGCCAAGTGTGCTCCTTACTCCTCGCTTGGTTCCATCCCTGCCGGTTATAGCAGAGTGATTCCTGGCTGGGTGCACCTGGACTGAGCCTCCACTTCTTCTCCTTCTCCTGCAGAGTCTTTGGGTTTACCTCATCAACCTGCTCTTTGGAGTGCTCGCCATTTTCCACTTGTCCTACCTCGGCTCGTTATTTGACATGGATGCAGACGACTCCATGGAAGAGCAGGTAAAAGGGGCAAAGCCCAGACTCATTGGGCAGTTGTGGTGGCCATACTTTAGGACAACAACAACAAACCTACAGTTACGTGAAACATACTCAATAAACACACAAGACGTAACCAGCTGTACTTTTGAATTAATAAGGGATACTATTCATTATATCAAATTGTAGATTCCAACAGAAGTCTCATAAAGTTCAACAAAAAAAGCAGAAGACCCATTGGATCAGTTCATTCTCTAGTCAGTTCATGAACTTTATTAGACTTTGGTTGGAATCTATAATTTGATATAATGAATAGTATAGCTTATTTATTCAAAAGTACAGCCGGTTATGTGGGACGCGGGTGGCGCTATGGGTTAAACCACAGAGCCTAGGACTTGCTGATCAGAAGGTTGGCGGTTCAAATCCCCGCGACGGGGTGAGCTCCTGTTGCTCGCTCCCTGCTCCTGCCCACCTAGCAGTTCGAAAGCACATCAAAGTGCAAGTAGATAAATAGGTGTTTCTCCTTCTCCTGCGGGAAGGTAAACGGTGTTTCTGTGCACTGCTCTGGTTTGCCAGAAGTGGCTTAGTCCTGCTGGCCACATGACCTGGAAGCTGTACGCCGGCTCCCTCGGCCAATAAAGTGAGATGATTGCCGCAACCCCAGAGTCAGCCACGAGTGGACCTAATGGTCAGGGGTCCCTTTACCTTTACTACAGCCAGTTACATCGTGTGTTTATTGAGCATACTTTAGGACAGGCACATCCAGCTCCCAAGAAACTGCGATCTACTCACAGTATTAAAAAGACCGGCTGTGATCTACTTACAAATTATGTTATTATTTGAAAAAGAAAATAAAATGCCGTTCTGTGGCATAGGCTGGGCCCACTGATTGCTGCAGAAAGATTTTGATGCATTGGGGGGGCGCAGCTAAACCTGCCTGCCTGGAGCCTCCCTCCCTTTCAGCACCTCCTTCTTTGTCTGTGTTAAGCTTACATTTGTAATAACTTTCTCTCCTTATCCTGCAGGGCTACGGGATGTCCTACACCATGCACAAATGGTCTGAGCTGAGCTGGGCCAGCCACTGGGCAACCTTCGCCTCCTGGGTCTTCTACCGCCTCATCAGCTGAGCTAAGACCTCGGTGCCAACTTGAGGAGACGGGGCAGAAGTCCAGGAAGGAGAGGCGGAACCAGCAGACCTCGTCTCCTTCAAGGAAGTCGGATGCCGTCCCGGGCTTGTGCACCCCTGGAGACGCTGGATGGCCCCTTTCCCCCCTCTTGGGACACTTACGGAGGGAAGGGGCCTCTGGGCAGGCCATACTGTGTTCTGCCACGCCGTGGCAGGCCCTGACCCAATGCCCTCACAAAAGGAAGAAAATCAGGTCCCATGTGGAAAGGGGCTGCTGAGAAAGGTGGCCCAAACACACAGAGGTGGTCTTGCTTTTGGTTTTAGACTTCCTTCCCTCCTTCTGCCCCCATTTCATGATGGTTTGGGGACACAACATCCCCTGCCCCCTGGGAAATTGCTGCCCATCTTGCGGCTCCCTTTAATGACCAGTTGTGGAAGTTGCAGCACCGTTTCTCCTCCTTGTATGATTTAAAATGTGATTGTTTTATGTTAGAGCTGTTGCCGCACATTCTCCCCATGCATGCTCTCTTATTAGCTCCTTTTGCTCCCTTGCGGCTGACTGTCAGAACTGCACCGGCTGCTGTCATGGCATCCCTGGTTTTTGTTGGGATTATGGGCTCTTTCTTCAGTAAAGTCTGATGATTGGTTGATTGTAATCACCGTCTCTTTTAAACTCTATGTGGGTTTCTGTCGTCTCCCCTTCGCTGTCTCTGAGGGAAGGGCAGGGGATACAGATTAAGGAGGTTATGGTACCTGTGTTTCCAAGTAGGGCCGGCCCACCCATGAGGCAAGGTGAGGCGGCTGCCTCAGGTGGCAGGATCCACAGGGACAACAGAACCAACCTCCAAGGAATACAGTCATACCTCATGTTACGTTTGCTTCAGGCTGATTTGCGCATGAGCAGATGTGCAAAATGACATCGCGTGCATGCGCAGAAGTGGCGAATCGCAACCGGCAGGTGCGGGTTGCGTTCTGCTCATGTTGCGAACGGGCCTCCGGAACGGATCCTGTTCTCAACCAGAGGTACCACTGTACATCGCCTGCTGTTGCTGATGTAGGTCTTCACTCGCCCGTTCTTCCCTGGCAGGTGGCGAGCGCACAATTTTGTGGTTTGCCTCAGGTGCCAAAATGTCTTGGGCTGGCCCTGTTTCCAAGATCTTGCTTTTCAAAGGCTTAGGGATTTTTGCAGAAAGAATAAAAGGACAGGGAGTGGAGGGCTGGATGGCTGAGGGGCAGGAAACTATAGACATGCAGAGTGATCAATGGGAGCCGTGCAGTGAACTGAAGCTTTGCCTATTCAAGACCAGTGGAATTCCTGTTTATTCCTCTGCAACCATATGGACTAGAAACTTGTTCCATTGCCCCACCCCCGAAAACTCAGATGCTCAAGTTACTAACTCCATGCCAGATTATATGTAGATGCTCAGAATACATACCATAAAAGCTATATTTCAGAATTTTATAAAATGGAATAATTATACTCCCGGGTTCCATGCTTATTACTGTTGGTTAGAGTCACGGCTACACCTAAAAATTTGCAATAAAGGCAAGGGGAGAGAAGGAACATTGCACCTTCCCTTGATTGTGAATAGATCAAAAGGCCCCTTGAGTAGGTTAAGGGTAAAGGGACCCCTGACAGTTAAGTCCAGTCACGGATGACTCTGGGGTTGCGGCGCTCATCTCGCTTTACTGGCCAAGGGAGCCGGTGTTTGTCCGCAGACAGTTTTTCCGGGTCATGTGGCCAGCACAACTAAGCCGCTTCTGGCGAAACCAGAGCAACACATGGAAATGCTGTTTACCTTCCCACTGGAGCGGTACCTATTTATCTACAGTGGTACCTCGGGTTACATACACTTCAGGTTACAAACTCCACTAACCCAGAAATAGTACCTCGGGTTAAGAACTTTGCTTCAGGATGAGAACAGAAATCGTGCTCCAGCGGCACGGCGGCAGCGGGAGGCCCCATTAGCTAAAGTGTTGCTTCAGGTTAAGAACAGTTTCAGGTTAGACCTCTGGAACAAATTAAGTTCTTAACCTGAGGTATCACTGTACTTGCACTTTGACGTGCTTTCGAACTGCTAGGTGGGCAGGAGCAGGGACCGAGCAATGGGAGCTCACCCCGTCGCGGGGATTCGAACCACCGACCTTCTGATCGGCAAGTCCTAGGCTCTGTGGTTTAACCCACAGCGCCACCCGTTACAGGGCACCAAATCTTAAACATGGATTCCTTTGCTTCATCTTTATATTATCATCTCACAAAAGCCCTAGTACTATTTGGCAGGTACAACTTACAGCTGTTTAAGTGGTGTAGTTAATTACCACTGATGTAATCCCTACTATTGCAGCAAAGGTTTGTGAGTTTGATACCTGTACCTGCAAAAGGAATGGGTGTTCAAAATTAAGAAGAGGCAGAAGCAGACAGTAGTCACCTTTGGAATAATCCTGCAGCTCAGAACATAACTGCAGTTGGAAGAAAAAGCTAAATATGGATGCACCCTAGAAGCTGTTCCGTGAGCAGAAAAGATGAGGCAAAGAGCCACAGTGACAGAATTGATTCTACTTTTTCGGATCACTAGGGTAGTGTGGGGTTCAAGCTCCCCATGTTTTTTGGTTTTCAAAACTCCCTACAAGTACAAAATACCACAGCATTGAGCAGCCTGAGCCTTTTAAGTGGGGGAGCAAATCAAAAATGCAACTCAAAGCCCTGCAGTCTGAAGTGGGGTGAAGCCTGGTCTACCACCTCAGCATTCTGCTGCGTCTGTGGAGGCAGACCTACAAAGCAGTATAGGGAAGCCAGTGGTCGGAAGGGTTCTCTTGTGCTTTACCTATTTCGGACTATATGGGGCATGGGGGCTATAGGCAGAGCACAGGAGCTGCAGGCTGAAAAAGGCCTAACTCCACTTGCCTGGGAGTAAACGTGACTGAATTCTTTGTTTCTTTTTGAGTTGAAATTGAACTTTATTGTACAATCAACATCAACCTACATGAGAATACATAATAATACAATATTTACAAACAAGATACACAACTTACACGCATTTTACAGAAAAGAGAAGGAAAAGGAAAGCGAAAAAAAGAAAAAAGATGAAGTATATAAAATTAACTTCCGATTATTCTCATTGTACTGTTTCTTATTTTGTTGTTTTACCCACAGTGCCGCCTTGTTATTTTTGTTTTCCTAGAACTTTTCATACTATTCTATTAGCCAGTATGTTACAAGAATCATTCAAGGTCTGCCAGGAGAATTTTGATATTACAGTAATTTTTCGAATACTCTTTAAACAATATCCATTCTTTATTCACCTTCTGCGTCAAATATACTCGTAACTCTAACTGACAGGGAGAGTTAAAAGCCAGTGAATTCAGTTGGCATCACCTCTGAGTAGACAGGGTTAGAATTAATTGCACTGTAAGCAGCAAAACACTTTCTACATGAGGCCTTGCAGAGCACCCGCCAGCCAGTATGGACAGGACTGGGCGAGTTAGTTTTGATTCATTGGCCTGGCTTGCATGCAACATTAAGCCATTATTTGTTTAGCCAAAGTCTGGTTGAACACCTGAACCTAGCCTCCTAAGTCATGACTTGTTTTCTGATAACAAGACACCAATTTGAAACCATGGTTTGATATCTGTCCGTAAGATTCTTAACTCTGTCGTATCATAACTCATCATCATCGTCGTAAACTTTATTGCACTAGCCAAAGGCCATGGCATCCTTCACAAAGGAAACAAAAAGAAAAAAACAATAACCATAAAAACCATAAATACATCAGGCACTGCAAATACAATAAACCACAGTCATATCTTCTAGAAATTATTTGTTATATATGATAGAATAGCAGGAAGTTCTCAGATAGAATGTGCCAGCTTAAATGTCCGGATCACCTTTGCAATTGACCGCTATTTTATCTAGTTCTTTTTCCTGATCTTCTTAGCTGCCAACGCATATAGTGCTACTTTATAAGTTATGAAGTCGTCAGTATCATTCAGCAGCCATTTCACCCTTTCCGCCCTGTTCGAGTGAGTTCCATTCGTAAGCAGGGGTTTTATATATAGCGGGCATTGCAATAAATAGTGGCACAGGTCCTCTACGCAAGGTTGCCCACACAGACGAAGTCTTTCCTTGTGCTGTACTTTGCCATACCGACCATCCACCACCACTGAGAGCATAGATTGGAATCGTAATTCTGTAAAAGCGATTGTTAGTATGGCAAGTGGGAGCTTTGTCAGATAACTAGCTCGGATGTGCTCCATTTTGATAAGTGGGAACCATGGTGAACTTTTGGTAGAGGCAATTGTGGTTAAATCCCTTTCTGCATCGGACCTGAAGAGACAATCTCTTAAGTGCCTCTTCTCCATCTTCATGATCACCTGAAGATCTTGTAATTGATATTGGGTCAAGGGGCGTTGGCTGCCAACATTCCAACATTTGGCCTGTTATCGTTCTGTGTGGGACATAGCGGGGAATCTCTCCTCCGAGAAAGATTGAAGTCTTTTCACATAGTTTAGACACAGATAGTCAATTCTAGCCCGTATTGTTGTCACGTCCGCTTCCACGCGGAGAAGAGCAGCTGGGGTCCTATTGGGGAGCAAGAGCACTTTCCTGAGGAATTTGTTCTGCACTATTTCTAAGGCTTTGTTAGCATTTGGATACATGCCCCATATCACTACTCTGTAGAGCATCTCGGAGACCACTTTACTGGCAAAGATTTTCAACACAGGTTCTAGTAACTGGCCACCCACCGTAAAATAGCTTGCCCCACAAGCTTTCTGCACTTTGAGTTTCATAACTGATTTGGCATTATGTCTGAAAACCCAACAGCCTTGCTTAACCATGGTTTGTTCAGGCAACCCATTTCAGTTGCTGAGGCTAGAGCAGCTGGAAAACAATCCAAATTTAGGAGAAACAAGATGAGGTAGGTTTGTTCATCTGTGAGATGACACATGGTCTGTTGAGCAAACCACGGTTAAAACAAACAATGGCTTGGTGCTATGTGTGAATACAGCTATAATAAGGCAGTTTCTTAAATTAATATGCTCCCTGAGTACCAAAAATGATAAGCAGGTTAAGTGGGGGAGAATTCTGGAAATCTGGCTTCCGGTTCTGCTCTGCCGTAATGGAGGCAGCCCCCACGACAGCAGAAGATCATTGGCGATGGAAAAACAAGGATGATTGAGGTCTAAACCACTGAGCCTCTCGGGCTTGCTGATCAGAAGGTCGGTGGTTCGAATCCCCATTACGGGGTAAGCTCCCGTTGTTCAGTCCTGCCAACCTAGCAGTTCAAAAGCATGTCAAAGTGCAAGTAGATAAATAGGTACCACTCTGGTGGGAAGGTAAATGGTGTTTCCATGTGCTGCTCTGGTTTCAGTGTTCCATTGTGCCAGAAGCGACTTAGTCATGCTAGCCACATGACCCGGAAAAACTGTCTGCGGACAAATGCCAGCTCCCTCAGCCTGAAAAGCGAGATGAGCACCACAACCCGAGTTGTTCGCGACTGGACTTAATTATCAGGGGTCCTTTACCTTTTTCTTATTGGACTGTAATTTAAAACTAATAAAAAATTAGGATAAAAAAGAGAATTTTGGAAATCTGACAACACACACATCACTTCTGTTTAGAATATTACAATTGTTTTCTCCCTCACTCTGTGTGATGTCTGGAACTGGTGGCAATGAGGAACAAAAGTGAACCTCCCCAGCTGCCCCAAAATGCACCAAATGTGGAAGCGAAGGGAACCTTTCAGAGGGGATTCTGGATGATGCTGGCTGTGAAGGCATCTGAAAAGTGGCACTTGCTGGGCTTCACTTTTCTATGCTGCTATTAAAGACGCAGGAACTCTGTGCCATTTTGCATCTGGTCACCCCTCCGAGTCCTTTGAAACAGGGAGAAGCAAGCACAATTCCTTACTTCTCAGTGGGCCAACATGTGCTGGTGTTAAACTGGTTTTCCTGCTGCTCCAGTAAAACAATGAAGTTCAGAAAAAGGATGAGAGGTAGGAATGATATTTTGCTTTTTCAGTTGCATTTGATCTGCTACCTGTAAAATAAACATGGGGGGGGGGAATACTGCAGTGCCTTCCTCTGGCTTTACTGCTTACTGTTTAATACAATATCCACATTTAAAAGGGAAGAAGGTTTGTACACGTGTGGACTGTTAATAGAATGGTGATTGGAAGTCCAGTGAAATTGACTTCCATAGTTATAAACAGCATACAGTCATTGGGGCTCTATGTGCAGAGCCCACTGGGCGGCAAGGCAGCAGGATTTAAGAGAATAGGACCCTCACTGTGTTCAGAGCAGCACTGGATAAGAGACAGTAAAATATAACAGGAGTCTTGCGGCACATTAAAGACGTAACCAATTTATTATGGTGTTAAGGTTGCTGGGAAGGGATGCAGGTGGCGTTGTGGGTTAAACCACAGAGCCTAGGACTTGCCGATCAGAAGGTTGGCAGTTTGAATCCCTGCGACAGGGTGAGCTCCCGTTGCTCGGTCCCTGCTCCTGCCGCCCTAGCAGTTCCAAAGCACGTCAAAGTGCAAGTAGATAAATAGGTACCACTCCGGCAGGAAGGTAAACGGCGTTTCCGTGCGCTGCTCTGGTTCGCCAGAAGCGGCTTATTCATGCTGGCCACATGACCCGGAAGCTGTATGCCGGCTCCCTCGGCCAATAAAGCGAGATGAGTGCCACAACCCCAGAGTTGGCCGCGACTGGACCTAATGGTCAAGGGTCCCTTTACCTTTACCTTTTAGGTTGCTGGAAACAAGCTCCATGAAGGGAAAAGTACAGTTCCCACGATTCTTTGGGAGAAGCCATGAGCTTCAAATGTGTGTTGAATGTGCTTTAAATACATATTGTGTGGGTCTGTCCTCACGGCGCAATATGTAGCTGCCCTGGTTTAGGATTCCCTGGCAGGTGAGGAGAGGTGGACTTGGCCCTGTTGTCAAGACACCTGTGCCTGGCTTGTGTCAATGATTAATGTGGTGACTAATGATGGGAAAGGAAGCGATTATTGATTGGGGGTGGGGAGAACCTGGAAGCACCTGTCCAGGAGAGAGGAAAATGGCGCGCGCCTCAAATTGTTCTCTCTCTGGAGGTCAGTTCCCTTTGTCATCGGAGATCTTTCAAGGTGAGTTTGGGGAAGCTGTTGTGGGGTGGAGAATCATCACCAGGATGCGGCTGTGGTTGGAAGCAAGGAGGGCTGGCCAGAGGGTACGGAAAGGCAGAGGAAAGGGCCTCAGAACTTACTCTGTTTTTGACTCAGCCATGGGACATGGTGCAGTAAGAACAGAGTGCCTTTGACCATGTGCAGAGTGCCTTCTCCTCAAGCCCAGCCAGCCCTTGTATATATGGGATCAGGAAGAAAGGCTTCCGGGTCGGATAAGGTGCTCTGTAGTATTCCTGCGTGAGGGATCTCTGCGCTTTTATTCCCTGACTCGCCACTGTCCCTTTCACACAGTCATCAAGGCTCAGATCTGGATCTTCTTAGTCCCCGTTTTCCTGGGCCTTGTGCAGGTCGGCCTCTTCCTGGAGCAGATGGGCTTCTTCCTGCGCCATGGCAACAGCTCCCGCCGAACCAGCCTCTCGCTCTGGATCCTGGGGGTCTATCCGGTAAGAACGGGCAAAGGAAGCAGGCAGCCTTCTCTCCCCTGTGCTCCTAAGACTGCAACCCTGTGTTCACTTCCTAGGAAATCCAGCTGAGAAACCACAGTGAAGCTGATTTAGGATCCTGGCTAACTTAGGTCCATTCCTTTCAACAAGTTTACCCTGAGTAAAAGTTAGTTGCCTGCAACCCAATGTTTCTATGCTTGCAGCTCTCCCTATATACTTGTCACACATAACTGCGTCACACAAATGTGTAATTAGCTGGCTTCGTTTGCAGCCTCATGTTGCGGTAGCATCTAGTGGCTTAAACGGAAGGCTGCATACACACGACACTTCTGAAGCACATTCACAGTATCTTCTGCTCCCCCCTGCAAAGAATTCTGAGCACAGTAGTTTGTGAAGGGCTGCTGAGAACCGTAACTCAGTGAGGCGTGAACAAAGTCCTTGTGGGAAATAATGTGCACTGAATGTGCTTTGCATAAGATGGATTGTGTAAAGGAATGTGCTGCTTAGGGACAAATTGCAATCCAAACCAGGTGCAAATCTTTTAATATCATATCCTATATCCTTATCCAACAGGTGTTCAGTCTCACTTCCCTCATCGGTTTGTTCATCCCTCGCACTTCCTTCGTCTGTAACTTTGTGGCTTCCATGTGAGTTTCTTTTGATGGGAGTGGGGACAGGGGGTGGAAGGAGCAGGATTAAATGTAATTTATCCTAAGGGACGCAGGTGGCGCTGTGGGTTAAACCACAGAGCCTAGGACTTGCTGATCAGAAGGTCGGTGGTTCGAATCCCCGTGATGGGGTGAGCTCCCATTGCTCAGTCCCTGCTCCTGCCAACCTAGCAGTTCGAAAGCACGTCAAAGTGCAAGTAGATAAATAGATACCACTCCGGCGGGAAGGTAAATAGTGTTTCCGTGCGCTGCGCTGTTTTGCCAGAAGCAGCTTAGTCATGCTGGCCACATGATCCGGAAGCTGTCTGCGGACAAACGCCAGCTCCCTCAGCCAATAAAGCGAGATGAGCACCACAACCCCAGAGTCAGCCACGACTGGACCTAATGGTCAGGGGTCCCCTTACCTTTATCCTGAGCTAATTACTACCAAGAAGACCTGAAGGTATGCACTTCAGGGTTGTTTTTCCTTGAAAAATCCACATCAAGGCTGGGGAACCTTTGGCACTGCAGATGTTGCTGAATCACAACTCCCATCATCTCTGGCCATCGGCCATGTTTGGTGGGCTTATGGGAGTTGTAATTTAGCAACTTTTAGAAGGTCCCAGGTTCCCCACAGCTGGTCTACAGGATGCAACTAAAGTTGCCACTGTGTTCACTTTTTTTTTGACAAACGACTCTATGGTGAATGAAGTTTGCCATCACCTTAGGGAAGGAGTCTGTGAACCTTTAATGACTGCATGGCAGTCTCCTTCATGAAGATGGTGGGCAAACTCAAGTTGCAACAAATTCTTCTCCAGAATCCCAATGCCACATTATGGAACGCACTTACTCCATTTACTGGCTGTATTTTTTGCTCTATAAGACTCACCTTTTCCCTCCTAAAAAGTAAGGGGAAATGTGTGTGCATCTTATGGAGCGAATGCAGGCTGCGCAGCTATCCCAGAAGCCAGAACAGCAAGAGGGATTGCTGCTTTCACTGCGCAGCGATCCCTCTTGCTGTTCTGGCTTCTGAGATTCAGAATATATTTTTTTCTTGTTTTCCTCCTTCAAAAACTAGGTGCGTCTTGTGGTCTGGTGCGTCTTACAGAGCGAAAAATACGGTAGATCGTTTCCCCCCACCCCAAATGTAGCTGCATTTGGACCCAGGTCTATTAAACTGATAACTACTAGAGCACAATGACCACTTCACTGGGACCATAGAATAGCGTCATTCTGGCTGTTCATCCCACCTTCCATTTCCCCATCTCCACCTTCACAACAAATATTATGCAGAAACCCCTTTCCCCCTTTCCCCCTTTCCGCCTTCAAAATGGATGTGGCCTTGTAGCCTTGTGTCCTGAACATGTGCGCCACATTTCAGCCTGAGAACCCAAGGAAGGATGTTGTGTATACCATACAAACAAAAGGTGACTTAAGCCTAAGGTCTGAACTTGCTCCACCAACTAGTCCTCTCCAGCTCCACAAAATTGCCTGTTTGATCCAGCAGATGCATAGTCCGTATCTCTCCTGTTCCTGCAGCTACCACTCCATCACCCTCTGGAAATTCCTTGCATTGATCAGAGATTTCTTTGGCGGATCAGACCGAATGCTCCAGCAACTGGAGAGCCAGCGCGTTTCTCCAGACCCTTTCCCCTGTTGCTGCTGTTGCTGCCTTCCTGAAATTGCTGCCAACAGGTAAGAAGAGCCTGCCTTTGTGCCGTGTCAGAGTTGGTCCTGCACATTATAGCTTCCTTATTGTACCCTATAATCTGCAGCTGATCCAGAACACCTCAACTCAATGCATCCCGCCCCCTTCTTACATCAGGCTCTCAAAGTTTCCTCATTCCCCAGATCTCCTCATTCCTTTTCCCTTACATTTTTAGATCATGAAAAGCGCAGGCAAGGACTTGTGGTTTTGTTTTTATTTCTCAGTGGTGCCTAGCACATGACAGATGGTGATAAGCCTTCTCCTTACGGTCCTACACTGACACAAACACACACATTCATGTTGTACAACAACTTGAAGCTTCCAGTCCTTCACATTAGAGCTGTCCTCCTAATATGCCTATTACCGTATTTCTTCTATCTCCATGGCTGTGCAAACCATGTGCTTTTAAATACATATAAAATGTTGAGCCAGGCTGAATTATTTGACCTCTAAAAATTCTGTAAATCACATTTCCTTATTTTGCATAATTCATTCTGGTTTTCCCATTCAATGTCTCATTTTTTTAGTTCTTGTTTTATGCTGCTTTTAGTTTTAGATTTTTAATGAATCTACGGTAATTTATGTGTAAGGGTGGCACTGTGATCTAAACCACAGAGCCTAGGGCTTGCTGATCAGGTCAGCGGTTCGAATCCCCGTGACGGGGTGAGCTCCCGTTGCTGCTCTGGTTTCGCCAGAAGCGGCTTAGTCATGCTGGCCACATGACCCAGAAAAACTGTCTGCGGACAAATGCTGGCTCCCTCAGTCAATAAAGCGAGATGAGCGCCGCAACCCCAGAGTCATCCATGACTGGACCTAACGGTCAGGGGTCCCTTTACCTTTACCTTTAATTTATGTGTGGCCAGAACCAGAGGCACCATTCACCTGGAGAGCTTGCAGCCAGGGCTGCTGCAACAAACAGCTGTGCAAGCCTTTGGGAGGCAGAGACAAAAGAGGACATCAGAGGAGAGAGGGAAGGAAAGAGGGACAGAGGCCAGTGTTTCCCGCAGCACCCCAGACCATTATTCAAGGCACCCCAGGGTGCCATGGCCCACTGGTTGTATACAGGAAGTGCAGTGTAAGCGATGGAAGTCAGTCAATGAAATTTTATTATTGAGATATTTGTAGAATAAATTTGGAAGGAATTCTTCCAACTTTTCTTCTTTATTTTTTCTTTTTCTTTTCTTTCTTTTTTCTCTTTTGTTCTTTTTTATATATGTGCGCTTATCTCAAATATATATGTGTATACATATATATGTATATGTGTGTGTATATATATATATATATTTGTATGTATTTACAATATTTTGCTTATATTTTGTAATAATTATGTTAAATAATTTTTTAAAAAATTAAAAAAAGAAAAGAAAACACCGGCTTCTTCCCTTCTGCAGAACAAATTTGCGATGTATGACGCTGGCTGTGTATCAGCTCTCTGTCATCAGGACCATCCTCTTCTTCGTCACCCTTATCCTCTGGACGGATGAGAAATATGACTATGGCGATGTAAGTAATTCTGGCTGTGAAATTCATGGCTAACAGGCAGAGAGGAAGGGAATTAAGTCACACCTTGGGCATGTCTATTAAGCACAGAATGATTACTTGGTATTCCCAGTGATGCTGCAGGTTGAATATTTTCCTGAGGAAAGTGACAGGTGCCCATTCTTCAGTCTGTTGATAGAGGCTTCCATTGGACTGAGCTGACTTGAATCTGGGCATTGTTATCCCTCAATGAGTAACAAAGCTGGTCTTAATTCTAGCCAAAGCATATCAAATTGATGTGGCAAGGCAGCTCAAATTCTGTATGCATGATGATAGGAAGCTTTGGCTGAACCTTAGCAGTAGTTTCTCTGGATGACAACCATAGAACAAGGTTGCTATCGCCACTGGATCTTACCATGAAAATGCTGTTACGTTCCTGAGCACCAGGCTGGGACCAACCCGGGCAAACCTGGCAATTAGGGAACGGGGCAACTGTGGATTGGTATCAGTTAAAAGTTGCTCATCAGGATTTTAAAAGCACAGTAAAATTCCACAGCCCTGGGGAGGAAAGCTTGCAAGCAGCCTCCAGTTCAAGTAAGTGCAGGACATAAATTGAAAGGTGGGAAGGAAATGAATGTGAGAAGCAAGTTAAGAGAATTGTGTTGCCTTGGTTAACAGGCAAAGAGGGAACAGCAAGGGTCACTCCTGGGTGATATAAGCAGAACCACCACCAGTTCTGGCCCCCAGACCACCTTTGGATTTCCATAGATGGAACTATATTAGGTTAGAGATGTATATGAAGTGGTCTCCTTCAGGTCTTCTGCTGGCGCCCACAAAATATTTATCTCAACACGCACACCCCTCACCCCACCATGAAGCATGGAGGGTGGTTAAGGTAACATTTTCTCCCTTGAAATGTCCATAGACCTGAAAGGGGAAGTTAGAAAAGCAATGTTCTTTCCCACTTCCTCTTTTAGCTCTATGGGCTTTTCAAGGCTCAGATTGTTTTGGATCCAGCTTTTACCCAGATCCCTTGGAAATGGTGTGCGAGTTCTCTCTCTCTGTGAGATACTTGCTCAGGTGTGGGGCCCACAGCACTCATTCAAAAATTCAGATCTTCCCATGTGCCTTAAAAACGTTGATGATCCCTGCTGACAAAGAGCGCAACGGCATTTTCCATCTTCTCTGTTAATTTAAAGCCAGATAAATTGAACCAGTGATTTCACGATTAGGCTATGGATCAGAATGGGATTAGCTGCAGTAGAAATTTGAGCTTTTCTATTGTTATTGTATCCTGCTATTTATATGCAGTTTTGCAAGCTGTTCACATTTCTGATTATACCAAAGTGCTAGTGTTGAAGCCTTTTCCATTATTTATTTTAAAACATTTCTATACTCCCGCTTAATATTTCAAAAAACCTTGTGGTATTAATTTGTAGGAAGAAACTAAGAAAGGTGTCCTAAAAACAACAACCTAAATATACTCCCGAGAACTAATGTTTCAGAACCTTGAACTGTGTTTTTTTCCTCAAATGTGCTGATCTTCACTGCACCATTCAGCAGTGGAGTTAGGAATTTTAGATTCTACACTTAACAGTCTTACTGCGTCCTTGGGTATGTGTCTGTGGCTCTTTAGGAGCTAATGTGCATTACTCAAAATGGCATAAGCCACTTTGGGTGGGCCCACTTTCTCCTGCTGCTGAGGGGGGCCTGGACGTCTACTCAAAAGTCTTGCTCTGAAAGTGCCATTCTAGTGACAGAGGATTTTGCCCAAATACGTGTTGCTGGGGAGAGTCAAAGCATCTGACATCTCATTTGTCCATCCCTCTCTCCCAGGTGGGCTATACCAACCCCAACTCTTAAATCCATGCCATCATTCCCATCTCCACATTCCTTTTTTAATATATTTTTAATTTATTTTTAACATACTATTTCCAGCAATCATTTAACATATTTTCATATCTTATACAATTCTTTGACTTCCATCGATCACATCTGAAAAGTTTCCAATCTTTTTCACTTAATTTACATTTCTTAATTTCACTATTACTTTTAATTTTCTTAACTAATAGCTCTCTTCATAACCTTCCTTGCAATATTTCATATGTTCCTCCTTACAAAACTTCTTGCAATCCTACTAGCGTAATCTGTTGATTACAATTGCTTTTCAAATAGTTCACATATTTATTCCAGTCCTCTGATAATCTCTGTTCCTGCAGGTTTCAAATCCTTCCTGTCATCTTACCTAATTCTGCATAGTCCATTAATTTCGTCTGCCATTCTTCTTTCGTCGGTAATTCTTCTCGTTTCCATTTCTGGGCCCAAGAACGTTGCTGGGGGGAGTCCCAGAATCTGACTTTTCATTTGCTCATCCCTCTCTCCCAGGTGGGCTACACCAACCCCAACTCTTACATCTACGCCATCATTACCATCTCCACATTCCTATCCTTCTATGGCTACTTGCTCTTCTACAAAGCCACCAAGCCAGCGCTCAACGGCTACAGCTTGCGCTCCAAGTTCATCTGCATCATCTTGGTTCTCGTCCTCTGCGGCCTGCAGAGTGGGATCCTGGAGACCATGGGGGCAGTGGGGGCTATCCCTTGCAGCCCACCTCTCTCCCCGGTGACACGCTCCCAAGGTAAGCTGCTTCAGGGAGGCCAGGAGCCTGCAGCAGGAGCCATTGAGGGTGGCTGGCTGACAGGCAGGCCACCTCACTCTCTGACTTGCCATCTTGGGGCAATTGCCTTCCTTGCTGTCTCACGCCAAAGAGGTTCCCTGCCCCCTTGCGGGGTCGGGGTCTCTCAGGGGGCAGAGAAAGGGGGGAAAACCTAGTTCCTTACAAAGCTGGCTCTTGGGCAAGGGGCAGGCAGTCATCTGGGCTAGCCTTCACTAACCTAGTGCACCCCAAGAGTTGTATTCACAGTAGAGCGAAGGAGATTGTTCCATCAGCGTAAACATTTCTGCATGCTTGACAGTGCCCCTCTCCCTCCCATGCAGTTCTCGGGGTTCCCTCAACCCCCTGGAGCAGATTTGGGGAGGCTGTGGAGGTGTGCACGGGGAAGTCCAATTCAAAGTGTTGGTGCTGATCTTTAAAGCCCTAAACGGCCTCGGCCCAGTGTACCTGAAGGAGCATCTCCACCCCCATCGTTCTGCTCAGACACTGAGGGCCTTCTGGCGGTTCCCTCACTGTGAGAAGCCAAGTTACAGGGAACCAGGCAGAGGGCCTTCTCGGTAGCGGCACCCGCCCTGTGGAATGCCTTCCCAGCAGATGTCAAAGAGAAAAACAACTACCAGACTTTTAGAAGACATCTGAAGGCAGCCCTGTTTAGGGAAGCTTTTAATATTTAATAGACTATTGTATTTTAATATTTTATTGGAAGCCACCCAGAGTGGCTGGGGAAACCCAGCCAGATGGGCGGGGAATGAATGAATGAATGAATAAATAAAAAAAAATAATAATAATGCTACTCGGAATCATTGTGCTGGCTTCCGCTAGTGCAACTACGGTGCCTGCCAAGCTAGCTGGGGCTGATGGAAGTTGTAGTCCAAAACCTACGGAGGTCATCAGGTTGGTGAAGGCTGGTCTGGCCTAAGCATCAAAGGAAGATTTAAGGCACGCTTCCTCAAACTCAGCCCTCCAGATGTTTTGAGACTACAGCTCCCATCATTCCTGACCACTGGTCCTGCTAGCTAGGGATTATGGGAGTTGTAGGCCAAAAACATCTGGAGGGCCAAGTTTGAGGAAGCCTGGTGTAAGGAAACTGCTTCCCCTTGCCGATGCGCAACTGGTAGAGCAGTGGCAGTCATGTCTCTTTCTACCCGCCCCACACCTGAAATTGCATACGATGTTGGATGTGGGGGAAGTGGGCAAGGAAAACAACCTCTTGGGCCAAACCTGAATCCCTATCAGGTTGGAAGTTCCCCACCTCTACTGCAGAGCGTACCATATTCTTAATTCTCTCTTCACCCCTCCAGTGATCTACTACTATTCCCTGGCTGTCGAGATGTTCTTCATTGGCATATTTGCCCATTACTCTTTCCGAAGAGCCGAGCCGCAGCTGGACACTCAACAGGTCACCCGCCATCGAGCCTCCCAGACCGAGGGTCCCCAGTCTGGACGCTGCAGCCCGGGAGACGACGCATCCATGGAGGGAGCCAACCCAGGCTACCTGGGTGAGGAGTCTCTGTGTACCATAGAGCACACTCCGCTGGACCGGTTTGATTTCATTGTGGGGGGGCCTGTGGATGGCTGGGGGCCAGGCATCCTGAGGACAGGGCCTCCACGGGCTGAGGGCCTGAAAGCCAGCTCCTCGCGCCAAAGTACTGGCGCAGAATCACCGCCAGCTGGAATCCAAATCCATGCCCAGGTGGCCAAACTGAATGGTGAAGGGGTCACTGTTGTGTAGGCCTCAGTCTCCAGGGAACGGTCCTCCCTTTCGTGGCAACACCTGGATTCTGAGGAAACAAGGACTGACCTGAGGAAAACAGGATGATGGAGGAGGATGACAGCAACAACCATGTACCCCATGCTTTGACAAGGAGTGGGACAGGGGGAGAAAGAACGAGTTTACCATGAGGAATAAATAGCATTGTGAGGGAATTTCAGTCCCCATCTATAGCAAGTCCCGACTGTCAGATTAAAGAAAATAAACTAATAAGCAGTATGCCGAAAGCCAGCATAATCAAAAACCTGGAAGGACATCTGGTACTGGGAAACAATATGCCTTTGTTAAATTATTATCAATATTTTCTGCAGCACTCAGAACACAGTCTGACTTTGAGAGAAGGGAGGCCAAGAGAATCCTGTCTGCCCTGGATGAATGAACAGGAATTTGAACCTCTCTCTGTGTGTCTTCCCAATAAAGCATTCCAGCTACTTATCACAGCAAAAGAAAAGCTCTGAGCAAGTGACAAAGCTTTATTAAAATCAACACAGTTTTGGTCAGGGAGAAAGGGACTTCGTATTGATAAAACAGGAAATTCTGTAAAATAGTGGTTCCCAATTGGTGGTCTGTGGACATCAGCGGGTCTGTGTAACCCACCCGGGGAGGGGGGGGTCTGTGTTTTTAATGTTTGAGGTTTTATTGTATTTTTAATATTTTCTTGGCAGCCGCCCAGAGTGGCTGGGACAACCCAGTCTGATGGGCGGCCTGTAAATAAGATTGTTGTTCTTATTCACCTAACAAAAACTACCATAGAGATATTAAAAATTTTCAAAAGTAAGGGGTCCATGGCCTGGCTTTTGAAAAACACGGCGTCTGCAGTACTTAGCTATTGGGGAACCACTGCTGCAAAAGGTAAACCAAGAAGGATGAAAAGTCTTTCGAACCAGCAGGGGGCGGTATGCATCTCTCCCCCCCCCCCCCGTTTCTGTGATAATGTCACGTTGACAGTTTTCCCAGGGCGTCTGTGACCTCGGCCTCTAGGGATGAGCATGCAGCCCCCCGCTCTTGCTGCTCCTGGAGTGCATTTTCCTGCTGAGGCTGGGGCACTTGCTCCTTGGTCAGCAGATTGTGTTTCTTCAAGAAGCAGGCCTCTTCGTAGGGAGGGCAGATGGGAGGCTGAGTCGGGGGGACGTAAGTGTATTTCTTCTCGGGATCCAGCTGATCAAATGGGAAAGAGAGCAAGAGAGCCTTAAAGCAGGTGGTCCAAGTCCCTTTCCGGAGCCTAAGCACCGTCAACCACCATTATCCTTTTTGCTCATCTCCAATGCTAATCAATGGGCACCTCCGATCTCTACACTGCGGTAATGGTTCTAGGGGTTGCTTGTGCGTAAGCCGGTGCAAACACCTGGCTGGGTTGCCTGAGTGAACCTTTTCTGTTCGGACTGCCACTCGCCCATGGCTGTCTCAATCGCTGGCAGAATCCGTCAGTGGGCGTTTCTTAAACTTCTTCCAGCAAAGAAGCTCTTTGACGCCTAGTCTCCTCCTACTCTCCCTGCGCGGAAGCCTTCTGCACAAGAAGGGTGTGGGCAGCGGAGGACCCTTACTCTCCTCGCTGGTCCCCGGCAAGGAGTCATGGGACCGCCTTGCCGATTCCCCCATCTGCCCCCCTTCTCCACTGGTGCTACGCTGATTCTCTTCCCCAGAAGATGGGCTGCCTCTCCCCATCCCGGGACGCTCTCTGGAACCCTTCTGGAGCTCTCTCTCTCCCTCCAGCCCTGATGGCAGTTCCCTGACAACTGCGGTCTTTGGGTTGTAGCCAATGCTGGTTCTACTTAAGAGTTGTAGGCATCCGTCTGTCTTAAGAGACAATGGAGTGCCACTCCAGGGGTGGAGTTAAACTGCTTTAGTAGCAGCATCAAAGTGACCTTCCCAGGACGCGAACCTGGCCATGTGTCTGGAGATCTTGGGCTGCCCAGATGACAAGACCCCTCTCTTGGCTTCGCTGAAGTAGTACAAAGGAAAGCAGAGCAATACGCTTGGCACCAGCCTGGCTGCAGGCGTTGCTGGAAGGAGGCGTACAAGGCGCCATCGAACCATCTTAGGGACTCCACTCAGGATTTGTGTAGCCTTTTCTTCTCCCGAAGGTATCCCACAAGGCAGCAGAGGTTTTCCTTCACCTACATCAGTGATGGCGAAACTTGGCCCTCCAGCTGTTTTGGGACTACAAATCCCATCATCCCTAGCTAAAAGAACCAGTGGTCAGGAACGATGGGAATTGAAGTCCCAAAACAGCTGGAGGGCCAAGTTTGGCCATCACTGACCTAGATGGACCCCCTTCCCTGGTGGATGAGCCCCACCTGCCCCTCACTTCCTTCTACAGCACATGCAGAAACCACCTTCTTGGACCTGTTATTGGTCTCATCCAGAGTAGACCCATTGAAATTAATAGCTGGGACTGACTTAGGTCTAATAATTTCATCGAGTCTGCTCTGTGTAGGACTAGCATTGGATGCAATGCTGCCTGTTTCAGGTTCTCCTGCTGATAACTGCAAGACAACAGGGGCTTTGGGCTGGGAATCCCTAATAGAGGGACCCGTGTACTTTAATCTTTGCACTGAGAAAGGAGATGCTACCCATGACGAAGAAGACAGTATGCCTCTGAATACCAGTTGATGGAAATTGCAGATGGAGAGGGGGACTCCTATTGCCCTCAGGTCCTGCTGGTGGGCTTCCCATTGGCATCTGGTAGGCCACTAAGGATGCTGGACTAGGACTGGGCCTTTGGTCTGATCCAGCAGGCCTCTTCTGTTCTTAGCACCACCACTGCCAACGACCAGAGGGTGGTTTTGCAGCTACTGATTCAGGAAGGACCAAGTGGCGGAAGAGGGCCCATAGGACTCCCCCTGGTTCTAAAAAGCCTGCTTCCTCAATCGGAGCAAAGACAGATGGAGCCACGCTTGAATCGCCCATTCCCACTCGCCTCCAGGCGCACCACCCAAGACCAGCCTTACCTTTAGAGGGTACGTCCGGTCGGAATCATAAGCACTCAGGTCTCCACAAGCCAGGAAGGGGACAATCACCCGATTGGGGCCCTCCAGCTGGTTAAAATCCACATCTGTATAGGGGGAGGTTTGGTAAGTGCTGCTTGCAAAGAGATGGACCTTCCAGGGTTGAACACAGCCTGCCCCGCCCCACTATTCACCTTTCTAATTCTTTACAATTCCTAATCCTATACCTCTCATTTACAAATATCCTTACAACTTTTTTAAAAAATCTCTTTGGCTAAGAAGCTTTCAGACTCCTCAATCCTCCTGGGTTCCTGGGGAACATATTTTTAAAGGAAACCTGGCTTAGGGCAGAGGTGCCTTTTTCTCCTGCTAAAACGCTGCTTCAGCAAAAAGGGCTTCCAGTACTTGGGCTGATCACGATGATAGTGATGGTAACAATAACAAAGGAGTCTTTATTAGGCGCTATAACTAGGCATCATGCAGAAGGTAATAGAATATAACACAACTGCTGCCCAGAAACTTAAGACTCCAATAAGATTTAAAAGCAGGGAGAGAAAAAAATACCAGAAATTGGACAAGGAGAAATACGGGGGAATCTTTTTGGTGCAGCGAACCATATCTTCATCTTCCCATACCATACAGGGCCAACTTGTGACAGCCACCTGTCAATCATCTGATATCATGATGACAGGTAGCTTATCCCAGCCCCTTCTTGAAGTTGCCCCTGGGGGGGGGGGAGGAGATAACAAACAAGCACTGGATTAAAACTGAGGTTTTCCCTAGGCAAATTCATTCTTTTCATATCCAGAACTTATGGAAGACTTTGATTTCTTCGCTTATATACTACGGGGCCTGCCTGGCTTCTCAAGACATTGACTCTATGGACAGGAAACATACGACAGCTTCAGCCTCCAGAGTCCCTGCTCAATACTGCCAAAAAACAGAAAGAGAAGCAATCCGACAATGGATCACTTCCTGGGACCGAAGACTCACAATCCCCCAGTAGGCAACTTGCACCTGCCCTTCTCCATCCACACTTTCTTGCCTCTGCCCTCAAACCACCCACTTTCCCTTCAGTTTCCCTGCCCTGCATCCCCCAACACAACAGGAACCCGCAGAAACATCTCTTCCCCCTTCAAGGTTCCTTACCGTAACAGTGATCTAGCAAAGGATTGGACATGTTTGGCACATAGCCTTCAGGGGGGCTGTAGTTTCGGCAAACAACGAAGGCCTCTGGAAGGATGAAAAGGCAGATAAAAGCTTTGGTGACCACCGCTCTGGCATTCCGATACAATACAAAAATCTTTATTGTCATTGTCCCATACAGAACAACAAAATTGAAAAAAAAATTAAAATCTACATAAGACATTCAAAACCAACAAGCCTGGTATCCCAGTTATCCCAGCCTGGTTAGCCCCCTAAAAACTCTGATGCCCCATTTTTCAAATACAATGCACTCCCATAGAGACTCCTTACACTGTGTTTAAAACCAAAATCACATTTGGATAGAAACTGTTTCTCAGTCCTAGCCTATATAACCCTGTACCTTCTTCCAGAAGGCAGAAGCTGAAAGAGATAATTTCCGGGGTGTGCACTAAATTATACACAAACACACACAACCCCCTGCTGTGCCCCCAATACAGTTGGTTGTCAAGCCCTGTGAGGAGTATGCTGTGCCTAACTCCAACCTGCATTGGGAAAAGGCATGTTCTGCACTAAAACCATCAGGCTGGAGGTGGGGGACACACACAGCAAAGAGGACAGAGCATCTGCTTTGTAAACAGAAGGTTCCAGGTTCAATCCCTGGGATCTCCTGGCAAGGCTAGGAGATACCTTTGCCTGCAACCCCTGGGGCCCACTGCCAGTCAGGTCTGACAACTCCAAGCTAGATGGATCCAGCAGTCTCACTGATGTAATCCAGCTTCCTATCTTCCTATAAACGGGCCATTTCCAAGCTTCCATCAAATATGAGCATGATCAAGAACCAGCATGGAGCTATTCAGACACAGACTCTGTTCTAAATTGTTTCCACTGAGTTCTGTGTGACAGAATAAAACAGTCTGACTCCTGGGATGCAGAAGATGAGGGACGTATGACTCATGCAATAGACAGGAGGCTCTTCAATGGCAAGAGCCCATTTGCCAGCAGTGCCCTTGAGAGAATGACCTGCAAAAATGAATGGCTGCCGCTCACATCTATAGGAAGTGGGGAAACACAGCCTTTGGGGATTAGCTTTGCAGCAGCAGCAAACAACTGCCCACTACCTCGGTAGACCGAGCCTTCAACAACAGTACAGTGGTACCTCAGGTTACATATGCTTCAGGTTATATATGCTTCAGGTTGCAGACTCCGCTAACCCAGAAATATTACCTCGGGTTAAGAACTTTGCTTCAGGATGAGAACAGAAATCGTGCAGCAGTGGCGCGGCAGCACCAGGAGGCCCCATTAGCTAAAGTGGTGCTTCAGGTTAAGTACAGTTTCAGGTTAAGAACAGACCTCCAGAATGAATTAAGTTCTTAACCTGAGGTACCACTGTACACAGAAGATGTGTTGTACACATGTTCTAATTTTGCAAATGCATGGCAACCCATTGAATGCAATGTAATGGGATTCTTGTCCCTAGCTGAACTAGGAGACTAAGGAAACATGTTTGCATAAATTTAAAGAGTTAGCCTAAACTGCAAGTGCAGCTGCTGCAACACAAACATGACTTTTGTTTTTAAAAAATGGCACTGAGACAGAAAAGACCTCCACCAAAGATATCAAAGCAAACTCAATCAAAAACCCTAAGAGAACATTACACCACGGCACGTGCAGATTCTGTTGTACGCTTCTCTGACCTGCGTTCACTTTTGTGTTTTTGGAGAACTGCTCATTTGCTTTCTTTTAATTGTAGAAGGTTGCTGCAAGGAGCAGGGTGGAGGGAGGAGGAAACAGTTGGCAAAGCAATGGATAATAGGGCGATGGGAAAGACGCTGGAAGTCACGAGGGGACGTGCGTATCACGCAGGGTGCAAAAGCACCATCTTTCTCCCTCTGCCTGAATGCTTCCAGACATTCACCTGCAACAATGACAACTAGAAACATGGGACCAGCAGATACAACTAAAGAGCTGTGCTAGCAGGAGCCAGGACAAGTCCCGCCAGCACAACATGGCTTCCTCTTGCCTCTCCTCCCCATCCATGCCTCCCAGATAGGCTCTGGGGGTGTTGTGAGGGGCCCCAGAACAGCCTACAGGAGGAGAGGAGGGGGAAGATTGTTTCATTGGGCAAGCAGAAATACTCGCGCAGACAGAGCAATCTCCTTAGTGCCACTTAGAATTCCACTCATTATTATAATTTTTTGAGATTCCAGTGATTCTGAACAAGCTGTCAGATCCTGTAACGCTTTGTACAGTTTCCCCCATGAGTGACAAGGCTGCAAGTTTAACCAGGCTTGCAAGAAGCTGTTTGGTCGCTCACCGATGCTGGAGTTGCGGCTACTTCGGGGTTTGGCGCACGTCACATCAGGAAAGAAAATTCGCAGCTGGGAATAGAGGAGGGTGATGTCCTTCCCTCGGAATATCTAAGGTAGGGAAGCAAAATGCCATCATCTCGCCTGGATAAACTGCATTCTTACGCCACATTACCCAGGCTGTGGATAGCGAAACAGATGCAGAGGAATTCTCCGCCAATGAGAGATGGGGAAGGGGCGTAATTCAGATGTCCTGGGGACACTGAGCTCAACGGAATCAGGTGCCGAGAGGGAACAAGCCCAGGGTGCTCCCAAAAGAGACTCAACACGAAGCCAGCACCCAAGTGCAGTGACTCTTGATAACACTGGAAATGAACCCAAGTTCCCTGCTCTGGGATCTCACGAAGTCACAAGATCCTGCCTCAGCATGTCAGCAGAAAGCACATCAGGAGGATTCCCAATGCCACTGACGGCCACCTTTGCCTTAAGGCAGGCATGGCCAAACTTGGCCCTCCAGATGTTTTGGGACTACAACTCCCATCATCCCTAGCTAACAGGACCAGTGGTCAGGGATGATGGGAACTGTAGTCTCAAAACATTTGGAGGACCAAGTTTGGCCATGCCTGCCTTAAGGGTTCAAGTCAAGCTCTCACGAATTTGGGTCCTTGCATTCACAATCCCTGGGAAGCGTAACGGGCTATTTTGCTTTGTTTGAAAGTATCAGGTTGTTATCCTCTGGGTCTTGCAATATTCTTGTTTGAAGGTGAAGAGTTATTAAGAATTCCAAATAGCGGCTTATTTCACCAGAGGTGTTTAAACACCGTTGTTATCATTTTCATACAAAATAGATTTTTGCCATGTGGTTGAAAAACACATCACCTTTGGTCTGTCTTCTACTATACCTTACTTTTTGAGTTAATTTTTCAGCACTAGCTATGGGCCAGATTTGACTCTGCCATAAATCCTAATCTGTACTCCTTTTTGCCAAATTTAATTTTAACTCCTACTCAGTTGTGTTTTTCTTTTTTTATTTCCTTATTCCTTACACATTACTGAATTATATTTTAAATTAAATAAATAAAAAGAAATAGAAGTTGAGCTTAAAAATTTTCAGTATTCCTGCTCAAGTTCCCTTGTTCCTGTTTTGAAAAACCTCCAGGCCCACTGCTGACGCTCAATGGGCTGATGAACTGGACAGGCCACCAAGTCCCCATCCTATTTGCTGTGGTGCCTTAGGTGAGCTCAGGTGAACAGCAATAAGCAGGTGCTGAAACATCACTGCAGGGTGATGACTTTGGTGCGGTGCCCACAGCAGCCCTGTTTGGCTATACCTGTTTGGCCACACCTAAAGCAGAACTGCAGTGCTTATTAACTCTTCCCTGATCACCTGCAGGGCTCACCTTTGCTACAAATGTCCCTCCCTTCTTTAGCACGTGCGTAGTGATGTTCAGAGCCTGGAAGAAACAGAAGGAAACAATCAGCACCAAAAGAGAAAAGCCTTTTTTGGCACAAAGATGCAGCAGGTGGGGAACAGAGCCACCAGCATCCCATGACAGTTTGGGCCGGAAAAGAAACCTAGATAAAAGGTGAAAGGGTTTGCTATGGTCCTGCTCTTTTCCTCGCTGTTAGCAAAGGCCCAGTACTTGAAAGACAGGGTGGGAAAGTGGACTGGATCCTGGGCTTTCCCACCCTCAGTGGCTCATGACACGTGAGCAGGGTCCACCTTGAAGTCAGCATTGATCAGCTGATGAGTGGGAACTGAACGTCTCCCTGGCCAATGCATCATCTGGAACAGTCTCCTGGCTGCGAACGGGCAGCCATGTCAACCCTTCCTTGGGTTTCTGAGAATTCACAAGAAGTTGTGACTGTTAATCTGTTTTTACAGCTGTAGGATACCTTTTTTAAAAAGCCAAGATTCAGAGCCAAATGCTAAATACTGTACTGAAACTCTATTTTTGAAATTGCATATTGAGATTGTGGGGCAGCCCTAACCACAGAAGACTCCACTTAGGAGCAATCTATAGATCTTCCAGCTCTGGGGAATATGATGATACCAGTTAGGTCCTTTGGAGGGCATCCCATTAACCTGTTTGATATCAGGCCTTATGTCAGGACCCAGAACAGTGTGGCATTTTCTGGGGCCTGTGGATCCCAGCAAGACTCACAGGGGCTGATGTCATACCCATCACTTGCTGGCACTGCTCCTATCGAGCTTCCCGATCTGCTGCATTTAGTCAGCCTGGGCTACTTTCTGCTGAAGGCTGCCAACCGGCTCTTCCATCAGTGCAAAGCCATTGTGGTTGAGTTTGCTCATTACACATAGCGGCAAACACCAGGAAATACTCACAGCGAGCAACAGCTGGGCCTGAATGTACTCATCTATGTCATGGAGTCCGGTCACTGCAGAGTAAAGGAATTACATATCAGTGCTAATTCAGGCAGCTTTTCCCTCTAAAGCCCAGCAGAGCTCCCTGATTCCCCTGACAAGGCTGGGAGCCTGGTTGCCACCTACCATCAGGGGCTCCATCGCACACCACCAGGTCAGCGGGCTGCCCTTCAAAATGGCAAATGATCTCCTGAGCTGTAGAGACCTGGAAACAGAGAGGTAGGTGGGTATGTGAGCAAAGAGACTGTTCTCTAGGTAGGCTTCTTTTTCTTCTGCTGCTTAGATGGGGTAGAGGCCAAGCTCAAAGCTGACATCATCCCAAGATGCACTAGCTGGCACCTACCTTGGTAATGTCCCCCTGAATTTGGATGACACCCGGCAACGGAGCCATGGCTTGCAAATCTACAGCTACTATCTTGACATCAGAGTTTTTCATGTCTTCTCCTCTGTGGGTGGAATATAAGTAGATGCCATGAGAGTCTAGCCCATCTCTAAGGGGATGGAACCCACTAGATATATTTGAACTGAATCGTTTGCTTACTTGATCTTTCGGCTTAAAACCTGGCTCCAGCTCCCAGGAGCTGCACAGAGGTCGACAGCTCTAGAGACACCTAGGAAGGACAAGAGAAGATCAGTTAGCACCTCTGCAAAGGGGCTGAAAAAAAGACTAGGAAGCAGAAATCCTGAGATGATTCTTTGGGGGAATACATGACTGTTTAAAGTGGTAAGATGGGGCTTTTGTTGCAGTGTTATCTCCCCAAAAACAGGACTCTGGTCATCTGAGAAAAGCTATTTGCTAGAAGAAGGTACCAAAGCAAAAGTATTAATATTCCACTTCACAGGTTCTGGGTCTAAGCCCTGGAATTAAAAATAGGTGTGAGTGTTCAACACTTGTTCATGCCCTTCAGTGATGCAAGAAAAAGTGGTAATATAATGGGGACGCATGTTTTTTGGCCCACCTTGAAACAAATGGTATTCCTCATCCAGTTGCAGAAGTTTGAACGCACTACGGGCTCGCCACCCCTCTTCTTTGGCCAGGCGGTAGTAAATGTCACGCTTGTCTTTGGAGGAACGTCCCATCCTCACTTATCTGACAGGTACTAGAATGCGAGAGAAGAACGTGTCTGTTACCTGCTTTGCCACTGTGTGGGGAAGAACCTCAACTGTGGGTCAAAGCAGTAGAACTGGCTTGCTATAATGAATGAACTGGAGGCATAACAGGCCAGCCCTAGAGGAAGCAGGTAGCTATTAGCTAATCCAGTATCAATATCAAAATGGCTGCAACAGAGAACCTCAGAGAGTACTTTTTAAAGCCCTGGAGAGTTGATACATCTGAAACGCCTTTTTCTGAAAAGTAAAAGAAACTCTTGGGAGGTTGTTCCAAAGCTGCAGCCCCCCCACTGAAAGAGCTCTTGTAGATTTTACCTTTTAAGTGGATGTTATTCAGGGCAGAGCTCAGTCAGATGGGTGGGGTACAAATTATATATTTTCGGTAGTGGCACCCGCCCTGTGGAACACCCTCCCACCAGATGTCAAAGAGAAAAATAACTAACAAACTTTTAGAAGACATCTAAAGGCAGCCCTGTTTAGGGAAGCTTTTAATGTTTAATAAGTTATTGTATTTTAGTGTTTTGTTGGAAGCCGCCCAGAGTGGCTGGGGAAACCCAGCCAGATGGGCGGGGTATAAATAAATTATTATTATTATTATTATTATTACTACTACTACTACTACTATTTATAATTCCCTGAGGTACTATGAGTTCAGACCGTTTAGGGGGTTAGCAGAGAATAAGCATCACCTTGAAATTTATCTCTCAAAACTGGATAGCTAAGTTGTTCCAAGTGTGGTGTAGATAATACCAAGTTTGTTGGTTTGATCCCCATACAAAGAGCCACTTAAATTCCTGCATCTGACTAGATGATCCTCAGTATCCCTTCCAACTCTACAATTCTATGAAAATGCATTCTGTACTTTTTTATTGCACTTGTGAAACTCTGGAGAACGGCTGCCATTCAGAGTAGATGGTTCAAGGGTCTGATTCAATACATGGCAGCTTCCTAAGCTCCTGTTATTATTTCCTAATTCTTCAGGACTGGGTGCTACCACTGTGAGAAGGTTCCCGGATGGAGACTTAGCTTATCCTCAGCTTCTTGTTGCCAAGTGACCACAAACGGAAAATGAAGCTGTAAACCTGTTTTGAATCCGCAGCACTTCAGAATGAAAGGTGGAGACAGGCTTGTGAATGATTTGCTACTCCATACCAAAATAATTTAATCTTTCTAGGGGGAAAAAAATCCCCTTGGGCAGAGAAACGTGGTGCGGTGCATCAAGGTGTGTGTGTGTGTGGAAGACTCCATCCCAGTGTTCTCCTTGACATTCCACATTTCTGTGTGCAGGGTGAGCCCATCATGCGAGTCCTCACATGCAGCGTGGAAATGGTGCAATCCAGAAACAAGGCCCCACTCCACCCTACCCAGCTTCCTATAAATCTTAGATCTGAGAGACGCTGTTGGTATGGAAAGCCAACCTTACCAGGCAGACAGGCAGGATTCATACTAACGTAACCGCCCTGTGACCTAAATCAAATAAATATATAAATAAATAAGCAAGCTCTCTGCAGATGCTTAGCGTCGTAACAGGGAGAAACCAACAGGTGAAGAAGGCTCTTCCCTCTACAGAAATGCAACCGATGGAACAGAGCTTCATCTGTTGAATGTCTGCCTGTCCCACCAACTTCAGAGAGCACAGAGTCCCAAAGGAGGCCTAGACTGGCTACCCCAAAACGCGCCGTCCTTTCCCCATGGAGATATAAATCCCATTTATACCGGAAGCGTCGCCCGCTGAAAACGGCCCGCGGTGGTTGTTTTTCACATGCCGGAAATGGATGGCCAATGCAAGGATCTGTAACTATGCCCCGCACCACGCATGCGCAAAGGGTATTACAGTAAACGAGGCGCTGCTCGCTCGTCTGCGTCAGTATGGCGCATGCGCAGTTTGGATGCCTTGCAAGCCTCCCGGATCACTGCGCTTGCGCCGGCGCCTTCGGGCTGTCGCAAGGAAGCACGGGAGTTGTAGTGTTTCTCTGATTTGAGAGAGTCGAGAAGCCCTCTGCCGCGCTGCACCATGGGAGTTATAGTTATTCCTCCCCCCGTCCCGCTTGCTCTCCCACGGAGACGGGAGGGGCCCGGGAACTCCGTCTCCCATGATGCCCAGCGGGCGACGCAAGTGACGCCAAAGGCACGCGAGGGAGGGAAGGAGCGACGAGGAAGCGAAGGGAAAATGGCGGACGGGGCCGAGAAGCCAGCGGGGGCGCAAGCTGCCCCGGTGTCGTTCGGCTTCACGCGGACAACCGGGCGGAGGCGGTTTCTTTTCGTGACGGGGCAGGATGGCGGCAGCGAAGCGAAGCAGGAGCCCGATTTCCTCTCCGCCATTGAGGGGCGCGAGTTGCAAAGGTAGTTGGAGGAGGAGGCGGCGGGGGTCGTCTGCGCGGCGCCTCAGTCGCTCGCTTGAGCGGCTGGTTTGGGCTGCGCCTTGCCAGGCCGCGCCTGTCCCTGGCGGACTCGGTGGTGCCGCTTCTGGCGTGGCTGAGGAGAGAGAGAGACGGGGAGGGGGAGATATCCCCGCATGCAGAAAGCTAGCGTGCCAGGCTCTGCCTCCGCCTTCTCTCCGAGATGCCAGAGGGGATGTCACAGGGCTGTGGGTTGTTATTATTTTTTAGAGTGTTGGTTCTCAGGTTTTTTCCCCCTCCGGGTTACACTTTCAGATGAAAAATTTGCTTGCAGCACACCGATCTTCTATTGATAATACACTGGGAAACAAAAAGCAACAACTCCCAGCCTGGATCGGGGTGGGAATTCTGCCTGTCTCTTCCCTGTCCATACTCATGTTACTTAGCCATCCTTGATCCTTGGTCATGATGGCTGAGGCTGACAGGAAGCCGACAAACATCTGGAGAGCCACAGGTTGCCAATCTGTTGCATCTGCTGCACAAAACACTTGCATCCCAATGTGTGATCTGGACTTTCCACCACAATACAAATACAGAGATGGGTTCTCCTAATGAACTTAAATTCTTCACCTTGGCAGTGGAGGGAAGGGAGAGGGAAGGGTGACATGGGATCGTGATGCATTTGAAAGGTATACAGTATTTTTTGTAGTGTTAGTTGCTGGTCATATCAGCAACTGACAGTAGATGCATTTCTTACCCGTATTACTGTTTTTGTCAGTCATTTGCAGGGTCAGTAACCTTTATTCCACCACCCCCTTAAGTTCCTCTGCAGTGCATGTGAAGGCATTTGAAAAAGTTTGAAAAAGTGCCCTTCTGCAGTTGTTGTGGTGGTGGTCAAAAATTGCTCTCTCTCTGTGTGTGTGTGTGTGTTTGTAACACAACAAATTACCTGAATGTGTCGGTCAGTGGTGGGGGAACCTCTGGCTGGTGGGCCTTATTAAGCCCACCAGACCTCCCCGTTTGCCCTGAAAGGTTGTTTTGACCAAGCCATGCTCATCTGTCAGTCATCTGATTGCAACAGTGGCTCTACCTGTCCTATGCTAACAGTTTCAAAAGAAAGAATCAGGAGTGTACACTAAATCATATAATGCCAGGTGATCGACAGGTGACCCCTGCTGACCTCTCAGAGTGTCCTGCAGTGGGTTGGCCCGTATCCTGCTCCCCACCCCAAGGGAAACTACAAATCAGTAGAACAAAAATATGTTTTGTTCAAAGCAGTTTTTGTTTCTCCCACCAAGTATGAGGGCACCAGATGAGTGATGGAACGAAGCTTGTCAGAATTTCACCCCACTGTACTTTGCTATCCCTCTGTGAGTAGACAAGCCCTGTTGTGGTCTTAATTGGTGTATGCTCCTCTGCAGTGTTCGGCCAGCCCCACAACCGAAAGAGCTTGTCATTCCCCTGATCCAGAAGAACAAATGGAAGAAGCCAGAGGACCCTGCACCACCCCAGGAACAGGATGGGAACAGCTGCGTAGAGGCCCAAGCAGTCAGGGAGCTCATTGAAGGTGAGCGCTCCGTACTCCACCTTCTTTAGAATTGCAGCCTTCTCCCATCCTTGAGAACTGGAGCAGAAAACATCAGGTTGGATTTTTTTACCCCATTGGTCGTCACAGTAACCAGACAGGTTAGTCACCTAACTCTGAGGCTGTGGAGGCATAAGTGACTCTGAATTGGTAGAAAATGGTTCTTGTCAGTGGAGTTGACAAAAAGTGTTTCTGGTCACTATTGCAACATCAAAGTTCAGGAGGCACTCCCAAGGCTGTGAAGCTGAGGTCAGGATTGTTTATCACTATCAGGCTTGCTTACTCCACCTTAGGTGACTGTTGACACTCTTTAAAAATGAAGAATGTGGTACAAATATCCAGATATTTTGGTTTTTGCAAACAGCTGTACTATATGCTGGACCTTTGTCCTCTCCCACCCCACACCCGGCCTAGGAAGGACTGCTTGACTCTGAGGTTTCTTGCCTTAGTTCTGCAGTATGTTGCTTATGCTTCAGCTAATTGTTTCTCCATGCCCAGTAAGGACATTAAATCACGAAATAGAACCTAATTGTTTTTATCATGGTTTGATGATTATCAGTTTGTGGTAACACAGACATTTTCCTTTTTTCTTGGAGGCACCAGTGTTGTGGAATGCCCTCCCTGCTGAAATATGCAAGACTGCTTGGTTTTGTCATTCTGCTAGCTCTTCAAGACGCACCTGTTTAGACAATCATTCCCCTGATCATGAACCTGTTGATCTAACTGTTTTAATTGATCCTTTTAACTGCTCTAATTGTTAAGCTTTTAAACCTGCTTGTTGTATTTTATTTTTTGATAGAATTGTTTTGTGGCACGTTTTTATTACGTGTGGATAGTTCATAATGGGCTTTCAACTTCTAAAATGTTTAGAAGCCATTTTGGTGTGTGAGCAGTATATAAATTAATAAATAATAACAACGTGATCTCTTTGCATTCAGAATCTAGGAAGTCACAGGAGCAATGGGAGAGTGGCACCAAGATAGACCCTACACTTTCCATTCCCCTCCTCATGCAGAACCGTGTCCCTGATGGCTACGAAGATGGAGATAAAGTGGATGTCAGCCTCCGTCCAGAATCGGTAATAGTGGTGGTGGGTTTCTGTGGACAACCTTCTGAGCTCCTATTCAGGAGAGTTTAATACTTGTCCTCTTTTTCTTTTCCTCCCCTCACATTGTTAGTCAACTGAGGCAGATTATGAAGAGGTACCAGTAGAAGCCTATGGTCTTGCCATGCTGAAGGGCATGGGCTGGAAAGCAGGCGAGGGCATTGGGAACACCTTCAAGCAGTGAGTCCTTGCTGAGCTATTTGGGGAGTTCCCTCCCTCCCTTAAGTCCCCCCTTTTTTGTTTTTTGTTTGTTACTGTGTTATGTACTTTCGTGTTTTTATATTGTAAACAGCCCTGTGATCCTTGGATGAAGGGTGGTATAGAAATTTAATTAATAATAATAAAAAAAAGAAAAATCTCAAGGAGCTAATGGTCCAGATTCTGGCAGTTCACAAATAACTGATGGGAAGGGAGAGGAAGGGGATTGGATGTGCTGAGGTTCAGATAATAATTTAATCTACTCTAGATTTGGACTTCATCCTATTTCTGCATGCTTGTGTGGGCTGCACTGCTGGGACAGTGATAACTGAACATGGTGGACTCCACAAGGACATAAAGCAGGGTGTTTGGAGTGGCCTGCTTTGCAACTGTGAAACTCTTCACTTTGCTGGAATGCGCCATAGCATTAATCCTTGCTGAAGCTACTTTTATAATGGCCACAATTAAGCAGGTGGGGAGTAATTTTTAACCCATTTCTAGTATTTTAATAAAAGTTCTGCTCACAGGTTGTATTGAACTAGGGGTTTAGTATCATCTTTGGCATTAAGCCTCTGGTGTGGGCCAGCAACAGTTTGAACGAGGATGTAGCCGAAAGATTATAGCTGAAAATACAGATACATTAGGGAGCATGCCTTATCTCAGTCCAAGGTCAGTTACCAAAATATATTCTAAGCCAGTTAATAGTCCTGTTTCTGCACCAAAAAATGTTCCTGGCAGTGGCTTGAGGTTAGGGAATGTGTTCCTATGGGAGGCCTGTCACATGTCACAGACATCATAAAGCACTTTTGTTTAGAAAAAAGCTGCTGCAGGTTAAAGTGACCCAGAGCTGAAGTGAATTTAGCTGGAATCCTAAGAAGGTTGTTGGAGAGAGGCAGTCAGAAGGGAAGAAAAGGTGGAGCTGGAGCAGTGTTGCTAGAGAGAGGGTGAGAGAGAGAGTACCCCAGGAATGGGGAACCTTTGGTCCTCCAGATGTTGTTGGACCTCAGCTCCCATTTATCCTTGACCATTGGCCAAGCTGGTTGGGGTTGTTGGGAGTCCCTAAAGACTGGGAGGGTCATGGGTTCTCCACCCCTCCTGTAGCCAGTCGCTTGGTAGATTCGGCAGCGTTCTGAATGCAAAAGTAAAGAATGGTTTTCTCAGCTTAGTGGGTGATGGGCTGTGGTAAACTCTTTGTAAATGCCTCTGGCTTGGCATGCCTAGCCCTCACTGGTAGATCCGGCTCTGTAGCATTGCAACCTTTGTTCCCATGGATGCTGAAATCTCTCCTTTGAGACACCCCAAATTTGCTTGGCGGAAACTTCCCCCGGTGAGTTGTGGCTGTGCCATGATTCAAGTCCACTGCTTCCATGCCCGCTTCTGTCCATTATGCAACAGCACAGGGTTGTCTTCTTGTGGGTAGAAACGCTGCCCCAAATTGGACAGGGTCAGTGATGTGTTTCTTTCTCATCCCATCCTGCTCCTCTTCTTGCTCACATTAAGAGACGTGAAGCCTCCGGAGCACCGTCTTCGACCCAAGGGTCTGGGCCTTGGAGCAGACCGCTCAGCAGCCCAGGATTTACAATCCTCAGCACCCCGGCGACCCCCCAAACCTGGCGAGGAGCCTTCCAAGAGCAAGGATGAGCCATTGGGATTGGTTCCAGGAGGTGCAGTCTACATTGAGGCTGGACCTCACAAGGAGCTGTATGGGAAGGTGAGCTGTTTCTTTCTGCGAACTCCTGCTATTTGTCACTTTGTGCTCAGGTCTGTGTTGACCCGGGGTTTAGTATTCTGCAAGCAAGCTGGAGGGGCTCCTGAGAGAGGCATAAACATTCACTAGGGAAGACATATAGCCTCTACTTTGACTCTTTCTACCCAACTTAATGCTTATACAGCTTAGGACCAGGATACTTGAAAGAGCCTCTCTTTATATTCCCAGTCAATCTTACCCACTCTGCACAATATAAGAATTGTGGCACCCATCCTTTGATAAATTATCCCCTGTTAAGTATTAGCCAAGCACCATCTGCTTTCCCCCCCAATTACTGAAGACATTTCTTTTCCAACAAGACTTTTAGGTAGAGATCTTTCCTAGTCTGCTTCTACATTGGAATTGTTTTTAAAACGTTGTAAATAGGGTTTTGTTTTTGCTTGTTATATGCCGCCCTGTGCTGCTTTGGGAGGAAGGGTGGAATATAAATAAATATAGTCATCATAATTGAATCAGAAGGCGGAGAATGGACCCACCCATAGGGCACCTGTGATATAAGACTGACTGGATCCTGCCACCTGATACAGCTGGTTTTCCAGGTTTTAACTGCTTCCTTGGGATGTCTTTCTTGGTACCTATTTGCAGGTGGTTGTTGTGGGGACTTCTCAGCTCCCTCAAAGTCTTTGTACTAGTTTGGTGGGGTCTTTGAGTTGGGTCCCTATTTTGGGTCTTTGAGTTGAGGTTTGCTTTGTAAGTGTCGCAGAAAGTCCATACGCAGTATAGCTTCTGTTCTTTGTTCCTGCTCTACAGGCTACTCAGTGGAAAGAGGTAGATAGATAGATAGATAGATAGATAGATAGATAGATAGCTGAGCTTGGTCCAATATATGAGCAAGGACCATAACAAAACTATGCTCTGTTTTCCATATTTGCCTGCCTTTTTCCTACTTTGAGAAGAGAGTACAATTTGTGGGTAGAATCCCACTCCGTCTGTGCATGAGCAGAAAGGACTTCCACTTGCACAACACAACTGCCCCTTTATTTCTCTCCACCCACCTCTGCAGCCCTCTGTATGCCCCCCAGATCTGTTCCAGATGATCTGCCAATCCTCCAGAGCAGATTTTGAGGGTCATGCAGGGGAGGGAGGAGCGGAAGGGGAAAACCTGTTATGTAAGTAGAAGTCAACTTTAGCACCCACCCTGTAAATTCTGCATTTTTGTTACACCCAAGGCATTCTGGACATTGTAGTTTTCTGAATGACCTTTTGCTTCCCTCTTCCTCTTCCATAGATTGAAGGCGTAGATGGAGATAATGCTCGTGTCATGGTGAAATTGGCCATTGGTGGGAAAACAGTAACTGTGAGCCAGCATGGAGTCCGACCTGTGACCCAGAAGGAATACGATAAACTGGCCAAAGACCTGAGTAAGTTTTGGCTCCCTTCCCTAATGAGGTCATTCCCTAATGTTGCCTTCAGTTCTTCCTTTGTGATCTATTCTAGGGTTTCCGGTACAGATTTCTGACATTTGCCTGTGTCTTGCTTTGGGGGCTTGGGTTGCAAATGAGCAGACAGCTTATGCAGCCTCCCCATTTCAGTCTGAGCGTCCCCTCAAGTTTGCTGTTTTTGCCCCTCCCACTGCAGGCCGCCTCAGTAAGGCCCACAAAGAGAAGGAGGCAGAACAGAGGAATGGGACCAAGTATGAATCAGATCACAGAACTTCAGAGGACAAAAAGGAGGAGAAGGAGAGGAAGAGGAAGCACCCACCTGGGGCCGAGAGGTAATGGCATCAGCAGAGGATGGGGCAACTGTGCTGCCAGTTCTGGAGAAGCAACTACTAGCAGCCTCTTTGCTGGCGGCTTAGTCAAGGCTAGATTCTCACAGAATGTCTTTAGCCATCAAGAGGAGCCTCTGCCAGAACACTGTGCATCTTTTAACTTTGCTTCAAAGACCGCTCAGGTTAACTGACAGCCGTTGAAGCTGACAGTGGACTAGTTTGCAAGTCATGCTAAGTCACAGTAAGAATAAACGTTGGTTTAGCTGTGAACAAGCTGCATGCTGGCACTTGTGGAGAAACAAACTGCAAGTCTTGACTTAGTGTTACGTTTGAACCAGAGCGTGTGGTTTGCTTCTGTCAAGGAGCCAAGAACAAACCCTGAGAGAGTTCACCCAGCACCTGGTGAGCTTCTTTAGGTAGTGGAAATTATTCCGTTATTCCAACCCCCGGGCTGTGTTTTACTTGATAACAAAGCTTTTCATCTCAATATAATCTGGTACAGTTTAAACCATGGGTCTGGAACCTGGGGCTCTCCAGATATTGTTGGACTCCAAAACTCATCTATGCCGGTCAGAGTGGTCAGAGGTGATTGGAGCTATCGTTCTAACAGCTTCTAGAACAGGCACCCCCAAGTTGCGGCCCTCCAGATGTTTTGGCCTACAACTCCCATGATCCCTAGCTAACAGGACCAGTGGTTAGGGATGATGGGAATTGTAGTCCAAAAATCTGGAGGACTGAAGGTTGGGGGTGCCTGTTCCAGAAAATGAGGAAAGCCCTGCAGGATCAGACGGGTGGCCCATCTAGTGTATCATCCTGTTCTCACAGTGGCCAGCCAGGTGCCCCAAAGGAAATGCGCAAGCTGGACCTAAGCACAAGAGCACTCTCCCCAGCTGAAGTTTTCAGTGACTGATCTTCAGAAACATACTGAGCGTGGAGACAGAGTATAGCCATCGTGGCTAGCAGCCACTGATCTGGAGGGCCATGGGTTACTTGCCCCTGGTTTTAGCAGCAATCCCTCATGAGTGGCACTAATACTTGACTGCTTCTGTGCCTTTTGCTCATAGAGATGACCGTGCTGTGAAGCAGAATAAGGGTAGCGGTGGCAGCAGCAACAGCAGCAGCAATAGCAATTCCTCTTCCAGATCTCACTGGTTGCGGCGAGACCTGCGAGTCCGCTTTGTGGATAAGCTCTTCAAGGGAGGCAAATACTACAATACCAAGGTATTTCATGGAAGTTCCCTTTTTAACATGTGCCAGTTTTATAGGAGGCCTCACTCGGCCCCCCCACTTGCTGCTGTCCCTTGAAACAGATGCCAGCGCTGCAGCAGAGCATGTGTGCCAAGTCTGCCCCCATGCCACCTGTCATTGGGGCCATAGGATGGATTTCCAAAGTTAATTGTCTTGAGGGGGTGGGGACTCTTCATCCAATGTTGGGCTACAGTGGGGCTGTCTTTTTGGAGAGTTGCTTGTTTGAAAGCAACTCCTGTATAAAAATGCAGCAATTGCATCAAACCCTCTTCACCAAGGAAGGGTGGAGACCATGCCTTAAAGGAACTCCTCCGTTAAAGGCTGTGGTGATGCAGTCCTGAGAGATGCCCGTGCCACTTCAGAATGTGAACACTTTCTACTGTATTGAGGTTAAACTCCCTTTTGATCAGAGTTCCCCACATACCAAGACCAAGCCTGTACCTGAGCTCTAATCTTAGAGGCAAAATGGCATGAAACCTTGTGCTGGCTTCTCCCCCCACCCTACCCCACTCCCCTCCAGATGGTAATCGAAGATGTCCTCAAGCCAGACTCATGTGTCTGCCGAACAGATGAGGGTCGCGTTCTGGATGGTGAGTGTGTTCCTGACTCTTCCTGACTATCCCTGGCTTTCCCTTGGAACCTGAGGCTGTCTTTGTGTAGTTAAACTGCCCTCGTATAGTTAAGGTAGAATAACATTTTCCTATTCTTAACCAGTAAATAGTAAGGACCAGAGTGCTTAAAAGGCTAGGTGCTTCACCCCACACCATTAGAACCCCAGTTTGTTTTTGGAGCCCCTCCCAAGTAGATCCAGTTTGTCATCTGCAACTTGGAAGGGGAAGGGTAGAAAATTCAGGTGCAAAATTCTGCTGCAAAGGGGCCTTCCTATAGGAAAGCGAGAGATCTTTCTCTATGGCAGCCGAAGCCCTAGCTTCAGCCAAGGTAGCAGGAGGGTCTTAGAATGTGACTTGTAATTAGATGGAGAAACTGTGGATGACCAGGCTAGTGGCCCCCCAGATTGTTGCTACTTCATCTGACCTCTTCTGATGGCTGAAGTAGTAGCCTCTGGGTTAGCTCAGTTGGTAGAGCGTGAGACTCTTAATCTCAGGGTCACATGTTCCAGTCTCATGTTGGGCAAAAGGACTTCTGCATTGCAAGGGGTTGGACTAGATGGCCCTGTGGTCCCTTCCTTCCAACTCTATGATTCCTCCTTCCATAGGAATTCACGAGTCCATGCTGGAGACAGTTATCCCTCGAAGTGATTCGGACTTGGTCATGGTGGTCCTAGGGGAACAGGCTGGCCGGGTGAGTCACAGACCACAATGGGTGGGGCCTGAGCCATTACCATGAGACAGGTTGGGCCTCTCGTGAAATGAACCTGGTATTGATGGCAGAGGAGCAACAGCGAAGCACTTCTTCCGGGTGCAAGAGAATCCAGAGAGTTGCTGGGGAGGTCTCTGAGCTTCTCTTTATATTGGAATATGAGCTGCGCAGTTCTACTCTAAAAACACACACACATGCAAATTATGCAAATGAAGTGAGAGAAATTCAAGAAAACACTGGACAGAGAACGACTCCGGTGGAGGTGGGCTTCTTTGTTGTCCTGGCTTAAGAAACATGTAGCCTACATTCCTGATTCAGCTTCCTGGGTGTAGCTTTTAAGCTAAGGCTTTGCTCAAATGGTCTTCAGTGTCAAGACTCGGCCCACAAATTCCTAACAATAATGTTCCAATATTAGTCCTACTTGGAGTGGACTCACTGAAATTAATGGACATGACTAACAGGTCCAGCCATTTCAGTGAATCTGCTCTGATGGTTGAATGCAACCCAGTGTCTCTGAGCATGTGTAGCGTGCTTTTCCCTCTCTTCCCACAGCCACCTCTTGCATGTAAAAATCTCATTCCCCTCTCACTCTAAAGCCCATGGGTTCAAGGTGGCAAGCAATACTTTAAATTTATTTATTTAAAATGATGTGGGCTTATGTCTTACAGTTATTGTGATAAAGATGATGAATAAGCTACATAAGTGGGTGTTAGATGTGATTGTTGGAAAGCAATAGCAGTATTTTGAATTTTATCTGCAGACATCTTGGAGAACAGTTGAATGGTTAGGGTTTGTACATTTTTAATCTAGGGTGGGGAATAGGGAAGGGTGGATTTTCTTCTTTCCTTCCCCACACATAAGATAGCTGATACTGCAAAAAATGAGACGCTAAGCTAACATTTGTGTCAGTATATAATAATAATAAATAATAATAAATTTTATTTATATCCCGCCCTCCCCAGCCGAAGCTGGGCTCAGGGCGGCTAACAACAATAAAACAATACAAAAGTACAACACAAACAACACTCTAAAATCATTCATTATAAAATTAATTAAATTCAAGCCACTGGCCACTATTGGGCCAGAGCTCCGCGAAGATTGCCGAGGGAGGGAGTCAGGCTGTGCCCTGGCCAAAGGCCTGGCGGAACAGCTCTGTCTTGCAGGCCCTGCGGAAAGATGTCAAGTCCCGCAGGGCCCTAGTCTCTTGTGACAGAGTGTTCCACCAGGTCGGAGCCACAGCCGAAAAAGCCCTGGCTCTAGTTGAAGCCAGCCTAACTTCTCTGTGGCCTGGGACCTTCAAGATATTTTTATTTGAAGACCGTAAGTTTCTCTGTGGGGCATACCAGGAGAGGCGGTCCCGTAGGTACGAGGGTCCAAGGCCGTATAGGGCTTTAAAGGTTAAAACCAGCACCTTAAACCTGATCCTGTATTCCACCGGGAGCCAGTGCAGTTGATATAGCACCGGATGAATGTGATCTCGCAGCGAAGACCCCGTAAGGAGTCTCGCTGCAGCATTCTGCACCCGCTGGAGTTTCTGGGTCAGTCTTAAGGGCAGCCCCACGTAGAGCGAGTTACAATAATCCAGTCTGGAGGTGACCGTCGCGTGGATCACAGTGGCTAGGTCAGGGCGAGAGAGGTAAGGAGCCAACTGCTTAGCTTGGCGGAGATGGAAAAATGCCGCCTTTGTTATAGCTGCAATCTGCGCCTCCATGGAAAGGGAGGTGTTGAAGATTACACCCAAACTCTTAACGGACGGTGCTGGCACTAACTGCGCCCCCGCAAGAGATGGGAGTTGCCCCCCCAATCCCATATCGTCCCGTCCCAGCCACAGGACCTCTGTCTTCGAAGGATTTAGCTTCAACCGGCTCCCACGTAACCATCCAGCCACAGCTTCCAGACATCTGGTCAGTGTGTCTGGGGCCGAGTCAGGATGGCCATCCATCAACAGATAGAGTTGGGTGTCATCGGCATACTGATGGCAACCCAGCCCAAAACTCCGGACAAGCTGGGCGAGGGGGCGCATAAAGATGTTGAAAAGCATTGGGGAGAGTATCGCACCCTGAGGTACTCCACACACCAAGGAGTGGCGCGATGACAATTCCCCCCCAAGCGCCACCCTCTGTCCCCGACCAGAGAGAAACGAGCGCAGCCATTGAAGGACTGTGCCCTGGATCCCCACGTCGGCAAGGCGGTGGTCCAGAAGTTCATGATCGACCATGTCGAAAGCTGCTGACAGATCTAGAAGAATCAGCAGCCCCGACCCGCCTCGATCCAGCTGTCTACGAAGATCATCTGTTAGGGCAACCAGAGCTGTCTCGGTCCCATGACCAGCGCGGAAGCCAGACTGGAATGGATCCAGAGCCGATGTTTCATCCAGAAACCCACCAAGCTGTTCAGCAACCGCTCTCTCAATCACCTTACCCAGGAACGGAAGATTCGAAACCGGGCGGTAATTGGATAGATCTAAAGGATCTAATGATGTTTTCTTTAAGAGCGGGCGCACCACTGCCTCCTTCAGTTCCCCTGGGAATGTCCCCGTGCCAAGGGACAAATTGATGATATCCCCCAGGAGGGCCCGCACCTCGTCTGGACACGCTCTAATCAGCCAAGACGGGCACGGGTCGAGAGGACAGGTGGTGGGCTTTCCAGCTCGGAGGAGTCTGTCCACATCGGCTGGGGATATCCGGTCAAAGTGGTCCAATACTGGACCCGAGGACAGTCGAGGGGCCTCCAGTTCCTTTATTGTATCCAAATTGGCAGGGAGGTCATGGCGGAGCAACAAGACCTTCTCCGCAAAAAAGCTCGCAAATGCCTCACAGCCGTGTGTCAAATTGTTATTTAAATTTGGCTGTCCTTCAAGGGACGTTAAAGACCTGATTATACTAAATAATTGCGCCGGGCGAGAGCTAGCGGATGCAATGGAGGCCGAGAAGTAAGACTTCTTAGCAGCCTTCACCGCCATCTCGTAGGTTTTCATAAAAGCCCTATAAGATGTTCTTGAGGCTCCGTCACGGGCACCCCGCCATACTCGCTCTAGCCGTCTGAGGTCCCGCTTCATTTTCCGGAGCTCCTCGGTAAACCAGGGAGCCCGGTTTCTGCGGGGTCGCAGAGGGCGCTTCGGTGCGATCTCATCGATGGCTGCCAGGAGCTGGATATTCCAGCCCTCAACAAGCTCAGTCAATGAGTCGCCAGGGGGAGCAAGGTCCCGCAAGGCTTGGCGGAATCTATCAGGGTCCATCAGCCTCTGCGGGCGAGCCCAAATCGGCTCGGCACCTAAGCAGGGTGGGGGTGGAAAGTCAATCCTGGCTTTCAGAGCGTAGTGATCAGACCATGGCACCTTCATCGAAGGAGACATGATCACATCTATACCTACACCAAAGATCAAATCCAGCGTGTGGCCTGCTTGATGTGTGGGGCCCGAAACAAACTGGGAGAGCCCTAGTGTCGCCATGGAAGACACCAGGTCCAGAGCCTGTGAGGAGGGAGTGGCATCAGCATGGATGTTGAAGTCCCCCAATACCAATAGGTTAGGGAACTCCAAGGCCCAGCCGGCCACCGCCTCCAATAGGCCTGACAGGGTGGCTGCTGGTGCGCTAGGTGGCCGGTACACCAGCCAGACAGCCAAGCTCACCTCGGAGCCCCACACTAGGCCAACACATTCAATGCCGGGGATCGATGGTGATGGTAGAGCCCTGAAAGAACAATCTTCCTGGATTAATAATGCCACCCCTCCCCCCCGGCCCACAGTCCGTGACTGGTGGAGGACGGAGAAACCCGGGGGCGCCATCTCTCTTAAGGTAACTGTTGCCCCTTCGCGCACCCAGGTCTCCGTCACACAAGCCAGGTCGACCCCCTGCGAGATAAAGAAATCTCGCAGGGTGGCGGTTTTGTTGCCTATAGACCTGGCATTGCACAGCACCAGTGACGGAGGTGAGTAGTCCTTGCTCGCCCTACCCTCGTCCCTCGGGATGAGGCGCAGATTGGAAGGGGTACGAGCATATCCATATCTCGATCCCCTTCGCCTATAACATCTGCCCCCACCGCCATACCTCCCTCGCCCCTCCACGGTAGCAATCCCAAGCCTCATAGTAGCCTCCATTGATGGCAATTAATGTTATTCTTTCGCAGCCTAAAACAATAAAACCTTAAAACAATAAAAACAAAAAACAAAACTACCCAGAAAACAATAAAACAATACAAATAAAAACTGCAGAAATTACAAATTCATCAAAATCTAACGAATTCCCAAGCCCACCCAAACATCCATCCCACCCCCATATATAAAATCTAAAGGGAAAGGAAAATTTTAAAACATGTTAAAAAGAACTCTGCGCCCCTCCGGGTCCTCCTGGGCAGTAGCAGCATCAGTGGCAACAACCGTCCCTGTGAGGCCCCACCTGGGCCAGATAGTGGCAGGAGCAGTCCTTGTGAGGCTTTAGGCCCCGCCCCAGGCCAGATGGTAAGTGGCAAGAGCAGGACCCTCAGACATTCACAGGGGAATCCTCCTGGGCAGCAGAGCAGTCCTTTTGAGGCTTCAGGCCCCACCCCAGGCCAGTTGGTAAGTGGCAGGAAGGAGCAGGACCCTCAGACACTCACAGGGGAGTCCTCCTGGGCAGCAGAGCAGTCCTTTTGAGGCTTCAGGCCCCGCCCCAGGCCAGATGGTAAGTGGCAAGAGCAGGACCCTCAGACACTCACAGGGGAGTCCTCCTGGGCAGCAGAGCAGTCCTTTGAGGCTTCAGGCCCCACCCCAGGCCAGATGGTAAGTGGCAAGAGCAGGACCCTCAGACACTCACAGGGGAGTCCTCCTGGGCAGCAGAGCAGTATGCCTTTAAAATATTTATAAAGCTCTGATATTAAAAACAAAACATTCAGAGTGGTTCCAAACAAGAAAACCTAATCCACGATAAAACTAATACAGTAATTCATAAACTTGGATTAAAAATGCAGTACACACAGCAGATGGTATGTGCCAGGCCAATATTACTGGGTAGGGAAGGCCTGGGTGATCAGAAGAGGTAATTTATAGTCAGCTTTTCATTAAAATCCCAGAATGGGGTGCAATATACAAGTATATGATACATGATAAAATAAAACAATATGAAAAACCAGACAGCAATGATAAACCAAATTGGCATCTGAACACTGTAAGACTGAGAATATTTGTCAACTAACCAAATCCCTGAGTAAATGAAAATGTGCCTACAAAATGCCTAAAGCCCATCAGCAAGGGCAGGGGTGCCGCTATAGAAAATTCCTTCTCACATGTCACCACACCTTGCACAGTCAGCAGGTGTGGCCCTGGTAAGAGGGTGTCTGTAGGCTCTCCAAAGACTGGCCTGGTTCATAGGGCGTTATGTCCACATAGGCACCTTGAATGTGGCTTGGTAGCTAATTGGCAGCCAGTGCAGCTCCTGTACACCTGGTGTTGCATGTTCACAGTTAACCACTGTTCTCTCCAACCTTGCTGCCGTGTTGCTGCTTCTGAACCAAGCCTAAAAGCAGCCCTGCACTGCAGCAATCCAGTTGCGAAGATGCAAATGCATGCACTGCTGTGGCTAAGCTGTCCCTGTCCAAGTGACTCCCATAACCAGAGCTGCAAATAAAGCTCATGCCAATGTTGAAATCTTAACTTGAAAAGTCAAGGGCAGAAGGGAAAGTGGAGCTAAGCACACATATACGCACGGTGTGTGATGATATGCAGTGTGCATGGAGAGAGCAGTGCATGCTTGCATCTGTTAGGTAAAGGTAAAGGGACCCCTGACCATTATAATAATTAATAATAATATAAGAATTTATTATTTATACCCCGCCCATCTGGCTGGGCCTCCCCAGCCACTCTGGGCGGCTTCCATAAAAACCAAAAATACAGTAAAATATCCCACGTTAAAAACTTCCCTGAACAGGGCTGCCTTAAGATGTCTTCTGAATGTCAGGTAGTTGTTTATCTCTTTGACATCTGCTGGAAGGGCGTTCCACAGGGCGGGCGCCACTACCGAGAAGGCCCTCAGCCTGGTTCCCTGTAGCTTTGCTTCTCGCAATGAGGGAACCGCCAGAAGCCCCTCGGTGCTGGACCTCAGCGTCCGGGCAGAATGATGGGGGTGGAGACGCTCCTTCAGGTATACTGGACCGAGGCCGTTTAGGGCTTTAGAGGTCAGCACCAACACTTTGAATTGTGCTCGGAAACGTACTGGGAGCCAATGTAGGTCTTTCAAGACCGGTGTTATATGGTCTTGGCGGCCGCTCCCAGTTACCAGTCTGGCTGCCGCATTCTGGATTAGTTGTAGTTTCCAAGTCACCTTCAAAGGTAGCCCCACGTAGAGCGCATTGCAGTAGTCCAAGCGGGAGATAACCAGAGCATGCACCACTCTGGCGAGACAGTCCGCAGGCAGATAGGGTCTCAGCCTACGTACCAGATGGAGCTGGTAAACAGCTGCCCTGTTAGGTCCAGTCGTGGCCGACTCTGGGGTTGTGGCACTCATCTCGCTTTATTGGCCGAGGGAGTCGGCATACAGCTTCCGGGTCATGTGGCCAGCATGACTAAGCCACTTCTGGCGAACCAGAGCAGCGCACGGAAACACCGTTTACCTTCTCGCTGGAGCGGTACCTATTTATCTACTTGCACTTGGCATGCTTTCAAACTGCTAGGTGGGCAGGAGCAGGGACCGAGCAACGGGAGCTCACCCCGTCGCGGGGATTCGAACCGCCGACATTCTGATCGGCAAGTCCTAGGCTCTGTGGTTTAACCCACAGCGCCACCCACGTCCCGTGCTTGCATCTGTTAAAAAACACCAAAACCCTCTGCAGTCTCAGGCAATGAATTACTCTCTGCTCTCTCTCCACCTAGGTGGGCCGCATTCTTCGTCGAGACAAGGCGCAGAGCCGCGCACTGGTGCAGCTGCAGCGGGAAGATGAGAAGGTCTTGACGCTAGAGTATGATGCTGTCTGTCACTATGTTGGTGGATCAGAGGACGACTGAGCTCCCTCCAGAATACATAACATCTGCAGGACAGAGGAACTCCTAGACTGAAGGGGCAGCCTTGTTTCTTCAGGGCGGGGAGTGGAACGCTGAGCACATTAGAGGACAATGAACAAGACTGCCTCCATGTTTGAGGCAGGTGCTCAAATCACCCCCACAATTTTCTAGAGTGTTTTTTTTAATATATATATATGTGAGCTCTAGGTGTGAGGCTACTTGCAATGTGCACAGACTTGTTTCTAAACCAATGACAGCACTCTAGAACCTGAGTGTCAAAGATTGCCAAAGGCAAGAACATCCACAGAGAATGAAATCTAGAGCACAGCCAAATAAGTTGCGGGTCAACTCTTGTTCTAGAGCAACAAGCAATTAGGCTGGCCCCAGATCAAAGCAGTCTAGATCTGTCTGATACAGATCCAGGATTCTCGGGGGCTCCTTAATCAGTAATACCTTTCGGTATCTCTTTTTGAACTCTAGGCTGTGCTCTAGAGATGGACTACTGCAATTTGTATGATCTACATAGGAGGGAGAGTGGTATTGTGTGTGTCTGTAGGTGAGACAGCTTGCTCTTAAATCTAAAAATGCTTTTGAGCATTCAGGGATGGAATCTAAAATAATGTGTGTCTATCCTGGGTTTTCCAGAATGGTGCCTATTGTTGCTGATAGACCTATGCTTACAGTGTCTATGGGAATATATCTTCAAGCAATTCATGGGCAGAAGAGAATACACATTGCCTTGTACTAAACTGATGGTCTTTCATGAGGACAAGAGATGAGGCATTTACCAGGGTATGCCCAAAAGAAGGAAGTACACTTATCTTAAAGTCATTCTATAGCAATAGCTTCAGAATGCTGACCTGCACAAACGTTGTCATCTGAACTGGGTGTCTGTGCACTCTAAAGAGTTGTGTAAGTGGTTACCTAAAAGTGGCATGTGGAAAATACATGTCTTCCTAACTTGATTTCATCTGCTGTGGAAATGAACATGGGAGGACCCAGCTTTCAAATGAACCAACTTCCATGAATTTCTTTTTAGTTAAATTGTGCTGTAAGCTGTAAATAAACCTCATATTTTTCCTTCTCTTTGTGTGGTTGGTAGTATGATTCTGAGGACAGGTGCAACTGTCTCTCTGCCATTGTGACCCTTGGTTCCTTAGGCAGATTGCCTTGATGATGATGATGTTGTTTAATCGTTTAGTCGTGTCCGACTCCTCGTGACCCCATGGACCAGAGCATGCAAGGCACTCCTGTCTTCCACTGCCTCCCGCAGTTTGATCAAACTCATGTTGGTAGCTTCGAGAACACTGTCCAACCATCTTGTCCTCTGTCGTCCCCTTCTCCTTGCACCCTCCATCTTTCCCAATTTTCCAGGGAGTCTTCTCTTCTCATGAGGTGGCCAAAGTATTGGAGCCTCAGCTTCAGGATCTGTCCTTCCAGTGAGCATTCAGGGCTGATTTCCTTCAGAATGGAGAGGTTTGATCTTCTTGCAGTCCATGGGACTCTCAAGAGTCTCCTCCAGCACCAGAATTCAAAAGCATCAATTCTTCGGCGATCAGCCTTCTTTATGGTCCAGCTCTCACTTCCATACGTCACTACTGGGAAAACCATAGCTTTAACTATACCGACCTTTAGCACCCTGTAATTTGACAGTGGGTTGTAGCCTTTTAGGGTGTTTCCAGACCAGATTTTAATCTGTGGTATCTCTTTACTAGGTAATCAGTGTGGTGCTGAGAGAGAACGGGGCCACCACAGTGCCCTTAAAGCCTTCATCAGTGCTACACCATGTCTGTGGGGGGAAAATCTCTCGCCTGCAGGCACAATTCCTCCCCATCTCTTCCTCTGCCAGGCTTAATTCTACATGAAGCTTAACTGGGACCATATCCACTCCATTGCACAGTGCAATGGGGCTTTCTCCTCATTACTTGTCCTGGGATAGCTCAAGTCAAGTACAGCATGAGAAGCTTAATCTGAGGGTCGTGGGTTTGAGCCCCACGTTGGGCATTGCAGGGGGTTGGACTAGATGACCCTCGTGGGCCCTTCCAACCCTATGATTCTAAAATACTGTGTCTGCTTTAGGAATCACCTAGCCACTAGCAGACTACGTACCTGCTGCCAGAGCAGCAGTGCTGAAAGGGAGGTTATGCATCTCCTCCATCTCCTTCAAACTGGAGGCCAAAACCGGCCGGCAACGCCGAAAAGCTCGGAGTTGCCAGTTTTAAAAATGGCCGCTCCGAAGTCTCCCCGCTCGCCTTCCTTCCAGTTTCAAAAATGGCCGCCCTATGGCGATACGGCTCCGAAGGTTCCCCCCTCCCCGCGGCCTTTCTTCCAGTTTCCAATATGACTGCTGAGGCTTCAGCATCCCCTCTGTGTCACGTGATACGGAGCCGCTCTGCGCCTCCTCTCGGTGGCCTGGGCAAAGCTAGCCTGGACGGGCGGCTGGTGTTGACTGCGCGGGGAGCGCGACGTCCATGTAAACAAGGCAGGGGAAGAAGGGGCGCCTCAGGTGAGGAGGGGGCGCCCGGAGGGAAGGAGGGCAGGGCGCTCCGGGCACCTTTGGGCTCAGGAAGAGGTCGAAGGGACGTGCCTGGATCCGAACTGAGACCCCAGGGGTTGCGTGAGAGGATTTGGGGAGGCAGGAAAAGAGGTTGGGGGGCCTGGCTGTGCCCCGTAAGGTCGGGGCGGGGGGCGGGAAGAGAAGGCACTTTATTATTACCAATTACATATATATATATATACACACACACACACACACACACACACACACCTCTTATGTATTTTTATATATGCACACCCCACCTTCTTCCCTGACAGGGACTCAAAGTGGCTTACAGATAAAATAAGAACAGCTAAAAACATGGGGGGGACATCATTAAAGACAATTAAATATATAATTGTCTAGATATTCCATTTTCAATATATATTCATTTATTTATTTAGAGCATTTGTACCTTGGCTCATCAGCCAAAACAGCTCCCAGAGCAGCTTACATGAAATCAAAGCAAGACTACCCACAGGCTTACGTTCTAATTAAGAAATAAAAATGCCACACACAAGGGAAAAGGGACAAGGAGGGAAGAGGAAAATAGAAAACTCAAAACTCAGACACCAATTTCTAGACTGTCCTTCCTCTATTGAGCAGCTGACATAGTTCAGAGGCGCCTGATGGAGCCGGGCTCCAGCAAAGCTCATGCAATGAACCCTGATTCCTATATCTCCCTCTCCCTCTGAGGCAGCTTGACAAAATGGCTGCCCCCAGATGACAGTTGAGAGGAGAGGAGGCCTGAAGAAGCTGGCCTCTTGCAGCAGAGCTAATGGGAAAACTTACAGATAATTACAATAAAAACTGCATGGTGCCAGCCCTGGTGTTCCAAAGTTGGAGGGTATTCCAAATTCTGGGAGCAGCCACCATCGTGAAGGCCCTCTCCTGGGCCTCAGTTGCAGGGGAATTTACCTCCCAAGTGGGAAAACGGATCGGAGGAAGCCACAGGTGCAGGTTATGGTACAATAAGACTTGGGGAAAGTGGAATAATCTGGTAAGGATCCCATCTCAGAGTTGGTTAGCTGGAGGCGGTGAGAGGCAGTATTGGGGATCTGGGGCCACGGGAGGGTGTCATGGAGGTTTTTATGGGCAGTAGAGAGAATCTGAACAGGAAGAGAAAAACATACTGTATAAGGAGGGACAAGACTGGCAGTAACCAGAGTCAGAGACTGGGGTGTCCCAGGATAACAACAACAACAACAACAAAAACAAAAATAAAAATAAAAAATAAATAAATTCCATCTGGCTGGGTTTCTTCAGCCACTCTAGGCGGCTTCCAACAAAAGATTAAAAACACATTAAAACATAAGTCATTAAAAACTTCCCTAAACAGGGCTGCCTTCAGATGTCTTCTAAACGTCAGGTAATTGTTTGTTTCTTTGACATCTTGATGACAAGATTTGTAAGCTGGAGGAGCAGGAAACAATGAGAATAACAAATGTAACAGGAAAGTATTGGAGCTGCTTTTCATGTCCTTGGCATTGCTCCTCTGTGTTGATTTCTGTTTCTGACTTCCTCCTCTCCCTGTCATGGCAACCGTCACGTTGGGAAACAGTGTGTGGCAGCAGGCACCCCCTGTGTTCCTGACCCCATTGAGGGGTGTGCCCACAGGCTCATCATGGCACAGCAACGTGGGGTCAACAGCCTCCGCTTCAACCAAGATCAGAGTAAGTGATCTCCTACTACTGGATCTCCAGCTTGGATCCTCCACTGCACTTTTACTAGGAGTCATGAGCTCCCCCAAAACTGAGCCTTTCTTTTTGGAGAGCTGAAGGATCTTGGGCCCTGAGGAGACACTGTTAGCCTAACACCTGAGGGCAGTGTGTGCCTCTGACTAAAGCTTTCCATTGTGGTTAACTTCTAAATTGTGAGGTGCTGGGACTCAGGCCTACCTCAAAGCTCTTCCCACAATCCCAAGTGATTGGAAAGTATGCAGTGGTTACTTATGGGTGAAAGAAAAGCCCTTTGTTGCTGCTTGGAGGCTTATAGCTTCATTTGTTTTAGGGCCTGGCCCTAGCATTGACTGCAGGGCTTCATCCTGACTCGGACTAAACTTTCAAATGCTACATTTTCAGCATGTGTTTATTTCCTTTCGTTTATTTTATATGCTGCTCCTCCCTCCAGCCCCTGCAAAAACAAATTTTAAAAACCCTAAAAATGGTTTGTGACAATAAAAATACACATACAAAATAGCCAGGCATGTTTGATCCGTTCCTTCTTCCACTGTAGGCTGCTTCTGCTGTGCTATGGAGACTGGGGTTCGGATCTATAATGTGGAGCCTCTCATGGAGAAAGGCCACCTTGGTAAGAAATGGAGGGGCCTGAAAATGGAATTGTGGGGCACCTGTTTCTTCGACACGCAGGTGTGTGTGCTAAAAGTACCCCTCTCTCTTTTTCCTTCTGCCAGATCATGAACAGGTGGGCAGCGTGGGATTGGTTGAAATGTTACACCGATCCAATCTCCTTGCTATTGTCGGTGGAGGTGGCAACCCCAAATTCTCTGAGATCTCAGGTATGTATCTCAAGGGAAAGAAGGGAGGGAGGCTGTCAGAACATACCGTATTTTTTGCTCTGTAAGACACACTTTTTCCCTCCTAAAAAGTAAGGGGAAATGTGTGTGTGTCTTATGTAGTGAATGCAGGCTGCGCAGCTATCCCAGAAGCCAGAACAGCGAGAGGGAGCGCTGCGCAGCACTTCCTCTCGCTGTTCTAGCTTCTGGCTTAGCCGCGCGCAGCCTCTTCAGGGCAGTGGGGAGCCTTAATCCTGCTGCCCTGAAGAGGCTGCGCAGCTATCCCAGAAGCCAGCTATCCCTGCGCACCGATCCCTCTTGCTCTTTTGGCTTCGGGGATAGCCACGCAAAGCCTCTTGAGCGCAGCAGGAGCGCTCCTGCCTCTTTGCTCAAGAGGCTTTGCGTTGCTTTCTTGTTTCTTGTTTTCTTCCTCTAAAAACTAGGTACGTCTTATGGTCGGGTGCGTCTTATGGAGCGAAAAATACATTAGCGATCTGGCATAGTTGTGATTTCTGGAGATATATAATTGCTTCACTTCCATCACCTAATACTTATAACCTCCAAAGAGGGGGGAAGTTATCTCCTTGTTGGTTTTCTATTATTTTCTTCTCTCACACCCCCAATGTTTCCTTTGTAGTCTTGATCTGGGATGATGCCCGTGAAGGGAAGGAGGGCAAAGAGAAGCTGGTTCTAGAATTCACCTTCACCAAGCCAGCCCTGGCTGTTCGCATGAGGCATGATAAGTATGTTGAAGAATCATCCTGTTTCACCAGGTTCTGGAGCTGATTTGGGATGGGGTATATGGAGTCATGTTCACAGCAGAGGAAAAATTAGGATATAAATGAAGGCACACTATCTTCATTTCTAGTACTCTTGTGTATGGCATTTTCCAAATCCAGATTTTGCACCCAGGAATGTGCTTAAAACCGAGCTGTCCATATCAACACAACACAACTAATTGTGTGCAGATTGACTGTTGTTTGAAGTGAGTGGACTTAACAATTTAACAGCCTTGATGACGATGACAATAAAACAAAAGCATCAGCAAAAAAACAGAAGGATCCAACATAAATCTTGCAATAAAAAAACAGGACTACAGTAAAATGAACACATGAATGTGTACAGGTTTTTTTAATGCTGTAAATGTGGCAATGAGAGGATGGTGTCTGTATAGCCATGCACTATCTGTGCCTCATATTTTCACCACCATCAGGTCTTGGGAACTTTATATGTTTGTGTATTTTTTCCCCAATGGACCTTTTTCTGCCTGTGTTAGGAACAGAAGCATATTTTATTCTGCATGTGCCAAATCTGAGAAAGGGAGAGAGGCATTTAGATTTTTTTGAACGTATATCTACCGGAATGTAAGCTTGGATCATGGGTTCTCATCTGAGTCCTACCTGGTGATAAAGAACTGAAGTTTTCAAAATGTGTTCTATAGCCAATGGAGCAGCTCTGCCATTAATGCAAAGTCAGCCACATCCTTTGCAGAACATTTCTCAGATATATATGCATGTATAGATGCACACGTGCAGAGAGAGAGTTTAAATTACAATCCATTTAGTTCTATACTTTTATTTTGCTCTTTCCAATTTCAGGATCATCATTGTGTTGCGGAATCGAATCTACGTCTATTCCTTCCCAGATAACCCCACCAAGCTATTTGAGTTTGACACTCGGGAAAACCCCAAAGGTATGAGCCCCATACAGTCTCTCTCTCTCTCTCTCTCTCTCTCTCTCTCTCTCTCTCTCTCTCTCTCCCTCTCCTGCTAACTTCACCTGAACAGCCCCTTCTTATGTCAGCAGACCCCATCGCAGTCCTATTCATGTATGAGAATCTAGCCCAGCTCTGATTATTGTCTGCTTTTCCCTTGTACCTCAGGACTCTGTGATCTCTGCCCCAGCTTGGAGAAGCAGCTCCTGGTTTTCCCTGGGCATAAATGTGGCAGTTTGCAGCTAGTGGTAAGTGGAGAGGGCAGGGAAGTTAGGCATAGGAGAACCATCAACAAACCCATCCTTAGTCAGTGCTAGCTTATTATCACTGTCATTTAGCAATTTGGAACTGCCTCTGTTGAGCAGGACCAAGGCTCTTTCTAATCACAAAAAAACCCAACCTTGGTCATCCAGAACCAAAGGCGGTTTATCCCATTCCCATGCAGTACAGGAAAGGTCAATGGCATTATCATTACTCATCAAGGATTGTATCCAAAGCTGCCGGTGTAATTCTTCTGGTGCAATACCCTGCATGTACCCCAAAATCTACCCAGGGGACCCCCCAACCCTCTGGCGCTGGTTTTGAGGGCTTGCAGGGGGTTTGAGAGAGCAGGGGAGGAAGAGCACAAGGAAGTCCCTTGCCATTGCAGAGACATGTTGTAGAATGTAAGCTGGCAGGTGGAACTTCAGTTTCCTGGCTCAGTTATTGGAAGTTTTTGCTCATTTGCAGATTCTAGTTTTTTTATTGATAGATTGTGTATTCTGCTTGGTTAAGCAGCCATGTTCACAGATGGATTATCAAGCAGTCACAGGCAGGGTGTGAACATGGTTACACATCCCTAGTATTGAAACAATTCAGAATTCTGTCTCCTGCATCATGAAAAGCTGTGTGTGTGTGCATCAAGGTAAACAGTTTGCTTATGTATTATACTGGATGAATTGAACAAAGTCATAGCACAGCTTCCACACATGCCATAGAACTTCTACTGCACTTTTTTTAAAAAAGGTAAAGGACCCCTGGATGGTTCAGTCCAGTCAAAGGCGACTATGGGGTGTAGTGCTCATCTTGCTTTCAGGCTGAGGGAGCAGGCTTTTGTTCATAGTCAGCTTTCTGGGGCATGCAGGCAGCAAGACCAAACCACTTCTGGTTCAACGGAATACCGTGACAGAAGCCAGAGCGCACGGAAAAGCTGTTTACCTTCCCACCACAGCAGTACCTATTTATCTACTTGCGCTGGTGTGCTTTCAAACTGCTAAGTTGGTAGAAGCTGGGACAGAGCAATGGGAGCTCACTCCGTCACTGGGATTAGAACTGCCGACCTTCCGATCAGCAAGCCCAAGTGGCTCAGTGGTTTAGACCACAGCACCACCTGCTCCCCTACTGCTCCCCTCTACCTTACTGCACTAGCAGAAGTTGCATAGTGGCTTCCATTGTATTCAGCTTTATTTTACGGGGATGAGTAAGATCTATGCAGGGCACTGATTGCCTCACTCCCTGGTCAAGGGGGAAAGGGAGAATGCAAGCATGATGTGGCACATGATCAGTCCTTACAAACCATAGGGTTTAGGAGGGGTGTTCTGTCTGGACCAGCCTCCCATGTCTGTGGCTGTGCTGAAACTTGATATTCCCAGTCAAGTGCTAATATGTGAATCACTAGTTCATTTAGAATCCCACCTTCCGGCTGCTCAGTCACGTGACTTGGAGCAAGCAAGGCTGCATATTGGATCATGCTTCTTCTTTTGACCAAAAACTATTTTGTCCCCAACTTAGGATCTTTCCAGCACCAAGCCTGGGACCTCCTCTGCCCCCTTCACGATCAACGCCCACCAGAGTGAGATTGCCTGCATCTCTCTCAACCAGCAGGGAACTGTGGTGGCCTCTGCCTCTAAGAAAGGGACCCTCATCCGCCTCTTTGACACCCAGACCAAGGAGAAGCTGGTGGAGCTCAGGAGGGGAACAGATCCAGCTACCTTGTACTGGTGAGAAACGACACACTCCCAGCCACGCATGTTAGGAATACATTCTTCACGAAATAGGTTAATAGTTCCTCGAAACTTTAAAAAAGCGTTCCAGAAGTTTCTTCAATGTGTAGGAGTGGCACTCCAAACTTAATTGATGTCAGCTGGAGATGCAATTAAAAGAAGGAAGTTGAGTTTGCAATGTGAGGCACGAGGAGAGCACACATACACTGTTAGTACGCTTGCTTACAGCTATCTGAAGAAGTGTGCATGCACACGAAAGCTCATACCAATAACAAACTTAGTTGGTCTCTAAGGTGCTACTGGAAGGAATTTTTTTATTTTGTTTCGACTACGGCAGACCGACACGGCAGACCGACATGGCTACCTACCTGCTTACAGCTAGTTTGGATATATGGTGAAGTGTGCTGCTGATACTCTGAGTTTGCGGTATCAGGACTGTTTATTACTAGACTGAAAGTATAGCGTGCCAAAGAGAGGAAGAAGGACTGTAAATAGTTTGTAGATGGTAGTAACTAAAAATGCTTGTATAACCAAATAATAATAATAATTTATTATTTATACCCCACCCATCTGGCTGAGTTTCCCCAGCCACTCTGGGTGGCTCCCAATCAAGTGTTAAAAACAGTACAGCGTTAAATATTAAAAACTTCCCTAAACAGGGCTGCCTTCAGATGTCTTTTAAAGATGGGATAGCTGCTTATTTCCTTCATATCTGAAGGGAGGGCGTTCCACAGGGCGAGCACCACTACCGAGAAGGTGCTCTGCCTGGTTCCCTGTAACCTCACTTCTTGCAATGAGGGTACCGCCAGAAGGCCCTCGGCGCTGGATCTCATTATTAGTGGCCAGGTGGCCATGGCAGTCCAGCAACATCGAGGAACATTGGGCAGATAGTTTTGTGGGGCTTTGGGGAGACGCTCTGCGGTGGCGACTCTACTTTTACCTCTCCTGCTCTTTTTGCAGGGAATTTGTCATTTTGTGAGTGCAGTGGTGGGGAAGAGATTTTTAATCAGGCATCCTCATCGATCACTTTAACCTTCTCTTCTCTCCACAGCATTAACTTCAGCCACGACTCTTCATTTCTCTGTGCCTCCAGTGACAAAGGGACCGTCCACATCTTTGCCCTGAAGGATACCCGCCTAAATCGGCGCTCAGCGTAGGTAGTTGGTCGACGCGCTCAAGGGGAAAGCGTTGCTGCCTGTACTGTTCTGACCCTCTTCCTTCCCCCCTCTTTCAGGTTGGCTCGTGTGGGGAAGGTCGGGCCCATGATAGGCCAGTACGTGGATTCTCAGTGGAGTCTAGCCAGCTTCACGGTGCCAGCGGAGTCTGCCTGCATCTGCGCCTTTGGCAGGAATACCTCCAAGAACGTCAACTCGGTCATTGGTGAGTGGCACTGATGGGTGGCTGTGGGTGACTCTGTTCCCCTGTATTGGCTGCTGGACAGCTCGCTGCAGAACAGCTGCGGCTGTGCCCCATGGCCAGCCCTAACGTTAGACATGAGGACACAGCCTGCCTCGGGTGGTGGTTTGGCTGCCACTGAACAGCAACAAATTGCCCGTTGTGAAGTTTATTGTTATAATCCCTTCCCACACTCCCACAGCTCGGCCACAGACATAGGTAAGGTAAAGGTAAAGGGACCCCTGACCATTAGGTCCAGTCAAGGACGACACTGGGGTTGCGGCGCTCATCTTGCTTTATTGGCCGAGGGAGCTGGCGTACAGCTTCTGGGTCACGTGGCCAGCATGACTAAGCCGCTTTGTGGTGAACCAGAGCACTGCACGGAAGCGCCGTTTACCTTCTCACCGGAGCGGTACCTATTGGTACTGTGTACTGTGTCCAGTTCTGGGCACCACAGTTCAAGAAGGACATTGACAAACTGGAACGTGTCCAGAGGAGGGCAACCAAAATGGTCAAAGGCCTGGAAACGATGCCTTATGAGGAACGGCTAAGGGAGCTGGGCATGTTTAGCCTGGAGAAGAGGAGGTTAAGGGGTGATATGATAGCCATGTTCAAATATATAAAAGGATGTCACATAGAGGAGGGAGAAAGGTTGTTTTCTGCTGCTCCAGAGAAGCGGACACGGAGCAATGGATCCAAACTACAAGAAAGAAGATTCCACCTAAACATTAGGAAGAACTTCGTGACAGTAAGAGCTGTTCGACAGTGGAATTTGCTGCCAAGGAGTGTGGTGGAGTCTCCTTCTTTGGAGGTCTTTAAGCAGAGGCTTGACAACCATATGTCAGGAGTGCTCTGATGGTGTTTCCTGCTTGGCAGGGGGTTGGACTCGATGGCCCTTGTGGTCTCTTCCAACTCTATGATTCTATGATTCTATGATTCTATGATTCTATGATTCTATGATTCTATTTATCTACTTGTACTTTGACGTGCTTTCGAACTGCTAGGTCAGCAGGAGCAGGGACTGAGCAACGGGAGCTCACCCCGTTGCGGGGATTCGAACCGCCGACCTTCTGATTGGCAAGTCCTAGGCTCTGTGGTTTAACCCACAGCGCTACCCGCGTCCCACGGACATAGGAGGGAGGCCCAATTTTGAACTTCCTTCCTCGTAAGCTCTCTTTGGATTAATCGTTCCTGCTGTGTCCAGTGTGTCTCAGTTCTGTTTCTCCTCTTACAGCTATTTGCGTCGATGGCACTTTCCACAAATACGTCTTTACCCCGGATGGCAATTGCAACCGTGAGGCCTTTGATGTCTACCTGGATATATGTGACGATGATGACTTTTGAGCCCAGCTGAGCCCCTGCCGGGGGCAGGCAGAAGAAGCATGCTGGGCAACTGGGGGAGCATTTGCTTTGGGGCATGGACCCAGGCTGGGAAAGAACAAGGTTCTGGTGGGAATCCCACTGGACTTTTATGACGGGGTGGGATAGATCCTCAGAGAACTCTCTTCTCAATGCTGTCGCCTCGGGTATCCTGTTCCTACGCTCCCTTTGCCTGGCTACCCATCCCATGTGGGACCAGCGAGAAGGCTCAGTGGGGTGGAGTGTTTGGAAAGAGAACTTTTCAGAGTCTGCTCAGCCTGGCTTTTGGAAGCTGGGGAGGCAGGTTCCCAGCTCTTGGCAGACATTTGGAGGGGGCAGGGTGGAGAAGGGGTAGAACTATCATTAAAGTTCAAGTGCAAATGCTTCTTACTTGCTTTATTGTCATTCTGTAAGGGGTGGAAGACAGAGGCTGAAGAATCCAGTCCTAGCCTAGGACTAATAGTCCACTTGGGGGGTCATTCATTTGCATCAGTCGGGAGGGAATGAATAATCACTTTGTGTGGAGGAGTGGCAGGGATGCGGGGGAAGTATTGTCTGAAAAATCGTAGGCCACACATCATGAGCCAATGCTATTAGGTGCACCTCCCTGCCCCCTCAACACCCTTTTTCTTCACATGGATTTCTGTTTTGTGCATTTTGGCTCCAGTAAATGCAATTTAGCAAGCTCCCACAATGCATCTGATGCAACAGTGTAAGTTCAGAGGAACTTGCTTTATATTCTCTTTCATTCATAGGCAGAAGGCTGGTTAGATTCCTTATCAACAAACTACTACTGCATAGGCAGGGAGTTCTTGCTTAAATGTTTGCATCAATGATCACCTCTTGTATTTCTGAAGTGGTACAATCCAGACACAGATCCGTTCATTATGTTGCTCTTCACACTCTCTACTGGTTATTTTTGGTGCAGCTTTGCATCCAGCTGTTCAAGTCCACACAACGGGGTGAGCTCCCGTTTGCTCTGTCCTAGTTCCTGCCAACGTAGCATTTTGAAAGTATACCAGTACAAGTAGATAAACAAGTACCACTGTGGCAGGAAAGTAAACGGCATTTCCATGTGCTCTGGCTTCTGTCATGGTGTTCGTGCACCAGAAGCAATTTAGTCATGCTGGCCACATGACCCAGAAAGTTATCTGCGGACAAATGCCGGCTCCCTTGACCTGAAAGCGGAGATGAGTGCCACACCCCATAGTCGCCTTTGACTGGACTCAACCATCCAGACGTCCTTTACCTTTACCTATCATACAGATAATTTGCCATGGCTACAAGTGATCTTGCAAAGCAGTTTTAAAAACCCAAAAACAAATACCTGATTTTTGGAAAATGTAAATATTTTCTGCTGCATCATTTTCACTGGACTTCCTTTGTTTTTTTGGGAGCAAGTCCTATTGTTTTTAGTGGGACCTGTTTCTAAGGAAGTGTGCAGGCCTGATCCTATGCATGCATACTCCAAAGTATGTCCCACTGTGTTCAATGGGGCTTACTCTAAATTAAGTATGCACAGAACCGCAGGTTCCACAAACCTATCAAATATATAAAAGGATGTCATATAGAGGAGGGAGAAAGGTTGTTTTCTGCTGCTCCAGAGAAGCGGACACGGAGCAATGGATCCAAACTACAAGAAAGAAGATTCCACCTAAACATTAGGAAGAACTTCGTGACAGTAAGAGCTGTTCGACAGTGGAATTTGCTGCCAAGGAGTGTGGTGGAGTCTCCTTCTTTGGAGGTCTTTAAGCAGAGGCTTGACAACCATATGTCAGGAGTGCTCTGATGGTGTTTCCTGCTTGGCAGGGGGTTGGACTCGATGGCCCTTGTGGTCTCTTCCAACTCTATGATTCTATGATTCTATTCTATCCTCTTGCATCTTGTTGGACTGCAACTCCCATCACCCCTGACCACTGGGTCTGGTAGTTAGGGGTGATGGGAGTTGTCCAATAACAAATGTGAGAATGGCTGATAGGCTGTTGAGGAGAATGGGAATTAGAGGGCCTGGAGAAGTCCTGCATCCACAGAAGGGCATCACCCAGTGGTATTTTGGCAGTCTATTTGAAATATTTTAATAAACGAAAGAAGATAATTGATATTCAGCCAACAACAATTATATATTACACACCCAGACTGAGGTGGAGCCACTTGGGAAAACATGGGATGAAAGGGAATAAAATGAATGCAAACTGTAAACATCAACAATATAGAAAAATAAAGGGAAATTTCCACATATGGATCTCAACATTACAGAACAGAAGAATCTTGTATTTTGAGAAAGAACCCAAAATATAAAAATTCCTGGAAGGCAATTAAAGAGGGGCAGTAGAGCTGGATGTCCAGTTTGATTGACGTTTACTGGAATCCCATTATATGCTTGGTAAAGCTGCAGTCTATGCACTTGCATCGGAGGAAGCTGGGCTGATCTCAGCGGCACATGCTGTGCAAAGCGCCCTGATCGCAGTGGGCTGCTTCTTATTCCCCACTCACCCAAGACTGCAGGCACTTTTATGCTTGTCTTAAAATAAAGCTTTAAAATAGTAATCAAGAATCTAAACTTGTGCGTGTTTTAAAATATGGTTGGGTTTTTCTTGATGTTATTGTAGGGTTGCCATAGTTCAGTATTTCATAGCTTTGTTGAGCTTTTTTTTTTAAAAAAAAGCCAATTTTTAACCTGCTTTTTTATAATAATTATTTTTTAGGAAAATCTCCCCAAAAGCCACTGCCGACCTGGGTTGCCATAGGTCCAGATTGTCACAGACACATAAGCGTTTGGTGCTGTTTTCCACTACCATATTCCAGCTATGTCCGGACGTATGGCAACCCTATTTATTGTTTTATCTTTTGTAAACCAGCTTTGAGGATGTTTTTTTGGTTTTGTTTTTTGGTGTTTTCCTTTTTAAAACCAAGCTGTGTATTACAAATCTTACGAAACGAACCAACTGCCCGGAAGCCAAACGATGTGAGCAGGGCCGGATTTAGGTTTGATGAGGCCCTGAGCTATTGAGGGTAATGGGGCCCTTTGTATGTCCAGCTGTCCTTTGCCAACAAGAAATTGTCCCTGTTTTTTGCGTTGAATATATGCTATGCGGTAATTTATGGACCTAATAGGTATCTCAAGCCATTTGCCACTGTTGCTGTATGTAGCTTTTATTTTATTTGTTTTTTATCTTATATTTTGGAAATGTACATCCAGATGTGTGTTTTCCCCTTTATTTTTTGGGGGGGCGCCCCAAGAGAGTGGGTCCCTCAGCTATTGCTTGTTCACCTTATACATAAACCCGTCACTGGATGCCAGCCCTGTTCCCACCACCGGGACTACAATTCCCATCTCTCCCCGCGGCGAGGCCTGTGCTCGCCGCGGTGCATCCTGGGGCTGGTAGTCCCGTCCCCGCCGCCCGCCAGCGAAGATGTCCGAGGTGCGGCTGCCGCCGGTGCGGGCGCTGGAGGATTTCTTGCTGGGCTCCAGCCGGCTGTCTCCGCCGGACGTGCGAGACCTGCAGCGCTGGCACAACCGCGTCGTCAACAACCTACTGTACTACCAGAGCAACTACCTGCTGGTGCTGGGCGCGGGGCTGCTGCTCGGAGGGTCAGTCCGGCGCGGGGCCGCGCAAGCTGCGCTCGCTCCTGCGCTCTCGGGGGCGCAAGATGCGCGCTGCAGCCTCGGGGGCGAGACGGGTGGGTGGGTGGGTGGTGAAAGGAGGAGCGGGGTGGAAGCGGGTTAAATCCGGGGTGAAACCCCAAATGCCTTGAGTTGGGGGCCGGATTGAGGTTGGATGAGGCCCTAAGCTGCTGAAGGCAGGGGGGCCCTTGATATGTTCGGCTGTCCTTTGTCAACAACAAATTGTGCCTTTTTTGTGTTGATTTATATGGTAATTTTAAAGCGAGATGAGTGCCCAGAGTCGGTCATGACTGGACCTAATGGTCAGGGGTCCCCTTTACCCTTTATATGGTAATTTAGGGACCTAATAGGTATCTAAAGCCATTTGCACATAACAAAATATGTATTTTATGAGGGCCGGATTTAGGTTTGATGAGGCCCAAAGCTACTGAAGGTAATTGGGCCCTTGATATGTCCAGCTGTTCTTTGTTAAAAACAAATTGTTGCTGTTTTTTGTGTTGAATATGTATGCTATATGGTAATTTATGGACCTAAAGCCATTTGCACATAACAAAATATGTATTTGTTGAGCTGAAATACAATTAAGAAGAACTATATTAATAGTAAAATACAATCAAGAAGAAGTATGTTTTTGGGGGGGTGGCCAAGAGAGTGGGGCCCTAAACTATAGTTTTAGCTTATACGTAAATTCGGCACTGGATTTAATGCATGTTCTGGTTTTGTCCATGGGCGTAGCTGGGATTTTTGTTTTGGTGGGGGGGAGCAGGCCTTTTGTTGGGGCAGAACCTCAGTCTGCTATGCATTTTTATTGATTTTTATTGATTTAGGGGGGCAGCTGCCCCTCCCTGCCCCCCCTGGGTTTGGCTCTCCTTTGTGTACCCACGCCCAGTGGCTTACACCGGTTGCAGATGCTGTAAATTGGTGATGCAGGAGTCTCCATGGCTGGATGCTGTTGGACTCCAACTCCCATCAGGAACAGCCAACGTGGCCGGAGGGAAGGGACGAAGGGAACTGTAGTCCAGCGTGATAGGGCAGGGCTTCAGGCTGCTTCTCCATTAAAGAAATCCCTATGGGTAGGAGGGGGAAAGAGATGTGCAAGGTGGAATCGCCTCTTTCCTAACCTCCCCTCCTCACTTCCTTTCATTTTATTGCTCTTGCGGTGCCTGTAGTGGTAAGATGACAGATTGCAAGCTGAAGCTTTTGGCCACGGCTCCTCTCCAACCTGGGGAAAGGGTTGCATGTATAGGGGACTCTGGTTAAACGCATAGGGGTGGCCAAGCAGACCCAGGAGTACAGGCAGTAGGACTTCTCTTAAACTGAGCCCAGAGCTCGATCATAGAATTGTAGAATTGGGAGGGTCACATTTAGTCCAACCCCAGGAAGCTGTTGTCAGTGCAAGAGCCTAAGATCCTGTGTTTCTTAGCAGTCAAATTGTTGGGGGGGGGGAGGGCTGTTCAGGATTCCAAACATGCTCCCCCACCCCCAATCCTTTATTCCCTCTCCTATACACAGTTACATGAGAGTAGGTCTCGTGGAATTTATTGGAACTTACTTCCCACTAAGGATGCGGGTGGCGCTGTGGGTTAAACCACTGAGCCTAGGACTTGCCGATCAGAACGTCGGCAGTTTGAATCCCCGCGACGGGATGAGCTCCCGTTGCTCGGTCCCTGCTCCTGCCAACGTAGCAGTTCTAAAGCATGTCAAAGTGCAAGTAGATAAATAGGTACCGCTCCGGTGGGAAGGTGCATTTCCGTGCGCTGCTCTGGTTCGCCAGAAGCGGCTTAGGCATGCTGGCCACATGACATGGAAGCTGTACGCCGGCTCCCTCGGCCAATAAAGTGAAATGAGCGCCGCAACCCCAGAGTCGTCCTTGACTGGACCTAATGGTCAGGGGTCCCTTTATCTTTACCTTTTTACTTCCCAGTAGACATACATAGTGTTTTACGAAACACTGCTCCCTTTCCCTTATGGGGTACTCAGAGGCCATCCAGAGTATTTTGAGAAGCTAAGCGGCCTGATCTTTATTCAAGGAACTGTTTCAACAGGGTCCCCACTCACCGCACGCAGGAGGGAGGGGAACCCGGAACAATGGTGCACAAGCCCTTATACAGTGGTACCTCAGGTTACATACGCTTCAGGTTACAGACTCCGCTAACCCAGAAATATTACCTCAGGTTAAGAACTTTGCTTCAGGATGAGAACAGAAATCGTGCTCCGGTGGCGTGGCGGTAGCGAGAGGCCCCATTAGCTAAAGTGGTGCTTCAGGTTAAGAATAGTTTCAGGTTAAGTATGGAGCTCCGGAACGAATTAAGTACTTAACCTGAGGTACCACTGTATAGACTTTTGAAATTGCCCACACTGTAGCCCAAGACCCGCCTCCCCCCCCAAAAAAAACACCCTCCACCATACATGCATCACAGAAGGAGGCGGTCTCCAGCAGAAATTCTGTTTGCCAGGATACCTGATGATGGTCATTGATTGCATTACCTGGGCAGTCTGGCCATTTTTTTCTGATGGTTAAGACTTTAGTTCCTGGATCCAGGTCACAGGCTCACCCTATTCACAAACAAATACGCCCTTAAGACAGGATTTGTAAGCAAAAAGACAATGGGAAGGCTTTCCCCATTTGCCTCCCTTACTGCAGAGGAATATCGGAGGTCATTGGGAGAGTCAAAATGGCTTCAGGATTGCTCTCCCATACTTTTTCAGACACATGGTTCATATATTTAGATATGTGCGCATTTACGATTATTTATTCCATATTTGAGACCTTAAAATTCTTATAACAATGGTATTGGCCTGGAAACATGGCTTCTGAGAAGAAGAATTTTCTTCCAGGATTGAGGTTCATCTAGGTCAGGGGTCTGCAACCCGCGGCTCCGGAGCCGCATGTGGCTCTTTTACACCTTTGCCGCGGCTCCGGGGCGGATACTAGCGAGGGGAGGAGGCGCATTGTGTGCCCTGACACTCCCCACTGTGGCGGGCGCTGTACTGGCTGTGACGTCGCATGGGGGCCGTTCGTGCATTAGTCACGCACCGTCCCGACGTCACCTTCCTGCCCGCCCGCTACATTGTAAGGGGCATGTACACTGGTCACTGCATTGAAAGGGGGCATGTACACTGGTCACTGTTTTGAAGGGAAGAACACACACACACAAAAAGGTAACTTGTTAATTTAACGTTTATTTCTATGAGGAGGAGTAATTCTGAGGGGTCAAACAAAGAAATAATTAAAAAAGTGACAAAAAAGTTATTTTTATAATGACGAGTTTTGCGGCTCCCAGTTTTTTTTTCTTCAGAAACGGGTCCAAGTGGCTCTTTTTGTCTTAAAGGTTGCAGACCCCTGATCTAGGTCATCCCTTCCAAGTGAACGGTGAGGTTGTGGGTGATACCAAATGGTTCAGGATGGTGAAATGCAGAATGGATTATTACAAGGACCGAAAGGATGTCCTTGCAGGAGAGGTGAATGGCAGGCACTCCGACAGAACAGAGATTAGATTAGGGTTGCTGTATTTCAAAAAGTGAAAATCTGGACACAGAAGTTGTTGAGCTTCCCCCCCCCCTTTTTTTTCTTTTTGCCCAAAGTTGTTGAACTTGTTTTGGGACTATTTTTTAATGAAATTTGCTAAAATCTACACCACCGACATTGACTGCCATACAGCCGGATTTTCCCAGACATTTCAGCAATTTCCGCCCGGAAATCTGTTTACAAGAACTGAACACTGGCTATGTCCAGGAAATTCTGGACATATGGCAACCCTAGATTAGATGCGACTGTAAAGCTACATATAACAGCAATGAAACTGCAATGTTCCATTTAGCCCTGAGAGGAGCAAGAAATAGCAGAATCAGTGTTGCAAAATCATTTCTGCCAAGGTTCTCTGATATCTGCATTATTTTTAGCAGGACTCATGGTGATCTATTGTAAACAAAGCTTATTGATCTGTCTTCTATGCATTTGTTCATCATCCTGTGCAAAAGGGGTTTTAAGGCAAATTACGGCAAAAAATATAGTGCACATAACAAAATACAAAATCCCATAAAAATAAGCAGCAATAAACAACCATTATAAGTGATCAAACACTAAATCCCAGCAATTAAAACACTCTAACCACCCAGTAATATCAGCACAATCATTGGAAAATGACAAACCAACAGTCAGTGATCAGGAAAGAGTCTGGGAGAAAAGAAAAATATTGACGTGGTGCCGGAAATATGTTAAAGTCAGTGGCAGACAAGCTTCTTTAGGGGGAATATTCCACAGGGTGATAGGGGGTGGGGACGAGAGCAAGAAAGGCCCTTGCTCATTTCACTTCCCTTCAGAGTCCCGCCCCATGACCAGTTCTCTGGCCAAATAGTAAAGGCCGCTACTTAAAACAGGTGTTAAAAGTAAGGACCAGCCCACAAGACCACCTCATGCTAACAGGATATACAGTCATACCTCAGGTTACAGACACTTCAGGTTGCATTTTTTTGGGTTACGGACCGCTGAAACCCGGAAGTACCGGAACAGGTTACTTCCGGGTTTCGACAGTCGCGCATGCACAGAAGTGCTAAATAACGTTTTGAGCATGCGCAGAAGTGCCAAATTGCAACCTGTGCGTGCACAGAAGCACCGCTGCGGGTTGCGGACGCTACAGGTTGCGAACTTGCATCCTGCACGGATCACGTTCACAACCTGAGCGTCCACTGTATTGTCTTTAAATGGAATCATAGGAGCCAACTCCTAGAGGCCTGTGGCGGCTTCGGCCCCCACAATGAAATATTTGAGGAGGCTGCCCCGCCCCCAAGTTGATGGGCATTGCCATTCAAATGGAGCTTGTGCACTGTATCGTGTGATCGGTGGTGCAGGGTGGGGCTGACCTGGGCCCCTATAATATTTTATTCAAGTGGGCACCCCTGAATGGAATTGACATTGCATTCCTAGTTCCCACCCTGCCCATTTCCTTGCAGGTACTTTCGCCCCTTATTGACTCTGCTGAGTGCTGCTCTCGTGACGCTGATCTTTGTGGGCTTCATCTGGGCGGCCGAAAACAAGGCTCCCGTGCGACGCTTCCGGCGGAATTACCCCGGCACCTGCCTCCTTACCATCCTCGGCTCGGCGTACTTTCTGGTGTCTCTTCTCGATGGCTCTGCCACCTTCTTGTTTTTCATCGCTCTGCCCATAACGTGTAAGTCCCGAAAGGGAAATGGGGTAGACATGGCAGGGGCGCATCCAGGTTAATGTGATTGTTGTGTCTCGTTGCTGAGATCTTGCAAATCTAGTGCGCTGTTAATGTTTGCATGGAACTTTAGCTTCAATATAGAATAATTCAGTAGTGCAATAAGCAGAACAATTTGCATTCTCCGACCATTCCTGAGTAGAATCTATTCTGGCATGGAAACCACAGTATTTATTTATTTTTTGAATAATTTTTTATTATTAAAACAATTCAACATTAATACATACATGTTACGAATATACAAACATACATTTCATACAATCCTTAAAAGTATTCATACATACCCACACATACCTCAATCTGTGGGATTGAATGTGGGTATGTAGGAAACCACAATATCTTAGCTTTCTCTTAAAATAAAAAAACCTCTAGTTCTCATAGAGGCTCAGATGAATCTGAAAACACACAGCCTCTGCAAAAAGCCCTGGTGCTCAGGGGTCTACCTCCCAAATGTGCTGGACCCCACATTCTGCACAAACCTCCACGTAGGTAGATTGAAGACAAACCTTCCTACATGCAACTGGGTAAGTTGCCTGAACAGCAAAACAAGTTGCATCACTGCATGGCTATTACATTTGTTCATTGAACAGCTGCAATGGTTGATTGAAGGCTGGGGTTAATCTGTGTTCCAGTCTGACTTTTGTTAGTTCTACAAAGACCAAGTCTAGGTTGATGCTCAGACACTTCCTTCTGTAATATGTGTGTAAGACAAAATGTCCTATATTTACACACCAATCAGTTCTCCCCTGCGGTGTTTCCATGATACAGTTAGGGCTCAGTGCATGCTGCAGTGCTGCTGGAGCCCAGAAAACCTACATCATGTTGTATTAAGTCCAGAGTCTCTCAGCTTTCACTTTTTAAAAAAAGTAAGGTTCTAGTGCTGGTAGTTGAGAAGTTAAGCTCAGAAGTGTTTGGCGCAACAGCTGAAATCTTTTGATGAGTAGGAGCCAGTCGTGGGGCTTCTGTGATCTGCATGGCTCCTTCCTTTATCCAGAATAAAGTATGCACAATAATTAAAAATGCAGAAAGAGCCATCCAATTTAAGAGAAATCATGCAAATTTGCTCTTTTCACCTAGTTTATTTTGGTTTCAGCATTTTATTTTACAGTATTTTTTATTAGGCAAGGGTACCGACAGCCCAGGGATGCGGGTGGCGCTGTGGGTTACCTCGGCCAATAAAGCGAGATGAGCGCCGCAACCCCAGAGTCGGTCACGACTGGACCTAATGGTCAGGGGTCCCTTTACCTTTACCGACAGCCCAGGCTGTGTTTGCCTGTCTTTCTCCTTCTCACGCTCATGGAGTTGAATGATGGAAAATCTCCCTACAGCTCCTAGGAAAGCTTGTGGTAGAGAGGAAAGGGCTACTCCAGCCTTGTACTTTTTGCCCTGGATGAATGAACTTACTTTCTTCTTTGGCGATCCCTCGTAGCCGAGTAAGATTGTCTTCCATAAACACGGTTTTAACAATGAGTCTGTAAGTGACTGTGGAGGCCAATTCTGGACCCACACGTCCTTCAGACATGTGGCCTATATATCTATGTACGTGTTTGCCTGGTACATTTATGAACCTTTATTATATACGTAAGACCTTAATTTATTTATTTCACCCTTCTGCCTCCCCCAACCCTTTCTCCACTGCAGTGACCCTCATCCATGCCTCCCTGCGTCTTCGAAACCTCAAAAACAAGATTGAGAACAAGATAGAGAGCATCGGACTCAAGCGCACTCCCATGGGTCTGCTCCTGGAAGCCCTAGGACAGGAACAGGAAGCCGGATCCTAGACGATTCCCTTTTAATTCTCCCTTTTCCCTTTGGAAATATGCTACCTTCCTTCCATTGACTGTTCACTTTCCCCCTCTCTGATCCCTAGCCTGTGTGCTATCTGTTCACTTAACCCAACCTAGCGGCCCAGCTATGAGCTCATGCAAAAGGCGGCCTGTGTCCTGTGGAGCAGAGCAGATGGCCATTGGGACTCCCTGTCCCCAGTGAATGAGGCTTGATAGGAGAGTAGAAGGGGAACAGCAAATAGAGTGGAAATCAAGGTAGTATTTCTTACTGGCCGTTAAGTATTAAGTACTGGGACTCTTTACCTGTTTAAGTTTAAAAGGGTTCCAGTGCATGAGAAAGGGAGAAGAAGCTGAAAATAAGATTTATGGAAGGCAAGGCTGTATTATCTTTTTTATAAAAAAACAACTGGTGTAAAATGTTAGACTGTAGTATGCCTAGACACATTTAAAAAAACAAACGACCCAAGGATCAGGACTTGATCCTAGAGCAAAGAACAGTAGCCAGCCAACCCATTAAAAGGGAGCCTTGTTCTAATTATTCCAAGCGCGGGCAAACTTTAGTATTTACTAGTATAGCATTACTTAGCATTTATATAGCAGCTCCAAACACTCCCAAGTGCTCCACCTACAGCATGTAATCCTTTCAACAGCCATGTTGTGCACCTCAGTATTTGATCCCCACATTGCAGCTGGAGGGAGGTGGGGCCAGCAGAAAGCTGCTTGCCTTAGCCTATAATGGCGGAGGTGGTCTTCTGTAGAACACCTGGCCTCTTGTTTTCAGAAAAGGGAGATTAGGCAAGAGTTCGGATTGGATGGAGGAAAGGGGGAAAGTAATTTTGAAGAAGCTCTAGCTAAGTCAGAAATGGGGAGCCTTTTCTGGAACTACAGCTCACATGTCTCTAGTAATTCATCGGGCTAGTAATTCATTAACCCTGTGGGCTTCCCTTATCTTATGCATTGTGTGGAAAGGACACTCCAAAGTTCAGAAGCTGTGTAGCAACCTATACATTCCGCTCCGCAGAGGGAACCCCCAGCCCAGGCAAACAGCGAGAGGTTCTTAAGAGGAGCAGAAGAGGCTTGTCTAGCCATTTCCAGAGACCAGTCAGGCAGAGTTTGACTCCTTGTCTTTTGCAGAGTCCTTACAGTATTCAAAACTTCAGAGAATGGACCAAACCCTGGTATAGTGTGTCTTTAAGAGATGTAGCTGAAGGGTAGGATGTTTTAATAAAATGAAGGAGCTTGGAGATTCTACAAGCATTGCCAAAAATAACAACTGTCCGAGGGGTTCAGATATTGTACCTCTCCATTTCTTCTGTATGCAGTTTGCATTTATTGGGTAATGGGAGGAAATCAGTTTCGAAACCCTCTGTATGGCACTTTTTTTTGCTAAAAAAATTGTTATTGATTGACAAAATGACTTAATCACTAAGTCTCTCTCTCTCTCTCTCTCTCTCTCTGTGTGTGTGTGTGTGTGTGTGTGAAGGGGAGGTGGCCGCCTCTGTACCCCTCAATTTTGTGTGTATGAGGAAGGAAAAAGCAAGCACAACCATTGCAACCTTTTACTCTTGCTTGCCTTTCAGAAGCCCTACGCCCAGCAGTGGATTCCTTCAATCTCTCTCGCCCGATTCATGACCCTTCTGCCAATGTGCCCCTCGATTAAACTGTGTGCTAATTTGATCGTTCTGTGACAGCAAACATTTCTGCTTGCTGGATGGGACAATCTTCCCTCTCCTCCCCCTGCCCGTTCTTCTAGGGGTTCTCTAACAGTCCCCTGAACCAATTTGGGAGGACAAGGCCTGTTATGCTAGCAGAACTCTTTGCGCTGGTTCTTGCTAGTGCGTCTATTTCGCTGAATCCAGTCCTGTATGCATAAGACCAGTAATCCATAGCTGAAGGAGTCGTTTCTTGGCTCTCTCCATAGGTTGTGCTTTGGTTTTAGCCATCTGTGTGCTCGACAGCAGTGCCAACTAAGTATTTCTACAACACTTGCCAGTGCTCAAAGGCCTTCTCTTACGTCACAGCTGGGGAACCTGTAGGATTCCAGAAGTTGGCCACTCTTGAGGTCAGGGTCAGCTCTTGGTGTTCTTCTTGTGTTCAGAACTGGTCCAAGATGTTTTGCTGCCCGTGGCAGATCAGCAAATGCCTCCCCTCCCTGAGTCCAGCCGTATAGCTCCCAGCCAGGTTATTTTGGCACCCTGAGTCAGAAAATCCCACAAAGTAATTCCATAACAAGTTGCTTCACGGCACCCAAAACCTGCTCACCTCACCCTGCCTAATGGTGAAGTCAGTCTTGTCCCCCCCTTCCTGGGAGTGTGGTTGGGTACCCATTCTTCCCATTTCTTGGGCCAGCTTGCTAAAGATGAGGTCAGTTGGACTGAGTAGAATAATAATAATAATAATAATAATAATAATAATAATAATATTTATATGCTGCCCCAGCCACTTTGGGCAGCTTCCCACAAAAGATTTAAAATCTCAGACATTAAAAACTTCCCTATACGGGGCTGACTTCAGATGTCTTAGGAAAGTCAGATGGTTGTTTATTTCCTTGACATCTGATGGAAGTGTATTCCATAGTGTGGGTGCCACTACCGAGAAGGCCCTGTGCCTGGTTCCCTGTAACTTCACTTCTCACAGTGAGGGAACCGTCAGAAGGCCCTCGGTGCTGAATCTCCCTGTCTGGGCTGAATGATGGGGGTGGAGATGCTCCTTTGGGTATACAGGGCCAAAGCCGTTTAGAGCTTTAAAAGTCATTTTGAACTTAACACCGGAGGCTTTCTTCATTCACCTTTTTATACCCCAGGCAGGTAACAGTATTTTCAGGACCTGCTTTCCAACACTAAAGCCCACCCCACTCCTCAAATTTGTTTTACAGAGGAGAAGAAAACACATGGCACTAACCAACAAGTTGTCACAGGTTGACTATGAATGACAATGTGGGCTTAAAAACTAAAGTAGACAAATCGGAAACTGCGTCCCATCTGATGAAATTCAGATAGCAGCTCTCCCAGGTCTGAAGGGAGTTTGTGTCAACCCTGCAGTTTCTTCGGGTCCTGCCAATTATTTCATTAGGGGCCTCCTGTCCAAAGCATGCAGTCTCTCATTTGTGGCCATGCATCCTTGAGTTAATGAGATACAGCATTTGATAACCACAACTAAGAGCTATTTTCCTATATTATAATTACAAACTTCCCTGCAGTATTTTCTGAGGAACTGCAATTTGTGAAAACGTTAATTTTCTCCCGATTGGAGCACACTCTAGGAACACTGCAGTAGAAGTTGGGTCAGGGTGCATCTCTCAGTTCTCTCAGCCTTGATGGCTAAATGCCTGCATGAGTGTGGACCCAATTTAAAATCAAAGTGCTTGAGGAGATATGAAAGGTCTGTCGCAGATGCCTTTAATGCATGCCAGCCATCAACTGAGGAAGCAAAACGAACTGTTCTAAAGCTTAAGGTGGTTACCGCCTTAAACATACTTATCAACATCTCTAGGACTTCCAACAAAATAGAGTGGTACCTCGAATTACAAATGCTTTGGGTTACAAACTCCACTAACATGGAAGTAGTTGCTCCAGTTTGCAAACTTTGCCCCAGGTTGAGAATGGAAATTGTGTGGCGGCAGCGGGAGGCCCCATTAGCAAAAGCGTGCCTCAGGTTAAAAATGGACCTCCGGAACGAATTAAGTTCGTAACCTGAGGTACCACTGTAGGGCTAGTTGTGGGCATTGTGAAGTGCTCATAACTGCTGCTTTATAATAATAATAATAATAATAATAATAATAATAATAATAATAATAATAATAAATTTTTATTTATACCCCGCCCTCCCCAGCCAAGACTGGGCTCAGCGCGGCTAACAACCAATAATAAAAACAAGTTGATTAAAATACAATTTAAAAGAATTATTATTATTATTATTCTCTTTTTAACATCTACATGAAGCCGCTGGGAGAGATCATCAGGGGATTTGGTCTGGGTGTCCATCAATATGCAGATGATACCCAGCTCTACCTCTCTTTCAAATCAGAACCAGTGAAGGTCCTGTGTAAGTGCAGTGGTACCTCAGGTTACATACGCTTCAGGTTACAGACTCCGCTAACCCAGAAATAGTACCTCGGGTTAAGAACTTTGCTTCAGGATGAGAACAGAAATCATGCTCTGGCGGTGCGGCAGCAGCAGGAGGCCCCATTAGCTAAAGTGGTGCTTCAGGTTAAGAATGGACCTCCGGAACGAATTAAGTACTTAACCCGAGGTACCACTGTACTGTTCTTGGGGGGACGGGGCGGGCTGGTGTGGAGGACTCTCTGGTCTTGAATGGGGTAACTGTGTCCCTGCAGGACCAGGTATGTAGCCTGGGAGTCATTTTGGACTCACAGCTGTCCATAGAGGTGCAGGTTAATTCTGTATCCAGGGCAGCTGTTTACCAGCTCCATCTGGTACACAGGCTGAGACCCTACCAGCCCATGGACTGTCTCGCCAGAGTGGTGCGTGCTCAAGTTATCTCTTGCTTGGACTAGTGCAATGTGCTCTAAGTGGGGCTACCTTTGAAGGTGACCTGGAAACTACAACTAATCCAGAATGTAGCAGCTAGACTGGTGACTGGGAGCGGCCGCTGAGACCGCATAACACTGGTCCTGAAAGTCCTACACTGGCTCCCAGTACGTTTCCGAGCACAATTCAAAGTGTTGGTGCTGACCTTGAAAGCCCTAAATGGCCTCGGTCCTGTATACCTGAAGGAGCATCTCCACCCCCATTGTTCTGCCCGGACACTGAGGCCCAGCTCCGAATGCCTTCTGGCGGTTCCCTCACTGCGAGAAGCGAGGTTACAGGGAACCAGGCAGAGGGCCTTCTTGGCGCCTGCCCTGTGGAACGCCCTCCCATCAGACGTCAAAGAGATAAACAACTACCTCACATTCAGAAGACATCTGAAAGCAGCCCTGTTTAGGGAAGTGTGTGACATTTTAATGTATTTTTAATCTTTGTTGGAAGCCGCCCAGAGTGGCTGGGAAAACCCAGTTAGATGGCCGGGGTACAAATAATAAATTAATATTATTATTATTAAACTAATTGAGTCAAGTTTAAATTGTTATTACTCTGGCTCTTCCTAGAATTCGATATGGTATTTAAATGCAGATTTGCTATTGCAAATTGACGGCTTTGGAAACTGATCCACACATGGAACTTGATGCACAAAACAAGAAGAAAGAGAAAGGAATTGGTTTGTGTGCAGTGGCGTTTTGCTTCTACTGCAGGGAGTGGCAATTCCTCCTAATCACTGCAGTCGCCTAAAAAGTTGCTCCAGAATGCTTGTGAGAAACAGCATGGGAGGCAGTGCTGGTGGGGAGGAATCGGCTGAAATCCCTCTCCTGATCCCTTTCTCAAGCAAGGCGGCTCCATGGACCCCGGCCCCCTCCACAAACAAGGGAGTCCTTCTGTTGGCAAAGGAGAAACTCTAGATCCAGCCCATTCACTCAATTTCACCCAGCGCTTGGGTTTGCTAGAGTTCATCCAGTGCACATGTTCAGACAGGATGCAGCCATGAAAAAAGAAGTGTGAGTTATCTTTGCATTTTTTTAAAAAAGCAGCTATATACTGCAACCTATTCTGTCTAGTTTTTTTTACATTTCTGCATACTCTTGAAAGGGGGACACGGGTGGCGCTGTGGGTAAAAGCCTCAGCGCCTAGGGCTTGCTGATTGAAAGGTCGGCGGTTCGAATCCCCACGGCGGGGTGCGCTCCCGTTGCATGGTCCCAGCGCCTGCCAACCTAGCAGTTCGAAAGCACCCCCGGGTGCAAGTAGATAAATAGGGACCGCTTACTGGCGGGAAGGTAAACAGCGTTTCCGTGTGCGGCTCTGGCTTGCCAGAGCAGCGATGTCACGCTGGCCACGTGACCCGGAAGTGTCTGTGGACAGCGCTGGCCCCCGGCCTCTTGAGTGAGATGGGCGCACAACCCTAGAGTCTGTCAAGACTGGCCCATACGGGCAGGGGTACCTTTACCTTATACTCTTGAAAATAAAGGGACGGTGCTTACCACAACACTATTTTGGATATACACTTGAATTAGTGAGTTGCTTTACTTAAAACAGTTGTTTTCGCATCTCAATCAACAGCAGTTTGCTCCAATAGTGATCTTGGATGGCGAGTGCTGCCAAAGATCGGACACAAAATGTGGGCCCAGGAGGGAGGAATCGGCAAACTCTGAGGTTTGCTGAAACGCAAAAAGAGAGAGGAAAACCTTGAGGAGGTAATCCCACCAAAAAAAGTGCAACAAGCATGCTGAATGTTTAATCAGCTGGAAAATTAATACAGAAAAGCTGGCCAGGTGGATGAGAAAGCCCTAAGGAACATTGGGACCAGCCTTGTACAAGAGCGAGTCTTGGCTCATGTAGTCTCCCGTTGTCTACACTGCCTGGTCACAGCTCTCTAAGATTTGAGACCAGGAGTGATTTGCAGCTCTAACTGGAGATGCAGGGGATCAAAATCAGCACCTTCTGCATGCAAAACAGTTGTACCACCACTGAGCTATGGTCAGGACTGTATGTTGGTGGGCCCCCGCCAAGGGTGCAGGTGAGGAGGGGGAGCAAAATCGGCTTTAAAATATGTCCATAAATATGTCTACAAACAAAAATATCAATTATTGCCACTTAAGAAAAGGTTTTAAAAAAAGGGTGAATTGAATGGGTGGAGGGGGTGGGATTTGGAGGAGAGGCTGTAAGAAGAGCTAATTTGTCCATGGCTAGGGGTCGCGATCTGGATGGTTCTGCCAGGGGCGGAAGATCACCTAGCTATTGTTCTGGGTATGGTCCTTCCACTAGTAGAATGGCCCGTTGCAGAAATGGGAGCGCTCTTGCCAAGAAGTGAGAGCACGCTGCAACATTTTGTTGCAGGGGCCCCCTTGCAATGTATTGAGGAAGGGCTGGAAGTGTGTGCGGCAATTTTGGTGCAGGTGCAGTTTTTCCTCTGCCCACTGAGTAATTATGGAGTTTTCACCACGCGTAGCAATTACAAGCGAAGGATTTACAGACTAGAGAATACTTTTGGTGTTGGTGCCGCAACCAACCTACTTTTGAGGACATCAAGAACAAGATAAGTGTGTGTGGCAGGGAGGGTAAACTAATCACACAGCCCACTGTGCGTGTGTGTGTGTGTGTGGATACATCTTATACCCCACAACATGTCCCAGAGGAAACCACAATCTCACACGAGAGCATGGCTCAAAGAAAATGGGATATTGGCTCGCTCGCTCGCCGCCATGGGCGCCATCACCGATGATGAAGTTATTCGCAAACGACTATTGATTGACGGAGATGGTGCTGGCGACGACAAATTTGTTGGTGAAGAGTTTCATCAAGTGCAACTCCGGATCCCATGAAGGCGGCTACACCCAGTACCAATGCATGCTGAGCACTCTGTCACAGTGTAAATTTTCAATGGGAAAAACCTTGCTTGTATATGATATGAACCTCAGAAAAATGGAGAACTACGAAAAAATCTACAATGATACAGAAATAGCTGCAGCACATGAGAAAATTGCAGAGTGCAAAAAGCAGATTCTTCAGGCAAAAAGAATACGAAAAAAATTGCCAAGAATATGATGCTTTGGCTTAAGTAATACAGCATCATCTGGATAGGCATGAAACACTCAAGCAGTTAGAAGCTCTGGGAAAAGAACTTCAGCATCTCTCCCATATCAAAGAAAATGTGGAAGACAAACTGGAGTCGAGACGAAAGCAGTTCCATGTACTTCTGAGCACCATCCATGAACTTCAGCAAACACTGGAAAATGATGAGAAGCTTTCAGAAGCAGAAGATGCCTCAGATACACCGATGGTTTCTGCAGATAAACAACAGACAGACCCTGGATATAGCTCCATAGCTCCATAGCCTGGCAGCCAGTGGATACTTTTTTCTTTTCTTTTGGTCTCCTGAGAAACTAGATTGTATTTCCATTGGAATGCATTTGACTTAATGTTTGAAATGTCTTTTTAATACAATAAATAGTTGGTATTACATTAAAAAAAATATGGGATATTGAGGGGTATGATACCTACGAACTAAAAACTTTCCAAATTTTTACATTGGTCAAGTCACTGGGGGCTAGTTGCTCCTCTTAAGCCTGTTCCCAGTCAAGGTGGATGCCGCCCTTTGCCTCTCAGTGCACAGAGGGGAAATTCTGATTGCTCTCTTAGTGACTCCATGTATAGAACCAGGAAAGAGTAGCCAATCCCGATTAATGCAGAGCAAAACAGAATCCAGAGGGCCAGGACTGCTCTTGCCTCCCAGGGCATGCTGTTTGCACCAAGAACACAAGACACTTCGACTCGGTACCTGAAGCCACCACACAACACAGCCTCACTCGCCTTTACAATCTTTATTATAGAAACCCTTTCTCATTTCATATGCACAGTGCTCAGTTTTACATTCAGGCCCCCAATATACAATCTGTACAGCAGTGAATATTAAAAAGACACGCAAGACAGTGACTCTGCTGCTGTGAACCTTGGTCCGTCACAGAGGGAAGTGGCGAGAGGGGTTGGGGTGGGGCGAAGAGCCCTCCTTTCTCCCTCCTTCACCCCACCCCCTCCCTTACCCCGCCCCTGTCCCCAAATATGATCTGGATTCAATGGGCAAAAACAGAGATTATTAAACAACGTGACCACTTGTTGTGCAGCTGTGAAGAGGAAAAACCATCACATTTTTAAAAAAGCTTTTAAATGAAAGCAAGGGTTTATTTTTCCTTCATAACATTGCGGGGGCGGGCGGTGGCATGGTTGAATGGGGTTTGTGAAGGGGTCTCTCTGCCTGTGCTTTTTAGACATGGGACAGGCAGCGCTGCGCATTGGGGCTGCTGTGTGGCAAACGCCCATGTTTACAGAGATCTTCCCACATGTGAAAAGTCTGCCCGCCTGTTTTCCCGTGGGAGCCACACTCGCCCGCGGACCGAGTCAAATTTCGCACTCGCAGCTGTAACAGAAACCCCCGCGGTTCCCACAGCCACCATAACGGTGTTTCAGCCGGTAGCTTCTGACACCACCCCACTTTCTACATAATTTTTAAAATTATTATGGGGCACTAAGCCTGTGGCTCTCAAAGGTCTTGTTGGGTTCACAACTCCCTTAAGTCCCAGGCAGCAAAGCCATGGGTCATGGTCACTGTTATGGAACAACCTCTGGGCAACGACGGGGGGGTGGCGGGGGGTGGAGAGAGACATGTTCCTCACCTTCGATTTGAGATGAACTGAAAGCAAGAACTCTCATTCTATAGCACCCATCCCAGTTTCACCTGCCAGGAAGCAGCTGGAGTTTTTTTTTAAAAAAGGAGCTTGCATTTCCCTTACCTGAAGTCCCTTTTCTGCAGAAGTCTCCCCCCAAAACACCCCTTGTCAGAAGTGGGCAGGGGGATGAACAGAAATTGCTCATGTGGTGTGTGTGGGGGGGTGTAGATTATTTCCCCCTTTTCCGGACATTTTTAAAGAGAACTGAAATTCCACAGTCTGCGCTATGCAGCCTTTTGCCCACAAGAAACATCTGCACACTCCTCCACGATACATTCCAGGGTCTCGGGTTGAAAACGCCACACCCTGACCCACAGCACCAGGGCAGAAATGTTGCACCACTCCCGAGGGAACACAAGAGGATGCAACCTGCAGCAGTTAAACCCTTGGGGAGGGGAGTGAGTGGCAGTGGGGTACAGTAAATACATATCCCCCCCTAAAATAAAATCTCAAATCGGAAAAGTTTAATAATGTGTAGGAAGAACTGGAGAGACATCCCAGTTGTGTGTCCAGTGTGACATGCAACAACCTCCCTTCACACTCTCAATTTCTCTCTCACACACACATACACACACAGATATATAGATATAGTATATAAACCCTGCCAGCAGGGAATTCCCGCCCCCCCCAACATGGTGTAACACACGCACACACGAGGCACCAGCGAAGAAAAGAAAAAGAGACCAAACTCTATTTCCCCTTGGGGGAAAAAAGCAGAGTGGGGGGGTCAGACCAATGTCCCCGGGGGTGGCTGCTCTGTGGAGTCCAAGCTGTAGAGGCCAGCAGAGTCATCCATGTAAAGCAGTTCCCCAAAAGGTCTTGAGAGGGCATAGCAGGGCATCAAAAGGTGGAAGGGAGCGAGAGAGAGAAAAAGAAGAAGAAGAAGAAGAGAATTAGGCAAGGAGGAACACAGCAAGAAGTGTAGATATCTTCCATTCATCCCATGACAGTCCACCCCAAACTCCAGCCCCCTGGCCGCTCAAAATCATTCAGAAATGGACCAAGAGGCAGCAACAAAAGGGTGCTCCTCCACCCCCCAACCCCCCCCAATAATGCACTTTTAGTGGGTGGGGAGAAACAACAACAGAAAACAAAGCACAAGAATTCCAGAGCAGCTGGGGAAAAGTGCAGCATGGTGGAAGTGCCTGAAAGAAAAGAGAGAGCAGAAAGAATGACAGACAGACTCTGCAGAAGTGGTGTTAGGGGATGTGGCGTAAGGCAAGCAGGATGAACGGGGCGGATGCAGTTACCGGGGCAAATAGTGCAGTCGTGCCCCATACCTGCCATATAGCGGCTGCCCGGCATAGCTCACTGAGTGGGGCAGCCCCCCTGGCGTCCCATAGTAGCCCGTCTCGGGGTTGGCGGCAGCTGGCTCGTAGTAGCCACGGAGCGGCTGGTGGCTGGGGTGCGAGGGTCCCCGTCTCTCCAGCGCCCCCCGCTGGCTGACTCCGGCGTTGCGCAGGTACCAGTCCCGGAGTCCCTCCAGGGCCAGGGCTTTGTGGAAGTTGCGCTGAGGGGGCAGCGGGGGCCCATAACCGACCTCCCGGGACTGGGGGGGCAGCAGCGGGCCGCAAGATTTGGTGCGGGCAGCCGGGCGGGCTCGGCGCTGCAGCGGGCTCTCGGGAAAGGCCCCCCACTCCAGCTGGGGGGGCCCATCCCGGCGTGAAAGGTGGTCGCCGCCGCCCCAGCACCTGCGTTCCAGGTAGTAGTCCAGAAGGAGGTCATTGTAAGGGGGCCGAGGGTTGCGGCCAGAGATGGAAGGGGTCAGGGCCTCTGCACTTTTAAAAGGGGGCGCAGCGGGGAACAGGGGGTCATCCGAAGGGGCCCGCTCAATCAGGGCTTCCGAGCTGTTGCTGCGACGGGTCCGAGCGGCGAAGAGGGAGGCCCGGTCAGCGCTGGTGTCGCGGCTCGGGGGTCCGAGCTGGGAGTCGTGGCTGCCTGACCATTGCCGGGGGTGTAGAGCTGGGGCCTCGGACCTGAGACAGAGAAAGAGAGAGAGGTGTCAAGAGAAGCCATTCCAGATGTTTGTGGAACCTGTTGCAGATGTGAGGAGAAAGTCACGGGTTTGGCAGTCATGCAATAATTATTTGGGGGGAAAGAGGTGTATCGCATACTCTCTAATAATTCTTCTAGGGTATCTTAAAGGAAGATGTGAGATCAGAACATTCTAATTTAGATGGGGATTTGATAACAGCTGCCAAAATATTGAAATGGCATACTCCAATAGTTCCAACACAACAAGAATGGCTTGATAAAATTTGTTGCCACTATGACTCAGTTAACAGAACAGCCTGTTTAAGGCAAACATAAAGGTAGAGAAAGATCCCCCTTTATTAAATATATGAAATGAGAACATCAACTAGAATTCTTTAAAGCCTTTTCAGTGCTGCAGTTATAATAATTTACGATACAGAAACTTAAAGCAATATTTAATATAACATTTTAGAATGTATTTATAGCTGTATCACATGAGGTTAAAGTTTATTTTAACGTAGAATGATTTAGATGTCAATTTGGTGACTATTAGAATGTAGTAGGTCTATAATTATAAAAACATCTATAAAAATGTGACTTTCTTATCTTATAATAATAATTATGATCAGCGCTTTTTTTTTCTTTCTAAAAAATGTTTAGGGGTAATCTCATTTTCCTACTCATGTTGAAATACTGCCCCTCAATGAGGCCAAACTTAAATTCACAAAATGTTTAGGGGTATGCGTATCCTTGCGCCCCCCCCCAGGAAAAAAGCACTGATTATGCTCAGCTACACTTCTCACAAATTCCACATACACCCCCACCCCACTCTGCCTCCAGCCCAACCTCTGGGGGTGGAAAGCCAGCATTTTGCCTACCTGAACTGGTGGCCGCCTGTGCAAGCGCTTCTTGCCAGCACTGGGGTTGCAGGCACACTCCGGCCCTCGAAGCTGGAAGCACTCCTGGGGAGTGTGCGGCTTGGGCTGAAAACAAGCGAAGACAAAATCATTCCTAAAAGAGCCAGTCCCATTCAGCCCCTACGGACACCACTCTGTACATGTTCATGTACAATTAGCTACAATTAGCCTCTCGCCCTGCAGCGTTATTTGAGCTTTTCTGTGCATTTTGTTATTCTTGAGAAACGTAGAAAATAACAAGATATATTTATCCAAAAGTCTTCAAACTTACACGACCCTTTAAAAATTAGCTGATGAAGGTGAATACATCGAAACAGGGCCCTGTCCTGGTTTCTAATCCATAATTTAAGATTGCTAGGCAGTGTGTGGAGAACACACTGATGCTGGGAAAGATGGAGGGCACAAGGAGAAGGGGGCGACAGAGGACGAGATGGTTGGATAGTGTTTTCGAGGTTACCAGCATGAGTTTGACCAAACTGCGGGAGGTAGTGGAGGACAGAGGTGCCTGGCGTGCTCTGGTCCATGGGGTCACGAAGAGTCGGACACGACTAAACGACTAAACAACAACAAGGCAGGCATCATTTTTATTTTTTTTAAGTTTCTCTCTGTTGAAGAAACAAACCCAAACACCCTGCCATAGATGGCCAGCACTTGGGTTACAGTCTAGCTCACTCCCTTTCTCCGTCATAGGCCAGCTTTCCGTTGGCGGGGAGCTGTGTGTTTTGCACTTTTATGTGGGGCAGCATTCAAAAATGGCACCCGGCCTCTTCAGCCTGACGTTCTACAGTCCCACCTCCTTTTGCTGCTTGTGTCCTTGCAATGGGCCCTTAAGGGGGCTCCCTGGGCATCAATCAGTTCAGCAGCAAACTCCCTCCTCCCTCTGGTTCACTTTGTTACTGGAGAGACACATGCAAAAGGCCAAAGGCATCTGCTAGTCACCTGGCAGGGCTGGCAACAGAGTTCCTGCGGTCCTTGCCCTCGTTGTACAGGTCCGGCTGCAAAAGCCGCCATCCTGGTCGGCGGTCGGGGCTACTGGAGATGGCACGCAGGTGATCTCGGGCCTTAGGTGGCGAAGGACGGTCAAAAAAGGTCCCCTGGTGGTTAGAGACTTTGGAGGGGTGAAAGCTGTGGGGGTCGTCTGAGGACAGAGCACAGGGCACAGAGTAGAAGCATCCGCACACCCCTACCTCGGCAAAAAACAACAACAATAAAAAAATATGGTAGTCCAACAGTTTATGCTTTCTGAACATAAATGTGATCATCCTCAGCCTGGATATTTCAGATGCTGATGACACCACGGTTGCAGGTTTGATCCCCATAAGGGACAGCTGCATATTCCTGCATTGCAGGCGGCTGGACACAATGCAATGGAGAAAGTTAGAAGTCCTAGCAGAAAGGGGCAGAAAGTATGCTGTTATGCAGCTGCTGCCTGCAGTCTGGAATGGTACAGCCCAGGAGCAGTTTTACCATAGGATGAGGGTCCTTCAGAGGAGGACCAGGGAGTTCCTAGAGGAGGTACCAGCTCATCTGACTCAGTTCCCCCGTATGCTGCATCAACTGGGATCTGTGCTCTCACTCGGCTGGGCGAATCAACAGCACTGCTCAATCCTGGGGCCACCCCTGCTCCTCTGTTCTCCTGGTGCCCCAACACTGTGGGGACAGTAAACAATGCTACAGGCCAATGAGTCACCCTCCTTAGATGTGCCCATTTTCAGGGCAGAAAATAAGTAACACCAACAAAGCTATTTTGGCCACGTTACATTTGAGGGTTTCTTCGCCACCTTTGATTTGGTCTGGCAAATGTGCTATGAGAAGGTTCTCTTCCCCCTCCCTGACCCCTTCCACATTAGTACATGCTTCTTCCAAGAAGCTGACTCCAAAATAGGGTTTATTTTTAATTCATTCATTCATTAAGACGCCACCCACAAACACACCCCTTTATACTAGCAGACGGGCAGGTAAGACTTTGAGCACACTTATGCAGAGTCTCTTTGCTTCATCATCTCCGGGGCAAAAGATGAGGGACCAAGTGAGCCTGAGCCTTCAGCATCTCTCATTTACGGTAATAATAATAATAATAATAATAATAATAATAATAATAATAATAATAATTTATTTATATCCCGCCCTCCCCAGGCAAAGCCAGGCTCAGAGCGGCTAACAACAGTAAAAATAGCACAATTTACATAAAATCAGTCAATTAACTGAAATATATTCTAAAATCAGTTCAGAATCAAATTAATGGCAACCATTGGGCTAGAGTTCTATGAGGATTACCGAAGGAGGGGGTCAGACTGTGCCTTGGCCAAAGGCCTGGTGGAACAGCTCTGTCTTGCAGGCCCTGTGGAAAGATGTCAAGTCCCGCAGGGCCCTAGTCCCTTGTGACAAAGCGTTCCACCAGATCGGGGCCACAGCCGAAAAAGCCCTGGCTCTGGTCGAGGCCAGCCTAACCTTCCTGTGGCCCAGGATCTCCAAGATGTTTTTATTTGAAGATTGTAAGGTCCTCCGTGGGACATACCAGGAGAGGCGGACCCGTAGGTATGAGGGTCCGAGGCCATATAGGGCTTTAAAGGTTAAAACCAGCACCTTAAACCTGACAAAGGCACCCCTTTAGCCTCTTGTCATTTACCCAGAACCACCAACCGCTCCCTCCTTAATCTAGGAAAGAAAGACAGGGGCCGCAGACCACACTTACCATTTTCATGGCTGGCCGATTCGGAGAGGGAGCTGCTCTCTGAATGGAAAGCCTCTTCTTTTTTGTTTTGTTTTGATGAAAGAGAGATAAATCAGGGATCAATCAGAAAACAGGGTGTGATGACTAGCATACCAGAAGGATAGGGTGGGCACCGAGCAGCTTGGGTAGGAGAACTGCTACCTTCACACAAGTTCACTCCTACAAGAGGAGGAATCACGGTAAGAAACCCTCACATTGCCAGGAAGTGCACTCGCTCTATTGGGCTACCAGGAGAAGGGGCACCTTTTGGACCAAGACTCCTTATCCCAGGGGAAAGCTGTCAAGGGCTGCAATCCAGTAGTGGTTAGGGCCACCCACAAAATATGCCCTGGAAGGTCTCCCTGCTCCCATGAAGCAGATTTTGAAGGCGTGCTTCAGATTTTGAAGGCTGCGGTGGAATGGAGAGGAGGGCGAAGATGTTCCATGGCACAAACCAGAGGTGGGGAACGTGTGGCCTTCCCAGTATTGCTGGACTCCCACTCCCTTCGGCTCCAGGCTGCACAGTCAATGTTGGGAGCTGGAGTCTGGCAACACGTGAAGGACCTCCCTGGCTCCGCCACCACGGGCACAAGCAGAAATCTTCTGCACAAGTGGTACAGCAGGGTGGAATGCACCCACAGATGGCAGGGGGACAGGGTTTAAAGGGTGGATGAGCAACGCACCATGACTGCCCCTCTGGGAGGGCCCTTTGCCTAGTCGCACCCGGAACTCTGCCACCTGAGCCTCCAGCTCCCGCAGGCGCTGGGCGGCATCTGCCTGGACCTGCCTCCGGCGGCGGCGCTGCTCAGCCGTCAGATCTGGAGCCACGGTGAGGCGGCGGGCGGCCTCCGCCACTTGCTGCTGCAAAGCCAGCTCTTGAGTCAGCTCCTCCAAGGAAGACGCTTCCTGCAAGGCAACGGGAGGATTGTCAGAGCCGCCCCTGAAACCCCCCTCTCTCCCCACCGCTCGCTCTCCCCCACCCGCTCCGCTCACCTCATTCTTGAGGGCAGTGGGAATTCGGTAGGCAACTGCCGTCCTCCGGCGCACAGGCTGGGGTCTTTCCCCTGGCTCCAGGGGGTATTCGGGAGGCAACTGTCCTGTCAGTTCCTGGCAATGGGAAGGGATGCAAGCGACGTTTGTCAATACTGCCCAGGTGAGGCATCCTGGGCCAGGCCGGGACACCTGTGCATCTTCTGTGCTCAAGATTATAATTCTGCACCAAGACCAGCTGGATTTTGGTAGCTCACACAAAACCAACCAGATCTGCATGCATTTATTGTTCTGCAGCGCACTTCCAAAACTGATCTGTTCGCAACCTCTAAAAGCTTTACTTCAATAATTTTTATTTGATTTCACAAGTGTGAAGTTATAACAATACCAAATACATTTGCATATTTTAGAGATTTCTCCGACACTCCAGACTTCCCGCCATCCCCTCCCTGGGTCCTATACTGTCAACGTTTTCAACTGCGTAATATTTCACCGTCCGTATTTTGCATTTCTCCGTATTGCCCACGGTATTTGCTACATTTTGAGTATTATTAGGATCCTGCTAGCGTTTTCATTCGCTTACAGTGGTTCTCCTAAATAAACCTTCCCCGTTCTTTCTTGAAAAAAAATAAAATAAAAGCTTTACTTCAGGGATGATGAATCTATGCCCCCCACCCAGACTGCTGGACTCCAACTCCTATTGCCCTTGAACACTGGACATGCTGATGAGAGTGGCTGAAGGGAGCTGGACTCCCAACAGCAACTGAAGGGCCACAGGCTCCCCATCCCCGCCCTAGATTATCTGAACCCAACTTATCTAGAATAATGAAAGGTTGGATGGAATCTTGATGGTCAACTAGCCTTCTCACCCTTGCTCAACGCAGGACCTGCTTCAGAGGTCCAGACTATGGGGAGCCCGGAAAAATTAATAATTACAATTTGGATTACAATTTGGTCTTTCTTTAATTTTAGTTTCTTGTTCTTAATTGGATTATGATGTGGATACAGTGGTGCCTCGCAAGACAAAATTAATTCGTTCCGCGAGTTTTGTCGCCTTGCGATTCTTTTCGTCTTGCGAAGCACGGTGTCGGGAAAGTTTTGGAAAAGCTTCAAAAATCACCAAAGTCTTAAAAAACCTCAAAAAAGGCTACCACACCGTGTGCTATGAGTTGCTCCTCGAAGTCAAGTCGCAACTGTATTAACGGTGTTGAGAAAAAGGAAACAAACTTGCAAGACGTTTCCGTCTTGCGAAGCAAGCCCATAGGGAAAATCGTCTTGCGAAGCAGCTCAAAAAACAAAAAACCCTTTCGTCCTGCGAGTTTTTTGTCTTGCGAGGCATTCGTCTTGCGGGGCACCACTGTATGTTGATTGGCTGTTTTTATTGGAAAATCAATAAAAATGTTTTTGTAAAAAGAAAAGGGAGTCCCCTTGGCAGAATTTTTTTCAAACACCCTTCACTTTCTTTGGGTGTGTGTGTGTGTGTGTGTGTGTGTGTGTTGGCCACACAACCCGCCCCCTTTTTAGGGAAAAAAGAAAGAAACTGTGCTCCCGCCACTGCTAAGGTTGACCTCCTTCCCCAAGACACCACTGGATGGCTGTTCATCTCCTGGGTTCCTCTGCCCCAATTTCTCTACCCACAAATAGGGAGGAGAATTTCAAGAGGTCTCTACTTTTACTTCTCCTCGGATTTCACCCTCTGCTCCCCAGCAAACACAAGACCAGGAATTTGCCCTCTTGAAACTGAGACTCTCGAGAATCTGCCGTCTGATGGGACACAAGCTGCTTTCTACACCCAGGGACGATTTCAACTTTCCACGCTGCCGTAACTGTCTTGGCTAGTCCTGGAGGCAGCGCCAGCCCCTCGCCCGCCCATATCAAATCGTGCTCCGGCCAACGGGTACTCACAGCCTCCTGAAGGCAAATGCGGCGCAGCTCCTTAAGGCGCAGGCTGAGAACTTGCTGGAGCGACCGCTGCTTCTCCAGCAGCTCTTGCACCCGCTCCAGCCGGATCCGCGGACAGAGGTCCCGCTGCAAAGCCTCTGCGGAGGAAAGAGCGGAGCAGATGATTAAAGCGGGGGGGGGGGCTTTTCCAGCCTGAGGGCCGTAGTCCCTTGTGGGCAATGTTTTGAGGGCCACATGCCAGGGGTGGGTGGGGCCAGAGGCAAAAGCTAGCTCAAATTTCATCTTCTCCTTTTTTTTTTTTTTGAAAATAATCTTTATTGATTTTATAACTACATACTATGCATATAAAAGGTAAAGGGACCCCTGACCATTAGGTCCAGTCATGGCCGACTCTGGGGTTGCGGTGCTCATCTCGCTTCATTGGCTGAGGGAGCCTGCATACAGCTTCTGGGTCATGTGGCCAGCATGGCTAAGCTGCTTCTGGTGAACCAGAGCAGTGCACGGAAACGCCGTTTACCTTCCTGCCGGAGTGGTACCTATTTATCTACTTGCACTTGGACGTGCTTTCGAACTGCTAGGTTGACAGGAGCAGGGACCGAGCAACGGGAGCTCACCCCGTCGTGGGGATTTGAACCGCCGACTTTCTGATCGGCAAGTCCTAGGTCCTGTGGTTTAACCCACAGCACCACCCACGTCCCAACTATGCATATACACATTACTTTACATTTACATTTACTCCCATCTTCCTTCTTCTGGCTTTTTACTGTCGTCTCTAAGTTTTTCACATTGTCTTTATCGATTTTCTATATTGTTGCTCTTCTTTCAAATTTATCTGTACAGTGTCTATATACAAATAAATATTTCTGTATGTACACGTCTTGTTTGCCTATATTCATTTACAGATACAATTTTATGTGAAAATAGTTTTGGAAAACTGCTACAATGGACTTTATGGAAACTCAGCTAGGGGGATTCGAGGAAGTCATTTAACAATGTTAGCAAAAATGGAATTATTATAGCTAGGATAAATGTTTGTTTGTTTATGTTTTCTGTTTGATATAAAACTGCAAAATCAATAAAAAACATTGGGGAAAAATATTAATTTACAGATACAATTAGTTACCTTGATTGCATTTTACATTTTAATTCATATTGTCATTAACGTCCAATAAAGTTTCTTTTAATTTCCCATTATGAGGTTTATTTCCATTCTGATTTCACTATTTCACCTTATCCTATATATAACATAATTTCCCCCCATTCTTTTTGAAATGTTTCATCGCCCTGTTGTCGAATTTCCCCCGTTAATTTGGCTATTTCCACATATTCCATGACCTTGTACTGCCACTCTTCTGGAATATGCGGAAATAGCCAAATTAACGGGGGAAATTCGACAACAGGGCGATGGAACATTTCAAATTTCACCTTTGTATGGTAGGTGAGTTTCTACACCCACACACGTACACAAAACACACCCTCCCTGTTTGTCAAGAGGCAGGGTCAGAGTTCAAGGGCACACACTTGGGGTGCAAAGCAGCGTGAGGGATGAGGCCTGGCGAGAGGGGATTTGGCTGAGAGTGAGTTTCAAGGGCCCCATAAAGGGGTCTGCTGGGCAACATTGAGCCCCCAGGTCCGTGTTTCCCCACACCTGAATAAAAGGGTCAGTGAAGGTTTGAAATCTATGGCAAGTCCCAGATTTAACTCTCACAGAAACATACATTTCATACAATGTTTGTATATTCATAATATGTGTGTATTAATGTTGAATTATTTTAATAATAAAATACTTAAATAAAAAATATTTTTTTAAAAAAGATTTAACTCTCACAGGGTGCAGAAACGGGAGGACGAGGTGATCAGCCAGGCAGGAAGGAGAAAAATTGTGGGGTTTTTTGGGGGTCGGGGTGTCATCAAATGTATCAGTAGGAAGGTACCTGAAGAGCTGTAGCTGGATGAGTTGATGAGTTGCCCCTTCACCTCCATGTCTGGAAGATTGGTTTGTCTCCTGATTCCGAGGGACGGGAATCACTTTGATCCAAGACCCATCTGGAACTCCCGGATGGGGGGCTTCAGCTGGTTACTGCCATAGGGAAAGAAGAAGAGAGTAAGAAGCGGGTGTGATTCTGCAGATGCAAGCAGCTGAGTCATCTGTGGAGGGCAGGATGCTACAGGAGAGGGATGGAAAAAAAGAGAGATAGGATCTGCCTGAAGTCAGGGGAGGGCAGGCAATATCACAAGGAAATGGTAAGAGGGTAGAGAGCATCTCAGACTACGGAGAGCTGAGGAGCACAGGCAGAGTGCACATCTATTCAGGCTTAGGAAAGCTGGGCACAGAGGAGGTTCAGGAGAGCCACTCTCCCCCCAAGAGAGGGTTTTGTCTCCACAGGAACGCTCTGCTTCCCTCAGCTGCCACTCCACAGGTAGCCCTTGAATGGGGCTGGCATTTCCAGGTTCTTCCATGTCACATAGCCATTGGTCAAACCAGGGCTGGGTAAGTTCTTGTGCCCCCAACTCCGCCATGGGGCACAGCAGGGCTTATATGGTATTGGAAAGAGAGGCAGAGCAACGTGGGCTGAAGTGTCCCAAGAATGGCATTTTGCCCAAGCATTGCTAGCCCCACAAGTGTGCTGGAATCAGGGCTGCACTAAAGAAGGAAAGAGGAAATGTTTCCTTATTATCTGAAGGAGCATCTCCATCCCCATCGTTCTGCCCGGACACTGAGGTCCAGCGCCGAGGGCCTTCTGGCGGTTCCCTCACTGCGAGAAGCCAAGTTACAGGGAACCAGGCAGAGGGCCTTCTCGGTGGTGGCGCCTGCCCTGTGGAACGCCCTCCCATCAGATGTCAAAGAGAACAACTACTACCAGACTTTTAGAAGACATCTGAAGGCAGCTCTTTTTAGGGAAGCTTTTAATGTTTGATGTATTATGGTATTTTAATATTTTGTTGGAAGCCGCCCAGAGTGGCTGGGGAAGCCCAGCCAGATGGGCAGGGTATAAATAATAAATTATTATTATTAATCTCCCCAGGTCTTTCTTCAGGAACTCTTCCATGTACCTGAAGTGCAAGCCATGACAGCCGTCGCAGATCCACCCGATGGGCAGGTCCCAGAAGGAGACTACGATTGGCTGTGGGATCCCAGCGTTTCTCTTACATCAGGGCTGTGTTTACCTGTGGTGCTCCAGATGTTTTTGGACTACAACTCCCATCATCCCTGACTACTGGCCATGCTGGCATTCTCGCCATGAGAAGTGGGAGGGCTTCTTGCAGAAGAGACCCCTGTCTCAGAAGATCCTCGGCTTCAACAGGTCACTCAACCTACTTCATGGTGACTAGGGGCTCCAGCGAGTACAGACTGAACCACCTCAACCTGGCCGTTCCTGGACCACATTCTGGGGCTTCTTGGAACCATAACCCAGCAGCCAGGGATGATGGGAGTTGTAGTACAACAGCATCCGATGACCAAAGGCTCCCCTCCCATCCCTGTTCAGGGGCAGTATTTTGGCCAGTTTTGAGGTGCTGAGGTTAAGTCAGTAATTGTGGGGGGTTATCATGGATTAGGAACAAACATTAGGCTCTGCCAGGGTCAGACCACCTAGTCCAGCAGTCTGCGGCCAGATAAATAGTCCATGTGAGGATAAACACCGCCGCCGCCATCTTGCTTGCCCCTCGGCATCTAACAATCACAGGCATATTGCCTCTTGAATATGGACACTGCATTTAGCAATTACATTTCCCGGCTGTAGCTTCACTCTAATTGGCTAGGCAAGCTTTTAAAAGCTATGGTTTGCCTGTCTCATGCCCCCGCAATAGTGCTCTCCACTGAAAGAAGCGTTTTAGATGTATTACGTTGATTGGTATAATTCAGGGGTTCCTTGACAGAGAACGAGACCCAGTTATTAGAGAGGGAGAGAAACCCGAACCTCTCCCTCGTACCTGAGGCTGGCTCAAAGTCAGCGCTCCGGATGGGGGTATAAGCTGAAGTGCCCACACCCCCAGCTCTCCTCCCCTCTGCCGTGCTCGCCACTCAACTCATATGTCCACAGACATCCACGGTGGGAAGTCTGGGGGCAGCGAGACAGCTGGCCAGCTCTCCACATTTCTGGGCCCGGGCCAAAGCCCACAGCTGCTTCCCTGCGAGACCAGATCAAGGCCGAGCCCAGCTGGGAGTCCAGGGAACAGCCAGGAAGCCTCCCCCAGTTACGTAACTAATCCCAGTCGCAGCAGAGACCAGAACTGCTCTCGGCATGAATCACACCGAGAACGACATTCACATCAGGTACAAGGGCCGCAGAAAGCGTTCCACGCATGCCCTGTGGAGCGCAGATGCACCTTGCGCCAAAGATTCTTCTTCCTTGTGCCACGACACTTAATGCATTCATCACTCCCCCCCCATTCTCTTTCTCGTACACACACAGCACTGCCAAATGTGAATCCACAGAGCCGAAATTCACACGCACGTCTATGCCTCAATGAGAAGATTGGTCGCGTTGCACACCAGCGTGACGAACGTGGGAAAAGGGAAGGCTATGGGGTGGCACAGATCAGAGGCTCTGCCAGTCTCTCCTCTCCCCCTTCCCTGCCCCAGGCTCTTCAAACTACCACAGTCAATTCCTTTGCTATGACTGTTTAGTGTCAACACCTTTCTCCCTACCCCTCCCAGCCACTGCTGGCGGCTCCCTGTTCCCAGGGAGTGGATGAGGGAGGGATCTGCTGTGAGACAGGGCGGAAGAAGGCAGAGCTGTTGCATGTACCCTGTGGTAAAAACAACAGCAACAAGCAAACCTGAGCCAAGGAAACCCAAACTGAGTGCTGACAGCACATCAGCTCCCCACGTATTCTATTGCTTTGCAGAACTTTTTCTCCTGAAATAAAATGTCCAGGGGGAGGGGTGTTGCTGAGGGTGCAAGGTGACAGCCTGGTGTTGATTCAGAGCAGGGGTCAGCAACCTATTTCAGCCAGTCCACCGTCCCTCAGACCATGTGGCGGGCCGGACTATATTTGGGGGCGGGGATGAATGAATTCCTTTGCCCCACAAATAACCCAGAGATGCATTTTAAATAAAAGGACACATTCTACTCATGTAAAAACACGCTGATTCCCGGACCGTCCGCGGGCCGGATTTAGAAGGCAGTTGGGCTGGATCCGGCCCCCAGGCCTTAGTTTGCCTACCCATGGACTAGATCAGGGGTCAGCAAACTTTTTCAGCAGGGGGGCGGTCCACTGTCCCTCAGACCTTGGGGGGGGGCAGACTATATTTTTTGGGTGGGGGGGATGAATGAATTCCTATGCCCCACAAATAACACAGATGCATTTTAAATAAAAGCACACATTCTACCCATGTAAAAACATGCCGTCCGTGGGCCAGATTTAGAAGGCGATTGGGCCGCATCTGGCCCACGGGCCTTAGGTTACCTACCCCTGATCTAGAGCTTTGTGGTGATTTGAGAAAGAGCACATTAGTGGACCCCTCCCCTCTCCTTACCTGAGAGTCCCTCCACCCACAAAGTCGTCTATCCTGCAGCAGAGGGCGCATTAGCTCAGGGGCAGAGCAGGCACACTTGGCGTGCAAATGGTCCTGGTTCAAACCCTGGCACCTCTGGGTAGGGCTGGGAAAGATTCAAATCGCTAGAGAGTTGCTACCCATCAGTATCAAGAATATTGAGTCACATGGACCGATCAATGTGACTCAGATATGAGGCAGCTTCCAATGACCCTATGAAAACACGCTTTTTCGCTCTGCTCAAGACTCTGGCTTTCTCATGTACGGCTGGAATGGGGGCATTTGGGGCTTGCCAATCAGAAGGTCAGCGGTTCAAATCCCCGCGACGGGGTGAGCTCCCGTTGCTCGGTCCTTGCTCCTGCCAACCTAGCAGTTCGAAAGCACATCAAAAGCGCAAATAGATAAATAGGTACTACTCTGGTGGGAAGGTAAACAGCATTTCCATGCGCTGCTCTGGTTCGCCAGAAGCGGCTTAGTCATGCTGGCCACATGACCCGGAAGCTGTATGCCAGCTCCCTTGGCCAATAAAGCGAGATGAGCGCCGCAATCCCAGAGTTGGCCACGACTGGACCTAATGGTCAGGGGTCCCTTTACCTTTACCAGCCTGTGGTTGAAGCACCAGGCCCTCTGCGCACATGATGCAGGGGCATAGAATATAATCAGCCTTGAATTATGCTGTGCTAAAGGGGGCACAGTAATAATAATAATAATAATAATAATAATAATAATAATAATAATTCATTTATACCCCGCCCATCTGGCTGGGTTTCCCCAGCCACTCTGGGTGGCTTCCAACAAAATATTAAAACATTAAACATTGTCTATTTAATGTCTATTAAAAATTAAAAGCTTCCCTAAACAGGGCTGCCTTCAGATGTCTTCTAAAACTCTGGTAGTTGTTTTTCTCTTTGACATCTGATGGGAGGGTGTTCCACAGGGCGGGTGCCACTACTGAGAAGGCCCTCTGCCTGGTTCCCTGTAACTTGGCTTCTCGCAGCGAGGGAACCGCCAGAAAGCCCTCAGGCTGGACCTCAGTGTCCGGGCAGAACGATGGGGGTGGAGACGCTTCCACAGGGTTGGAATTTACCGGTATGTATTTTCTCACTTGGGCGACTGTATGGCTTTCCCCCATCCAATTCATCCTTGTTTACGGTCCCGTAAAAGCTGCTATCATTCCTGTTTTACATATGGCTGAACCCAGGCCTGCAGGGTTCTGAAACTCTTACCACTGGCTTATTCTCGAAACAAAAGAGCAAATCAAGGTTGAGACCAGGAGAACAGTAGCTGGAGGGTAAATTCAGGTAGGTTTGAGGAGGAGGACAGGAAAAAGAAAAAGAAAGAGAGGGGGGGAGGGAGAGAACCCAGCATTTTATGAGCTGGGATTGTGATGCATGGGCAGAGTTCAGCAGGTGGAGCCCTTCCCCGGAAATCCTTGCAACACCTGGTCACGTCATCTTGGCTGGCTGTCTGAGGCAAAGGTTCACCTAATCCCCAGACAAGAGTCAAAATGGGCAGGCCAAAACCTATCTTCCAGAGTCAGCAAGGTAGCAATTTCCTGCAACCCCTCCCCCCTAGATCTTGCCTCGAAAAGCATTAATTTCCACCACGGAATCATCTCCGAGAGCAAAATATACCATCCAGGAATCCTGGCTTCCAGTCACAGCTTTGGTTGAGCCAGGACTCAGCCCCAGGACTCTTTTTCAATACCTGGGCTCACCCCTGAACACACAAGGCAGACAGAGCGCCTCTGAGCCTGGGTGCCAAAATCGGAGCCACAATCAGCCACACATTACAGAGAAAGAGGATTTCAAGCTAAAGCAGGAGATTTAGGTCCCAGTAATGCCAGAAATGAAGAACCATTTCACATTTTCCTTCTATATTCCACAGCCCTCCTTACTCTAGCCAGCTCAATTGTTCACTCAAGGCTTCATGGCTGAGGGAAAACTTGAACCTGGGTCTCCCCAATCTTAGCCTGACACTCTAACCACCTACACCAGTGTTTCTCATGTGGCAAGAAGACCAAATCATGTACAGTACTTTTGTCTCTCTTCACTGGGTCATATTGGGTTGGCAATGAACCTGAGGTTCAAGTCCCTGTTTAAGCCAATAACTCATTCAGTGGGTCTGGAACAAGCCGGGATCTCTCTTACCCTCAGTTTTCCTCACCTGTGCAATGGGATGGCTAGTGTCCGACCTCAGAATTGTACAGAAGCACAGTAGTTATCCCGGGCATTTATGTAGCGTTTTTGCATGCTCAAAAACCCTTGTGATATTTACAGCGACTTTGTAAAGCAGGTGAGCGTCATTATTACTCACAGGTAGCTCAGCTGGTAGAGCATGAGACTTAATCTCAGGGTCGTTTTGCGTCGGGTGAAAGATTCCTGCATGGCAAGAATGTAAATGAGGACAGAAAAATTTTACTTAAAGGCGATATTATAATTAAGGAATGTGAAGATAGAAATTTAACTACGGATGATTGTCAGAGGAGTTGAGGGAGGTTCAATAAGTCAAAATATGTGATTTGGAAAATTGTATGATTGGAGATATTATGGAAACATTTAATAAAAAATCTATTTAAAAAAAGGATCTAAAAAAAAGAAAGATTCCTGCATGGCAGGGGGTTGGACTAAATGATCTTCGTGGTCCCTTCCAACTCTACATTTCTATTATTCTATCTCTATACTGCAGAAGACGAGTGGGGGCTGAATCTGGGAGAGCGCGGCTTGCCACCTGGTGAGTTGATGGCAAAGGCATGCATGATTCAAACCCAGGACTTTTGATTCATAGTTAGTCTCTTACAGCCACAAAGCTGTGCCAAGTCTATACATAAAATTAATGTACAACAAAGTAATTAGTGTTTGGAAGAGAAGCAGTGCCTTCATTACATTTCAAATGCCTTGGTGATCAGGCATCGGGGATATTTCTAGACTTGTTTTAAATAATAATCCCATCTGCCTGGGTTTGTCTCCCACACCCATTCTGAGAAAGCCTGCTGTAAAAGACACGCGTCTACTCGGAACTCTGATCCACTGCTGTAAAAGACACGCGTCTACTCGGAACTCTGATCCACTGCTGTGAAAGACACGCGTCTACTCCGAACTCTGATCCACTGTTGTAAAAGACACGCGTCTACTCGGAACTCTGATCCACTGCTGCAAAAGACACGCGTCTACTCGGAACTCTGATCCACTGCTGTGAAAGACACGCGTCTACTCCGAACTCTGATCCACTGCTGCAAAAGACACGCGTCTACTCGGAACTCTGATCCACTGAGTTCAGTGGGACTTCACTGGGGGGAATAATGCGCACAGGATTGAAGCATCCCCTTCCCCCAAGTCTTCCTGCTGTGTTTTCTAAGAAAGGTGCGGCCAATTCCTCCCAAAGCCAAATACTCTTAAGGTTCAAGGAAGGACCCTCGTCCCGTGCTCAGCTCAGAGCAAATCCGAGCGCGCTCTTTCTCCTCCGGCGCCGACCCCTCTCTCTCCGCTCTCCCACCTGGAAGAGGCACCTTCGTGGGAAAAACCCGCAACTTCTCCGAAGTTTGCAAGGCGCGCCCCCCCCCACCCCGTGCCCCTTCGCCGGGGTCAGCTTAGATCAGGCTCCGGGGGCCAGCCTCGTGAGAGACCCCCCCCCAAACTCAGGCTCCCCTTGCGCGGCCACCCCCGCCCGGCGGCTTAGAGATCAGGAAACAAAGCAGAAAAAGGAAACGTGGGGCTTTAACCAGGAGCTTCCATCCCGAGAGATGTCTTGGGGGGGTTAGGATCCCTGACCCCCCCGGAAGCGGCTGGGATCGCCCTCCTGCCCCGTCGTTTCCCACCACCCCCCCAAAAAACTTTTGCAAACTTGCCCGAACTTTGGGCGACTCTAAGTGGCCGCCTCCCCCGCCCCGTGCGCCCCCGCCTTGCCGAAGCGCGCCTCACCTCGCTCCTTCCTGGGCTGGTCGGGGGCGAGTTGGGGAGGAGACCCCGAACGGGCCAACGGCGGCAGCGCTGGCCGAACCCGAACTGCCTGCGGAGAAGAAGAAGGCGCCGCCAAAGGCAGCCGGGGAGGGGGAGGGGCCACATCTGTTAACCCTCGCCTGGCCGCGGGCTGGCCAAGCGCGGAGGCTGGCAGGCGAGTGGGGGAGGGGATAGGGGAAAAGGGGGGTAGGAAGATCCTTTGGGAGGGGGAGGCCTTCTTCTTTCACCCCAGATGGGCATGGGTGCGCGGGAGGCCGGCGATCACCTAGTGGGCAGAAAGGACGCTCTTCACGTGCTCAGAAGCACCCTTGAAGGACAACTGTTGTTGTTGTTGTTTAGTCGTGTCCGACTCTTCGTGACCCCCTGGACCAGAGCACGCCATTCACTTCTGTCTTCTGATGACTATGAGGGCCACTCCATTGCTTTTACGGGATTCTTGCCCACTGTAGTAGATATGATGGTCATCCGAACTGAATTCGCCCATTCCAGTCCATTTTAGTTCACTGATGCCCAGGATGTCAATATTTATTCTTGCCATCTCATTTTTGACCACATCCAACTTACCCAGGTTCATGGTTCTTACATTCCAGGTTCCTATGCAATATTTTTCTTTACAGCATTGGACTTTCCTTTCGCTTCCAGGCATATCCACAACAGAGCGACCTTTCGGCTTTGGCCCAGCCGCTTCATCAGCTCTGAATCTACTTGTACTTGTCCTCTGCTCTTCCTCAGTGCATGTTGGACGCCTTCCGACCTGAGGGGCTCATCTTCCAGCGTCATAACATTTATATGCCTGTTGTCTTTGTCCATGGAGTTTTCTTGGCAGGGATACTGGAGTGGCTTGCCGGTTCCTCCTCCAGGTGGATCACATTTGGTCAAAACTCTCCACTATGACCTGTCCATCTTGGGTGGCCCTGCACGGGATTGCTCATAGCTTCTCTGAGTTATTCATGTCCCTTCGCCACGGCAAGGCAGTGATCCATGAAGGGGTGAAGGACAACTAGCCAACTGCAACTAAGGCGCCTCTCCCCCGCCAGGAGGGGGCAGCAGAGGGGCCATTACCTCCACAGGGAATGGGGACCGGGGACGGGACACACACTCCATGCTCAATAATCTGGTTGGAAGGGCGTTAGTGGACATGGTGTCCGCCAGATGTTGATGGACTACAGCTTGTTGCCACCTCTGCATAGTAAACACAACCCAAGGCAGTTCATCCTTTCCAACAGGATGGAAGCACAAAACACATATGGGCAAAAAGGCAGAGGATATACAGTGGTACCTCGGGTTACATACACTTCAGGTTACATACACTTCAGGTTACAGACTCCACTAACCCAGAAATAGTACCTCGGGTTAAGAACTTTGCTTCAGGATGAGAACAGAAATCGTGCAACGGCGGCGGGAAGACCCATTAGCTAAAGCGGTGCTTCAGGTTAAGAACAGTTTCGGGTAAAGAACGGACCTCCGGAATGAATTAAGTACGTAACCAGAGGTACCACTGTACAGTGAAGTAACACACAGTGTTATAACACACACATTTGCCTTTCTCTTTACTGCCCCGTGGGGAAGATTTATTTAAGCCTGGTGTAGAGAATGGTGGAAGTAGGTTGTAAAGTTTCTGCCATTGTTTTTTGTGAGCTTGATGGGTTATCTTTGATTTCCTTGATATTTTTGCTTTTCTTTTTCTTTGCTTCTGGTTTAGTAATGAATGTAAAAGCCAAGTAAAAACACTCTTCCCCAAACCCTTAAACACACACACACACACACACACACACACACACACACAGACACACACACACACACACACACACACACACCGCACCCCCCACTGCCCAACCCTAGCCATTATTTAGCTCACACTGTGCAAAATCCGAGTTCACAGATCAATTCTGAGGACTGATTTAATGTCTGTTTTCAGAGATGCTCCTGCAACAATTGCATTGAGGAATAATTCCTGGAGGGGAAAAAGTTCCTGATTTCATCAGCTTAAACCTCCAAATGAGGTTGTTGTAGCTTTGCCTGGTTTGTAGCTTCCTGCATGCTGTTATGCTACCCATTTGGATTCAAGGAGGAAACTTGGGGAGGTGAGAGCCCTTTAACATATTTTGCAGGATGAACCAACAGGTAGAATTCTGGACTGGACCATTTCAGACCAGAGGGGGGGGGATGCATTGTTCACTGTTCTCCCAGATGAACAAAAAGCTTTAAAGCTGCCAACAAAACAAGGAAACACTGAGGTTTGCTGTAAAGGGGGCACCCCCACACCGCAGTCTGAAGAACTCCGGTCCAGAATTCTACCACTTGGTTCTGGACAATGCGGGCCTGGTCTACTCGTGGGCAAGAACGGAGGTGGCAATGGAATGGGCTGCACCATTCCTGGAGGCCAGAAGGTTGTGTTTGAATGCTGCCCTTGCATTTCTTTAAAATCCTGCAGAAATAATGGCATCAAATAAGGGTAGAGGTTGCAGCCTAGCTTTCTCTCTGTTGTGCTACTTGCTTGCAAGGTAGATTCATTTGTATACCCAGAGAATTATGCTTAAAATGCCGCCCTCAAGGTGATGCAATCCATTATACCTATTTATCAACTTCGCATCCAGCCAAGCAGTTCCTAAATCCTGCCCTCCCCTCCCCCCTCCGGCTTCCTTTTTATCCTCACAACACCCCTGTAAGGTAGGTTCGCCTGCTTGGGACTCTACCACTTCTTTCTGCTGCATGTAGGGACCTGGCCATGTACACAGATTTTAAAATGATACCATAAACGTGGCATCAGCGTATAGCAAAGGAATGTGAGAATCTAAAAGGTAAAGGGGACCCCTAACCATTAGGTCCAGTCGTGGCCGACTCTGGGGTTGCGGCGCTCATCTCGCTTTATTGGCCGAGGGAGCCGGCGTACAGCTTCCGGGTCATGTGGCCAGCATGACTAAGCCGCTTCTGGCGAACCAGAGCAGCGCATGGAAATGCCGTTTACCTTCCCGCCGGAGTGGTACCTATTTATCTACTTGCACTTTGACATGCTTTCAAACTGCTAGGTTGGCAGGAGCTGGAACTGAGCAATGGGAGCTCACCCCGTCTTGGGGATTCGAACCGCCAACCTTCTCATTGGCAAGTCCTAGGCTCTGTGGTTTAACCCACAGCGCCACCTGTGTCAGACCATTGGCAACAGTGCCCCCCCCCCCCGCGATTTCCAAGACAGGGGTCTTTCCCAGCCATATATGGCACCGGTGGGATTTGAACTCGGTGCCTTGAGATAAAAGCCTCCCTTCACCTTAGGCCAAGCACCAATGGACCATAAATCAGTGGGTAACGTAACAATAATTAGTAATAATTTTATTATTTATACCCCGCCCTTCTGGCTGGGTTTCCCCAGCTACTCTGAGCAGCTTCCAGCACCTGTAAAAACATAATAAAACATCAAGCATGTTGACAGGCTTGTGAGATATGCACATAATCTTCACCACCTGGAACACTCTCTTGTGAATCCAGACACCTTTTCATTCCTCAAACTCCTGAGCACCCCCTCCTCTAGCTCAGTCCTGCCTCCCTGCCCCCCCCCCCCCGTCCCAGGGGGTGGTACAGCCCAGCTCTCTACTGCTGCCCTGTGTTTGTCTTAGCCTGGGATGAGATCAGATTCCGCACATTCCTGGCTCCCTGCCCTGCAGGTAGAAGCAGAGAGCGTGAGCCAAAGGGCCCCACAGCGTCCCCAGAGTGACCGCCCTGAGCCTCTCGCTCCATCTAGTGGTTGTCTGACCCCTTTCACAAAGACCTGCCATTTATTTCAAAAGAACTGGTATAACAAGGGCCATATGGTTGCTGTTCCTACCACATTCTTACAACAGCAGATTGTTGCACAGTAAAGTGTGTTGCCGAGAGAGGGAGTTTCGGCTATCACTACATCTCGGTCTAACCAAAACCACAGAGCTGCCGAGAAAAAAGAACCCTTTCTCTGCCCATTTCCATCTTGCCACCTTCCTAGGGAAAAAGCAAGCTTTCAAGCTGACTCAAATTAAGAACACCATGGGCATACAGTTATTTTTTTAATTAAAAAAATATTATCGCTAACCATTTATATAACGCAGCTCAAGGATTTCAAAGAACTTCTTGCGCTCGGTAATTCTTACCAGGGCTGCGATGCAATTTTAAGAAGGCGTATTGATCAGTTAATCAGATAAATTTCAGGGCAAGCCTATCCTTTGGCTCAGCTACCAGATATGGCTGTGAATGCATTAAAGCATGTTATGAATGGTGCTGTTTTTAGCTCAGAAGCAACAGCTTGGGAAAAAGCTGCATCTCCGAGGTAGAACATCTGCCTTGCATGCAGAAATTCCCAAGCTCAGGTGCCAGGTAGGGCTGCATACACCTGCAAGAGAGAAAACACGCCACACTTTTTAAGGCAGTTACCCCGCAGGAGGGAGTTCAATCTATCGTTTAATTTCAATTCAGCATCATGATCCCTTTCTCAGTTCTGATCCACTAGCAGCCTGCGGCTCCCCCCCCCAAAAAAAATGGCCCGCAGGATGCCTTGCCAAACTCCCTGCAATATTTTGCAACACGCTGCTGCTACTGAGCTATCCTACCTTGCAATGTCGACTGAAATGTAGTCCGCAGACCCTTAATTACCTGCCAGCTTCAGTCTGTTGCTCATGGTTCAAAAAATGCATGTCTCCAGTAACTACCTTGATCTCTCCAGGACCAGAAACAAAACCCCTACTTTCCACGGCTGAAGCTCCTGGGATGAGGAGGGGAGAAGAACTGGGAAATGAAAACCTTTGTGTGTGGCTGGGTAACATGCTCAAAGGAAAAAAATGGGGCTGGCAGGTCTGAAAAGCAAACAGAATTGAGCAGAACGTAAGTAGGTAAATTATTTGGGGGTTTTATGAAATCCATTTCTTGGAACATGCATGGATATATAGCTCTTAAGGTAAAGGGACCCCTGACCATTAGGTCCAGTCGTGGCCAACTCTGGGGTTGCGGCACTCATCTCGCTTGACTGGCCGAGGAAGCCGGCGTACAGCTTCCGGGTCATGTGGCCAGCATGACTAAGCTGCTTCTGGCGAACCAGAGCAGCACACGGAAACGCCGTTTACCTTCCCGCTGGAGCGGTACCTGTTTATCTACTTGCACTTTGATGTGCTTTCAAACTGCTAGGTTGGCAGGAGCAGGGACTGAGCAACGGGAGCTCACCCCGTCGCGGGGATTCGAACTGCCGACCTTCTGATTGGCAAGCCCTAGGCTCTGTGGTTTAAGCCACAGCACCACCCATGTCCCTATATAGCTTTAATTTCCTTTCAAAATAATGAATCTTTTGGAGTTGTAAAAATCTAAGACCTTTCTGAAGTATTGAATATTATACAAACAAGTACAGGCTAGGATCTTAAGCAACTTTAACTTGACAAGCAAGCTTGTATAATGATTTTGACTTTTTAAAAATTGTAATAATAGAATATTAATTAATTATTTTTTTAAAAGCATCTTCTGGATATGGGACTCCAGGGAGAAGTTAGATAGAAAACCTCTGTGGTTCCTGCTGCACTGCACATTTCACATGCCAGCACATTGCTATTGTGAAAGAATGCAGGGGAACAGAGAATTAGAAACCATGTACTCCCACAGGTCACTCCCCAATCCCAAAGAACAGAACATTGCTTCCAGTCTGATGCCAATATTTTTACAGCCAAGAACAGCACAGGACAGGCAGGTCTGCTAATGTCTGGTTCTGGAACTCAGATCTTTGATATCCTCTTCTTTAGCACAGGCTGCAAACAACGCCTTTCTTAGGAACAACCAAAGTTTTTGATAGAGCAAGCAAGCTTTTGACTTACACTGAACACTTCTTCAGGCTGGATGCTAAACAGAACATTTGTGTCAGGGGTGAGAAAGAGATATGCCACTGCTTCGCTCTGAAGACATGCGCTCTGGAGGGGAGAGGAAAGTGCGCACAACACGGGAAATCCCAAGACAGGGTAAAGATCGCAGTGTCTCCAGAATCACCGCTGTACCACACTACAGTGGTACCTTGGTTCTCAAACTTAATCCATTCCGGAAGTCCGTTCCAAAACCAAAGCATTCCAAAACCAAGGCGCGCTTTCCCATAGAAAGTAACACAAAATGGATTAATCCGTTCCAGACTTTCAAAAACAGCCCTAAAACAGCCATTTAACATGAATTTTACTATCTAATGAGACCATTGATCCATAAAATGAAAGCAGTAAACAATGTACAGTGGAACCTCAGGTTACAGCAGGGATCTGTTCCGGAGGCCCCGCCGCAACCAGAAAACGACGCAACCCAAAGTGTCGCATCTGTGCACGTGCGCGGTGCGATTTAGCGCTTCTGCACGTGCGCGAATGGTAGTAAACTGTTCCAGTACTTCTGGTTTTGTGCCGGTCGCAAACCGAGGGTGACGTAAGCTGGAGGCAACGTAACCCGAGGCTCCACTGTACTGCAGTCACACAATCAATCAATCAATCAATCAATCAGTAGCTGAACTGGGTTACACACAGTCACAAAAAGAAGAAAAAAGAGCCGCAAAAACAAAAACGCAAAATAAATAGCAAAAACAGACAGACCTCAGTGTGACACTCAAAACGGAAGCATGGCACTCAAAACGGAAGTGTGGCACTCAAAATGGAGCACGTTCAGCTTCCGAAAAAGGTTTGCAAATTGGAACACTTACTGGTTTTCAAATTGGAACACTTTACTGGGTTCCAAGCTGTTTGAGTACCAAGGCGTTTGAGAACCAAAGTACCACTGTAGTCAGGGGTGGTGCTGAAGCTCATATGCCACTGGCACGTGGAAAGACAGAGCAATTGAATTCACAAAGGGGACATGGCCTTAACACACACTGTTCCCAAAACATCACCCGCAGCCTGCAATGAACCCACCACTCAAAGTTCTGCAGGCAAGGGTTCGAATCCTGCTCTGCTCCTGACAGTCACCACTCTGGAGCCCAGCACACGTATGGGAAACAAGGAGAAACCCACGCAACATCCTGCCCACATAACTCCCTGGGCAGGAGGGTTCAAGACCCACTAAGGAAGAAAAAGACTCTATTGACAAGCAGACAGGACATAAAACAAGGACAGACCCACCCCAACAGCTGCCTCCTACTGTGCCTCGTTTATACATAGAGCACAGGGTTGAAGAACAGGAGATAAATAAATAACTAAATTTTTATTTATATCCTGCCCTCCCCAGCCAAGACCAGGCTCAGGGTGATTAACACCGAATATAAATACAGTAAAAATATTAAAAACAAAACAAAACAAAAAACCAAACAGTTGGTTAAAATATAAGTTTGAACACAGTTTAAAATGCAGCTTAAAATGCAGCCTCGTTTTAGTGGTAGCCCATAGATCAAAGCCATAAGGGGAGAAAACATCAAATATTCACCGGGGCCAACTATCCATGCTGGTCCTACATGGGCCAGCAAAAGAGCCGAGGGATAATTTATATACAAAATCCCATATAAGGGGTTCCATTAAAAAAAAAATGAGAGGGGGGTGTTAGACTGAGTCTAGCCTAAAGGACAGGCGCAACAGCTCCGTCTTGCAGGCCCTGCGGAAAGAGGTCAAATCCCACACGGCCCTGATCTCCTGCGGTAAGGCGTTCTACCAGGCCGGGGCCAGAGCTGAAAAGGCCCTGGCCCTGGTTGAGGCTAATCTAACCTCCTGAGAGTCTGAGCCCCATCGAGGAAAGGGAGGAAGCAGACCCACTCGCCGTGGGTGGGTCAATCGTTATGGGGACATAGGAAATGGGTTTCTACTGAGGCTATGTGCACATTCGCGGCAGAAGGGGAATTTTCCTCCTCCCTCCCACATTTAAAGTAGCTTTTTTACGCTGCTGTTCACATCAAAGAGGCGGCGGAGAGGCCTTCGCCCAATGCCCATTGCCTGATGCATTTCCCTGTGCCAAATTCACTGAAGCTGTCCTCTGCGCATGGGCAGTGGCTGCTTGAAATGTGCACCCTCACGGCTAATGCCATGCGCATTTGGCTTCAAATACCAGCGGCGAGAGCGCATGCTGGAGCCAGAGGAAGCGGTAATGTGTGTGCCCAGCCTGAGTCAGGCTGTTGGGTCCATCTAGCTAAGCATTGTCCACACTGACTGGCAGCCGCTCTCCAAGATTTCAGGCAGAGGTTTGGATTTAAGAAGTTCTTGCTGATCGCTTGCGTTGGTGCTGCTCCTTGTGCTAACCCAGATCTATACAGTGGTACCTCGGGTTAAGCACTTAATTCGTTTCGGAGGTCCATTCTTAACCTGAAACTGTTCTTAACCTGAAGCACCACTTTAACTGATGGGGCCTCCAGCTGCTGCCGCGCTGCCGGAGCACGATTTCTGTTCTCATCCTGAAGCAAAGTTCTTAACCCGAGGTACTATTTCTGGGTTAGCGGAGTCTGTAACCTGAAGTGTATGTAACCTGAAGTGTATGTAACCCGAGGTACCACTGTAACTGGGTGAAGCAGAGGTATTTTGAGGCAGAGAACCAAGCGAAGAATCTTGTTTGGAAATACAAAACCAGCAATTATTCACCGGAAGCCTGGGCTGTTTTCCTCTGTACCTGCAGTGCTTTCTCTCACCACCAAAAACAGACCCTCTGCAAGTGAGTGTTGTTTTTGGGGGGGCGGGGGGAGATGTTGAAAGAGGAAACGTCCTTATGACACAGCAATGCCCCCTAGTGATTGTCTTATTTCTTGCAGCAGAAAAGTGCCTATTGATCAGGTCTTTTAGGCCTTGATCTGTAACGTGGCCCACCCTGCTAAACTCTTCCTTGTACTCATCTCCAGCCTATCAGAAATATTCCCAGCAGAAGACAGAACAGCAAGTCCAGCACCTATTAGCTTTCCCACACAGACAAGTCTCTACCGATAACAGAAATAGCCAAGCCTCAATATGCAATACATAATGGTCATTTTGTCGTATTTGTGGCTTGTTATTGCTGACTCTTCTGCCCCCACTTTCGCCCCGTTCACTTCTTTATTTATTTATTTATTTATTTATTTTCCTTATGTCCTGGTTTTCAGGTGTAAAAATGGCTACAAAAGCTCAAAATCACTATTTTGGGGGGTAAAAGGTAAAGGTACCACTGCCCGTACGGGTCAGTCTTGCCAGACTCCAGGGTTGTGCGCTCATCTCACTCTATAGGCCGGGAGCCAGCGCTGTCCGCAGACACTTCCGGGTCACGTGGCCAGCGTGACAAGCTGCATCTGGCGAGCCAGCGCAGCACACGGAACGCCGTTTACCTTCCCGCTGGTAAGCAGTCCCTATTTATCTACTTGCACCTGGGGGTGCTTTCGAACTGCTAGGTTGGCAGGCGCTGGGACCGAATGACGGGAGCGCACCCCGCTGCGGGGATTCGAACCGCCGACCATGCGATCAGCAAGTCCTAGGCGCTGAGGTTTTACCCACAGCGCCACCCGCATCCCATATTTTTGGGGGTGGTTTCCCCCAAAAAGCTCAATAATGTTGGTGGTTTCCTAAAAAAAATGAATTTTACTTTTTGAAATATGCCAACCCTGCCCTGATTGCCTCTTCCGCCGTCAAACTGTAAGGTTTCTGGAACCAGACTTTTTTCGTGTGTATGGAAACTCTGTGAATCACTGTGTACATTGATGGGTCTATATTAAAAGGAGAATCTTAATATTTATAATATACAGCTGCCCACCCTCTCTGCTTCCGACATAACGCTGATTCCTTTGTCCAGAGATAAATAATAAAAAAGGCCACCTTGCCTGTTTTGTATTTTCCTTTTAACATGGAATCACAATGGCTGGGGTCACTCCCACCCTTCTCTTTCTTACTTTGCGTGACGGGTGGAAAAGAAACAAATGAAATCAGTTCAGCTCTGGGGTTATTTAGCTTCTTTTCTTTCTTTCTTTCCCCAAGCCGGAAAAGGAATCATGTGAAATAAACCTTTCCTGGCTAATTCTCTTCCCAGTGCACTTGCAGCTCTTGGGGTTTCCTGCCACAGGAAACTTGCTTTGCTGGCTGCAGGCAAGTGAACAAAGCTCTCCCGGATCCTGCCACGCCGCCCCCCTCCTTTGGTCAATAACGGGAACCGACAGCATCTGCAACCCTTCCCTAACTCTCCAACTCGAGAGGCGCCGCGGCAGGCGGTGAGGGATCGCCGTCATAAATCGCCAGCTTCTACCCTCAGAGGAGGCTGCATCAAGGATAAGCAGATTCCAGAACCCGCCATCTCTCTCCACCTTCTCTGGAAAATGCAGTCTTCTATGTCTGCCGGTGCCATCGTGAATGCAGCCCCCCCCCAGCTGTAGCTGACCCCCAACCCCCACCAGCACGATCAGGGATGATGACAGCCGGAGTCCAGCACCAAGGGGAGGGCCTTCTGGCAGTTCCCTCACTGCAAGAAGCCAAGTTACAGGGAACCAGGCAGAGGGCCTTCTTGGTAGTGGCGCCTTCCCTGTGGAACACCCTCCCACCAGATGTCAAAGAGAAAAACTACCTGACGTTTAGAAAATATCTGAAGGCAGCTCTGCTTAGGGAAGTTTTTAATGACTGATGTTTTAATGTACAGTCATACCTCGGGTTACAGGTTGCGTTTTTTCGGTTTGTGGACCACCGAAACCCAGAAGTACCGGAATGGGTTACTTCCGGGTTTCAGCGGTCGCACATGCACAGAAGTGCTAAACTGTGCATGCGCAGATGCGCCGAATCGCAACCCGAGTGTCTACTGTATTTTTAATCTTTTGTTTGGAAGCTGCCCAGAGTGGCTGGGGAAACCCAGCCAGATGGGCCAGGTATAAATATATTATTATTATTATTATTATTACTACTACTATTACTATTATTATTTTCGATCATTGCTGGGCTACAGTGTTGGGGCTCCTGAGAAGGCCCAGGTTAAAGATTCAAATCAATTCTTCATCTGGGAATCCTTCCAGGATTGTGCTGATTCCATCCCATATTGTTTGTGCTGTGTTTGCAGCACCCAAGCGACCTCTCTGGGGCGCAAGCCTGGGCAGTGTGTATGGAGGTCCTGGAATGCCCAGACAAGACCCTCCTCTTGGCCTCTCTGATGTGGTCCAAAGGAAAGCAGAGCAAGACGTTTGGCACCAGCTTGATTGCCGGAAGGCACCATCCAACCGCCTTAGGGACTCCACTCCTGATTTGTGTAGGCTTTACTGCTTAGCCTTTTTTTCTCCCGAAGATGTCACACAAGGCAGTGGGTACTGACTGTCCCTCGGAGTTTACTCCCAAAGTGTGCTGGGCCCAGGGGTAACCCATGAAACGCGGTCCAGGTCCAGTCCAGAATCTGAAGATTCTGCTAGGAGTCAGTCTGACAGGGCCAAGGTAGGACATAAGGTAGGAAACCAGGCAAGGACAGGTGCAGGATCTAGCTTACAGCAATGTTGCTCCTGCAACCTGGGGCGGGGTCTGACAGCCTTTTATCTCCGGTCCTGATCCCCCGACGACTCACCTCCCTGTCTCGCCCGAAGGCGAGCATTACTCCTGCAAGTACTCAGGTCTCTCCTTCTCTCAGACCTTAGTCTCTGCAGCTTGGGAGACGTCAGTGGGTTACTAGACCCAGGGGCCGCCTCAGTCTCTCTTGACCCAGCCAGTAGTGGAGCAGCTGTAATTGATGGCCCAGCTGAAGGCAACAAGGTAATCCCCGCATCTGGAGCCAGGGCAGGCTCAGGCCCCTGACTCGGCCCAGCTGCTACTTGTTGCAGGGGAACCTGTGCAGACTGGGACTCTTCAGGATCAGGCCCCAGACTTGGTTCAGATGATGCCAGAGGCAAAGGATCCGGTGCAGACTGAGACTCCTCTGGTTCCGAGTCCGAGCCCGAGTCCCAGGCCATCACACAAAGCTTTTCTCACGAATGAGAACAGCTACAAGGCAGTGAAGGCTTTTCTTCTCCTAGATGGGCTAACTTCCCAGGTTGACGAGCCCTATCTGCCCCTCATTTCCCTACAGAGGATTCAGTAACTGCCTTCTTGACTGTTGAACCCGGTCTCGTCCACTCAATCTGCCGCAGCCCGGCCTCCATCACATGCCAGCAAATTCAGGCTCGGCAATTCTCTCCGACTGGAAAGTCTTTCACAATGAACTATCCCCCAAAGATCGGGCTTTTCGCAATAAGGAAAGTAACTGGGGAAAGGCACCGAAAAATGTGCGGCAATACACGCTTTGATGCAGCAGCGTCTAACCTCCCCGCAAACGAATCAGGATGAACGCTCAATAAACAGGCCGCCCAGAAGCAGGCCAGGTAACATCAGAATAGTTACCGTCTCTCAGCCTGACTCGCCTAACAAGGATGTTGTGAAAATAAAATGGAGAGGTGGGTAGTGAGTTTGGGTGGGGGGGGATATAAATCAATATACTTCATCTGTAAGCAGCTGCCTCATTAGGCGAGGAATTACTGTATAAACAATGGCCTCCACCCCAAAAGCAGCTGCCACACACACTCGCTAAATGCATCTTAAAGGCAGGCTTCAAGGCTGCCCATCCACAAACATATTCACTGTAATATTGGGGCAGAGGAAGAAGCAGCAGCTGCCTGCTGGCAGCCACGAGGCTTGGGTACCACCAATGCTCAGCAAAAGGTCCTGATTCAGCAACTACACTTAACAACTGTGATCCAAAATGCTGCCCCAAAAAGGTTAATGGAATTTGCCACCTGGTATGACTCTGAGTGCAAACAGGTAAAGGGACACCTGCAGAGAGCTTACCATAAATATAGGACCTCCAGGTCGCCTCTCTTATTTACTGCATACGTTTCTCTTAGACGGAAGTACAAACAACTAATTAAATGGAAAAGACAGAGAGCTGCAAGAAACGCCTGGTACAGCCTAATAAAGGCCTCGCACAACTGTAATGTTTTATGGTTGTTATGGCCATTGGCTACTGCAAATAAAGTTTTATCTATCTATCCTGATTCAGCAGTTGTGGTAACACAAAGGGCCACAGTGGTTTTAAAGATACAGGGATGCGTGTGGTGCTGTGGGTTAAACCACAGAGCCTAGGACTTGCCGATCAGAAGGTCGGCGGTTCGAATCCCCACGACGGGGTGAGCTCCCGTTGCTCGATCCCTGCTCCTGCCAACCTAGCAGTTCGAAAGCACCTCAAAGTGCAAGTAGATAAATAGGTACTGCTCTGGCAGGAAGGTAAACGGTGTTTCCGTGCGCTGCTCTGGTTCGCCAGAAGCGGCTTAGTCATGCTGGCCACATGACCCAGAAGCTATACACTGGCTCCCTTAGGCCAATAAACCGAGATGAGCGCCGCAACCCCAGAGTCGGCCACGACTGGACCTAATGGTCAGGGGTCCCTTTACCTTTTAAGGGTGGGATGGCTAACCTGTGGTTAACATCTGGAGGTCCACAGTTAACCACCCCTTGTTCCTCAGTGTGGAAAATCTGAGGAAACATGAAACTACAATCGCGTAGCTTGCAACCTGCTCTCCGGTCTGCCTTGGCCTCAGACAGGGACAACCAGATTGCTACCTGCCTGACTCAAATGTGGTTGTGCCTCTGGACTGCCAGGAATCACATCCATCTCTACACATGGTACCACTCAGAGGATTTTTCTCCTGGGAGAAATTCTTCCCAACGGCTGATGGCAAGGATGAAATCTGCTCCCCATTCTGAGCTAATTCCAGTAGCAACCGACCATTGGAAGCTTGGATCCTTCATACATCCCTTTTGCTATTCTAGCCCATGTCAACAAATGTAATCAAGAGGTCTTTTGTCTAAATGCAAATGGACTCTGGGAAAGTGTGTGGATAATTAATTAGAAGGTCTGCAAGGTTATACCTCCTTGCAAGCGGGGAATGTAGGTAATTAAGACTTTGTGTGTCATCCATGGCTAAAGACATGTGTCCACAACAAAACAGGAATTAGCTCCACCGAGACTATGTGCTATGGATGTAGTTAACCCCTCTGAACCAATTGTTGTGTCATTATACTTCATTATACACTTTAAATAAAGTGCTCTGACCATCAGACATTTTGGTCCACCACCAGTAACAGTTACAATCTACGTGCCCACTTATCATTGTTAGTATCACTGTTATTATTAATCACCATGATAAGCTGATTTAATATGCATACACATTATAATTAAGGTGACTTTTCCACGCACACAAAATGACCAGTGTGGTATAGACACATCACTAAATGTATCGTCATCTCCCAGTTAACCAATGTTCATTATCCGGCCTTGTATTTATGGGCCAAAGAGAAGCAAACTGTTCGCTTGCAATATTTTAAAACAACTAGCTGTTCAAAAGGTATTGCTATTCTGAAAGAACAGTAAAAACTGACTTGCCACTTTCCCCAGTATTCTGACCCCAGCAACAACCAGCCCAACACAACTGGATGCTTCTTGTAAGAACATCTTCGTTCTTTGGCTCCAGAATCTGGTACTTTGAACATGAAGACATGTTCTGCTGAAACAAACATTTTGCTGCCTATGCTTTGGATGATTATGCCTGTTTGTTAATAAGAGAAGGCTGGTCTGAGCAACTGTATTTGTAGTGGAATGCAACAGCCATTAGTGAAGGGTCTCCTTTAGGTGCCCCCAGTGCTTTTTTAAAAAAAATGTTTAGGGGTACTCTCATTTTGAGGGACGCGGGTGGCGCTGTGGGTTAAACCACAGAGCCTAGGACTTGCCGATCAGAAGGTTGGCGGTTCGAATCCCCATGACGGGATGAGCTCCCGTTGCTCGGTCCCTGCTCCTGCCCACCTAGCAGTTCAAAAGCACGTCAAAGTGCAAGTAGATAAATAGGTACCTCTCTGGCGGGAAGGTAAACAGCGTTTCCGTGTGCTGCTCTGGTTCGCCAAAGCGGCTTAGTCATGCTGGCCACATGACCTGGAAGCTGTACGCCGGCTCCCTTGGCCAATAAAGCGAGATGTGCACCGCAACCCCAGGGTCGGCCATGACTGGACCTAATGGTCAGGGGTCCCTTTACCTTTACTCTCATTTTGACTCAAGAAAATCACCATTTTATAGTTCAAGTAGGGAAAAAATAAATACTGTAAATGGACAAAACTACAAAGATTCACAAAATGTTTAGGGGTATGCGTACCCCTGCATCCCCCCAGACAAAAAAACACTGGGTGCCTGAGCTGAGCTGAGCTGGGTAGTGACAGGGCTGAGGGCCTTCTCAGAAATGACGCCCCATTTCTATAATTCCCTCCCCAACCAAGATGCCAACCTTCCTATATTTTCAGTGCAAAGCAAATATACTTTTGTTCTCCGAGGCCTTTAAGGTGTGTGTTTTAAACTGTTTCGATCAGCTGCTTTTAATTTCTGGGTCTTGGTGGTGATTATTTGTGTTCAACTTGGTATCGATTTTATTGCTATTTTGTTTTGCTAGAAACTACCCTGGGAACACTTTGCTGAAGGGCAATAAACGTACAAAACAAAGAAACCATAAAGAAAATAACGTCATGGTTATTGGATCCAACCTCCGTGCCACAGAGGGCATATCAGGGAACACTGAAAAATAATACTTGCAGTTCAGTTTTACTAAAATAAAACATACCTGCACATGGATATTGATCCAATAATTGCACTTTAATTGATGACGAAGCGTTTTTGGGTGCCAGCGCAAGGTTCACTGGCTCTCACATTCAGCCAGGAGCAGGCGAAATAACTTCCAAAAGAGTCTAGAGGTCAAGGCTTCATGACAAGAAATGTGTTTTGGGGGCAGGAGGTTGGGGGGAGGACTGTGGAAATGAAACGAGGGTTGCCTAGGGTTGCCAGCAGATCTCCCAAGGCTTAGATCGGCTGCATACGCACCATATACTTCTCCCCTCGAATAATTCTGAGAACTGTAGTTTACGCCTTGAAGTGCTGCAATGCTCAGCACCCATAAACTACAGTTCCCAGTATTCTTTGGGGGAGAAAAATGTGTTTTAAGTGCATGGTGTGTACACAGCCCCTGAGACTCAGTTGTGGCGGCTCATGAGGGTGGGTTTATTTTAATTTTTTAATTTTCTGAAAAATACCACCAGCCTCTCCTTTCTAACTGATCTCCCCTTCGAGAATACATTTTATTATGCCTGTATTGGTATTTGCCTGTTAGTAAGGCCCTCCCACGAAAAGAGAATTGCTGAGCCAGAATGAAGGTGAGAGAGAGAGGATTTCGCTCTAACTTCAGACTTGACGGAAAAGGCTGGCTATGTGGGCCTGGTGGAAAATTAGGCCCCCATCACACCAGACCCTCTGAGTATCCCTATTTCGCAGGGACAGTCCCTGATTTACAGAAGACACCCCGGTTTCTGATTTGATCCCGGAATGTCCCACTTTTCCTTAGGACGTCCCTATTTTCATCAGAGAAACGTTGGAGGGTATGGAGTTATGCAACCCCCGAGCCAAGGAGCTAAGTAACTATACAACCTTTAGAAGACATCTGAAGGAAGTTCTTAAATGTTTAATGTTTTGTCATGTTTTTATATATGCCGGGAGCTGCCCAGAGTGGCTGGGAAAACCCAGGGGTATAATTAATAATAATACTAATAATAATAATAATAAAATAAATTATACCCCGCCCTCCCCAGCCAGGGCCGGGCTCAGGGCGGCTAACATCAAATATGAATTGCAATAAAATGTAATAGAAAAACAACAGCAACAACAAACAGTTAATTAAAATACAGCTTAAAATACAGCCTCATTTTAGTAGTAGCCCATAAATCAAGACCATAAAGGGAGGAAACATCAGATATTCACCTGAGCCAGCTATCCATGCTGGTCCTACATGGGCCAGCAAAAAAGCCAAGGGAAAATTTATATCCCAAATCCCATATAAGGGGTCAGAGTGAGTCTAAGTGATAAAATTTTTATCAGTGGGGTTTTTTTCTGGGATTTCGCATGGGTACACAGCACTGGCACCTTTTTTTTTCTAGAAGCAAAGCACTGGTGATGGACGTCCCTATTTTCATCGGAGAAATGTTGGAGGGTGTGTTACAGCCACCCTCCTATCATAAAGATGAGGCCTCATGGAGCTACCTGTCCTTCCTACCCCAGGAACTGATTTCATCATTTTCCCATCAAGCACTTCCAACAGGAGAGGGAGGAGACCCAGGAGAAGAAAGAATCTGGGCCTCCATAAAGACCTAAGCTGAGAACATCTGGTCCCACATTCTGCTCTCAAAAGATGCCCACAGGCTTTGTCCCTCCTTTAGTGAGTCTAGGTGATTTTGGCCAAGAGGGTGGAAGCCAGGATTTGGGGTCTGTTGGGGTGGGGTGGGGGCGCGGGAATTAGACCACTAAGTACTTTCTCTGGTTCCTACTTATCCGTCTGCCTCCCACTCCTTCCTCTTCCATTGAAGTTGGGATTAGAAAGTTTGCAGGGGAAGAAGCTGTCACCTGACTTTAAATCGGCTTAGAAAAGGGGGAAAAGGGAGAGACCAGGGAAGGACTCCGGATGAATAATTCTCCCTGCTCCTTCCCACTAGTGCCCCTTCCCATCAGGAGACAAGGGCCCCCCTCAAAGCTCCCTGCCATGCATTTGGAGGGCTTAACTCTCTAAATCCTTTCACGCACGGTCCTCACACAACACAGCAGAAGTCTAGGGCACTCTCTTCTTCCTGTTCTAATCCTCTACAACAGGTCTCCTTTCCCTTCCCAGAGCCCAGATTCCTTTCTCTTGGACCCGCCCTGAGGAGGGGAATGAAGGAATGTGGATCGTGAACATAAAAAGTCCAGCTTAAAAGGAAAGCACTCAGGGCATGGAATGCACCACACACAGCGGAGACCTGGACTGCACCTTTCATCAGGACTTGTGAAAACTATTAGCCTCTGAGCTTCAAACACACACACACACACACACACACATACGGTTTTTACCCTGCACTCCAGCCAAAAAGGCTCCCACGGGTGCGTGCGTACAGTCAACTAAAACAAAACCATTGTTTCCTTCTCAGTCTTGGCTGCATACACACCACACATTAAAGACACATAACTTCTCCCCAACAATACTGTGAACTGTAGTTTGGAAATTGTAGCTGGGGGGGGGGGATAAACTCCTCTGAAATATGATCTCCTCTCTTCTCTCATTACCCCCGCCAAAGCTTTCTTCACTGTATAATCTGTTTTTCCTGTTCCTGCATTTCATGTTCCAGTAGGTTTTAGATGCTGCAGGCCAGTCTCTCTACAATTTCCACCAAGTGGACCCCGCTCACAAACTTGCAACCCTTCCCTCCCAATGGTAGCAACATCAGATAAAGGTAAAGGTACCCCTGACCGTTAGGTCCAGTCACGGACGACTCTGAGGTTGTGCGCTCATCTCGCTCTATAGGCCGAGGGAGCCAGCGTTTGTCCACAGACAGCTTCCAGGTCATGTGGCCAGCATGACTAAGCCGCTTCTGGCGAAACCAGAGCAGCACACGGAAACGCTGTTTACCTTCCCGCTGGAGCGGTACCTATTTATCTACTTGCACTTTGACGTGCTTTCAAACTGCTAGGTTGGCAGGAGCTGGGACTGAGCAACGGGAGCTCACCCCATTGCGGGGATTCGAACCGCCTACTTTCTGATAAGCAAGCCCTAGGCTCAGTGGTTTAGACCACAGCGCCACCCACATCCCTGCAACCCTTCCCTCCCAATGGTAACAACATCAGATAGTTTCTAGGCAATTCACCAAGTGCTTCCTTCCTCCCTGGCTTCCCTGGAGGAATGGAACAGCCCAGGAAGCGACACAGAAGCAGCTGATCTGCCTTGGACCAAATCTGTGTTCTCCTCGCCCCACGCTGGCACATGCTGAAGTCCTTACTAATAACCCTTGGAGGTGAAAATCTTGGACTGGCTTGTGGGTCCTGATCCAAATTTGATCCAGGGTGCACACCTGGCGCACACATTCAAATCCAGGAGTTCTAGCTTGCTTCTCCTTTGATCCAGCCCTCTCTCAAGTTCCCAGGCCTGGCCCCCAGCCGCTGGTTAAGTTATTAGATGATGTCTGCACCTGACAAAGTGGGCTCAAGTGATGCCACAATAAATTTGTACCACTTTGAGCTTCATGCGTCCTTGTTATCTTTGATGGAGTAGATTAGCACGTCTACCCCTCTGGTGTCTGCTTTCTAGTTACAGAAAAATCCCATTGATTCTTCCACCGGTTTTAGGGGGGGTGGGGGAGAGGAGTGGATGGGATTCACCACCAGCCCGGTAAATTAAACTAGGTCAGCCTGCCGCAGAGCTGCTCCCAGTCTCCCTGCACTAGGCCAGCAATTGCTTTGCAGTTGGGAACAGGACCCAGAAGTTCCAGCTTCCACCATGTACAGCCTTGGTCTTCCTAGACTTCATTTACTCCTGCTGTTTGGGTCGCTTCCAAACACAGGGGTCCCAATTCTCAGGCACCCCTCCACACACTGCTGAGCTGTTGACCCGCTGTCTCCCGCAGGCTTTGCCCCCGATCAGGCTGGGTCTCCTTTCATTCCGCTTTCTGCCCTGTTTCACTCATTCAATATTTAACCGGTCCCTGTGGCTAATTCGCAGCGTGATATGAGATGGGTGGGTGTGTTCCTGCCGCGATCGGTGTCAGCCCTGGTTACTACAGAGGGTGGTTTTGGTCTCAGCGTCAGGTTAATTCACAAGGGGATTGTATCTTCCCAAAAAGCACCAAAGACCCAAACAAATGGGAAGTGCAAGTTTGTCTTGCTAGAGTGATGCAGCCGCCTCTCTGGCTAGGGCTGAGCAACTGTGTATTCAAGAGGTTTATTTCTACAAGACGGAAAGGCTTCTATTTCTGGGGTGGCTGCGGAGAGGAGCTGTTTATGCAGCGATCCTTCACCCAAACACTCAAGGTTCAGACACTTCTCCTGCACAGGGAGGGGTTATTATGCCAGGAATGCACTAAACCACACCAAATCACAGCCGTTTCCTGACTAGAGGAGGGGAAAAGGTCACAGTGTCCACATCCAGGTATCACTCAAATGTCATTTGTCCATCTAATGAGGTTTCTGCCCTCTGTTGACTCTCCAGAGGTGGGGAGAAAGGCTCGCTTCCGCTGCATGCCCCCTACCAACATTACCATATATAGCAGCTGATACTTAATCATACCCACCAACTCACACAGATTCTCCTGCAGAGGAGTGGGACGTGGTCTAGACAGGCCTGCCAGGGTGTCCTATAATGAGAGATTGGGGGTTTTGCTCTGCCACAACTCTGGGGGTCTTGCTTAAAGGCAAAGCAATGTGCTCTACCAAATCTTATATCTGCTGTCCTAACCCATCCTCACAGTTCCTACACCCAGGGCTGCATTAGAGCCGTTGAACAGAGCCGTGGCCACGGATCCCAGCCCTGCCACAGATCTTGGTACTGGTGCTGGGCAAGCCCCTGTCTCTCCTTGCTAATTTACGATCTGTAAAATGGGAGCAATGCTAGCAATTACACCGCCTTGCAGGATAGCCGAGAGAAACATGCATGCGGTTATCTGCCTCGAAACATAGGAAAGGGGCGGACTTTAAATCTAAATAAAGATGTGATTTCCGATCCCTTGTCCCCCGACGCCCCTACGGAACATGCACAACACACAAAACCCTTGGATCAGAGCTAAGGAATTCCTATGGAGCACAAAGTCTCCCCGTCCCAATTCTGCCCCTTTGTGTTGTTTTCATCTCCTCCTCCTCTTCCCAGCCCCAACACACTGGTGGAGGGTTGGCCCACCGCCAAGGCTGTTTCCCCCTCCCCACAATATTCCCCCTCCTACCCTGAAATAGATGGGTGAGCGGTTTTGCCACCCACCCCTGTAAACTTTTAAGGTGGGTGGATAGGGAACTACAATAGAGACTCCAGATATATATATATATATATATTCACATACACACACACACACATATATATGAGAGGCCCCCTCCTCAATTACCCATCTCCCTGAATGCTTACCATTTCCTACCCGACAATGTGGATTCCCTCTTGATCCGGGTTGGGCTTTTCCTTTTAGCCGTGTAAACAAGCCAGGTGTGTGTATGTGTGGCCGGGGTCTTCACTCCCAGCGCCGACCCCATCTCCAGCCGGCGGAGCCAGCTTTCTTCCGCCCCATCGACAAGGGGGTCTCGGGGAATCTCCGTCCAGGGGGGAGTCACCCTTCCCGGGGTTCCGAGCAGGAGGGCGAGATGGGGCGGGGGGGGGAGGCGGAGACGCCGCGGGCGGGAATGCGGGGGGGGGAGGTGGTCTTATTGTTTGTTTACCTCCTCGCGTCCGGCCCCTGGCGGGTCATCCTTCTTTCCCGGTGGCGCGTGCGCGCGTCTCCCACTTTCACACAAACACAGACACGCAGAGGCCGGCTGTCGTGCAGGATGGCTGTTGGCTGCACACCCCGACGGATGGGGTGTGTGTGTGTGTGTGTGTGTGTGTGTGTGTATGTGTCGGGGGGTGTGTGTGTGCATGTGAGCGCGTGTGCGCGCCTTATTCGCCTGCTGTCTGCTTTAACCCTTCGGGCGCTGGAGACACAGATCTGAACATCCCTGCTGCGTGTATATGTGTGTGTGAGGGGGCGGGGGTCTCTCCTCCTCGGAAGCCCCTCCACGCCCTTTTAATCCTGGAAGACCCTGATGTTTATAATCTCAGGTGTGTGTTTGGGGGGCTGAGAGAGAGAAGACGTAGGTTGCGATTGCCAGGTGAGGAGGGGAAAGAAAGGGGTCTCTGCGTATGCATATGTTTTGACTTCGCTGGCCACTGGCATTTAAAACAAAGGACAAGATCCAGCCGATATCAAGTACTCCTTCATCCCGATCCTACACAATTTTTTTTACCTGCAAGTAAATCGTTGATTTACTGATTGTTCCGTAGATCTGGGAGACCACCCGCTTTCCAAACCTCTCTCCGTGGATTGATGTCACTCAATCTCGCCTTTCTCCATCCGAAAAATGGGAATGGAATAAGAAGCTATACTAAACAGTGTGGTTCAACTTGAGCCCCAGAAACTGCTTTGAATACTGGACGGGGGAGAGAAGAGGTTAAAATGACAATAGTGCATCTGAACACGTGCAGAATGCTTAGGGATCTGCTGATAAATCGGGGCTTCTGAATCGAGAGTTGTTTGCTTGCTGGCGGGCTTGAAGAAGCTCCTCTTTTTAAAATGAAATGAAATGAAATTAAGCCACCACTGTTTGTTGTGAGAATGAAAGTGACTTTGCACTTTCAATGTGATAATGAGGAACAGTCAGGCAAGAGTGAATGACAAAGACACATTTGCACACAACACAAAGATTAAGTCAAATATACAGCTGCACGACTGTGACAAATGAGAACTACTGGCTTCTTGGTACAATTATGCACACACTATGGAAATGAATTTTGGCCTGGTTCACATACATGCAGGCTCATCACTCGATGTACGAAATTCAAAAACTATCTGCATGTGTGAATGGTCCGTCACAAATATAACACCGGAGACAGTTTCATGTTATCTCACTACACATGCAAAGTGTTAGTTACCGGTATGTCAGTTCATGCATTCAGTTGCCAGTCACCAAAGTCTGATTCCCACATGTGTGTGTGTGCTCCTCACTAGATCTACTTTAATGCTGTAGAAAGCAGGCCTGTCCTGACTCCACAGAACTGTATGTGAAGCGCCCGAAATACACAGTATGTCTAGGCATACTGCTCAGAAGTGCTTTTTAGTTTACTGAAATTAGTTTGGGTATGAGACTGATGCTAAAGTAGTAGAATGACAGGTACTATAGGTTCAAATGAGAAAGATGCAGGTGTGGCTTCTACCTGACCCACCAAATGCTCGCTCTGCACCATAATAAAGGCAGAATGGAGCTCAATGTGGGAAGAATAAGGCAGGGAAGGGTGCAAGGGCATGACTGACAGCTGGAACATGATGCGCAGCGGGCATGGCAGACCTGAAGAGGTGTGGCAGGCCCTCTAGAAAGCCTGGGAGGCAGGATTAGGCCTGGGCACCAAATGTTCCACCCTGCTACTATAGAAACCGAGAGGAATGGGTAGATAATAGGAAGACAGAAGGATAACTGACAGGTGGAATCCATAGTTGCAAAATAGAAGCAGAGAAGAGAGTAATGAAGAGAGTGTATACATATACTATATGTATATCCTTAAGTGGATATGATCTCATTTTATTTTCACAGCAGCCTTGTAAGGTAGACTTTGGGCTACCATGCGTAGGCAAACTAAGGCCCAGGGGCTGGATTTGGCCCAATCGCCTTTTAAATCCAGCCCGTGGTTTGTCCAGGAATCAGCGTGTTTTTACATGAGTAGAATGTGTCCTTTTATTTAAAATGCATCTCTGGGTTATTTGTGGGGCATAGGAATTCGTTCATTATTTTTTCCTTCAAAATATAGTCTGGCCCTGCACAAGGTCTGAGGGACAGTGGACCGGCCCCCTGCTGAAAAAGTTTGTCGACCCCTGCTATACCTTTAAAGCACATTATTTTTCCTCAAAGAATTCTGGGAGTTGTAGTTTGTTAGGGGGTGCTGGGAATTGTAACTCCGTGAGGGGTAAACTGCTGGGTTGGGTGGGGTAGGGAATACAGTGTGTTCGGATCCTTGCCTAGCCCAAGATTAATTTTACATCGGGGATTCGAAGCCTGGTCTGTTCTTTGCACCACCCTGCATGCAGAAACGTAGGCATGCAGGACTGGAGAACAGTGCAGGCAGCGAGAGAGAGGAGGGAAGCACCGAGAGAGTGTGTTAATCCCTGCAAAGCCTGGCATTGAGCAGCCAGCAGTTCGCACAGCTTTGTATACCAGGCATATGCGCGCCCCAAACAGACACAGTCTGTTCCTCGCCATCTCCGTCAGTTCCCGGGAAGACAGCGCTCCTCTGCTGGAGGGAGGAAAGAGAGCTTTGCAGACCCAGCCCAGGAGTCCTGGAATGACACCGGCGGCTGCTGGGGATGGGGGTGTTAGCAATGCAGGAATGGGTACCATTGGCCCATCCGCGAGCATTGCCAAGGGGTCCCCGCGCAGTGCTGCTCGCTCCATCAGCTGAGCTGCAACAGAGGCCCGGGCAGCTGCTAATCGCCCCATCATTTCCTCGCCTGCATCTTAGGTGGGCTGGAGAGAGCCGGAATCCGGCAGCTTGGAAACCGCAGGTCGTGGCGACAGCGCCCCCTTCTGACTCTGCCTGCAGCCGCAGGCGCGTTCCCTGCGCCCACTTTCAGCGGGGAAAAAATGCTTTTGATGAAATTTGACTGATGAAATTTAGAGGCAACCAGCCGCAGAGCTTGCCTTGGGGTGGGGATCGCGGTCATTGGGAGGGTGGGAAAATATTTTGCTATTTTTTTTATTGTGTTGCCTTTACTTTTAAAAAGTTATTTTTTCTTCAGTATCTTACTCTTGTTGGCAGTCTTGAGCAGCTATAGAGAAAAAATAGGGATGGTGGCATATGAAGGGTTAAATAAATCAAATAAATAAACTAGAAAGAGGCTGGATGTGAACCTCAATGGTCTTGATTTTGATGTTCACCCCATATATGCCTGTGACATTTATTCAAGCAGCACTTTTTAAATATTAAAAGTGATCCGTTTGTATTCCTCTCGCAAAAGGCCGCTAGTCCTATGAGCCTGTCACATTAAAAGAGATGATAGTGGAAAGAAGTGAAGGGGGATCTTGTGGCACGACAAAGACCCACAAATTTGTTATGGCATAAACGTTTTTGAACCATTGCCTGCTTTTTCAGCTGTAAGGCTTCAGCATTAACCTTAATGCAATGTTAGATAGTTCAGTGCTATTATCATACCCATACTGCAGATGAGGGAGACTAAGGTTGAAGGAGAATGCAGTATTGCCCACAGATTAATTTTAGACTCTGGGCAATAGTCATACGGAAATCCTCTCTTTAGATAGTAATGTGCATTTGCTTCAACATATGGCAAGCCATTTGGGAGCCTTCCTGCTCATGGGGTTGTGTTTTGTTTTTTTACCAGCTGTGCAAATTCGCCACCAGATACCCCACACTAAAAGAAAAAGCCTAATAAACACAAAGCATGCTTTGTTCCTTGTGTGCACTGTGCATCACTGGCAGTTTCTCCAAAGGAGCCCGTGGCTCTTATGTACCATACAGTGACAATTCATTTGTGCATCTGCCTCAGCTCATTAACAGGCACAAAGAGACAGAACTTTTCTTAAAGCTCAGATTCATGATTTTGTGGGACACAGATCACAGAATTGTAACTTTTGCCCAACATGGGGCTCAAACCCACAACCCTTAGATTAAGAGTCTCATGCTCTCCCATCTGAGCTACCCAGGAGTGTCACATAGCTCAGACATCCTAGCGCTTTCATTATATTTACAAGGGTGCAAGGAAGCATTACCTGCCTTGAGATGAAGGTGCAGAAGAGGAGGTTCCAGCCCAAAAGAAGGTGTTTTAAATTGCTTTGGGCGGTTTCAGTTTTCAGCACATTCTATCCTTTTGTAATTTGTGTACGTGCTGTTCCTGACATACTGCTTAATAAAGACATATGCCTAATGTGTCTGATTGCCGTTCCTTTTTGAAAAAATTGTGCATTATCAGCTTTCCAACAACACTACTTCCTGCTCCCACTTTGCAGCTTCCCTTAAGCCATCAAGTGAGTTCGTGGTAGAGAGAGATGAGATCTGAACCAGGGATTCTCTGCTTCACATACAGTGATACCTCGGGTTAAGAACTTAATTCGTTCTGGAGGTCCGTTCTTAACTTGAAACTGTTCTTAACCTGAGGTACCACTTTAGCTAATGGGGCCTCCTGCTGCCGCTGCGCCGCCAGAGCGCAATTTCTGTTCTCATCCTGAAGCAAAGTTCTTAACCTGAAGCACTATTTCTGGGTTAGCAGAGTCTGCAACCTGAAGCGTATGTAACCTGAAGCATATGTAACCTGAGGTACCACTGTACTTGTAACTGCTGTTCTCCCACCTCTCGATAATACTTCTACAGCCTACAGGACTGACAGGAATCTTTCACATAAAAAGGTAAAGGTAAAGGACCCCTGACAGTTAAGTCCAGTTGCAAACAACTCTGGGGTTGCGGCGTTTATCTCGCTTTACTGGCCGAGGGAGCCGGCGTTTGTCCGCAGACAGTTTTTCCGGGTCATGTGACCAGCACAACTAAGCCGCTTCTGGCGAAACCAGAGCAGCACACAGAAACGTCGTTTACCTTCCCGCCGGAGTGGTACCTATTTATCTACTTGCACTTTGACGTGCTTTTGAACTGCTAGGTTGGCAGGAGCAGGGACCGAGCAACGGGAGCTCACCCCGTAGCGGGGATTCAAACCACCAACCTTCTGACTGGCAAGCCCTAGGCTCTGTTGTTTAGACCACAGCGTACAGCGACATTAAAAAGAAAGAAAAGCACCCCCAGACTCCAGTTCTGAAGTGGTACACCCCACTAGGGCACCTCAGGATCCAGCCCTTTATTCTATTGCAGGTGTAGGCAATGCTTATGAGTGTGCGCGCTAGTCTAGCACTGGTTTGCCAGTTCTTTTGCAAATGCAATTCGAGGTGCTCACATTAGTGCTTAAAGCCCTACAGCAGAGCTTTCCAAACTTTCCTTGCTGGTGACACATTTGTAGACATGCATCATTTCACGACACAATACAGTGGTACCTCGGGTTACACACGCTTCAGGTTACATATGCTTCAGGTTACAGACTCTGCTAACCCAGAAATAGTACCTTGGGTTAAGTACTTTGCTTCAGGATGAGAATAGAAATCGTGCTTTGGCGGCACGTCAGCAGCAGCAGGCCCCATTAGCTAAAGTGGTGCTTCAGGTTAAGAACAGTTTCAGGTTAAGAACGGACCTCCGGAACGAATTAAGTTCTTAACCCGAGGTACCACTGTAATTCAGTTTTACTAGCAAACCGGAGGTTAAACTAAGCCCTTTCCATTCCCCTTCCCCGTCAATACTCTTTATTGGTTTCATTCGATATTACATCTATTCCATTCATCATCAAAAATATCATAGAGTACAAAAAAGAAAAAATCATGATCAAGGTGTCTCCCCTGCCAGGTAAGTAAGGGAATGTGTATTAAAGGTATAAATATGGATGATTGTCAGAGACGCTGAAGGAAGTCCAAAACAGTCATAATTTGTTGTATTCGGGATAATATGTATAATTGGATGAAAACTAATAAAACTAATAAAATTTATTATAGAAAAAAAAAGAAAAAATCATGAAAAAACACCCAAAATTAATAAAAAAAGTCAATACCTCCATAACTTTCAATCGTAAATAAATAATATTCAACTTTTCCAGTGTGACTTCCATCTGCCTCACTGCGGGTCCTTTCTTCCTTTTTTAACTGCGTCCTTTTTCACCTTATCAATTATCAGCATTATATACACTATATTATCCATCGGTCATGCAATTTGTGAAAATTAATCAAAGCACACTAAAGATTTTATTTGGGAGCAATGTTTTTTTAAGTACCCTCCATAGCATCCCCACTCTTTTATAAAATTTTTGGCTTGTTTGATTCCTGATTATTTCTGTCATTTTTGCAAGTTCCAGATATTCAGAAAGTTTTATCTGCCATTCTTCTCTCGTTGGAATTTTCTCTCCCTTCCAATTCTTAGCAATCAACATTCTCACTGCTGTTGTTGCGTATAGGAATCCCCTTCTTTTATCACTTGGGATATCTGTTGTCAAAATGCCTAGAAGAAAGGCTTCCGGGTTTTGGGGGGCAAATGTTTGTTTAAACTTTTTTTTAAATTCCTCATAAATTAATGTATTACAGTATTTTAATATATTTTTTTGGAAGCCGCCCAGAGTGGCTGGGGAAGCCCAGCCAGATGGGCGCGGTATAAATAATAAATAATAATAATTATTATTATTTTCATTTTATTTTTGTACACCCCCACCACCAACCCCTTTCCAACCCTGGGAGCGTTCGCACAACACACCTACAGACTCCAGCCGACACACTAACGTGTCGTGACACACAGTTTGGAGAGCTCTGCCCTACAACAACTTAGACCCCAAATATCCAAAGGAATGTCTCCATCCCTACTGACCAAGCTTCTTGTGTGCAAGATCTTGGTAGGTGAGACTCCCTTGAGGTCAGGTGAAGCCTTCTTCCCCATCTTCCCTGGCAGGGAAGGGGCAGCATTTGGTGGTTCGCCTCAGTTGCCCAAATGTCTCGGACCAGCCCTGCTGCCACCCTCAGAACTGCGGCCGGCGGTGGCTCAGGAAAGGACTTCCTTTGCGGCAGCCACTGAACTATGGGCTCTCTCCCTGCCAAGGTCCATCTAACATAGTGAAGGCATAGTTCCACTTGGAGTGGATTTACATGTTTTTACAATTGCAACCATTTTACCTGCTTTTATAATTCTATATTGTACTGTTGTAAACTGCCCTGCCCAGAGACCATATGGCAGGCGTGTCCAAAGTCCATTTTGGGGGCCTAATCCAGTTTAATCCAGCCCCTGTGGCAGTTTGTTTTCTGGGGTAAAATCCTAAAAAAACCTCAACAACTTCTTTTTTTAAAAAAATCACTTTTATTGATTTTCCAATAAAAAACATCCAATTAATATATCCAATCATAATATTTTATTATTTCAATTGAAGTATTAAAACTTCAACAACTTCAATCCTAAAAAAAGAAAAAGGTCAACAATTTTGGTTGGCCCTTTTGTCGGCCCCCACGGCCCTTCACTACATCAAATCTGGCCCTCTTTGAAAAATGTTTGGACACCACTGCCATATGGTGAAAGGCTGCTAAGAAATCTTACGAGGGAAAAGAAGTAAGTCTATAATATGCCCCACAATTCCTGATGGTAGAAAATGTGACATCCAGTAGCTCATGGTGATATGCCTAAAAGTGATAAAACAATCATTTAGTGCAATCATACTGGTGGAATTATAAGATGGTAGTAAGGTTATGCCTGAATCCATTATGTTCCATGTTCCATGTCTCTGATATACAAGAATATGAGTAGGCACGGCTGACGAAGCCTGGTTGGGCGAAACAAGGAATTATCCTGGAATCCTTGCCTTATTTTCTGCATGTGCCATTCTTCCAGGTTCTTCGTCTGAAACCTGCATACAAGGAACGCTAGAATTCTTGAAAACATCTTCACGTGGAACACCACAAGACTGATATTAGAATTCCACACCATGGATATTGCTAATATAAGAACTGTGAATAGATTGTATTTCTTGATCAATCTGCTGGACTTTAATTTATCATAATATGTTTTGTTTATATGATAAGTTGGTCTATAGAACCATATATCTTGATATGATATGTTGAATCATATTTGAATTTTTTTTTTATAGAGTTACATACAGCCTGTTACGTTTGTGTTGTTGGTAGTTAAGGTACTAGCAACTTGTTTGGAAATCAGGAGGTGGGAAGGAATTGGGTATGATTCACCACTAAACTCACATGTGATTATTGTGGGAAATGCCAATTAACGTGTCTTGGACTGCAGTATAAGGAAGATTTGGAAGATAACGACAACAAATAATATCTATTTTGCTGGTATTTATGAGATTCTGTAGATTCTTTCCTTATATGTATGTCACCTTTATATTGTCTGCTGGCAAGGGGACAAGACAGAAGAGAATGTGAGACTGCAACTATTACCTGTGGTAATGAAACCCATTGATTTCTAGAATCATAGATTCTTAACAGTTGGAAGGGAGCCAAAGGTCATCTAGTCCAACCCGCTGCAATGCGGGAATCGATGGCTCGATTCTCTGATCGCAATATTGTCATATTTGTCGGTATAACAAATCTCTTCAATAATTTATGTGCTCTTGTGAAGGAATGAATAAAATATGATAACCGTGGGTAACGACAGAAATTTAGCAAATTCAAACAAGCAAGGCTGGAACAGGGTCTTAGCTGATAGCCGAATTAATACAGGATGGGAAGAGTATTGCAAGTTCCTTTGGGAGAGCACCAGATCAGATCCGGACCCTGGAATCTATTTACCTCGATGCTGCTCTCACAGATCCCAGCTACTGGTTGCCTTAGGGAGACCTAACCTTCCCCCCCAGTGGGCAACATCATGCAGCTGGCCCATCCGTCTAAAAATGTGAGGTTCAAGGGCGCAAGTTGACAAGCCGGACTCGGACCTGCAATCTCAGTCATCATTCTGCACATGCTCAGAGGCACGCTTGCTAGCGATCCCAGCTGAGCGCCGACCAATTTTAAGACCCCGTCGCTTCGCCTCGGCGAAGTGATCGCCTCCGATCCCAGCTCCACCCGGGGGAGGATCCCAGTCTGATGTCATTTCCCGTGGAGATCTCCCCCCGCTTGCTCCCTCTCCAGCCGGAAAATGAAGCAACACTCGGGCTGGATGTTTTTCTCCCGCGCTGGGAGGAGACGGGTCTCTTGAACCCGCCACCCACCCGCAGCTCTTTGGCCCGAATCGCTTCTGCGCCATTCTCCCCAACTTGGATCCGGAGCGCCTCTCCCCGCATTAGCCGCCGGGAGCCCCAGATTATCTACCGGGGGGGGCTCCAGTCGGGGGGGGCGGGGGAATGATGTCCCATGACACGAGCGAGAGGCCCCCCAACCCGGAGCCGCCCCCCGCCACGGTCTACGTCCTCGTGGAAGACCCGCGATCCACGGACGCGCTCCAGCTGCTCAGGTGAGAAGGCGCCCCCCCCCGGGCGCGCTTAGGATCGGGATGAGGATCGGGCGGGGCATCTTCGGCAGCGCCCCTGGGGAGTCCGAATCGCCTCCCGGATCACTTATCCGTGCAACGGCACTCGTGAATCCCCGTGCAAGAAAGGCCGGCTGCGTTTCCCGCTAGGCTAGCGTTCCAAGGCGCGCGGACGGGACGACTCGTGGGGAGAGGCCCGACGCGTGTTCGCTGTCGCGGTCCAGTTGGCCCCCGACGTGTGAATGGAGCGGCGTGAAAAAAAGAGAACTCTGCTCTTGTGCACAGGGTCAGAAGTGACTCCTGGAGCACTGGCGTTATTGGGAATCGGGGTCTGTGATTTTTTTCTTCTCTCTCTCTCCCCCCACTATAGAAGAGGAAGTGTTGTTTATTGGTTAGGGCTTTTGTAAGTGTCTTGGAGGCAGTGTTAGAAACTGAGATATGAAAGCTAGGAGCTAAATGGCACGTTAAACTTTCTAGGTTGTGGGCGCAACAACATACTGTCTAGGTGCACTTTTTTAAAACGAGTATACCAAGCTGAAAATGAATAAACTGCAGCTAAAATATTATGTTCATTTTTCATATGGTCTAGTCATTCCCTTGCCCCCCCCATATATTCTTAAGAGGGTCTCTTCTCCAGTCTTCAGAGAGTAGCTGGAAGTGGGGAGGCAGAAAAAGGTACAGTAGTACCTCGGGTTACAGACGCTTCAGGTTAGAGACTTTGCTAACCCAGAAATAGTACCTCGGGTTAAGAACTTTGCTTCAGGATGAGAACAGAAATTGTGTTCTGGCGGTGCGGCAGCAGCTGGAGGCCCCATTAGCTAAAGTGGTGCTTCAGGTTAAGAACAGTTTCAGGTTAAGTAAGGACCTCCGGAACAAATTAAGTACTTAACCCAAGGTACCTCTGTACTCCTTTCCTTCCCCTCTGCAGTTTTAATCTGAAATCTTAGGCGCAGTACTGCGCCCAGAGCTTAAAAACTCCTCGCACTAATGAAATTCCCTGTCGCAAAATGCGCCTAGAAAAATGGGAGTTTCGAACCCTGCTTGGAGGCCTATATGCAGTCGATAATACTTTCTTGTTTTCAGTTTAAGACACTTTAGCTGTAGACCTGCTGGGTTTAGGAACGGTGCTACCCTTATTTTATTTCCCTCCTTGCGGTGCACGGCATGTAAAACTGCTTTTCATCCGAATGTGGGCTCACCTGGGTTAAGCACAGAGAGCTGGTTCTAATGTCAGAAGCCGGGGCCTTAGGAAGAAGAGTGGAAAGGAGGTGTCTCTGAGCATGTGCCAAAAGCATGTCTCTTACCACCTCTCACCCAGCTGAGACTGGACTTCCATGACCTAGGGTTAACTATATAACCCCAATTAAAGTGAAAGCAGAAGACCTAGACCAAACCCCTTAAGCGAATAGGAATTCCCCTGCAAAATCCAGGCCTGTCGGGTTTGGAACAGGGACACAAAAGCTCTGTGTCCTGCCGGCTCCTGGTGTTTTCCCAGCCCGTGGTTTGAATTTGCAGAAAACCACAAAATTATCTGTGTGTTCATGGTGTGTTTCTGGGGGGTGGGAGGAGAGAGAAGTAGCTCAGTCAGTGACTCATTTTCCTCCTGTTTTGCTGACAGCAGTGCCTCTCTGGGTGCAGTTAGCTCCCAATTCTTCCCTTTTCTGCAAAAACTTTCTGCTGATCTCAACTTTTACCTGCGAACCGATCAGTGCCAGCCTTGGGCTCTCTTGTTGACTGTCGTTCAAATTCCCATTTCTGCTCCGTTCTCCCTGCCCCCAACCCCCAGGCCACCTGCCTCAGACTCAAGAGCTGGACTTTTGCTGAGATGTGCACTCTTGGCTCACTGGGCTTTGGAAAAACAACAAATGTAGATGATGGACCTTTGAGACGCAAGTCTGAAAATGATGTGGGGAACGGGATAGTGGTCTCTGTTGATCAGGGCAGGGATGGGGAACCTGTGGTCCTCAAGAACATAAGAATGCCAAAGCCCTGCTGGATCAGGCGAAGCTCCAATCTAGGCCAGCAGCACTTACAATGCCCAGCCTGGGGAAGAAGCTCAGAAACAGGATTTGAGTGCAACTGCATTTTCCCTCCCTCCCGTAGAGCTAGAATCATAGCTGTCAACTTTTCCTTTTTTTGCGGGAAATCCCCTTATTCCAGCTCCGTTTCCCGCTGCTTCCCGCTGCTATCCCAGATTGTTAGATATCCCATAGACTGTCCCCGGGACAGGTGAGGCTGCTTATTTTTGAGGCTGCTGGTCCCTTATTTTCAAATATGAAAGTTGACAGCTATGGCTAGAATATAGCCATCAGGGTTAAAAGACACTTGTATTGCTCGACTACAGCTTCCATTGGCTACATCCCAGACCATTGGCCGGGTGGGAAGACAAATTCCGGGGCCACCTTTGGATAAACCCCAGTAGTTTACCCACATTATGTCTGAAATATGTCTGGGGAGGTGAGTGGGGAAACTGTGGACTTAATAGTAGATACATTTGTGGCTTGTAAGGTATGGGCAGTTGGATGTGGACTTGGCGAGACTCGGGTTCAGGTCTTACCTTTCTCATAGAGTTTGGTTGCAATCCTAACCCCATTCATTTGGAATAAAGCCCCATTTGATTCAGTAGGATTTGCTTCTGAGTAGACATGGTTAGGGTTGGGCAGGGGTGAAACTAGGCTTTATTTCACCTGGGTCAAAGACCCAGATTGGCATCTCTGTATGCACACAAATAGACTGGGAACCTCAACAGCGCCCCTCTGGACAAAGAAACTCCCCCCCCCCATAGATACAGCTCTGGATTGGGCTTAGTGAGTCATTCTCTCAGATCCAGTTTGTCCCATTTGCAAAACAGGGATAATACTATATTATTTTAATGTATTTTCATTCCTTCTAATAGGCACTCAACTAAGTTCACTATCAACTGGAAGTGAAGCAGAGCAACACAAAAGAAGATAGTAGCTTCTACATACTGCCAAGGTGAGATGTGGGGAACCTTTCCCCCTTCAGATGTTGCTGAACTACAACTCCCATCAGCCCCAACCAGTATGGCTAATGACCAGGGATGTTGGGAGTTGTAGTTCAGCAATATCTAGTGGCTCAAAGGTTCCCTACACCTGCCCTAGGTATACAAAAGTATATAAATTTGTAAATTTAAACCATAACACCCCTCAAAATGGCCTGACAAGGACTTGTGAGTTTCCAGGATGTATAAAATGTTGAGGTACCGGTTGTGGAGATGAGGGGAAGATTGGCTCTTGGGAGGGGAGAGGAAAAGGGGAATTAACTCACATCCCTTAGAGTAAGCTTCAGAAGCGGGAATCAGGATTGTGGGGTGATGTGAAATTTAAACTCCTTGCCTGTATTATAGAGTGATATTACAGAAGGAAGGATTGGGTGGGAGAGGGAATTCTTCTGCTGAGGGTAGCTATGTAGCACAGCAGCAGAAGGCTTGTGGGGTGGTCAAGCAAAGGTATCTGCTTCCCCCCCACCCCCCCCCCCGCCCATGGGGCTTCTGTTCCTTCCAGGCTGGCTGGAGTCGTCCCCTTAGGAGAGGAAGCCACACTGCAACATTTTGTTGCAGGCCCCCCTCGTCTTATTTCAGCCACATGGCGCACTGGGTGATGATCTTTCTCAAATGCAAAAGAAAATGTTTCAGCACACAAATCATTTTGAAGAATCCTGCGAATTGTGATGTTAAAAATTAACTGTCTTAAAAGTTTCAATTTCAGGCGCAGCAAAATCTCAGTTTTTCTTCCTTCTGCTTTGCAAGTTTTGTCGCTGGTTCCTTCTGGTCCAGCGCTGGTGCCTGGAAATGTTTAGCTGATACAGTTGCCAAGCCAACTAGTCTCTTTTGCAACATCGTTGAGTGTATGTGTTTGTTTTTTATCAGTTTGAGCTTTGAGAAACCGTGTTCAAAATATAAAAGTAAAATATTATGATAAATTTACAAGACATAACAGAGACTAATCTCTTTAAAATCTTGCCTCCGATACATTCCTTCCCATGCCTGCAACTCGTTTCTCTGCTCAGGGTGCGGCGACAACGCAGCAAACGAAGAAGACCTATAGTAACCATATTGAAGAATCCAGGCGCGGCCCCTTTAAGCAGTCCCTCCCCCCTCCCCCGGAGGAAAGGGCGGGGGCCCCTTGGGGGATTGGAATGAAGCCTCCCTGCCGCCCCCTGGCGGCCAGCGGGGCGCACTGCCGAGCCGCTTGCGCTCCCGGGCTCGCTATTAATAGCTTCCAAACAAGGGCGCGTTTGCGGATGCGCAACACGGATTGCGTTTGCTCGTGTGGATTGGGGGAGAGATAAAGGGAGATCGGGGGTGGGGAAGGGGCTCCCTTCGCGGGAAAGCAGCCGGGGCTCCTGGTGGAGAAGGCGCTGCGCGTGTGCGTGCAACACACACACACCCTCTGCTTTTGCGCTCCCCTCCTCCCCACGCAGCCAGGGATGCCGGGTTAAAATGCTGCTCCAAAATGGCCCGCACCAGGAAATGCAGCCGCCGCCGCCAGCCCTGGGCAGAGGCCTAAAGTGGGGCAGGGAAGCGAAGGATCGCGGCGCCGGCGGGGAGCTGGTGGAGGAGCAGCCCGAGCAGCCCGCGGCCAGCTGGGGAAAAGACGCCGGCAAGGGAGGAGGAGGAGGAGGTGAGCGAGATCCGGGCCCGATCCTAGTTCTCACGGGCTTAGGAAACTCCCAGCAACGCCCCCCTCCTTCCCAACATCGTCTGACCTGGTTGGGGGTGTGTGTTTTTTTTGGGGGGGGGAAGAGAAGAGGTGGAGTTGTGGGCTGGGGTTTATTTTCCAGAAAAGCGCTTTTACGCAAAACCAGCCGGCAGAGCGATCTCCTCTCGCAGCTTCTTATAACACAGCCCCCTCGCGCATCAATGGACACAAATAACGACAGGTCGAAGCAAAGCAAAGAAAAAGACATAACGTGACATTTGAGATCCAGATATTATTTTTTAAATGTGCGCCCCCAACAATCCAAGTTCGAAATGAATCCCATCTCGTTCAGCGAGCTTGGCGCCCAGCCAAGGATTGCAGGAAGTTTTTGCCACTCCCCTTTCCTCCCCCGGATACGTGTCAAGAGAATGAGAGAGTTGGCTTTTTTGTCGGAAGTTACTAGTCCACTTGAAGGAGATTGGTGGGGAGGTTTCGTAACTCCTCTGCACAGAGCTGGGCGGCGCAGTTTCTGGATAGAGGGACATCCTCACTTCAAATCTCATCTGCTCTTGAGAAGTCATTCAGTGCAGAGATGAGGAACCTTGTGACCCGCCGAGGTAGCAGGAGTCCCGTCAGCCATGGCCCAAAACTTCTGCAGGGCCACCGGTTCTCAATCCCTCCACTAAGTGGCCGCCTGGTGCAATCCTATGGCTTTTACTGAGAAGTAATGCCCGCTACGGGACACGGGTGGTGCTGTGGGACAGAGCCTAGGACTTGCTGATCAGAAGGTTGTTGGTTTGAATCCCTGTGACGGGGTGAGCTCCCGTTGCTCGGTCCCTGCTCCTGCCAACCTAGCAGTTTGAAAGCACGTCAAAGTGCAAGTAGATAAATAGGCGGGAAGGTAAACGGCGTTTCCGTGCGCTGCTCTGGTTCGCCAGAAGCGGCTTAGTCATGCTGGCCTCATGACCCGGAAGCTATATGCTGGCTCCCTCGGCCAATAAAGCGAGATGAGCGCCGCAACCCCAGAGTCGGCCACGACTGGACCTAATGGTCAGGGGTCCCTTTACCTTAATGCCCACTATGGTCAGTGGGGCTTTTTTACACGTTAGCTCTCAAACTTAATCTCAAACTAATCAAGTTAGAGGGAAGCAGGCAGAGGGCCTTCTCGGTAGTGGCACCCGTCCTGTGGAACGCCGACCCACCAGATATCAAAGAGAACAACTACTACCAGACATTTAGAAGACATCTGAAGGCAGCCCTGTTTAGGGAAGCTTTTAATGTTTGATGCATTATTGTATTTTAATATTTTGTTGGAAGCCACCCAGAGTGGCTGGGGAAGCCCAGCCAGGTGGGCGGGGTATAAATAAATTATTATTATTATTATTATTATTATTAATCCGTTCCGGGAGTCCATTCGACTCCTGAAACTGTTCAAAAACCAAGGCAAGGCTTCCGATTGGCTGCAGGAGCTTCTGCACTCAAGCGGAAGCAGCTTTGGACGTTCAGCTTTCGTAAAACGTTCACAAACCGGAACACTTACTTCTGGGTTTGCGACGTTCGGGAGGTGATCTGTTCGACAACTAAGCCGTTCGAGAACCAAGGTACCACTGTATAGGATTGCAGCTTTGCAGCACCTAACACAATCTGGAAGTGCCATGGAACTCACTGGGACTTACCTCCGAGTAGATACTTATAGGATTAGTGTGCTTGTCTCCTGTCTGCCATGTGGCACTAATAACACTGACCTTTGCAGGAGCGCACAGAAATAATGTTGATCAGTGTTTTGCAAACTTAGGTCGCCAGTGGTTTTTGGACTACAATTCCCATCATCCCTGACCTTGCTAGCTAGGGATGATGGGAGTTGTCATCCAAAAACAGCTGGAGACCCAAGTTTGGGAAACACCAATTTAGATGAATTGTTTAGGCTGCTGAAACGTGCTATATAAATGCTGTCAGCTGATTAAAGAATTTTAGTTGATTAATTACTGGCTTTTAAACAAGTTGTTTGGTTCGTAAGTTTGATGTACATCAGCCATAGGCAAACTCCGACCCTCCAGAGGTTTGGGACTACAATTGCCATCATCCCTAGCTAACAGGACCAGTGGTCAGGGGTGATGGGAATTGTAGTCCCAAACCTCTGGAGAGCCGGAGTTTGCCTATGCCTGATGTACATATTACCAAACCTCATCATAGATGGTGTTTTTTGTGGCAGTGGTGGGGATATATATTGGGAGAGTGTATGAAGTGGACATACAATATCCTTTCTCAGCCTAGTGATTGCCAGATGTTGTAGGCTTGCAACTCCCATATTCCTTGACTATTGGCTGTGCTGACTGGGGCTGATGGGATTTGGAGTCCAACATCTGTAGGACATCAGGTTCAGGAAGGCTGCTCTTGTTACAACTTTAGCTGAAAAAAACAACCACCACCATTCATTGTGAGCACAAGCTGCCTTCTATTCTATCCCCCCCATTTTTTAGTAACAGCAGTGTTTATTGCTGTAAAAATAAACACTGCAACAGCTGTAGTTGATGAATCGTCTACTGACAGCTTGCATCCCTAATTGCTGATATTGGCTAAAGCCAATCGTGAATATCTTTGCCCAAAAGTTGCATGGCTGATCCATCCATACACTTAATGAAAAGCAAATTAAAAGACGCCTGCTTCTTGGGAGAAGGGCAATGACAGGCCTAGACAGCATCTTGAGAAGTAGAGACATCACCTTGCCAACAAAGGTTCGTATAGTTAAAGCTGTGGTTTTCCCAGTAGTGATGTATGGAAGTGAGAGCTGGACCATAAAGAAGGCTGATCGCCGAAGAATTGATGCTTTTGAATTATGGTGCTGGAGAAGACTCTTGAGAGTCCCATGGACTGCAAGAAGATCAAACCTCTCCATTCTGAAGGAAATCAGCCCTGAGTGCTCACTGGAAGGACAGATTGTGAAGCTGAGGCTCCAGTACTTTGGCCACCTCATGAGAAGAGAAGACTCCCTGGAGAAGACCCTGATGTTGGGAAAGATGGAGGGCACAAGGAGAAGGGGGCGACAGGGGACGAGATGGTTGGATAGTGTTTTCGAGGTTACCAGCATGAGTTTGACCAAACTGCGGGAGGCAGTGGAGGACAGAGGTGCCTGGCGTTCTCTGGTCCATGGGGTCACGAAGAGTCGGACACGACTAAACGACTAAACAACAACAAAAAGTTCTAATGGAAATGGAGGGGGTAATCCCAGGTCGCAGGTTTTAAAATCAGGTTAAGAGGTTTGTTGCTGTTGGATTGTGTAGTGTGCTCATAAATTGATTACAGCCCAACATTTGCGGTGCGGATAACCCTGAGGATTTTTTTTATGTTGCTGTTCAAATGCTTTTGCACTTGCCCACAGATCTAGAATGTACGTCATAGATAGACTGAGCTGTGTCTTGTGTGAATGCTGCACAAGGGGAATTGTAGAAAGGTTGTTTTGGAAGGCCATGGTAGTGACTGTGGATAGATAAGACTAGGGAGACAGAAATAGTGTGTTGTCTGGAGTAATGGCTTCTGTGTTGGTTTGGAATGTGGTATCAATGCTTCAGGGGTGCAATCCTATAGGCACTTCCTGGGGAGTAAATCCCCCGGCCACAGTGGGACATTCTTCCATGTAAACATGTATACGATTATGCCGCTAAGTCTAGAATTTTAAATAGAAAATCAGTTCCCTTTTGAAAAAAATTAAAAAACCCTGTTCTTCTTCAGGGGCCATGTTTTTAATCAGAGCACTTCTAACTGATTGATCAAGCTGATTAGCTAATTAAGCATTGCAGCTCTAATAGTAGCTGATATTTATTTATACTGTACAGCGAATTCAGGTGTGGAGAGTGCTTCACATACTCAGTGCACTGATGGTGCTCTATATATTGAAAAATCTTTATTGCTGCAAGCAACAATCCTATGGGATGAGACAGTGTTATTCCTTCAGTACTGCAGACAGGGACCTGTGGTTGAGGGTACTGATTAGCCGAAGGCCTGGTGGTTTCATGGCTGAGCTCAGATCTTGAACTGGAGGTTCATGTGCTACTCAACCACTACACTAGGGAGGGCACATCTGTGGCCCTTTAGATGGTGTTGGACTATACCCCACTGTCTCTGACCATTGGCCATGTTGGCTGGGTCTAATGAGAGAACAGCACTGTTTTTGAAATCCCCCAGGCACGTTTTGTGACTGGTGCGGGTCCAATGGCGACTGACATCTCCATCTGGCTTCCCCCTCCAACTTTCTTAAGCAGAAGAGCTTATTTACTGCATTTATACCCACCTTTTTCTCCATGGAGTACATGGTTCACTCCCCCCCTCAGTTAATCCCCAAGACAACACTGTGAGGTTGGTTGAGAGGCTGACTGGCCCACGGTCACCTAGTGAGCTTCATGTCTGAGTGGGGATTTGAACCCTGATCTCCCCGGTCCTAGTCCGACACTCTAACCCAGCCTTTCTCAACCTGGGGGTTCCCAGATGATGTTGGACTACAACTCCCATCACTCCTAGCTAGCAAGGCCAGAGCTCAGGGATGATGGGAGTTGTAGTGCAACAACATCTGGGGACAACCCTGGCTTCCTAGAGTATTTCTGCTATGGGGCAGTGCTATAAAATAAAGTAGGTAAATAAATATGGGGAAAGCCAAACATCTCTTAGGGAAGGATCTGAAATGTTTTCCTTGAAGCTTGAATTTGTTTTATTATGTCTTGTTTTATTTGATGTTTTAACGTGTTGTAAACCACTTTGTAAACGGGACGCGGGTGGCGCTGTGGGTAAAACCTCAGTGCCTAGGACTTGCCGATTGCATGGTCGGCGGTTTGAATCCCCGCGGCGGGGTGAGCTCCCATCGTTCGGTCCCAGCTCCTGCCCACCTAGCAGTTCGAAAGCACCCCTAAGTGCAAGTAGATAAATAGATACCGCTTTATAGCGGGAAGGTAAACGGCGTTTCCGTGTGCTGCGCTGGTGCTGGCTCGCCAGCTGCAGCTTCGTCACGCTGGCCACGTGACCCGGAAGTGTCTTCGGACAGCGCTGGCTCCCGGCCTCTTAAGTGAGATGAGCATGCAACCCCAGAGTCGGTCACGACTGGCCCGTACGGGCAGGGGTACCTTTACCTTTACCTTTAAACCACTTTGATATTTTTTTCTTAAACGTACAAAACAGTAGAAATTAAAAGGAATAATAATAATAAATCTCACCCCCCCCCAAAGCACATCCCTATTCTGTTATGGCGACTGTAACCTAGGTTTAAAATGCCATTTGGTGATAAATTTATATATCTGAGTTTCTAACACTGGTAAAACAGCACCTGAAGGTTCCTCTTCCCCAGGTTTTATGCTATACTGTACCAGTTTTCTCTCCTCCGCCACCCCCAATCCGAGGGGGATGAACTTTTGAGGTTACTTACACAGACCAGGTACAGATTGTTTTATTCCAGGAGTGCAGAGACTTTTGACATTGTGCTAAAGGTAAAGGGACCCCTGACCATTGGGTCCAGTCATGACCGACTCTGGGGTTGCGGCGCTCATCTCGCTTTATTGGCCAAATGAGCCGGCGTACAGCTTCCGGGTCATGTGGCCAGCATGACTGAGCCACTTCTGGCGAACCAGAGCAGTGCACGGAAATGCTGTTTACCTTGCCGCCGGAGCGGTACCTATTTATCTACTTGCACTTTGACGTGCTTTCGAACTGCTAGGTTGGCAGGAGCAGGGACTGAGCAACGGGAGCTCACCCCGTCGCGGGGATTCGAACCGCCGACCTTCTGATCGGCAAGTCCTAGGCTCTGTGGTTTAACCCACAGCGCCACCCGTGTCCTTGACATTGTGCTAGAGATGCATATATGTTGATGGGAGGTGAGAAAAGAAAAAGTGTTCTTGTCGCAAGTGGGTAAGATGAAACTTTGGATGGAGGTAATGTTGTGGGCCGTTTGCATATTGGTCCAGAAGGTTGACAGGGTGTGTTCATAGGAACTGCTGCATGGCCTGTGGTTCTCTGTGTTGGTGAAGGTTGCCTGTGTATTAAGCAGAAGCTGCCAGTAAATACAGTTGAAATTATTTGTGTAGTTGAGGCAGTTCATTCCTTGTATGTGGTCTGTGACTAGCAATTTTACAAGTAGTACATGACTAATAAGAATACTTCAATGTTTATATAGTGCTTTCAGGAGTGACATTATAGACCAAACAATCCAGACTTTTAATCTACTGCTGCAGTTTGTTGTTTTATTGTATTTGGCAGTCTACAGTGTGTGCAGCTCTGAGAGCCAAGGCTGAAGGCCAGCTAATAAATGATAAAAAGACTGATACATGCATTGTGATGTGGGCCCGCATCCTTATTAGAGCATCAGAACCTGCCTTAAATAGAGTTAGAACAGGGATCCATGGATCCATCCATATCGTCTATGCTGACACCAAATCTTCAAGGTATCAGGCAGTGGGGATTGAATTAGGCACTTTGCAAACTGAGGCGCTGCAAGGCAGATCAACACCATACATTGAAAGCCCATCCAACGCACCTTCAAAGCACTTGGCTTATCCCACAGAGACCTGGGAACTGTAGTTTTCCACACAAGCTACAATTCCCAGCACCCTTAATGAACGACAGTGTTGGATGTGCTTTATGGATCTGCTCACAGTCCCTGTGCTATCAGATGCATGTTGGACAACAATGGTAGTGTTGGAATAGGAATGTATACACTGAGGGGGAACCTAGGAAGCAAGCCAGCTCCATATCTGTGCCAAGCTTGGTGTACATTGAATGGAGTTACCAAACTCCTCTAGATCACTCTTTTGAAGTACAGTGGTACCTTGAGTTACAAACACCTAGGGTTACAAACACCTTGGGTTACAAACACTTTTGATTACAGACTCCGCTAACCCAGAAGTAGTACCTCAGGTTAAGAACTTGACCTCAGGATGAGAACAGAAATTGTGCAGCAGCAGCGGGAGGCCCCATTAGCTAAAGTGGTATTTCAGGTTAAGAACTGTTTCAGGTTAAGAACAGACCTCCGGAACGAATTAAGTTCTTAACCAAAGGTACCACTGTAAATATGAAAAGGTTGAGATTTGGTTGGTAGGCTTATGGCCTCTGAAGCAATTTCAATATGTAGGTACCATCATGTGGGAACAGGTGGTCATTCAGGTACCCTTGTCCCAAACGCTTTAGGGCTTTTGTAGGTGGGAACCAGCACTTCTGATTGAACCGAGAAACTGACCGGTAGCCCAGAGTAACTGTTTCAAAACTGGCATGATATATTATACTCCATACTGCTGGCCCCAGTCAAGCAACGGGCTTCTACATTTTGCGCTACCTGTGAATTTGTCAGTCTTAAAAGGTGACATAGGATTCCTGTTGTTACCACTATAGGTGTAACCGTCTGCCACACATCTTGGTTACTGCAGTGTTCAGCCGTGTACATTCATCCCACAAGGAGTAGGAACCTAGAGGCCGAGGGATGACAAGGCAGAACCAAGAAGTCCCTGGTTGAAATCTTGCCCTTTGCCAGAAACTCCAAAGCTTTAAGCTATAAGCTTTACAGTTCTGTAACTGTAAAGTTACTCTACTGAACAGAACTCTACAGTTCTGTGGTTCTATGAAGGAGAATGCTATCAATGGCTATTAGCCATGAATAATGGCTATGTTACGTCTTCACTGTTGAAGGCAGTCTGTCTCTGAATATCAGCTGCCAGGAATCACAAATGTTGTTGAGCTCAGGTCCTGCTTACAGCCTTCTCAGGGGCGTCTGGGTGACATTTGTGAGAACAAGATGCTGGCTTGAGGCAGATAGCTCCACCTCCAGGTCACCACTCATGCTGGTAGCTTCGAGAACACTGTCCAACCACCTCGTCCTCTGTCGTCCCCTTCTCCTTGTGCCCTCCATCTTTCCCAACATCAGGGTCTTTTCCAGGGCGTCTTCTCTTCTCATGAGGTGGCCAAAGTCTTGGAGCCTCAGCTTCACGATCTGTCCTTCCAGTGAGCACTCAGGGCTGATTTCCTTCAGAATGGAGAGGTTTGATCTCCTTGCAGTCCATGGGACTCTCAAGAGTCTCCTCCAGCACCAGAATTCAAAAGCATCAATTCTTTGGCGATCAGCCTTCTTTATGGTCTTTACTACTGACCAACACTGCAGGGTTGTCACGAGGATTCAGGTACTGTATATGTTCTTTTGAACACCTGGAATGTCCTTTATTGAAAGGCCAGAGGTTATTGCTGGAAACACTGTGGATAATTTTTAATTTTAAAATACACCATTGGTATTTTTTTAGGGGAGCTGTTAACCCTGCTAGAGTCGAAGAAAAGCAGTCCTGTTAGGAAGATGGGACAAGGTGGCTGGGAGAGGCCAGGTCTAACCCTATATCTGGGTTTGCAAACACAACAACCCCACGTTTCTTAGTTCTGTGGGTGGGATTCTCACTCCTTTCCCCCAAGTTCAGCCCCAATACTGCTACTTTCTTTTTATTATGACATTCTGTGCAGTCCGTAGTTGTGAAAGTCTCTTTCGCTTCCTGATATTTGGCACACCAAAGCCTTTCTGTTTTGGTGAGCTTCACAGCCGAGGGGGAATTTGAACCTGGGTCTCCCAAGTCCTCGTTCAGCATTCTAATCCCCCCAGCACCAGGAGGGGTCTGGGTGGTGGGGCAAAGCTTGTGGAGATACCTTCCCAACGCCAACGTCACTGGGCAGAGCTGGAGCAGGGCAGGTAGCCATGTGGCTGTGGCCGTATGAACACACTGACACAGCCATTCCACTCTTTCTGTTATGCCCACACAGCCCTGGCATCGCTGCTCCCCCGTCTGCTCCGGCCTCATCTTGATAAATTGCAACAAAGTCGGTTTTGGGAGGTGATCTCTGTGCCACTGTCCCATTGTGGCTGCTGTCATATGCCACGCAGACTTAGGTGTGGGCATTCCAGATTCCCTTGCTGTGTGAAACAGGACTAAGCTGTACTCTACAGAGATTTAAGGAAGGAAAAGGAGGAACCTGAGCTTACGCTGCCGACTGTGGTGGGCAACATGCAGTAAAAGATGGCATCAAGGAAGTTGAGAGAAACTGCAAGTGTTGGTATACTTACAATAGCCTTTTCCCCAACCCCTGGTGCATTCCATTTGTTTTGGACTACAACTCCCATCGGGACGCGGGTGGCGCTGTGGGTAAAACCTCAGTGCCTAGGATTTGCCGATCGCATGGTTGGCGGTTCGACTCCCCGCAGCGGGGTGCGCTCCCGTCGTTCGGTCCCAGCGCCTGCCAACCTAGCAGTTCGAAAGCACCCCCGGGTGCAAGTAGATAAATAGGGACCGCTTACCAGCGGGAAGGTAAACGGCGTTCCGTGTGCTGCGCTGGCTCGCCAGATGCAGCTTGTCACACTGGCCACGTGACCCGGAAGTGTCTGCGGACAGCGCTGGCTCCCGGCCTATAGAGTGAGATGAGCGCACAACCCTAGAGTCTGGCAAGACTGGCCCGAACGGGCAGGGGTACCTTTACCTTTACCTTACAACTCCCATCAGCCCCAGCAGGCAAGGCCAAGGATCAGGGATGATGGGAGTGGTAGTCCAGAACATCTTTGGTGCACCAGTTTGGGAGAACACCCGTCTGCTACATGAACAGTTGTTGCTACATGAATTCTGGCTTTCTTCCTCAAAAGATCTACATTTGCTACCAAGACTGGAGATGAACAATTTGAAAAACAGTTCTCAAAAACAAACAGCGAGAGTGCAGCAAATAAAAAGGCACAGTCCATCAAAATAATAAATGCAGCAGGCAGACATAGGTCCATTGCAGCAGCAGTAGAGAGGTCTCTAAAAAGCCATGTTTGCCAGGGCATCTAAAAACACTCTCCGTCTGAAGCCACAACTGAAAAGACCCTGCACTGCTGGGGGTTGGACTAGATGACCCCCTGGTCCCTTCCAACTCTATAACTATGATTCTATAACCCTGCGCCTCTGCTCTTTCTGGAGATCTGCTATACTTCTGTCAGTGAGGAAAACACAGAGCAGACCACTGGCGTTGACACAAGGTGGGTGTGAGTGGGATGAGCATATTAAGAGAAGGCCGTCCCTAATGTATTTTTAAGATGCAGCTTTCCAGATACAGTGTCCTAACTTAAACCTGGAAATGAATAGTCAATCAGTGCAGATTGGACAAGACTGGAATAATCGCTCTGACTGACCTGGCCCAGGTAGCAGTCCAGTGGTGGCATTTCTGCACCTGTTGAATGTTAGGAATGTTTCCTCATGTCAGTCCCGTGTAGAGCATGTTTCAGGCGTCCACTGTGAAGATTGTGAACGGCCCTGGACAAGTCAGATGTCTCCAGAAAAGGGCACAGCTTGCCTTCTCAGCAAAGCTGGTTAAATGCATGTTTTCTGCTCCTATGGAGAGAGGCTGAGTTGGGTCTGAGTCTCAGCCTGTTGTCCGAGATAACAGCCCTTGCAGTTCAAAGAGAATTCGCCTTTCTGACCCCGTGTCCTTTGTATTTTTCTTCCAACAGCTTCAACTCCCTCCTTCCAGAGTCTGGGATTGTGGCTGACATTGACCTGGAGAATATCCTCTCGCTGAGCAGTGACAATTTCTACGAACTGAAGAGCCAGCCCATTGGAGTCAGGTAAGGAGCCCAGAGGGCAGCCATCTTAGAACCGTCTTGTAAGCTTGAGGGTAGGGCCTCTGGGCTGCGGTGGGGAGAGAAGGGGAAGGCTTTCCGAATACCCCAAGATCACCTTGAGGTCAGTCGGGATGATTTGCTTGATCTGCTGCTGTTGCGCAAGTGAACAAGGGAAACAAAGAGGGACCATCCTTTCCCACCTCCTCATGTTTGGATCCTTGCGGTGCTTCTGCTACCCCTCACTGGGGCAGAAGGATGTGTAGGTGCCTCCATTATTTTTGCATTGATGATCCTTAGAGCCGCATGGTGGCTCATTTAAGGACTTCAGCCTCCTAGGCAGAGGAAAAGAGGCAAGATGACGTGACGTCAGGCTAAGCTATGGTTTCTCTTTACCTTGCCCACGTCTCCGGACAGAATTGCTGCCCTTGCTGAAGATTCTAATATGGTGGTGCCTTGGTTCTCAAACTTAATCCGTTCCAAAACCAAGGCGCACTTTCCCATAGAAAGTAAGGCAAAACAGATTCATCCGTTCCAGACTTTAAAAACAACCCCTAAAACAGCAATTTAACATGAATTTTACTATCTAATGAGACCATTGATCCATAAAATGAAAGCAGTAATCAATGTACTGTACTATAAAATAAATAAGGCGGTATTGTAGATGATAAAAATTAAAATTAATTTTTTTCTTACTTGCACTGATGATAGTCATTATTTGGATGGGGGGGCTTTTATCCATTTCCACAGTCACACAATCAATCCATCAGTAGCTGGACTGGGTTCCACACGGTCACAAAAACAAATTAACCAAAAATGCCACAAAAGCGCAAATTAAATATCAAAAACCAAAGCTCCAAACTTAATCCATTCTGGAAGTCTGTTTGACTTCCAAAATGTTCAAAAACCAAGTCGCAGCTTCTGATTGGTGCAGGCGCCCTGGAAACAATAGCTGACAGCCGCATCGGACATTTGGCCTCCGAAAATCGGTCAAAAACTGGAACACTTACTTCCAGGTTTTTGGCGTTTGAGAACCAAGGTGCCACTGTATAGGGGAATGCACATGTTTAGGAAATGGCCGAGACTTCTGCCGACACAGCTAGATTTTTTTTGTCCTTCATCAGGAGACATAGAAGGAAACTTCCTTATTTGAAACAGAAGTTAAATTCAGACTGCTCCAGTGTAGTATGGTAAACACTGGATTTTCATAAAGGCCCCAAGTGGTTCTTGGGAACAGTTGTGAGGGATTTGTAACCGGATGTTTCCTTGCACACATGAAGACACCCTTTTCCCTTGGTGGCCTGGCATTATGGACTTATACTTTCTCCCTGAGGTTCCTATCCTGCCCCCATGTCCTCTGTTCCTTTATGAGTCTCTCTGTACAAACGTCTCACTGAGAATGGTGTACAGGCAGCGACCATTCTATTATTATTATTATTATTATTATTATTATTATTATTATTATTTTATTACAGTATTATTATTCATTTTCTTTTTTATACATTTCAATAATTTTACAGTCATTTTACCATTTCAAAACTTGACTTCCTTCTCCCTCTTCCTGCGGTTCCTTAAATTTATTTTTTATATTTTCTGCATATTCCAAATTAACTTAATTTGCTCATTTATTCATCTCCTTTAAATATATACTCTTATAAAACTGCAGGTTGTTGCAACAATCCTGCTGTAATGGCTTTAGGGGTTGCTTGTGCGTAAGTTACCGCCGCTCTGGGCTAGGTTGCCTGGTTAAACCGTTTCTCTCTGGACAGCCATCCACTCCGTGGCTGTTCAGTCGCTAGCAGAAACCGTCAGTGGGTGTTTCTTGAACCTCTTCCAGCAAAGAAGTTCTTTGACGCCAAGTCGCCGCCTACTTTCCCTGCACGGAAGTCTTCTGCGCAGGGTGGGTGTGGGCAGTGGAGGACCTGTGCTCTCCTCGCTGGTCTCCTGTGAAGAGTCCTGGAGCCCCCTCTCTGCTTCCCCCATCGGCCCCCCTCTATCCCTGGTGTTGCGCTGATTTTCTTCCCCAACCGGAGACCTGCCTCTCTCCCTGCTTGGCCCCTCTCCAGCATCGCTGTGGAGCCTTGCCTCCTCCTTTAGTTCCGATGGCAGTTCCCTGACACCTGCCAATGTTCTTATCTGTTTACAGTTTATTTGTCAATATAAATATTTCCATGCTTTTATAAAAAGTTTGTTATCTTGATTTCTTATTTTTCCGGTAAGTTTTGCCATTTCTGCGTATTCCATAAGTTTTTGTATCCATTCTTCTTTCACTAGGACTTCCTTCTTTCCATTTTTGGGGCAAGTAGCATTCTTGCCGCTGTAGTCGCATACATGAATATATTTCTATACAGTTTGGGTAGTTCTGTCCCTATAATTCCCAAAGGAAGGCTTCTGGGGGTTTTTAAAGGTGGTGACCATTTTGCATGGGGTTTCGCATGTGCGCATCAGCAAAAGTCGGCGATTGCCTGTCAGTTGGACTGGGTTTGGTAGGCACTGGCTGTAGAAGCTGGCTGTTGTTCTCTGACCCATGTTCACCTTTGGACTTAGTGAGGCAGGCAGCCGTCTGATGCAATGCAAACAGTGGGGAGGGAAGCAAACAAGGCCCTTCTCTGCCACCCCATGGCTGCCCCCTGCAGCCAATTCCCCAGAGCACAAGATCTGCAACTGGCTCAGAGGTAGAGCATCAGTTTTGCATGCAGAATTTCCCGCATCAATCCCTGGCATCTCCAGGTGGACCTAGGAGTAGGTAGAATCGTGTCTGAAACCCTCAAAAGCTGTTTGCCATCAGTGCAGACAATAATGAGCTAGATGGACCAACAGTCTAGCTTCTTAGTGTAATAAACGAAAATCTGCAATAAACGAAAATCTGCCCTTATTCCCTTATAGGGGACACAAGAGCCCTTAGAGAGTCCTTTGCAGGTTCTCCATCAGTCGTTACAGGAATTTAGTAATCACCATTTCAAAGGGTGACAGACTACCAGGAAAATACTGCCAGGAAAGGCAATCAGATAAGGCATTATCAGATCACCAGGGAGACAGGAAAAATAACAACATTCAAATTTCTGTTGTAGACCGCCTTTTCTGTGGGGGGTGGTCTTGGGTTGCACCCCTTCTGTGATGTATGTATGATGTATGGAGGGGTGGTTTTGAGCTCCAGGGCAGGGAATTTAAAATGTCTATATAAGAGGGCGGGCACACCTGGGTTCTGGGTCCTCCTCCGTCCTCCTGCGTGTGAGGGGAGCACCCTGTTGCAACAGCTTTAATAAAGATCAGGCTTACTATTTGCTTTGCTTCTCAATATTCCCTGGTTGGCCTCTGTTATTTTCTCCTACCAATAGGGAACCCATGTAAGGACTCTATACGGGCTCTTGGATACCCCATAAGGGAAAAAGGGCATATTTTGTTTACAACAAGGATGAGGGTATGCCACAGTTTTTCAACTGGCAGAGTGGTTTTTTTGTGTGTGGTTTTTTACCAGTAGACCATTTTTTTACAACATCTTCCTTGCAGGATGTAGGCAGGGGCTGCTTAAAGAGAGAGATTCAGAGTTATTGGTTGCAGAGCAGGGAAAGAGAACAATGCAGGGAGATTAGGTGTGTTGGAGGAGAAGGGTTGGGGGCTGCAGTTAAAGGACTATGACCGGTGAGTGGAGATAGGCCCTTAATCACAGGGATCTGCCGTTCTTGTGGCTAATTATTAAGCAGAAATTGACCACATATCTTTGAGTTTCTTCCTCACATCCAAGGGGGCCTGAAAATGTTCCTCCCTCTCCCCCCCAGCCCCTTTTTCTCTTTCGTGAAGCTCTGATTTTAAGGATCCTACGGCAGCAACCTCATCCTGCATTTCTGGGTGTTTTAGTCTGATGATCTGCAGATCAGCTGCAGTTATGTTGTACTCTGTTCATATTATGGATCAGGACATACTCCCAGCACAATGATCAAAGCAGCCAAGCTTGTTCATTTATTTTGTTACTGTATGGATAGTTAATGGAATTTCCTATCCTTTAATGGCACCCACAATTACTTGTTTAATTTACATATGCAAAGGTGGCCTGCTTATTCATAATAATATACAGTCATACCTTGGGTTACAGCCGCTTCAGGTTGCGATTTTTTCGGGTTGCGGACTGCTGAAACCCGAAAGTACCGGAATGGGTTACTTCTGGGTTTCAGCAGTCGCGCATGCACAGAAGTGCTAAATCACACTTTGCGCATGCGCAGAAGCGGTGAATCGCAACCTGTGCGTGCGCAGATGCGGGTTGCGAACGCTGCAGGTTGTGAACGTGCATCCCGCATGGATCATGTTTGCAACCCGAGCATCCACTAATAATAATTCATAATAATTTATTTATATCTTGCCCACCTGGCTGGGCAGCTCCTAACTGAATATTAAAATACAGCGTTAAGCATTAAAAACTTCTCAAAACAGAGCTGCCTTCAGGTGTCTTCTAAAAGTCAGATAGTTGTTTATTCCCTTGACATCTGATGGGAGGGTGTTCCACAGGGCGGGCGCCACCACCGAGAAGGCCCTCTGCCTGGTTCCCTGTAACCTCACTTCTCGCAGTGAGGGAACCGCCAGAAGGCCCTTGGCGCTGGACCTCAGTGTCCGGGCTGAACGGACCTCATCAACCTCTGTGCTCTGGGTCGTCTCTGTTGCAGCACTCTGGATGTGGAACTCTTTCCCACTGGACGTACGGTGGTCCCCCATGTCAGTAGGTCACCATCAAGTCAAGATGTACTTTTTCGTTCGGGTCTGTGGAGGTGACTGATTTATAGAACTGATTTATAGTCCCTTCTGCTGGGTTGTGGGTTCGTGACAAGTTTTACAAGTTTCTATGTTTTGTTTGATTTGTTGCTTTTGTAATGAAAATGTTGTCAGCTGCCTCGGGAACTTCTGGGTTCAAGGGCAGGTAATAAGTCCAATAAATAAATAAAATCAATAACACAAAGCCCATTCTTATAAATTGTCTGTGTAGTTTTTAAAGCTAGAATGAAACTCCTGGCACTTGTTCAGTCTCCACTCACATAACTTACCACCTCCTCTTTTTTAAAAACAAAAATGAAGACAAGCCTTGGTATTTTATAGGCTGGAAAAAAATTAGACTTTGTGATCTTTATTTTTTTTTTTGTAAAGTGTTTTATTATTTCATTTTATAATGTGTATGAGAGAGAACATTTAGAACAACAGGCAGATTAAAAGATGAAAAACAAAAATATAAAATAGGCATTAAGAATGAGTAGTTGCACATGAGTTAAAATAACAAAGTCCAAGTAAAGATTATCAACTTTATCAGATCATCAAGTCTAGTTCCAAATCTGCCACGCTTGTGACGAGGGTTGTCTTGAAAATGATGGTTTTGATACATAGGACATAAAGGAATGCCAGAGCATATAAAAAGTATCTGGAGGTTCTAGCCTTTGTTGAAATCTGAAATTATAATAATAAAAAATAATAATTTTATTGTTTATGTGCCACCCATCTGATTTGGGTTGCCCCAGCCATTCTGGGCGGCTCCCAACAAAATATTAAAAACACAATAAATGTCGAACAGTGAAACCTTCCCGATACAGGTCTCTGGAAAGTCAAATAGTTGTGTATTTCCTTGACGTTTACAGGAAGAGTAGCTCTACAGGAGCAAGCCATGAGAAACAGAGCTGAGTTGGAATCAGTCTTTTTTATTTTTAAAAAAATTGATTTTACAAATTGATTCACACAAATAATATTCTTGCAAATATTAGAATTTTACACAAGAAGCCTGCCAAAGAGTGGAATCAATGTTGAGTGACAATGTGGAATTCAACACTGCTCTCCTCCAGTCGTTCCTTCTGTGCAAGGAGCCCCTTTAAACTGAGGGCTGAGTTCTGCCCATGACATCAGTGCTAGAGGGCGGGTTTCAAGGCTACCTGCAAGCAATTAACAACAACAGAGAGAGAGAGAGAGGATTTGCAAGGTTTGACAGATGGTTGGGAGAACAATTTCCATGGTGACGCTGTAGGGAACAATCTTTGGGAAAAGGCACTGCCCAGGTCAGAGAAGCAATGCTTCAAATGGTTTTTAGATGGCATTGCTCACTGGAGAATCCTGGGATGTGGGTGGCACTGTGGGTTAAACCACTGTGCCTGCTTGGGCTTGCCAATCAAGAGGTCGGCGGTTCGAATCCCCGCGACGTTGCTCAGTCCCTGCTCCTGCCAACCTAGCAGTTCAAAAGCACACAGCGCAAGTAGATAAATAGGTACCACTCTGGTGGGAAGGTAAATGCTGTTTCCGTGCGCTGCTCTGGTTTCGTCAGAAGCAGCTTATGCTGGCCACATGACCCGGAAAAACTGTCTGTGGAAGCGGAAAAACGCCGGCTCCCTCGGCCTTTAAAGCGAGATGAGCTCTGCAACCCAGAGTCTTTCGCGACTGGACTCAATTGTCAGGGGTCCGACTTGCTTATATCCTCCGTGTTCCTCGTGAAAAAGATCATGAGCAGATGTGGGGAACTTGTGACCCTCCAGAAGTTGCTGGACTACAACTCCCATCAACTCTGGCCATTTGCCATATAATTTCTAGAGCTGATGGGAGTTGCAGTTCAGCCAAATCTGGTGGGCCACAGGTTCCCCATGCCTGAACTTGAAGGGAAAATGTATTTTTTTTCCATATTAAAAAAAGGAAACCTTGCATAATTTAATGTTTATCCAAATGAAATTCGGTAACATCAGCTCCCCCCCACCTGTGGCCTCCATTTATTTTTTTCAACTTTTCAGAGACAGAAGATGGCGATAGGGACAAATATTTAACATTTAACCGAATCTACTGCAGAACTCTGAATGTAGAAAACAAATTTTTCTTTTAAAAGAACTTTACCAACCGATGGAACTGTTGTCTGACAAAGATGTACACTCAAATGGATTAGAATCTCAGCATTAAGTATTCTATTTACACCTGACATTAAATTCTCCTGTTCGGTAGGTTTTTATTTCTATTGCATCTCCCAGTTTGATACATTTAAAAAAAATAGTTCTCTAACGTGCTTGATCTAAGGTTCTGTTAGTAACATCAGCTTTCGACTGCCTGTTTTGTTCTGTGTTCAGGTTGTGTCCAGGGCAGGGAATCTTGCCACTACAGTGGTACCTCTGGTTGCGAACAGGATCCGTTCCGGAGATCCGTTCGCAACATGAAAAGAGCGCAACCCGCAGTGGTGCATTTGCACACGCGTGGGTTGCGACTCGCTGCTTCTGCGCATGCGCATGATGTCATTTTTCGATTCTGCACATGCGCGAGCGACGAAACCCAGAAGTAACCCTTTCCAGTATTTCCGGGTCGCTGTGGAACATAACCTGAAAGAATATAACATGAAGCAACTGTAACATGAGGTATGACGGTAGTTTCATTACAGGAGTGTGCAGAACCCTGGTACAGTGGTATCTCGGGATGCGAACGGGATCCGTTCCGGAGGCCCGTTCACATCCAGAAGCAAATGTAACTAGCGATGGCACATCTGCGCATGTGCGCGTTGCTTTTCGCCGCTTCTGCGCATGCGCACGATGTCATTTTGAGCATTTGTGTGTGCTCGAGCAGCAAAACCCGGAAGAAACCTGGAAGTAACGGAGCACGTTGGTTTTTTTAAAAAAGATATTTATTAAGATTTTCAATTTTTTATACAAACAAAAAACAAACAAAAAAATTAAAAAAGACATATAGTTCATAATACAATCTTTTCAGTAACATATTTCTCTGACCTCCTCATACCTCCCCTTCTTGTATTCCCTTTTAAATTCTTTGTTCAGCAAATCCTTAACTTAAAGCATTACAGCTTATAATATCACCTTATTTTCTATCCAAACCCTTTTTTTTCATCCATGTTCCTTTATATCATTACAGCTAGTAACGGAGCACGTTGCTTCCGGGTTGCCGCAGAGCACAACTCAAACGTGCTCAACATGAAGCATATTCAACCTGAGGTATGATTGTAGTGAGATTTCCTTGATGGCTGCTGAATGTTCTCTCTCTCCTTCCTCTCTTCCGGCAGCCCTCCGAGTGCCCCAGCTCAGGGTCCCGCCATGTCGTCCCGCGTGCTTCTCCGGCAGCAGCTGATGCGGGCGCAGACGCAGGAACAGGAGCGCCGGGAGCAGCAGCAGGCGGCACAGTTCACTCCGGCGCCCCCGGCCCCTTCCACGCCCGCCATCTCCATGAGCCCCCTCGCCCGCCCTGCCCCTGCCCAGGTTCCTGTGGAGGTACTGAAGGTGAGTCAGAAGGAGAGAGGAAGTCCAGGAGGGGTGGCAGTCGGCTCTGATCATGCCCGGAGGGACTGTGTGGCAGGAGGAGGGCTGGGTGGCCTAGCGGTGGGGGCATTTCCTTCTTTGGGGGTGGGATGCTACAGCACTGTAACAGGGAAAAGTGCAAGATGGCCATGAAATGGTTGATGGCTTCAAACACAGCTTGAGCTGGCTGGCATAAGTCACCATTGAAGCATCTTTCTGCTGCGTGCTTGTGGTACTATTGAGGTTAGCGCTCCCAGCTCCTGCCAACCTAGCAGTTCGAAAACACGTCAAAGTGTAAGTAGATAAATAGGTACTGCTCCGGCGGGAAGGTAAACAGTGTTTCCGTGCGCTGCTCTGGTTCGCCAGAAGCGGCTTAGTCATGCTGGCCACATGACCCGGAAGCTGTACACCGGCTCCCTTGGCCAATAAAGTGAGATGAGCGCCACAACCCCAGAGTCGGTCACGACTGGACCTAATGGTCCCTTTACCCTTTACCTTTACTTTATCAACACGGTGCACCTCGCAATGCTTTGGGCTATAACTCTCCTCATCGCTTTGAGCTCAGCCCAGCTCAAGGGATGGGCAGAAGGATCTCATGGAAGAGCTGGCAGCATGCTGTAAGGCAGGGATGGTCCAAAACATCTGGCAAGACATAAGCTGCCCCTGCAGCTGCTCCTTATTCTTTGAAATGAACCCTTCTCCCTTGTAAGTGCAGAGGTTGGGCTTCAGTCGCTTGAGTTCTGGCTGGCTGGCATTCTTTTTCCTGTGGCTAATGGCCCTTCTCTTCTCACCTCTGAGCTCAGGTCCAGACCCACCTGGAGAACCCTACCAAGTATCACATCCAACAGGCGCAGAGGCAGCAGGTGAAGCAGTATCTCTCCACTGCCATGGGGAGCAAGATGGCAACGCAGGCTGTAGCTGGGACCAGTCCGGGGGCCTCCACCTGCTCCCCCCAGGCTGCCTCTGCTCCTGAGCCCCAACATGGTTTGGCCAAGCAGCCGGGAGTGGCGGGGGGCCCTGGCAGCGCCCCCAATAGCCCCATGGCTATGCTGAACATTGGCTCCAGCTCTGAGAAAGAAGTGAGTACAACTCTGCCTCAATTACCTTTTGTTTGTCCCTCCCTCCTTTCTTTCTTTTAAAGACTTCTGATTAAGGTCTCTTATCTCAGGTTTAACTGCTTCCCTTTTAAAAATTAGATTGATGATGTAATTGATGAGATCATCAGCCTGGAATCCAGCTACAATGATGAAATCCTTAACTACGGAGGCCTACAGATGCCCAGCACTGTGAGTAGCCTTTTTGGTGGGTTCTCGGCAGAGGCGTGATTGTGGGGGGAAGTGGGATTTAAAATGGATCAGAACTTCCAGCCATAGCTAGCACAACTTATAGGGCTGTCAACTGATTATTATTATTTTTTAAAAAACAGTTCATTGATTTAATCTCCTGTTGCATTAATGGGTGGAAGTTAATAAATCTTACTTATGCGGAGAAACTTTTCAGCTTCTGCTTTCGTCAGCAGCTCTGATAAAAACGAGAGGATGCTGTTGCTGAATAAATTTCTCTTTTGTTAATCGCAGTAGCGTATATCTTGTTTTTTTATAATAATTTTTATTAATTTTAACATATAAATTATGATACATACCACAAAACTTCACCACTTATACAATCTTTTTTTGGACTTCCATCAGCACCCCTGATGATCCACCGTTTTAACCACTTCTTATGCATTTCTTAAATTCATATTGCCTTTAATAATCTTAACTAACCATCCTCCCCTTTATCCATTTTTCTAATAGTTCCAATAATTCACCTCACAAAACTTCTTGCAAACCTACAACTGTAGTCTTGATCATCACAAGTACTTTTCAAATAGTCTGTAAATTTACACCAGTCTTCTGTGAATTTCTGGTCCCGCAGATTTTGAATCCTTCCTGTTAGTTTATCTTATTCTGCATAGTCCATAGCGTATATCTTGTTTTAACCAAATCCCCAAAGGGACCTGGAGCCAGCTTGTGTGCAGCGCTGCTGGGTGAATTGTAATACACTGAAGAGCAGAGAGCTGGCAAGGTGGTGTCAGAGCCCTGTGGCCTGGAGGCCTTGCCCACTTCTCACTTGGGCCAGTCTTATCCATGTGAAAGTAAGTTGAACTCTTCCTATGATTATGTGCAGCTGCCAGTCTCTGGAAACCTCCTGGATGTGTACAACAACCCAGGAATGATGGAGCCAGCTGTGACAGTTAGCAACTCCTGCCCGGCTGACCTGCCCAATATCAAGAGAGAGATGTCAGGTACTGGGGGTTCTTGCATTCCAAACCATCAGGGCTCAGCAGAAGCAAGAGGCTGTACAGCTGGGAAGGGGTAGCAACTTCAGAGTCATCCCTGACCATCATTTTTGTGATTTATGTGTCTTCCTTAGCAGAAAATGAAGCCAAAGCATTCCTGAAGGAAAGGCAGAAGAAAGACAACCATAATCTGAGTGAGTACCCTTTACTGGTGAAAACGCCGTCTTAAAAATGTTTAAAGCGATATTGCGTTGTGTCCCACTTAAGTGCTGCTGAAATTAATAGACGCAAAGTTATTCATGTCTGCAAATATCAGTGGGCCTGCTCTGAGGATAAGGAATGCCTTGGTGACGGCAGGAGAGTATTTGTTATCTTGAAACCTAAGCATTGCATAGGGACACAGCTACTTTTTGTGTGATTATATCTGGCTCCAAGTGTCAAGTAGGGACACGGGTGGCGCTGTGGGTTAAACCACAGAGCCTAGGACATGCCGATCAGAAGGTCGGTGGTTCGAATCCCCGCGACGGGGTGAGCTCCTGTTGCTTGGTCCCAGCTCCTGTCAACCTAGCAGTTCGAAAGCACGTCGAAGTGCAAGTAGATAAATAGGTACCGCTCTGGTGGGAAGGTAAATGGCGTTTCCGTGTGCTGCTCTGGTTCGCCAGAAGCGGCTTAGTTATGCTGGCCACATGACCCGGAAGCTGTACGTCCCTCAGCCAATAAAGCGAGATGAGCACTGCAACCCCAGAGTCGGTCACAACTGGACCTAATGGTCAGGGGTCCCTTTACCTTTAAGCATTGCATACTTGGGCGGAGAAGCTTGTAGGTACATAGAAAGGGGCCTTATACCGACTCAAGACAGTTTGCATTGTCTGCTTTGATTGACGGCAGTTCCCCCAGGGTCCCTGACAGAGGATCAGTCTCATCACCAGCCAGCATGGCCAATGTTCAGAGGTGAGGGGAGTTGCCATAGAATCATAGAACTCTAGAGATGGAAGGGACCAACCCCCTGCAATGCAGGAATCTTTTTGGCCAGCAACCCTGAGATTAAGAGACTCATGCTCTATCAACTGAGCTATCCTAGGAAGGTAGAATTTTGAAGCTAAGCTAGAATTGATACAGTACACCATGGGTAGGCAAACTAAGGCCTGGGGGCTGGATCCGGCCCAATCACCTTCTCAATCTGGCCTGCGGATGGTATGGGAATCAGTGTGGTTTTACATGAGTAGAATGTGCCCTTTTATTTAAAATGCATCTCTGGGTTATTTGTGGGGCACAGGAATTTGTTCATTATTTTTTTTCAAAATATAGTCCGGAGACCACAAGGTCTTCCACAAGGCCCCCTGCTGAAAAAGTTTGCTGACCCCTGCAGTACACTCTACTCTTTTGGGGTGTTAGTTACTCGAATGCCTTTGGTCCACTGATGCATTTAACCTACCAAACTTGAATGCATTTTTAAAAATTTTGTGTTACCCATTACTGTTTTAAAGCAAAAGGCAAGAGGAAATTGGTGGCGGTGTTAACCAAGGTGTATGTTTGGAGGTTTCGATGCTAAACTGGTTGGTCCTGTTGGATTGATCCAAAAGCGGGGCGGGGAATGAGGGATGGTTGGTTGACACCACTCAAACCAGTGTTGGGAGAGGAAGTAAAAGTGCAAGGCTGCCAGGCCTGTGGACCTGATCAGGTAGGAGTGTGAAAACTGGCTGAGCCAGTTAACAGAGTATGCCCTGGGCTAATCTGATGGGTTAGGAACAGGATTGGCTGACTCAGCTTGTTTGGTAGCGGCCAATGTAACTTCGCTCTCTCCTTCCACATTTCCCCAAACATTTTGTGTGATGTACCAACACACCATTTGGGTCCTGTATCTGAACTGCATTTGTGACCATGTATAAGCCTAGATTTTGCACAAGCACTGAGAAAAAAGCACCTTGTGTGGTACTGGAACAGGCTGTGGCACAGCAGTAGGAGCAAATCCTGCACCAAGATCCCCCAGCTTCTGTGGCAAAAAGGCGCTGGATTCTTGCAGCCTTTATAAATTATGGAAATTAAGCCTGTTTGGGCAGCTTCTCCTTGACATGTTGATGGTGATGTGGAGGAACAAGGAGCTACTCAGGTCACTGAATTCCTGACTACTGGAAATATTATTGAGCAGTCTGCCTGGCACCTGAGACTTCACCAGCGGGGCTGCCTACATGCCAGGGCCAGATATAGGTTTGGTGAGGCCCTAAGCTACTGAAGGTAATGGGGCCCTTTATATGTCCAGCTGTCCTTTGTCAACAACAAATTGTCACTGTTTTTTGTGTTGAATATATGCTATATGGCAATTTATGGACCTAACAGGTATCTAAAGCCATTTGCACATAACAAATCGGAGCCTAGACAACACAAAACACTGTTGCTGTATGTAGGTATTATTTTATTTGTTTTTTATCCTATATTTTGGAAATGTACATCCAGGTTTTATCTTATACAGTGGTACCTCGGGTTACATACGCTTCAGGTTACATATGCTTCAGGTTACAGACACTTCAGGTTACAGACTCCGCTAACCCAGAAATAGTACCTTGGGTTAAGAACTTTGCTTCAGGATGAGAACAGAAATCGTCCAGCAACGGCGTGGCTGCAGCGGGAGGCCCCATTAGCTAAAGTAGTGCTCCAGGTTAAGAACAGTTTCAGGTTAAGAACGGACCTCCGGAATGAATTAAGTTCTTAACCCGAGGTACCAGTGTATTTTGGAAATGTACATCCAGTTTTTTTTCCTTTCAATTTTTTGGGGGCCCCCAAGAGAGTGGGGCCCTAAGCTATAGCTTGTTTAGCTTATACGTAAATCTGGCACTGCTACATGTTTACAAGCCTATCTTTATAACCATAAGGGCTGGAAGCCTGGGTTCTCTCTCAAAAGAAACCATTAGATCCTTGTGAAGCTGAATCTGGTGCCCAGTTCCACTTGGTTCTCTGCTTGTGTGGCATTTCAGGATACCCCCCAGTCCTGAATCCAGGGCTCATGCCAGTAAGGTATAGTTTGAGGTTTGGAGGTGTACCAGGCAGAGAGAAATACCTGGCTGACTTCGGACAAGGCACCGCTTTCTCTGCCCAGCCTACCTTATAGGGCTGTTGTAGGTTTAAATGAGTTGATCGAATGGCAAAATGCTTTGCTTTCTGGAAAGTGCTGTGGAAATGAGTTTTTTTGTGTTATTTTCTTAAACCAATAAAGATAACATGAGTAGCTGTGCTTTAATGATATCTAGTGCCACTTACGTTTCTCTCCTTCTTGGCAGTTGAGCGGCGGCGGCGGTTCAATATCAACGACCGTATCAAAGAGCTGGGGACTCTCATCCCCAAATCGAATGATCCGTAAGTATAGTAGATGAATGACAACTGCTCAGCACCATGAGATAAAGTCCTGTTGGGTGGCTGGGGGGGCGGGGATGCGTGGAGGAAGGCTGTGAGTTCCTCCCTTGAGAAGCCTGCAAGTGTAGGCCACCCTCTGTCAGCATGGCACCCTCTGGAAGTATTGGGCTACACCTCCAATAATAATAATAATAATAATAATAATAATAATAATAATAATAATAATATTTTATTTATAACCCACCCTTCCTGGTTCAAAAACCGGGCTCAGGGTGGCTAACAACAAATTTAAAACACTTAATTGTAAAAGCAGTATAAAATACAGTATAAAAACATGAATAACAAAAAAATTCAAAAATCAATTAGATAATCCCCAGGGCTAGCTGGCTGAATTGGTCCTACTTGGGCCAATGAGGAGGCCAGGGGAGTCTTAGCTGTGGGGTCTCAGAGTGGGTAATCTTTATAAAAGGGGAGGGGGAGGGAAGAAAAGGGAAATAAAAGATCAGGCTAAGTTCAAATTGAAAGCCAGGTGGAATAGCTCTGTCTTACAGGCCCTGTGGAAGGAAGTGAAATCCTGCAGGGCCCTGGTCTCCTGGGACAGAGCATTCCACCAGGTCAGAGCCATCACTGAGAAGGCCCTGGCCATGGTGGAGGATAATCTGACTTCCTTAGGGCCCGTGACCTCTAAACTATGGTTATTCATGGAACTTAAGGTCCTCTGCGGGGCATACCAGGAGAGGCGGTCTCGTAAATACGAGGGCCCTAAGCCACCATGAGCTGTGTTCACTGGGGCAGATGGGAGTTGTAATCCAAAATATCGGGGGGGGGGGCATCAGGCTGGTGGCAGTGCATTCATCCACCTTCTAACCGCTGTTGTATTCTAAATGTGTCTTAAGTACTGATAGTTTGCCTGTTTGGGTGGCAGGATTTTTTTTGTCCTTTGAGCTATATCTTACCAGTGTATACAGTGCTGAGTAGAATATATTGTATATATGTCTGTATACCCATGAAGACTTCATTCTCTGAATGCCTCTCCATATGTAGCCAGAATGATACCGTCTGCATAGAAGTGGGGAGGTGTCAGCAGGCTTGGTGCACCCCCAAAGTTGCAGAAGCTCCAAAATCTTTAGGATAAAATCCCTTGGGCAGCAGGGAAAGGAAAAACTCAGAAAACAACCCAATGAGGACTTGGCATGCCCAGTGGTCATGGAAACTGACTGACTGGCAGGGGGAGAGAAGGAAGGAAGGAATGGAGTATCCTGGCAGCAGGTAGGGAGCCTGCCAGCCACCCATGTACACACAGCAACATTTTGTGGGAGGTCCTACATTGCTTAGTCCACTAGCCATGATAACTAGGGCTGCAGATTCTAGGGCTGCCATCCTTTTGGTGCCCAGGGGCATCTGACTGTCCTGCTGTTGGAAGCAGGATACTGGACTCAACAAGACCTTGGTCCGGTAATTCTTCTTAATGTGTGTGTGTATGTATTGGAACGCACAGACCTTAATTTATGATGAGTTAAAAAAAAGTTTGGAAACATTTCTAAAAAGACCAGAGGCATTTCTGTTAAGTATTGTTGGCAGGGACATCCCAAATGCCTTTAGGGAGGTATTTTTATATGCAACGGCTGCAGCTTAGACTTTGGTGGCAAAGGGGTGGAAGGAAGAAGAAGTTCTGACAATAACGGATTGGCATAACAAGCTACAAGAATATGCTGAAATGGCGCAGTTGACAAATAGCCTGAGACGCAATTCAAAACAAAAATTTATGGAAAAGTAGGATAGATATAAGATATACGTTCAAAAATACAGTAAAGGTTCGCTGTCTGTGCTAGCATTCGATTGACGTTGGAGAGGGACGGAGTTGAGAAATAAGACCAAGGGTACATATTGATATAGGAATGTATTAGATAAAATGTAAAGAAATATACAAAAATAAGAGTACATTCATTTGTAAAAAAGGAATATGTAACAGGATAGACAGGAAGTCCAAAGTGTTGGTATATATATATATGATTCTGGAATAGTTTTTTGCCCTTGTTTTTTCTTTCTTTTTTCCCCTTTTAGTATATAAATTTTGTACAGTCATACCTTGGGTTGAAGAAGCTTCAAATTAAATATTTTCAGGTTCCGCTCTGCAGCGACCCGAAAGTAACAGAGCGTGTTACTTCCGGGTTTTGCCGCTTGCACATGCGCAGACGCTCAAAATGACGTCATGCGCATGCGCGGAAGCAGCGAAACGCGACCCACACACGCTCAGTTGTGTCTTACGTTTACTTCAGGATGCAAATGGGGCTCTGGAATGGATCCCGTTCGTATCCAGAAGTACCACTGTATACATGTTGAAAATTATAGTATAATAAGCCTTGCGATGTAATATGATAATGTTTACCGATGTAACGTAAGAACTTTAATAAATAAATAAAAGGAATGCACGGACCTTGCTTGCCCAGGTGACGAGCTCCTCTTCCCCCTCCTCCCTAGGGAGATGCGCTGGAACAAAGGAACCATCCTCAAAGCCTCGGTGGATTACATCCGGAAGCTGCAGAAAGAGCAGCAGCACTCGAAAGAGATGGAACTCCGGCAGCGCAAGCTGGAACAGGCCAACCGCAGCCTGCAGCTGCGAGTGCAGGTAGAGGAAGCGGGTGCCGTGCTCAGGAGTGGGTTGGGGTGGGGTGGGATGCAGAAGGTGTAGTTCAGGCATGCTGCTGGGTCTTACTCTCCCGTCTCTGGTCTCTTCCCCAGGAGCTGGAACTGCAGGTGCAGATGCACGGGCTGCCCTTGACTTCGGCACAGGGGCTTCTGAGTCAGCCCTTGGGAGGAGACCCGATTCCTTCCTTTGCAGAGTCCCTGGACCTGCCCTTCACAGCAGAGGAACTGGGGCTGGGCCTTGCTCTGGGGTCTGACGGAGGAGCCCTGCAGGATGTTCTCATGGACGATGGGACCGCTCTGTCCCCGCTGGGTGCCTCTGATCCGCTCCTCTCCTCCGTCTCGCCTGGCGCCTCCAAGGGCAGCAGCCGCCGTTCCAGTTTCAGCATGGAAGATGATTCGTGATGGCAGCGCTTGGGACTTTTCGGCAGTGGAAGAGGAGCTGGAGAAGGCTCCCGCCCTTACTCACCCTGCCCTGCTCCTGCTCTTGAGTATTCCTCTCCCTCAAATCTTGGAGGCTTTTCCCCCTCTGCTGCTATAGGCTGTGCCCCTTCCTTTCCCCGACATTCCATATTTTGGGAGAGCTTGAGCTGCTGCCTCTTTAGCAAGAGGGCTGTGGGAAAGAGGGCTTGCAGGGCCATATAGTACCAGTCCTCCCCTGGAGCAAGAGAAATAGGGTATCCCATCACAAAGTGAGGGACCCTAAGCCTTCTGGACCCAAGCTTCAGAAACTCTGGGAATAGTGGATTTTTGCGTTTCCCTAAACCTGCCATTTTAAACGTTATTAGGGCGTTTCTTTAACACTGTGTGAGGAGCGTCTAGCCACAAACCTGTTCATTCACTCCAACCCTCAGTTTGCATTCTTGCGCCTTTGCTGTATATAATTTGGGGAAATTAAGGTGGGAGAGAAGAAAGTGGCCTCCTTGCTTTTGCATAATTTAGAGGCACTCTCCCCTTTAAAAAAAGTTAGGTTTATTTTATATAGTTATCAGACGTTTTTTATTCATAACTCTCACCCTTTCTTGTTTAAGTCGGCAGATTCAACGTTTTATCAAAACTACCGCTTTTAATATTTTTTTTCTTCGTCTCTTTCCTTCAGTTCTGACCTGACCGCAGAAAAACTTGATTTTTGTCCCTTGTGACTTCTTTGTGGGCAAAGAAAGGGAGTGGGGTGCAGAGTCGGAAAAATCCGTGAAATAATGTTCTTGCTCATGTGGTTGCATTTAAGGGTACATTACTGCCACACAGCATTTAATTGTCACCCCTTGTTTGTTTCTTTTTTAATATAAATGAAGCTATAATCAAGTTTTTTTTATATACTCAAAAACTTTTTGCATACCAAATGGACATTAGGAGAAACAGAGAGCAAATGAGACTGTACTGTTTATTGAATCCACTAGTTTTTTAAAATACTGGAAGCAGGCTTCTATATGACCCAACTCTTTGTTGGGTGTAAAAGTGTGGCCGCAATTGCTGCAGAGACAATCATTTGGGCTCCAGTGTTACCCTCACCACTGTGTGAATGTGTGTGAACCCCCTCGAAACAGAAGTGGTCACCCAGGAGTAGCTGTCTCAAAATATTATCTAAAAGCACTAAGCTTTTATGGCTTTTTAGGGTAACTTGTGCCCCTCTAAGAAGTTATTAGATTCTACCTGCCGTCATCCCCGATCATTGGCCATCTTGGCTGCAGCTGATGGCAGTTTAAATCTAACAGCTTCTAGAGGGCTTTGGGTCTCTCCCGCACTTTAGAATTACAGCATAGTCTGAAGTCTGTGCTGGAAAATGGAATACCAGACGTCTGTCCTTCAGAAAGTGTAATTTTGGGTGGGATTTAACTAATGAGGCCTGTCCACAGAAGCCCAGTGCCCGAACCTCCATTTCTAATGTGAGGCTTTTCTTCATCTCATCCGCACATCCCATGAAATTGGCTCTGGGGAGGTTGGGAGAACTTCTGGAACAGTGGGCGGGAGATTGCTCCATCTGGCAAGCCAAAAAAGGAACAGTCACCTTAGCATGATGTTGAATTTCACCCTTTGAAACTGAGAAGAGCTGCCTTACTGGAGGTTGTCACTGGGTAGGAGGAAATATGGGTAGTTTCTAGGCTGGGACCTTTTTGAGCTGGAAATGAGGGTAACAGGAGTGAGTGTTCAATGTAAACCAGATGCTGTAGTGGTATTCCAGTGTGTGTAAGACGCAAGAGGACCGAGCGCAGAGGAAGTTGCAAAGATGAGATTAGGGCAAGTGGTCGTAGATCTTAAAAGGAGTAGAACTGGGTTCCATTAACTAAAGGTTGAGTCTGATTAAGGGGATGAAAGGGATAGAATTTCAGGCTGAGGGAAGGGGCTGGTTTTCCTGTTGTGGATTCTACACCCTCAGTGATGACCCAGATTGCACCTTCTGTCCTTTTACTTTGTATGTTTAAACATTCCCACTACCAGTACTAGAGGCTTCTAAACAAATAAACCAGCAATGACCATTTTCTATAGCTACTTTAGTACCTGTTTCCTCATTGTGTCGTGTGGAGAATTCAGTCATGAGTGTATATAAAGAGTTTTTCTCTCTGTTTTTAAAGCCACACTAAGCTGGATGTCATAAGATGGTGGGACTTTGGTGTTGCCATTCACCTAACCAGACCCTGTCAGCGGAAGTGTTGTGCTAAGACTTCTGCTTGCTCTATAGGGCTTTCCTCCCTTCTCTTCCTCCACCCCCATTGCTCCATGGAAGAGAAGGCCCCTTTGGCTCAGGGTGCTGGTCAGAAGATCCTCCAGAGCAGAGCATGGGGAAAGGGTTTTTTTTGGGGGGGAGGGGTCTTTCTGTCCTGCAAACTGAAATGCTTGACCAGATGGAATAAGAGGAAAAGAGTGATGCTGAATTCCACCCATGGTGCTGGATAAGGAGACTGCTACTCAGTTCAAAAGATGCTGTTAAGGCTTGCAGAAACCAGCAGCCATGAAGTTTGTACATACACCTTATTTTAGGCCAGGGATGGTCAGTTTTTGAATTTGCAGGAGTCGCTTGGTTACCCAGGGCAGCATTTCTCCACACCTTGATTGAAATTTTGGTATAGCTGAGGGTGGTGGGGCTTCCAATTTAGTATCTGGGTGCTGAACATTCTGGGAGTTGTATACTAAACCTAGACACAACAAAATGAGGGTCACTAATCCACAGTATACTTTTGCACTCGAGACTCCAATTCTGAGACCATACTGCTAAATACACATATATCTAGTCATGAAAGGTGTGCATCAGTACGACTTGTCACTTCTTTCAATTGTCACTCTCAGATAAGGATGTGGTAATTTCTCTTGCTACTTGTGAATATTTTATGGGGGAATGCTGCCAATCATACAGGTGGCAGATAACTGTGGTACAAGTACCTGAGGGCAAGTGCAGACCTAGCATTTAAAATCTCTTTGTGAGGTGAGACTGAATGAAAGAACTGCATATTATACACCACAGTCAGCTTGAAGCCATGTCTGTACTCTAGACTTCAAAAGGCTTAGCATTTTTTTTTATATGGCAGCCATACTGTGAAATATTGCACAGCTTATGCCAAACCATAGATACATACACATATATGTTTGTACATGTGTATTTTTATTGACATAAATCCTTCTTGAGAGGCAACAGAGTGCACCTCTACAGGTGAAATCAAACTACTGCATTTGCAGCACCAAAGTGACCTCCCTGGGGCACAAGCTTGTATGGAAGTCCAGGGCTGCCCAGATGACAACACCCTCCTCTTTGCCTCGCTGATGTGGACCAAACGAAAGCAGAGGAATACGTTAGGCATCAGCTTGGCTGCAAGAGTTTCTGGAAGGAGGTGTACAAAGCACCATCCAGCCACCTTTGTGTAGGGCTTTACTCCTTAACCTTTTCTTCTCCTGAATATATCCTGCAAGGCAGCAGAGGTTTAGGATCTGTTTTCCAGGTTGGCGAACCCCATTTGCTCCCCACTTCCCTCTACAGCATGTGCAGAAACCGCCTTCTTGACCGTCGGACCCATGATGGTTCTCGTCCATCTGCCAGAGCCTGTCTTCACATGCAGGGGAAGCCCCAAGGGTTTGAGACTCATTGGCTCGCTTCACCTGGTTTAACCAGCCAGTCAAAGCTGCTTCCTGGGATGTAGCTGCCGGTGCATGCTGACAGCTTCTAGGAGCCACAGGTAAGAGCCAAGTGCAGGGCGGAGACCAAAGGTGGACAAAATGACCCAGGAGTAGGAAGTGTCACCCACCAGAGGTAGTACCCCTCCCCTAACAACCCTCCCAACCCATTTATGTATTTGTATATATTATATACATACATATGTACATACATACATACACATGTATGTATATACATGCATACACATGTATGTTATGTATATACATACATACATACATACATACATAGTGTCAGAGGCTCAGGAGCAGAAGCACAGGGGAGAGAGCAAATAGAGAGCGGAGGAGAGGAATCCGAGGGGAGCGTAGGGGAATATGACAGTGACCCGAGAGATTCCATGAGCTTCTCCAGCGAATCAGAAGATTCCCAGAAGGGGGCGCCTATGGTAAGGGCAAGGGGGGTCCCAGGGGGGACGCTCCAGAAACAAGGGGCCAGCGGGGACTCCCAAGGGAGCAGCGGAGGATCAGGACCAGTTCCCCCACCAGAGCACAGTGGGGGGGGGAAGAGTCACATGAGTCAGGACCAGCCTCTCCTCCAGCGGGGGGAGAAGATGAGTCAGGGATAACCACGCCCCCATCGGAAAGTGGGGAAACGGAGGGAAGGCCGGGTCCAGCTAGCCTCCCCGAAGGAGGGAGCAGTGACACAAGTGTAACGGTCAGAAGGAAAGTGGGAGGCTGCGCGCGCGCGCGCGCCAAGTTCAAATGTGTAGGAGTGCGGGACAGCAGAAGACCCGGATTGGGAGCCAGGTCCAAAGGCCCGAAGGAGGGAGGGGGAAGAGTCAGGGGACTCAGCGTCAGAGGAGTCTAGGAAGAGTGAGACTCTGACTAGCAGGCGGACCCAGAGAAGGAAGGAACAGAGGAAGAGGTGGAGTAAGGCTAGAATCTTAAACTGGTGTCAGGGGGGAGGAGATTCAGATGGAGCTTCGGCGGTCTAAGGTACAGACGTAGCGTTGCACGCTGCGTGTGTGGAAGTGAAACTGAACTTCAATAAAGACTTTTATACTAAAGAAAGAAGCAGCGTTGGTCTTGTGTGAGCTGGGACCTTGGGCAGCGCTGACACATACATACCCCCCCAATGGCCTCACTCTGCTGCCAGGCAGCTTCTAGTGCTTCTGCAAGAATAACCCGACGGCAGCAACTATAATCATGTCTTAAACTCTCCTATCCAAGGGCAACCAACCTCCACTGACTGAAAGCCGCTCTAGGAGGGAAATGTGCCTGGTCTCCATGGAGCTGACTTCTGCTTCGTGTGAACGTATCTTCCTCTCCCTGACAACACTGTAAATTGTTGTTGTTTTCTTTAATTCTTTGCGGGAGGGGCCGGAGGAATACGGGAATAAGGAGGTAAGAGTCTAGTAGTTTTCCTAATCTCTGAGAATTCTCCTTGCAATAGTTCTACGCCGCTCGCTTCCTAAAAAATGTCCACTAAGAGAGAGAAAAAGAAATTGGGAGAAAAGCAATGACAAACCTAGACAGCATCTTAAAAAGCAGAGACATCACCTTGCCGACCAAGGCTTGTATTGTTATGGTGCTGGAGGAGACTCTTGAGAGTCCCATGGACTGCAAGAAGATCAAACCTATCTATTTTTAAGGAAATCAGCCCTGAGTGCTCACTGGAAGGACAGATCCTGAAGCTGAGGCTCCAGTACTTTGGCCACCTCATGAGAAGAGAAGACTCCCTGGAGAAGACACTGATGCTGGGAAAGATGGAGGGCACAAGGAGAAGGGGACGACAGAGGACGAGATGGTGGGACAGTGTTCTGGAAGCTACCAACATGAGTTTGACCAAAGTGCGGGAGGCAGTGGAAGACAGGAGTGCCTGGTGTGCTCTGGTCCAGGGGGTCACGAAGAGTCGGACACGACTAAACAAGAGAGAGAGATATATTAAAAGGATGGAGCTTGACGACCCTCGTCTGCTTCCAGTCAGGCCAGGAGGGCTGCGGTGCCTCCGCCCTCCGCTGAAAGGGGGGCTGTGGAAAGCGCCGAAATCTATACAAGAGCGCGGGCCTCTTGTGGGCTCCGCCGCGGCCTCTTCCACCTCCGCCCCGTCATCCGGCTCCGCGTCTTAAGGCGCAGGGAAAGGAGCGCGCAGCTTCCCCCCTGAGCCAGTGGCCTCCGCACTTTCTCTTTCCCCCGCTCCATCCCATAATACGGACTGGCGGGGAAGAGCAGAAGCGCGAAGAGTTAAGCTGCCTCCTGGCCTCTTGGTCATCTTCGCTCGTCGCGCTTCTCCTCCTTCTCCGCGCTTCCGGTCTTCGGCACCTCTATGCTCCCTTACTTCCGGTATCCGGCCCGTCTACCTTTCCCACTTCCGGCCTCCAGGCGCCTTTCCCTCTTCCCCCCGCCCTCGCTCATGCCGCTCTGCTTCCGGTGGGAGTGGGGAGGGAGGAGAGAGCGAGAGCGAGAGAGACTGAAACCCCCCATTCAGAGCGTTCCTCTTCCCGGCTTCCTCTCTATGATCTCCTCTTAAAGCCATCCCGGGCCGGGCGGGGGCGGGGCTTCTCCCCCTCCTCCTCCCCCGCCTTCCCTCCTCCTCTCGTGGGTCGAACCAAGCAGGATCCGAACCGGGGGCCGGAGGGGGAGGGAAGATGGCGCAGGCCTTGTCTGAGGAGGAGTTCGAGCGCATGCAGGTGCGTATGGCCGGGCGGCCTGGCTGGCTAGTGCGGTGGGTGGGGAGCGGGGCGGGGCGGGGCGTTGGGAGGAACAGCACCCAGTGGGTGTCATGAGCGCGGGGTGGGGGTGGGTGTCGTTGAAACTATTCAGGGCTGGTGGGGGGTCCAGTTGCCATTATGATTTTTGGGGGGGGGCAGGATAGAGGTGCAGAGAGGGGTGATGCCTGAAGATTTGAGGCTGGGGGCCAGAACTGGGTGGGAGCTGTTATTATTTGTTTATTAAATCTGTATAGCACCTTTCACCCCAAGATCATCCATAAAGAGAACCTAAATACATAAAGATAAAACCCCAATAACAAACCAACAACGCCCCCCCAAATGCATATTTAAAAGGCTGTAGATTGTTTAATCAAAGGGACGCGGGTGGCGCTGTGGGTTAAACCACAGAGCCTAGGGTTTGCCGATCAGAAGGTCACCGGTTCGAATCCCCATGACGCTCCCGTTGCTCAGTCCCTGCTCCTGCCAACCTAGCAGTTCGAAAGCACATAAAAGTGCAAGTAGATAAATAGGTACCACTCTGGCGGGAAGGTAAATAGTGTTTCCGTGCGCTGCTTTGGTTCGCCAGAAGCGGCTTAGTCATGCTGGCCACATGACCCAGAAGCTAATGGTCACCGACTCTGGGGTTGCCGCGCTCATCTTGCTTTATTGGCCGAGGGAGCCAGCGTACAGCTTCCGCGTCATGCTGCTAATGGTCAGGGGTCCCTTTACCTTTACCTAGATTGTTTAATCAGTTGTGTGATATATATGTGTGTGTGTGCGTTTGCTGCATTTGTTCTTTCAGGTTTATGGTTAAAAACGCATTAGGTCAGGGCTGAGGAGCCTGTGGTCCTCTAGATGAGCCTTTCCCAAGCTTAGGTCCCCCGGTGTTGTTCGACTACAACTCTCATAATCCCTAGCCAGCAGGAAGAGTGGTCAGGGATGATGGGAGTTGTGGTCCAACAACATCTGGGAACTGTCCTCATCTTGCCCGCCAGGTTGAGAACGGCTGCTCTAGATATTTCTGGATTGCAGCTCCCATTTTCCCTGACCACTGAGTGTTCCAGCTGGGGCTGGAATTCAAGAAGATCTGGAGGGCCACAGGTTCCCCACTTGTGCCTTAAATGCATCCCTAAAATTTTAACGTTCATAAGCCAGCTCTTGGCCTGTGGGAATTATCAAACACAGTACTTTTGAATTGGCAGCCTCTGCTGATGTTTGCTTTAAACCTTTCGGTCTGCTTTCTGTTGCCTCCCCCAAAATTATCATTGGCAAATTCTCACATGAACTGAAAATAAATTTATTTATTTTAATTTATATATTGCCCTTCATCAAAAGATCTCAGGATGGTTCACAATTTTTTTTAAATAAAAAAACCCATCCTTTTCGTGGCTTCCTGTCTGTGGAATTGTCACCTCCTCTGAACTAAGCTGAGCACCAACACTGACGTTGTTAAAAACCCATGTTCAAAACCAACTTATTTTCTCTGGCCTTCACTGGCCGTTACTGCCAGCATTGTGCATTCTTTTTTACGATCTTGTCATTTCAGATGGAAGGCGGTATCTAAATATTTTAAAGAAATAAAGTAGAATAAACATGCTTCCCCCAACCCACCCTACCATGCTCCAACTCTACTTTTGCCTCCCCACCTGTTGCAGGACTTGCTGGCCTTCTGTATACTAAGAGACAAAGAGAACGAAGAATGGAGTTCCTTTGCCCTTTAAATCGTGTGGGGAATCTTTGGTCCTCAAGATGGTGCTGAATTACAACTCCATCAACCTCAGCAAGTATGGCCAATGGCCAGGGATAATGGAAGTTGTAGTCCAGCAACACCTGGAGGATCAAACCTTCTTCACATCTGTTTTAAATAGTTGTAGAAGAGGGGATTCTAGCTCAGTTCATCCCTGCAGGGGAAGCAGTGTCACGTCCTCCTTTGCTTTCTTCTCTTGCTGCTGCTTTCCTCATTTGTTTCCCCTCTGGCTGCCCTGGAACCCAAGAAGATCAGGCCAAAGGCCCATCTAGTCCAGTACCCTGTTTCCAGAGTGGCCAAGCAGATATCAGTGGGAAGTCTGCAAGCAGGACCTGAGAACTGCCCCCTTGTGATTCCTAGCAACTGGTATTCGAGACGTAATACTTGCAACCTTGGAGGTTGAACATAGTCAGTAGCCCTTCCTGATTCACTGCTGAGAGTTTCAGCCACGCTGCTTTACTTTTGAAGCATGAAAAATGGTGAATGAAGTTCCCATTCTCCAGTTGCTTTTATAAAAGAAGAGATCAAACAATAAAACTGTTAGCACATTTGGAAACCTAAGCAGGGTCTGGCATGGCTTCAAATTGGATGAGATTCCTGCATCGTAGCGCGTTGGATCACAGGTTGCTTTTCCAGAGTGCATAAGGGCCCATTGGTCCTTGATTAATCACATGCACAGTGGAGAATTTTACCTGTGAAGGGGCATGTTAATTTCACTGTAAGGGTGCTGCCTGTTTCCGCAAGTAGATTTTTGATGTATACGAGGGAACCTGTAGCCCTACAGATGATCTTGTACTCCAACTCCAATCAGCCCCAGCCACCAGAGCCAGTGGTCGGGGATGATGGGAAGTGTAGTCCAACAGCAAGGTTCCCCGTTCCTGATGAATATAACACAGTAAGAAACTTGGTCCACTTCATTTTGTTTTAGGACCTTGAGGGAGTCAGTTCAGTGTCAGGAGAAACCAGCTAGCAATGAAAGGAGCCATGGAGGGGGTTTGTCATGTGATAAGCACAAGGACTCTTTCTGCCCTGTTCCAGACTTGGTTATGTTGACTTTCTGATACCTGCAGCAACTCTTTCCAGCACTCAAACAATGTATGCTTTTTGCTTTGCTGCTGAAACACAACTATCTCTTGTGGGGAAGAAGGCAGCTGATACAGTGATTTCTTTCACAGATCAAAAACATATGCAAGTTGTGGGGTGTGCTGTTGTGAGGGAACAGAGTTAAGACTATAAAGCAGGAGTGGGAAAACCTGTGACCATCCAGTGTTCCTGGGCTACAACTCCCATTAGCCCTGACCATTGGCTCTGCTGTCTGGGCTTGATGGGTGTTGTTTGAGTACAACCTCTGGAGTTCCCCAGAAAGTCCCCAGCTCTGAACTCCTGGGTGAAATATGGCTGACTGTGTGGTGTTTGGCACCTCGTCCCACAATCTCAGACTCACTTATTGGTGGCCAGAAAAACTAGTTGCTATCAAGGCTTTCAATGCCAAAACAGCCATCCCCAAGCTGGTGCCCTCCCCTCCGGGTGTTTTGGAGTGTTGGTTTTAATGTGGGGAAGGTGTTGTCTGTCTCTTTGGTAGTAATTCACTTTGGGTTGCCCTGGGCAAGATAAAGCAACTTAACAAATTTAACCCAGGGGTTAGGGACGATGGGAGCTTTGGCCACAAGGAGGGAAAGGCTGCATTCAAGAATAACAAATGGGGGAAACTGATGCAGACATATGGAAGGCTGATGGCAGTCTTTCCATTTCTTCCAGATTGCTGTATCCATATCCCCCATCTCAAACTCCATGGTAGACATGTATATTACACTTATCCTGAAACAGGAAACGGACTTATTATCTGTTAAAAATTATAGGCCGATCTCTTAATGGATTATAAGCTGTTTGCAATTATATTAGCACACCGCATGAAAGTGGTATTAAAGGATATAATTCACCAAGACAAGGCCAGATTTCTTCCAGGCCATCAGTTGAAAGACAATATAAGGAATACAACTAAAATAATAGAATATCTGGAGGTGAGAAATGAAAAGTAAGGGGCATTGATGTTTATAGATGCATAGAAGGCCTTTGATAATGTTTCATGGACCTTTATGAAGAAGTCTATAGAGATGATGAGCTTTGGAGAGTCATTTCTTAAATGGGTGGTTACTGAGATCGGGTTAAGTCCTTGAACTGTTACTACTACTAGTACTACTACTTTTTACTATGATGATGAGACTCTTCTCAGGGTTGTGGGTTTGAGTCCCATGTTGGACAAAATATTCCTACATTGCAAGGGGTTGGACTAGATGACACTTTTGGTCCCTTCCAACTGTATGATTCTATGATTTCTGGGCTTCACCTCTGCAAAATGAGAGCAATGCAGGCTTATTTCCTAAAGGCTGAGGACAGATGAAATAAGATTTGGATTACATTGTCCACAATTCAAAAAGCGTCCCACGCATTGTTTCCCAAGGAACTCGTGTTCCTGGTTTGAGCAGTGGAGAAAGCCCTGGGCTCTTGTCCACAAACCTGGCCAGAGTTCTGCATTGACTGACCCTGCCAGCTTCTTCATTCTTTACTGTTTCTCTTGCTAGGCTCAGCTACTGGAACTTCGGACTCAGAATTACCAGCTTTCTGACGAACTCCGCAAAAACACTGCTGGTAAGAAGCGCACCTTTCCCTGCCAGCCCCCTTGAAACTGCCAGTATCTCTGGTTACTGGGTACAGCATGCTGTTCACAGGCTTCTGTGTTCTGCAACTGAGATTAAAGCAGCAGTTCTCAACCTGTGGGTCCCCAGATGTTGTTGGACTGCAACTCCCATCATCCCTGAGCTCTGGCCTTGCTAGCTAGGGGTGATGAGAGTAGTAGTTCAACAACATCTGGGGACCCACAGGTTGGGAAAGGCTGGATTAAAGTATCACAATCACCTTGACTCCTATTTATTTATGTTAATAGTTGCACACATGTAGCGTGTGCTCTGTTCTGTGTTTTACAACAGAACTGTTGTAGAGTCTGGAATTTTAAGGAAAATAATGGTTGCAGGAGGAAAACATTAAGTAGGAGTGGCATTTTCTGTACACACCAGGCTACCTGCATGCTGTGGCTTTGTTGGAGCGCAAAAAAAACAAAAAGGAAGGGGTGGGTGGGATCTGGTGTTGACCACAGAATTCAGCTTTCATTAAAAACCACCAGTAGTCCATATGATTGCAAAGGCATGCTTGGAAGTGTATAGGCAATGCCTGGTGAAATTGTAGAAGTGAAGCAAATTGCCAAATCACCTTTCCTGTGGTCAGAGGGTTGGGTGTTGGTGCCCTAACCAGCCTCTTACCTTCCTATAAGTAGCAGAAGCAGGATAAATTATACTGAAGTTCCAGGGGCTTGCCAGTCCCCCCTCATCCTTTGACAAGGGATGAAGAGGTTGCCAAACAGACAACTTCCCTCTCCAGCTTGAAGCTCTCTAGCCTTGCCATCAGATAGGAAGTGGGGTTCCACCTCAGCTGATCGCTACTGGCATCCTCTTTCATCCTTTGTTCTTCTTTTGCTGGTTTCGCCTTCCTTAACATGACTGGCTGACTGCTCTCTGTGCACTGTTGGAAGGCCTAACGCCTTTCTATGCCTTCTTACCTCTTGTGAAACTTTCCCCTGACACTCCCGTTTGGCTGTGCTGCTACCGTGCTCCCTGAGCCTGTGGCCTCTTTGTCATTTCCAATGACCAGGAAAGACATCTCACTGCAGCAGAAACATATGCACACTCTGCTTCTGAAATGCGGTTACAAGAGAGGACACGAAACTTGCTCTTTTATATGCATGTATTTAAAATGTTGAGATTCGAGTTCTGTGTCAGATACCAGAGTTCATGTCGTGTTCTACAAGTACAGAATCATAGAAAACCAGCGGCCCTCTCTCTAAAGTACTTCTTCAGTTCTGATCCTTTGTTCCTTTGGTATTTTTAGAATTAAATGGTCTTCGGCAACGGGTGACCTATTTGGATAAGGAATTTACCAAAGCTCAGAAGGTAACGTTCTTCATTGCAGTGGATGTGTGGGAGGGAGTGGGGGAACCACATGGGAGCAAGTGGGTACACCCTGCCATAGAAATAATTGAGTCTGACCCTGGGGTGTAATGATAACTGTTTTCCCACCTTCCTATTGATGTATAATTAACCAATTTCTCTCTTTCCCAGGCTCTGAATAAGAGCAAGAAGGCTCAGGTAAGGCTTCTTGCATGTGTTGCTTGCTGTGGGTGTTCCCAGTTATCATCCTGCCAAGGTCAGCTCCATCTCTCCCACCAACACCTGTCGTTTGATCATCCATCTATCAATCAATGGTTTGGGGAGCACCTCCAGCTTGTGGGCCTATCTGAGCCCACCAGGTCCCCCCATTTAGCCCAGCTGTTTTCGCCAGACCACACTAGCAGGCATCTGGGTAGGGTGACCAACCCTTTCCACCTGTCAAACTTGGCCTAGAGGTGAGGTGGCGGGAGATCCAGTTGATGTGCCCCTGCTCTGCAAGGCCTCCTTTCCCCCTGATGAAGGTCCGTCTCCCCATACGTTGGGAGTATCAATAACCTAAGCTGAGGTGGAAGCAGCCCTACCCCCCAGAAAAAAAACTGATTTCCTTACCCAGCCCATCTCCACCCCAGATCTTGAAAACGTTCTAGCATTCTGGGAAGATGGGCCATTTGAAGATTCAGGATATAGTGACACAGCTACTTTTTGTGTCATTATATCTGGCTCTAAGTGTCAAGTAGGGACGTGGGTGGCGCTGTGGGTTAAACCACTGAGCCTAGGACTTGCCAATCAGAAGGTTGGCAGTTCGAATCCCTGTGATGGGGTGAACTCCCGTTGCTCGTCCCTGCTCCTGCCAACCTAGTTCAACCTAGTTCGAAAGCACGCCAAAGTGCAAGTAGATAAATAGGTACCACTCTGGTGGGAAGGTAAACGGCGTTTCCGTGTGCTGCTCTGGTTCGCCAGAAGCGGCTTAGTCATGCTGTACGCCGGCTTCCTCGGCCAGTAAAGAGAGATGAGCACCGCAACCCCAGAGTCGGCCACGACTGGACCTAATGGTCAGGGGTCCCTTTACCTTTACCTTTAAGTGTCAAGTAGGGAAAAGATCTGGGAACTGGTAGTGGACACTTGAGGTAGGAATAATGCCTTCCAAACATCTTCCACTAAATGTAGAAGGGGGGTCGGGTTTTCCTCCTCCCTCCCTCCCTTCCAGTTACACCCTTGTCCAGTCAAGTACCTCTGCTACCTATCCTATAGGTTGTCGCACTCTGCCTATGAGTAAGTACCACTTGCCTAGGGCTGAGTGGCTCTGTATGTTACTGGGAGAAAGGCAGGAAGCTAACAGGAAGATAGTAAGTAGGGGCATTTCCTCTTGTGGTTGGGAAACAAGCAAACAAATCATCTGCTTGTGGATTAGGTGCCGGCCCCTAGTGGAGGGACGATGAGCACCGCAGGGCTTACGTCTGTCTTTGAGGTATCATTAAATTCTCTCTTTCCCCCCACAGGAGGTGGATGCCTTGCTTAGTGAAAATGAAATGCTTCAGGGAAAACTGCACAGCCAGGAGGATGACTTCAGGCTGCAAAATAGCACTCTCATGCAGGAGCTGTCCAAGGTACTTGACTGCTGAAGTTGCTTCTGCAGTAGCACTTGGGGCCTACCAGGGGGCGCTGCTGTGAGGCATAATATGGCATTGAGCATTGCTGATGAGCCACCCAGAATTCTGGCACGGACGTTCACAGGAGCACAAGAATCACACTGTTGTCAGAACACAGTAGGCTAACTGTGTATATGATGCTGTATTTTTAGTCTTCCATCCACAGCTGTGGCCACAAGGAGATACTTCCTCCTCCCAGATCTTGTGTCCCCCTACACTGGGGGGGGATTATAAATAAAATTTATTATTATTATTATTATTACACCCTTTTTCATGGGGACCACAGCTTAACAAAATAGGGTGCCAGACAGAGAGCATGGTAGATGTGCCAAAGGACCAGCTGTCAAGAGCTGTCTACCTGATTGCTTGGCTTTCTTTGGGTTTATGAAATAATATATTTTACTCCTGTGCCCCAGCTGGGCAGTCAGACTGGTAGGTGGCACCAGTACAGGGTTTCACCTCCCCTCCTCCCTCCCCATAGCGTGTTGCTTGAGTCATGGAGACCGAGTTACTGAATGCTTTCTGTGTGGGAGGCACCTTGTTAGCCGCAGCGTTACTGTAATTTGGATAGTGTGGGTTAATTAATGTGGGCAGGAGTTTTTGATACAATCATGGGTTTATTTCCAGACCTGTGAAGTTGGAGCTGTTGCAGCCCTTACCTGCACCCTTCCAAAGAACAGTTGGGAGCAAAAGAGCTGTGCAGTCGTCATGCTGGAACAGGGCTGGCTCCAACGACTGTTCTTTGGAAGAGTGCAGGTAGCCGTTGCTTCCTCTGGGAAAGAAGATCCTGGTGTAGCAGTGTTCCTGTTTCTGCCCAGATGGATCAGCTGCGAATGCCTCCCCGCTTCCCTGAAGACTGTGCTGTTGCCCGCAGTTAACCCTCTGGTCTCTCTAACCCAGCTGTGCGCCCAGATCGAGCAGTTGGAGAAGGAGAACAAGAGTCTCCGGGAAGGGGGGCCAGCAGCCCCCGAAGGGGCTCCCCCGGCCAGCCCTGCGGATGGGGAGCTGCTGAGGCTCCAGGCAGAGAATGCTGCACTGCAGAAGAACATGGCAGGTACTGCTCTGCATTGGGCTGGGCTTGCTCAGGATAAACACAAGAAAGTCCGGGAAATGTGGTTGGTTGGATGCAGCGGAAGACCAACAAAGTGGAGCACCAAGAGCCAGGAGTGAACATCTGGTGGCCTCTCGATACTGTTGGGTTGTAACTTCCATCAGCCTCAGCCAGTGAGTGGTCAGGGGAGATGGGAGTTGGAGTCCAGCAACATCCTGAAGGGCTGTAGCTTCTCCAGCCCTGACCATCTATCTATTGCATAACCCATGTGCAAGCTGAACTGTCACCCCAGTCCTGTATTTGCCAAGATCAGGGGTCGACAACTTAAGGCCCATGGGCCACAAGCGACCCATGGCGGTGGTTTAACCAGCCCAAGAGCCACTCACGAACTGAGCCACCCGCTTGGCGAGTCCCCGCACTAAACCGGCACGGTGTGGTGTGGCGACTCGCTTCCACAGTGCCAGAAATCGTGTCTGCGCAGATTCAGATGTTGGAAATTGCAGGCGTGCGCATGATCCAGTCCACAAAGGGATCTCTGCTAGAGTGAACCGGCCCAGGCGAGGTAAACCCTGCCGACCCCTGGTCTAGAGAGAGTTACTTGCCTGCAGCAGAACACGGGAAGCTGTGGTCCTCCAGATATTGTTGGACTATAATTCCCGTCATCCCTGATCATCGGCCGTGCTTTCTGGGGCTGCTTGGAGCTGGAGCCCAGCAATGCTTGGAGGCCATAGGTTCCCTAGCTTCCTGCTGCTGGGATGTTGGAGCCTCCAGAGTTCAGATCCTGTCTCAGGTCTGAAACAGGTTGGTCTTGAGTCTTGCCAGTCTTTCTCAGGCCCACGACTGTAGTGATGGCAAAGCGCTTGGCACCATTTTCAAAAGGCTGGTTTCAAATAATAATTTTGCAGGGCAAAGGGGCACTGGTTGAGATGGGGGCAGGGCTTTGGAGGCAATCTGGGTTGAATCTGGGGACCCACAGCGGTTGCTCTTGTTCCTCAGCTTTGCAGGAGCGCTATGAGAAGGAAGTGGCCCGGCAGGGAGAAGACCGAGGTGGCGGGGAGGGCGACGCCTCTGTGGAGTCTCCTCCTGCTGGCCAGGCGGGTTCGGAGCCGCAGGCAGCTGACAGCAGCACCTCCCAGCAGCTGCTGTCTGAGGTGGAACTGAAGTGGCAGACGGAGCGGGAGGAGAAACGACTCCTGAAGGAGCAGCTGCAGAGCCTTGAGGTGCGTGGGCGTGTGGAAGAGGCACCATTGGGTGCTGCTGCCGTCCTCCTGCCAGCCTTTGGCTTCTAGCCAGGAGCAGCAGCTTGAGCTGGTCAAAAGCAGCCTGCAAGGAGAGCTAATGTTTTGCACCCCCTTCTGGAATTCAGATGCTCAGCAAATTAAACCCAGTTCTGGTCTCCCCTCAAAAAACCCTTGCCTGGAGAGCATGTGGAAGCTCAGCAAGACGTGGCAGGGAGCTTGGGATTCTGGGCCAAGGGCTACTGTTCAAGCCTTGTGCTGACCAAGGGAAAAGATTAAGCATTCTCCAGTTTTCTGTCATCTACTCTCTGGCTAAGCATCCCTATGCCAACTGGGCTCCAGGGGAACTGGCCCTGATCTGGGTGCTACAAGTCATTCAGTATTTCTTCCTGGCTGTTGCGCACTTCCTCCTGCACCCTGTTCTCACAGGGGCCAACCAGAGGTCTATGGAAAGTGGGACCTTTCTCTCTGCTTGTGATTCCCAGCAGCTGGTGTTCAGAGACCAAGAAGCCGCTAACAGTGGAGGCAGAGCTTAGCCATCGTGGCTACAAGCCGCTGATAATCCTCTCTTCTATGAATTTGTCTATATTGGGGGCTGTCAGCCCTAGTTTCTTTTCTTTTTTCTTCAATTTTCTTTTATTCATTTTATAACACAACATAACAGCACAAACAGAAAAACAGACAATACAAACTAATTATTGTCTTATCCTTATTTTTTCTAAACATTGTTAGGTGAGATTCCCCAAGTCCCACTATCTGATTTTCATTTTACCTCATCTTTAGCATATCATCATTTTTAAGCATTTTTAATCACACTTACTTTTACCATAAAAATCTTAACATTTTATCCCTTACAAGTAATACTATTTTAAAATACACTATGTTCTACTTCTAACCGTACAGCCTATATCCACTTCTAAAACTATTCTGTATTTTCAAATACTCTTTAAATTTCTTCCAATCTTCTTCCACCATCTCTTCTCTCTGGTCCCGGAGTCTCCCAGTCAGTTCAGCAAGTTCCATATAGTCCATCATCTTCATCTGCCATTCTTCGATAGTTGGTAAATCCTGTTTCTTCCAGTTCTTCGCTAATAAAATTCTCGCAGCTGTTGTGGCATACAGAAAAAAAGTAACGTCCTTTTTGGGGATTTCACCCCTGAGTCAGCCCTAGTTTCTTGGTGGTGGAAATGAAGAGCACAAGTCTTGCCCCTCTCTTGCTGCTGCACTAAGCCAGCTGTTCCCTTATGGACCAGGCTTTGCCAGCCAGGTGCGCTCCAAACATTGTGGATTACAGCTTCCCTTAACCCCAGCCAGCACAGCTTGATTGTGAAGGCTGTTGCAGACCTATCTGCCAGGGGTGCTGGAAGGGTTTTCTCAGAGAGAGAGAGGGAGGAGAAGCACTCTGAACCCTTGAGAAATGTGTGCTTTTCTTTGCCTCCTGTAGGCATGCAAGACGACAGAGATGTCTCGGTTGCAGCAAGAACTCAGCAAGGTAAGGAAGAGATGTAAACGCCTGTGTGTGCTTTCCACTCCTTGAGGGCAGGGAAAGTGGAATGGGTGGGCGGCATGGATGTTTTTTTTTTTTTTTTATAAAATTTTTATTGGCTTTTCAACATATATTATAAGACATTACAAACAACAAACACAAACAAACAAACAAACATAGAAATTTTTCATGTACCCAAACATAGAATTTTTTCATGTACCCAATTTCAACGACTTCCCCATGCCTCCCTTTTCTGCATCCCTATTTTAAACTTTTTCAGCAACCCCTGATCTAAATTACTTATAAATTCCTTTCTTTAACCCTTTTCTTTCCTCTTGTCCAATCATTTATCTCTGCAAATCTGCTATGCTTTACCCATGACATTTTAACACTCACTAATTTTACAACAATTTTTAAGATAAAATTTAAATTTCTTCCAATCTTCTTCCACCGTCTCTCTCCCTTGGTCACGGATTCTGCCCGTCATCTCTGCCAGTCCCATATAGTCAATCACCTTCGTCTGCCACTCTTCCAGCGTGGGTAGTTCTTGTGTCTTCCAATACTTTGCTAGTAGAACTCTTGCTGCTGTTGTAGCATACATAAAAAACGTCCTATCTTTCTTTGACACCAATTGGCCTACCATGCCCAGGAGAAAAGCCTCTGGTTTCTTATGAAAGGTACACTTAAGCACCTTCTTAATTTCATTATGGCATGGATGTTTTTGAGGGGCGATCATAGTTGCCATTGGGAACTCACAGCCCATTCTCTCTCCTATGCAGCTGGCTGAGAAGCTCAAGAAGAAACAGGAGAGGTACGTTTCTTTCTTATTAGCAGTCAGGACTTTCTGCCACACCCAGCTAATAAGCGTGTTTCCTGTCATTGGGCATTGACACGCAGGAGTGTTACAGGCAGGGCTGAGTCTGTTCTGCATCTTTGTAGAATCTGGAATCTGACATTCTGCAACTGGTTTGATATGGGGTTTATATATATGCATATCTTTATTATATATTTTCATATAACACTTCAACAGCATAAAATACAGTGGTACCTCGGGTTACAGGTGCTTCAGGTTACAGACTCCGCTAACCCAGAAATAGTACCTCAGGTTAAGAACTGTGCTTCAGGATGAAGCCCCATTAGCTAAAGTGGTGCTTCAGGTTAAGAACAGTTTCAGGTTAAGAACGGACCTCCAGAACGAATTAAGTTCTTAATCCGAGGTACCACTGTACTGTGGGGGGGGGGAGTTCTTGCTGTGTTTAGGACAGTGGGTCCTTTTGGGAAACCTACCCTGATGCATGTGTTTAACATTTCCCTCTGTTTTGCCTCCCCCCTTCTTAGCTTTCTGCGGCTTCAGACCGAAAAGGAAGCTCTCTACAATGACAGCAGGTATGGAGCGAGTTTCCTAGAGCAGGGTTTTCCAAACGTAGGTCTCTGGCTGTTTTTGGACCCTAGCTAGTGGTTCCCACATACACACAGTGATTGGAAACCCAGCCAGATGGGTGGGGAATAAATAATAAATTATTATTATTGGTTCACAGTTTGGACAAGGCCATGGGAGAAAGTCCCCTGGGTGGAGCAAAGACTCCTGGAGGGGCAAAGTGAGCAGTAGGCAAGGGTGGAAGTCACTGCTGGTGGCTGCAGCCTTGACCAGCAGAAGACCACAAAAGGCTGGTGGCATTACGTGTAGCCTGGCAGGCTGGGACCAGGAAGGTGAGCTTGCGAGGGCCAGTCAATGGGTGGAATGAGCTGCGTCGCATGCCTGGTTGGGCTGGAGCAAAGGCACATGGGCACATACCCAGGAATCCCAGGCAGTTTCACGACATGTTGCAAGCAATGCAAAGAGCACAGGACACTCGTAGTGATGCAGCACGATATCGAACCGCAACTGGGCAACATGCTGTAGTCAGAGTGGTTAAGGCTGCAACGCTAACCTCGCTGAATTTGGGAGTAAGCCCCAGTGAATTCAGTGGGACAACTTCTGAATAGACATGGTTAGGATTGTGCAGGAACAGAACTGGGCAGAAAGCAAGCTGAAGGCTCACCTGACAAGGAAGGTTTTCAAAGTGAGATGGGGCGCGAGACAAGGGGTTTGTGCAGTCTGGGTGCTGCCGTGGAGAACTCCTGTTCTCTTGTACAGTGGTACCTCAGGTTACATACGCTTCAGGTTACATACACTTCAGGTTACAGACTCCACTAACCCAGAAATAGTGCTTCAGGTTAAGAACTTTGCTTCAGGGTGAGAACAGAAATCAGAAATCGTGCTCCAGCAGCGCAGCGGCAGCGGGAGGCCTCATTAGCTAAAGCGGTGCTTCAGGTTAAGAACAGTTTCAGGTTAAGAACGGACCTCCAGAATGATTTAGTACTTAACCTGAGGTACCACTGTAGCTGAAGGTGGTTTGACCAGTTTGTGGTAGGCTAACTAGCGCCTGCTGGTTGCTGGCATAAGAAGTCTTGGATCCTGGTCCAGCAAAGGAAGGAATAACTTCTTGTGTCCCCATGAAAATGCGATTGAAATGGCTGTGAGAATTACCAGTAAGAGGGAAAATGGGTGCATTTTGGTGAACCCCTTCCCTCTATTAGTAAGCACTCTTGCCCGCCTTTCAGGACCAAAATTGAGGAGATCCAACAGCGGAAGGAGGATGAACTCAAATCCCTGCAGGTTCGCAACCAGAAGCTGCAGCAGGAGCTCCAGACAGCAAACCAGGTAAGAGTTCCTCCCCTTCCTTTGGAAGGGATGAGCTCCAGTTTTAGCTCTGCTCAGGGCACGAGTTCATTGGTTGCCCCTCATGGTTCAGAAATACAGTGGTGCCTCGCAAGACGAAATTAATTCGTTCCGCAAGTTTTTTCTTCTTGCAAGTTTTTCGTCTTGCGAAGCACGGTTTCCCATAGGAATGCATTGAAAATCAATTAATGCGTACCTATGGAGACCGCTTGCCAGGCTGGCGGTGCGGAGAAGGGCTTTTCTCCCCACCGCAAGCCTTCAGGACAGGTCCGGGAACAGAGGGGAAGGTGCGCAGCGCTTCTCCTCTGTTCCCGGGGCTTGCGGTGGGAGGAGGGTTTTTCCTCCCCACCGCCAACATTCAGAACAGCATTCTGAATGTTGGCGGTGGGAAGGAAATCCCTCCTCCCACCGCAAGTCTTCAGGACAGCCATCCGAAGGCTGGCGCAGGGAGAAGGTCTCTCCGCCCCACCGCCAGCCTTCGGAGGAGCCTTCTGAAGACTGGCGGCGGGAGGAGGTCTCTCCGCCCCACCGCCAGCCTTCGGAGCAGTCATCCGAAGGCTGGCAGCGGGAGGAGGTCTCTCCGCCCCACCGCCAGCCTTCGGAGCAGTCATCCTTCGGAGGAAGTCTGAGGACAGTGGGGAAGACGCGCTGCGCTTCCCCGCTGTCCCGGAGATTTCCCTATGGGCTTTCGTTTTGCGAAGGAAGCCCATAGGGAAATTCGTTTTGCGAAGCGCCTCCAAAACGGAAAACCCTTTCGTCTAGCGGGTTTTCCGTCTTGCGAGGCGTTCGTCTTGCGGGGCACCACTGTAGAGTTCAGGGCCTTTATTTCTTCAGCTGGAAAACCTGTTGATAGAAGTGTTTCAAAGCTCTGGGTTCAAAGCTCAGCCTAGCTCCTCACCTCTGTATCTGTTTCTCTACATCCACCCACCCCATCCTCAGTTCTGAAATCTACGTTTGGCATAATTGTGGCCTGGCATGGATAAAGGTGTATCTTTATCGCTATGATGAACTGCCGCAGGAATCCTAGAAATTGTGGTTCTATGAGGAAGCTAAGGATCTCCACCAGAACATTCCTAGCATCTCACTAAATTACAGTTCACAGAATTCCTTGGTTTTGGGAGAGCTATGACTGACGTAGGGGAGGCAGGGGGCGCTGTGGTCTAAACTACTGAGCCTAGGACTTGCCGATCGGAAGGTCGGCGGTTCGAATCCCGGCGACAGGGTGAGCTCCCGTTGCTCGGTCCCAGCTCCTGCCAACCTAGCAGTTCGAAAGCACATCAGAGTGCAAGTAGATAAATAGGTACTGCTCCGGCGGGAAGGTAAATGGTGTTTCCGTGCGCTGCTCTGGTTTTGCCAGAAGCGGCTTAGTCATGCTGGCCACATGACCCAGAAAAACTGCGGACAAACGTCGGCTCTCTCGGCCAGTAAAACAAGATGAGCACCGCAACCCCAGAGTCATTTGCAACTGTCAGGGGTCCTTTACCTTTTTTTATGACTGACGTACCATAAATAAGCCCAGATAGAACAGCCTTAAAAACAACAACATTAAAATGGGAAAGGCTACAATATATCATAACTCTTTTTTTAAAAATTATATTTTATTACTTTTCCATACATTCAATCCACATTACAATTTCTGTTAAATTTTCCATTTTTGACTTCCTTCGGCTTCTCTGCCGAATCATCCAAATTCAAACTTCTTTAATTACACATTTCCAAATTTTACTATTGCCTTTATACCTACCCCCCACTTCTATTTTGCCTTTTTACAATATTTCTTATTCTGTTACAGAGCTTCTCTAAATGCCACTAGCGTTATTGCATTATCACTTATACATTCCCAATATTCAACCAATTTTCCCCAGTCCTCGATGAACTTTTGATCTCGTAGATATCTGATCTTCCCAGTCAGTTTATCAAGTTCTGCATAGTCCATCAGCTTCATTCTCCACTCCTCCAACGTTGGTATTTGTTCTTGTTTCCATTTCTGGGCCAGTAGTATTCTTGCCGCTGTTACTGCATATTGGAAAAGTTTGTGGTCCTTTCTATTTATTTCATTACCAACAATTCCTAAAAGAAAAGCCTCTGGTTTCTTAACAAATGTATATTTCAACATTTTTTTCAGCTCAATATATATCAATTCCCAGAAGCTTTTCACTTTCTTACATTCCCACCACATATGATAAAATGTACCATCTTTTTCTTTACATTTCCAACACTTCTTACATGTTTTGTACATTTTTGCAAGTTTTACTGGTGTAATATACCATCTGTATATCATTTTCATAACATTTTCCTTTAGTGCAGTACATGCAGTAAATTTAATACTTTCATTCCATAGTTTTATCCAGTCGTTAAATTGTATATTATAACCAATATCTCTGGCCCATTTTATCATAACTGATTTAACTTCCTCATCTTTTGTATGCCATTCCAACAATATCTTATACATTTTGGATAGGATTTTATATTCATTATTTATTATTTCTGTTTGAAATTTAGAATCTTTCTCTGCATATCCATATTCTTTAAGATCTTTTTTAAACATATCGTTTATTTGGAAATAATGCAACCAATCATATACCGACTCTTTCACTTCTTCATAAGATTTCATTTTCCATTTCCCCCCTTCTTTAATAATCAAATTTCCATATGTAATCCAATTCTTTCTCATATTAATTTTTTTAACACTCATAACCTCTAAAGGAGACAACCAGTGTGGAGTTTTTACTTCAAGTAGGTTTTTATACCTCTCCCATATTTCTATTAGCGATCTTCGGAAAATGTGGTTCTCAAAACCTTTATGGATTTTCTTCTTTTCAACCCATAAATACGCGTGCCATCCAAATCTGTTGTCAAATCCTTCTAAATCTAACAGCTCTGTATTTTCTAATTTTATCCATTCCTTTAACCAACAAAGACATGAGGCTTCATAAAGTCTGGCAGGGCGAAGCCTCCTCTTTCTTTCGCATCAGTTAATAACTTAAATTGAATTCTTGGCTTCTTACCCTGCCAGATGTACCTTGAAATCACTCTTTGCCATTCCTTAAAGACCCCAGTCCCCTTGTTTCAAACTACAAGAAAGAAGATTCCACCTAAACATTAGGAAGAACTTCCTGACAGTAAGAGCTGTTCGACAGTGGAATTTGCTGCCAAGGAGTGTGGTGGAGTCTCCTTCTTTGGAGGTCTTTAACAGAGGCTTGACAACCATATGTCAGGAGTGCTCTGATGGTGTTTCCTGCTTGGCAGGGGGTTGGACTCGATGGCCCTCGTGGTCTCTTCCAACTCTATGATTCTATGATTATTGGAATCATTTGGTACAAAAACAATAGCTTTGGCAGCACGCTCATCTTTATCGTTGAGATCCTTCCCCAGAATGTCAATTTCATTCGTCCCCACACATCCAGATCTTTCTTTATCCCATTCCACACTGGTGTATAGTTATTCTGATATAAATCTATATTCTTGGGGGTTATCCAAATACCTAAGTATTTTACCTTTTTTACCACCTCTATACCTGCTTGTTGCTGTATAGTTTCTATCTTATCTGGCTCCATATTCTTAGCAATTATTTTAGTCTTTTTCTTATTCAATATAAATCCTGCCACTTGGCCAAATCTCTCTACCTCCATAAGTATATTTTTCATACTTTCCGAAGGCTCTTCCACCGTTATGACCAGGTCATCGGCAAAGGCTTTCGCCTTATATTCGTTCCGGCTTACTGCAACCCCTTTTATTGCCTCATTTTCTCTTAGTGATTTTAGAAAGACCTCCAGTACCGTAATGAATAACAATGGCGAAAGTGGACACCCCTGTCGCGTATCTTTAGATATCCCTATTTCCTCCGTAATCATATTGTTTACAATTAATTTAGCTTTCTGTTCAGTATAGATTGCTTTTATTCCATTGAGAAATTCCTTCCCCACCTCCATGTATTCTAAATTTTTTAACATAAAATCCCAAGATATATTGTCAAAGGCCTTTTCTGCATCCACAAATATTAACATAGCTTGTTTCTCATTTTTGGCAGTCAGATATTCCAATATTAATTATATTCCTTACATTGTCTCTCATCTGTCTGCCAGGTAGGAAACCCGCTTGGTCCTTATGTATGATTTCTTGCAATATTTTTTTTAACCTTTTTGCTAAAATACTTGCGAAAATTTTATAATCTGTATTGAGTAATGAAATAGGCCTATAATTTTTAACTTGTGTTAAGTCTGAATCTTGTTTCGGAATAAATGTAATAAATGCTTCCTTCCATGTTTCCGGAATTTCTCTTTCCTTAAGAATATTATCCATAACTTCTTTCAAAGGTAACAACAGGATGTGTTTCATCTCTTTGTAATATCTTGCTGTAAATCCATCTGGCCCCGGAGCTTTCCCTCTTTTAAGTTCTTTTATAATCTCTTTTATTTCATTGATTTCTATTGGGGCGTTCAGCCTATCTCTTTTTTCTGTCGGGATCTTCTGCACCATTTTTTCTTTTAAATACCTTTCTATCTTCCTCATATTATTCTTCTCTGTTCTTTTATATAAGTGTCTGTAAAAATCCAAGAATCCTTTTCTGATACCTTTTGGACTATCTATTTCTTCCCCCTCCACGATGATTTTGTTAATTGTATTCTGTTCTTTTCTTTTTTTGATTTGCCATGCCAGCCATTTGCCTGATTTGTTGGCCGATTCAAAATTCCTTTGTCTCATTCTTTTTATGTTCCATTCAACCTCTTTGTTGATTATCATCGCAAATTGTGTTTGCAAAGCCTCTGTTTTACTTTCTCATTATTCGGTTTTTTAACCAATTTTTTTGTTTTGCTGTGAGCCAGATTCCTCCTTATCTACATAGTCCTTATTGGTGAACCACCTGTATATCGGTGACTGGTATTTTGGTGAAATCTTCCCCTGAATCTCACTGCCTGATCAGATTGTTCCTTGCTTCACAGGGCTTCTCAGATTTAAAGGACCAACTGCAGAGCCGTCGGAAAGAGCATGAGGTGGCCTTGCAGGCTCTCCAGGACCAAGTGAGTTCCCTCTGCCACACACCCTCCCTTTTATTGTGGGTCTATGCCAGGGGTCAGCAAACTTTTTCAGCAGGGGGCTGGTCCACTGTCCCTCAGACCTTGTGGGGGTCCGGACTATATTTTTTGGGGGGAAATGAATGAATTCCTATGCCCCACAAATAACCCAGAGATGCCTTTTAAATAAAAGACACATTCTACTTGTGTAAAAATGCGCTGATTCCCAGACTGTCCGCGGGCCGGATTTAGAAGGTGATTGGGCCAGATCTGGGCCTGGGCCTTAGTTTGCCTACCCATGGTCTATGCAGAGTAAATAATCTCTCCATTTGAACATGTATCTTTGTCTTATGGTAAGAAATTATTTTATTTTTTTGCTGGGATGGGTAGGGCAGAACTCCTTGTGAAGCAGCCAGATTTGACACCAAGAGAATGGAATTCTGTGTCCTGTATTTTGCATAATTTTGCTTTTGGTCCCAAAATTTGTTCGGAGCCACCCAGAGTAGCTGGGGCAACCCAGTCAGATGGGTGGCATATAAACAATAAATATATTATTGCTACTATTATTTAAAAAGTCTCAAACCCCTGGTGAGTTAGGGACTTGCCCTGCATGTGAAGACAGGCTCTGGAAAGAAGTCCCAGCAAAAGAAGAATGGATACAAAAATTTATGGAATATGCAGAAATGGCGAAACTTACCGGAAAAATAAGAAATCAAGATAACAAACTTTTTATAAAAGAATGGAAATGGTTTGTTGAATATTTACAAATAAATTGTAAACAGATAAGAACGTTGGTGGGATTATTGTAATAACCTGCCGTTTTGTAAGAATATATATTTAAAGTAGATGAATAAATGAGTAAATTAAGTTAATTTGGATAGGCAGAAAATATAAAAAATAAATTTAAGGAACCGCAGAAAGAGGGGGAAGGAAGTCAAGTTCTGAAATGTTAAAATGATTATAAAATTATTGAAATGTAAAAAAGAAAGAAAAACAGTCTCTGGCAGATGGAGCAGAAAAGCACAATAGTGGTTCCAATCGTCCAGAAGGCAGTTTCTGCACATGCTGTAGAGGGAAGTGATGGGGCTCTTCAACCTGAGAAGAAAGCCCATCTAGGAGAAGGAAAACTCTGATCCTAAACCTCCGCTACCGTGCGGGATATCTTTGAGAGGCAATCTGCTATTTGGGCTACCTGACCGATTGTGAATTGTGTTGGAGAGAGGATTCCCCTCTAAAGGATTGTGCTTTACTTTTAGTTACTGTTTTCTGATCTGTAACGCCCACAGGGGATTTCTTGTTCTAAATGTTCACTTTCACTTCCTCCCTTCTCCATCTTGAGCTCCTTCAAAGGATGTTTTACATCTATCTTAAATATCCCATTGCTTGTTCATTTTCATGGTGCATTCTACATTTCTCATGTTCTAAAATCGGAGCAGGAAATGTAAAAATGTGTAAAAGCTACAGAGCAGGGCAAGTTCTGAAGAACTATATTATGAGTTTATAACATTGAGAATATATGTAGGGTTAATCTAGTGCCCCCATGATTCCTTCCCTGCCAAAAAATGTTGAAGTGTGAACATTACAAATTGTGTGCTAGAAAGGTACAGCTCAGACTCTGTACCAGGAAAACTGGATTTTGTAGCTTGCATAGAGTGTGCCAATTTGTATAGTGGCCCACCTCAAATCTGGTGTTAGCGTTGGGTTGCAGTCAATGATGGGGACACTTTCCTGGTGTGTGGACTCAGTGTATGTCCCACCATGCAAGTTCCTTGCACTGGGCTTATCATACACTAACCACTGGAAATCCATCTCCAGCTTTTGAGATTTCACCAGTCATTGCCCATATGCTTTTATGCCAAGTTTTACAGTCTAAAGACCCAGGTTTTTATTTTTAAGGAAAGCTGTGATTCTCAGGATCCTGAATTCTATACCAGTTTCAAAGTCTGTGTGGCACGAACCCAAGTATGCAATGCTTAAAGGTAAAGGGACCCCTGACGATTAGGTCCAGTTGTGACCGACTCTGGGGTTGCGGCGCTCATCTCGCTTTATTGGCCGAGGGAGCCGGTGTACAGCTTCCGGGTCATGTGGCCAGCATGACTAAGCCACTTCTGGCGAACCAGAGCAGCGCACGGAAACGCCGTTTACCTTCCCGCCAGAGTGGTACCTATTTATCTACTTGCACTGGCTTGCTTTTGAACTGCTAGGTTGGCAAGGGGATCTGGGCCAGGGGGTGGTTTTGTCAGGAATCAACTGGAGGGTTTGTTTTCTAACCTCAGGTTACTGGGAGGTGTGGGGTTGGGGGTTGAGTCAGGATGTGGAACAGAGCAGGTGAAGGCTCAGCCTTATTTATCAGGGAAAGGCAATTAGCCAGACTCCTGAAGGTAAAGGGACCCCTGACCATTAGGTCCAGTCGTGGCGGACTCTGGGGTTGCGGCGCTCATCTCGCTTTATTGGCTGAGGGAGCCGGCGTACAGCTTCCGGGTCATGTGGCCAGCATGACTAAGTCGCTTCTGGCGAACCAGAGCAGCGCACGGAAACGCTGTTTAACTTCCCGCCGGAGTGGTACCTATTTATCTACTTGCACTTCGGCATGCTTTTGAACTGCTAGCCAGACTCCTAGCCATGGCCTATTCAGGCCAATCCAGACTCCAGCCTGCCTGGCAGTGACCGTAGCTATTCCTACTCTCCTGAAGAGGACTCTGGCGTGTGGGCTGCCCAGTGTCCTGGGGACCTCTGTAGCAGGGATGAAGGACCCGTGCCCCTCTACTGGTTGCTGGACTCTAGACTCCTATCATCCTGTATCATTGGCCCTGCTGCCTGGGGACCACAGGTTCCTTATCCCCACTGCATAGTTTAGCCTGGGGGCTCAGTTGGAGCACAGAGTTCATGGTCAGGGTGGATTTGATTTAAATAATTGATTTCAATCACGATTTCAATCACTAGTCAGTAGACTTGATTTAAATCACTAGTCAGTAAGACTTGATTTCAACCATTCTTTTACAGGAAGACTTATTCTTGCTGGTATAATCTTAATATTTACAAGCAGATGAAGGTTTCATTTTTGGAATAATAAATTTTCAGAGTAGTTTCTACAGTTATATCCAAAATTACTGATTAGGTTATACTATTAGAAATACATAGACAGATAATTATGGAATTATTGTGAGGTTAACTGTTTATATTTGGACAACTTTTCTGCTGTACTTTATTGGAAGGAGAAAAATAATCATTTCCGTAATAACAATTTAAACAATTTATTTAACTGAAACAATAACATTATAGCATATGTATCCATGTTTGTTAACTGATGTGGTTAAACGATTTAAAAAACAACAACAAACTTAGACTGAGTTTTAGCACACATGAAAAATGTAAAACAAATCCTTATTTTCTGATGAATAGCCTTTGGACTATAATGTAACTTAAATAGAAACATTCCTTTAAAAAGATTTTTCCTCCGAAAGCATTTTATTTTAAAAATCCAATTTAAATTTTAAAAAATCCAATTTAAATCAAAACAATCCAATTTAAATCAAAAAATTGATTTTTATCCACCCTGTTCATAGTTCAGTGTCTAGGCCCTCAGTCTTCTAACTCCACCCAAGTTTAATTGTGCCCGAGGCACTGTGGGTGAACATAGGAGGTTAAAGGTAAAGGGACCCCTGACCATTAGGTCCAGTCGTGGCCGACTCTGGGGTTGCAGCGCTCATCTCGCTTTATTGGCCGAGGGAGCCAGCGTACAGCTTTCGGGTCATGTGGTCAGCATGACTAAGCTGCTTCTGGCGAACCAGAGCAGCGCATGGAAACACCGTTTACCTTCCCACCGGAGTGGTACCTATTTATCTACTTGCACTTTGACGTGCTTTCGAACTGCCAGGTTGGCAGGAGCAGGGACCGAGCAATGGGAGCTCACCCCGTCGCGGGGATTCGAACCGCCAACCTTCTGATCGGCAAGTCCTAGGCTCTGTGGTTTAACCCACATCGCCACCCGCTCCCTACATAGGAAGGTACCTTATACCAAGTCACACTTCTGGTCCACATCACTCAGTCTTGTCTGCAGTGATTGGCAATGGCTCTCCAGGGCTTCAGACAGGGGATTTTCCAGCCCTAACTTGAGAGGTCAGGGATTGAAGCTGGAACCTTTGCAGGCAAGCAGATGCCCTGGCCCTGAGCCATAATGTGGAAGGCCTGCCTCGCGCTTGCCAGCTCCCCTCCATAACCTCCTTCTCGACCCCTCCCATCTTACCATCCAGCAATATTTTCCGCTTTGTGTTTTGCTTTCACGTTTCTTTTCTTAGGCCTCTTCTCTTCCTAAGAGGTTTTCCCTCCCCCTCTTCATTTGCATTTATCAACACTCCTCCTTTTTCTAAATATGTCTTGTGCTTACTTTGAGTCTTTAATAACAGTGCCTTGTCTCAATAACTATGTGTACGGAACCTGTTTTGTTTTGTTGGTCTCTTTGAAATTTGCAGTTCTGGTTGATTTCCCCTCCTCATTTGGTTTTAAAGCAAAGGAAACCTGCTTTTTTCTATTAAAAGCAACAACAACCCCCTATTGCAATACTGCTGCCTCCATGTTCTGCTTTGTATTTTTAATCCCTTCTCTCCTTTTTCTCCTGCTTTGGTCTTTCTTTCTTTCTTTCTTTCTTTCTTTCTTTCTTTCTTTCTCCCTGTCTCCCTCTGGTCCCTATCCTTTGCCCATCCTGTGCTTCGTCGGGCATCAGGTTGCTTGCCAAAGTGCGGAGAGCCAGGAACAGGTTGAGACCATTCTGTCTGAGAACGATGCTCTGAGAACCAATCTGGCAGCGTTAGAACAGGTACCAGGCCCTCTGTGGATGCAAGCGCTCAAGAGGGTGGTATAGGGTGGCAGCAGAAGCTGGGATGGGAAAGACCAAGGCTGGCAATTTTTAACAGGTGTGTGCATGCGCACGCACACATACATGTGCACGCACCCTATTTTCAACTCCAGAGCTCTGAGGCCCCATCTGTACTATACAGTTAAAGCAGCATCATGCCGCTTGAAACAGTCACCGCTTCCCAAAGAATCCTGGGAATTGTAGTTTGTTAAGGGTGCTGAATGTTGTTAGGAGACCCCTGTTCCCCTCACAATTCCCAGATTGGTTTAACAGCCGGTCCCTCTTGGCAAGGAACTTTGGGGAACCTGTGGCCCTCCAGATCCCAGAAGGCCAAGCGTGACTTGGGTGGGTGTACAGTCTACAAGGCATCCTGTGCTTTCCTCAAAATGACCCGAGCCTCCCCTCTTCCCCACCTGCACCCTCTCTCTCACCATGTAGATACAGACCTCCAAGACCCAAGAGATGAATCTGATGCGAGACCAGGTGGCGGCACTGGGGGCCGAGCTGCAGCAGCGACAGAGCGAGAAGGAGGTGCTGGCAGCACAGCGGGAGGACCTCAACACTCAGCTGCAGGTAGGCCCAAGGTGCTGTTCATCCTCACAGGCCTTTCCAGAGGCCCCCGGGGGAGTCTGCTGCATCATACAGGGGTCAGCTGGCCCACTTTGCATATTCAGGAGGGGAGGGAAGAAGCCCATCTCAGCACACTGCGTTTCCTTCCTCCCACCACCCTTGGGGCACAGTATGCAAAAATGGCCAGTTTTAGAACATTCGCCGTTCAGATTGCAATGACAGCAAGAAGGTAGAAAGAAGGCTCGGGTCCTGCTTCGCTGCCCAAAAGTTTGTTTCCATGACTTATTAATTTTCTCCTCTACTTTCATTTTATCTCTTTATAGTACCCCTTCTTGCTTCTAGTCTCGCAGTCCACCCTGGCCACGACTTTTCCTTCCTTTCAACTATTCTTTGGCTGCTTAGTCAGTTTTCTCTCCCCCTCCCCTTCACCACCCTTCCTTCTGTTTCCAGATGAAACATTTCACCGCTGTTTCGGTGCTGGACTTTGTCTCTAACTTGCTTTTAAGTGGTGGGTGCAAAACGGTGGTTCAAGTATATTGAGGGATCACTTAACAAAAATGACTTGGTTAAGTTGCATTTGCCCGTGTTGGAAAAAGTTCCGCCCTTTTTTCACTCTTGGATGGCGAGCACAAAAGGGTATTTAAAGTTCTCAGCATGTACATGAAGTGCTTGTGGCGGCGGCGGCGGCGGCGGGGGGGGGGGCAGATGAGTGTTCAAAGTGCATCATGTAGCTGATCTCAGTAATCCTTCTAAGAGCCTTGTAAGGTGGGCCAAAATGTGTTATGGGAAATCTGTTCTCAGTGATGTGCTCTTGGATGTTTGTAGTCCCTCTGTCAGAGGCCTAAGAGGGTCTGTGACAGAACTGGGCTGCTGAGCAAAGAACTTGGGGGATGGGGAAGGGCCTTGTTCTACAGCCATCTTAATTTTCTCCCTCAGGAGTCTCTTCGGGCCAACACTCGTCTCCTGGAGCAGCTACAAGAAATAGGGCAGGAGAAGGAAAGATTGCTACAAGACCTTGATGAAACCAGAAAGGTGAGTAGTTTGGGGGCAGGATGGAGGGAGGGGCAGGCAGTGGATTTAATCCTGTTTGGCACCCAGTTTAGCTGAAGAAACTCCCCACTTCACTTTGGACTCTGGCCACATTCAGATGTAACTTCAAACTATGGTGTAGAACACAGCCTGAGGCTCGTGTGTGACTTTTCCCTCCCCCCTTTGCACCAGGGTTTCTGAACTGACACCCACCCCAACCATCAGCAAAACCTGGCTTGTTGTTGTGTCTGACTATGGCATGCTATGGTTTCCTCAAACCATAAAGGTAAAGGTAAAGGGACCACTGACCATTAGGTCCAGTCGTGGCCGACTCTGGGGTTGTGGCGCTCATCTTGCTTTATTGGCCGAGGGAGCCGGCGTACAGCTTCCGGCTCATGTGGCCAACATGACTAAGCCGCTTCTGGCGAACCAGAGCAGCGCACGGAAACACTGTTTACCTTCCCGCCAGAGTGGTACCTATTTATTTACTTACACTTTGATGTGCTTTCGAACTGCTAGGTTGGCAGGAGCAGGGACCGAGCAACGGGAGTTCACCCCGTCTTGGGGATTCAAACCGCCGACCTTCTGATTGGCAAGCCCTAGGCTCTGTGGTTTAACCCACAGCGCCACCCGCGTCCCTTTCCTCAAACCATATTTTGCCCTGAATTCTGATTTTCAAAAGGCAAGTAAGAGATCAATTCCAGAAATCCCCAGGTTTGTGATGTGAGGAGTGAGTCTGTGGGTCTGAGGCTCAGCTCTGCTCATACATGGAACACCGAACAATAGCTTGGCTCTGTCTCCTGATACGGCCAGCCTGTTACCTGCCTTAAACAAGACACAGATTGGATTCCATCCGATCCCAAGCATTTTGAAAACCCACAGCTGATGGGACTGGAGGAAAGTGAAAGACAAGGGAGAAGGGGAATTAGGGCAAGGAATGGTAGCGTTGAGAACTTGCGGTGAACTGAAGTAGTTCCTGATCATAGAAGCCTACTCAGTTCTGCCTGGTTTCCAGGCTTTCTTGAAAAACTGGCGTATAAGTATAAAACCAAATTTACTAGATTAATAGCTAGAATAGAGATAGACTTGTAACCATTCAAGCAATAAACATACTAAGGTGCCATGTGCTAAACAAGGCCTGGAATTACTGTAAACACGGAGTGGATAGATGTACAACTCTATCTTAACAAGTTACATGTGCAATAAATGTTATGCAGACTGGATAAATGAACTGTTCAACAGAACGGCAACCCTGTGCCGCCACAATGGCAAGGGTAGCACACTGGAGAATATGAAGAAATTTTTCAAAGCTGTTTTTCAAAGATTGAACTGGATGAGATGTTCTTCAATGGGTCTTGAGTTGGAAACACAAAGCCGTAGGCATGGATCAGTCACAGGAAGGCAAATCAAAGCTACCACCCTGGTGAGAATAACGCAAATGGGCAAAAGGAGACCTGTTCTCCGGATATATTACAGGTTTCGCTACACGCTTCATCAGTCCGAAAAGCTGCATGATACAAAATAGTACTCCAATTCGTACTCCCTACCTGCCCGCGGACTGTCTCGCCAGAGTCTTGCATGTTCTAGTTATCTCCCGCTTGGACTACTGCAACGCGCTCTACGTGGGGCTACCTTTGAAGGTGACCCGGAAACTGCAATTAATCCAGAATGCAGCAGCTAGACTGGTGACTGGGAGTGGCTGCCGGGGCCACATAACACCAGTCCTGAGAGATCTGCATTGGCTCCCAGTACGTTTCCGAGCACAATTCAAAGTGTTGGTGCTGACCTTTAAAGCCCTGAACGGCCTCGGTCCTGTATACATGAAGAAGTGTCTCCACCCCCATTGTTCAGCCTAGACACTGAGATCCAGTGCCAAGGGCCTTCTGGCGGTTCCCTCCCTGCGAGAAGTGAGGTTACAGGGAACCAGACAGAGGGCCTTCTCGGTAGTGGCGCCCACCCTGTGGAACACCCTTCAGATGTGAAGGAAATAAGCAGCTATCCTACCTTTAAAAGACATCTGAAGGCAGCCCTGTTCAGGGAAGTTTTTAATATTTAACGCTGTACTGTTTTTAACAGTTGATTGGGAGCCGCCCAGTGTGGCTGGGGAAACTCAGCCAGATGGGCGGGGTATAAATAATAAATTACTGTATTATTATTATTACAATGTGTGGTAAACCATAAAAATTAGAAAATATCAGTCTCATAAGACTGCTCTGACTTGTGCCTGCTTTCTAGACGGCAGAGAAGCGCAAGGCCATGCTAGATGAGATGGCCATTGAGACCCTGCAGGAGAAGGGGCGCCACAAGGAAGAGCTGGGTAACCTTCGCCTGCAGCACGAGAAAGAGGTGCTCGCTGTGCGGGCGCGATATGAGCGGGAGCTGAGGGAGCTGCATGAGCACAAGAAACGGCAGGAGGATGAGCTGCGTGGCCAGCTGAAGGAGGAGAAGGTACTGGTCAAAGGAGCTTGGGTTCCTGGCCCTGGTCTTCCCATGGGCATGTTCAGGTCTTAAGGACTAGAACCTTAGTATATCTTCTTTCAACGAGAGCTGAGGTTTTCAGGAGGCTGAATTTCTGTGCCTTCCATCTGTAGGTACGAGGGTCCTATATGGCCTAGGACCCTCGTACCTACGGGACTACCTGGTATGTCTCCTGGTATGTCTCACGGAGGACCTTAACGGTCTTCAAATAAAAACATCTTGGAGGTCCCAGGCCACAGGGAGGTTAGGCTGGCCTCAACCAGAGCCAGGGCTTTGTCGGCCGTGGTCCTGATCTGATGGAACGCTCTGTCACAAGAGACTAGGGCCCTGCGGGACTTGATATCTTTCCGCAGGGCCTGCAAGACAGAGCTGTTCCACAAGGCCTTTGGCTGAGGCACAGTCTGACCCCCTCCTTTGGTAACCCTCACAGAACTCTAGCCCAATGGTTGCCATTAATTTGATTCTGAATTGATTTTAGAATGTATTTCAATTAATAGATTGTGATTTTATGTAAACTGTGTTACTTTTACTGTTGTTAGCCGCTCTGAGCCCGGCTTTGGCTGGGGAGGGCGGGATATAAATAATTTATTATTATTATTATTATTATTATTATTATTATTATTATTATTATTAAATTTGAAAAGCATTGATTCGACTCACAATGCCGTTGCGGTGAGAGAATACGCACAGCAAAGGCCACACAGTCCTTTGCAATGCTGTAAGTTCTTGCTCTCAAAAGCCACCTCCTAGGTTCTGCTTCATGCCAACATCAGTTTCTAGAATGACCAGGAAATGGAACTTGGGGGCAGACCTTGGTAGGAAGGTTGGGGGGGGGGTAGGCTTAGCTCCTGCCCCGTCAGTGTCCCTTGATACAACCTTTTCTTACCCCCTCAATGCAAGTGAATGATTGCCATTTTGCCCCAAAGTTCAAAGTAAAGTTTCTTCCTGTTGCAACAGGAGCAAAACTTGCCACCTGCTCACCACAGGAGGCATAATCTTGTACATAAAATGTGCAGAGGCATCTTGCCTACCTCCTCCCACTCCAGTATACCTGAAGGAGTGTCTCCACCCCCATCATCCAGCCCAGACACTGAGGTCCAGCACTGAGGGCCTTCTGGCGGTTCCCTCGCTGTGAGAAGTGAGGTTACAGGGAACCAGGCAGAGGGCCTTCTCGGTAGTGGCGCCTGCCCTGTGGAACGCCTTCCCATCAGATGTCAAGGCAATAAACAACGATTTTACTTTTAAAAGACAACTGAAGGCGGCCCTGTTTAGGGAAGCTTTTAATTTCTGATACTGTATAGTTTTTAATTTTCAGTTGGAAGCCAACCAGAGTGGCTGGGGAAGCCCAGCCAGATGGGCGGTGTATAAATAAATTATTATTATTATTATTATTATTATTATTATTATTATTATTATTATTATTACTACAGTGGTACCTCAGGTTACATACGCTTCAGGTTACAGACTCCTCTAACCCAGAAATATTACCTCTGGTGCAGCAGTCCAAGAAAAGTTTTCCTTCTTAATGCCGCCAGTGGTATAATAAACTGGCCCTCAGAGTAGTGGGGATCTGAGACACACTGTATTTTGGAATGCTCTCTAAAAACACTACAGTGGTACCTCGGGTTACAGATGCTTCAGGTTACATACGCTTCAGGTTACAGACGCTGCTAACCCAGAAATAGTACCTCAGGTTAAGTACTTTGCTTCAGGATGAGAACAGAAATCGTGCTCTGGCGGCGCGGCGGCAGCAAGAGGCCCCATTACCTAAAGTGGTGCTTCAGGTTAAGAACAGTTTCAGGTTAAGAACGGACCTCCGGAATGAATTAAGTACTTAACCTGAGGTACCACTGTATTATGATAACATACAGCCTTTCTTTCACCCCTTCCCTTGCTCCCCTGTGATAGAGATGGCCATTTTGTTAGCAAATGGTAGTGTGTTCACTTCCTCTACACTGCCCTTAAAGGCCCAGTGCTGATCTTTAGTTTGCTCTGACTCCCCTGGGCCTGCTGCCTGCATCTGGGATAGCTCAGTTAGTAGAGCATGAGACTCTTAATCTCTGGGTCGTGGGTTCGATCCCCAAGCTGGGCAAAAGATTCCTGCATTGCAGAGTTGATAACTCTCGGGGTCCCTTCCAAGTCTCCAATTCTATGATTGTTTCCTTTTCTCTTGCCCTTCAGGCACGCAATCAGGAACTGGAGTCCATGCAGCAAACCGTGGAAGAGCTGCGCCTCCAAATACAGTCCATGGATGGCACAAAGGGCTGGTTTGAACGGCGGCTGAAAGAGGCGGAGGTGACTGGACCCCCCCTTCCCCTTAGTGACATGTCACAGGGCAGAACTGGCGTACCCTACCAGAGGGCCAGTAGGACCCAAACGCTTGGTTCCTGCCCCAAGCCTTCCTGTCCTGCTCCAGGGATCTGATTGTTCCCATCCTCTTTCCCAGGAGCTGATAGAGAAGCATCAGCAAGAGCACGCAGAGGCCATGCGAGTCTGTAAGGAGCAGCATGTGGCTGACTTGCAGGTACAGGAAATATTTTGGCCTTTCCCGATTGGGAGAAATGGCAGTGATCTACTCTGGCCGTTCAGCTGCTTCCACAGTCTTGTGGGAGGCTAGTGAACCCAGGTGACGCCGTTGGCGGATGCTCGTCTTTGACTTCTACTCTCCAGCAGCTGCCTTGATGCAGACCGTGTGGGTTACCCAATTCCAATTAAACTTTTTACTGCACTAGCCATAGGCCATGGCATCATTCAGAAGGAGAACAAGAAGAAAAACAACAATAACCATAAAAATCACGGGGCGCCACACATACAATAAAACCACGGTCACGGCTACTAAAATTATTTGCTGCATTAAATAGAATAGAGTAGCAGGAGATTCTCTGGTAAGATGTGCCAAATTAAATATCCGAATCCCCTTTGCAGTTGACTGCTATTTTATCTAGTTCCTTCCTCCTGATCTTCTTAGCTGCCAGCACATAGAGTGCTACTTTATAAGTAACAAAGTCGTCGGTGTTGCTCAGCAGCCATTTCACCCTTTCCACCCTATTCAAATGTGTTCCATTCGTAAACAGGGGTTTTATAAATTGGTCTCTTGGGTCTATATATAACGGGCACTGCAATAAATAATGGCACAGGTATGTGTGGGTTACTCTGTGGCAGGAGGTTGATGGGTGAAGTGTCTCTGGTGTGGACCAGCCGTTCGATGCAATGGATTTCTCATCAATTAGCAGGGGTCAGCAAACTTTTTCAGTAGGGGGCCAGTCGACTGTCCGTCACACCTTGTGGGGGGCCGGACTGTATTTTAGAGGTGGGGGGGAGAATGAATTCCTATGCCCCACAAATAACCCAGAGATGCATTTTAAATAAAAGGACACATTCTACTCATGTAAAAACACGCTGATTCCTGGACCATCCGCGGGCCGGATTGAGAAGGCAATTGGGCCGCATCCAGCCCCCAGGCCTTAGGTTGCCTACCCATGAATTACAGCAACTGGACAGTGAAGCTCAGTTATTCAGATGACCAGCAGCATGCCTCTTTCACCCTCTTATTTATTTAGCTATTGCTGCAGTCATTCAAAAATGTTTTTTATACTGCCCTACATCAAAATGGATCTCGGGGCAATTTGCAATAATAGGAGCAGGGTGGGGACCCAAATTTAAAATGCAACCACCTGAAGCAGAACAGCACATAAAAGATCAGAAAACATACTTTAAAACACATGGATGAATCCCCAAAACTAAAAGAGAACAACATTGGCATTCAGCAGAGGGGAGGAAAGTGGTGGTGGGTGGGTTCTCTCTTGATATCTTTTCGCTTCCGCTCTTTGATTTGGAGTTTTTGGTGATTTTGAGATGTTTGCTGGTCAAATGGGCAGGGGGAAATGACTGGGGGTGCAGGTGGTAACATTAAGCGTGATCCTGTTTTCTTCTCCCCTCCAAGTACCTCCTTCTCAGCCACTGGCATTTTTTAAACCAGCAACAATTGCAGGGTTGGGAAAATCCCATATCTGCTCCCCAATGCCTGCTCTTGGGTTTTCTCCTCTGCAGCTAAAGGACCGTGAGGTGGAAGAAACCAAGGAGAAGCTGCGAGAGATTGAAAGGGCGAAGGATGAACACTTGGACACAATCAACCGACTTAAACAGGTGTGTGTGTGCTGCTGCCTGCCAGCTTCCCCCAGGAACAGGTGCTTGGCAGCATGAGGTTCCTGGGTCCACCTGTTCCCTTCCCTCCTGATGGGTTTGCCCATCTGCTGGATTGTGCCTCTTTTCTTTCCAGCATGCTTGCAGTGTCTGGCACAGATAGGCAGGTGGTGCTGTCCCACCCCAAATCACACATCCAGACTGGACTTCTGCAGATCCTTCTCAATGAGTCCCAGTTCCCCGTCTGGTGCACTAGGTGGAAAGTTCTCCGTGCTACGTTTGAGTGTAGCAGAGATCCTTGGGTCTGGGTCCCTTGAATCTCTCTTCAGATGCCTCACCAGTGTTTTTATCCCATTTATCCTAGTTTAGACCAAAGGTTGGACGCGGGTGGCGTTGTGGGTTAAACCACAGAGCCTAGGACTTGCCGATCAGAAGGACGGCGGTTCGAATCCCCGCGACGGGGTGAGCTCCCATTGCTCGGTCCCTGCTCCTGCCAACCTAGCAGTTCAAAAGCACGTCAAAGTGCAAGTAAATAAGTAGGTACTGCTCCAGTGGGAAGGTAAACGGCGTTTCTGTGTGCTGCTCTGGTTCGCCAGAAGTGGCTTAGTCATGCTGGCCACATGACCCGGAAGCTGTTCGTCGGCTCCTTCGGCCAATAAAGTGAGATGAGCGCCGCTACCCCAGAGTTGGCCACGACTGGACCTAATGGTCAGGGGTCCCTTTACTTAGACCAAAGATTGGGAGGTAAAAATGAAAAATGGCAGGGTGACAGGAGGAATGTGCCCCTAGTGGTGGGTTGAAGGGGGCCAGAGGATTTGGAAGGGAGATCCGTGAGGAGGGACAGCAAAGTGTGAAGATTCTAAGTGTGAATAGTGCTCACTAATGGTTCCTTGTCATCCTGCAAGAAAGTGACAAGTGGGGTGACACAGGGCTCTGTGCTGGGCCTGTTGGACGGAAGGAGTCGAGGGGATCCTCACCAGGTTTGCAGATGACACCAAACTGGGAGGAGTAGCCAGTGCTGCTGAAGACAATCAGAATTCAAAATGACCTTAACAGATTAGAGACGTGGGCCAAAACTGAATGTCCAGTCCACCGTGAGGACTAGAAATGTGTCCTTTTTTAAAAAAAGAGGTATTAGTATTTTTTGGGAAACGGAAGGTGGGACCCATATTCCACAGCTTTCAGCACAGCCGTGATCCACACAACCATCGTCCCCTGCATGATAACTGTTCTGCCTCTCAGAGGGTGAGATGGAGCAGAGAGGAGAATTGCCAAGCATTTTCACCCCCCGAAAGTGTGATAGAAACATAATTTGGCACTTCTGGTCCCAGTGGTTTGTGACAGCCTTGTCTCCCTGGCAGGAAGTGAAGGACACAGTTGACGGGCAGCGGATCCTCGAGAAGAAAGGCAGCGCAGCGGTGAGATGGGCTTTCCCCAAGGGAAGTGGGTTGGGGGGCGGGCGAGGCAAGAGCCCCTGCTGATCTTTCTCTTTGAACCCAGGTTGCCATTCCTTGTTGACTCAGGGCTTTAACTGCCCTTCTCCCTCTGGGCTCATTTCATCTTGAGAGGCAGGGCACTCTCTCCCCAAGAAAGCCTGTACCTGGAGGCTGCTGGAGGTCTTAAAGACCCCCCTCTCTGAGCTACATTCCCCATCCCTGCTAAAGAGAGAATATCAGGAGCAGCAAGCCAATAGTTGTCCACTGAAATGTATCACTTGCAGTGGGGTGGGGTACTATGGTTGAAGTCCCAGAAAGAAGGAGCTGCTGTGAATTGTGAAGGCACAACAGCCACTGGGCTCCCCTGGTTTCCCCCCGCCTGGGTCTTAGGTGCATCAAACTCTGAGCTGCTGCTGTTCCTGCTGCTTTGGGTCTCCTGGCTCTCTCACGCTGCATCTCACGCATGCCCTCTTGCCTGTCTGCCTTACTCCCAGCTGGTTATCCGAGCGACCAGACGCAAAGAGGCTGGGATGCAGAGGACAGAATTGCAGCTGAACTCTTCTTTTTATGGACAGCATCCCTGTGCTCCCAGTACGTTTCCGAGCACAATTCAAAGTGTTGGTGTTGATCTTTAAAGCCCTAAATGGCCTCGGCCCAGTATGCCTGAAGGAGCGTCTCCACCCCCATCGTTCTGCCCGGATGCTGAGAGCCTTCTGGCAGTTCCCTCACTGCGAGAAGCAAAGCTGCAGGGAACCAGGTGGAGGGCCTTCTCGGTAGTGGCACCTGCCTTGTGGAATGCCCTCCCATCAGATGTCAAAGAGATAAACAACTACAGTGGTGCCTCGCAAGACGAAATTAATTCGTTCCGCAAGTTTTTTCTTCTTGCGAGTTTTTCGTCTTGCGAAGCACCGTTTCCCATAGGAATGCATTGAAAATCAATCAATGCGTTCCTATGGAAACCGCCTTCAGACCAGGTCCGGGGACAGTCTGTCCCCCGACCTCTTCTGAAGGCTGGGGGGGGGGACAAGGGCTTTTCTTCCCACCGCCAGCCTTCAGAAGGCTGTTCTGAAGGCTGGCGGTTGGAAGAAAAGCCCTTCTCCCCACCTCCCACCCCGCAAGCTCCGGGGACAGGAGGGCTTTCCTCCCGACTGCCAGCATTTTAAAAGCCCCCAGGACAGCGGAGACTTCTCCGTTGTCCCGGGGGCTTTTAAAATGCTGGCGGGCGGCAACTAAGCCTTCGCTCCCGCCCGCCAGCATTTTCAGATCGCCCGGGACAGCGGAGAAGTCTCCGTTGTCCCGGGGGCTTTTAAAATGCTGGCGGGCGGCAGCGAAGCCTTCGCTCCCGCCCGCCAGCATTTTCAGTTCGCCCCGGGACAACGGAGACTTCTCCGCTGTCCGGGGCGATCTGAAAATGCTGGCGGGCGGCAGCGATCATTTTAAGATCGCCCCGGGACAGCGGAGAAGTCTCCGCTGTCCCGGGAAGGCAGGCGGGGGGGAGCAAAGACTTTTGCCCCCCGCCGGCCTTCAGAAGAGGTCCAGGACCTCTTCTGAAGGCCGGCGGTGGGCCAAAGTCTTTGCTCCCCCCCCCGCCTGCCTTCAAAAGCCGTCGGGATAGCGGAGAAACGCGCTGCGCTTCTCCGCTATCCCGGGAAGGCAGGCGGGGGGGAGCAAAGACTTTTGCCCCCCGCCGGCCTTCAGAAGAGGTCCAGGACCTCTTGTGAAGGCCGGCGGTGGGCGAAAGTCTTTGCTCCCGATGGCCAGCATTTAAAAGAGGTCCCCGGGGATTTCCCTATGGGCTTTCTTCTTGCGAAGCAAGCCCATAGGGAAATTTGTTTTGCGAAGCGCCTCCAAAACGGAAAACCCTTTCGTCTAGCGGGTTTTCCGTCTTGCGAGGCGTTCGTCTTGCGGGGCACCACTGTACCTGACATTTAGAAGATATCTGAAGGCAGCCCTCTTTAGGGAAGTTTTTAATGTGTGACATTTTAATGTATTTTTAATCTTTGTTGGAAGCCGCCCAGAGTGGCTGAGGAACCCAGCCAGATGGATGGGGTACAAATAAATTATTATTATTATTATTATTATTATTATTAATATGCTGTGATGCCTCTTCCCCTGCACCGCACTAAGAAATTGCCCCCTTCCCCTGCTTAGAAGCTCAGCTCTCCCAAGGCTCTACCCACCCCTGATGAGGAGATCACTGTGGCCTCCAACTGATGCCCAATTTTGAAGGGTCCCAAGATCCTTGGAAGTGTGTGTCTTATGACCTTTAACTGCATTAGGGTTAGGGGTCTCCATGGAGTTAGTTAGACTGGTGTCTCCTGTTTCCACTGGATAGCAGCTATTTGGGTGGCAGCCTTCGAAGCTGGATGGGGAGAGAACCTCGTTCTTCCCACATCGTGGTCCCGGCACTCAGAGCAGCAGTTTTCGAACCGGAGCTTAGAAATTGTCATCTGTATGCAACTTTGATCTTTCCTTCTGGGTTGGATGGTTGTGGGCTCGCACTGGTGAGATAGAGGGGGGAGTATTAACTCTGCCCATGCTCGGTGGCACCCTTTTTTATGCTGTTGCATTGGCCTGTTTAGGGCTGGGTTCTGGCACGGAAAATTGGTTGTGGGGCTAAGCCTTGCTGAAGCCTGCCTCCAGCCCTGATTTCCCTTGCGCCTCCCTCCCTCTCCCCCAACAGTTGAAGGACCTCAAGAGGCAGCTCCACCTGGAACGGAAGCGAGCGGACAAACTCCAGGAGCGGCTCCAGGAGATCTTGACCAATAGCAAGAGCCGGACAGGTGAGAGGGGCTCCTAGGAAGAGGAAGGAACTTCCCCTCCCCTCTAGAGGATGCTGTGCTCAGAAATGGGAGGATTGTCCTGTGTTTCTGTCCCTGGAGCATATGCACCTGGTGGATCAGCTGTGAAGGGTACAGGTGTTTTCAAAATAGCTATGTTTTCCTTGTGAAGTGCTGGGTAGGAAAGGGGTCAATCAACTGCTGCCCCACCACTGCCTGTGTCTATCTACAAGAAGGGTGGAGGTATTCCCTGCTGAGGGCCACATGTTGGTGGCAGGTGGTGCCAGAGGCAAAAGTAGGAGGGGCAACACATGGAAATGTTGCCTTTGTACAGTGGGCTGCTTTCTGCATGCACTTAGCACACCCCTCTCTCTCCTTCCTCTAGGCAAGCAAAAGGCATTATCAGCATTCTTTCTTGGGGGGGGGACAGGATACAAAGCAAGGGGGCAGTGAGGGGTGTGGCTTGGGGAGATTGCTGAGGGCCAGATAGTAAAGTCTGGAGGGCCACATTCAAGCCTCAGACTTCCCACCCTGATTTACAAGCAGGTGTTCTTTTCAATCGGCAGGCTGCAAGCTGTTCTAAACAGCTTTTAATGCTGTGTTTTATACTGCTGTAACCTGCTGTGGGACTTTCTGGTAAAATAATAATATGTAGTGATTGGTGGCTTGTACCCAAGTAGAAAACAGTGTGACAAGTTGCCCCGTGGGCGAGCTGGGAAGTAGCTTTTCCTATTCAACTGTCCTTCTCTAGGGGCTCCTTCACACAAAACTCTTCTAATAGGCCCATATTTCATACCCACTAAGATGATATTTGGAGCTGGGTGCACTTTGCCTTAAAAAGAATAATGAGAATCTTGCTCCATTGAAACCTAACTTCGTCTCTAAGAGAAAGCTGTTTTTTTCAGGCTATATAAATCATGCACTTTAAGTTGATCTGCACAGTTGATTTCCCAGCGTTTGCTATTTTGCATAATTCTGGTTTCATTACATGTAGAGTGGAGCAGAGAGCTGTGCGTAGGGCGACTCAGGGTTGCCTGCTGACCACTAGACATTTTATTATTCTGCCACCCCTCTCTGGCTTTTCAGCTTGACCAGCTGTTGCTGACACTTCCTTTGAGTCTGCATGTGGAACTATAAGGACTAGAAACTTGCTTTAAAGCAAAAACAAAGCAAAAACTGATACTCTCACAGACAAACTGAATTTTGCACCTTATACTGAATAGGATTTCCTTCCCCCACCCCACAGTTCCTCTAGAATCATAGCATATATATTTAGCCCCAATTATTATGTTAGCAGCACATAACATGTCTGTGTCTTCAACCTCATGTTAGATGCACCCCAGGGAGGGGAGGCTGTGATGACTCATTGTTGTGAGATAATGGAAGGTTTAAAATGGTGAATGGTAGGCATTTAAAAATATTACAGTTTTTAGCAGGACTCAGGGTCTTCAGCCTTTAGATACTGGAGAACTTTCCAGACTTGACTCTTGAGACTCAACTCAAGATATGGACTTGGGTGACTTAGAGCCACCTCTGAATGGGAGAGCCATGATGGATGGAGGCACTGGATTCTTACCAGGCCTGCTTGAGATGTCACCTCTCCCCCCGCAGTGCTGAACAAAGTCCGCTTGAATTCTGTGTTTGGAATAAATGAAGCATTTGGAGCAAATGCATTTCCAGAAAATTTATTAAGAACTTGCTCAGGCAGCAGCTTTCAAAGCTCCTGGCTCAGCGTTGCTGTGAACATGGGTAGCATTCCTAATGGGAAAAACAGCCCCTTCTTCCATCCCCGGACACCGCTGCAGTAGGAAGCCAGCTGCCCAGCTGGTGCTGTGGTCAGTCGGACACCTGGCTGTGTCAGCTGCGTGGCCCAGGGAGGGTAGAAGGACCTGTGCCAAGGTAGAGTTGGCCCTCAGGTGCGTAAGCATGAAAACAGATGATCTCTTAAATGAGCCATCTGGTTGAGGCTTCAGAGAGAGAGAGAGAGGATAATGGGGAAGAGAGAATGTGGGTGTCATATTTGTGTCTGGCAGTCCTGCACCACGACTGCATATGTTTGTGTGTGTAGGAGTGTTGCTGCTGGGGCAGAGCTGGGTTGTGTGAGGTCACAGTCAGAGCAAGCTGCTCTCCGTGGAGGAAACAGGTGACATCTATGAGGACTGCAAGCGAAAAGGAAGGTAACGGAGGTGGAGAGAGGAAGTCAAAAGGCTGATTCTTTATAGAGTATCAACAGGAAACTGGAAGACATTGTCAGGACAACAGTAGGAAGAAGAGAACTGTTTGAAAAATGTTCCCTTTTCTATGGGAAGAACTTCCCCTTGCTGCAGATGAAACGCATCGAGAGTTTTTAATCGGCAAAGTGAAAGTACAGGGAACCTTGGGAGGAAGTGATCATGTCCTCTTGGGTTTCATTATACACAGGCAAGGGGAAGCTGAGCATCGTCGTCTTCTTTGACGATCATTTGTAGCCAAGTAAGATTGTCTTCCATGAACACAGTCTTAATGGTGTGTCCGTAAGTGACTGTGGAGGCCAATTCTGCATCCACACGTCCTTCCACAGTGGGGACATAGGTTTCCGGATGGGAGTTGATCATGATGAGGGTTTGCCAAACATGCCTTCCTCTTAGCACGTTTCTCCCTTTCGTCCTAAGTTTGAGAGTCTTCAAAGTCCATGACACCCTCGGTAAAGGCTGTCCTCCAATTAGAGCACTTGCAGACCATTGTTTCCCAGTTGTCGGTGTTTATACTACATTTTTAAGGGGTTGGACTCAGGGGACCTTCCCACTCTACAATTCTATGATTCTATGCAAGTAAGACTTTCTCAGTGTCTTCTGTCTGACTGAACCCTTGGTTTATGTTAAGGGCTTATTGAGAAGGCCTGTGGCTCAGTCGTAGAGCATTGGCTTTGCATGCAAAAGGTTCCAGATTCAATCCCTCGCATCTCTAGGTAGGGCTAGGAGAAAACCCTGTCTGAAGACCTGGATTGCCCTTGCCTGTCAGTGTAGACCAGTGGATCTGACCCAATATAAAGCAGCTTTCTCCGTTTCTGTATTTCAAGGACCAGATGAGCAGCTCTGGTTGACCCAAGCTTTTAGGGCTGCTGAATTTCTACCATCTTCCAGTGCACAAAAGAGTTCCATGTAGGAATTTAATCACGTGAAAGTGGCCCGTGGCCATAATTTGGAGACTAGAACTCCTAGCCTTGCCCTGCAGACACCATCTCTCAAGTGAAGGCTGTCTGTCTCCTTCACAAGTTCAGTCATTGCCCATCAGTACGGCAGGGGGTGATCCTGGCTTCACCTGGTCTGCAGTTATAAAATAAATAGCATAATCTGCACAAAGTGTTTTCAAGCACTCGGAAAGGTGTCCCATCAACTCCTGCAGTCAAGTTCTAGAAACCAGATCTCTTGACCTCTCTTTGCATGTTCTAAGCCACTAAATGCTGCTCACTTGCTAAAGGACAAAAGCACAAGAAACTTTCAACCTGCTCAGTCTCCTCCTGGGACCATCCACTAGGATCCATTCCTCTCCCAGGAGACCACCTTGTCCCTTGATGCTGCACCATTTTGCGTTTCTTGGGCCACAAGCACAAGATTTCACCCTTGCACCCGGTAATCATTTGCATGCTCTTAGAAAATCTTTCCTCCAACCATAGGCATGCGTTCAATGGGTCGCAAGTGCAGCCCTTTCTCTGCTCCCTGGCTTTGAGGTCAGCAGAGCAGTCAAAAGGTATTTAAAGGAGGAGTTCCTCCATGTTTGAAAGCGATTTTCCTGATTGTGTCCTGCTTCTCTGCCTCCAAGTATGGTTGGGAAAAGGGATTGTCAGCTGTTGCTGCTAGTGCAACCTGCAGAGAAATCTCTCTCTCTCTTTCTCTCTCTCTGTTCCTCTCCCTCTTTAAAGGAGGCCTTGAAGTGAGCGCCATTCCTTCCTTGGTCCCCAAGAGGCACTGTCATTTGGCCCCTGGCAAATTGCTTGGGAGGGATGCCTTTTATCTCCCTGCTTTGATCTAATGCACCCTGGAGTGTGAAGGGACTTTCATTGCCTTCTGAATTCCTCCGTTTTGTGTGTGTTGTGTGTGTGTGTGCGCACACACGCTCGCGTCTGTTTTTTCCAGAGCAGCCTGCACAAAAGAGTCCTTCTCCCTCCACAGGGCTTTCTCCCAGCATGGAGTTCTGTTGAAAAGCCATAATCCCCTCTTCTCCCTCCCTCTTAACAAAGAGCCAGTGACCTCCAACTCAGCTTGCTCCTTTAAAAGAAAGAAAGCTGAGCTAAAGAGGAAGAGAGTCACAGGCGGGGGATTGAAAGGCATCACTTGGTCCCAGGGGAGGTTAGCGCTTGAGTTAACAGGTGGGTTTGAAAGGCGCTGGAGGCCACTTGCAGCAGGGAGTTCAGGAGGTGCGTATAGTCGGCAGATCCCAGCATTGAATGGGTCTCTTGTTTTCACCACCGGATTAAAAATTAACCAGCCGGGCTGGGCAGCTGCAGCACTTGCTTGTAGGATTTCTCACTTCCTACACACCCAGCACTCTCCCTCTGCAAAGCTCTCCGGCAGGCAGGCAGGCAGGCAGGCAGCACAAATGGCTAGAAATGCCATTTCTGGGCTTGTGGAACAGTCTGGGAACACCAGGTGCTCGGAGTTTAGTGGAGCAAAGTGGAGAAAGGACTTGATAGATGATTTGGATAGGAGTTCCTCATGAGGCCCCATGCAAGAGCATACCTATTACAAGCTTATGTGTGTGTGTTTCAAAAAAAATTAAAATGCCTCTTTCTGCTCTTTCTTTAATTGAGGAATGGCAGATAAACGGCGACTGTCTCCTTGCCATGTTGCTTCTAGGTTCCGACTCTGTTCCCGCCCTCTATTTCCCTACTCCCCCACTTTTTATAACTAACCACAGTTTTTGAGAATTTTTATTTAGGGAGATGTGGCACTCTAGCCTGACCCAAGAAACGGAATCTAGCTGGAACTGGGCAGGGGTTGGGATTGTGCATATGTAAACAGTTCTTGGTTCTCAGTGGCTGGGATGAGGGGTGAGGGAGCAGGATCCATATTTAGCCTTTGGGTGTCCTGGAATACAAAATGTTACTTCCGCCCATAAAAATGAACAGCGTCCATATTACCCCTGTTTGGGGAATGGCCTGTGCTCGATTGCAGAGTGTACGCCTTGCAAGCAGCCAGTAGCCCAGGTTCAGTCCCTAGCACTCAAACAGCCCATCTATTGCCACAATGGGCATTTTGCTAATAAAAGGCTTAGAAAGGCTTAAAGTGCTTCACTTAGGTTATCTCAGCGATGCTTACAGCTGCCCTGTACAGGGGCATTCTGATCCCTTGTGTTTCCCATGGCTGGGGGGGGGGGGGCTGAAGCTGCAGCAGATGTGGCTCTCCTTTAACTACCAAACTCGTGGCAGAGGTGGGAGTTGTATCAGTGTCTTCACATCTCCACGCAATGGGGGGGGAATTGGGTCTGCTGCTCAGCTTCTCTCTACATTTCCTCTGCTGTCTTTCTAGAGTAGTAATTTGTGCTCTTTTAGTTCTTTTTGGTTTCTTCCGAGGGATACTGCCCATTTTAGCTGTCCTGTGGTGTGGGGATGTGGGAGTGCCTGATATCCTAACTTTTTAATCTATAGGGTTTATGGCAAAACAACCACAATAACATAAAACACAGTTGGTTAAGACACATTTGTTGTTTAGTCGTGTTCGACTCTTCGTGACCCCATGGACCAGAGCACGCCAGGCATCCTGTCTTCCACTGTTTCCCGCAGTTTGATCAAACTCATGCTGGTAGCTTTGAGAACACTGTCCCACCATCTCGTCCTCTGTCGTCCCCTTCTCCTTGTGCCCTCCATCTTTCCCAACATCAGGGTCTTTTCCAGGGAGTCTTCTCTTCTCATGAGGTGGCCAAAGTCTTGGAGCCTCAGCTTCAGGATCTGTCCTTCCAGTGAGCACTCAGGGCTGATTTCCTTCAGAATGGAGAGGTTTGATCTTCTTGCAGTCCATGGGACTCTCAAGAGTCTCCTCCAGCACCATAATTCAAAAGCATCAATTCTTCGTTGATCAGCCTTCTTTATGGTCCAGCCCCATAAAGACACATAAGACGTTGCAAACCACAAGCAAAAACAAAATCCAGCAACATTATGCATCATAACAAGCCCAAATTTTCCCTGTAAAAACTACATTTCTGCTTGTCGATTAAAGCCTTGTGAGCGTCCTCTGGACAGGAGTTTCGTAACCTCCGCACAGAAGGTTGTGCTTTGTGTAGTTACGCATCCCACTTCAGATGGCAAAGCAGAGCCTCTGAGGGTGACTCAAGGGCCCAGATAGCGTCTTATGCAAGACTCCTAGAGCTGGAAAATGCCTGGCAGGTCTAGTGCAACTCCCTGCTCAGTGCGGGATCTGCAACTGCAGCATCCCTGACAGATGACTGTCCGGCCTCTGCTGAAGCACCTGCAAGGAAGGAGAGCTCTCGAGGCAGACTGTCCCACTGTCAAACAGCAGCCCTCAAGGTACCAGTGGTCCTCAGCCTTGTAGTCCAGCATCTTCTGCTATTTTTATTTAAATACAAAAATAAGGTCAGACACCGTGTATATTGTTTCAAGTAATATAATCTGGATGTTAGCAAGACATTAGTGACAAGTGGCCAGATTCTTTTTAACTTTATACTTTGTTTTTTAAAAAAATCACTATTCATTAATTCACTGCAGTCTTTAATTCATAGAAATCTTGCAGTTGTTTCATTGATAAGCTCCTGCTTTCGTTCCCCTCTTTGAAAATCGTATCAAATGATTTGCCAAAGGGGGTCATCCCATATTACGATAAATTCGTATTCACTGTCAAATGATGCAATGCTGGTAGATGAGACCCTTGTGATGCCAGCCAAGCCCAGGTAGGAGGACTGAGACAGGAGAGCAGGAAAGAAAGGGAAAACGGCCCCTGGATCCCCATTGAGCCGATGGTTTGGAAACCCCTCTGGTCTTGGATACTGGTTCCCCTTCCAGAGGCTTCTCTGCAGTCAGCTTTGCTAAAACGCATTTAAAAAAAACAAAAACAAAAGAAGCAGGCTCCATTGTTTAGGGGGTCTGGTGAATGCACCAGATGGTCTGTACTGGAAGCTGCATTCTGCAATCTGCTGTGTAAAAAGTGTCCCTTGTCTTTCGTGTGTGTGTGTGTGTGTTTTGTGTTGGGGGTGTGTGTACTCAAGCAGATTTATATCCTGCCCTTTCTCTAATGAATTCAGGGTGGAGTACGCAGTTCCCCACCCCCATTTTTATATAATCACAGTTGCCATGTGAGGTAGGTGAGGCTGAGAAATAATAACCTACGGTAATCCAGTGAGTTTTGTGCCCAAGCAAGAATGGTAATAGCAAAGTTTTGTTTATTAGACCAAGGGTGGGCTAAATCTTGACCCACTAATGGATTAGTGGGCATTTTTTGCTGGGATTCTGAGAGAATGCTTGACTAGCTAGAGCTTGATCTAATCTATTAAGGTACTACTTTATGCTCTTCAGCAGCAAGAATACAGACTCAGGATCACTTCATACGTGTAATTTACACTTTAGCTGTGTTAGAGATCTTGAGTATGTACTCTTGATGTGTACATTATAAAATGCACTGGTAGACTGTGGACCTTCTGGTTTTTTTTATTCTATTTTTAAAAAGATAGACCACACAAGACTAGTTGGTTCATTCCTGTACATCAGCTCTCAGCACTTGGGCTCTGCAGTGTGTTTCAGCACTTCGGACAGCTCCTTGGATCTATCCCTTAGAAAAGAGATGGAGAACTTGGTTCCCTCCAGGGGTTGTTGGATCCCATCCCATCATCCCCAACCAGAATGACCAATGCTCAACATCTGGAGGGCCACAGGTTTCTCTTCATGGCCTTAAGAGAAGAAAATGCAACAATAATACCAGTGCTAGTAGTAGTAAGGTAGAGGTAAAGGTACCCCTGACAGTTAAGACCAGTTGCGGACGACTCTGGGGTTGTGCGCTCATCTCGCTTTATTGGCCAAGGGAGCCGGCGTACAGCTTCTGGGTCATGTGGCCAGCATGACTATGCCGCTTCTGGCGAAACCAGAGCAGCGCATGGAAACGCCGTTTACCTTCCCGCCGGAGCGGTACCTATTTATCTACTTGCACTTTGACGTGCTTTCGAACTGCTAGGTTGGCAGGAGCAGGGGCCGAGCAACGGGAGCTCACCCCGTCGCGGGGATTCGAACTGCCAACCTTACGATCGGCAAGTCCTAGGTTCTGTGGTTTAACCCACAGCACCACCCGCGTCCCAGCTAGTAGTAGTAGTAGTAACTGTTGTGATGTACAAGAGCCCCACAGGAAGCGTTCAGGAATCAAGCTGGATTTTCAGTTTGGGTTTATTCAGTTGCTGTCTTTCGGCATCGTAAAACAAGCAGTGTGGGTACATTCAAGATACACAGCACACAGGTGGAATTACGTTCAGGGAGATGCCATCACCTCTTCACACCTCTACCGACTAACTGAAGTGGGAAGTCAACCATGCCTCTTTATACTAGCTGGATCAGTTAGGCAACGCCCCATGTCTCGTGATGCTTAGTCATCACATGCTGCTGAGTCAGCATTCCCAATTAGCACAGAGTGTTTAACTCCTTGATCCCCGCAACACTTCAACAGTAACAATGTCTTGGACTTTTGCTATGTGTATCCTGAGCAGAAATAAAATATAGGGTACCTTTGGTAGGAAGAATTCCAAATGAGTCTGGCTGGTACATTGCAGCATAATCTTTCATGAACGTGAGCAGACGTAGCACAGAAGCTTAAAACTGGGAATTCAACACAAGCAAACCACTTCAGACTGCCAGGAATCTCCCATGTGACAAACACCTTGGGCTTGTGTGTGAACACCGTGCTCCCAATACATTAAACATGGTTGGGGAAGTGGGCTTTGGGGTGGGTTCTCTCAAACCCCCCTGCTGGCCTTTTGCATGATTGAGAGTTACATTGACACCAACCTTGACAACGGCCAGTGTTTTGTTTTAACCAGCTTATGGGTTCTGGTTAAGATGCATAGCATTAACCATTCTATAAGAAGTATTAACTGAGACTAAAAGCCAGTAGAGGGAAGTCGAATTTGTACTGGGGGTGGAGGCATGGGTCTATGCGACTCTGGGATCCAACAGCCTGCTCCTGATCCCTAATCTGTGGTTAATGGCTTCTGAATGCTTGCCTCCACTGGGAACCTTGTGTGTTCCTGATTATGTAAACAAGATTGGTTCTGTCTAGCTCCTAGGGGCCACTTGGGAGTTCTGCAAAAGCAGAGAGGTGGTTTCTCCTAAGGAAAGAAGTTGGTGTTGTTTTGGGGGGAGATGTGAGAACAGTGAGATCAGTTTAGGACAAGATTCAGCCGCAGAGCAGTGCGGGGGTTAGAACTTACATCCAAACACTCAGGTAAATCCTGCTTTGGGCGGACAGTCTCTGACACCATCTTTTTTCAAAATACTCCTTGGGATATGCTAGGAAATAGCACCTTCTGGGAAATCAGATCCCCCAGGGAGCTAAACTAACCACTCAGCTGGTTATTTGCAGCCAGGTGCTTTCAGAGATTTGAGGGTGGAGAGGGAGAGAGAGAAGAGCCTGAATCTGTGTTTAATATGAACTGGATCTTGTTCATGCCAGCCCCGTTTGAGGAGCAGATACCAGCCTGTGATGTGCAACGGACATTACCTAGGCTATGGTTTATGCGCCTGTGTACTTTCTGACTGTTGAAAGTATTGTCTCTGAGCATGTAGAGAGTGTTCTTCCTGTGCCAAGGAGCTGCCCCCAGCTAGCACCTACACACCTGAGGGTTACAGGGCAGGGCAATGGGGAGCGGCTGTGGCTTTCTAGCCGCTTTGGACCCCAGAACTGCCACCCTTATTTGCGTTTCTAACATTGTGCTCTGCCCTCCAGGAATCGAGGATCTTGTCTTGGCGGATATCAGCTCGCCCAGCAGGGCACAGACGGGAGACAGCAGCAGCATCTCGTCCTTCAGCTACCGTGAAATCATGAAAGAGGGATCTGGAGCCGGCAGCAACAAGGTGAGGCATGATAGGTGTCAAGAGCTTTGGCTGTGGGTGCCAAGGACGCCAGAGCTCTTGAAGGGGTGAGGTCTGTAATTTCTCTTCCTGCACCTGTAGATGGGAGCAGACACCTGGAGCTTGCCTTTCAAAAGCAGTGCCTTTCCTCAGATTTGAGGAAGGGCCATAGCTCAGTGGTAGATCATTTGCTTTATAAGCGGAAGGTCCCAGGTTCAGTCCCTGGCATTTCTAGGTAGGGTTTGGAAAAATGCCAGCCTGAGATCCTGGAGAGCAGCTGCCAGTCAGTGTAGACAGTACTGAGCTAGATGGACCCAAAGCAGCTTCCTATGTTCCAGACTTTCACTCCTGGGTTGTTGGTAGTTTTCCTATGGTGCCATTTTAGGGATGGTGCTGTGGGAGTCCCTGTCCCCATGCAACTGGTCTTGCAGACAGCACAAGAACTCCTTAGGATCGCCTCTATTTCTGGCCAGCTCATTGATTCTACCCAGGGGGTGATTGTTTATAACTGGTGGTGTTGGGGGATGAGTGTTCAGGCCCCTGGGCTCTCACTTGTGGGGTGCATCAGGGTTCCGTCCTCTCCCCCATGCTTTTTAACATCTACATGAAGCCGCTGGGAGAGATCATCAGGGGATTTGGGCTGGGTGTCCAATATGTGGATGATACCCAGCTCTACCTCTCTTTTAAATCAGAACCAGTGAAGGCGGTGAAGGTCCTGTGTGAGTGCCTGGAGGCGGTTGGAGGATGGATGGTGGCTAACAGATTGAGGTTGAATCCTGACAAGACAGAAGTACTATTCTTGGGGGACAGGGGGCGGGCTGGTGTGGGGGACTCCCTGGTCCTGAATGGGGTGACTGTGCCCTCCCACCAGATGTCAAGGCAATAAGCAACTATTTTACTTTTAAAAGACAACTGAAGGCGGCCCTGTTTAGGGAAGTTTTTAATGTTCGATGCTGCATTGTTTTTAATATTCGGTTGGAAGCTGCCCAGAGTGGCTGGGGAAACCCAGCCAGATGGGCAGGGTATAATTAATAATATATTATTATTAAAACAAAAGAATTTTTTCCTTCCAGTAGCACCTTAAAGACCAACTAAGTTAGTTCTTGGTATGAGCTTTCGTGTGCATGCACACTTCTTCAGATATTATTATTATTACTGATCAACTTGATCTGTGATCTATGTATTAGCTGCACAAACCAAAGGAATCCTTTTGTTGTTGTTTTTAAAGGTTGCCTGTGTGTGTGTGTGGTTGTTTGACCTGCCTTTGAAGTTGCCACAACAAAGACTCTTAAAATAAACTGGGTTTGTTCTTCCCCACCCCTGCAATATAATCTTGAACATATCCAAGGGAAACTCTCACCCACCCACTGGCTTCTTTTCTCCCAAAGTCTCGCCTGAAGATTGGAGAAAATGGGTTTCTGTAAGAAGAAGAAACAGCCAATCAGTTCTTTATTGGAAAATTGGTCAGGGTGTCAGGCATGAGGTTCCTTGTCCTACGCTATAGGACGATGAATATTCTGTGGGTGCCTAGCAGCTAGATTGGTAGCTTGGGGCCTGCATCCCTATAATTGTTACTTAATTTTTTACATGCAGTTTTGATGTTAAAGTTAATTAGTGAGACACCTTTGAGCACTTTGCAAAATGAGAGAGAAATGTTTAAAATTACTTTGGGGGCAGAGGGTGATGGATGCAGTGAAAGACTCTGCTTTGGCTGCCAGCCTGCCTGCCAACCCCCTTCTCCACTTGCAGTCCACCACAGGCAGCCCGCAGTCACAGTCGCAACCCCCTCGGCCAGCTGACCTGTCGGATGAGGAGATCTCCGAGCTCTTCCAGCGCCTGGCAGAAGTTCAGCAGGAGAAATGGCTGCTGGAGGAGAAGGTATGGAAACCTCTGCAGGCCTGGTTTTGGAATGGGAGAATAGGCTCTCGCGTGGCACCTTACGACAGGTCCATACTGGCTCTCCTGCAGTATGGCTGGCCCAGACGGATGTCTGTACACAGTGATACACTCCCAGCTCCCGCCAGTGACTGAGAATGTTAACTCGCGGGAGTTTTGCCTGTGCTTGACTCTGTGGTAGGGGTGCAGAACTTTTATCAGCCTGAGGACGGTATTTCCCCTGGATAACTTTTTTGTGGGGGGGCATGCGAGGGATGGTGGTAAGATCAGGGGCAAAAAGTAGGTAGGTTGATGGATGTGACTATTAACCTTTGTATAAAGGTAAAGGGACCCCTGACCGTTAGGTCCAGTCGCGGATGACTCTGGGGTTGCGGCGCTCATCTCTATAGGCCGAGGGGGCCGGCCAGCATTTGTCCGCAGACAGCATGTGGCCAGCATGACTAAGCCTCTTCTGGCAAACCAGAGCAGCACACAGAAACACCGTTTACCTTCCCGCCGGAGCAGTACCTATTTATCTACTTGCACTTGACGTGCTTTCGAACTGCTAGGTTGGCAGGAGCAGGGACTGAGCAACGGGAGCTCACCCCATCGCGGGGATTCGAACTGCCGACCTTCTGATTGGCAAGCCCTAGGCTCTGTGGTTTAGACCACAGTGCCACCTGTGTCCCCTATTAACCTTTGTACCGTAGGCTATTTCGAGCCACACAAATCCAGAGGTTCCTACATAGACCCCTGTCTCTATCAACCATTCAGAAAAGCAAGAGGCGTTGTAGTTCAGGGTTACATTCAAGCCACACAAAACACACTTCCGAGAGGGTGTGGAGCAGTACCAGCAAGTAGAATGTGGCAGGGCCCAGGCCCTGGCCTAGTGAGAGTCCTGAGGGCCGCGTCTGGCCCCCAAGGCCTCTAAAGTCCCCAGAGGAACCACCATGTGGCAGCACATTCTGATCTTCTGGAGATTATTTCCAGAGCCCAGTCTGGTGAGATGACTTCCAAGAGGAAAGTCAGTGATGTTAGGGTTAGATGAAGGAATATGTTTAGCCAGGAGCTCCGTCTGTAAAAGCATGAGACTCTTAATCTCATGGTCAAGAGTTCAAGCCCCCCCTGGGGTGGGAACACCTGCATTGCAGAGGGCTGGATTAGATGACCCTCATGGTCCCTTTCAACTCTGCAATTCTATGATCCTATGATCTAAGAGGCACAGGCTGGCCTGCCATTGGTGAAGGTTCTGGATTCCAGGGTTTTGGGGGCAGGTAAGCATCACTGGGACGCGGGTGGTGCTGTGGGTTAAAGCCTCAGCGCCTAGGACTTGCCGATCGAAAGGTCGGCGGTTCGAATCCCCATGGCGGGGTGCGCTCCCGTCGCTCGGTCCCAGCGCCTGCCAACCTAGCAGTTCGAAAGCACCCTCGGGTGCAAGTAGATAAATAGGGACCGCTTACCAGCGGGAAGGTAAACAGCGTTCCGTGTGCTGCGCTGGCTCGCCAGATGCAGCTTGTCACGCTGGCCACGTGACCCGGAAGTGTCTCCGGACAGCGCTGGCCCACGGCCTCTTGAGTGAGATGGGCGCACAAGCCTAGAGTCTGGCAAGACTGGCCTGCAAGGGCAGGGGTACCTTTACCTTTAAGCATCACTGGCTGTGAGGAATGATGCCATCTCTCTTTGCTAGGTGAAACACCTGGAGGTCAGCAGTGCTTCCATGGCTGAGGACCTGTGTCGGAAGAGTGCCATCATCGAGACCTACGTCATGGACAGCCGCATCGGTGAGGACTCCTGGCAGTCAGGAGGGAATAAGCTTGAGCAAACCAGGGGCTAGTGGCCTTGACCTCAGCTTGGTGGAAGGGGGTGGATCGAAGCAAAGATTGTGTGTCCAGGAATTTCAGATCTACTATGGACACCTGAGGATTCTCTCCGCTTCCATTGGATAGTGGTCCTAGGGAACCCCGAGGGTGCTGAATAGGCTTGCAGCTCAGGTGAGCTCTGAATTGGGGCCTCACACTTGACACAGTTCTCTGGTGGAATTCCCTATGGGTAGTGCCTGGGCAGGCCAGGAGGCAAAGTGAGGCAGCTGCCTCAGGCAGCAGGAACCACCAGGGCAGCAGATCTCAATGTTGATCTTTCTCCTCACCCCCACTTTATTCTTGATGTAGATCTTCTCTCATCCCTTCTTCTGTGGTGAGGGAGGGGCACCATTTTGGGGACTGCAGGGAATAAGAGGTGATGTTAAGTTAGGAAGGAAGTTCGAGTGCAGTGCCCACATCCCTCAGGAGTACTGTCAGCAAATGAGGGGCAGAACTGGGCAGGCATAGTTGCACCGTCTCTCTTGGTCACACTGGAGCATAACCAACCGATCTGAGACTTTCTATGTACAGTGGTACCTCGGGTTAAGTACGTAATTCGTTCCAGAGGTCCGTTCTTAACCTGAAACCGTTCTTAACCTGAAGCACCACTTTAGCTAATGGGGCCTCCTGCTGCTGCTGCTGCGCCGCCGGAGCACGATTTCTGTTCTCATCCTGAAGCAAAGTTCTTAACCCGAGGTACTATTTCTGAGTTAGCGGAGTCTGTAACCTGAAGCATATGTAACCCGAGGTACCACTGTACATAGATCTTAGGAGAAACTGAAGGTGCTTTGGAAATATTTTATATTTAGGAATATACATCCATAAAAGAAATAACATGAATCATTAAAAAAATAGTGTTATAGTTAGAATCCCCTCCCCACACTAGCTTACAATCCAGAATCTGACATGTCTCAACTTCGTTGTAAAGAAAGATCAACATCATGGCTGCTAGGGGGCGGAAATGTCAAGGGTGTGTGGATAACGTTGGCTAAAACTGGGGAAGAAGATGTATCTCAGAGGGTCTCCTGAGACTCTGTCGCCTCACCTCCTTTTTTGGCTAACCTCTCTCTTCCACCATGGGGCCATCCCTCTTGTACACCAGGGAAGAGAGAGGATGGTAAAAATTCCACACGTCACACTCTAGAATGGAAAGGAGGTGCCCTTTAAATGTTACACTGGTGCCCTGGGAAATGTCTTTCTGTAGGTTCATCCCATGGCACACCTGTGACATTTCATTAAAGGCCTGACGCCATGGGGGGGGGGTCCAGCCACGCACAACTTCCCCACCGAATCAGCACCCGCCTGCCCATTCCATGGGAGCAATGCCTTGCCTTCAGCCTGACCCCCACCTCTTAAGAAAGCCTTGTCCCTGCCTGAAGCGTGGGGCGCAGAGTAAATCGGAAGAAGCTAAATCATTTCAAACTGGTCGTATTTGCAGAACTCAAGCTTGTGGGGAACAGGCAGGTGTACACATATACAGTGGTACCTTGGGTTAAGAACTTAATTCGTTCTGGAGGTCCGTTCTTAACCTGAAACCGTTCTTAACCTGAAGCACCGCTTTAGCTAATGGGGCCTCCTGCTACCGCTGCGCCGCCGGAGCACGATTTCTGTTCTCATCCTGAAGCAAAGTACTTAACCCAAGGTACTATTTCTGGGTTAGTGGAGTCTGTAACCTGAAGCGTATGTAACCCGAGGTACCACTGTATTAGCAGCTCCCCCTTTTTGCATATTTGACTGCTGACGGGCACAGAGTGAATTTGGGCAGCAGGCACGAACCGTGGCCTCTACGTTAGCAGCCTTGCACGTATTTGGGGTAGGGTGCAGGTATCCTCTTTTAAGCGCTGGGAAGGTTTTTCAGTCTGTGAAGCTAGGCCACGAAGAGGGATGGAGCTGGAAAGCGCCCTTTGAAGTGTCCCCTGCCTGCATGTGGCTGTTCCTCCTCGCCCGTGACCCTGTGCCTCCCACCTCTGCGTTCCTTCCGTGACAGGCCGGGCCTGCGGAAGGGACCTTTCTGTGCCACCGGTGAAGCCGAGGGGGCAGGCCCCTCCCCCTGCAGCAGCCGGAATGACAGCCTCCGTGGGGACCTGCTGTCAAACCCTGTTAGCGCCACTTCCCATCACCAGGCACAGACAAAGGCAGGAGGAAAGGGCTGTTCCCACTCGGCTTCACTGCGGTACAAAGGGAACCATGTGCAGCGCAGCTATCCCAGGTCCCTCTGTCTCCTTTGCACTGCCCTTTCGGCTCTCTGCAGCTCCTCTTGCAGGCCTTGCAAAGTCTGCAGGATCTGCTGGAGGGCTTGCTTTTAACACCTCTCCTCAACGTTCTGTAGATTAAAGTCCTGGCTTTTCAGTGTTGGTGCTGACCTTTAAAGCCCTAAACGGTTTCGGTTCAGTATACCTGAAGGAGCGTCGCCACCCCCATCGTTCTGCCCGGACACTGAGGTCCAGCTCCGAGGGCCTTCTGGTGGTTCCCTCATTGCGAGAAATGAGGTTACAGGGAACCAGACAGAGGGCCTTCTCGGTAGTGGCACCCGCCCTGTGGAACGCCCTCCACAGGAAAGGAAATAAGTAGCTATGTTATCTTTAAAAGACATCTGAAGGCAGCCCTGTTTAGGGAAGTTTTTAATATTTAATGCTGTATTAAGACTCGATTGGAGGCCGCCCAGAGTAGCTGGGGAAACTCAGCCAGATGGTCGGGGTATAAATAATAAATTATTATTATTATTATTATTATTATTATTATTATTATTATTATATATTTTGTTTTCCTTACAAGTTTCTAACCCATGTGGTTGCAGAAATAACCTTGAAAGAGTTGTGGTTCCTGATAGAGGCCCTCTGGGAGTCCCAGGCCAGCCGTCCTCAGTCCCGCAGGGTGGTCCGATGGTACAGGATGAAGCAGGTCCAGACAGTGGCCTGTGTGCGGAAGCTGCCTGGGAACTCCCATCTTTGCAGCCGTGCCTTGGTCTGTTGTGGAGGAAAGGCAGGGTAAAAATGAAATAAGTACAAATAAAAATAGATCTGCCCGTTTCCCCCCCCCCCCCCCGCTGCCCACCCATGTCTCACTACTTCTCCTCTACTGTATAATTTTGCCGCAAGGATGAGAGGACTGAACCCTGTGTGGGTGTCAACATGAGTTCAGTATTAAGCTTCAGATAGGATCCCGAGCTCCACGAACTGTGGGGTCTTCGTTCTCTACACACACACACGCAAATCGTGGGGAGAAGTAAGGTCTGGGCAGCCCTGCTGCCTTGAATAAGCTGCTTCTGTGCTCAGTGCTGGATCGAACTGATGCCTTAGCATGTTAACTCCCCGCATTTCTGAGATCAAATAATCCTTGTGACAGAATTCCTGCTTAATGTTGCTTTTCAGAGAGCAGATCATTGGTAATGCGGCTTTCACAGCTTCTGGGTTGCTGACATTTGCCCTCTGGATGGTGGTGGTGGGATGTCTCGATGGCCGCATGTTACCTGCATGGCTAATGTGTAAGAGAGAGAGTGCAGTAGAGGCTCTGGTTATGCAATGTGCATCGTGGCCAACGTAGGTTTTGAATTCACATCAGAAACCTGACTGAGGCATCAAGCCTTGTGTGGTATGAAATTACCCTTGATGTGAAAGGGGGCTGATGTGAGGGCCGCCGCCACGGCCCTCAGTCAGGATTCTTTGATATAAGAGAGCCTTCAGATCCTTTGCAAGTTTGATTCCACTGATCTTTTAAAAATTCCTCTCTCATACTTCTGGCACCCTTGCCAGCATTCCACCTTGAACATTCCCAAAGCTTGTTGAAGCTTTTGGAGTTCCCAATTTGGTTTTTGGGGATCATGGTCCCTTGGCTAATTCAATTAGTCTTAACCAAGATGCTTTGTTGGGGATGGGGCTAAAAATTGTGCCTTGACGGAAGAACATTTCCACAACCTGCATAAATTATACCAAAAGGGATTTGCATCTGTTTGCATGATGCGCTCTGCTGCTCCACGTGGGACAGAATCAAGATGCTTTGCATTGCAATGAAGCCCCATTTCCTGATGAATGGAGATCCTCCTCCATGCTCCTCCCTCCCTCTATCTTATGCCTTCCAAACTTTCACTCCAGCAGCCTTAGGGACTAGAAGCTTCTTTCCCTTAACAAAAATTTAAAGCAAAGCTGCAGATCTCATGCTACTGAAATTTGCATCTGCCACCAGATTCTGTGGCTCTGCTGTGTGATTGCAAAACCATAGCCTATACAGAACTTTAGTCCCAACCAACTTGGGGGAAAGGGGGCTGGGCCCCAGATAAGGATCTGACCACAGCCTACAGTTGCTCTGGTTTTATTTCGGCTACCAGTGAAGTGGAAATTCCACAAGTTTGGGGGTAGTTTGAAGTAGGGAGACAATGGCTTGGGACTTCAGCTTCGCTTTAGGGCGGGTGGAGAGAGCGGAAGCCCCCCCGTATCTCTTAAGGAAGTGGCTTCTCTGTGCTTCGTGGGCTTCCTCCTTGGCAAGAGGGAGAGAGATGGAGGAGGAGCAGGGCTCTTGGAGATTGGATGTTCCGTTATAGGTGGAAGGTGCAGCCAGGGGGAGAGTCCAGGGAGAGCTCTCTTGGTTTTTTGTCCCGCTTTCTGCGCACCAAGGTGGAAAGCACAGGTGGCCCTCGAATCTCCGCTCTTGGCACGAGAATGTGCGGGCTCAGCAGATTCATTTGGCAAGTCAGTTGGAGCAAGGAGCCAGGCCGCCAGGCCATGAGATTCTCATTCCCAGAGCCCCTCTCCGACAGACTCTGCAATCCGTCCCCCAGTCCCACAAACCCACATAGCATTCACACAGGGATTGTCTCCTCCGTTCTGCTTTGTTTTCCCTGGCTTTGAGCCCCCTCTCTCCCCCCTTCTATAAGAATCCCCACCCCACTCTCGCCCCGATGGTGATCCCGCTGCCATTCCTTTGGCCCACCTGAACTTGCCAAAGAGCAGTGGTGTTGGACTCAGCCACAGTGCCAAGGACGAGAGAGGGGGGGGGTCCTGCGATGTTGAGGGGTGACGTGCAAAGGGCCTCTCCTGTGCTTGGAGGTAAAAATCTGGCAGCTGGGCTGGTGGGTCCTCTTGAGCGGCTGTGGATAAGTTTTCCATACTTCCACGCAGAACTGCGCCGCGGGCAGGGAACAGGAGCCAGTTATAAATAGCTTGCGCAGGGTCGCCTTCGCCTCAGCTTGGCAACACACAGCCCAGCCAGTGAATATTTCATGAACGCTAAAAATACAAACCTCCTCCTCCTCCTCTTGCATCTTGTGCCACTTCCTTCTGCCTTTGCCTGTCATTCTCAGGCAGATTTGTCCTCCAAATCTTTGTAACTGAACCCAGAAGTCACTGCTGGCCTTCTGCTCCAACCACTTGACCCTGCTGCCCCAGGAGTCCTCAGGGTGTATGTGTGTGTGTGTGTTTCTCTCTCCAATTAACTCCTCTTTTATTTCTACCTCTCCTACAATATAAACTAGATGGATTTAGCCTCAGGCAATTACCTTAGGTTTTGATAATTGAACTGAGGTTCCCTCTCGCCCCATCTCTGGGAGGGGAGCGGGTTCAGTGGATTTGGGCTTTGCAGATAGGAGGCTAAGAGGAGAGTGAGATGTTTCAGGTGGGAGGCTTGGTCCAGGGAAAGGACGGTAAGCCTGGTGAATTGTGCAGGGGCAGACAGTGGCTCATACTCTAGGCCCGTGGGTCTCCAGCTATTGTTGCACTACAACTCCCATCATCCCTAGCTAGCAGGACCAGTGGTCAGGGATGCTGGGAGTTGAAGTCCAACAACAGCTGGAGACCCAAGGATGCTAAACACTGCTCTAGGCGTTATTCCTAAAGCTTGTGAGAGCGGGCCAGGCTTGTGAACTCTGGGACTAGCCAGAGGAAAGTGGGCCTGATGTCAATGTACTCATCAGCTAGGAGGATGGAGGGGAGAGAGAGAAGCAGCGACGCTAAGGGTGCCACAAACAAAATATTGGTGGTTTTCCATTCCCATTTTTTTTTTTAAAAAAGCATTGACAATTAAATGTTTCCAACTTAGGTTAAAAAAATGCTATTGAGAGATCCATGGAACAAACCAAACCAAAAGAAAAACGATTTGAGATTGAACAAGTGATGCAGTTTGGCAATGAGGCATACGATATATTGGGAATAGATAGATATATCAGGCCTGAATAGTTCTGTTTCTGTGACGCCTCTGCTTTAGTACAGCATGTCAGCCCAAATGCACATGCAGGTCATTAAAAAATTTCATATCTCCATTGCAAAAAATCGAAAACAAAACAAATCGCGGGTGGGGTAGGGGGAAGATGATAACATCAGTGGGAAGAAAGGGGTTTTGCACTCAGAAGCCCCACACTGGCCGACTTGAGCAGGAGGACTCAGAGGTTGCAACCCCTACTGGATGGTATGGGTGATTTTGAAGGTGAAGGAGCTGCTGGGCTGTTGGAGGCGATGCAGGGATTTCACTGAGTGCTTTTAAGACACGCCTAGTCATTTGGATGCTGCTGCAGGTCTGCCCTCTTTATCAACAGCAGTTAAGCACAGCACAGAGGGAAGTTTTGGCAGGCAGGCGGCCCAAATGCTAATGCACCTGTTATCCTGCCCTAAAGAGCAGCTTCCTAGTTGTGGCAGACTTCATGCTCAGGTTGGCAGAACCTTCTGTTAGTTTAGACTGTTTTCAGGGTGGGCAAAGGGCTGAGTTTCCTCCCACCTTTCAGTGAACGCTAACAGGCAGAAGTGGGCCCGTGTGGGGTTGCGGTACATGACTTTTGCAGGCTGCAGAATTAGGATTTTTGTTGTTGTTGTTGTTGTTTAACAGTGGAGAATTTTAATTTTTAAACTTGCCTATACTCAGCCCTGGGGAAGGGCGCCACCGAGATCATAACTCAGGTTGACAATTGTGCACAAGGGAGACCGGAGTGGTTGTGGTAGTCACTCAGGGTGAACCGAAGGGTGTCAGAGGCGATCCTGTGTACGAGTTGGGTTTGGTGGCGGGAGGAGCGGAGGCCGGGAGTCAGGATACCTGGCTCCTTCCTCTCCTGTGTAAGGCAGGGGCGTTGTGGGGGTGAGCGACGCATGACGGCGCAGCCAAGGGATGGAAGGATTTCTGTCTTGAGAGACAGGCCGGCTGATGAGTGCTGAAGCTGCAGAGCAGGGAAAGCAGGTGGGATCGATCGAGTTGTCAGGGTTACTTTAGCTCGGCATCAGTCTGGGGAATCAAGGGCGCAAACTAAAACGGACAGCTACTGGGGCAGTGGGGGGAGATGCCTGCAGAAAGAGCACAGGAATCCTGGTGCTCAGCCTTAGCCTTTTCTCTGCGACTCTTTCAAGTACTTATTACAAAGCACAGAGGATGCTACCATCTAAGCTCCGTCCTCGAAGCTGCTTGGAATAGAGCTGTGTGCATAGAACCAGGGCTAGCATGGGAGTTGGTTGGAACTTTTGCATTCTAAAATAACCAGCCCCATAGGAAGGAGTAGAAGTGGGGTCAAACCCAGGGGTGATGGGTCAAGACATGGAACCTAGAGGAATCTGGTGGACCAAGACAGAACCAGGATGGAACCCGGCAGGTTATTGGTTGGAGATGGGCAGTAAATTCCAGGTTCTGGTTTCTTGAAACTCAGTACAGTGGTACCTCGGGTTAAGTACTTAATTCGTTCTGGAGATCTGTTCTTAACCTGAAACTGTTCTTAACCTGAAGCACCACTTTAGCTAATGGCGCCTCCTGCTGCTGCTGCGCCGCCGGAGCACGATTTCTGTTCTCATCCTGAAGCAAAGTTCTTAACCCGAGGTACTATTTCTGGGTTAGCGAAGTCTGTAACCTGAAGCGTATGTAACCCGAGGTTCCACTGTACTGGTTAACTCACGGTTTTACCACGCAGCCTGGTTGACCACTTGGCATCCCTGGGCTCGACTCGATGATGTTGCATCTAGCCTGTGGCCATTCATTCCCTGATATCCCCGGACGTGTGGTCCCCAAGTGTGGTTACTCAGTGGTGAAGAGGGAGCACTCTGCACAAGCTCAGAGGAAGCTCTTGCTAGTTCATCCAGAGCTCAGCTCTGTTTTTTAAAAACAGGCTCCAAAGCGACGTGTGTGTGTGTGTGTGTGTGTGTGTGTGTGTGTGTGTGTTTGTGTGTGTGTGTTTTATGATGCCCTTGTACCTGGTCATAGCCTGTGCCCTGCTTGCAGCTTGCTTGTTTGCCTAACCCCACCAGTCCAGGTAGTGGCTGTGGTGTTAATGGGGGCCATGTCATCGTCATCCGTCCGGTGAGCCTGCCTTCCCACTCACAGAAGTTGCAAAACAGCAGGAAGGCCTCTTGGCTGTTCCTTCTAGCATACGAGTTAAGAATCTCATTCAGTTCCTCTTCCGCAGTTTTTCTTTTCTGTTTGAAGCCAGTTTCTTGGGGTGGGGGCGGAGGATGGGTGGCTGCTGTTCTCTGTTCCCCTGCTGTTTTGCTAATTTCGTGGCTGAGCAGGTTTCAGGGAAAGACCCCAAATTTATGACAGCTCCCTAAGGAGATCAGAGCAGGCCCAGGCTCTGGAGAAGAGGGCAGTGAGCAATGGTTAGAGAGCAAGGGAGGTGATGGTTGTGGAGAGAGACGGCTCAGCTGCAGGCTGCCAGTTCTGAAAGGAGGAGCAGGTGATGGGAGGAAAGTGGTGGGTGTCACTGTTGTTGCTTTTAGTATACAGTGGTACCTCTGGTTGCAAACAGGATCCATTCCAGAGCCCCGTTCACAACCTGGACAGAATGCAACCCACGCCTGCACACACACAGGTCGCGATTCACCACTTCTGCGCATGTGCGTGACATCATTTTGCGTGTCTGCGCATGTGCGAACGGTGAAACCCAGAAGTAACCCTTTCCGGTACTTCCGGGGCGCTGTGGTCACAACCTGAAAAGACGTAACCTTAACCGAACATAACAAGAGGTATGACTGTACTTAATGTAACACCCACTAGCGGGAGAGGAGTGTGTGTTTGTGTTGCCCCTGGGGGGAAATGCTCATTGTTTTAGTGGTTTTTCTAGGCATGGGGGCCTTCAAACAAAGGTGAGATTGTTTCAGCACAGCTCCCTCCCAACGCTCATTCAGAGCGAGGGATAGCATGGCCTGCTTTCACTCTGAACTGGCTTTTTAACATTGTCACATAAGCAAATCTGGCGCTGCAATTGCCTCGTGTCTCCCACATGGTCCCTGGGATCGCTCAGAGGAGGAAGGGCCTAAGAGGAGAAAGGGGGAATTATTTTCCTCAAGGGTATTTCATGGTATTTGTTACTCCCCTTGGAGAAATGGCCAAGAAGCCCTCAAGGTAGCTTGCAGTAAGCAGACAGTCATATGGAACCCCTGACAATAAAATAACTAGAAAACCAGCTCAGCAGCTTGGGGGAGAAGGCCAGCCAGTATCGACCTGAAACCGTGTTTGTTAATGCACTTCCTAGGAGTCTCCAGGGGAAAGAGCCTTGCAGAATGGCCTGGGAGTCTTGGCTCCAGTGGGGAGGTGGCATAGGAAGGGACCTGGAGCAAGACTGCTGTCTGAAAGTCCTGGGCATGAAGTTTGTTGCATTTTGCAAGTTATAGTGCTGGTGCTTTTGTCCCATTTTCCAGCATTTCCCTTTTTGCACTGCGCTACTGGTTGTGTTATGGAACTTTGGCTTTTCGGCAGTTCAGATTTCAAATGGTGGGAAAGAACTGTAGGCTGGGACGCCGCTCCACCTTCCATCACATGACATTACATGGCGGAATTCTCTTGAGTTGCAAGTGGAAATGGGGTTGCAAATGGATTTTTTCCCTGGGAACAATTAAAAATTAGCACTGAACTTCTGCTAGATTCCACCAGATTACCTGACGTGGCTTCTTGCAGTCTCTTTCTCCCTCTCTGAGGTGCTAGACCTGTATCCGGTGCTGCTGCTTCAGACTGGTGTTGGGGAGAAGTACTTCTTCTATATAAGTCCCCTCCGTATCATACGTTTAATATCCAGTCACTTGCAACAGTCATGGCTTCTGCCAAAGAATCCTGGGAACTGTAGTTTCTCAAATGAGCTGAAAGTTGTTAGGAGAGACCCCTCTTTCCCTCACAGAGCTACATTTCCCAGTGTGGTGTAATAATCAGTCTCCCTTCCCAAGGGGTATAAGGGTCTCCTAACAACTCAGCACCCTTAAGGAACTACAGTTCCCAGGATGCTTTGTGGGGAAGCCATGACTGTTTACAGTTGCATGATACTGCTTTGAATATATGGTGCAGATGGGGCTATAGAAAGGTAGTTGTCAAGGAGCAGGATTCTAGCAGAGTCCTGACATGCTAGCTTTCTGTGTTTCCGGGTTAAGGAGCACCTAGTCGTGTGAGGCCCCCTTTTGCTCTCACAAATGGTACATCCCTGACAGAGGTTTATCCCCCACTCCCGAGAACTAAGTTTGAGATGTCCATCAAACCACTACACACCCACTTCCTCTCTCTCTCTCCTCTCTTCCCCTCCGCCCAATTCTGACAGACGTGTCGGGGGCCCACGGGCAAGTCGACCGCAGCAGCCTGAGCAGCGTCTTGCGGGACCTGGTGAAGCCGGGAGATGAGAATGTGCGGGAGATGAACAAGAAGCTTCAGAACATGCTGGAGGAGCAGCTGACCAAGAACATGCACTTGCAGAAGGTTTGTGGGCGCAGCCTTGGGGACCGCGGGTGAGGCGTGTGCCTGGGGAGGGTATTATCCGAGGGCGCTAGAGATGGGAGCCGGTTCCAGGAGAACGGCAGAGCCAAGAGCCAGTGTGGTGTAGTGGTTAAGAGCGGTGGACTCATAATCTGGTGAACCGGGTTCGCTTCCCCGCTCCTCCATATGCAGCTGTTGGGTAACCTTGGCTAGACTTCTCTGAAGTCTCTGAAGTCTCTCAGCCCCACTCACCTCACAGAGTGTTTGTTGTGGGGGAGGAAGGGAAAGGAGAAAGTTAGCTGCTTTGAGACTCCTTCGGGTAGTGATAAAGCGGGATATCAAATCCAAACTGTTCTTCTTCTTCTTCAAGAGAAGACAGCAGAGCAACTGCCAGCCCTGAACCCCGCTCCCTGGTCCAAATTGAAAGTCGCCATTAACATACTGCAGATAGATCTCATCTTTCATGGGGGTTACGTTCCAGGCTATCATGCAAAGCCAGAAAAACAAAACAAAAACCCCGACAATGAGCAAATCCCCCAAACTCTCCTCTGATGACTCTCCAACCTCCTCTACAACTCTCTCCATGCACCTCCAAAATTCTCTGCAACTTCCTCTGCTCCACCGACTCTCCAGCCACACCCAAATGCTATCCCAGTGGCTGATGGGTTTGCCAGTCACCCCCCTTCCTCTTCCCCTCCTTCCCCTTTGCGTTTATGTATTTATTTTTCACCAATCCACGTAAAGTTGCAGTCACGTCAAGGAAACCAGTGATCTACCTGTATAGGATCATGGGCACGTTTCTGAACACATGTCAGCCTGAATGGATAAAGAGTGTGGTGCTGATAACGCCAAGGTTGCAGGTTCAATCCCTGTATGGGACAGCTGCATGTTCCTGCATTGCAGGGGGTTGGACTAGATGATCCTCGGGTCCCAGCTCTACAATTCTATGATTCTATGTGGTTAAAGTGTTCCTAGTTTATACATGTAACGCATACACACAACAATGCAAGGGAGAAAGGTAGAAGTCCTAGCTAACTTTTTGGAGGGGCAGAAAGCATGCCGTTACGCAGCTGCTACCTGCAGTCTGGAATGGGACAGTCCAGGAGCAGTTTTACCATAGGATGAGGGTCCTTCAGAGGAGGAGCAGGAAGCTGCTAGAGGAGGTACCGGCTCATCCCACTCGGTTCCCCCTGCCTGCTGCATCCACTGGGTTCTGTGCTCTCATAGGTGAAGGTAAAGGGACCCCTGACCATTAGGTCCGGTCATGGCCGACTCTGGGGTTGCGGCGCTCATCTCGCTTTATTGGCCAAGGGAGCCGGCATACAGCTTCCGGGTCACGTGGCCAGCATGACTGAGCCGCTTCTGGCGAACCAGAGCAGCGCACGGAAACGCCGTTTACCTTCCCGCCACAGCGGCACCTATTTATCTACTTGCACTTTGATGTGCTTTCAAACTGCTAGGTTGGCAGGAGCAGGGACCGAGCAACTTTGTGGGGATTTGAACCGCCGACCTTTTGATTGGCAAGTCCTAGGCTTTGTGGTTTAATCCACAGCGCCACCCGCGTCCCCTGTGCTCTCATCCGGCTGGGCTAATGGACAGCACTGCTCAACCCTGGGGCCACACCTGCTCCTGCAGGCTCTTCTTGTGACCCTAGATCTGTTGTTATTGTTTTGTGTTTTTGTTTTAACTATTTACTTGTGTTTTTACCTCGTATTTTATCCTGTGAACTACCCTGGGGTCTTGTGATGAAGGGCAGTATATTATTATTATCAATTTTTATCATCATTTTTAATTTGTGTACCGTCTTTTTATCTTAAATATTCAAGGCGGTTTACAAGCTGAAGAAACAAAAAACCTACATCTTATAACAATCTAATGCAATAGAAAAATGTGATAATAAAACATAACTTTAAAATAGGTAACCTATATCAAAAAAGTAACTTTCAACAATCATTAGAATAGTATTAAATAATAATAACATATAAAAGTTAAACAGAAATCCACTCAGCAGTTGCAATAAATAATTTCTAAACTATAATCAATAAAACAGCGGCAAACCACAGTACGTAAAATAATACAATACAAATTGAGAGGCAGAGACTAGAGGGTGGGGCAAGGCAGGTGAAAGAAGGCCTTGCCTCATGGAGTCTCTCCCCTCACAGTTCTGCCTCTTATTATTAGACTCTTCCTTGTGTGGAAAAGGAACTCTGCACATGCTCAGAAGCACACAACCTGAGAAAGTAGGGTTTTTCGGGTATTTCCCCCCCCCCAAAAAAAAAACAGTTGGCACATGTGAAATACATGGGGTCAAGAGAGGAAGCCTTATTGGAGCACCTGGCTCCCCAGGGACTAACAGTGGCAGAAATGGATTGGGTGGGGCAAATTCTCCAGGGAGGGATCCCAGCAAATAGCAGCAGAAGGTGGGGTCAGCGGGAGGAGAGTCCTGCTGCATCTTAACAGGGACGTGCAACTGCAAAATGGAGGCCAGTAAGGACTTGGGGTGGTTCCAGACCAGGTGTCAGCAATGGGCTGCTTCACTCCTGTGGAGATTGCTCTGTGGGCCGGCACCGCGGAAGCGAGTCCCCGCTCTGTGCTGCGCTGGTTTAGCCGAGTGGGCAGCTGGGTTCAGGGGCGGCTTGTGGGCTGTTTAGACGCCGCTTGTGGGCCGCAGGTTGCCGACCCCTGTTCCAGAGAGATTGCAAGCAGGGTGGCAAAGGGGCCAGCTGGGAGGTGGCCATCACAGTGAACCAGCAGCAGGGGCCCAGGGCCCTTCCCCATAAGCCCGCTTTCGTCCCACCCCTGATTTCACACACACGAGGCTGTTACATGTACCCAGCCGCTAAGGAACAGCTGAGAGCTGAAAGCGAGCAGCGGAACGGGGAGCAGCTCCACAGCTGCAGGAGATGGGGAGATATTTCTCCCTGGCGAATAAGGGCAGCTGGCAACTCCTGGGACGTTGGCATCTTTTCCGGGTGCTCCTGCCGTGAGCCCAGGGGGGCCGGCCTCCGGCAGCTGCCCTCCCGCTGCTTCTCTCCATCCTTCTGGTCTCGGGATGCAGGTCAAGGTGACTGTGAGGGGAACGGAGGAGGCCAGCGGGAGCCTGGCTCCTGGCACCGAGCGGCAGCTGAGGGAGTAGCAGGTTTCCCTCCCCATTACGAGCCGTGGTGACCTTGAGCTGCAGAGGAGCAGCCGCCGCCGCCGCCGCTTCCTTGTGCCAGAGATCTGCTGGGGCTGGAGCTGCCTCTCTTCCTGTGTCACAAATGGGTGACCACCCAAAGCCAGAGAGAGAGGCTGCCTCTGGGGCTGAGCAGTCAAACAGGACAGGACAGGGTGCGCAGGGCAGAAATTGTCCCCGCAGCCTTGAATGGGGGCGGGTGGGGGGGTCCGTTCTGGCCATCAGAGGGGCATGGCAGTGGGGGTGCTGTCTCCTGGGTCTTGCCCTTCTTTGCCCCTCCTCACGCAGAGGGTTGGGGGAGAGAAGAAGAGGACGCTAGTGCCCTCTCCAGCCCTTGTGCTCGGAGAGCCATAAATGCTCAGATCCTGCACAAGCATTCCTTGAGAAGGGGCAGTGAGAGACTGGGCACGAGACCCGGCCACGCAGAACCCCACCTAAGGATGAGGAGCATCATATACAGTGGTACCTCGGGTTACAGACGCTTCAGGTTACAGACTCCGCTAACCCAGAAATAGTACTTCAGGTTAAGAACTTTGCTTCAGGGTGAGAACAGAAATCGTGCTCCAGCGGCACGGCGGCAGCAGGAGGCCCCATTAGCTAAAGTGGTGCTTCAGGTTAAGAACAGTTTCAGGTTAAGAACGGACCTCCGGAATGAATTAAGTACTTAACCCGAGATACCACTGTATTTAAAATGCATCTCTGGGTTATTTGTGGGGCATAGGAATTTGTTCATTCGCCCCCCCCCCAAAAAAATATAGTCTGGCCCCCCACCAGGTCTGAGGGACAGTGGACCGGCCCCCTGCTGGAAAAGTTTGCTGACCCCTGGCTAGCCTTTCTCCCTAGCATATTATTTTTCGATGAGCAGGGAGGGGATTTTGGGGCGGTGATAAGGAATATGGAATTAAGTACTTAACCCACTGTATAGGATATATTCTGAGCATATGCAAAGGGTTTTCTCCCCACTCCACTGTATTCTTCCCTTTGGAAAACTTGCAGCAGCTTATGGGGGGGGGATTCATTGGGATATATGTCTTCCAATGCACCCCTGTCAGCCACAATAGCTAAGCGAACCCTCCATGTTCAGAGGCAATGTACCTCCAAATACCAGCTGATGGGGACGTCAGTCTCCCTGCCCAGCTCTTCCAAGTTTCTCAGAAGCATCTGGCTGACGGCTGCTTAGCAATCAGGGCTGTGTAGACCTTAAGTCTGATCCCGCAAGGCCGTTCATGTGCTCACCTGTTTTAATCACCAGCGCTCACAAACACAGGCTATAGGGAGAGGCGAGAGGGAGCCCGCCCCAGCAAAAGACTTTGCAGCATATTGGCCTTTCCCCCCCCCCTTTCCTTTTTCAATATTAACTTGATGTAGAATCTGATCCTTCCAACGTCCTAATGGAGCAAGGGGACGAAAGAGTGATGTCAGCGGAAAGAGGCGGCTATTTATAGCTGCATCTGAGTGGGGAGGCTTGGGGGGAGCGGAGCTGCTTCAGAGGACGGACTGTCAAGGTTGGGGCTGCAAAGGAGCGGTCAGTGCAGCGGGGTGGGGGGAGGCAGAGGGAGGAAGCTGTCTTGGAGACAGGGTGGGCGTGTTGCAGGGGGTGCAAGCCCACAGATAATGTGGTGCTGGGGAGGAGGGGTGTGGGGTTTGGGGTTTGGGGCAGGTTGAGGTGTGTAGGCGACCTGAGTGGGGGCCTCTAGGGGGCGCTGTGCAGCTGGGAAAGAGGCTGCCAGCCAGAAATACTGCAGGTGGTGTGGTTGGAAGAGGCACTGGTCAGAAGGAGTCTTTGGGGGGGGGATGCTGTAGCCAAGGGAGCGTGGTCTAAGAGATGGCACGTGGCTTGCCTCCAAGAGGTCCCTTTCGCTCTCGAAATCCACACTTGGTTCGTTCTCTCTCTGCCTCTTTTATTGATTGTGATTGGTTCTTTATCTCGTGATTTTTTATTATAATTTTTTTAATATAATATTTTATTAGTTTTAGCAATAGAAAAATAGAACAATAAAAACACAGAAAAACATAGAAAAAATATGAAAGACAACAATACAAACTTTCACAATACATAAAGTACAAACATTTAGAAAAAGAAAGAAAAAAAACAATAAATAAGAGAAACACAAATCACTCTTTTCTAAATATTCATCTTCACTTAACTTACTTTCCTGACTTCCTCACGCCTCCCTTTTTTATATCCCTTTTTCACAATTAGTTCAGCAAATTCATATCCTTTTATTTCTTGATTTTTAAAAAATGTTTCCCTCTGAACTCAAGCCCAATGGTGATTAATAAGAAATTTTTAACTGCATCATCCCATAATGAATTTATATATTTATAAGGTTTTAATCCTTCCTCTGGTCGCAAGTCATCTCATTGATGTGTGTCAGTAGCCACAGCCTGAGAAGGGTGTCCTGTTCAGATCTGGTGTTTCCTCTTAGCTGCATCTTTTCCCAATACAGTGGTACCTCTGGATGCGAACAGGATCCGTTCCGGAGCCCCGTTCGCATCCTGAACATAGCTGTCAACTTTTCCCTTTTCTTGTGAGGAATCCTATTCGGAATAAGGGAATTTCCCTTAAAAAAAAGGGAAACGTTGACAGCTATAATCCTGAAGCGAACGCAACCCACATCTCCGCATGCACGGGTCACGATTCGCCGCTTCCTTGCATGCGCATGATGTCATTTGAGCGTCTGTGCGAGCAGCGAAACCCAGAAGTAACACGCTCCGTTACTTCCTGGTCACTGCGGAGCGCAACCCGAAAACGCTCAACCTGAAGCTACTTCAACCCGAGGTATGACTATGGGGCAGGGGACTGAAGCGTTGCATTCCCTTCCTTTCCCAAACTCAGATTTGTGCCTGTGGCTTCTTCCTGTGCCTCTGTTCTCGGGGTTGCCAACTTACTGTTTTGAAAAAAGACTCTCCTCCCCGCCGTCCCTGAAGAGGACAAAGAGAGCTAAGGCAGTAGTGTCTCAGAGGCAAGCCAGAACTTGATGGACCAGAAGCAGGGCTGAAGAAAACTGGCCGGCCAGGGTGGAGCCTGGCAGAACCGTAGAATTGGAAGGGGCTGCGGGGGTCATTTGGTCCAGCCCCCTGCAATGCAGGAACCTTTTGCCCAACATAGGGCTTGAATCCATGATCCCGAGCAGAGCCAGGCAGAGGCCCGGGCCAGGTAGATAATGTGCCCCCCCCTTTTTACCCTGGGGATAACTGAAGTCTTATAAATAAGAAAGTATATAAATAATTTTCACAAAAGTTATGCTGACAAATAATTTTATTCCAAGGCTTGAACCGTATCTGCATATAAAGACAAAATTGAAAATATAGATATACAATAGTGCTTTTTTAAAATACATAGAGAAAAGGATTATTTTAAGTATTTACATTTAAAAATGCTTTCCTAGCTTTCTTTTCTGCAAATTCTTGAATTATGCAGGAAAAATCAAGCAACATCGCCTTATCGTGGTTTATGTTTATCATTGCTAAACCATTTAGGCGTTCTTGAGCCATTGTTGATCGAAAGAAAGACTTAATTCATTTTAATAGATCGAAACTTCTCTCATTGGAGGCCACTGTAGCTGGTAATGATAAGAAAATGCGTCATGCAATTAGAAGATTTGGAAAAAACGTTTTCCAAATTCAAGTTTAGTATTTGATCGGCAATTTCTTTTGGTGACTGAGGCTGCCTTTGGAATCGGAGGCCCGTCTGGGCCTTATCCTGAGATTAAGAGTTTTACCAGGTAGCTGCAAACGTCGACCATTAACCTGAGTAGGGGCAGAGTGTGAATATGGGCAGGGTTTGTCCTGTGGGAGATGATGGCACCATCTTCCCGTGGGCTCAGCTGACCTGCTTCTTCCCCTTCCTTTCTTTCCCCTCACCAGGATTTGGAAGTTCTCTCCCAGGAGATTGTCCGCCTCAGCAAGGAGTGTGTTCCGTCCCCTGACGCTGAGCCTGCCCTGGATGACGCCGTCTGAGCTCAGTCCCGTCCTGTGATGCCCCATCCTTCACTTTGCCCTCGACTGCACTGCTGGCACGGGAGAGGGGGGTGGTTATTGGCGCCTTCTGCCTCCCTCCCAGTGGGTCAGTTCTCTTAACCTTGTTTTGTTTTAGGGAGGTGTTCAGTCCTCTCCAGCTAGCTGTCTTTCCCGTCTCTGCGCCAACAAACAAGTTTGCCCTTTAACCGCCTCCCAACTCAGGCCTCCCCACTCCCTGCCCTGAAACGGATTTGTTTCTCCTAAGTAACACACACACTGACTATCCTCTGTCTGCTTCTCTTTAAGGCTGTAGATGCTGGCCCTTTAAGAAGCACTGGTGGAGGTGGCCTTCCTGCAGCAGCACTCCTTGTGGGCTGGAGGGCAAACTGCAGCTTGGTTCTCAAAATTGACCCGGGGTGGGATGGGATGTGGTGAACAGAGGGGAATAACAAAGGAGCTGCAAAGCAGAATGGGAAGCATTCCTGCTATGGTAAACAGCCATTTCAAGCACCGCCCTTGAAATACTACTGCTCTGGGGATGTTTAACTTTCTCCCAAGCCTCTCTGTCTGCTTCTGACTCTTCAAGCTACGTCTCTGAATCCTACCTTCCTGATTCATTCATAACACCCCCTTCCCCTTGCATGCTCAGTCAGTCCTGAATCTTATTCTGCCCCAGCTCTGTCCAGCTGTTGCTGCTGTTAATAAAAAAGGTAAAATATTATAGATAAATAAATATAAATATATATATAGATATATATATATATTTGTGCTGATTCCCTCCCTCTGGGTGGGACTTGACCCAAGCGGAGCAAAACCCTTAGGTCTCCAGGAGGGGGGACTCTTGGGGCTCATTCAAGGTTCCAGCTGCACTTTTTTTCCCCTGTTGGGTGAGGGTAGCGTGTGTGTTTTATTTAACGTATCAATGACTTGTACAAGGCTGTAATTGTTGAGCAACTGATAATGCAAACAATGATTTTTGACTGGCTTCAGCTCTGTGTGTTGTTCTTGCTTTGAGGAGGGAGGGGGTGAAATAGGGGCTGAGCTTCCCTCTTTCTGTGCCTGAGGAAGTTGCTTCCAGCACCCTGGGTTCATGGTAAGGGGTGGAGGCTACTGGGGGGCGGCTGTTCCACCAGCTTGACATGCTGTGTTTGCTGGTGTGGCATCTACACCTGAGCTAAGTTCACCCAGCTCTTTCTTTTAAGAGGTTAGACCAGAGTCAGACCCCCTCTCCACTCGTCCCCTGCAAATCTTCACTTGCTGGCCCTGCAGCGGATCCTTACTACTGGAAAGAGGCAGGTGGGTGGCATTTGTAGACTTGAGAGGGGTGTCGTGGGGACTTAAGGCACATCACCAAAGTAAAGTGACCCTGGTTCTTCCCCATCCTGGTGTTATAAGAAAAAACTGCTCCTTTATCCCTTATGGGGTATCCAAGAGCCCGTAGAGAGTCCTTATGTAGAGAAAATAACAGGCCAACCAGAGAATATTGAGAAGCAAAGCAGCTAGGAAGCCTGATCTTTATTAAACTGTTGCAACAGGGTCCCCTGCCCACCCGATGCAGGGAGGGAGGAGAGGAACCCTGAACATTGGTGTGCAAGCTCTTCTATAGACTTTTGAAATTGCCTACCCTATAGCTCAAGACCACCCCCCAAAACATCATACTGTACATACATCACAGAAAGAGATAGTGCCCAGCAGAAATTTGATTGTGTTGCTTCTCTCCTGTACTGCCAGGATACCTGATAGTGCCTTATCTGATTGCCTTTTCTGGGCAGCCTGGCCATTCCTTTGAGATGGTAAATACTTAGTTCCTGAATCTCTTACGCCAGGCATAGTCAGCCCTCACGCATGTTCACTTCATCAAATCTGGCCCTCTTTGAAAAAAGTTTGGGCACCCCTGTCTTACGCATATTGATAGTGTGCTCAGCTTAACAGATACTTGCCAGACTGTATTTACAGGGAGGCGGAAGCCCCTACAGTCCAAAGACAATTGGAAAGCTTTTCCCATTTCCTTCCTTGCAGAGACATATTTGAGGTCAATTTGGGAGAGTCAAAATGGCTTCAGGATTGTTCTCCTGTACTATTTCAGACACGTGGTTTATATACTTATGTATTGTTTGCCTTCTACATTTATGAACATATATATATATATATATATATATATATATATATATATATATATAATATTATAATATATATATATTATATTATATAATATATATATATATATATATATATATATATATATATATATATATATATATATTATATATATATATCCCCTTAGAATTCCTATAACACTGTCTTCCTTTGACACCCACCAACATTTTGGGTCCTCTCTCAACTCCTTCTCTTTGTCTGGAAGAGACAATGCAAGCCAAGGATTTACTCATGCTTCTCCCCAGAGCTCTCTGCAAAGGGAGAATGGTGAGGGCAGTGGGCTCTTGTCTGTGTTTGTGGCCCCAACAAACACCTGACCTCGCAGGCCCAGCCCCAGAGCTTGGCAACTGCTTGCCTCCCTCCTCAGTGCTTCCATTGAGGAAAGGACTTTTGCATCACAGAGCGGGAATGATCAGCAAGCTCAGCCTTTCCTAGACAAAACCAAAATAATGTTTTTATGTGGGTCTTCCACTGAGATGCCAGGGATTGCAACAGACATTTATTGCCTCCAAAGTTTGTGTGTGTGCTCCATAAAAACGCAGACTCCTGCATGACCCTGGCAAAAGAAAAGGGAAGCTTTGAACCTTCCACCCCGCAAGACAACCTGATGGAAGCTTCTGCAGCTCAACTGTTCTGTCCCATAAAAATAGTTAATTTTGCTTCTAAGAGTCAGGTGTGCAAATAACCTGCCTCCCCTCCCTCTTTGAAAAATGCTGTGAGGAGAATGGAGGGAGGCTCTGGTAACTGAAATAAGGCGAACAGGTGTCTCTCAGCTTCTTTCAGAGAAGGTGTCAAATATTGCTTCCAGAGCCCAGATCGCCTCCCATCAGGTGCAAAATTATTTCAATAACCTCATCTCAAAAGACTTCTGGGTTTGTGATGTTTCTGTGTTGCCTTGAGCACTGCCCTCCCTTGTCAAATGAGAAACGAATGTCTGGCTCTAGAAAATACAGTGGTACCTTGGGTTAAGTACTTAATTCATTCCGGAGGTCCGTTCTTAACCTGAAACTGTTCTTAACCTGAAGCACCACTTTAGCTAATGGGGCCTCCTGCTGCTGCTGCTACGCCGCCGGAGCACGATTTTGTGTTCTCATCCTGAAGCAAAGTTCTTAACCTGAGGTACTATTTCTGGGTTAGTGGAGTATGTAACCTGGAGTGTATGTAACCTGAAGCATATGTAACCTGAGGTACCACTGTAACCATCTTGGGAAGAAGACATGGAGCAATGCTGGATCCCTGCTTTTGAGCTCACTCACAAAACTTCAAAGAGTTTCTTCAACCACGAGGGCCAGGATCCTGCTTTCCTTGTGAGGGGAAGAAAGTGGACGAGAAGAGAGACCATCTCTCACTGTGCAGGTGTCAGCAATAGGATTTCCCAGCTGCGCAGCAACTCGATTGGTGCTGGGATTCAAGCGATGCCTTCGAGGGCAGCTCCGTTTCAGGCTCTCTTCACCTGCAAAGTCTTGCTTTGAGCTGCTGAAACCAAAGTGCCTGGATTTCTCTTGTTCCTCCCCCTCCCCTCCCCTCCCTTTCTTCTACTGCTTAAGACGCCTCCGAGAATCTAAATAAAACTGGGCCTTTGATCTGGGGAAACAATAACAATGAAATATTTATCCGTGCATCAGGGACTTAGCAACATTCCAACATGCAGGTGTTGCCAGTCAAGGAGGAGATGCAAATTGTATACATCAGACTAGTTTCCTACCCCTCCATCAATCCCCCCCCATACTGCTTCCCTATATTTGTGGTAGGATACACCTAGGGATGCGGGTGGCGCAGTGGGTTAAACCACAGAGCCTAGGGCTTGCCGATCAGAAGGTCGGCGGTTTGAATCCCCGCAATGGGGTGAGCTCCCGTTGCTCAGTCCCTGCTCCTGCCAACCTAGCAGTTCGAAAGCACGTCAAAGTGCAAGTAGATAAATAAGTATCACTCCAGCGGGAAGGTAAACAGCGTTTTCTTGCGCTGCTCTGGTTTCCAGAAGCGGCTTAGTCATGCTGGCCACATGACCCAGAAGCTGTACACCGGCTCCCTTGGCCAATAAAGCGAGATGAGCGTCGCAACCCCAGAGTCAGTCACAACTGGACCTAATGGTCAGGGGTCCTTTTACCTTTGCTTTACATGCACCTAACTATAATAAAAATGCAGTATTCCCATTATACCAAGTAACAAACCATTCCAAATGGCTCCCTCTTTTCTCCTGTTAGGAAAAGGAAATCGGCTGCAAACCAGGATACAGTTAGAGATAAAACCTTCCTTTTAGACCAGTTACACCAGGACTTCTTATGCTGTTGAATTGACCTTAATTCTGCTAGCATTTTCACCTGTTTACAATTATTTTCCAAATACTCCCGTTTTTCCACTCCACAGCTTCTTGGTCTTAGGTGAACTGCTTACATTCTGATAATGATAATAGCAATTGATTTCCAGTGTCTACATCTGCGCAGACGTAATTTCCGGCATCTGCGCATGCACAGACGAGATTTTCAGTGCCGCGGAACGAGTCCCTGCACCGCGCCGGTTTAGCATGGTGCGCACGGACTCACTGAGCAGACGGCTCAGTTTGGGAGCAGCTCATGGGCCGGTTAAACGACTCCCGTGGGCAGCTTGTGGCCCATGGGCCTTAGGCTGCCGACCCCTGCCCTAGCCTGACACTTTAAGCATGACACCATAATGGTGGTGTAGTGGTTAAGACGGTAGACTCATAATCTGGTGAACCGGGTTCGCTTCCCCGCTCCTCCACATGCAGCTGCTGGGTGACCTTGGGCCAGTCACACTTCTCTGAAGTCTCTCAGCCCCACTCACCTCGCAGAGTGTTTGTTGTGGGGCAGGAAGGGAAAGGAGAATGTTAGCTGCTTTGAGACTCCTTAGGGTAGTGATAAAGCGGGATATCAAATCCAAACTCTTCTTCTTTTCTCTAAACAATGCAAAATGTTACTCTGATAACGTTTGTCAAGTGGTTTGAACGCTGAAAGTGTTACATAAACATCCAGGATTATTATTTTTGCATAATTTGGCACATGTTTACTACACAAAGCTACTTTTAGAATCTGGGTTCTTGTCACTACAGCCCCTGTGAGTGAAGATGCAGCCTGTAACATGAGTGGCGTTAACTGCGTAGATGCGCAACTGGTTCTTGTGCTCTACAATAAGGAATCCAGAGTAACTACCACTTGCTCATGCGACACTCACCACAGTTCCTTGCCATCTCTTAAGTTGGGGACAGGTGATGCAGGTGAGGAGGGCAACAGAGACACACCTGGAGATTCAAAGCTATGCCTGGCGTTTTCTTGGTAAGAGGCAGCAAACCCAGCTCACTAAGACCTAACACACACATTCAGAAAGAGTCACATTAATTTTAGTTAACAAAAAGTATACAGTGCCCACTCAGTAGGAGACCTCTAAGCAATTAACTAAAAAATAAAAAATGGTAATGCAGAAGAAATAGAGCACAGCTGTAAAGTAACACAGAGACTGAGACTGTGCCACTTGAGGGGGGGGGAACTGTATATATGAATGCTCCCCTGTGTACATTTGGGTGTTGTTGTTTTAAGCCCAACAATAAAGACCCTGCAATTAAAAAGCTTGTGCGTGATTAAGATGTCACTATAAATAGATAGTTGTATAAATACTATATTTATTTTATAAATAGATGAAATGTGACAGCCAACCTTTTGCAACATTAAGCCTGGATGTTGTAGTTATGGACCAATTGGGGAGGGGGCAAGGATACAGAGATGCTGCTGTTTAGCACTAAGCCCCCTGTTCCCATTTAGCAAACGGGATTGCTAGTTCACCAGGAAAAACAGCAACCACCTCCCCTGCGCATTTGCCTTTAACAATGGCTTTGTTTGCAGATAGCAGCAGGGAAACTTTTCCATGCTGCTGGTAAAAGACACTGGAATAGGGGCTTGCTTTAAAAAAGGGGAGCTGGCAATCCTATCTACCAACTTCAAGTGTCTTGCCACCTTTTCCTTCTGTTAGGATCTTTTTGCTTGATGCTGAAACTCAGCCAGTGAAGTTTTTGTTCCTTTATGCGTGAGCAAGGTTGGTGTTCCTAAAAGTGGCAAGCCCTAGGACAGAGGGATGGGCAGGACCGGATGAGGGGGGAGAGAGAGATTGCTGTGTATGTTACATCACAACCAACCAACCAGGAATTCAGGGGGGAATTGGATAACAAGAGATCCGAGGAAAAGAGGACAGTGAGCTGCAGTGAGCAAGACTTCCTGAGACGTTCCAACTCAATTTGCAGAGCCATTGCAAGTGGAGACATCTGTGTCCTCCAGGGCCACTCTAAAGCATAACTGCACAGCAGAAAAGAATTGAACAGCCAAAGCAATAAGGCTGCAATCTGTGTGTGTGTTGGTTGGGTTGTGAATGCTGCTGTTGTGATTTCCCTGCTCCTAAATATGCTGAGTGGAGGGACACGGGTGGCGCTATGGGTTAAACCGCAGAGCCTAAGGCTTGCTGATCAGAAGGTTGGCGGTTCGAATCCCCATGATGGGGTGAGCTCCCGTTGCTCGGTCCCTGCTCCTGCCAACCTAGCAGTTTGAAAGCATGTCAAAGTGCAAGTAGATAAATAGGTACCGCTCTGGCGGGAAGGTAGACGGCGTTTCCGTGCGCTGCTCTGGTTTGCCAGAAGCGGCTTAGTCATGCTGGCCACATGACCCGGAAGCTGTACGCCGGCTCCCTCGGCCAATAAAGCAAGATGAGCGCCACACCCCAGAGTCAGCCACAACTGGACCTAATGGTCAGGGGTCCCTTTACCTTTACCTTTAAATATGCTGAGTATCTGCAGAAACAGTCACAGTTCCTGGCCTTCCTGGAGCCATAGATTGCCTCTGTAGCGATTGTGCCAGGTTGTCGATCAACCTGTCAGGAAAGGTGGGGTGAAAGTGACTTTAAAAAGCAAATCTGGCCATTGGAGGGAGACTTTGGCCTGGACCAGTGAAAGTGTCAAGCCCAGGAACTGCCATGACCATGAGGAAAGGTGAGGAGGGCTGCTTCCAGCTGCTGATTCAAAGAAGGCTCAGGCCTATGGAGTCCAGTGCATCATGTGCAGACCTCACTGAAGTGAGCATGAGCTATGCAAGAACAGTTTCCACCCTCTCAACAGCCCTATAAGGTAGCTTAGTCTGAGAGATAGCAGCTGGCCCAAGGTCATGCACAGAGCTTCCTAGCTGAGCAGAGATTTGAATCCATATTTTTCTGGCCAAACTCAACACTTTGCTGACTGTTGCACCACAGTCAAGTAGAGTCAATTTTTCAACATGCCTCTGTACCCAAGCTTTGAACAGCAGCTTCACTGACTGGAATTAGCAGGTGCTAACACCTCCTCATGCTGTGAAAAACATCACCTGGCTTGTATCTGTGGATCAAGCTGCTGTTGCAAGAGGCCCCTGTGCCAGTGAATTTTCCCTGTCAGTTGGCAACTGTACTCAAGGGTTCTATAATGCCCACCTCCCGCTGGAACGCAAGTCCAGAAGGGAAGGCGCTGTATGCGCTAGAACTCTTCTGAGCCCCCTCCATTTCCATAAGAACTTTCCGATGGAATGCGCTCCTAGTTCAGGACTGCCAACTAGCCAGAAAAAGCCTGCAGACCTGCTCTTGCGCCCCTAACAGCAACTCAATTTGCAGGAATTAGCAGCCTATATTAAGGTTTCCAAGGCTAGCAGTGCAGATGGGAAGAGATGTTATTACTTTCCGATGGCTGCAAATTACACGGTTGTTAAAGGGCCAGTTCAAAAGTTGGCAATCCTTCGTTATTTGGTATGTATTATGCATATTTAGGTTTTCTGCCGAGGGCATCTAAGCATCTTGAGCCAGCCTTTGCTGAAGCATCCGGAGAGTTTGGGACAATGATTAATTTCTTTAAAGTGAGGTTGTCAGGCTGCTTTTAAAAGCACAGGAGCAGGTGTGCTGTTAAAAGAAAAGAAGAAAAGTGGGGGGGGGGAGACCTTAATAACTCTCCAGGGAGCCTTTTTTTGCCTTCCAGCATTTTACAAATATCCGTCTCCAATTCTATCAGGAAAAGAGGTTCTGGAGCCGAGTCCTTGCTTGCATTAAGCCCTGGCCTTATACCTACTTGCCATTGTGGTGCAGTTGATGCAGGACACGGAGAAAATATTGTCCCGTTGCAACCTGACTGCCCAGTAAACTAACTAAAACTACACCAAGAACCCTGGGAACTGTAGTTTCTTAAGAGTAGTTGGGAAATTGTAGCATCGTGAGAAGTAAACTGTATTTCCCATGTTTCTTTGCCAAGGGGTGTGTTCTTTAAATGTGTGATGTGTATGCAGCTGCCCAGACATAATGTAAGCTTTGGTTTGTGTAAGCAAATTAAGGAGAGCCGTTTATGATTAGCCTGACACACGTACCCTGCAGGGAATTTGCAGGATTTTTTTGTTGATTCCCCATAATGGCTTCATCTCTGTCCTTCACTTGCATTTTAAATTTTCTATACAAAAACGGATCCAGATTCCTGATTGGCAAACACTTTCGGCTAGGATCAGGCAGTATGCAAAGTTCATCCCCAATGAATCTTCTTTCTTGGCCAGGAGAAAAACTTTTCTTGATAAAATTGTAAGAATTCCAATTTTCAGAGAAATAAAAGAGCTTGGGGTGGGTTTTTTTGGCTGTCCCCATCTAATACAAGGCAGGACTATCTAGCAACTTAAATTAGGCAGCAGTAGCAGCACCTCTGTGCCTGTTCCGCTCCCTTCCTGCCTTGTCAGTAGAGAGGGCTTGCCATTGATCAGTTTTCAAAGCACTCGGGTAGAATAGATCAATGACCATAATATATATTTTTAATGACCATAATATTAATAATCCTTAATTTAGTTTGGTGGAAAGGAATAGATAATTGGAGAAAGGATTCTCAGCGACAAAGGCATGATGGCAAGTATTGATACTTGCTATCTGTGGGAGAGCTGCCAGCTTCTTAGCCAGGCTCCATAGTTGTGCCTTAGCATCAGTTTCCAATTAGCAGTAGCTACAGTTTATGTCCCTATTCTGGAAAGCTTCAGCTGCTGCTAAAGCCACAGAAGCAAGTCAAGCAGAGAGGTGTTGCTTATAGGGATGGGCCAAGGAGCACAGTCCCCAAATTCCTTTCTAGGTGTCTTGAGAGCCAGCGTGGTGTAGTGGTTAAGAGCAGTGGACTCATAATCTGGTGAACCAGGTTCACTTCCCTGCTCCTCCACATGCAGCTGCTGGGTGACCTTGGACTAGTCACACTTCTCTGAAGTCTCTCAGCCTCACTCACCTCACAGAGTGTTTGTTGTGAGGGAGGAAGGGAAAGGAGATTGTGAGCTGCTTTGAGACTCCTTAAGGGGAGTGAAAGGCAGGATATCAAGTCCAAACTACTACTACTACTACTACTACTACTACTCTTCTTCTTCTTCTTCTTCTTCTTCTTCTTCTTCTTCTTCTTCTTCTTCTTCTTCTTCTTGAGTAAGTAATGATTCTGGGTGGGGAGGCCTGATCTGGGTTACTGAGTAGGATATGAATGTGGGTAAATCAATTTGATTTTATCTAGGGGTGATTTGGCAGATAATGCCTGGGGTTAGTGGAAAGACAATTGAATTGATCTTGTGTGGGTATAGGATCTGTTGGAAATAAACTGGCAGTGCCTGAATTGAAGAGAAGCTGAGCTGGGGGTTAGGTGCAAATTAACTGAAGATTTTATCTGGGGTGATCTGGATGAGAAATCAGCTGGCTTCTCTTCTGTGCTATATACAGTGGTACCTCGGGTTACATACGCTTCAGGTTACAGACACTCCAGGTTACAGACTCCGCTAACCCAGAAATAGTGCTTCAGGTTAAGAACTTTGCTTCAGGATGAGAACAGAAATTGTGCTCCAGTGGCGCGGCGGCAGCAGGAGGCCCCATTAGCTAAAGTGGTGCTTCAGGTTAAGAACAGTTTCAGGTTACGAACGGACCTACGGAACGAATTAAGTACTTAACCCGAGGTACCACTGTACATCCTAAATGTTTGTCTGTGTTTTCACAATGGAATGCCCTCCAAATATGGCTGGACTCCAACTCCCATCATTCCCAACCATTGGCCAAGCTTGCTGGGAATTGGAGTCCAACACTTTCTGGAAGGCCACAGTTATCCCATCCTTGCCAGTCAGTTGACAATCTTAGCATGGAACCTGCAGCACTAGATGCCTAAAGTTGTCACCATATCTGTGGATAGATTCTCTTGGTGTTTCCAGATGGACTGTTTATTGAGCTTTCTTCTTGATTTGTTTGCAGGGAAATGAGACAACACTGGCTATGGAATGAGTATGAAATTACGTTGGTTAGACGGAACGTTGTGTTAAAGCAATTGTAATCCCACACTTTGCAGTGCATTTTCCTATCACTTTCCTTACTGCAAAAAACCTGACCTTTGGGGAAGTGGGTTTGTTGCGCAAGATCTCTCACTCAGCTGCAATGAGCCAGTATGGGATTGAAACTCACCTGAAAACAGTGACCATGTGGAATTGTCTCTGTGCCTTTAGGAGTTGCAAAATAGGCAGAAATCCACAGGTAAAGTTTCTGTCGTTACGCAGCTCCTAAAAGCAAAAATCTGCAATTGTAAAATTGGAACTATCATTGTTGATGACAAGGATAAAGATTGTAAGCTTTCTTTCAAAATCTATAAATGGAGCCGTTAGTCTGATTCAATGTGGGGATGACAGGTAGATGGATATTCAGGGATGGGAAGGAGCCAGTGTGGGACACGAAATTGAATTTGCAGGAACAGCAGTCTGTTACATCCTCCCTTGCAAAATTGTATTCCTAAGAGCCTCAAAGCTGGATTCAAGGAAGACCTAGATCCTTCCAGTTAGGGTCCCAAAACAGTGAACTGTCAACCTCCAGATGTTGCTAAACTCCAAACTCCATTGTCCTTGACCAATGGAAATGCTGGCTGGATCTAAAGGGAGCTGGAGTGCAGTGAAAAATGGAGGAACACAGGTTCCCCAGCCTCACGTGAAAAATATTGCTTCCCAGCTGATCAGAGAGGAGAAATTCTGGCCTGTTTCTTTCCTTTTATCAGCAACTTGAAAATGGTGCTTGTTCGTTTTTCTGTTATGGTTATCTGTGAGCTCCCCAAATTCTCTTTTAAGTTTGGTGCTTTTGTTTTGCTATTTATTTTGCATTTTTGTTTTTGAGACTTTTTTGGTTAATTTGTTTTTGTGACTGTGTGGAACCCAGTTCAGCTACTGAATGATTGATGGTGTGACTGCGGAAATGGATAAAAGCCTCCCATGCAAACAATGACTATCATCAGTGCAGGTAAGAATTTTTTTGAAAATTTTTTATCATCTACAATACTGTCTTATTTATTTTATAGTATGGTACATTGATTATTGCTTTCATTTTATGGATCAATGCTCTCATTAGGTAGTAAAGTTCATGTTAAATTGCTGTTTTAGGGGTTGTTTTTAAAAGTCTGGAATGGATTAATCTCTTTTGCATTACATTTATGGGAAAGCGTGCCTTGGTTTTGGAACGCTTTGGTTTTGGAACGGACTTCGGGACTTATTAAGTTTGAGAACCAAGGTACCACTGCACCACTCATGTTTGGCGATCAAGCTGCTAATCAATGCACACAAATGGGGGCAAGGGTGCCAACTTGAATAAAATATTGGGGGGGGCAGGTAACACCCCATACACATAATTGATCACAAGATGCAGTGCACACACAGCAATGTCCATCAACTTTGGGGGGTCCTAGCTCCCTCAAATATTTTATTGAGGGGGGGGCAAAGGGACTTCAGCCCCTAGGAGTTGGCTCCTATGAACAGAGGCCAGAATAGAACCCCTCACCCTGTTGGCCACTGTATCCCTTGCAGGGAAATAAGCTAACTTTTGGTCATGTTACTTGGCTTCCCAGCATTTAAGTGCTCTGTTTCCCCTAACATTTTAAGGGGGGCTTTCTAGAGCTAGTGTTTCCTTCGAATTAGGTTTGACTGAGGCTGCAAAATGAGTCTAGGGTCTCCAGGCGAAAAAAGAGGACCAGACTCCTGCACCTTCAGTAATTGCGCAGAAGAGCAGGAATTTTAGCAGGTGTCACTTGCCTTTCTTTCAACATTGATTTTTCTGAATCATTGCCACTTGGCAATGGAAGTGTGAACCAACAATTAAGAATGCCTCTGAGCATGTATAGACTATAATTCCCTCCTCCCCGGCCAAGCATGCATATCTGGGAATGCAGGAAGAGCTTCCACAATGGCACTGAGCTCACTTTAGAAATCAACAGTAGGTTGCAATGGATTGGGGTAGTTTGAAAATGGGGGAAGTTGGAACCCTTCTTCTCAGCGCTGGAATGCAGAACGATTCTGCGATGCCATTTGAGGAAGAGTTTTGAGAGTGATCACAATGCTTTGTGTTGAAGGAGAGGAGGTTGTTGTAGCACAATGTGTTATATACCTCAAGGGCACATGTATTATGGACCAGTTCATGCTGGGCCTATGCATCTAGTGATTATTATAACCAGTGTCAATGAGCATATGCACTATTCATATTAAAGGGCACAACTCCCTTTGCTTTAAAATATAGAGGGGAGAGAGGTTGTTGATGTGTGTTGATAACTTTGCAGCAGTTTCCAGAAGATTAGCCCTGTCACCATCCTGCCCAGATCATCGGTCACTGCAACAATTTCACCTTAGGTAATTGCCACTCTGTCCTTGTTTCATTTATTTTCCCTCCCACTTCACTCCTCTCTCTACATACACAAAAACACTTATGTTTGCCAATTCAGGATGGAGCTTTGTGCAGCTCGTGACACGGACTGTGGCCCACAAATGCCTCGACCACAATAAATTTGTACGCTTCCTGTTTGTGCTTCTTAGCCAGCCCCATCCAGCCAGGTGGCCGCCAGATGTGTTGGGGAGCAGAACTTCCTTCATCCGCAGCCAACACAAATATCTGGAGAGAACAGAGTTGAGGAAGACTGCCCTTAGTCTTTAAAGTGCCACAAAAAGTCCTTGCTACAGTTATTTTGTGACAGTATTAAAAACCAAAAAGGTGATGACACCGCAGCTTTTTTTTTGCAGTGTCATCTTGAATATATCTTCTCATCTTTGCTGAGAATCTTGCCCTCCCTCTGAAATCTACGCCTCCCCTGCGTGGTCTGATATGGCAGCTCTCCAGTGTCTCCTCGGGAGTGTGGCTAACTGCAGCCGTTATCCTCACTAGAGCCTTTCCCCGTCTTGCAGTTGGGGACCCTGTTAAGGGAAGGTGCCACAAAACCCATCCTGAAACCTTCCACAAGCAACAGAGTGTGTTCCATGCATCATGGAGCGAAGACAGCCCTTCCCTCTTTTTGCATCCATGGTTCCACAGGGGAGGAGGTTCTGGGGGAGGGTGGAGTGAGTGGGGGAGGGTGGAGTGAGCCTCCTTCTTCTGAAACCGGTTGTTTTTCTGGGGCGCATCTCTCCCAAGCGCTGACATATCGGGGTCACCGTCACCCGCCTGTCGCTGAGCTGGCTTTGAAGGCTCCAGATTAAAGAGCGGTGGCTGTCACAGGCGCCGAGCTAATTGAGAGCTGACGTGGGCACAAGGGGCCTCAGGTGTGTTCGTGTCTATGGAAGGATCCTGCCTCTTCAGAAGAGAGTGGGGCGCAGTGAACGCTGGTGGGGGGCACTTGCTCCAACTCAGACCCACTTTGGAATGGTGTTGGGATGTGTGGTGTGCATAGGATGGGGAGACGGAGTCTGAGGGACCCATAACCAATGGGGGAGTGCATCCCCTTAGGGTTCGTACGTTTCCGAGCACAATTCAAAGTGTTGGTGTTGACCTTTAAAGCCCTAAACGGCTCAGTAGACCTGAAGGAGCGTCTCCACCCACATTGTTCTGCCCGGACGCTGAGGTCCAGTGCCAAGGGCCTTCTGGCGGTTCCCTCATTGCGAGAAGCAAAGCCACAGGGAACCAGGCAGAGGGCCTTCTTGGTAGTGGCACCCGCCCTGTGGAACGCCCTCCCACCAGATGTCAAAGAGATAAACAACTACCTAACATTTAGAAGACATCTGAAGGCATCCCTGTTCAGGGAAGTTTTTAACGTGTGACATTTTAATGTATTTTTAATCTTTGTTGGAAGCCGCCTAGAGTGGCTGGGGAAACCCAGCCAGATGGGCGGGGTACAAATAATAAATTATTATTATTATTACTATTATTATTCATTAGTCATGATGGTTTCCATTCCAAGAGTCATGCAGAATCCATATAGTGACAGTCCATTTGTGATGGATACTTTTCGGTTTGCGCAAGACAAGGGTGCAGAATGATGTGGCCCCCTGCTGTGTGCGCTTAGGATCTGTGCTCATGGTCGCTTAATAAATGTCAGAACAGTGTGTGACCGGGTCAAGGGAGCCATGATCTCATCTAAGGAGACTGTAGCAAAAACCCTCCTGTTCCTGAATCTCTCCACTACAAAGAAATCACTCTACCTTTCACGGGCGACAGTCCTAGAATGTGTGGTGACCAGTTGGTTCCAGGTTTTTGTATATGAAACTAATTATTTTGCTCCCTTCCTATCTAGTTTTTAGCATAGCTCTGGGACTGAAACTTGCCCCTCCATGAATGGCCTGTGCTGAGAGAGATGAGGGAGAACAGGGGTGAGTGCAAACCTGTTGATTCTCCTGGACTTCAACACAGCTTTTGATAGTATTGACCACATTACCTTTCTGGGCTGCCTTGCCTAGATTGGCTTTCCAGCAGGAGTGGCACACTTTTGCAGTGGCTTTGCTCCTTCTTAGTATGATGAACTACTGCCTCACCCTGTAGCTCAGTGATGGGGAACCTTTGGCCTTCAAGATGTTGCTGCGCTACAACTCCCAACTATTGGCCATGCTTGCAGGGACTGATTGGAGTTGCAGGTCAGCAATAACTGGAGGACCAAAAGTTCCCCACAGTTGCCATGCCCCCTCATGCTTCTTAACATCTCAATCAGCCTTCCTCAACCTGATGCCCTCCATATGTTTTGAACTACAACTCCCATCATCATCCTCAGCTGGCATGGCCAGTAGTCAGGAATGATAGGAGTTGTAGTCCAGCAACATCTTGAAGGCCACAGGTCCCTCACTCCTGATCTAGGCAAAACCACTGAGAGAAGTCGTTCACAGATGTGGGCTGGGATTCAAGTGGGTATGCTGGCGATACCCAATTTTGTGTCTCGTTTCCATTGCCTGATTCTGGGGAGGCAATGAAAGTTCTAAACTTGTGTCTCATCACAGTTTTGGAGGAGAGGGCACTGAACAAACTGAAATGTAATCCAGACACAACAGAGGCACTATTGTGGAAGTACTGAAGATCTGGGAAGAGGTATTTTGGTTATGTTAGAATCCAGGGGTCAGCAAACTTTTTCATCAGGGGCCCGGTCCACTGTCCCTTAGACCTTGTGGGGGGCTGGACTATATTTTGAAGGGAAAAAATGAACGAATTCCTATGCCCCACAAACAACCCAGAGATGCATTTTAAATCAAAGCACACATTCTACTCATGTAAAAACACGCTGATTCCTGGACCGCAGGCTGGATTTAGAAGGCAATTGGGCCGGATCCAGCCCCCAGGCCTTAGTTTGCCTACCCATGTGTTAGATGGAGTTTCATTCACCCTAAAGCAACAGGCATGGATTGTAGGGGGCGCTCTTGAACCCATTTCTGCTTACTGGTGACAGTGGAACCAGTAAATTACCCTTTGCTAACTCCACCGGGTTCTCCAGCTACACTTCCTAGACAAAAGTCAGACCTGGCCTTGGTCACTCATGCCCACGTTCACGGTGGATTACTGAAATACAATCTATGTTGAGGTGTCTCTGAAGGAAGTCCAGGAAGTTCAATTGGTTCAGAATGCTGTGGCCAGGCTTTCACATGGGGTCTGCACCACTGACGGTCACTCTGGCTACCAATTTGTGTCTGGGCTCAATTCAAGGTGCTGCCTGTGGCTTTTAAAAGCCCTAAGCCACCTGGGACCAGCATTGGGCTCCTTCGGGAGGAAGGGTGGGGTATAAAGCTCAATAAATAAAATAAAATAAATATCAAGCATTATTGCTCACTGCCCCACCCCTCAACTAGCGGGAGATCTGCATTCAGTTGTCAAGCTTGGTTGTCATCCCTTTGTCAAGGTGTGGTTGGAGAGGATGAAGGGATCAAATGCCTTTGGGGCTGTGGCAAAACGCTATTAAATGGCCTCTCAAGGGAGGCTTGTCTGATTACTCTTAAGCAGGTGCTTTATACCATTTTATTACGGAAGGCATTTTATTAAAAAGTAAATATTTGCATTTTGTAAGACAGCTTGATTTAGGGAGCATAAACGCTGAAACAGAGCTTGTCCCATTCAAGCAAGCTGGCAGGTGCTGCCAAGTTCTACATAAAATGCCGGGTTGCCAACTTTTCCCACTGGCCACACTCACTGTTTCCTTTTTTAAAATAAACAACTTCATCCGTGGGGAGAGATTTAGGAGTGCTCCCAGACACCCTGTTTGTTGAGTACTCATGCCGGGAGATTAGATGACAACTCTTTAATGAGCTGCATTCACTCTGATTTGTTTGCGGAGATGTTAGACAGCTCTTGCGTCAAAGCCAGCATTATCCCACATTCTCTGGTGTGTTCCCCCATCCCTGTCCTTATCACAAAAGACTGATCATTTGCGGAAGCGTGTTGGTTGCACAAAAGCTCCAAGTCAGCTTTAATTGCTCAGCCTGAATTTGCTGGTATGTGACTGAATCCCACCCAAAAATAGTGACAGTCTGGAAGTTCCTCAACTCTGCTGTGAAAGACTTTGCTTCTTGTTTTTTGCACACCGGGCTGCTGCTGAAGGCATAAGAGCAGACCAAGCCTATTTGTTTTCTGATCAGTTGGCAACCCTACATGAATGCAAGGTTGACTTATTGGTGGAATGGAAAGAGATTATGTGGTGGTGACCACATGCAACAGGGTTCCTGTGCCTTTAAGAGGGAATTTTAACAGCATGACAAGCTGCACTTCCCATAATACTTTGCTGGTTGCTCCCTTGCTCCTTGCTCCCCTTTGGTGGTCCACGTGTCCCACGATAAACATCCTTTCCCAGGCTCTATCAATAAAAGTAATTGCAAAGAAAGAAACATATGTATTCTCCCCAGACCTGCCTTTTGGAACCTTGCTGGTGCTATTGGTCTGCAATTGGTATTTAGAGCAGTGGTTCCCAATTGGTGGTGGTCTGTGGCACCATTCACATAGCAAAAACCCGGGCTTTTTTCAGCCGGAACTCACCAAAAATCAGTTCCGGCACCTCTCAGGTGGGCGCCATCGCCAATAAGAGAATGAGAGAGGTGTTCATGGTGAGTGCCAGCACCTACTTTTCTAGAAAAATAGCACTGGCAAAAACTACCATTAAAAAAAATATTAAGGGGTCCATGGCTTGGCTTCTGAAAAACAGGGGGCCCACAGCACTTAGGACATTGGGAACCACTGATTTAGAGGAATTTGTCCCCAAGCATGATGGGGAAGTTGTAACTGCAGGACCAGACAGCATTTTGCAGTTGCACTGTTGAGCCCCTCACCAACAGGAAGATGATCAATCCAGGATTTCACTGGTGCGAGACTCTGCTTTTCTGCAACTGGGCTGAATCCAAGAATATGGGGAGCTGAAGTGAATCCCCACACCACGGCCTATGCTGGATCAGAGCAAAGGTTTATTTGGTCTGGAGAGAGATGGCTCTGAGCCTGAGGGGGCACTTGGCAAGTGCCCTCTGGTTGGCCCCTGCTTATTTCCTATTTATTATTTACTTACAATATCTATATCCCAAGAGCCTAGGGTGCCATACATGGTTCTTCCCCTCCCCATTTTATCCTCACAGCCATCCTGTGAAGTAGGAGAGGCAAGGCCACCCAGTGAGCTTCATGGCTGGCTATGGATTCGAACCCCAGCCTCAAAGGTCCAACACTCTAACCATTACAGTACACTGCCTGGTTCCCCCCCCCATATCAGAAGGTTTCCCTGGTGGTGGCAGTGGTCATGGGCAGCAGCCCGGTCATCAACACCAGGTAGCCTGAAGCCACCTGCCATGTTCACTTCTCCCAGTGCTATACTGAGGGCTCCCATTCCTAACAGGAGGAGAGGCATCTCAGGGACCACTGGTAGCTGACCAAATGCCTCTGGGAAGCCCCTCAGGTGGCCATGAATTCAGTATCTGGTCTTGACAGGTAGATTGCCTCTGAACCAGTGGAACAGGAAACCGCTTTAGACAAAGTCAGACCGTTGGTCCATCTACCTCAGTATTGTCTACACTGGCTGGCTGTGGCTCTCTGCGGACTGAACCTGGGACGTTCTACATGTGATGTGTTCCTTGGAGGCTGGATCTGCTGCCCCTATGGATCCTGCCACCAAAGGGAGTTGCCTCAGCTTGCCTCATGGGAGGGCTGGCCCTGGTTAGGTCAGTTTAGACTCTGGACATGACGGTCTTGGACTCGTTAGATAGGAATGTGTCTTTACAATTTCCAACACGTGGAAAGCCAGCCCTGTGGCCTTTGGAGGGCTCATTCTGTGGAGGGGGGCCATGGACATCTGTCTCAAAGTCTTGCTGTGGCAACACCATTATTCTGAACATAGATTTTTTTCTGTTTACAGTGGTACCTCGGGTTACATGCGCTTCAGGTTACAGACTCCGCTAACCCAGAAATAGTACCTCGGGTTAAGAACTTTGCTTCAGGGTAAGAACAGAAATCGGGCTCCGGCAGCGCAGCAGCAGCAGCAGGAGGCCCCATTAGCTAAAGTGGTACCTCAGGTTAAGAACAGTTTCAGGTTAAGAATGGACCTCCAGAACAAATTAAGTTCTTAACCTGAGGTACCACTGTAATTGTCAGGGCTAAAACCTAACCACAAGCAGGCTCCTCCTCCAGGAGTTTTCTGTAATCTTTTTTTAAAAGTGCCTAAGACCTAGTCTACACAAGCAGTAGAATTGTGAGGTAAAAGTCTGAGGTGGAGTTGTGGACTGTACGACTTCAGGCTGCAGAGAAAATACCTTTTTGGCTTTTTAGTTTCCCTCGGTTAAAACTCCTGGGATTATTTTATTTTTTTATGTGCCACTACAAACACTTCAGGGACGCAGCCAGCTCTTGCTGTGCTAATTTCTTCAGTGCAGATAGTTTTTGGTAGGGTGGAGTTGAGGAGCTGGAGGGGATGGATTTTTTGATATTTCATCTTAAGGCTCCATCACCACTTCCTGTGGCAGCAAACTGTGTACATTAAGGACACACTGGCCACACACTTAAAGCACTCTGATACCACTTCAGTTATGCCTTGGGGGAAGCTGTGGCTGTTCAAAACAGTGTCATAGCGAATGTGACCATTGTAAGCAACCCCGCTCACTGGGCATGGAGGAGCCAAGTTCCCTCTCTTCAGCCCCAAATCACAGGGTCCCTGCTCTCAAACACCTGCCTCTTATCCATTTGATGTTTAGTCGTTTAGTCATGTCCGACTCTTCGTGACCTCATGGACCAGAGAGTAGCTTCAAGAACACTGTCCAACCATCTCGTCCTCTGCCGTCCCCTTCTCCTTGTGCCCTCCATCTTTCCCAACATCAGGGTCTTTTCCAGGGAGTCTTATTTTCTCATCAGGTGGCCAAAGTATTGGAGCCTCAGCTTCATGATCTGTCCTTCCAGGGAGCACTCAGGGCTGATTTCCTTCAGAATGAATCAGTTTGATTTTCTTGCAGTCCATGGGACTCTCAAGAGTCTCCTCCAGCACCTCTTATCCATTACTGTTGCTTAATGTGGATTGCAGACTTCCTGTACCTCCATTACTTCTCAGCTTTCCATATGACATTCTCCCCCCCCCCAAGGAATGGCATTCCCACACCTTCCCAAATACTCCAAAATCCAAACTGAGAGAGGGGAAAAAGTATGGGGCTAACAGAGAGTTAAAGGAGGTACAGGAAGCTTACAATCCACCTTAAATGTCAGTATGGATGAGCCCCAGGCCTAGTGTTCCTGGTTGGCTTTGGTATTTTAACATGTCTTCATAGAATCAGAATGGTAGAGTTGGAAGGGAGCCTGAGGGTCATCTAGTCCAACCCCCTGCAATGCAGGAATCTCAACTTAGTAATACGTATAGAATCATACATATAGAATGGAGTGGTTATCCTGCATTCTGAACTATCTCTTCTCTGGTCCTAGTGAAGCCACTTTTCCTGGCTCTGCCCACATCTGAGAGCCAGGGGGCTTTTATGGGGAGGAGGAAGGGGTGCCATTGCCCGCATGCCAGCCTTAAAACTGGGAGGGAGAGGTTGGCTTTTGGCCAATGTAATGAACAGCTCTTAGCCAGAGCCTGTATTGATCGCTGCTAAGTGCTGGTTGTTCCCTCATTGCTGATTCAGAGGTTGATTCATGCTGGAGCGTCCAATTCAGAGGAGGTGGGGGAAGGAAAACTCCATCGGAGGGGATTATTGGAGTGCCCAGTGATGTCCATTACATTGGCCGGTGAGGAGATTCCCAGCTCAAGTGGAAGCTGGTGAATCACTTGATTCCAGCAGGGAATGCTGAGTTGAAGAGGAAGGGGTTTGCAGGGGTCTCCCTCTTGCAAATTTCACACATGCTGCATGGGGCCTCTACTGCTACGTAGGTGTCCCAATCCGGATATTGGCCACTCCTCTTGTATCAAGACTTAAGCCTCTGGAGCAGATAGGTGTGGACATGATCTGGATTGGGGAGCTACCAAAAGCACCACCCTGTGCAAAATTTACAGCGGGGGTGGGGGAAGAGGATAATATTGCCACTTCTGTTTCCCCGTCTCAGGTAATGATTTTTTAATGGCAAATCAATTGACCAAATCAAAATTCAATATGCATCTCCATTCGTTTCCTGCTCTTTCAATTGTTCAATTAGCACCCTCCATTGCATTGTTAGGCCTGTGTTACAATGCTCACGGTCCTGCTGCATGATGGATTTTGTAGTCTTAAAGCATCAATAACAGCTTTTTATCACACCTGCCTAGATCGTTCAGTGCTACACTGTGATCTTAAAGTTGCACAAGGATGATTCAGCAGTTATGCATTTTTGGGACGGGTAGGGAGTTGCCATCTGTGCCTTTAACATCAACCCATCATGCAAAAATTAAGCACAGGAAACTTTCTCCACTATCAGTTAACGTCTGAGCCAGGAAAATTTCACCAGCTCAATCCACATGTGTCAAATTGCACAGCAGCTCCTGAGAAAGAAAGGCAGCCCCTCTAGCATTTATCTGATGCAAAAGATGGCAGTGCTGCAGGATTTGAGAGTGGCTGGGGTGGGGTGCAGGGGAAATCTCATGGTTTGTAGGTAGAAATTTAGACAGCCGTGTCTTTGTTTAGTAGACAGAATTCAAGTGATCCAGCTTTCCAGGTTAAGTGAAAGGGCAACAGCAAGCAATAATTACCAGAAGGGACAAAGTGGAAGATTTTTTTTACCAGCTTAGCCTGAAATGCAGAAATGAAATCATGCAGCCGAAGCCGGTATCCCTGAAGCCTTGATCTCCATGCCAGGAGAAGCCTCACCTGCTGAATTTACGCCTGCCATGTAGCTACTAAGAGTCTTGAAAAGCATAAAGTGGCAGTGTTCCTGATGATTTGAGGTTTCTTGGGGGAGAATTGTGGGCTGATCAAAAGGAGGCAACTTTACAAGGAAGGCTGGTTCAACGAAGCAGCCCTGGCCTTCTGCCTGTGTTACAAGGAGGCATGTTCTCAGACTTTGCTGAGAAGGCAACTTTGCTGCAGCATAACAGGCAGAAACCAACAGGAAATGTTTTCCTTAGTGAGCAGCTTTACCTGTTGAATTCTGCTTGTCGTGCAGCTATCTAAAGGCAACAAGAGCCAGGCATACACCAGTCTTCTCTAACCTACAGCTCTCCAGTTATTTCAGACCACAGATCCCATCAGCCCCAGCGAGGACACAAGCTGCTGCTGATGGAGGGCAGCAGGTTGGGGCTGCTACACTTTACCTGCATCACACAGCATAGAGGAAGCTGCTTGCTACTGAGTCAGATCACTGGTTTGTCCATCTAGTTTAGTGTTGTCCACTCTGACTGGCAGCAGCTCTCTAGAGTCTCACTTGGGAAGTCTTTCCGATCACCAGCTACCCAACCCTTTTAACTGGAGATAAAGCAGGAATCGAACCTTGCACCTTCTGCAACTGCAGAGCATGTCCCCGACCACCAGCACGTGGGAATTGAAACAAGGCCCAACGTGAGAATCAAGCCTGACACACAAATTCCAGATATTGGCCGTACCATTTGCAGGGCGGGGCAGAGAGGTGGACACAGACACACTTTGGAACTCCCTAACTCAAGAAGGTGGACTGGCTACCTCCTAGTGTCCATCTGACAGCAGCTGAAGACTTTTGGGAACTGACAGCTTTTAATGAAAGAGCTGGTGCGGTGCTATTTTTATTGTAATTATATATCTATATAGATACATTATATATCTTAATTATATATCTTAATTATATATCTATATAGATACACATGCGGGACGTGGGTGGCGCTGTGGGTAAAAGCCTCAGCGCCTAGGGCTTGCCGATCGAAAGGTCGGCGGTTCGAATCCCCGCGGCGGGGTGCGCTCCCATTGCTCGGTCCCAGCGCCTGCCAACCTAGCAGTTCGAAAGCACTCCCGGGTGCAAGTAGATAAATAGGGACCGCTTACCAGAGGGAAGGTAAACAGCGTTTCCGTGTGCGGCTCTGGCTCGCCAGAGCAGCGATGTCACGCTGGCCACGTGACCCGGAAGTGTCTGCGGACAGCGCTGGTCCCTGGCCTCTTGAGTGAGATGGGCGCACAACCCTAGAGTCTGTCAAGACTGGCCCGTACGGGCAGGGGTACCTTTACCTATAGATACACATACACGCACACTTTTAATTCTATCAATGTTTAATTGTTTTTAAAATCAGGGCTCCCCCCATGTTTTTAGCTGTTCTTATTCTTACAGTGGGCACTCGGGTTGTGAACGTGATCCGTGCGGGATGCACGTTCACAACCCGCAGTGTTCGCAACATGCAGCGGCACGTCTGTGCACATGCGGGTTGTGATTCGGCACTTCTGCGCATGTGCAAAGCGCGATTTAGCACTTATGCGCATATGCGACCGCTGAAACCCGGAAGTAACCCATTCTGGGTTTCGGCAGGTGCGTAACCCAAAAAACCACAACCTGAAGCGGCTGTAACCTGAGGTATTTATCAGCTGCCATGAGTCCCTGTCAGGGAAGAAGGTGGGGTATAAGTACAGTATACTACTACAGTATTACCTCAGGTTAAGTACTTAATTGGTTCTGGAGGTCTGTTCTTAACATGAAACTGTTCTTAAGCTGAAGCAGCACTTTAGCTAATGGGGCCTCCCGCTGCTGCCGCACAATTTCTGTTCTCATCCTGAAGCAAGGTTCTTAACCCGAGGTACTATTTCTCGGTTAGCGGAGTCTGCAACCTGAAGCGTATGTAACCTGAAGCGTATGTAACCCGAGGTACCACTGTACTACTACTAGTAATAAATGCATATCATACATATTTTAAAAAGCAATCTTGAAATTGAGCATTTCATTCATATATGTGTGTGTGTGTGTGTGTGTATGTGAGAAAGTGAAAATCTGGACACAAACGTTGTTGAGCTTTTTTCTTCTTTTTGCCAAAGTTGTTGAGCTACTTTTAAGGAAATCCGCCCAAATCTACACTTCTGACATGGGATGCGAAGCACACGGGTGATTTCCCCGAATCCGCTGTGCGTCCGGAATATTCCGGAAGCATGGCAGCCCCGGGTGTGAATAGTAAAAGCTCACGTGTATGCTAGCAATACAGCATTTCAATGCAAAGCGCAATGGAACTCCGCCTTACCAACGCGCTGCGCCCCTTAACGGATCCCGGCGGCCAAGTGGGAAGGGACCCCATCTCGCGCCAAGCGGGTCTCCGAGGGGTCCCCCCAGCCCGGACTCCTCCCTCGGCGCCCCGTTTCCAGGAGGGAAAGCTGTGGGGTGGAGACGCGGCGTCGGCTCCGGCTCGGTGGCTGGCCAGCCCGGCCAGGGAAGGCGGAAGGCGGCGCCCGGAGAGGCCGCCCGGACAGCAGCGCGCGCGCTCACTCGCACCCACGGGTGCCCGCCCTGTGCCACCCCCATCGCCCCCTCCTCTGTGGGGAGCGGGAGGAGGGGATCTGCAAAAGTACCCAAGCCCCAGGCCCATGGCTGGAGCATCTGCAGGGTCAGAAGAAGGGGGCCAGGTGGACTTTGGGCATCACCCCGTTTCAGCAGAAGCATCGGGTTCCTTGGGCGGACCAAGAAAGCTTTCTCTGGCCTACACATAGCACTTCAAGCTGCGTCACGCGCAGTGCGGGATTTATTTATAAGCTAAACAAGCTATAGCTTAGGGCCCCACTCTCTTGCCCCCTCCCAATATACTACTTCTTAATTGTATTTCACTATTAATATACTTCTTAATTGTCTTTCAGTTCAACAATTACTTTGATAAAATACATATTTTGTTATGTGCAAATGGCTTTAGATACCTATTAGGTCCATAAATTACAATACAGTGGTACCTCGGGTTAAGTACTTAATTCGTTCCAGATGTCCGTTCTTAACCTGAAGCACCACTTTAGCTAATGGGGCCTCCTGCTGCTGCTGCGCCGCTGGAGCATGATTTCTGTTCTTATCCTGAAGCAAAGTTCTTAACCTGAAGCACTATTTCTGGGTTAGTGGAGTCTGTAACCTGAAGCGTGTGTAACCTGAAGCGTATGTAACTCGTATGTAACTCTTCAGTGGTACCTCTGGTTGCGAACAGGATCCGTTCCGGAGGCCCATTCGCAACGTGAAAAGAGCACAACCCGCAGCAGCGCATCTGTGCACATGCGGGTTGTGATTCGCCGCTTCTGCACATGCGCATGATGTCATTTTGCACTTCTGCGCATGCGTGAGCGGCGAAACCCAGAAATAACCCTTTCCAGTACTTGCGGGTCACCACGGGATGTAACCTGAAAGAACGTAACATGAAGCAAACGTAACATGAGATATGACTGTATAGCATATATTCAACACAAAAAACAGCAATAATTTGTTGACAAAGGACAGCTGGACATATAAAGGGCCCCATTACCTGCAGTAGCTTAGGGCCTCATCAAATCTAAATCCGGCCCTGGTCAAGCGAGGTAGTGGCGGGGAGGGGGAGCATGCGTCCTCATGGGAGGGGGAAGAAGTCCCCTGCCTGCTCCTAGGAAACCAATACAGAACAACAAACCCCTGTGTTGCAAACTTAGAACAACAAGCAATACTAAGCAACAGGCAGACCAGTATACTAGATAGCACTGAAATTCTAATTGCATAATATACACGATTTAGTAACAAAAGCACAATATGCACTTGTAAATTCTCTAATATATTTGAAATCAATTGAACACACGTCTGCTTCTAGGAAACCTGCAGCTCATGGGAAAAGGGCTCTCTGTGCAAAGCAAAGCGGTTCCCCCACCAGCCGCACGAAGTGGTGCAGCAGTCCAAGAAAAGTTTTCCTACTTAATGCCGCCAGTGGTATAATAAACTGGCCCTCAGAGTAGTGGGGATCTGAGACACGCTGTATTTCGGAATGCTCCCTAAAAACACTACAGTGGTACCTTGGGTTACAGGCGCTTCAGGTTACAGACTCCGCTAGTCCCAGACCCAGAAATAGTACCTCGGGTTAAGAACTTTGCTTCAGGATAAGAACAAAAATCGTGCTCTGGTGGCGCGGGGGCAGCCGGAGGCCCCATTAGCTAAAGTGGTGCTTCAGGTTAAGAACAGTTTCAGGTTAAGAACAGACCTCCAGAATGAATTAAGTTCTTAACCCGAGGTACCACTGTATATATAAGCGACAAACCTCCCAGAGTTTAATACATTCTGTTGGCCATTTGGCCTCCGGCCTTTTGGAAGAAACCAAGACATTCCCACATGAATCAAAGGAAAAGTGAGCTTGAATCTTTATCGTACCTTTCTACTGCTGCACATGCACAGGGTCTTCTTTTTTCATTTAGCTTCTGTTTGCAAAAATCACCAATGGATTACTTATGTGCCACCTATTATATTGTGGCGTGTGTGCCATAGTTATGGCTATATCTCGCATGGGCCAAATGCAGTGCTGACCGGTGGGGCCTTGGAGATCTTAGGAGCCCAGCGGTAGGTGCAGCCAGAGCTTCTAGGCCCAGCTGAGGCAAGTTATTGCCTGTACTTTTCTTCATTTCATTTCTCTCTTATCTCACTTGCCCACACATACACACACACCTATGATGTATAGTCATACCTTGGTTTTCTAACAGCTTAGTTCTCAAATGTTTTGGCTCCCGAACACAGCAAACCCAGAAGTGAGTGTTCCAGTTTGTGAACTATTTTTGGAAGCCAAACGTCTGACGGGGCTTCTGCGGCTTCCAGTTGGCTGCAGGAAGCTCCAATCAGAAACCGCGCTTTGCTTTTCGAACGTTTTGGAAGTCGAACGGACTTTCGGAATGGATTCTGTTTGACTTCCAAGGTACAACTGTATAGGCTGGCCCTATGATGAGGCAGAGTGAGGCAGCTGCCTATTTATCTACTTGCACTTGACGTGCTTTCGAACTGCTAGGTTGGCAGGAGCAGGGACCGAGCAACGGGAGCTCACCCTGTCGTGGGGATTCGAACCACTGACTTTCTGATTGGCAAGTCCTAGACTCTGTGGTTTAACCCACAGCGCCACCCACGTCCCAAACTTATATATACTAATAGGTTTATCCCATAAGGGAAATGACCTGGGGGTCTGCTTGGCTGCCAGCCAGCAGTTCATTCCAGGAAGTTCGCAGGACGAAAAGAAGAAGATGGAAAAGAGAGAGACTGGCAGCCTTCCTTGGCCTTTTCCCAGGTCTGGAAAGGTCACACCCACCCACTAGTCACATGCAAGGAAGGACGCTCCAGGCCAGGAGGAACAGGAAGTTTGCCTGGCTGGACCAACGTCCCCAGCATGACTGCTCTAGCAAAACAGGTAATGTTGTACTTGACTGCTCCCAATGGATTACATTCCACATCTTTCACCTTGGGCAGCAAAATATTTTGCCTTCAACTCAGGATAGCATTCCATGCATCTGATGAACATAAGAAGAGCCCTGTTGGATCCAGCCTAGACCCCAGCTAGCCCAGCCCGCTGTTTTTACAGGGGTCAAACTGATGCTCATAGGAAGTCCACAAGCAGACCCTGAGCACAGCAACAGCAGTTCCCACCAAGTGGTACCCAGAGACATACTGCCTCCAGCAGCAGAGACAGTACACAAGCATTGTGGAAAACCTTATCCTTCATGAATTTGCCTGATCCTCTTTTAAATCCACTATATATTGTGGTAGCGAGTTCCTTAGTTTAACTATGTGCTGTGGAAATAAGTACTTTTTGTCTCTGTCCTGAATCTTCCAACATTCAGCTTCATTAAATGCAAAGGGACCCCTGACCATTAGGTCCAGTCGTTACCGACTCTGGGGTTGCAGCGCTCATCTCGCTTTATTGGCCAAGGGAGCCGGCGTACAGCTTCTGGGTCATGTGGCCAGCAGGACTAAGCCGCTTCTGGCGAACCAGAGCAGCGCACAGAAACGCCATTTTCATTGGACGTCCCCAAAGTCTGATAATATCATGAGAGATGGAGAAAAGCTTTTCGCTATGCAGTTTCTCCACACTTGGTATAATTTTATAGATCTCTTTCATACCCCCTCTAATTCGCCTTTTCGCTAAACTAACCCTCCCCCCCCAAATGTTGTGACCTTTCCTCATAGGTGGGTTGCTCTGCCCCCTAGATCATTTTGGTTGCCCTTGCATTTTTGTGAACTTTTGTGAACTTTTCCCAGCTCTAAAATACCCTTTTTGGGGGTGAAGTGACCAACACTTACTGATTAAGGCTAGTGACCCATCTGACTCTTCTCACAGTGGCCAACAAGACACCTGCAGGAAGGCTACAAGCCAGTGCCTTCTCTTGAATTGTGATTCCCACTAACTGGTATTCAGAGACTTCCTGCCTTCAACTGTGGAGGCAGAACATGGACACTGTGGACTGTAGTTCACCCAAGATTTTGCTGTAATCAATTTGTTAGTCTTAAAGGTGCCACAAGACTGTTGGTTGTTTTTCCTACAAAAGACTAATACAGCTACTCTTCTGGAAATGACTTACAATGATTGAAGTCCCCGGTTCAAATCCTACCGCAATTCTGACCTAACCTAAAAAACTTAAAATAACATTTAGCGTGCTTTTGACATATGATTCATATGTTGTTACTATATTTGGTGATTTATCTGACTTTTATTTTCAAGTTGTTTAGCTTGTTCGCTGCTCATAGAACTCTGGTTTGGGGGTGATTTGTGCAATAACTAAATAAAATATTGATGGAGCGCTGTCTCTTAAGTATACCCATCTGTGCATCAAATTCTGCTGAGAAAATGCTTCCCTCTTCTCACACCCCCTCTCCCAATACCTTTGCTTTTAAAATCGGACCTCCACCTCGTTTCTGAGGTTGGCAGTGAGGTTGCCTCCATCCTATATTTCTGCTGATCTGTCCAGCATCATCCAGCACCCACCTTCTTCTTGTCTTCCTCCAGCCAATTCACATTTTAGCTCTCTGCTGAAGGAAACCAAATGAGCCATTATCTTTGCCTTTGGATATATATGCCCTCACTGGCATGGTCCAGAAAGGGTTCTCTCAGGTAAAGAAGGAAGTGAAATGACTCAGTCCACAGGAACCAGGGAGCTTTCCCTGGCAATGACACAACCGGGGTGATGGAGGCAACCAGTGAAGCCGAACGTAGGAAGGTTCAGGGCAGGCAAAAGGAAGTACAGTGGTACCTCGGGTTAAGAACTTAATTTGTTCTGGAGGTCCATTCTTAACCTGAAACAGTTCTTAACCTGAGGTACCACTAGCTAATGGGGCCTCTCGCTGCCGCTGCGCCGCTGCAGCACAATTTCTGTTCTCACCCTGAAGCAAAGTTCTTAACCTGAGGTACTATTTCTGGGTTAGCGGAGTCTGTAACCTGAAGCGTATGTAACCTGAAGCATATGTAACCCGAGGTACCACTGTACTTCTTCACATAAAGGTAAAGGGACCCCTGACCATTAGGTCCAGTCGTGACCGACTCTGGGGTTGCAACGCTCATCTCGCTTTACTGGCCGAGGGAGCCGGCGTACAGCTTCCAGGTCATGTGGCCAGCATGACTAAGCCGCTTCTGGTGAACCAGAGCAGCACACGGAAACACTGTTTACCTTCCCGCCGGAGTGGTACCTATTTATCTACTTGCACTTTGACGTGCTTTCGAACTGCTAGGTGGACAGGAGCAGGGACCGAGCAACGGGAGCTCACCCCGTAACAGGGATTCGAACCGCCGACCTTCTGATTGGCAAGTCCTAGGCTCTGTGGTTTAACCTACAGTGCTACCCGTGTCCCTACTACTTCACATAGAACATAGTTAAACTGTGGAACTCCCTCCCACAATAAGTAGTGATGGGCACCAACATGGCTGATTTTTCAAAAGGATTAGACAAATTCATGGCGGCGGCTGCTATTATTATTATTATTATTATTATTATTATTATTATTATTATTATATTTGCAGGCCGCCCATCTGACTGGCTTGCCAGTCAACAGCAACTACCCATTATGGCTTTGTTCTTCCTCTGCTTCATGCTTCTGAAAACCAGTTAGTGGGACTCACAGATGGGGAGCGTGTTCTTCCACTTATGTCCTGCTTGTGAGCTTACCAGAAGCATTTGGTCAACCACTTTGAAAAAAAGGATGCCAGTTAATGTGGACCTTTGGCTTGATTCAGTAGGGCTCTTATTATGTTCTGAAAGTATGTATTGCCTGCTTTGCCCCCATCAAAGGAACAAGCACCTTACCAGGAAAAATATGGTAGCCCCACTACCAGGGGTGGGTTGTGGGTGTAAGGCTGCTGTGGGAATTCTTGCTAGTGATTGAGAGCCCAGAGAGCGGGGGGGGGGGCACTAATTAGTTCATCTGTAACCTTCTCAGGGAAGGGACTTTTCTCATTCCCCACTCCACCTTGATGTTGGTGTACATAAATGGTGATATATTATCGATTGATTGTTTTTTGTGAGTAGCTGTTTCTGCCAGAAGGCACTCAGTCAGAGAAACACACATCAATTAAAAACATAAAGCCAATAATATAGCAAAACTTAAAAATCACCCCCACACCACAATAGCCACCAAACCAGTGGGCAAATAAACAAGAGAACATCATTCCTCTCGGCATTAGTTATTGTTAATTCAGGTTGTTTATTAATTCCAGTTGAGAAAGGGCATGACCTCAGGCCGCTAAGCAGAAGCAAAGGACAACACTTCCAGGCTCTCCCCGCGATTGTACCAGTTCAGATGGCAGAGAGTAAGTTGCATGTTCTGGGTGCTCTCACATGGCAATAAAAACTCACTGCACATAGAAAACAAAAACGAAACCTAGAGTCCCATTTGTAGGCAACCTAAGGCCCAGGGGCCGAATCCGGCCCAATCGCCTTCTCAATCTGGCCCACAGACGGTCCGGGAATCAGCGTCTTTTTACATGAGTAGAATGTGTCCTTTTACAGTGGTACCTCAGGTTACAGATACTTTAGGTTACAGATGCTTCAGGTTACAGACTCCGCTAACCCAGAAATAGTACCTCAGGTTAAGAACTTTGCTTCAGGATGAGAACAGAAATCTCACAGTGGCAGTGGGAGGCCCCAATAGGTAAAGTGGTACCTCAGGTTAAGAACAGTTTCAGGTTAAGATTGGACCTCCGGAATGAATTAAGTTCTTAACCCGAGGTACCACTGTATTTAAAATGCATCTCTGGGTTATTTGTGGGGCAAAGGAATTCATTCATCCCCCCCCAAAAAAATATAGTCCGCCCCCCCACAAGGTCTGAGGGACAGTGGACCGGCCCCCTGCTGGAAAAGTTTGATGACCCCTGGCTAGCCTTTCTCCCTAGCACATTATTTTTCGATGAGCAGGGAGGGGATTTTGGGGCGGTGATAAGGAATATGGAACCCCCACCGCCCATCTCAAGAAGAGTTACTGTCCTGGGGAGGCACCCAGGGAGGCCTGATCCAGAGGGTGGCACTGCCTGCTCGCCGCCTACTCCCTAGAGTTGTGGGGCAGGCATTACAACCACTGCAGAGGTCCCAGGCCCTAAGGAAGTCAGATTAGCCTCAACCAGAGCCAGGGTCTTCTCTCTCTCTCTTTTTTTAAATAATAATAATTTATTATTTGAACCCCGCCCATTTGGCTGGGTTTCCTCAGCCACTCTGGGCAGCTTCCAACAAAGACAAAAAATACATTAAAATGTCACACATTAAAAACTTCCCCAGATGTCTACTGAATGTCAGGTAGTTGTTGTTCTCTTTGACATCTGGTGGGAGGGTGTTCCACAGGACGTGTGCCACCACCGAGAAGGCCCTCTGCCTGGTTCCCTGTAGCTTTGCTTCTTGCAATGAGGGAACCGCCAGAAGGCCCTCGGAGCTGGACCTCCGTGTCCGGCTGAACGATGGGGATGGAGAAGGGACACCAAGAGTAATATTTTCCTGATACTGCCTCTTCTGAACTGAAGCACCCCTCCTTTGCTTTTTATTGTGGGAGGTGGTGATGGGCCTGGGACATAATTTTAAGAACGAGAGTGCCTCTGAGCATATGCAGATTGCCCTTCTCTCACTGACTTGCTTTCCTGCGTTATGCATGAAAGCTAGTCAATGCAAAGTTTAGCTGTGACCACCTGGGATGGGGCCTGATCCTGCCAAGGGCAGACAGGCATCACTCTCAGGCAAAGAGTCCCGCTGGATCCTTCCCACCCACAGGGGCCTCTGGCAGCCTGCCTTCACTGTGGCCCCCTCCCCAAGAACTGGCACCCAGGGGTCTGCTACCCCTGAACAAGTTTTTTTGTGGTTTTTTTGAGTGGGGGGTGGTGGTCTATAGAACCATGGATATTACTTATTTGACTTTATCAGTTACTTTTTAAATGAAAATTAACTCAATGAGATTTACATATAAACAAACAAACCAACAGACACTGAAGCCATCTAAAAGTAAAACAGTGAGTGGCCAAGCTGAAAATAGCATTTATTTATATATAAAAAGCAGGATTAAAACACCCCACCCACTGAAAGAAGCCACAGATGATTAAAGAACAAAGGCCCAGAGAAAAATAACTCTTGCTCCTCCTCCTCCATATATTTTTCTCATCCCCCTTTAAAGCCGCCCGTACATCTTGTGGTAGTGAGTTCCGCAGATTAAGGCTCCTCTAGCTTCCTCCAGGCTCAGGGTGAGCCCACGGCTCTCAGGCAAAGGGCAGGGGCGGCAGAGCCAGGGTCTTCTCAACACTGGCTCTGGCCTGGTGGAACGCTCTGCCTCATGAGACCAGGGCCCTGCAGGATCTGATCTCTTTCCACAGGGCCTGTAAGACAGAGTTGTTCTGCCTGGCCTTCCGCTTGGAATCAATTTGATTCCCTCCCTCCCTCTCTTTCTTTTTTCCTTTCTCCTTCTGTGATGGAACTCCTATTTGGGGACTTCCCTGGCTTTTTTCTGGCCCATGTAGGACCAGCCTTGGTGAAGACTTGACCTTTTTTCCCCCGAAAAGTTTTTGATTTGAGTTTCCACTGAAAGGAGGCTGCATTTTAAATGTTTTAATGTTGTATTTTAATCTTGTTTTTTAAGTTGTATTTCCATCAGTTGTTTTATATCGGATGTTAGCTGCCCTGAGCCCGGTCTTGGCTGGGGAGGGCGGGGTACAAATAATAATAATAATAATAATAATAATAATAATAATAATAATAATAATAATAGATCCGTTCCACGGGCGGCCTTTTCTATTAGGACGGGACCCCGCCGCTCTGCAGGAGAAGGGAGCTGGGCTCTGTACCGCAGGGCAGCGGTACCCACGGCTTCCACAGGAGGCGCTCTCGGGACGATCCCGGGAGGCTGCTCCTAAAGCGAGAAGCCGTGCAGAAAAGGACGCAGGAGGGGCCGGCAGGTGGGGCTGGGTGGGGGGTGCTCCTGACGAGGAGCTGACCCCCTCCCCATGGCGTGCGGATGACACCCCCTCTCCTTCCTCCTCCCCCCCCCCGCCCCAATCCTGAGTGGCACCAAATTTGAAATTCCTGCCGAGGCTCCCAAAGGCGACGCGCGGCGGGAGCGCGATCCAAAGTCGCCTGGGCTGCGCACGGGGAAATCCCGGCTGCCCGGGCGCGCCGAGCGGAGAGCTGGACGTTGCCTGGCGAGGCGAGGGGCGCAGAGGCAGCCAGGGCTGGAGGAAGAGGAGGAAGAGGAGGGCGCCGCCTGGGTCCCTCCGTCGCTGCCTCGCGCCTTGGAGAGGCCGTCTCCTCTCCTTCGCGCCTCGAGTCTCCAAGACCCCAAGTTAGTTCTCCTGCGGTTCTTTCTTTGCGCTCTCCTTCTTTTCCCTGCGCCCCCTTTTCTCCATTCGTCTTCCGCATCTCCATCTCCCCTTCCTGCACGTTTCCAGCTCTGGTTGTGGATCTGCTTTTCCTTGCTCCGATTCGCCCACCCAAGGCTCTCTCGATCCTCCTGGCCGGGGGTTTCTCGCGTCCTCTCCGCTTCTCCGGCCATTCCGTTTCTCCGAGCTGTTCCCTGGCCCCCAGCGACTACCAGGCTGCAGCCTTGAATGTCTCCGTGATCCTCTCTCTCTCCATCTCCATCCTTTCTGCATCCTCCGGCCCGTTGCGATTCTCTCCCGCCCACACCCCTTTCCTCACCTTCCTCTGCGTTCTCCAGTTGAACTTCTGCCTGTCTGCCTACTTCGACCTGCCTGCCCGCCGGTCCACCCATATCCTCTCCTCCTGCCCAGCCATCCTCCCCGCGCCGCCGCCCCCCAGCCCCCTTCCCAGGCTGCGTCTCCCGTCCCCTCCTTCGCCTCCGTCTGCTGCTGGTCCCCAGTCGGTCGGTGCGCTCGCTGCCTGGGGTGCGCGCCTCCGCCGCCTGCGATGCAGCCACTCGCCGCTGCCAACCGCTCGCTCGTGCCCCCTCCCTGCCGAATGCAGCTCGCACACACACACGCGCACACCCTCACTCACACGCACACACACACACACACGCGGCGCCGGGAGGGAGGGAGGGAGGCAGCGCGGCACAGTCAGACGGGCGAGCCAAGGGGAGAGATGAGGATCGGCGCCGTCGGGGGCAACGGGAGCCCTCTCGCCCACGCACGGGGGGCAGCCCGGCACCCCACAGCCGGACACCCCTGGCCCCGCACCGGGGTTTGCGGACGCTCCGCCGCTACCTGCTACCGGGACAGAGCCAGCACCCAGGGGGTAAGAGGATGGAGATCAGCTACCCGCGGCACGTCGCCCCACGGATGTGCCCCTCTGCCCTCCTTGCCCCGTGGGTTCGCCACCCACCTCCCCACGGGGACACCTCTTTCCCCCGAATGTGGCCCTTTCCCGCCACAGATTTGCCCTTCCCCATCCCTTGATTGCCTCCTTCTCCCCATTTCTCCCCACCTCCCACCTCCCTCCACGCCCTGTGCTAGAGATTTGCCTGCCCCTTTCTTAATTTCCATCCCACGCTCCCCAAATCTTGGGGAAGGGGGGGTTGTTCTTTTTTTAAAATTTCACGTTGTTTACTCCTGTCTACAAAGCGATGTAGATTCACTACCGCCCTCGCCAAACCAAACTGAAGAGAAAAGGGTTTGAGGGTCGGAGATTTCAGGAGACAAAGGGTTAATGGGAAAGTTTGTTCGGGCCCTGAACCCCTTCCTCTCCACCCTCTTTCTCTGGGGCTGCCTGCTTGCTCGCAGGGAGAGCCCCTGCTCAGCTCCAGGCACCCTTGCAGCTTGCTTTGCCAAACTCCTTGTTGTGTTGCCAAATTCCTGCTCTGCCAAACTCCTTCTTGACAAAACCTTTGCTCTCTTCTTTGACACAGTGTTATTAACTGCTCTCATACTCTCTTCCTTAAATGTCCCTTCAAACTCCTTTCCCAATATGAAACTAGCCCTGGCTCCTCCAGCCACCCAACCTCCAACTCAAATCAGCTTAGAACTGGAGGGAGATTACTTAGAAGTAGCTGATCTCAAATAACCACCCTGCCCTTAGATCCCATTCACAGGAATCCTGGATCCCATCATCCTGCCCAGTCTGTGGATCCCCATTTCTTGCCCCCAAACAGAGGAGGGGTTCTGGGTCTCAAGCTGCTCATCCCCTAATAGCTACTGTGATGGATATTTTATATAAAACCTTTCTTGTTTTCAGCTTGTGAAACTTGGCTAGTTTATAACTTCAGAACTGCCGCATTCAGTCCAAAAATTGCAGCCTTGCACACTATTATTTCTCTCGCATAGTTTTACTTCTCTCTCTCTCTTCCCTGTCTCTCTTTTTTCCATTATCACAGCATTGTGTAATCTACCCCTGTGACCATATCAACTGAGACCCCTTCTCTGACTCTGCTCCCACACCAGGAATACTTTCTCTCTTCCTATACATTCTCTCTCCTGCCAGGAAGAAAGAATTAGTGGAGCAGCGGAATACAGCACTCGTACATTGCAGATTTTCAGAGGGGAGTTTCCACTGTTGTTCACAATGCACAGAGCCACATGGGCTGAACATCAGAGAGACCATGGACAGCATGATCACACTTACCTGCATTGCCTTCCTTTGACCTCTGCCCACAACTCCTAAAGTTATCAGCACTGACAGTAAGGAGGCATCTTGCCTGGAAAAACCCTGGGTGCTGTCTGACTGGGAGGCATCTAGGTCCATGGGGCTTGCTAACATCCATTGAAAAGACCTTGGCTGAGGAGAACAACATCCTTCGTTCTTGGGCAGACCTGGATTTTGATGTCTGAGACAAGAACTAGACTGGATGATGGGGCCCTCTGCTCCATTGATTTTTGGCGATAATTGAGCAAAGAAACGTTTTCAAGAAGGCTTTCAGAGAAAGCCGCTTTATCAAAAGCTTTTCCTGGGACAATACTTAGAGCACAGTTGAGTTTGGATGGTGAGACATTTTAGCAAAGGTTCTGTTATCTAACTGTGTACAACATGGCCGCAGGGGTGGCAACATGGCTGCCCTTTGCCCGGGCAGCAGCTGTGGGCTGGCTCCCACTGGCCAAGAAGCCCATGCCGAAGCCTCCTGCTGACAAGAAACGCCGCAACGATGAGATCTTGGTGGTCAACGTCAGCGGGAAACGCTTCCAGACTTGGAAGAACACCTTGGACCGTTATCCAGATACCCTGCTGGGCAGCTCAGAGAAGGAATTCTTCTTTGATGAAGACAGCAAGGAGTACTTCTTTGACCGCGACCCAGAGATGTTCCGCCATATCCTCAACTTCTACCGCACTGGCAGACTCCATTACCCCCGCCAGGAGTGCATACAGGCCTTCGATGAAGAGTTGTCATTCTACGGTATCATCCCAGAGCTCATCGGCGACTGCTGCCTGGAGGAATATCGTGACCGCAAGAAGGAGAATGCCGAGCGCCTCGCTGAGGATGAAGAAGCAGAGATGACCAATGACACGGGCCTGCCTCCGGACAGCACCTTCCGCCAGCGGCTCTGGAGAGCGTTCGAGAACCCCCACACCAGCACCATGGCTTTGGTCTTCTATTATGTGACTGGGTTCTTCATTGCCGTGTCAGTCATTGCCAATGTGGTGGAGACCATCCCATGCCGGCCCTCTCCCGGGAGGAAGAAGAACTTGCCCTGTGGAGATCGGTTCCCCAAGGCTTTCTTCTGCATGGACACAGCTTGCGTCCTCATCTTCACCTTTGAGTATCTCATGCGCCTCTTTGCCGCCCCAAGCCGATTCAAGTTCATGAAGAGCGTGATGAGCATCATTGACGTGGTTGCCATCATGCCCTATTACATTGGGCTGGTGATGCCAGAAAACGAGAATGTCAGCGGGGCCTTCGTGACGCTGAGGGTGTTCCGCGTCTTCCGTATCTTCAAGTTCTCGCGCCACTCGCAAGGGCTGCGGATCCTGGGATACACCCTCAAGAGCTGTGCCTCTGAGCTGGGCTTCCTGCTCTTTTCGCTCACCATGGCCATCATAATCTTTGCCACTGTTATGTTCTATGCTGAGAAGGGCACTGCGTCCACCAACTTCACCAGCATCCCAGCTGCCTTCTGGTACACCATCGTCACCATGACCACACTTGGGTGAGTTGCGCACATCCTTGACATAATCCCCAGAGGCCTGGCCTTGGTTCCCCACCAACACTACGTTCTTCCCCTGGAAGAACCTCATTTCCAGAATCCCCACACAGACCTCTTGATGGCTGTGCCACCCACTAGCACCCTTGCTTTGCCCAAAAGCACCTCTGACCCAGACTGGTCCCAGACATTGGGATTTGAGGGCTTTCCCGTAGAGGTATGTTAGCTCAATGAGACAAGTGAATCCATTGGTGCACTGAAGTCACTTTAGACTCTTGGCCTTATGGAAAAGCCCCTCTTGAGATGGCGATGTGCATTACTTACCTTACCTCGACGTGTGGTAAACCAGCCTTGCTGCATTCAGAGGCCCTCCTGCTCATTCTGCTGAGTGGAGCCCTGGACCTCTGCCTTGAAGTCCTGCTCTGGTGGCACCAGCATAGACGGCCTCTCCCTTGTTCCAAGTTGGAAACAAGTTCCAAGTGCTTAGGAGGTGGATAAGCATGGAGACAGTGGCGTAGCGTGGGGGGTGCAGGGGGGCCCGGCCGCACCGGGCGCAACATCTGGGGGTTAGGGGGCGCAAATCCACGGGTTAGGGGGCGCAAATTACTTGCCTTGCCCCGGGTGCTGACAACCCACGCTACGCTACTGCATGGAGACCATACACAAGCCTATGCTGGGAAAGCAGGGTTCTGTTCAGCTGGGAGTGGGCCACCTCTCTTTCCTTTAATGTTTAGACATTAAAGTCAAGCATTCTGTGAACTGGGTCTGCCTAGCTTTCTCCCAGCCAAAACACCAGAAAACCGGTCCAGATTTCTCACAGTCCCCAAGTGGGGAAAAGAACATGGCCCCTCACACCTGAATGGTCCAGGTAGCTGTGTGGCACTGCCTTGCAAGGAGCCCTTCAAAAAGTGTTGTGCAAGATGGGGAGGGGCCCAGAAGGGAACCAGCAAGGGGTGGGGTGGTCTGCTGGTGCCAAGGAAGCAGGAGCAGCGGAGAGAAATATGAGTGGGGGTGGGAAGAAGAGTCAGATTGCGGGAAAGGGCTGGGAACGCAGGGAAAGAGAAGCACTTTTGTGTCTACTATGGGTGAGAACTTTATCATGCCCCTCCCAAAATAGCATTTCCTTCAGTGCAATGCTCAGACCCTCCCTTTCCCCTATGGTTTTCTGGCATGCTTGGACTGCAAGCAGTTGCTGTGCTGTTTTGTAGCACTGGTATTCCCTGTTCAGATTTCACACTGGAATCCTGAATTTGGATATATTCATTTTAGCATGGTTCCCTTCCTGCGGAAAAATCAAATACTGATTTGGGTGTTTGTAGTTGTGTGTGTGGTGCATGTCTGATCCTCAGAAACTGGTACAGTATTGGAATTCTGGCATTTCAGAATGTTGGCCGCCTCCAGGGATTTGCTTTCCTGGGCCAATTGACTGCCTCACTTTTTGTCTGGACTCTGCTGGATATCTTCCATGACATCAGAACAAGAGTAGAAAATCTGGTGTCTCATCAGATTTCTACATAATGTTTCACTTTCCAGTTTATTTCAGGGCTCTGCTGGGGCTGCATTACCCTCCTCCCCGAGGCTACCATAAGATAGTATGAGGACTATTAATATTGTGCCATCAGTGTACCTTCAGTAAAAGACAAGTCCCTGCCCCAAAGAGTTTACAGTACCAATTTAGAGAGCCCGAAGGGGCAGCAGAAGGACAGGAGGAAGCAGCAAGGGATGAATGCAATGTGTGTTTCTGTGGGGGGAATGTTTTGTGTGCTAGATTTGCAGACAGTGTTTTTGGAGGCTCTGCAACCAAGGATGATTAACAAAGGGCTTTCTTGTACCCCATATATTAATGAAGCATCCATCACTGGCGCCGTCTATTTCTGCATGGCCTGCAAGTGGATTCCCAACTGAACGAGGATGTTTTATTGTTATTGGGAGGTGTCAGGGGTTCAGTGTTGAATCAAAGTTGGTGAGATTTAAAAGCCATCAGCTTCCATCTGGGAGAGATTATAACAGTGCACTGAGACTGTAGGAGGCCTGGCAATTTGTTTCCCTTCTCACCCTTCCTTTGAGAAACTCCAAGAGAGGGGAGCACGGGGGTTACCCGCTCCCCCATTTTATCTTTACAACAACTCTGTGAGGTAGGTTTTTGCTGAGGGAAGTGCCCCTGGCCCAGAGTGAGCTTGATGGCGACACTCTAACCACTATGCACTACTGCCTTGAGAGCATCTCAGTGCTGCTTGAAGGAAGGTGTAGAGGTGGATCTTGACTGTGAGAGAAAGGAATCCGTAAGGAAGAACTGGGGAACCTCCAGGTGATGCTGAACTATCCCTGACCACTGGACGTGCCAACTGGGGGTGGTGGGAGCTGAAGCCCCCCACATTTGGAGGGGAGCAGTGTCCTGTCTACAAATCAGAGAGGAATGGGATCTGAACAGATAGACAGGTGCTGGCAGCTGAGACATAATGCTTGCCCATCTAGGGTTCCTGGTTCTCCGGATGTTGTGTCATGGGTTTTGACCACTTTCTCAGAGTTTCCAGGCAAAGGAGTAAAATGCAATTTCTCTCAGTGCCCATCCCATATGAAAAAATAAAGTGGGGTGCCACTGCTTTACCAAAAGTGCTATAAAGTTATAATGCAGCAGATGGTACTGCCTGGCCTGAGCTCTTGCTGGCGGCTAGATCCCACTTCCCTGTCCATCAACTGCCATACCAGACATGCCACACACGGGCAGATCCTGCCACCCATCCCACTAGGTGCAAGCCACAGCCTCCTCCGGCCTTGCTGCCCCCCCCCATATCTAGATGTAACCCCTGCTTTTCCAGGCACTTTGCACATGCTCAGAGATACTTTTCGCATGTGCCAAGGATAAGCTCTGCTGTTCCAAACAGATGCAAGGACCAGGCTAGGTTATGGCATAGAATTCATCGTTGCAGGGAGGGAAGCGACAAGATAAGGAATTTGCGGGGTACCAGCTGGCCTCTGTGAATGTTTTCTGGCCTGCTTCCGATCAGGGAATGAATGAATAAATGAATGAATGAGCAATTTCCCAGACCGCCGGACGGGTGGGAGGGGGCTATTTATTATCCTACCAATTGGAACTGCTGCTCTGCTTGAGGCTGAGAGAGTCTGGATGATGGATGAGCTGAGGAAGCCATTGGAGGTGACTTCCGATCTTCTGCACCCCAAAGGGGAGGCTGCGGTTCAGTGAGGTAATAGGACAGCCAGTAATAAGGCTATAGGGCTATAGGGCAGAAGGAGCAGGCTTGTTCAGAGACACTCTGGAGTATGCTCCCCTCCCCAGTGAACCAGCATTCCTCTGCAGTGGCATTTTCTGCACATTTCAAGCCAGTGAAGGGAAACCAGTTCCTGCAGAGCTGGGACAAACCGAGGCTTGGTTTGGAAATCCAGATGAAAGGCCTGGTCTCTGGGTCAGGATTGATGGGAGCTCACGGCAGAGAAGCCGGCGATAAACAGGTGGCAACCGGTTAGGATGGAAAAAGGAATCATCTTTCTTTTACACATTGCCCTGTCCAAACTTAATGAGAATCCACTGGTTGCTATAACATTTCCCCAGTGTCAGCAGCTGAGCTAGCAAGAACTCTTGGCTCCCCCCTTCCCCAGCCCCCACTAGGCCTCTGCTGAGAACTACAGTCCTCAATAAATCCAGGCCACAATTCCCGAGCCCTTCCTCATCCTCTCCCAGCCCTCAGAGCTGAGGTATATCGAACCTTGGGAGCCCTGGTTCCTGCCCCTTCTCTCCTCTCCTGAAACCCAGCAGTTCCCATTATTGGGAAGCTTTAATTAGCTGCCTTGTTCCCATCCGCTCAATTAAGTTTTAATAACTCGCCTGTGCGTGTGCCAGAGAGGCACCCGCTGTCTGCAAACCACCACCCCAGTTCCCAGCATTGATGAGCTGCCTGTGCAATACACCCTGAAGCGCATTAACGAACGGCGGCTTCGGCTTCTGCTGATGTCCCTTTTCCACAAAAAAGAGGGGCCTAAAGGTGCCCCAGCCACTTTCAATCCCCCCTAACACCCCGCACTGGAACTGAGCCACAAAGGCAGATGTCCTGGGCATCCTCTTCCACAACCCACCCCCCTCCGCTCTGAATAAAGTCTCTTTTGTGTCTCACTGCAATCTTTGCTGGCTCTTCTCCATCTTGCCCTCCTGCATCGCTTCCCCTTTATGCTGGGTGAGTGCAGACTGGCCTTTAGCAGTCTGATACCTTGGCGCTGTGGTTAAACCACAGAGCCTAGGACTTGCCGATCCAGAAGGTGGGTGGTTCGAATCCCTGTGACGGGGTGAGCTCCCGTTGCTCGGTCCCTGCTCCTGCCAACCTAGCAGTTCGAAAGCATGAAGTGCAAGTAGATAAATAGGTACCGCTCCGGCGGGAAGGTAAACGGCGTTTCCGTGCGCTGCTCTGGTTCGCCAGAAGTGACTTAGTCATGCTGGCCACATGACCCGGAAGCTGTACACTGGCTCCCTTGGCCAATAAAGCAAGATGAGTGCCGCAACCCCAGAGTTGGTCACGACTGGACCTAATGGTCAGGGGTCCCTTTACCTTTACCTTTACCTTAAGCGGTCAGAATATTAACATTGGCTCACTATCATCACGACAACCACCGAGGGCAGCAGCTCCTTTGGCCTAACAGTGGCAATTCCCGATTCCTCATCCATGAGGCCACCACCTGCCCTTCCCTTTCTGTACCCTGAAGCCCCTCACGGCAACCAGCCCCATCTCAGTTCTGCCTCCTGCGGAGTGCCTTGCAGTAGGCCTGGCACGGCCTAGGGCGCTGGTTGTTGCACCTCACAAAAACCCGAAGATCTGGAGTCAAAAGTCAACGCAGCCATGGAGTTGTACGTTCAAAGCACTCTGGTATCACCTTAACAGTCATGGAGAATCCCGGGAACTGTTATTTGTTATGGGTCTTTGAGTTCAGCACCCTGAACAAATGGCAGCTTGCAGGATGCTTTGGAGGGGGCCATGACTGGTAGAAAAGTCTTGGGCAAGTCCCATTTCATTGCCTTCATCTGTAATACAGCTGAACTCCCTCCATCTGTAACAGTGAATTACCTCACGTTTTAATACAAATTGTGTGTATGTGTGTGTGGACTGGTACCTGGGAGACGAGATTCAAATCTTGACTCAGCTGTGAAGTTTACTAGGTGACCTTGGGCCAATCACCATTTCTCAGCCTAACCTACCTCACAGGGTTGTTGGAGATGGGGAGATGGGGAGAACCATGCATGCCACCTCGAGCTCCTTGAAGGAAAAGTGGGGTATAAATGTAACAGAAAAAACAAAGCACGTATGTTGGCTGCAGTTGGCTGGTTCATTCAAATCAGTACGTAAAACTTACCTGCTATCTCTCGGCCTCGCTGTCTAACTAGTTATCAGGTGACAGTGCTGTTGTAGGGAGAAGCCACACAGAGCAGAATTCTTGCTTTCTACTTGCCTCTTAAATGGACAGAACTCCTCTCAGGATCTAAAGAGGCAACTCTTTGTCTCCTAAGTTCACAACAGCCACAGGCTGTCCAATTCCTTCACACCATTAGCAGAGAGCCTTTTTATTTTTTAAATCCCTAGGCCCTTCGTGTAGGGAACCTCCAGATGTTACTGATCTACAACCCCCATCAGCCCTAGCAAGCATAGCCAATAGGCAGGAATTGTGGGAATTGTAGTTCAGCAACATCTGGAGGGTCCAGCGTTCCCCAGACCTGCCCGAGTCTTTACTTTCTCCATGCCTTCTGCCTCCACTACATGTAGCTTCTACAGACAGATCTCTGCTTTTCAGTACCCTGCCTTCACTTTACTGACTCCTGGACCGCATTCCTTAACCATACAGCATCTCTGCTGCCTCTGCACCATCCTGCCAAGAGCCTCTCTTGTCCCTGAGATGATAAGTCCTAGAGTTTTGGAACCTGTGGCCCACCCACATATTGTCGGACTCCAGCTCCCATCAGCCCCAGCCAGCATGGCCAATAGTCAGGGATGATGGGAGTTGCAGACCAATGGCAACTGGTTCCTCATCCTGCTTTAAAGGCACCCTCATTTCATTGGCGCATTCTCAATTTCCCGCCTCCTCCACTTCCCCTTCACTGTGTCCTTTGCCCCCCTTGCTATGTTGCTTCTCAGGGAGCCTTTCGCCCTCCAGATGTTGGTGGACTACAACTCCCATCAGCCTAAACTATTAGCCCCAGTAGCTGATGGGAGATGTAGTTCAGCAACTGGAGGACCAAAGCTTCCCTCCCCCTGCTTTAGGCTTCTCTACCACCTAGTAGACCAGCATTCACTCAGTTTTCTTGTCCTCACACCCGCCCAGCTAACTGGTTCCAAGGACTTAGCAAAACCTCTCCATGCATGGCAGAATGAATTAAATGCAGCTCTGGTGCAGCAGTCCTGTGCAAACAGGCACCCTGAGCATAAGCTCTAGGAAAGGCATTCAGGAACATGCAAGTGTCTCTTCCTGCACCTCCACACCACTCCAGATACAGCTGCACCTCAGCCCCAACTGCTGTACTCTGGGGGGGGGGGAACCCTACCCCTTTGATTCTTCATTTTCACTGGAGGATTTCAAGGAGAACTGCCCGCTTGGCCTCTTGTGCTGGGGGTGATTCCAGCCCTGGGCTTCCCCCAAACCCGATGCAGCCAGGTCAGCAATTTCAAGCTTTTATTGTTGTTGCTGAGTAATTTCTTCTTATGGGCTAAGTCACTTAATGTGTAACCAAAGGGAGGAGAATGAAATAAATAAATTTCCAGGCAGTGAAGGAGCGTCCATAGGAATTGAATTATTTATGGTCAGCAGGGGAGAGAGGAGAGAACTGGCTGCCGCTGAAACTGGAATTCTGATCAAACACTTGCAATGTAATAAAAAAAAAAGGACTCTGCCAGAGATCAGGGTGTCGGCTGCGAGAGCATGGGGGGCAAGGAGAAGACCGAAGTGGGGTGGAAAAGGCTGGAGCCAGGGATGCTATGGGATGGGGCAGGTGGTGGGGGCAGAGACAGAGTCCAGGAATAACTCTATTAATCGAATCTGTGTTCAGACAGGTAACCAGGTTTGGGGAGGGGGTAGTAGTGGCCTTTAGAAGCTAGGAGACTTTTCCCGCCCATAACAAGCCTAGTTTTTAAGAAAATAAGAACGTAATAATAGGCCTGCTGGATCTGGTCAAAGGTGTGGGAATGTTCAGGGATGCAGGAGGGGATATATTGTCTGATAATAGCCTTTCCAACTTGTGTTAGCAAGTTCACAATTTAGCAGAGTAACATTCCCCCTTTTAAACTTGCAGCGGATGCGTTTGCTCAGGCTCGCTAAATCCTCTATAATAACTGTTCTGGTATTTTCCCCTTATTCCCTCATAAAAGATAAGACATGACACAGTCTTCTATAAAAGTATTAAAAGGTTTACTCACACATCATTCTGTTCACAATAGGATCCCAGAAGGCAGACTTAGCTTAGAAAAGTAACATACACCTAGAAACTATCTCATAAGGAGACAGTCCCTTTGTCCTCTCTTGGCTGGAAGCTTCTTTGGCTAAGCAGATGTTGGTTCTTCGATGCATGTAGTCAAAGGAGAGAGAGAGAGATGGCTGCCCTGCCCTGTGCTTTTGTTGTTACCTGCACAGGTGAGGCCACACCCACCTCTAGTCACATGCAGAGGAAGTCTGTCCCAGCCCAGAAGGAAACAGGAAGTTTACCTGCTGGCTGGACAAACATTCCTCCCCATGTGTAAACATGTTCACTCTAGGAATGTTGTACTTGACTGCTCTTGTGTTTCACAGCCCACAAAAGGCCCATACAGCATCTTGCTCTCACAGTGGCCCACCAGAAGCCGGCGGACAGGACCCGAGTGCAACAGTGACTGGCATTCAAAGGCATACTGCCTCTGGCAAGTGAAGGCAGAACTTCGCTACTGTGGCCAGAAGTCCTGGGTTTTGTCTTGGGTTCCACCTCAGCCCTGCAGATTCTTCCACAGCTCCATTCTGCCAGGCCTTAGCCTGCACTGGCTCTGGTTAGGGAGGCAGCAATTTTCAAATCAAAAGTTGGCAACTACCTGCCGGCAGAAGTGCGTTTCCCAGAATTTGAGTGGAACGTAGGCCTGAGAATGCATTAAAACTATAAAATGCAACACATACCAAAATGCCACAAAAGCCCATGTGGAAAGAAAGAAAGAAAGAAAGAAAGAAAGAAAGAAAGAAAGAAAGAAGAAAGAAAATAAGTCAGGGGGCCTGAGACAAAGCTGACTATCAGGATAAGTCTTGCTTCTAAACACCAAATCCATTCTTCAAAATGTCCAAGTTTGGCTTTGGTGAAATCTCTTGTAAGAACAGAATGCAGTTTGAAATGGGGTTCATCAACCCCAGTATCTCTTTCCACTGCTAGGACACAAACGAAAAATGAGGCAGGGAACATTTTGGCCGAGGTGCAGGGTACATTCCCTTCAGTACCCCATACTACAGCCAATCTTATCTATTGTGGAAGGCTTCCAGATTTGAAGATCTTACTGTTTTCCAGGCTGTGTGTAAGCCACACTAAAGAAATAAATATTCTGTAGCAGGATCATCCAAATTGTGCACCAGAGAAAGCAGGAATCTGTGTTCTGTGTAAAATTATTCAGGCTACTCTTCCTGCTGGGACTTATGGATATACAGTTAGAAAAGGACTATGGAACTTTGTTACAATACATGATTACGGCTGCGAGACTTTGATATGCACAAAGATGGGAGGACCCATTATTGCCAACAACAGAAGACTTAGCTGAGATGGCAAAACTGACATGTTTAATCAGAGGAAAGTCATGATTAACATTGGTTAAAGATTGAAAATAGACTTTTTGCGTGGAAAAAGAAATAATGACATTTGGATTTGAAGATTGAAGATAATGTTTGTTTATAGAAAGTGGCTTTATGGGTGTTATATTGGAGTAAGCGAAGTGAATTTGTGTGTGTGTGTGTGTGTGTGTGTGTGTGTATACACATACAAATTATATATATATATATATATATATATATATATATATATATGCGCGCGACATATATAATTATATATATAATAGCGACAAATGAAGAACTGGAAGTCCCTTACCTTCTGAATTTTATTTCTCTCTCTCTTTTAACCTCTTTTCTTTTTCTTCATTTCTCTCTTTCTCTTTCTTTATTCCTTTCTCCCCACCCCTTCTATTTATGTGTTTATTGTATTTAGATCAAAGTTTTAGTTTCGACAAAAAAAGAAAATTTATTTGATATTAAGTTTTGTCTTTTTATCTGTAAACCCTAATAAAATTTATTCAAAACAAACATTAAAATTATTCACACTAAGTACATTTGCAAAAAAAATATATTCTTCGTTTGCGTATTCTGCTCCAGCTGGTCATGGGAAACTTGGAGCAATGTGAAGCACTAAAGCATTTTATCCAGGCACCTGTTTGGCTTCTGAGATTCAGGAAGCTGAACTGTGTGCCTAGAGCCACATTTTGTGGCTTTTCTGAATTCAAGCAGAATCATGGCACATACAGCTCTGACTCTGGGGCAGATCTGAGCCCTGTTTAGAAATTAATCCAATAGGATTTCATAATGGATCTCTGCCATGGGGTCCATTTCGTATTGTATTATAAGCTTGACTTCTGCTATTTTTTTATTATTTAACTGTTTCGTACATTTTCAGCTGTTTTTGTTATGTTTCGTACACCATCTTTGGAGGCGTGTGGATAGCAGTGAATTTAATAGCATTGCTAAGTGATGCGCTGCTATTGGGAATATGTGCTTTTTGATGTATGAAGACACATATTAAGGTCAAGAGAGTGCTGTTGTCTAATTGTGAAGAGGCATGGGCACGTATGAAGGAGGGAATTCTTACTCTCCGAGCAGAAATCAATGGGGTTTGTGGTTTGGGAGTGAGGGGAAGGTAGCAGCAGCAGACCTAGTAGAAAGAGTTCAGTTCCCTTTACCCTGCCCTTTGGCTACCCTGAGGCCTGATGGGATTTGCTGAATCATTAACCCTGTCATCTTGTGAATGCTGTGCTAGCTGCCAGGTTGTGGAGGCACCAAGGATCAAGGCAGGACTCTCCAGTTTTGCATAAGTTGCCGCCTTACAGTGAGCCAAACCGGTAGTTCATCATGATCCATTACTCTCAACCCAGCTCTCTTGGGGCTCCTCGGGCAGAAATATTTCTTGGCGTTGACACCGGGACTGCAAATACTGGGACTTTTCTGGTGCCCCTTGACATGCTGTCATACATGTATTTTATCACTGCACTATGGGCAGGGGCTTGGGTTAAGCAGAGTCTATATCAGGGATCAGCAAACTTTTTCAGCAGGGGGCTGGTCCACTGTCCCTCAGACCTTGTGGGGGGCCAGACTATACTGTATTTGGGGGGGGGGGGAATGAACGAATTCCTATGCCCCACAAATAACCCAGAGATGCATTTTAAATAAAAACGCACATTCCACTCATGTAAAAACACACGGATTCCCGGACAGTCTGTGGGCCGGATTTAGAAGGCGATTGGGCCCGATCTGGCCCCTGGGCCTTAGTTTGCCTACCCATTGTCTTTATCAGCCGTTCTTAATCTGTGGGTCCCCAGATGTTGTTGGACTACAACTCCCATCATCCCTGAGCTCTGGCCTTGCTAGCTAGGGCTGATGGGAGTTGTAGTTCAACATCATTTGGGGACCCACAGATTGAGAAAGGCTAGTCTATATGGACTCAGTGTAGCGAATGGTGTCTGGGAACATAAGAATTCCAACGATGGGTGGATCCCCATCTCTCTGCTACCACTTTGCCGAACAAAAGTATTCTGGATGTCAAGAGATTCCAGATGGGCAAAATAAAGTCCTTCTTTGCATGGTGCACAGCAAAACTACAGAATTCACTCCTGCAAGAAATAGTGTTGGTCACCAACTTGACTGGCTTTAAGAGAAGACTGGAGAAATTCAAGGAGGAGAGGGCTATCGATGGCTAAGAACCATGATGTCTATGTTCTGTCTCCATAGTTGGAGACAGTATACCTCTGAGTAATGGCTGCTGAGGACTGCAAATGAGGAAAGTGCTGTTGCACTCAAGTTGTGCTTGCAGGCTTCCCGTAGGGATCTGGTTGGCCACCGTGAGATCAGGATGCTGTATCTTGATTTCAGGAAGGCTTTTGACAGAGAGCCCCATGATACTCTTGCAAGGGAGCTGGTGAATTGTGGGTTGAACGAGGTAACTGTTAGGTGGATTTGTAGCTGGTTGACTTCCTGAACCCAAAGAGTATTCATTGATGCTTACTCATCATCCTGGGGAAAAGTGACAAGTGGGGTGCCACAAGGTCCTGGGCACCTTGTTGTTCAATGTCTTTATAAATGACTTGGATTAAGGAATTGAGGTGATGTTCATCAAATTTGCAGATGACACCAAACTGGGAGGGGTAGCTAATGCCGCAGAAAACAGAATCAGGATTCAAAATGACCTTAAGAGATTGGAGAACTGGGCCCAAGCTAACAAAATGAATTTCAATGGGGACAAATGTAAGATTCTGCACTTGGGCAGGAAGAACCAGATGCACAAATGTAATTTGGGGGACACCTGGCTTTTTAGCAGTACATGTGAAACGAATCTAAGGGTCTTGGACCACAACCTTAACATGAGTCAACAGTGTGATACAACAGCAAAAAAAGCTAATGCTGTTCTAGGCTGCATCAACCGAAGTATAGTGACCAGATCAAGGGAAGTAATAGTCGCACTGTATTCTGCCTTGGTCAGACCTCACCTGGAATACTGTGTCCAGTTCTGGGTACAGTGGTGCCTCGCAAGACGAAATTAATTCGTTCCGCGAGTCTTTTCGTCTTGCGATGTTTTTCGTCTTGCGAAGCACGGTCCGTCGCAACTGCGCCTCTTCAAGCGCTTTAGGAAAAAAGTGAACAAACTCGCAAGACGTTTTCGTCTTGCGAAGCAAGCCCATAGGGAAAATCGTCTTGCGAAGCGACGCAAAAACCGAAAAACCCTTTCGTCTTGCGCATTTTTCGTCTTGCGAGGCATTCGTCTTGCGGGGCACCACTGTACCACAATATAAAAAGGGTAATGACAAGCTGGAAGGTGTGCAGAGGAGGCCAACCAAGATAATCAAGGGTCTGGAAACCAAGCCTTATGAGCAAAGATTGCAGGACCTGGGTATGTTTAACCTGGAAAAGAGATTGAGAGGAGATATGATAGCCACCTTCCAATATCTCAAGGGCTGCCACATAGATGGAGCAAGTTTGTTTTCTCCTGCTCTGGAGGGTGGAACCAATGTATTCAAGTTACAAGAAAGTTGTTGTTGTTTAGTTGTTTAGTCGTGTCCAACCCTTCGTGACCCCATGGACCAGAGCACGCCAGGCACTCCTGTCTTCCACTGCCTCCTGCAGTTTGGTCAAACTCATGCTGGTAGCTTCAAGAACACTGTCCAACCATCTCATCCTCTGTCGTCCCCTTCTCCTTGTGCCCTCCATCTTTCCCAACATCAGGGTCTTTTCCAGGGAGTCTTCTCTTCTCATGAGGTGGCCAAAGTATTGGAGCCTCAGCTTCACGATCTGTCCTTCCAGTGAGCACTTAGGGCTGAATTACTTAAGAATGGATATTTTTGATCTTCTTGCAGTCCATGGGACTCTCAAGAGTCTCCTCCAGCACCATAATTCACAAGCATCAATTCTTCGGCAATCAGCCTTTGTTATGGTCCAGCTCTCACTTCCATACATCACTAGTGGGAAAACCATAACTTTAACTATACGGACCTTTGTTGGCAAGGTGATGTCTGTGCTTTTTAAGATGCTGTCTAGGTTTGTCATTGCTTTTCTCCTCAGAAGCAGGCGTCTTTTAATTTCATGGCTGCTGTCACCATCTGCAGTGATCATTGAGCCCAAGAAAGTAAAATCTCTCACTGCCTCCATTTCTTCCCCTTCTATTTGCCAGGAGGTGATGTTTGCTCCTGCTCTGGAGGGTGGAACCAATAGATTCAAGTTACAAGAATGTAGATTCCTACTAAGCACCAGGAAGAACTTTTGGGCAGTAAGAGCTGTTGAACAGTGGAATAGACTCCCTTGGGAGGTGCTGGACTCTTCTTTTAAGCAGAGGTTGGATGGCCACCTGTCATGTATGATCTAGTTGAGATTCCTGCATTGCAGGGGTTGGACTAGATTCCATCTAAGCATCAGGAAGAACTTCCTGACTGTAAGAGCTGTTTGACAGTGGAAGGGTCTCCCTCGGGAGGTTATGGACTCTCCTTCCTTGGAGGATTTTAAGCAGAGGTTGGTTGGCCATCTCTCATAGATGCTTTAGCTAAGCTAGATGACCCTTGTGTCCCTTCCAACTCTACAATTCTATGATTCTATGACTAGATGGACTTTTGGCCTGATCTAGCAGAGATGGTTTTATATGATGTCCTTATCCTCTGCTGCTGCTGCTGCCGCTTGCAGAAGGGTGGGCCAGCTCCAGTTCCTGGTCTTTACCTTCCATGGTGTGCTGTCAGTGAAGAAAATGGCATTGCATCAGAAGCTACCAGCTTGAATAATCCTGCAGTGTGGCTTAGCTAGAAAAAAGATTTGCTGATTTTGGCTAGCCACAAAGTTCTACAAGGAGGGAGAAGTGTTGCAAATAAGTTTGCCCCTTCATGCTACAAGGGAAAGAAGCGAGCAGCACTAATCTTTACGAAAGAGGGCCACAAAAGTACAACAATCCGAGTGTTCTGGTCCAACGTGATGCCCATTTCATCCCCAAGAGAAATTTTGTTGTCTGAGAGGGCCTGCTTCTATCAAAGGGCTTGGAAGCCTTGAGAAACCGAGCCATTTGCCTTGTGTGAACAAGCTGAGACCCGTGGGTTTGCAGATAAACATGGCGAGTGCCTGAGAGATAAATCGGTGCTTGGAATTCTAGGCAAAGAATTGCAAGCTAATAGAGGTCTTAACCTTTCACAAAGCCATTGAGATGGGCAAGGCAATCTGAGTTCATTGAAATCCTGATCAGGGAGCAAAGACAACTTGAGAGTGACTTGGAGGAGGCAAGCACTTAAAGAAGCCATTTTGGAAAGGGTAAAAAGTCACTTCCTCCTCAGATCTCTGCAAAAGCAGGACAAAAGGAAGCCTAGAAAAAGTAGCCCACTCCCCAGATGGTGCAAGAAGTGATCACAGCCAAGTTTCACAGCCTCCATAGCTGGGGAACAAGCCTATTTGTGGGACAGCCATTAATTTCAAAACACGTTCAGCAGCTGATGTCGCAGTTATTTCAGAGGTGACGTATAGTTCCCAGTACAGGGCTGTCTTCAGATGTCTTCTAAAGGTTATGTAGTCAGAGAGTCAGGTCAAGTCTTTTTAAGCAGACATCAGAACCATGGACAGCGTAATGCTGGTGGTCAACAAGAGGTTTACAGACTGTCTCAAGGCAAATCTAAAAAAAATGTAGTATACACACTGACAACTGGGAAACACTGGCCTGCGAGCGCTCCAGTTGGAGAACAGCCTTTACCAATGGTGTCATGGGCTTTGAAGACACTCGAACTCAGGATGCAAGGGAGAAACGTGCTAAGAGGAAGGCACGCTTGGCAAACCCTCACCGTGATCAACTCCTGCCTGGAAACCAATGTCCCCACTGTGGAAGGACATGTGGATCCAGAATTGGCCTCCACAGTCACTTATGGACTCATTGTTAAAACTGTGTTTATGGAAGACAATCCTACTCGGCTAAGAGTGATCGCCAAAGAAAGAAGAAAGAAGAAAGAAGAAAGAAGAAAGAAGAAAGAAGAAAGAAGAAAGAAGAAGAAAGGCATAAACTGGTTCCCAGGGAGTATCCTGCATGGTCTTAGACACTTTCTCATATAAACAAGCTAAAAGAGGGAGCAGTTTCTGTTCACTGCATATGTGATACATATAAGTTCATAACCTGGATCATCACCTGAATTGTGGAGAAGCTGCCTGAATTGGGCTACTGAAAATGCTGGGAGGAATGGGAGTGTTTGAAGACATTGGTCTACCAAAAGATGATGCTGTGGACATTATTTTAAGATCCGACATTGAACCATACAGTTGAACCATACAGTGTCTTACTCTCCGCAACGTGGCTCTGGAAAGGATGAAGGAACAATTAGGGAAATCCTGGCTATCAAGAAAAATGGGAAAATTCACACCAGTACAAGGGCTCCAGAGATTTTTCAAAGGATGATGACAGGATTCCAGTTGTAGGGATCTGACAGTCGGATGATTAAGTTTTGGGAGATGCCCAAAAGGCTGGGAACAGTTACCAAAACAATAAAACTTCTTGTGTTAGCTAATACCACTTACGCATAATAATCTTAGGGTTGTGAGTTATATTGCTGGCCATCTCACAACAGTGTTTAGACAGACTAACCTAGTGGATCAACTCTGTGACCCAGTTGCAGATAATAATTTTATTCTGACTGCTGAAGAAGATCAATTGGGTTGAAATACATATGGACTTTGACAAATCTTGTTGCCGTCTTTGGACATATAAGGATTTTGATCAGGCTTTGACCTAAATAGACAAGTCAAGTTGTTACTATATCATCTTGCAATTTTATCCATGTTGACTACCGGTCTTTGACAAATGTCATTGTTATTTATTGGCTCCATGAGGACTTTTACCAGGTTTTGACCTGAAAAGAGAAGTCAATTTGTTATTGTATCAGCTTTGCGGTTTTATCTCTTTTGACTACATTTTTATATACCGTATTTTTCGCTCTATAAGACGCACCAGACCACAAGACGCACCTAGTTTTTGGAGGAGGAAAACAAGAAAAAAAAATATTCTGAATCTCAGAAGCCAGAACAGCAAGAGGGATCTCTGCGCAGTGAAAGCAGCAATTCCTCTTGCTGTTCTGGCTTCTGGGATAGCTGCGCAGCCTGCATTCGCTCCATAAGATGCACACACATTTCCCCTTACTTTTTAGGAAGGAAAAAGAGAGTCTTATAGAGCAAAAAATATAGTATTTACATTGGATTAAACCTATGTACATAATTTTCCTACAACAATTAGAAGCATTTCACAATTTTAATTCTAACCCAACTTAGCCTTAATGCATGGCACGTCAGTGGAAGGCCATGACAAATGCACGCATTACCTTCAATTTGATTTTTTAATCTGGGCTTCACCTAAACAAACAAACAAACAAACAAACAAGTGTATTTTGCATCAAAGTGAAACCAAATTCTTGGGAAAGATAATTGCATTACACGGAACAAAGCTATGTTCATCAGAGAACTGAAAGCACCAATTAACATTACAGAACTGAGATGCCTTCTGAGAAGGGTGAGCCATTATCAATGCCGCTATTTGTTAGGCATCTCAACAGAGACACTACTGAAACCTACTACAGAATGTACTACTGAAATCCACAACATCCTGGTTTGGGGGTAATGATCAGCCTTTCAAATATAAAGAATATAAGAGCTAATGTTCCAATCTTACAGTTTTATGATGCCAGGAAGCCTACCATGTTCAGCACTGATGCAAGCAGCTAGGGAGTCGGTGGAGTAATTCCACATTTTAGAACAGACGCCACTTGCATTCTGATCCAGAACTTTTACCAAAGCAGAAAAATGCTCTTCACAAATATTTAACAAACAGTGCCTTGCTAGCGTTAGAGCATGTGAAATCTTTTACAGATACCTATTTAGCCTACCTTCTTTTAGGGATTACAGAATTTCAGTTGCAGGATTTCAGCAGGAAACTACAGGACACGCTGTGACTGGAAATGAAACAGCATGTTCACCCCAGACCTTTCGTAGGTGCAAACAGTACTGAATGTTGGTTTGCAGATAACCACCCCCGATACCCTCATGAACACAAATAATCATGCATGCGCAATAACACAGGACCCTGGAGTGTCCCTCAGACTCCTGACATCTTTGGTGACCTTGATAAAAGGAAAAGATTTCAATCAAGCATCATGGCAATGCCAACATCTGTGAACCGCCCTGAGGCCCCTGGGTATAGGGCGGTATATAAATTCAATAAATAATAATAAGAAGAAGAATTATGAAATTCAACCCAGTGACTTGGCATGCTCCTAGAAAAAAAGTTGGCCATGGCAAATACCTTGCCATGACGATGCAGATAGGAATTAGAAGATGTAAAGATTTACAGTATGTCTGGGCTGTGCATGGTTCTCTACTAGCATCTGAAAATAAACCCAGTCACAACCCAAATGCTACTCAAGGAGATCAAGACCTTCAAGAAGCCATGCCTACACTCTTATCAGAGTAGGGTGGCCTGAATCTCTTAACAGGACTTCAGAGATGACTAGAAGGTTCTTCTGGACCATGAACTGGAGGTTCACAAAAGGGATTCATGTTGTTGTTTAAGAGTCAGTGAGGAAAGAATTCTTAGACCTTATCAACCAAGGACATCAAAGGAGCCAACTCTTTGGGGCCAAGGGGGCTTTGCCCCCCACGGTTGATGGGCATTGCCATTCAAATGGTGTGTGTGCACCGCATCATGTGATTGATTGTGTGGGGTGGGGCTTACCTGGGCCCCCACAATAATTTGTTCAAGTTGCACCCCTGAAGGACATCAAGATCTAGCCAAATGCCATGAAAGAGCCAAGCAGGCAGTAAGGTAGCCTGCTATTGGAAATGACATAATGAGTAAACTCCATTCCATTCAATGGGACTTCTCTGAGTAGACATGCCCAGATTAAGTGTGGATAGGGCTGCAACTTTTTCCTGTCCCCTTACTCTTTCTCTCCTCATCCTCTTCCATTCTAAGGGATGTGCTGGAATAAGGAACAGAATCATCCACAGCCTAATCTAACTCCCAGGTTTCCTGTGTGATAAAATGGGAGTGGGAAAAAGATGTGTATACACCATCTTGAGCTCCTTCAAGGAAAGGTGTGATACAAATGTATCAATCAATCAATAAATAAAATTATTGGGAGCCCCTGATAGCACCCCACCCCATATCATTTCAATATTGCATGGTGCATGGGGTGAAGTTTCCAAAGCTGATTGGCCGAACTGGTGTGATGGCATGGCATGTTCATTATGGGGTAGGGAGCAGGTAGTTGAGGAGCAAGGCAGGGGTCTGAAGAGACCAGAGAAAGAAGAACTTGAGGGGAGCATAGATGATGGAGAAGAAAGCCTGGGAAAATGGGCAGAGGAGAAGGGACCTGAAGAAATGTCAGAGGGCTTGTGATGAAGAACAACTGTGCCCTTAAGGGTGTGGAAAAGGAGACAGGAGTCGGGGGCGGACAGCTGTGTTAGTCTGTTGCAGCAAAACCAACGAAGAGTCTAGTAGTACCTTTGAGATGAGCACATTAAGCCTGTACACATTGAGCCTATCTGCATAATTTCTATTATTTTGTATAACTGACTCCAGATTTGCTAGTCATGGGGAGGAATAGGGAGCTTTGCAAGTCATCCTACCCACAACGCACTGGAACACTTCCTCGGCCCCCCCTCTGGCTTTTGATATTTCAGCTGCCCCTGCTGGACCATTCAAACTTGTTTTCCCCCTGCCCCCCCCCCACGGTTAAGTCAGAGCGGCAGCTCTCAGGAAGCTGTGTTCTGCCCCTGCTACCACATTTTGCACTCTCCAGTCACCCTTGTCGAACTGCGCCCTGTACACTTCCTATATTACACTAACACAACGGCGCCAAAACAGCTCTCGGCACTGCGCAGTGTTCAAACTGGCTTTAGCTGGTTAATCAACTCAGGATCTTAGTGGATTGATCTGTGGGTTTAAAGGTTTGCAGCCCTCCCTACTTGCCAAGGCAGGATGTCAGAAGAGTGCTTGCCACACACCACCGCTGCGTCCTGGGCAGCCTGCATGTTTCTGACTCATCCTTCTCCTTCAGCAAAGATGCAGGGAAGCTGTCTCTTTCCGAAACATGTGAACTGGTGCATCCACCACAAGGGAAACACTCCGTGACAAACCAAATCATCTCCACACACACAAACACACACACAGCATCCCACACCCCAAATCTTGGCTCCTAGTGGCAGATGCCGCCACTACAAATGCAATGGGTGGGTTGTGGCGGCTGCTGACTTTCCTGGCTCTCTGACTTAACCCAGGGCCTACCAGCTTGCATGCTTTGAAATCCCCTCCCTGCACCGAGCCAGCGGATCCCATCCGTGCAGGATCGGCAGCCCCTGCCCGCTGCTTCTCACCCCTCTGTGCTGTGGCAATCTGCAACACAAGGTTACTGCATCCTCTTTCCACTGGAGCGGAAATGCTGTGAGCTGGTACCTGGGGATTATATGAATATTTCATGCCATCCGTATTTATAATCTGTGCCAGCAAAATATATCCTTCTCCAATGCGGAGAGGAGGGATCCTTGGTGTTTATTTTACAGCCCTATTGTCACTCCCATTTCCTACCCTTTGCAAACTCTCTTCGCCTTGGCGCCTGTAGAGGTGAAATAGAGCAAGTTAGGTAATTAGTCTCTAATTGCCAATTTGCCTTTGCTTTGATTTTTTTTCCCCATCTGGGTGGGCAGAAGCGAAAAACTGAACAGTGGGGAAAGAAGAAGCCTGTCACTCTGGAGGTTGGGTCTGGACACTGCTTGGTAATAAGGGCTTAAGGTTGACCCAAGACCTTTTACTGCCCAGTCCCAAAGTCATGGAGTGGGAGACATAAGTGCAGTTGGGGTAGATGGCAAACACACAGGGTATGAGTCCAGAAGCCTGAGAGGACAATTACCCTGTGATTCCCTGCCTGTTGTTGCATCTGGCTGGCTCCTGTGAGAATTGGACGCTGGACTAGATCAGGGGTCAGCAACCTTTTTCAGCCGTGGGCTGGTCCACTGGCCCTCAGACCTTGTTGGGTCTGACTATATTTTGGAAAAACAAGACTATATTTTGGAAAAACAATGAACAAATTCCTATGCCCCACAAATAACCCAAAGATGCATTTTAAATAAAAGCACACATTCTACTCATGTAAAAACACACTGATTCCCAGACCATCTGTGGGCCAGATTTAGATGGCGATTGGGCCGCATCTGGCCCCTGGGCCTTAGTTTGCCTACCCATGGACTAGATGGACAAGCGGGAGTGTGGGTGAGCTCTAAGGCTCTGCTAGGCCTAAGCAAGGCCTCTGCTCTGTCCGTGGTGCCACAGCATCAAAGGCCACAGTGCTATTTTCCTAGAAAAAGAGGTGCTGGGACTCTTTTGTTCTCTTATACAGTGGTATCTTGGGTTACATACACTTCAGGTTACAGACACTTCAGGTTACAGACTCCGCTAACCCAGAAATAGTACCTCAGGTTAAGAACTTTGCTCCAGGATGAGAACAGAAATCGGGCTCCGGCAGCGCAGCAGCAGCAGGAGGCCCCATTAGCTAAAGTGGTGCTTCAGGTTAAGAACAGTTTCAGGTTAAGAACGAACCTCCAGAACAAATTAAGTACTTAACCTGAGGTACCACTGTAATGGCAATGGCGCCCAACTGAGAGGTGCTGGGACTCGGTTCCAGTGAGTTCCGGCTGGAAAAATGCCATTTAAGGCCACATTACTCATTATTCCCGATGAAAGTGATTCCAGGGCCCTTCATTTCTCAAGACTCTTTTCTTCACTCTCTCGACTCGCTGCGCCTTCTGTGAAAAGCCTCTCATAATTGTGTAAACAAATTAGCGAACAGAGCGAGGATGCTCACCGCATATATTGAGCCCTTGCAGATTTAGCTTTTAATGCAATAGAAAGGTTGTTGTTGTTTTTAATTGTTGGAGAGATTGGTCTGCCTAGAACAAAGAATCTCGCAGCTTCAAGAGATATGAATATGTTTAGGAAAGGATATATTGTGATGTTTAGGGTGGTGGGTCAACCTTTAAGTTCAGGAAATAGGTCTCTGTCTCTTCCGCACCCCCCCACCCCATCCTGTCTTCTCCTTCTTGGACATTAAAGTCTAATGAGGTTGTAAGTTACATTAATAGAACCACAGTTTCCAAATCGTGGGAAGTAATAGTTCCACTTTATTATGCACAAGTCACTCCTCATCTGGATTCCGGTGCCCTGAGCAGCACACAGCACTTTCAGAAGGCTATAGACAAATTAGAATGTATTCAGAGGAGAGCGCCAGAGATGGCCAGGGGTTAGGAAACAAATCCTGTGAGGAAAGATTGAAATAACAGGGTACGTTAGCACTCTTCAAATATTTGAAGGGCTGTCACCTAGGGCCCATCTTCACTATACACGTGAAGCAGAATGATATCACTTTAAACAGCCGTGGTTTCCCTGCAAAGAATCAAGGGAACTGTAGTTTCGTAAGGGAGTTGTTAGGAGACCTCTGTTCCCCTCACACATGTACAGTTCCCTGGGAAGATGGACTAACGGTTAAACCACTGTACTTCTCTTGATAGGAAGGGGGGAGTCTGCTTACAACACTCAGTAACCTTAACAAACTACAATTCCCAGGATTCTTTGGGGGTGTAATGACTGTTTAATGTGATAAAGGTAAAGGGACCCCTGACCATTAGGTCCAGCCGTGACAGACTCTGGGGTTGCGGCGCTCATCTTTTTTGACTGGCCGAGGGAGCCGGCGTACAGCTTCCGGGTCATGTGGCCAGCATGGCTAAGCCACTTCTGGCGAACCAGAGCAGCGCATGGAAACGCCGTTTACCTTCCTGCCAGAGCGGTACCTATTTATCTACTTGCACTTTGACATGCTTTCGAACTGCTAGGTTGGCAGCAGCAGGGACCGAGCAACGGGAGCTCACCCCGTCGCGGGGATTTGAACCGCCGACCTTCTGATCAGCAAATCCTAGGCTCTGTGGTTTAACCCACAGCGCCACCCGCATCCCTTAATGTGATATAGTACTGCTTTAAATGTGGCATGCAGATGGAGCCTTAGGGAAAGGGCAAAGGGGTATTCTAGAGTTGACCATTGTTTTTTCTGACTGGGATTCAACTACATATCGGTAAATTCCATTTGCAGAATTATAGTTGATTGGGAGGTCTTGCAACACAAGCTCCCTTCTCCAAAGGACTGGGCTTTTTGCAATGAGGAAAGTGACAGGGAGATGCACTGGAAAGTATCTAACCTTACCACTAACACCCACCATGCCTAACTATTCACAGTGCTTGCCATAGGTGATGGGAGTTGTAGCTTAGCAACATCTGGAGGACCAAAGGTTCCTCACATCTGGTTTAGGCCCATATGTGGAATGGCAGGCTGTTGGGATGAGGACTGGACTCCATCTTTTGGATTCTGCAGTTGTTAAATAATGACTCTGTTTTATTCATTTGCATAGTAACTTCATATGTGCCTAGCCGTCACTCATGGTTTCACAGTCCTTCCTTGTTAATCTTTCCCCACTTTCTTTTGCTCCTTTCTGCTGTTTCCTTCGCAGTACAAACAAACAAACAAACAAACAAACAAACAGAGGCTAGGTCTCTGCCCTGAGGAGACTACAGTACAAATTTCACCAGTTAAGGGAGACCGCAAAGGGGAACAAAAGAAAAGGCAGTGCCAAGGGTTAACAAGGGATGAATGTGAGGAAATGTACCGTATTTTTCGCCCCATAGGACGCACTTTTCCCCCTCCAAAAATGAAGGGGAAATGTGTGTGCGTCCTATGGGGCGAATGCAGGCTTTCGCTGAAGCCTGGAGAGCGAGAGGCATCGGTGCGCACTGACCCCTCTCGCTCTCCAGGCTTCAGGAAGCTATCCGCAAGCCTTGTAAGCCCGGCAGGAGTTCCCGCGGGCTCACAAGGCTTGCGGGCAGCACCCTGCAGCCCCCGCGAGTGTCCGCAAGCCTTGCGCGCCCGGCGGGAGGTCCCGCCGAGCGCGTGAGGCTTGGGGCGGCAGCCTGTCGCCCGAAGCACGGGGAGCCCTCCGGAGGGCTCCCCCTGCTTCGGGCGAGTGTCCGCAAGCCTTGTGCGCCCGGCGGGAGGTCCCGCCAAGCGCGTGAGGCTTGGGGCGGCAGCCTGTCGCCCAAAGCATGGGGAGCCCTCCGGAGGGCTCCCCCTGCTTCGGGCGAGTGTTTGCAAGGCTTGGAGCGGCAGCCGCGGCTGGGGGGGGAATAATTTTTTTAAATTCATTTCCCCCCCAAAAAAAACGAGGTGCGTCCTATGGGCCGGTGCGCCCTATAGGATGAAAAATACGGTAGTTACATGTACTTAGCCCGTGTTTTGCTTTGGGTGTAGCATTAAGTGATTAAGCCAAAGGCTTCACAGAAAACAGGTGATTTAATAACTGAGGGGTGTGTGTATGTGTGTAGAATGCAGAAAAAGATAACCAAAACAACCAAGGTGCTAGAATAACTCCCCTTTAGGGAGGGTTACAACATATCTGGTTTGAGTTGGAAGTGAAGGATGTGAAATTAGGATGTGGAGAAAGTAGGCCTCTCTCATCCAATGAACCTGAATTCAGGACAAACAAAACAAAGGGCTTACTTCTTCATATGGCACATAGTTTAAAACGATGGAACTTGCTGCCACAAGATATAGTGACTGCTATCAACTTGAATTGATTATTGATCATTTAATTTCTATACCACTTAATATATTAAAAATATCTCTAAGTGGTATACAGAAAACTGAGGCAGTGACAGACAACTTAAAACAAGTATGGCAAGAGTACACAATTACATATAAGAATGTTAAAAAGGTAAAGGTACCCCTGACCGTTAGGTCCAGTCACGGATGACTCTGGGGTTGCGCGCTCATCTCACTCTATAGGCCGAGGGAGCCAGCGTTTGTCCGCAGACAGCTTGACTGCTCTTGTGTTTCACATCCCACAAGGAGAAGGCACTCTCTTGTCTTTTGTGGGAATGTTCAGGGTGGCAGGAGAGGATAAAAGGTAAAGGGACCCCTGACCATTAGGTCCAGTTGCGGACAACTCTGGGGTTGCAGCGCTCATCTCGCTTTATTGGCCGAGGGAGCCAGTGTAGAGCTTCTGGGTCATGTGGCCAGCATGACTAAGCCGCTTCTGGCGAAACAGAGCAGCGCACGGAAACGCCGTTTACCTTCCCACTGGAGCGGTACCTATTTATCTACTTGCACTTTGATGTGCTTTCGAACTGCTGGGTTGGCAGGAGCAGGGACAGAGCAACGGGAGCTCACCCTGTCATGGGGATTCGAACCGCCGACCTTCTGATCAGCAAGCCCTAGGCTCTGTGGTTTAGACCACAGTGCCACCTGTTACATTAATGCAATGTTACATTAAATTTACTAATGCCTATAAATCAATATCAAATCATTTTCAGACCTCACCCTAGTCTCTCGCTCTAGTCTTGTTTTTTATGGGCAGGCGCCAAGGCGGGTGGAACTTGCTCAGCCTTCCCACAGCCGAGTCCATTCAGCTGCACTCTCCACCCCCAGTTCCAGGTACAGTAGGTTTGTCGAGTTTCCCAGGGGGTCCAAAAGATGGGGAAAGGGCCCCCTCCACTCACAGCTCTTTCTTCACCCTCTGCCCTCTCATCCTCCTCTACCTGGCTTTAAGTGGGGGCTAGAAATTCATGGAAAAGAATATGATGGCTGTATATCACCCTCAGTATCAAACAGAGTGTGCCCCTGAATACCAGCTGATAGGGATCATCGTTATTGTGGTTTAATTCGATTTATTCCTCTCCCTTCTCCCTTCTCCCTTGATCTGTGGGCTATTATTAAAATGAGGCTGCATTTTAAATTGTATTTTTAACCTGTATTTTAAATTGTCCCCCCCCCCATTATGTTTTTATTGTAATTTTACTGGTGTTAGCCACCCTGAGCCTGGCTCTGGCCGGGGAGGGTGGGGTATAATAAAAAATTATTATTATTAAGTATTATTATTATTATTAAAGTCTCAAGGCAAGTCACAGCAATTTAAAATTCAACTATTTAAAATCGCTAGCAGGAGAGTCCCCCAGTCCTAACTGGGGGCTTCCCATAGACGTCTGTTTGACCACTTTGGGAACAGAATTTCAGACACCTTTGGTTTGATCCAGCACGACCCTCCCTATGTTTTTAACTGCTCAGGGAATGAATTTGTGGCAAAGGCAGAGTTTGCAAACAAATCCCAGCCTAGACCATCCTAGAATTATATTAAAATGTACACGCTGTGCATATATTATTGATCTGTATCATTGATTTTAAGGTTTCGTGCATCCATTCTGGGAGCTCTTCTAGAATCTTAGCACAGAATTTTTAGACATGGGATGTTTAAGAAAGACAGTGTCGCATAGTAGCTAAGAGGGCAGACTGGGAAGCTCCCAGTTCATCTCTCACATCAGCCATGAACTTGCTAGGTGGTCTTAAGGTTAGCTACCCTCTCTCAACATAGCCTGCCATCTGAAATGTGAGCATTAATAACATTACTGGCCTTAATGGACTATGCAGAATTGGACAAAATGACAGGAAGGATTCGAAACCTGCGGGACCAGAGATTCACAGAAGATTGGAAGAAATATACAAATCATTTGAGGAGCAACTGTAACCAACAAATTACGCTAGTAGGACTACAAGAAGCTATGTAAGGAAAAAAGTATGAAAAGTTGCAAATTAGAGAAAGAATAGGGATATTAGTTATGAATTAAATGTAATTGAAGAAGGAGGAAATGTGTATTTAGAGATTAGATAGGAAAATTCTCAGACGAGATTGATGGAAATCAAAAAATTGCATAAGATGTTAAAATATGTTTAATTACTGTTGAAAATGATATGCCGAAAATTAATAATAATAATAATAATAATAATAATAATAATAATAATAATAATAATACTGGCCTACCTTTCAGAACTGTTGTGCAGATTACCTAGATGAGGTACGCCATACACCTAAAGCACAATATGAATGCCAAGTAACAGAATCAATATTATGTTCCATGGCATCTATTTCCCAACTGTTCCATCCGAAAGTGATTGAGTATAGGTTTGCCAACTGCCTGGAAGGGGAGGGGGAGCAGCCCAGAATACTCTTGTGCTTTTCACAACAGTTTAAATGTGCAGAAATAAGCAGGTGAAGAGGTTTTCTTTTGTAGTGTGGAGATCGTGTGCTTGTAAGGATGGCAGCCCTCCTGCTTCCAGGGGCAAACCAGCCCCTTCCCTCCTAGCTCTCTCCTGCTGCCTGGCTCCTCCAGAGAAATGCCTGCGTCTTGAATTGGCCTTGGGTATTTTTAATGAAAGCCAGGCTTATCCTTGCAGGGTTCCTCTTTTGCCGTCATGGCTTTGCTGGGTCTCTTTTTCTCCTTACGAGCCATTTGATTTATCCCCGCTCCCATTAAATTAGTAATGTCATTTCTGAGCGTATTTTATTACATAATAGCAGATCACTTTAGTTAGATTAATGATGTTGCTATATAAGCTATTTAGCTTTCTGCAATCTTCTAGCACCAGTCCCCGTCCCAAGAGAAGGTGCCGGCTCATCAGAGAACAAAAAGGACTGCCAACCTTCTCTCAGGTCAGTGTCCTGTTACGGAGGACAGAACTTGACGTGCCAGAAGCAGACCTGGCCTTTCAAGCATGGACTGTGCCAAGCTGTTACACAGTAGAGTCGTGGGGGTGGTGGGCTTTCCCCCCAACCCACTGCTTCAAAAGCCCTCCTCTCCCACCTTCTTTTCTCCTAGCCAGACTTGAAGCCTGAGAATATGTTCAGCAGAGAGAAAAACAGTCTTGTCAGCGGAGGAAGAGACTGCATGCAGACCATACAACAAACGCACATAGCTTTCCCCCAAAGAATCCTGGGAACTGTAGTTTCGCTCTCACAGAGCTGCAGATCCCAGACGGTCCCCATGATTCTTTGAGATTCTTGTGCTTTAAATGTGTACACAGCAGGAGTCTCTTTTAAAAATATATATATATTTATTAATTTTTACATGAAATTTCCAAAAAACAACAACCCATACAACATATTTTCTCATCTTATTCAGTGTTTTGGACTTCCATCAACCACAACTGAAGATTTTTCAATCTTTATCACATAATCTGCATTTCATTAATTTCACTACAACTTTTTTAATAGTCCTTCACTAATAGTTCTCTTCATACTTTTCTCTGCGATATTTCACATAGTCCTCCTTACAAAACTTCTTGCAATACTGCTAGTGTAATCTGTTGATTACAATTGCTTTTCAGATAGTTCACATATTTACTCCAGTCCTCTGAGAATCTCTGATCCTGCAGGTTTCGAATCCGTACACAGCAGGAGTCTCAACAGGCTGAGGGGGGGGGGCAACTCCACCATTAGGCAGGGTGAGTGGCAATGGAGTCTTAGATTGCCCTCTCAGCTGTCATGCTGCCCTCAGGTGTGGTAGTGGACACTATCTTCTTGCCGGTGTTGAAATTAGATTAGTCATCTTCTGTAAATGGAAGGAGGGAGCGCCATCTTGTTATTTGCCTGAGGCAGTGAGATGTCTTCGGCCTGTCCTGAGGAGCACAGATCAGTCCCCACCCCAGCCTCTGTTGGTAGCAGCTTGTGTTTGAAGTCTTGTTTAGTTTTGCCAACCTTGAGCTCCTGAAAGGCAAGATGGGATATAAATAAAGCGGGCGAAGAAGCAGTGAGGTCAAATCTGCACCGTACATTTAAAGCACTATCATACCACTTGAATTCCAAGTTTAATTCAACAGTCAATCCCCTTTTCCAGGAGGGAACACTGAGAATTGCAGCTCTGTGAATGGAATAGGTAAAGGGTAAAGGTACCCCTGACTGTTAGGTCCAGTCGTGGCCGACTCTGGGATTGTGGTGCTCATCTCGCTTTATTGGCCAAGGGAGCCGGTGTACAGCTTCCGGGTCATGTGACCAGCATGACTAAGCCGCTTCTGGCGAACCAGAGCAGCGCACAGAAACGCCGTTTACCTTCCTGCTGGAGCGGTACCTATTTATCTACTTGCACTTTGACATGCTTTCGAACTGCTAGGTTGGCAGGAGCAGGGACCGAGCAACGGGAGCTCACCCCATCGCGGGGATTCAAACCGCCAACCTTCTGATCGGCAAGTCCTAGGCTCTGTGGTTTAACCCACAGTGCCATAGGGGGTCTCAAACAACTCTCAGCACCCTTAAAGTTCCCAGGATTCTTTGAGCAAAGTGGAATGATACTGCTTTAAGTGTAAAGTGTGGATGGGGTCTTAATTACAAAAAGGTAGGCCTAAGAGGAAACAATATTAGGATTAACCATAAGAGTGGTTCATCAAAAGACCCTGATGTTTGTGGAACCTCCTTTGGTGGAAGTTATCGAGAGCTAGTGAGGCAGAGCAGGAGGCTCCTCAGCAGAGAAAAGTGCCCAGGGCAAGAGGTCATGACTCCAATCTAGGGCTGAGCTGTTAAAATTTTCTCTTCTTAGCCAAGGGCCAGGAGCTGGGAACTAGCAGGCCAGCATGGCTGTTTCATTGCTCCATGTTGAGCTCTGAACACTCTTGATGCAGGGACCCTTAACTGTCTTGCAATGCAGCCTCAGGGGGAACTTGCAGGACGGGGAGAAGAAAGCACTGGGAGTGAGCCATAGCTCAGTGGCAGAGCACGTGCTCTGCCTGATGAAGGTCTCAGGATCAGTCCCTGGTATCTGGTGGATCTGGTGGAACGCTCTGTCACAAGAGACTAGGGCCCTGCGGGACTTGACATCTTTCCACAGGGCCTGCAAGACAGAGCTGTTCCACCAGGCCTTTGGCCAGGGCACAGCCTGACTCCCTCCTTTGGCAATCCTCACAGAACTTCTAGCCCAAATGGTTGCTATTAATTTGATTGGAATTAATTTTATAATGAAATGATTTTAGAATGTTTTACCATTTTACTGTTGTTAGCCGCTCTGAGCCCGGCTTCGAAGGGCCAGATATAAATAAAATTTATTATTATTATTATTATCCCCAAGTAAGAGGGTCAGAGAATAGAGGATGAGAGAGCCTTTTGCCTGAGTCTCTGGAGATTTGCTGTGGTCAGTGTGGACAATATTGAGCTAGGCGAGATAGCAAATGTGGCTTTTTCCAGATGCCATCCGCTACCTATGATCTGGAATAATGGGAGCTGTTGGCCAGGAACATCTGGCTGATGCCATGTTGGCCACCCCAGTGCTAGAGGGATCCATGGTTTGACCTAAGTGGAATCTACACACATATAAAAAACGTCGTGAAAATGCTTTTTTAAAATAATAATGTAAAAGTTTTGAAAAAATACATTGAATTTCACATAGCTTGCTCTCGCCATCTAGTGTCACATTTGTATACTGCACTTTACATTTAAAATGATTTATTTGCAGCTGTGTAGATGAGTCCCTAGTAAAAGGCAGCTTCCTGTGTAACGCAAGTCCCCGAGGCAAGGGAATAAGAGCAATCTGACTGCCTAGAGCCTAGGGAAATATTTCATTGTCCTTCCAGGATAGGAGAGGCACATGGAGTCCCTGGGTGGGCAGTGTCACCCTGGGAGTTCTTTGATATGTAGCCTTGCATGGCTGGCAGCAGAGCACAGCTCTGAAATGTCCTGGTTGTTCTAGCCCAGGAGTGCTAGACTACAATTCCCATCAACCTTGACCATTGCCCTTGCCAGTGGGGGGCTGATGGGAGCTGGCCACCCCCACCAACAGGAGATGCAAGGAGCCCTCCTACATATCCTGCAGAGCCTGCCTGTGGATATCTGTTAGTCTTGTGCCTGCTTCTGCAACAGCTGCCTGGCTCCCATTCCCTGTTAGTTCCCTCCAGGATTTGCTCACAACCTGGCAGGAACGGGGTCCTGCTGTGGGCGCCCACTATGGAATTACGGGCATGTAATCAAAAAGCATGTCGAAGGGGAAGCCAAGGAATTCCTGCTAACAAGATAAAAGCAGTTGTGGGGTACTGGCAGTGCCAACGTTACAGCTGTCTTTGCCTACCTGTCATGTTGTTCCCAGTTTCTGTGTTCTCCCATACCCAGTTCAAGCCTTACTTCGAATCCTGTCTGCTGGCCCCACTCCCCAAGCCATAAGCCAAAGGAATCCTAAGAGCATGGCACAGTAGAGATAGCCTGGCAGTTGCTGCCCCAGCACCCCTCAGCGGAGATGTGAGCATGCAGGCAGCTGAACAGGAAAGGTGGAACGTCTAGATGCAGAGTTATGGGGTCCATGAGGAGGAAAACTGAGAAAGGGATAACAGAATGTTGGCAGTACGTGTGTGTGTGTGTGTGTGTGTGTGTGAGAGAGAGAGAGAGAGAGAGAGAGAGAGAGAGAGAGAGAGTAGGCAGTACAGGTGTGTGTACACACACACACACACACACACACACACAGATATCTATGGAGCTGGCAGGTAAAAGGGGTGGGGAAAACTCACAAAGAGCCTGTGGAATGGATATATGCAAGAACAGCTGTCAGGGTAGCGATTGCCACTAAATGGACATCTCAGGACACACCACCAAAGGAGGAGTGGATTTGTAAATTGAGTGAGTATATAGAATTGGCAAAATTAACTTGAATTATAAGATATCAATCAAATCAAAAGTTAAGAATGGAGTGGAAGTATTTCGAAGATTCTGTGTCAAAATATTGTTCTAAAAATGACATGCTAATAGGCTTAGAATAAAAAGTGTAAGCAATAACAAAACCCATAAAGAAAGAAGGAAAAATCAGAATTTAACAAAAATAATTTATTATAGAATGCAAGGGGGGAAGGTAGAAAGAAATATAAAGAAGTTGAATTGCTGTGGAGGGAAGTAGAGGCTGGGTGGTGGGTTTTATAATTAAGTGTATGCAGCTGTTGTAATTTAGATATTATATTTTATGTGAGGGAGTCATTGGGAATTTTGGTTATTATGTATATATGTTAAGTTTCAATAAAGATCTTTTTATGGGGGGAGAGCCTGTGGAACGGCGTTGCCCTATGCTCTTATCAGGACAGGAAACTGAGGCAAAGGCCTTCAGGGAGGCTAAGGTCGGAAGCAGGTAGGGATACCAGGTGCAGGATAGCTGAAGGGACAAAAGCAGAGGCCTTGGGGAGGGGTAGGCAAAAATATATACAGGGAATTGAAGAAAGAGGGGGAATATGTGCTATTGAAAAGAAGCGAGTGAAAAAATAAGGACACCACTGATCTTAAGGGTGGTGGAGATATTCAGCATCAACCTGTAGGTTTGTTTGTGAAAGTTCAGCTGGGATGGATAGATAAGATCGCAGTCAACAGAGTTCAGCAGCAGAATATAGAAATGAATATGAATGGGAACCGTGGGTGGGTGGAGAGGCAGACTGTCAGGACTGGAGCCAGCATGGGACAGCAGAATGCAAGCAGGTGGTCAAAGCTGGGAAAGCCACAGGGTTTATTTTAACAATAAGAACTGAAACATCTGAGGAAAAGATAAAGGGGCTCCATTTCAGGCCCCACTTATACTGTGTCTCTTCTGAGCACCTGAGCTGCAGATATAGAAGGACCCCAAGGCCAGTCAAGTTATCTGGGCGCCCGAGGCAGAAAATCTCACAAGCGTCTTTCCCTGGCAGCTACAAATTAAAAACTGAGCAATTTGCTGCCTTTTCGTGACTCAAAATCTGTTGCCTGAGGCAGCTGCCTCACTCTGGCTAATGGGAGAGCTGTCCCTGATCCCGAGACATTTTGTCGCTCCCAGAAGCTGCATTCATTGGCAATACTGCTGCGGAGGCTACAATGCAGGTGCTGGACAGTTTGGGATCCTGGCTTGGCTCTCCCAGATTGGATGCTACACCAGGGAGCCCCTGTCATCCCTTACAATCCCTAGCAATATTGCTGGTGCATTTTTGCTTCTGCAGTCAGACAGTTCTGTTAGCAGAGCAGGTGGGAAAGCCATCAAGGGGGTGGCTGTGCCCGTCAGTGCATGGACAAGCCTTTTATAAGGAGGGACAGTGAGAAAAATACTAGAAGTTCTGATTTGCTAGACAGCCTCAGGTTAGTCTCCTCCTGAGCCAGGTCAGCCTGTAGTAAGTCCTTGTACTTAGCCAAAACTGTCTTGCCTTTTTGTTTATAATGCTTCTGCTCCACTGCTCTGTTGATGATCTCGTTCCCTATTGTACATCTGCCAAGGGGGCCATTTCAGATTTGGCAGCAGGGTGTGATGGCCCCAGACCAGGAAACCTTGGAGGCAAAGTCCTCCAGCAATGGCAGCCCTAAGGAGGAGTTAGAGCCACTCCCTGGTCTGTCCAATGCAGTGGGGATGGCTTCTCCCCACACCCCCAACCCCAAGGAAACACTCCTGCCACCAGACTCCTCAGAGGATCAGTCCACCATTTTATTTGCATGCCACCTTTCCAGGTGGGAAAGGGCCTGCAAGGCAGGGAGCAGGTCTTTCAGGACTCTGCCAAGGTGGTATCCCTGCAGCTTGATACCCCAGGACAATGTTGTTGTTGTTCTTTAGTCGTTTAGTCGTGTCCGACTCTTCGTGACCCCCTGGACCAGAGCACGCCAGGCACTCCTGTCCTCCACTGTCTTCCGCAGTTTGGTCAAACTCATGCTGGTAGCTTCAAGAACACTGTCCAACCATCTCGTCCTCCATCGTCCCCTTCTCCTTGTGCCCTCCATCTTTCCCAACATCAGGGTCTTTTCCAGGGAGTCTTCTCTTCTCATGAGGTGGCCAAAGTCTTGGAGCCTCAGCTTCAGGATCTGTCCATCCAGTGAGCACTCAGGGCTGATTCCCTTAAGAATGGAGAGGTTTGATCTTCTTGCAGTCCATGGGACTCTCAAGAGTCTCCTCCAGCACCATAAGCATCAATGCTTTGGCGATCAGCCTTCTTTATGGTCCAGCTCTCACTTCCATACATCACCAGGGCATAGAAGAAGCCAACTGGTGCAGGAGAAGGCACCAGTTTTTTAACTGGTCAGATGCAGTATTCAGGGTGTGGGGCTTCTAGTCAATGAATACCTAGCCCAGGCTATAAAGATCTGCCGGTTGCTCCAGGACACTATGAGGCAACTTGTATGTTTTGCCTCAGCTGCAGAATCACCAACCGTGGTTCTGAATCCGACCCTTTCGCCTCTCTCCAGGGTGCTGATCTTGCCTTCCTTTCTTCCTGGAGCCCTGGGATTAATGAATCTCCCCCTTGCATGGGCCATTGCCTAACCTTCTGCTGTTGTTTTTTATATACATTTTCATTGATTTTTTAACATATCATTTCCAACAGTCATTTAACATGACTTCTTATCTTATACAACATTTTAGACTTCCGCCAACAACCTCTGATGATTTTCCATTTTTTATCACTTATTCTGCATTTCTTAATTTCTCTATTACTCTTAATTATTATTAACTAATAATTCTCCTCATAGTCTTTCTTGCAATAAGGATTACTCAATAAGGGTTACGCAGTCCTACTAGCATAATCTGTTCATTACACTTGCTTTTCAAATAGTTCATATATTTACTCCAGTCTTCCAAGAACCTCTGGTCCCGCAGGTTTTGAATCCTTCCTGTTAATTTATCTAACTCTGCATAGTCCATTAATTTCGTCCGCCATTCTTCTTTCGTCAGTAATTCTTCTCATTGCCTACCCTTCTGATTGGAAACCAGTCACAGGGAGTTGATGGGGGTATAGGGGTCAACATTCTCACCAGGGTTTAAAAGCCCTCTCTCAGTTATTCTAAAAAGATGAGGAGATGAAAAAAGGGGGGGGGGACTTGTGTATTTTTAAACAGCATTTATTGTGGTCACATTGAAATGATGAACTGAAGAACCGTAGCAGTTTGGTCAACCAAAGTCACCCTTTTCTGAAGGAAAAGGCTTGCATACCTTTGGTACATAGGACCGCTTAACTGTTTGCAAGAAAAATAACATATTATGCAGAACCAATAATTGAATTTAAACCCAAAGTCGCCAAGGAATAATCACCATGACATGGTTTGAAATATAGGCATAGGTGGGTTTGAGACCCCCTTGTGCCCTCCTTAGTTTTATAGATTCCTCCTTCTCCTGTTAGTCAGGAATACTTGCTTGCCTTCTGGCAATCCTATTTTCTTGGTCCCAGGACTGCAGATGAATTGACAGATTTCCAGGGCTGTGCTCTTCCCCTGCCTGTGCAAGCCCCCCTCCCCTCCCCAATATCCTGACGGTTAGATTCTGTGACAATTCCTGGCCAAAGGCCATCCATGGTTCTCCCCTGTCTAATCCTTTTTGACCTAAAATAATATCGGCACTAGTGTTCAGAATTGATATAGTGCCTGACTCATGGCTGTAAAAGTGCTCTGAGCATTAGCGATTAATAGATTTCAAGGGACTGCTTCGATCATCAAACATGACTGTCTGGATGGCTCAGCGTACCCGGCTTCCGATTCTGCCATCTGGGTGAGCTACAGGCAGGGCTGTGTAGAAGAATAATAAATGGAATATACTGATTGTGATAAAGCCAGCTCCTTTGTCAACTAAAACCAGATTCTGTGATTTCTGTTTTGCAAAGTAAGCAAATCTACATATATATGTTTAAATTGCCTCTTCTGGTCTGCTCCGCAGAGGACCTTAAGGTCCATGAATAACCATAGTTTAGAGGTCCCGGGCCCTAAGGAAGTCAGATTATCCTTGGCCAGGGCCTTTTCAGTGACGCCTCCAACCAGGTGGAATGCTCTGTCCCAGGAGACCAGGGCCCTGCAGGATTTAACTTCCTTCCACAGGTCTGGATCTATCCTGCCTGGATTTCAATTTGAACTTAGCCTGATCTTTTATTCCCCTTCCTTCGCCCATCCCCCTTTTTATGAAGATTACACACTCTGGGATCCCACAGCTAATTCTCCCCTGGCCTCCTCGCTGGCCCAAATAGGACTAATTTACTCAGCTAGCCCTGGTAATCATCTAATGTTTATTGGATAGATTTCCCCCCTAAATTGATTTTTGAATTCTGAATTTATTGTTATTCACATTTTATACTGTATTTTATGCTGTTTTTTGTTGCATCAATTAAGTGTTTTTAATTTGTTGTTAGCCGCCCTGAGCCCAGTTTTCTGAACTGGGAAGGGTGGGGTATAAATAAAAAATTATTATTATTATCATCATTATTATTATTATTAATTGCAGTTCTCTGTGCACTTACTTGGAGGTAAACCTATCTTAATAAAGTGGGGCTTAGTTCGCAATAAACATCAGAGTAGGCAATACCGATAGTCTGATTTGGTATAAGGCAGGCTCCCGCATTCCCACATTCCTCTTTGAGTCCCAGATTTCTCTTATTTCAAGGGTTGGGAGCCTGTGACCCTCCAAATGTTGTTGGATTCCAATTCTCACCAGCCTCAGCCAGCATGGTTGGTTCTCAGGCATGATGGGAGTTGAAGTCCAACAAAATAATGTCCGGATCAAGAGAAATAATAGTCCCGCTCTGTTCTGCCTTGTTCAGATCCTAGCTGGAATACTGTGTCCAGTTCTGGGCACCACAATTAAAGGATATTGACAAGCTGGAACATGTGCAGAGGAAGGTGACCAAGATGATAAACGGTCTGGAAACCAAGACTTATGAGGAATAGTTGAGGGAATTGGTTGTGTTGTGGTAGCCTGAAAAAGAGGAGATTGAGAGGAGATAAGATAACCATCTTCAAATATCTTAAGGGCTGACACAGAGGATGGAGCAAGCTTGCTATTTCCTGTTCTGGAGGCTGGGATCCAAACCAATTGTGCTGGTCCCGTGAGTTTACCGAGAGGCGAGGTCCGAGTCCAGTCCGAGGTCAAAGGTTCAATATGGAGGCAGTCCATCAAAGCTGAAGCTGGGTGCAGGGCAGGGAGTCGGGTGAGGTCAGAAGCTCCGGCAGGAAAGGGTTCAGGCAGGAACTGGCTACCAACAATGTTGCTCCCACAACTTGGGACTGGGGCTGGCTGGCTTTTATCTGCCCCGAGGCATAGGGCGGCCCCGGCCCACAGGTGACTCGCCTCTCCTGGCCTGGAGGCGAGCACTCCTCCTGCGGGAACTTAGTTCCCTCCGCCTCTTTGCCCTGAGCCTCTGCAGCTCAGGAGAGGCTGGAGGGTAACTGGACCCAGAGGCAACCTCAGCTTCTTCTGACAGGGCTGAGAGTGGAGCACCTGCAGGCAATGCGTCCTCCATCACTTCAGGAGCCAGAGCAGACTCAGCTGGTGCCTGCACCTGAGGATCCAGCACAAGTGGACCCTTCAGGCTCAAGCCCCAGCCCTGGCTCAGCTGGTTCTGGAGGCGGGGAATCCTGTGCAGGCTGGGATTCCTCAGGTTAAGCATCCGAATCCGAATCCCAGGCCATCACACCAATGGCTTCAACGTACAAGAAATGAGATTCTGAGTAAACATCAGGAAAAACTTTCAGACTATAAGAGCTGTTCAGCAATGGGACAGTCTCCCTCTGGAGATTGTATACTTTCTTTTTTGGGAAGGATTTTAAGCAGAGATTGGATGGCCATCTGTCATGGATGTTTTAATTGAGTCATGATAGGTCTATGCTTCTTCCAGGATCAGAGGCAGCAGGATCTTTGCTCTCATGTCCCGTTGTGGGCTTGCCAAGGGTATCTGGTTAACTTCTGTAGGATACAGGATGCTGGACTAGATAAGCCTTAGGTCAGATCCAGCAGGGCTCTCCATTTGATCTTCCATCCTTTGGGAAGACCATTGCAGGGTGTCTTGTGGAATGGGGCTGGGAAGGAACTAGGTGGAACCTGGAATCAGAGCCTTCTCAGCAGCTAAATACAATCTATGATTAATTAAAAGAATGGAATACAAATGCTTTAATTGAGAAACATTTTGGACATGAAATATGACTGCAGTTATATGAATCCATAACGTATCTCTGAAATGCAAAGCACATTAGTTAGATAATGTCTTTTGCTGCTGCTGTAATGACTTGCATAATTTGCATTGCTCATTTATGTGCAGGCATTTGCAGTGAAAACAGGAACAAAAAAGTAAGGAAAACAAGGCAATTTGAGATTAACCAAGATGCTGATATTGTCACCTCTGTGGTCCAATGTGTGGTGGTGATTTCCATGGGGCAAGGCCTCCAGTCAGTGTTTTACCACCACAACACAAAACACTCAGGGCTGATGGGACAGGGGAAAATAATTTGCCCATGAAAGCTGCCTCCACATGTGTTGTTGTTTTGAATGCTGCCAAAAAAATGGATAAAGAGCAGTTTCATACAAATGAAGCTGCAGGGATGTGTTGACTTCATCATTTCATTCTTTGACTTTAGTTTACTGCCACTTTTATACCCCACCTTTCTACAAAAGGTGCATAAAATCAACACAGTGCAAAATAAGAGAAATATACAGCCTTAAATGAGATAAAATTGCAACTTAAGAACAAAACAAATGAAACAAACTGCAAAAAGCAATCACAGAGCACTTTTAAAAAGCAGATCACATATTAGAAGATAGGGAAGCTGTGGGATCCCAGTGATCCATCAGTGCACTCTTGAATTTACTAAGCATGAATGCATTTGCAGGATATTTTAACAATTAAGACTTAATTGAATCTATATTAAGTGGGTTGAAAATGGCCTTCCCTTCTTACTTAAGAGCATAAGAAGTACCTTGCTGGATCAGACTGAGGTTCCCCTTGTCCACTATTTTTTATGAGAATCCCGCACAACCAGTAGGCCATAAATAGACAGAAATTCTCCAGAAGCTCACCAGCGCACCATGAATGGCCTTGTGCTCTGCCCTGGCATTCTGGTATATGTGTGAAATGAGAACTAATTTGGGTGAAAACCAACCAGAATAAGCATTAGCAACCCTAGGCCTCTGTGTGCAGAATCCAGTTGTTGTCTCTGCTTATTGTTACTGATGAAGCACCTAAAATTGTCTTAGTGATCTACAGAGACAGTTCCTAACATGATGTAGAAAGAAATTTGAATGGAGAGGGAAGGGAAAAGGAGAGCAAGCAAATTCAGACACCAATTCTTGAAATCATAGTTGAGGTCTAATACAAGCCTGTCCCACAAGCATTCAACATCACTGAATGATAACAACAAGCTGTCTTATCTTTAAAGCTGCCAGACATCCTTTTATATTCAGATATCTGTTATTCCTAAGTGTCATGGCTTCATTTCATGTCAAGCCAGTCTCCTCCACGCCCCAAATATCCAGGGCTCTGTTTTTCTCTAAAACATGAAGCTGGCTTGCTGAACATGGTGCTGGCCCAAGACGTGTTGCTGCCTGAGGCAGAGGACAACTTGGCACTCCCCTCTCAATTTATTCTACAGAAGCCACCTCCATCTACCCTAATGGTAGGGTTGGGGATGAGTTGCTGAGCTAAGTGTGAACTCCTCCCTGCCGCCCTGCAATGTGTGCCAGAGACCAGGAACTACACATGCAGCAGGGATAAGGTGGGAATCACCTGGCAGCATGTCATGGTGGGGGGAAACTACCCTGTTCTGTTGGGGCTTGAGACTCGTGGTGGAAGTGGATGTGGTTAAGCTGAGTCTCTTCTGGGTGGGCCTAGTTGTTGTTTAGTCGTTTAGTCATGTCCAACTCTTCATGACCCCCTGGACCAGAGCACGCCAGACACTCCTGTCTTCCACTGGCTCCCGCAGCCTGGTCAAACTCATGCTGGTAGCTTCGAGAACACTGTCCAACCATCTTGTCCTCTGTCGTCCCCTTCTCCTTGTGCCCTCCATCTTTCCCAACATCAGGGACTTTTCCAGGGAGTCTTCTCTTCTCATGAGGTGGCCAAAGTCTTGGAGCCTCAGCTTCAGGATCTGTCCTTCCAGTGAGCACTCAGGGCTGATTTCCTTCAGAATGGAGAGGTTTGATCTTCTTGCAGTCCATGGGACTCTCAAGAGTCTCCTCCAGCACCATAATTCAAAAGCATCAATTCTTCAACGATCAGCCTTCTTTATGGTATGGCTAGGGTACTTTATGGTACTTTATGGTTCTTTATGGTACTACTAGGGTGGGTCTAGTAGTAGTAGTAATATGTCCCATGCATCTGGCTGGGTTTCCCCAGCCACTCTGGGCTGCTTGCAGCATATAAAAAAATAATAATAAAACATCAAACATTAAAAACTTCACCATACAGGACTGCCTTCAGATATCTTCTAAAAGTTATGTAGTCAGACAGAGTCAGGTCAAGTCTGTTTAAGCAGACATCAGAACCATGGACAGCGTATTGCTGGTGGTCAACAAAAGAGGTTTAAAGACTGTCTCAAGGCAAATCTTAAAAATGTAGTACACACACTGACAACTGGCCTGTAAACACTCCAGTTGGAGTACAGCCTTTACCAAAGGTGTCATGGGCTTTGAAGACACTCGAACTCAGGACGCAAGGGAGAAACGTGCTAAGAAGAAGGCACGCTTGGCAAATCCACACCATGATTAGTTCCCGCCTGGAAACCAATGTCCCCACTGTGGAAGGACGTGTGGGTCCAGAATTGGCCTCCACAGTCACTTATGGACTCACTGTTAAAACCGTGTTTATGGAAGACAATCTTACTCGGCAATGAGTGATCGCCAAAGAAGAAGAAGAAGAAGAAGAAGGACAGCTCCCAGCAGTCCTTGCAGCTCTGACCTCTCCCCTTTTGCTGCAGTTACAGAGGGACATCATCTCCATCGTGAGCTGGAGCCATAGGACAAGGCATCTACTATAGGTGGCCTGGGCCTGTTCCCCTGGAGGATCTGGCTGTGTTTTTTCAGAGGTCCCTTGCCTCATTTTGTATATGTTACCTTCTGCAAAGTCAGGGAAGGTGAAGGTGCTGTTGACAATTCATCTTCTGAGTTTGAGGAACGATGGTCCGGCCACATTCTTCAGCAGAGAGGGCAGATACCAAAGGTTCCTCCTCAGGTGGAGCAACCTGTGCGCCCTCTTCCTTTGAGTGTTCCTCAAGATATTGCAACCCCTGCAGTCAGGGGCCATGACAAAGGGATTGTGCCACTTCAGACTGTGGGCAGAAGATTTATTTTATTTTTAATGTTCTTTTGTGTAAAAGTTCCCTCGTTGCAAGAAGTGAGGTTACAGGGAACCAGGCAGAGGGCCTTCTCGGTAGTGGCGCCTGCCCTGTGGAACGCCCTCCCAGCAGATGTCAAGGCAATAAACAACTATGTTACTATTAAAAGACAACTGAAGGCGGCCCTGTTTAGGGAAGTTTTGAATGTCTGATGCTGTATTGTTTTTAATATTCGGTTGGAAGCCCCCCAGAGTGGCTGGGGAAACCCAGCCAGATGGGCAGGGTATAAATAATAAATTATTATTATTATTTATCATTTAAACAACAACAACAACTCCCTGCGAATTGGAGGTGGGAACCTTTAGCATACTGGAAAGTATTAGTAGGGCAGTAACCAAATGAGGTTGCCAGCTCCTGCGCAGAGGTTCATTGTGGTGTGGAACGGTTCAGTACTTTCATGCAGGACTCGGAGGAAGGAGCACAGAAGAGCCTTATCAAACGCCCAGCCGTAGCAAAGCTGGCACTGATTGCACTGCATTACATTTTGGAGGTCAGGATTAGAATCCAGAATGAGTTTGGGTGGATTGACGAGTCAGCCTTGTCATCAAGAAGATGAAATTCAGGGCGAGATTAATATAAAGTGCTGTGTGGAAAGCAAAGCCAAAAGACGTGCTGAAAAAGAACGAGACGTGTTGAAAACAGAATTGACAGTGGGAATGAGGGATCTGCACTGCTTGGTAGAAGCCCGAACTCTCAAACCCAGACAGCCACTGTGGTGTTGTGGTTAAACGACAGACTGCGACAAAGAGACCTGGGTGCAAATTCCTCTTCAGACATCAGTTTCACTGAGAGACTTGAGTTCTGTCATTATCTGTCAGCCCAACCTCCTTGACAGTGTTATTGTGAGGATAAAATTGAGAGGAAGAACTATGCATGCTAGCCGCTTGGCAGAAGGGCGAGCTATGAATATGATTGTGTGGTGTGATAGCCTTATTCCTAATCCTCTTTTAAAGTTGCCAGCTATCAGGCACTAATAGCTGTGATGGTTATATTCTATCTCCACTGTCGGAGGTTGCATATGTCTGAATGACAGTTGCTGGGAGTCACAAGTGGTTAGAATGCTGCTGCTCCCATGCTGTACTTTAATAATAATAATAATAATAATAATAATAATAATAATAATAATAATAATAATACAGTGGTACCTCAGGTTAAGTACTTAATTTGTTCCGGAGGTCCGTTCTTAACCTGAAACTGTTCTTAACCTGAGGTACCACTTTAGCTAATGGGGCCTCCCGCTGCTGCCGTGCCGCCGGAGCACGATTTCTGTTCTCATCCTGAAGCAAATTTCTTAACCCAAGGTAATATTTCTGGGTTAGCAGAGTCTGTAACCTGAAGCGTCTGTAACCCGAGGTACCACTGTAATAATAATAATATGTTTCCCACAGACATCTGGTTGGCCACTGTGGGAACAGGGTAAGGTAAAGATAAAGGACCCCTGGACCCCTCTATGGGGTGCGGTGCTCATCTTGCTTTCAGGCTGAGGGAGCCAGCATTTATCCACAGACAGCTTTCTGGGTCATGTGGCCAGCATGACTAAACCGCTTCCGGTACAACGGGACACCATGATAGAAGCCAGAGCGCACGGAAACGCCTTTACCTTCCCACCACAGTGGTACCTATTTATCTACTTGCACTAGCATGCTTTTGAACTGCTAGATTGTCAGAAGCTGGGACAGAGAAATGGGAGCTCACCCCGTCACGGGGATTCAAATCGCCAGCCTTCCGATCAGCAAACGTAAGGAGCTCAGTGGTTTAGACCACAGCGCCACCCGCTTCCCTTTTGGGTACAAGATGCTGTGCTAGGTAGGTTTTTGGTCTGAACCAGCAGGGCTCTTCTTATGTTCTTAGGATGAATGAATTGATAAAAACCGCAAATGTTACTAAGTATGAGAACATTGTGTGGTGAGGGAAATGTATTCTGCAGGTGTTAACAGGCATATTTCTCCATTGTTATTTTATTTATGTATTTATTTATGTCATTTACGTCCTGCCTTTCCTCCAAGGGCAGCACACAATTCTGACACACATTTTATCCTCACAGGAACCCTGTGAGGTAGGTGCGTCTGAGAAACAATGACTGACCCAGGGATTTTTCCCCTGCTGGTATTGTGGTCTATGCTTTGTTAACCTCTAGGTTAGATTGCTGCAGCAAGACATTTGTGGGGCTGCCTTTGAAGACTGTGTGGGAACTGCAGGTGGTGCAGAATTTGGAGGCCGGATTGCTGACTGGGGCAAGGCGATCTGAACATATAACACCAATTCTGGCGCAACTGCACCAGCTACCAGTTAGTTTCCAGGTTCAATTTGAAGTGCTTTTGGTTTTGACCAATATTTGCTCATGCAGCTCAGGGCTGCAGTACCTTAAGAGCTGCAGCTTTCCATAAGAACCTAGCCAGACACTGTGTTGCTCATCAAAGCCCTTCTCCATGTGCATCCTGCTAGAAAACTGCAGAGGGTGGCAAAACATGGAACGGGCCTCCTCAGTGGTGGCCCCACTTTTGTGGAATGCTGACCCCAGAAATGTACGCCTGGGGCCATCATTGTTTGCTATTAGACACCAGGCCAAAAAACTCTGTTTACCTAGGCCTTGAATTGTTAATTAAAAGTGCCATGAGTTGTGCCTTTCTACTGCTCATCTGTTAGTGGGGTGGGTAGGATCTGTCATTGTAGAAATATTATTGCTTGTCTGGGGGGGGGGGTAGTTTCTGTTTTTTATTATTGTTTTACACTGAGTTTTAGTGTCTTCTGTCCTGAAAGTTGCTTTGGGACATACTTCTGTATGTGAAAAGTGATGAATAAATGAAATAAATAAATAAATAAATAAATAAATAAATAAATAAATAAAGTGGTACCTTGGGTTACATACACTTCAGGTTACAGACGCTTCAGGTTACAGACTCCACTAACCCAGAAATAGTACCTCAGGTTAAGAACTTTGCTTCAGGATGAGAACAGAAATCGGGCTCCGGCGGCGCGGCGGCTGCAGGAGGCACCATTAGCTAAAGTGGTGCTTCAGGTTAAGAACAGTTTCAGGTTAAGAACTGACCTCCGGAACAAATTAAGTACTTAACCAGAGGTACCACTGTATTAGCTAAATTAGGGAGCAAATGACTTGGTTGTAGGACCTCATGGATTCAAAAGAGATATAAGCATGCATCTGATGTAATTAAATGTAATTAAGTATTTTTATTGGTAATCTGCCCTAGCACGAGAGGTTCGGAACAAGTATTAATTACTGTAAGCTGCTTTGTATCATCTATGTGCATTGTAAGGGTGGCTTAAAAATTCCTAAACAAATAAACAGCAGTGTGACATAATTATAAACGACATAGGTGGGCCACAACCCACGTAACCATAATCATAACTAATTGATAGCAACAGGAGCAACTGATGGCTGACTTGTCTGACTGGCTTCAGTAGGACATAGGTTTGAGGTCTTGTAAACAGCAGATGAGGTAGGCAACCTGTGTCTGGTCTGTGATGCTTCAGACCAAAGGCTGCCTTTGATGCAGTGGCGTAGCCTGGAGGTGGCAGGGGGCCGTTGCCCTGGCGACGGCAACTGGAGAGCATGGAGGGTGCTTTTCACCCTGTTCACCCCCACCTAGCGCACAAACACCTGCTTGTCGGGGGTGAGGGCTGAGCAAGTACGCTCTGCCCCTCCATGTGTGTCTGTACGCACCCGCCCCAGGCGCTGGCAGACGGCGTTATGCCCCTGCTCTCATGTAGTCAAATGCTGCTATGCCAGTACCAGAAAACTTGAAGTCAGGGAGAAAGTTTCTAGCTAAGTAGCTAAGTCTTTGTAAGGGACTGGGCAGAGAAGAAGAAGAAGAAGAAGAAGAAGAAGGGGAGTTTGGATTTGATATCCTGCTTTATCACTACCTGAAGGAGTCTCAAAGCAGCTAACCTTCTCCTTTCCCTTCCTCCCGCACAACAAACGCTCTGTGAGGTGAGTGGGGCTGAGAGACTTCAGAGAAGTGGGACTGGCCCAAGGTCACCCAGCAGCTGCATGTGGAAGAGCGGGGAAGCAAACCCGGTTCACCGGATTACGAGTCTACCGCTCTTAACCACTACACCACACTGGAGGAATGGTGGAGACCACCTCCCCGGCCTGACCCTTCCAGAGATGAAGAAGACAGTTAAGATTTACAACAGGGGTTTCAGGCAAGTCACAGCTCAGAGGCAGATGAGGGGGAAAGCTGGGAAATCATGGGAGAGGAGGAAAAGGAACCACCAGGAGGGCAACAGCTGATGGACACAGTGTTTTTAGAAAGCATTCCAGACCACCACCACCCTGAGCCCAGCGTGCCTTGAAAGTAGTACAGCAAAGGGCTCAGAAGCAAAGGGCCCTCAGCACCACCCGTAGAGATGATGATGAATGAGGAAGTGGGAGAAAAAAGGCAGTGGAGAGTCATTCGGGACAACACCATTATTTGAAGAGGCTGCGTTCCAAGCCTCTCTCTGTAAATATTGAATAAAAAGCAGATGGTAAGGACTTTTCTTTGTCTTATCCGTTCCTGGCAACCTGCTGTTGGGGTTGTTTCCTCTGCCGCCTGACAGTCTTCTCCGTGACATACCAGTTTTCCATGTGAAGGTTCCCCTTGCCTTTGAACAGTGAAATGTCCAGTTATGTCAGCCCTTAGAACTGAAGAAGAAACAGAGGAAGAACCTTAGGGGTAGCTGCCACCAGTTACAGTCTGAAGTGGTTTTCCATCATGTGTCAGAACTAGACCTCAGACATATCAACTCTGAGACATAGCTGCACTGAGGCCATAGGTCCTTGTCCCAAAGGCTCACACTCTTCTATACTGGAACCACTGTGGCAGAGTGGGGAACCTGTGGCCCTCCAGATATTGATGGACTACAACTCCCATCATCCTTGTCCATTGGCCAAGCTGGCTTGAGCTGATGGGAGTTGGAGCCCAACAACTATTCTGTTGTCAAAGTATTCACAGGAATATCCTACTAATCCTATCTCCACATAATGGAGAAAGAGAGACTTAAGAAGCCGCCTGAACCAAGTAGCACCACTTTTATTTGTGGGCCTGAGTCCATGTCACCCTCAAGAAAAGCCACTTCTGCCTTGAGGAGGAGGTGGGGTTGCGGGCTTCATGACTTCCCACGTTTGCAGGGGGGGTGGAGGCCAGCCCTGTGTGACTGGGTGATTCCTGGCTGCGTCACACCCCTAGCCAGCCAATCAGGTTGGTACAGGGGTGTGGCCTGCCCCATAAAGGCAGGACGCAGCCGGGGATCTCCCTCTTTGGACACCTGCCAGCTGCTCCGGTTTTCCCACCCTCCCGCCCTTTAAGGTTTTCTTTCTTTGACCTTGCTATGGACTTTGGTTGGTCGCCGTTCAGGGGCCTGGTAGGAATTTTTCCACTTGGCTCCAGCCACTTGGTTTTCGCCTACCCCGTAGCAAATCGTCACAACTTTCTGGATATTGGTGGTTAGGCATTGGAATAGTTCTATAGATGGAAAGAGGGGAGGTAGCGCCATCACCTGCCCCACATATCGAAGGGTAGTTCGTTAAAGGATTCCGGGGTGTGTGGCCCTTTCCGAAGCCTAGGGAGGTTAGGGCCTAAGGCACGCCCCCTATCGGTGACCCCGGGGAGCTCCTAGCAGGACTCCCCCTACTGGTGGTTAACCCTTCCCGGACTTCCAGCAGACGAGCTGGTGTCAGATATAGTCGGTTAGGTCCAATGCCTAAGCCAATACCGCTCATCACCTGTAACCAATAAAGTTGTGGCCTTTTTTAGCCCATTGACCTTAATAATTGTCTCATGTGTCATTATTTCTACCTGTGGGGGTCGGGAACTCGCCACGCAATAGGCTTATACCAGCACCTGAAGAACACAACCATTTCCACAAGTGCCCCTATCTCAGCTTTAGATTCCTTCCTTAAGACCCACCTTTTTCTGAATATTCTTTGCCTAAAGCTCCCAGTCAAAGCGGCAAGGATAGGAGCTGCGCGGTCAGAGGAGGTGGTGGTCGTGGTTGGAGCAGCTGCACAGCTCTTTACCTCAACGCATCTTCACAATGTTTCCCCATCTGTATACGCTGGGGAGAACCAGGTCTGTATCAGCTGAGCACATGCTAGATTTCAGGTTAGCAGCTTGTGCCGTGGTGTGAGCCCAATTGAAAGAAAGATGTAAATGAACCAAAGATCAGAGGAAAGCCACAGAGATGTTAAAGGATTTAGAAAGCAGCACTCGTGGGAGAAGGATGAAAGAAACAGTCCTTGTTTAGCAATGAGGCAAAGAACAGAAAAGCCTCTAATTGTTTTCCAGTGCACAAAAAGGCATAAAGAGGCAAGATTTAGGTCTGCGTCATAGATGACCAGGGGCAGCTGCCAGGGGCTGCACTCTCTTGTGGGGTAGTGGGGAGAGAGTATAAAAACCACAAAAGGGTGCCAGGTTTGGTGTTCTCTGATCAGCGCAGGGCTTATTGTGAGCCAGAACTTTCAGGGGTGTTACCCTTGAATTTGTTTTCAAGGCTTAAACCTAGAGCAGGGGTCCCCCAGCCCGCAGGACTCGTTTATCCGGCCCGCAGCAACCCCCGCCACCCGCTCTTACTGGCGCTGTGGTGCACGGCTGCCCACTTCCGAGTCGGAGGAGCACCGGAAATAGCTTATGTGCATGTGCAAGCGTTGTGCGCATGCGCAAGCATTATTTCCGGTGCACATCTGGGTCGGAGGAGGCCCGTGCACATGCACACAAGCTATTTCCGGTGCTCCTCCAGCCCGGAAGTGCACTGGAAATAGCATGTGTGCACACATATGGGCACTCCCCTGCCCTCCGGCCCACCACACGATCGGCGCTGGAGACACTGGCCCGAGGCGTGGTAAGTTTGCTGACCCCTGACCTAAAGCATGCCAAGGAATCATATCAACCATTTTGGGCCCTGCAATTGGCAGGTGAGGCCCTGTTGGTGCTGCTGCTGCTGCCAAGAGCTGCCCGGTTGGCATCAGTTCGCGACAGGGCCTTCTTGGTTGCAGCCCCTTGTTTGTGAAATACTTTCCCTGGTGAGGTGCGTCTGTCTCCCTCGTTATTAACGTGCATGAAGAATTTTTAAACATTCCTGTTCACCTGGGTGTTGGATGGATGAAAGATACTGTTTGTGGTAACCTTGGAATTATTGTTTGTGAGGGTGTGTGGTTGTTTCGAAATGGTTTCAGATATTCTTAACGGGGGTTTTTAAAAAATAATAATCAGATGTTCTTAATTGCTTTAAAGTGTTTTAAATACATGATCTGATTTATTTTTAATTGTATTGTTTTATTGCTTTGATGTTTGATCCTGGGCTCCTTTGGGAAGAAGGGTGGGATAAATATTTTATAAACAGAGTCAACAGTGATTCTGACCGTGTGCAGCATATCTTTTCCTTCCTATCAAGATGAAGGGAGAATGCAGGTCTTGGGGGCAACATTGCGCAATGAAATGATTGGATACTATCGTGGCTGCCACTGACCTCCGTTCCTGGCCATTTCTGCACCATACATTTAAAGTCCTGTGGGTTGTACTCAATGTGGAGAACATTCCCTTGGTGAAGTATTTTCTCTTTCTACAATGAAGCATTATCCCCCTCTCTTTCCCCAAAGCACCCCCTAAGTCTGATCTGTGCCTCCCCCCCCCCATCCTTCCAGAGCAGATTTGGGGATAGCATAGGGCCATAGCTGTCAACTTTTCCCTTTTCTTGCGAGGAATCCTATTCAGAATAAGGGAATTTCCCTTTAAAAAAGGGAAATGTTGACAGCTATGCATAGGGCACATGCCTGGCAGAGGAGAAGGGGGAAATCCTGTTGGCCTTGTGCTAATTCTTTCAGTAGTTTTGCAAATATTTAGCTGAATACCACCCTATTGTTCCACTTTAATAGTCATGGCTCCCCCGTCAAAGAATCTTGGGTATTGTTGCTTCTTAAGGGTAGTGATACTTGTTAAGAGACCCCTATTCAGGGGCTACAACAGGGGTCAGCAACCTTTTTCAGCCGGGGGCCGGTCCACTGTCCCTCAGACCATGTGGGGGGCCGGACTATATTTTGAAGGGGGGGAAAGAACGAATTCCTATGCCCCACAAGTAACCCAGAGATGCATTTTAAATAAAAGGACACATTCTACTCATATAAAAACATGCTGATTTCCGGACCGTCCGCAGGCAGGATTGAGAAGGCAATTGGGTCAGATCTGGCCCCCGGGCCTTAGGTTGCCCATCCCTGGGCTACAACTGGAGACCCAGTGTGGTGTAGTGGTTAAGAGCAGTGGACTCGTAATCTGGTGAACCGGGTTCGATTCCCTGCTCCTCCACATGCAGCTGCTGGGTGACCTTGGGCTAATCACACTTCTTTGAAGTCTCTCAGCCCCACTCATCTCACAGAGTGTTTGTTGTGGGGGAGGAAGGGAAAGGAGAATGTGAGCCGCTTTGAGACTCCTTTGGGTAGTGATAAAGTGGGATATCAAATCCAAACTCTTCTTCTTCTTCTTCAACTTCCAGAGTGCTTTAATGATCAATCCCTCTTCCCAGGAAACTCTGGGAGCTGCTACTCTGTGAGGCCTCCTGCAACTCTCAGCACCCTTCACAAACTACAGTTCCCAGGATTCTTTGAGGGGGGAGCCATGACTGTTAAAGTGTTGTGATAGTGCTTTAAATGTGTTGTGCAAATGGGGCCCTAGAAACTGCCCTTCCCTATGATAATACGGTGCCTGTTTGTTCAAGGACAATATGATAAGGAACCACGCTGAGAGTCAGCTGAGACTTGCTGTGGCCAGGGACTGTCAATTAAATGCTGCTTAAACTTATTTTGCACTCATACACTGGCACTAGAGTATACCAGATACAAGCACCGCAGCAAGCCTGAAGGGCGCTTTTGTGTCTCAGGTGGCGCTTTCTCTTTGAAAATACTCCCTAATGGTAATGGAATATGACGAAATAGCTAGATTAATGGGGGAAATTCGACAACAGGGCGATGAAACATTTCAAAAAGAATGGGGAAAATTTATGTCATACATAGGAAGGATAAGGTAAAAGAGTGAAACCAGTAGAACTGAAATAAACCTCATAATGTGAAATACAAAGAAAATTTCTGGATAAAGAAAATAACAAAAAGTAAAATGTACAATGTGATCAATGTAACCAATGGTAGTCGTAAATGACTATAGACAGACAACAAGAACTGTATATACAGGAGGATGTATTTGACTATAGACACTCTGTGGACAAATACGAAAGGAGAACAATAATATACAAAACGGATGAAGACAATGCGAAAAAGTTAGATGTGATATAAAAGGCCAGAAGAGGGAAGGAGGGAAGTCGGATCTGGGGAGCAGGTGTAAATGTGAAATGTAATACAGTGGTACCTCAGGTTAAGTACTTAATTTGTTCCAGAGGTCCGTGCTTAACCTGAAACTGTTCTTAACCTGAAGCACCACTTTAGCTAATGGGGCCTCCAGCTGCCGCCGCGCCGCCGCAGCACGATTTCTGTCCTCATCCTGAAGCAAAGTTCTTAACCTGAAGCACTATTTCTGGGTTAGTGGAGTGTGTAACCTGAAGCATATGTAACCTTAGGTACCACTGTACTTGCTTTGATATACTCAAATAAACAGGTCATCTGATGTACAATATGTGCATGTGGAGTATGCAAATGAAAACCAATAAAGAATATTGGGGGGGGGGGAGAAAATACTCCCTAATAGGAGTCAGAAAAAGACTGGGTCACCAGTTGGGAGCACTTTGATGCAGCAAGGCACGAATAGAAGAGTTTTTGAAAAGGTCTAGATACGGTTGTGTACACCTTTCAGTGGACATTAGCTGTGATACATAGCAAAATGGAACCTCCGTATTCAGGGGTAGTCTATCTGTGAAGTACCAGTGCTCAGAACAAAGAGGCACATGGCCGGCTGCAAACAGAATGCTGGTCAAGATTGATGCACCATTGATCAGATCTAGCAAGTCAGTATTTATTATGGAGACACATCATGCTCCGCGTAATGTCTGTATATTTTGTACATTGTCTGTACTTAAGTACAGAGCGACTTGTAAGAAAAGGCAATTAAATCCAGGCTGTAAAAAAGAAATTCAGGGGGGAAAACAACACATACCCCGCCTCCTCCCCGCCAGAAGGAATGTGTGTGTACATTTGTACAAACTCTTGAAATAACTTGGAGAACAAGACTGGATTGGATGAGCTCTCTAGCATTCATTCATTCATTCATCCCAGTCCCTGCTGCGTCTTAATATTCAATTACCTGCTTCCCCTACTCCCTTGCCTAGTATTGCTCCCATTAATGATCTCCCAAGGGCCCGTCCATCAGAGAGAACCGAGGACTTATTAAGGCTGTAATTCTCAGAACCTGCTGTTTTCTGACAGAGCTGTAGATCCCTGGCCCATAACTCAACTACTTGGTTCGTGGAGCGTTGCTCCAAGCCGTATACTGGAGGGGTGACAATCTTCTGGAATTTGTCCAAGGGAAAGAGGATCAGCCACTGTGGGCACAAGCTTACTATGCCCAGGGAATCTGTGGCTGTAGCCCTCCCTCTTGTGAAGCCATGCACCCAAAGAATCATAGAATTGTAGCGTTGGAAGGGACCCCAAAGGCCATCTAGTCCAACCCCCAGTAATGCAGGAATCCCAATTAAAGCATCCATGACAGGTGGCCATCCCACCTACCTTAGAAACCTCCAAGGAAGGAGAGCTTTCAATCTTCCAAGGGAAGAACATTTAGAGGTCTCTCTCTGCAATGTTCAGGACGCAGGTGGCGCTGTGGGTTAAACCACAGAGTCTAGGACTTGCCGATCAGAAGGTTGGCGGTTCGAATCCCCACGACAGGGTGAGCTCCTGTTGCTCGGTCCCTGCTCCTGCCAACCTAGCAGTTCAAAAGCACGTCAAAGTGCAAGTAGATAAATAGGTACCACTCCGGCGGGAAGGTAAACGGCGTTTCCATGCACTGCTCTGGTTTCACCAGAAGCGGCTTAGTCATGCTGGCCACATGACCCGGAAGCTGTACGCCGGCTCCCTCAGCCAATAAAGTGAGATGAGCGCACAACCCCGGAGTCGGCCACGACTGGATCTAATGGTCAGGGGTCCCTTTACCTTTACCTTTGCAATGTTCAGGTAGGTGATGGGTATTTTTAGAACAAGGGGTGGGGAGCCTTTGGCCGCCCACATGTTGATGGACTACAGTTCCCATGATCACTGACCATGGGCCATACTGGCAGGGGCTGATGGGAGTTGGAGTCCAACAGTATTTGGTCACCCATTGCATACTCCTGTTTGGGGTCATTCACAGGCTGGGGGAGGTAGGGGCACAGGGAGAGGCAAAACCTTTGCCTGGTGCTTGCAAAACAGCAATTATTATTCTTATGCTTTGAAATTTGTTTGACATGTTTCAAAACTTATCTTTCCCGGGGACCAAGAGTCTTATCCCAGCACAGCAGGGAGTAAACTCTCTTTGGGCTGATGTACCAGACTAGGACAAATGAAGGCCCTTTGCCCTTGAGAATGAACATTTTCAAAATGAGTTGGGCAATCTTCAAATAAAAATTAATTGCTATTTTCAAGCGCTAGGCTCAGGCTTTGACTCTTCCTTTGTTTTGCAGGGGGAGTTGGGCTAGGGAACTCATAGAATTAGTAAAAATAATATCTTTATCAGGACCAAGCAATGTTCACAATGCAGTATGTGACCTTTTGAGTTGCATAGAGTTCCTTCTCAGGCTGGAAAGTCGATAAAATTTAACTTGAAACCTCACAAACTTGCATTTTGAATGAAGCCTGGTCCTAATCATTTTACTGCCTGTGTGAATTTTGTTCTTATGAGCCTATGCAGTTATCTGATTTTGATCTTCTTCAGGGAACTTTTCCTCCAAATTTCTCTTAGGCATTGAATTAGACTGCTGACTGATTCAGGCAGGCATGCTTTATAGGTTGAGACCCTATTCTTATTTGAGATTGGAGTTACCCAAAGGTGGGTGGGTGGGTAAGAAACTCACTTTCCTTTCCTGCATAGATGGAGATGCTGAGATAAGCTTTCTCAATTCATATGCCCTTCAGCAAACTATTGTTGCCAACTGACAAGAATCTTCTCCTGGTCTGCTCTTGGGCCTTGTAACACAGTGCAATGTACAGAAATGAGAAAGTTTCACAGCACAGAGATGAGCATGACCACATTGTCACCTATTAATGTTTGCACAGCAAGCTTCTGTTTAAAGTTCAGGTAGAGTGGCTGGCGGGAAAGCCTAGAAAAGGCTTGTAGGTCATCTTGTTCAGACCTTGTACCCTAATGCAAGGTCTGTGGCTGGCTGTGTACTCTTTGCGGTTTATAACAAATTTAAAATTCGGTGCTAAAGCAATACCAATTTTGTGACCTGAAATACCAGATTCTGTGACCTGAATAAATTCTACAAATGCAATTTGCAAATGCATGCTTTGCATAATTTATGCTGTTCTCACTCGCCTTCGAGAGAGATGCGGAGCAATGCAGCGCTCTCCCAAGTACGGGAAACACTGCTTGGTCCTCTTCCAGTTTCTACGATTTAACCAGGCAGCGCTCACATGGTTTCAAGCTCGTTTGAGGAAGAAGGAGCTCAGGGCTATGCTCAGTAAAATTCCATGCTTATGCAACCTTTATGCAAGACGTAAAATAAGGACCATGTGGGAGGGGTGCCACAATGGAGGGACAAATGTGTCAGTTTCAGTTTCAGTTTCTCAGTTTCCCAGGCTTTAAGCTCAGTTCTACAAATTTCTTCATCTTTGTGAATTTTGTTTTATGTAAAATAAAAGAAGAAGAATCCTCATGAAAACCCACCAGCATTTTTGTGTGCCTTTTCTCCAATATTCACATTTTTGCATGCATTTTTGTCTTATAGACATATTTTGGTGAGAAATTTCTCCGGATGTAATGCATTTTTAATGTTATTTGCACCAGTGCATGTATATTTTATGTGCTCTTCTCCCTAATATACAGTATTCACGTTATGTAGTTGAAGAACTGCATTGCAAAATTCAGTGATGTGCGAACTCTGAAGGAGTGATGCATTTCTGTTTGCAAATCAGCTCTGCTTTGCTGGATTTCTTTGTGTCAAACTGCTGCTAAACATATAGGAGGCAGCTCAGTGTGTGTGTGTTGGGGGTGTGTGAGAAACTTGGCATCCCTACCAGAATTACACACACACACAAACATTGCCACTCTCCATTATCACAGCCTAATCATTGTATAACTTGCTAAAAGCAGCATCAAGAATATGCCCCAAGATAATCAACAGCCAGGAAACAGGAAAAGCTAATCCTCACCTCCTTCCTTTCCCCTCTTGAGTTGCCAGCCAATCCCTCCACAGCCCACACGCAGTATCGTCCTAGGAAGGTGTGCTGCTCCATGCGCTGCAGGAGGAAAGGGGGTTAGCGCATGTGCAATGGGGCAAGGTCAGGAAAGACCCCAAGAACTTCACTAACTACTGTCTCCCTTCCAGCTATGGTGATATGGTCCCGAGCACCATTGCAGGGAAGATCTTCGGTTCCATCTGCTCTCTGAGCGGGGTGCTGGTCATCGCCCTCCCTGTACCTGTCATCGTCTCCAACTTCAGCCGCATCTACCACCAGAACCAGCGGGCAGATAAGCGGCGAGCTCAACAGGTAGCTGTGCGGCCAGGCGGAAGAGAAAAGGCAGAAGGGCGATGGGAGGAGGGAGGGAGGGAGGGAGGGGAGGGCCACACCTGCCTCTCATTCCATACACAGTCCTCCATCTCTCCCCCTTGCAGAAAGTTCGCCTGGCCCGGATCCGCCTCGCCAAGAGCGGCACCACCAACGCTTTCCTTCAGTACAAGCAGAACGGGGGCCTCGAGGTATGGAACACGCAGTTGCACGCTCAACACTGGTTTTCTCAGCTGCTTTGGGCTTTTCTTGGATAGGAAAAGCGGGACGTACAAATAGAGGTGGCTCCATTAGGCATTGGCCCATCAACCGGAAGTCCTTGCATCCCAAGTGATTTTTCTGAATGTGCTGATTGGCTCTAATGTGGGCATGTATGCACATGCGCCTATACCCAAAGTGTTCCCCGATGCATAGGCACTTGTCAACTATGAGAGCCAGTGTGGTGTAGTGGTTAAGAACAGTGGACTCATAATCTGGGGAACTGGGTTCGCTTCCCCACTCCTCCACATGCAGCTGCTGGGTGACCTTGGGCCAGTCACACTTCTCTGAAGTCTCTCAGCCCCACTCACCTCACAGAGTGTTTGTTGTGGGGGAGGAAGGGAAAGGAGATTGTTAGCTGCTTTGAGACTCCTTAAAGGTAAAGGGACCCCTGACCGTTAGGTCCAGTCGTGGACGACTCTGGGGTTGCGGCACTTACCTCGCTTTATTGGCCGAGGGAGCCAGCGTACAACTTCCGGGTCATGTGGTCAGCATGACTAAGCTGCTTCTGGCGAACCAGAGCAGCGCACGGAAACGCCGTTTACCTTCCCGCCGGAGTGGTACCTATTTATCTACTTGCACTTTTACATGCTTTCTAACTGCTAGGTTGGCAGGAGCAGGGACCAAGCAACTGGAGCTCACCCCGTCGCAGGGATTCGAATCGCCAACCTTCTGATTGGCAAGTCCTAGGCTCTGTGGTTTAACCCACAGCGCCACCCGCGTCCCACTTGAGACTCCTTAGGGTAGTGATAAAGCGGGATATCAAATCCAAACTCCTCCTCCACCACCACCTGTATGTTGGTATTCAAGCCATAGCTTTCCTCAGAACAGATCCATTGAAATGTATGGACATGACTCTGATTTCAATAGGTCTGCTCTAAGCAGAGCGCTCCTGGATCATGCCCAAGGTCCACCTAGTCCAGGCATCACAGTGGGGAATCAGATGCCAGTCGAAAGCACACCAGCAGGACCTGAGTGCACCAGCACTCTCCTCATTTACGATACCCAGGATGTCGTATTCGGAAGCATCCTTCCTCTGACATTGGAAACGGAACATAGTCAACACGGCTAGTAGCCACTGATAGCCCTCTCCTTCATGAATTTGTCTAATTCTTTTGAAGTCAGCAAGGCTGTTGGAACCTCCCTGCCTCTTGCGGGAGCAAATACCATAGTTTAACTATGCGCTATGTTTTACTCAGTGTTTTACTTTGTTGGATAGCACCCAGTGCTGCCAATTGTGGAAATCAAATGTGTGCGTAGGTATTTATCCTCTTAATTTGCATACATATATATTCCTGCCTTTATGTTCCTGGGCAAACACCCATCCAGGCGTTGAGCCAGACCTGCTTCACTTCAGCAAGGTGGCTGTGGCCTCGTGCGCCTTCAGACGGTCTGCTTCAATTCATTGATGCTCCTCTCTTTTCCTCTACAGGACAGAGACCCTGATGCTCACGTCTTGGCTGTGCGTAACCGATCAGCCTTTGAAATGCAACACCATCATTTGTTGCACTGCCTGGAGAAAACTACTGTGAGTAGCAGGAGAGGGGGCAAATGAAGGAAAGGGGTTCGGACAACACAAGTGGGAGGAGCTAGACTTAGTCACTGTGAGGAGCTTTTTGGACAGCCAGTGGAATCTGATTTCGATCCAGGATTGCCTAGATCTGACGCAAAGGAACCAGTGACCCTCCAAATGTTGTTGGACTCCAACCCCCCTCAACCTCCCCGTCCCCCGCAGTCCAGCATGCCTTAGTAATAATAATAATAATAATTTATTATTTATACCCCGCCCATCTGGCTGGGATTCCCCAGCCACTCTGGACGGCTTCCAACAAAACACTAAAATACAATAACCTATTAAACATTAAAAGCTTCCCTAAACAGGGCTGCCTTCAGATGTCTTCTAAAAGTTTGGTAGTTATTTTTCTCTTTGACATCTGGTGGGAGGGCGTTCCACAGGGCGGCTGCCACTACCGAGAAGGCCCTCTCCCTGGTTCCCTGTAACTTGGCTTCTTGCAGTGAGGTAACCGCCAGAAGGCCCTCGGCGCTGGACCTCAGTGTCCAGGCAGAACGATGGGGGTGGAGACGCTCCTTCAGGTATACTGGGTCGTTTAGGGCTTTAGAGGTCAGCACCAACACTTTGAATTGTGCTCGGAAACATACTGGGAGCCAGTGTAGGTCTTTCAAGACCAGTGTTATATGGTCTCAGCGGCTGCTCCCAGTCACCAGTCTAGCTGCTGCATTCTGGGTTATGGATGGGTTATGGATGACAGGAGTTGTGGTTGAATCATGTCTGGAAGGCCACAAGTTCTCCATCTCTGTCAAGGTTTTTTGGGGGTTGTTGTTTTTTTAAAAATGATGATCATCCTATTGAGTATCCTTTACAACTCCAACATTCTACACATGAATTCTGTACCGATTCAAAAACCAGATTCTGCAATCCAAATAAGTTATACGAATGGCTGTTCTGCATCATCTTTTCTCCTCGGAACAAGGATCACGTCCTGATGCTTGTTCACTGAACACCCTTCAGACAGTGGATTTCCCTACATGGCTTCAAGTGCATCTCTGAGGCCATAAGGCTGAGAAAATCGGCTGATGCTCTTGGAACAATGAATTCTGCCTCTGACTTGAAGTTCCTAGTTTGCATAATACCGCGTAGCAGACCCACAAAATAGGCACAGTCGTGATGGCGCCCTTATCTATGTAGTGACGCAAGCAGGAACGTACATGATGTGGGGCCCAGCTGTAAGAGTGAATGCCCGCACACCAACCCCCTGACATTGTTTTTTTTCTCCCCCCCTCCCCAGAGTCACGAGTTTACGGATGAGCACTCCTACAGCGAGTTTTGCCTGACGGAACCCCTGGGCTACCGCACCAGCCGCAGCACCTCCCTCTCCTCCCAGCAAGGCGGCAAAGGGGGCCTAAGCACCTCGTGCTGCCCCCGCCGGACCAAGCGCCGCACCACCCGCCTAACCAACTCCACCATGTCAGTGAGCCGCACCAGCGCTCAGGAGCTCGATACGCTAAACAGCCAGAAAAGTGCTGCCCCCCAGAGGTAAGCGTAATGTTTGCATGCCGTCACACCTCGCCGTGGGAATGAGAGATCAGCTCTGAGCTCGTCCACACTTCTGCTTGTGCTGTGCCTAGATATGATGGGTTTGGGTGGTTTCCCCCTTGCACCTCTCATTTCCCAGGGCAAACCCACTCTTTAGTGCTAAATTGGAGCAAATGTCTCTCTGGAGAAAACCCAAATTGCCATTTGTTCCGATTGAGCACTAAAGAGCAGTTTTCCCGGGGTTTGTGGGGGAAGCAGCAGGACAATAATAAGTGTGAATAAGCTCTATGTTACATTTGAGCAGTTCCTTTCCCATGTGCGAAAATGAACTTTGGCCCTGTAGCTTAACTGCAGGGGGATATTTTATAGGAGATTAAGGAGTCCCATAAAAGGAGGCTGTGCATCTACTACAATCTGGTCTTTAGCAAAGGTAAGTTAAGATATCCTAGAAATATTGCTGGATCAAGGAACATTGCCAGTTGGATAAATTTAAGACACTTATTTTTCTTTTTGCATATGGGTCCAGAAGAGTTTCCCCTGCCCCATCAAATGTCATGGTAGTACACAAACTTTTAAGTTTTGCTGGTCAGGAACCAATTCCTCACTTCCTATATCAAACAGGCCACTGACCTCAGAGGAGGGAGCTGCATCAGTTCAAGTGAAGAGTCCTCCTGGGCTTGAGGACTGGGAACAGGAGAATGTTAATGCATGAAAACAGAAAAGGAGAGACCACTGGTTCAGAGGTGGGTGGAGGGGGCAAAACTCTGACTCTGGTCCATCTGTCAAATGCTGGCTAATTTTTAGTGGGTCACCCTGCCTGATAGGTCAGCATACCCAGGGAGTCTGGAAGAGGAAGAGATGAAGATGCAATTCCTATTTCCCCACACAGCATGCCATGAGCTCTCACTGGCACCAACAGAGGGTGCCGTCGTGATGAGCCTGCATAGTTTGAAGCCACCAGTTGCGTGTCGAGACCCCAAAGCCAACCCCTCGTTGGGAAATAACACACACAAGGACACGGATATTAGGTTAATGTTATTGGGCAAATTTTGGCCACAGCTTTATTGATTACAGAATGTGAGCGGTATTGGCTTAGGCATTGAATGGACCCGACTATATCTGACTCCTGCCCGCAGTGCAGGAAGTCCGGTAAGGGTAAACCACCGGAAAGGGGAGCCCTGTTGATGCAAACCAACTCAAGCTCCCCCTGGTGTTCCCGTCGGGGTCGTGTCATGGCCCTAGCCCCCAACCTGGGCTTCGGACAAGATCAACACCCCTGGATTCCTTTAACAGAATACCCTTAAGCTTGGAGTGGCAGGTGATGGCCACACCTCCCCTCCCTCATCGCAAGGTCAATCAATGCCTAACCACAACCCTAACAAAGTTGTGACAATTGCTATGAGGTAGGCGAAAACCAAATGGCCAGTGCCAATTTGCCAAGTGGGAAAATTCCTACCAGGCCTCTCAACGGCGACCAACCGAGGTCCATAGCAAAGCTAGTGCCTAAAACCTGCAAATTAGGGAGGGAGGGTGATTGAGGAAGTGAGCCAAAGAGGAAGCCCTCCGGCTTGCGCTTCTGTTTAAATGGTCCAGGCCACACACCCCTGGCCAGCAGATTGGCTGGCCGGGCTCTGAAGTGGCCTGGATCCCCCGGGCAATGGGGGACTAAGTCCCGTGCCCCTGGAGGGGAGGGGTGGCCATGCGGTCCACCACAACTCTTCCCCATGGAGGGGATTTCCCACAGCATCCGCACTGGCTGCGTCCAGGTCCAGGCTGCTGGTAGGGCTGGCAGAGACCAGGGAGCTGTCGATATAATGTCTGTTGGTCCATTACCTGTGAAGGAAGCAAGGCAACTGTCCTGCCTGCCCCCTCCCATCCTCCTGCCACCCACAGCACCCAGTAGCCAGCCCCAGGAGGAATCCAGTAGGCGCCAGGGCGGTGAACAACATAAAACACTGAAATATACAATGAACCAATAATATTAACAAGAATATGAGGCAGCAGCTGAAAACACCTAGCAGACCAAGTGGCAATACAAAAATTTTGTGTTTGTTACCTGTCCTGCGACTTCAGGTGGTCCTCATGCCCACGACTCACTGACTGGCTTTTGTGGCTTTCAGGGCAAAGATCTCAACCTTATAACTCTTATTTCCTTTTGTGGGAAGCCTGCCTCATAATTCCCCACCAGAGAGAGAGAGAGAGAGAGAGAGAGAGAGAGAGAGAGAGCGCTGGGCCTGCTCTGCTCTGGCATTCCCTGCCCCCTAAAAGCCATGCCTTTGCAGCTTCCAACAGATTCCTGAGCCTTCGTTGCCTCAGCGTTTGGGGCCCCTCTTAATTTCTTCTTTAAAACCCCGTCATCTGTGTGATGGAGCCCAGTAGCAAGTCCTAACTAACACTAGGCTGAAATTCTTTTTCCTCCACCCTTCCCGTTTTTGCAAGATTTTGTGCCCCTGAGAAAGCGATAGTAAGGGAGGTTCAACTTTCTTTTACATTGGGGGGGAGGGCAGTTGGCTTTCCTTAGACAAGATGCTCAAAGGTTTGTTTCCCCCTGTTTTATAAGTTTTTTTAAAAAAGGCTGATTGCCAGCCCTAGCAGTGGCAAGGCCCTCCACAGCCTACTGACTGCATTTCCTTAGGCAAATTGTCCCTGGGAATGCGGCTGCGAATGTGCATGAGGCCGAGGCTGCAGAGGCAAAGGGCCATAGCTCAGGATAAGAACATGCATTTTGCATTCCAAAGGTCCAAGGTTTAATCCCTGATATTTCCAGGCAGGGCTGGAAATGACTCCTGCCTCAACCCCAGAGACCTGCTGCCAGTCAGTTGTAGACAATACTGGGCTAGATGGACCAATGGTGTGGCTCAGTTGAAGACAACATGGGATGTTCCTTTGTTCTGTAAAGGGTAAAGGGACCCCTGACCATTAGGTCCAGTCGTGACCGACTCTGGGGTTGCGGCTCTCATCTCGCTTTATTGGCCGAGGGAGCCGGCATACAGCTTCCGGGTCATGTGGCCAGCATGACTAAGCCGCTTCTGGCGAACCAGAGCAGTGCACAGAAACACCGTTTACCTTCCCGCCAGAGCAGTACCTATTCATCTACTTGCACTTTGACATGCTTTCAAACTGCTAGGTTGGCAGGAGCAGGGACCGAGCAACGGGAGCTCACCCAGTCACGGGGATTCGAACCAGCGACCTTCTGATCGGCAAGTCCTAGGCTCTGTGCTTTAACCCACAGCACCACCCGCGTCCCTCCTTTGTTCTAGAGCTTTGTTATTGCCCTGTGCAGCAGCAAGGCTTCTTTTTAAAGTTTAAAAAGGGGTGGAGTAGAAACATATCCTGGGCCATTTCATCTAACATAAGGTACATGTAGCCTCTTATGAAATATCTGCTGTGTTTCTGGAGGGGATGTTTCTTTTGTCACACTCCCTCCACAAATTGCTTGAAAACAATATATGCAAGCAGTTCCGTAATTGCTTATCTAGCTAATAAGATCTTGCAGCATTTGTTTAACTGCAGAACTGAACTAGTGGCACTTACAGGGCGACCGCACTGAAATTATAACCAGCTCAACTGTGCGGTGAGAGTATTCCTAGGCTTTCTTCTTCTTCTTCTTCTGACGGAAATTTTATGGCCAATTTACTAACAAAACCTGCAGCAGCTCTGCAGCAGCAGGACTGGTGATTTCAGAGTAAATGAAAATAACATACGGTGGCCCAGGAAAAGTCATCAGCAATACGTAATAGTAGTGCTGCAAGCTCAGGTGTGCGAGCAGAGAGATGTTATGTTACATAAGAAGTGTCTCATCTTTCATCTCTGAAATGTTGGTAAATATGACTTCCTTGTGCAATCTTTTCCTACTGTTGCTGGAGAACCATTGGAGAACCATATCCTCTACTTGTGGGTTTTCTCCGCTAAATGGAGAAGTCCTGGAAGGACTATCTCGACAGATTCCCTAGTAAACTAGGTTGTTCCCCCCCCCCTTCAGCAGGGATGTGGGAGCCTTCAGCCTCCAGATGTTATTGGACTCCCATCAGTGATTAGGGATGAAGGAAGTCCAGAAACAGAAGCATGTAAAGAGGAGGGTGACCAAGATGATAAAGGGTTTTGGAACAAGCCTTATGAGGAACAGTTGAGGGAGTTGGGTATGTTTAGATAGAAAAAGAGGAGACTGAGAGGAAGTAAAGGTAAAGGTACCCCTGATTGTTAGGTCCAGTTGTGGACGACTCTGGGGTTGTGGTGCTCATCTCGCTCTATAGGCCGAGGGAGCTGACGTTTGTCTGCAGACAGTTTTTCCGGGTCATGTGGCCAGCATGACTAAGCCGCTTCTGGCGAACCAGAGCAGCGCATGGAAACACCGTTCACCTTCCCGCCAGAGTGGTACCTATTTATCTACTTGCACTTTGATGTGCTTTTGAACTGCTAGGTGGGCAGGAGCAGGGACCGAGCAACGGGAGCTCACCCCGTCGCAGGGATTTGATCCGCCAATCTTCTGATCGGCAAGCCCCAGGCTCAGTGGTTTAGACCACAGCACCACCCGTGTCCCTGAGAGGAGATGTTGTTGTTTAGTCGTTTAGTCGTGTCCGACTCTTCGTGACCCCATGGACCAGAGAACGCCAGGCACAACTGTCCTCCACTGCCTCCCGCAGTTTGGTCAAACTCATGTTTGTAGCTTCGAGAACACCATCCAACCATCTCGTCCTCTGTCGTCCCCTTCTCCTTGTGCCCTCCATCTTTCCCAACATCAGGGTCTTTTCCAGGGCGTCTTCTCTTCTCATGAGGTGGCCAAAGTATTGGAGCCTCAGCTTCAGGATCTGTCCGTCCAGTGAGCACTCAGGGCTGATTTCCTTAAGAATGGATACGTTTGATCTTGCAGTCCATGGGACTCTCAAGAGTCTCCTCCAGCACCATAATTCAAAAGCATCCATTCTTCGGCGATCAGCCTTCTTTATGGTCCAGCTCTCACTTCCATACATCACTACTGGGAAAACCATAGCTTTTACTATACGGGCCTTGGTTGGCAAGGTGATGTCTCTGCTTTTTAAGATGCTGTCTAGGTTTGTCATTGCTTTTCTCCCTGAGAGGAGATAGGCATCTTCAAATATCTGCAAGACTGTCACATGGAAGAGGGAACATGCTTGTGTTTGGGGTTTTTTTGCTCTGGAGGCTAGGATCCGGACCAATGGATTCAAGTTACAAGAAAGGAGATTGACCAAATATCAGGAAGAACTTTTTGACAGCAAGAGGTGCTCAGCAATGGAACAGACTCCCAAAGGTGGCAGACTCTCCTTCTCTGGAAGTTTCCCCGCAGAGACCTGTCAGGGAGTCTTGAGCTGTGATTCCTGAATTTCAGGGAGTTCAACTGGATGAGCCTTTAGATTCCTTACAACCTTACAGTTCTATGATTCTATGAACCCTTATATATAGTTTGGGTGCTTGCAGCTGAACAGCCCAATTCTGGGCATGTTTACTGGGAAGTAAGCCCCACTGGGTATCCAGGACTGAAACCATTTAACAAGGGAACTTACCGTATTTTTCACTCTATAAGATGCACCAGACCACAAGACGCACCTAGTTTTTGGAGGAAGAAAAATATTCTGAATCTCAGAAGCCAGAACAGCAAGAGGGATCGCTGTGCAGTGAAAGCAGCAATCCCTTTTGCTGTTCTGGCTTCTGGGATAGCTGCGCAGTCTGCACTCATTCCATAAGACACACACACATTTCCCCTTACTTTTTAGGAGGGAAAAAGTGAGTCTTATAGAGCAAAAAATACGGAGTAGATGTATAGGATCACACTGCTAGCATCATGTATAGGGCGCTTCCAGATGACCTGTTTATTTGAGTGCATCAAAGCAAGTACAGTGGTACCTCGGGTTACAAACGCTTCAGGTTACAGACTCCGCTAACTTGAAAGTAGTACCCTGGGTTAAGAACTTTACTTCAGGATGAGAACAGAAATTGTGTGGCGGCAGCAGGAGGCCCCATTAGCTAAAGTGGTACCTCTGGTTAAGAACAGTTTCAGGTTAAGAACAGACCTCTGCAACGTATTAAGTTCTCCCAGCATCACCACTCCCCAGCATATTTCTTGCCAATGTGAGATCTCTTGCCAACAAGATGGATGAATTGAGGTTGCAGGCAGCAAAGAACAGCCTTGTAAAAGATTGCTGCGTTTTATTTGTCATTGAGACATGGCTTCAACCGTCCATACCGGACACAGCTATTCAGTTGGAAGGCTGGGTGGTACATCGTCATGACCGAGGCATGGACTTCGGAAAAACCAGAGGAGGGGGGCTGTGCGTATATGTGAACAAATGCTGGTCCAATAATTCTAAGACTGTGGGCAGTCACTGTTCACCGGATTTGGAATATGTGGCTGTTAAATGTAGACCAGCCTATCTCCCTAGGGAGTTTACAGCTGTTATGTTAACTGGTGTGTACGTGCCACCAGATGCCAATGCCAACTTGGCTTTGGGATGCCTGCAGAGCCTTATCAGCAGCCAGCAAGACAAGTATCCTGAAGCTGTGCACATCATTGCGGGAGACTTCAACCATGTAGAACTTAAAACAGTGCTCCCAACGCTCTATCAGCATGTGAAATGTCCCACAAGAGGGGACAAGACACTAGATAAAGTTTATTCGAATGTAAATCACGGCTATAGGGCTTTACAGCTGCCACACTTGGGCCAGTCCGACCATATGTCTTTGTTCCTGGTACCAGCATATATCCCACTCAGGAAACGGGCTCCCACAATATTAAAATCTGTTAAAATCTGGCCTGAAGGTGCTATTCACCAGCTGCAGGACTGTTTTGAGAGAACTAATTGGGATATTTTCGATCGTTCAGACCTGGAGGAGCACACGGCGGCAGTTCTGTGCTATATCAATCACTGCACAGACACTGTCACAGTAAACAAATCCATCCGGTTTTATCCCAATCAGAAACCCTGGATGAATAGAGAGGTCCAGGGCCTGTTGCGGGAAAGGAACAGGGCTTTCAGGTCAGGCGAGGTGCAGCTTTACAGTGTGGCAAGAGCAAACTTGAAGAGGGGTATTCGACAGGCAAAACGGGATTATAGGCTGAGGATTGAGGACAATTTAAGGAGCAACAACACAAGACAGATGTGGCAGGGGATTCAGCACATTACCAACTACAAACCTAACCTTGGTGCTGTCGACGGTGACCCATTGCTGGCGGAGGAGCTTAACCTCTTCTTTGCTCGCTTCGAGAAGGAGCCACCTGAGACGCCGGTATTACAGCCACCAGCCCATAGGGGCCCCTCATTCACGGTAGAGGAGCATGAGGTGAGAAAGGTATTGAGGATGGTGAATCCGAGGAAGGCGGCTGGACCTGATGGCATCACTGGAAAGGTGTTGAAGGGCTGTGCGGATCAGCTGGCGAGGGTCTTTACTAAGATCTTCAACAAGTCCCTACACCAGTCTATTGTCCCACCCTGCCTGAAGTCGTCAACTATTGTCCCTCTGCCTAAAAAATCTACAATCAGTAGTTTGAACGACTACAGACCAGTTGCACTGACTCCAATCATCATGAAGTGTTTTGAGAAACTGATGCGCCGTCATATTATTTCCTGTCTTCCATCAACTTTTGACAACTACCAGTTTGCGTACAGGGCAAATAGATCCACAGAGGACGCTATCACCACCACTCTCCATGCTGCTCTGTCCCATCTGGAGCAGCCGGGGAGTTATGTGAGGCTGCTGTTTGTGGACTTTAGCTCAGCTTTTAACACTATCCTCCCCCATAGACTGGTGTCCAAGCTAGAGGCGATTGGACTCTCCAACTCCACCTGTCTCTGGGTTTTGGATTTTTTGTCAGAACGTTCTCAGAGGGTTAGAGTAGGGTCACATATGTCCACAGCCCTTAGCCTTAACACCGGCTCACCACAGGGTTGTGTGTTGAGTCCCCTGCTCTACGCTCTCTATACGTATGACTGTACAGCCACCTATTCCAGCAACAAAATCATCAAGTTTGCTGATGACACTACGGTGGTAGGGCTCATTTCAGGAGGGGATGAGTCCGCCTATCGGGACGAGGTGGAGCGGCTCTGTGTTTGGTGTGGAGAGAACAATCTGGCTCTTAATACGGCTAAGACCAAGGAATTAGTGGTGGATTACAGGAAAAAAAAGGCGGACATTCAGCCCTTGCATATCAATGGGGAACGGGTGGAGAGGGTGGCGGAATTCAGGTTTTTGGGAGTAACTATCGATCAGGGCATGACTTGGAGCGCAAATACCACTGCTCTGGTGAAGAAGGCCCAGCAGAGAATTTATTTCCTCAGACTTTTAAAGAAGAACAATCTGAGTGAGAGACTGCTGGTGTCCTTCTACCGAGGCTCCATAGAGAGCATTCTTACATACTGTATTTGTGCTTGGTTCTCCAGTTGTACAGCTAGGGAGAGGAAGGTGCTCCAGAAGGTCATAACCACAGCACAAAGGATTATTGGTCAACCTCTCCCATCTTTGGAAGAATTGTACGGTTCCCGTTGTCTTAGGAAAGCAAACAACATCCTGCAGGATTCATCTCACCCGGGATACAGTCTGTTTGCACTACTGCCTTCTGGCAGGAGATATAGAAACATCAAGTCAAGGACAAACAGACTGAAAAACAGTTTTTACCCGAGAGCTGTGGCCCTTTTGAATGCTGTAACTCGATAGTGTGACCTGGGAGATTGATGGGTGTGGGTGTGGCTGGAATGTGGTTTGTTGGTTGTTGTTGTTGTTTTGCTTTTGTTGTTTTTAAGGGATGGCATCCAATTTCGTTGCACTTGTGCAATGTTGCACGTGTGTAATGACAATAAAGAATCTATCTATCTATCTTAACCAGAGGTACCACTGTATTATCCTACACCAGGGGTCAGCAAACTTTTTCAGCAGAGGGCCGGTCCACTATCCCTCAGACCTTGTGGGGGGCCGGACTATATTTTGAACAAAAATAATGAACGAATTCCTATGCCCCACAAATAACCCAGAGATGCATTTCAAATAAAAGCACACATTCTGTTCATGTAAAAACACCAGGCAGGACCCACAAATAACCCAGAGATGCATTTTAAATAAAAGGACACACTCTACTCATGTAAAAACATGCTGATTCCTGGACCATCCGTGGGCCAGATTGAGAAGGCAATTGGGCCGGATCCAGCCCCTGGGCCTTAGGTTGCCTACCCATGTCCTACACTTTCCAGTGCATTCTCTCCTTTCTTCTTCCTTATCACAAAGCGTCTGATCTTCTGGGAAAGCAGGCTTGTGGTGTAAGAGTCCCTATCAAGTGTAATGGTGCAACCTGAATTTGCTGATTATGTGATTGAACCCCACTCGAAAACAGCAGCAGTCTGGATGCGCTGAGTTCACTGCCTGAGTGCCACTCCATACATACGGTCTGCTGATAAGGTGGGCAGGACCTCATCACAACACTCCTTTCACCTCCTTGGGGAGTCCCACCTCTTATTTCAAGGGCCACAGATCTAAGGTTATAGCGGATTGCAATCTAAATGAGTCAGCAATGTGGTGCTATTGCATTGGAGTGGAGAGAAGGCAAAGGCTTTTTTCTTTTTTGGATTTTGGTTTGACAAAAGCAGGAATGTGGTGATACAGGGCAGGGGCCACTGGCACCGCTATCGTGCAAGTTTAAATTTGTGCCCACATTTCAAGAATGATTCAGAGAAGAAGTGAGACGGCGTAGGGTTTCGAATGAATGATGAATGAGGAACTGCCAAAGGAGCTGGACATGAATAGCTCAGGGAAAAGAAGATTAAGGGGAAACTCGTGAAAGTGGCTTCAAATATCTAAGAGAGATGTCATGAAGAGGGAGAATGACTGACTGCTTATCAGCGCCCCGTCGGGAAAGGATAAGGACTGGTTGCAGCAAAGGCAGGCGTGGCTTGGATCTCTGAAAATGTTTCCTGATTGCAAGAACCTATGGGTGACAGAGCAAGCTGCAGAACTGGGGTAGATTAAGTCTGAGGAGCTTTGTGATTTGCACTGGACGACCATTGACTGTTAAAAACCTCCTCTGCTCCCTCTGAGTAACCAGCTGAGCTGCTTGCTGCTGGAAAGGAAGTGAGCGGTCAGTGTCTGGACCGTGTGGAATCTGTGGAAGGACTCTGTGCATCAGCTGAAAGAGGAGGCCAAGGAGAGAGGGGTAGGAACCAGAGCAAGGCTGCACAGAGGACAGGATGGCTGGGTGAAGGGGGACTGGCAAACTGGAAGAAAGATGGTTAGACGAGATAGTCAAGGAAAAGAGGGAAAGGATGAGAGTGGGGGAAAACACTTAGTATCTAGTAGCTGTGCAAGAGATGCAGGCAGGCAAAGGTAATGAGTTTGAGACCCAGGAAGCAATGGGACTGTAGAGTTGGAAAGGGGCCCTAGCGATCATCTAGTCCAACCCCCTGCAATGCAGGAATCTTAACTAAAGCTGAAAAAAACTGCAAGGAAGGAGCATCCACTACCTTCCAAGGGAGTCTGTTCCAGTGTTGAAAAGGGGGGATTAAGCAGCTTTTTAGCTACAAGTCTCTAGTACTGTACTGCTGAGCCGAACTGTATTGCTTTTTCTGTGGCATATTATAGAGGGCCTTTTCCCGAAGTGTGGAATCTGCTGCCACCTGCTGGCAGAAGAGCTGCAGTGCCACACAAACAGTGGTCAGTGCCTGGCTTCATGAGTGGCAAAGTGGAGGGAATCAACTTTGGTTGCTGCCTCCTATACTCCAGCCAGACACTGGTCATGTGAAGGAGCAACTAGTGTCCCCCACCCTCCCTGCTTGGGCTCAAACCCACCTGCGAGCTGCATTCTTTGATCTTTGAAACTGTTCCCCCTAACCTCAGATGTGTGGCATCTGGCTATAGCGGGGTGATCACTGATGATGGACCAGCACTCTGCACATGCTCATTTGGGTGAATAGAGACAAAGGGTTTCTTTTTTTTCAGCACAGCTATCTGCTAACTCAGCATTGCCAAACTGATTGCTTTTTAATCACCCTTCGCTGCTGTTGTAATCCCTTGCATACTTTCCAGCTAGAACCAAATTGTTGCTATCTGTTATTTCTTTACAGGTAGGTAGCCGTGTTGGTCTGCTGTAGTAAAAAAAAATAGAAAAAAATTCCTTCCAGTAGCACCTTAGAGACCAACTAAGTTTGTTATTGGTATGAGCTTTCGTGTATCTGAAGAAGTGTGCGTGCACACGAAAGCTCATACCAACAACAGACTTAGTTGGTCTCTAAGGTGCTACTGGAAGGAATATTTTTATTTTGTTATTTCTTTGCATTTCATTCCCCTCTGGCTCTGTTGTTTGCAACTTCAATTGTTTGTTTGCTTATGTTTATTTAAATATTTTACTGTACACTGCCCTGTGATCTTCAGATAAAGAGTGGTATATACATTTAATTAGTATTAGTCGTCATAATAGTAGTCGTAGTAGTAGTAATGGTTATAACCACACTCTAGGCTCTAGGGCTGAACTTGGTGGGACGTGGGTGGCACTGTGGGTTAAACCACAGAGCCTAGGACTTGCCAATCAGAAGGTCAGCGGTTCGAATCCCCGCGACGGGGTGAGCTCCCGTTGCTCGGTCCCTGCTCCTGCCAACCTAGCAGTTTGAAAGCACGTCAAAGTGCAAGTAGATAAATAGGTACCACTCCAGTGGGAAGGTAAACGGCATTTCCGTGCGCTGCTCTGGTTTGCCAGAAGCGGCTTAGTCCTGCTGGCCACATGACCCGGAAGCTGTATGCCGGCTCCCTCGGCCAATAAAGCGAGATGAGGGCCGCAACCCCAGAGTCAGTCACGACTGGACCTAAGGGGCCCTTTACGTTTAGGGCTGAACTTGGCTGGGGACTGCAGTTGCCAGCCCCTACTCTAAACCCTGTTCTCCAAGGCATCGTTTCCAAGAACAATGATGGGTTGTGAAAGACGCTGGCCCAAGAACAGCTTGACTTTTGTAGTACACGTGCAAAATATGTAGACGCAGATCAGCAAATATGTGCTGAATGCACTGCTAAATGTATTTAGTGGAAATGGATGAAACTGCCCCAGTGGAAATGGTCATAGGAAATGGATGGGACAATCCCTTTTAAAATAAAAGCAGTGCTGGGCTTCAGACCTCCCAGCAAAATTGCATGTTCCCTCCTGATGCTGTTGGACTGCATTTCCTATCAGCCCTGGCTGGTAAGGTCAAAGGTCAGGGCTGATGGGCGATGCAGACCAGCAACATTGCCCACTCCTGCTGCTGCAAATCATCAAAAGCACTCTTAAGTTAACCACCTCCTGTTTTTTTTCCAGACTATGTGCCAGAACGGAGCCTGGGGAAGGTGCAGGTGACTACAGACCCCCCCTCCAAAGCCCCTTCCTAACCTTTCTTTCTCCCGGTGTCTCCCCTTCTTCCAGCCGCTCCAACCTGAACGCCAAGACCCACGACAACTTGAAGCTGAACTGTGACACCACAGACTTCACAGCAGCCATCATCTGCATCCCCACCCCTCCTGCCAACACGCCGGATGAGAGCCAGCCCCCGTCTCCCGGAGGCCCTGGCGGACCCCTGCGCAACTCCAGCCTGTCCACCCCCTACATACTGCACGAGACGGTCAAGATCTCCTCCTTGTAAGGGGAGACTGGGGCGGGGCGGGGTACTTGTCCCGACTCCCTCCTCTGCCCAGAGTGGCTGCTGGCTGCCTGGGTCCTGCTTACGAGCCGGGGACGGGGTCCTCTGCCCGTGCCTCCCACCCCGCCCGTCGAACTGCAAGCTGGAGGAGGGCAGCAGGGGGCGTGTGTCGCGCAGTCCTTTCCTCAGAGGCGATATCGTTGGCCACCAACAGGGGGAGCTGGCGCACGAGGGGGAGTTCCGATGCCCGCCCAGCTCCCCCTCTACAATCAAAGCCATATAGGAGGGGAGGTGGGTCCCCGATGCTATGCAACCGCAAAGGGGTGGAGCGATGCGGGGGGGACTGGGTTCCGATAGGTGGACCTCAGTGGTAATAGGGAACATATCCGGAAGACTTTTCCCCACACTATACCAAACCTATTACTCCTTAGGTTGGGATCAGGCGGAGTCAAAATCCCTGGTTTGACTCTGAGAGGGGTTTGGGGGCATTGCAGCAGCAGGGAGAGGGAGCAGGGGCTGCTGGATCCTACCTTTGGCTGTGGAGGGCAGGGGTCTTAATAGTGGGACTGCAAGATTGTTGGGTGAGGGAGGTCAAGAGTGGGGGGGTGTCATGGATGCCCATCTGCAGATGGAAAGGCGAGCTCTGAGGATCGAGGCTCTTTGATTCTGGTCCTAAGCATGATCAGAGTTGGGGGGGGTGTATTGCCTAGTGGTTAGAGCAAGGGATTCTGGAGTTTGTTCCAGCTAAAGATGAGGAAGCCTTTGGGGGAAAGGGATGGAAATAGAACCGGCTAAGCTTCCTACCAGTTCCCACCCCCAATCTTCTGCCTCTCCTGGCTGAGCCATTTCTGGGACGGACGGAGCCTTAGAAGCCCCTGTCTCCCTGTCTATCTCTCTGCCTTTTTTTCTCTCTGCCCTCCTCCCGATACCTGTTCTGTAACTTGGAAACTGCACTTTAAAAAAAGAAAAAAAGTCTATTGCACCAAAACACGACACCTCATGGGAATCTCATGTATCATTCTCCCGACACCCCCCCACAGCCCTGCACCCCACTGCGTAGCATCGAGACTGTGCATGTGTATTATACCTCCGAAGAGTGGGATCCAAAGCCCACGGCTACAGAGCACCACGTGGCATGTGCAGCCGTGTCCCCCATTCCCACCCCACCCGCCTACCCTGACGGAAGATACGCTGTGAAGAACTGAACCAAACCTGCAGAGCAGGGCTGTGGTCTGTGATCCTCCTCCTCCTCCTCCGGACATTTTTAAGGTTATGATCAAGAGAGAGAAAGAGAGACTTGGCTCTTGATCCTGAAAACCTCGCACCGTTCCGTGTGCTCACCGGAGAAGGAACCGAACCTGGCAGAAAAGGAACTTGGGTGGGATGGCGGATACCGTTCTAGGTATCAAGTGAGCCACAAGTCCCGTTGCATGCATCAAGCTGGCTGGCTCTCAGCGTCCAGCAAAGGTTGCTCTCTCAACAGGATCAGCCATTTTTGTTTCGATCTGCTGGCCACTCTTTATTTTGCTCAGCGTCTTGGCTTTCTCTCTCCTGGCTACCGGTGGGGAGTCAGCATGGCCTTGGGTAGCCAGGAGTCACCCGTGAGTTAAGCTCAGAGAGGAGTAAGGTCTGGTGGCTTATGACAGAGGCCTTGTCTGGAGAAGCAGCAGCAAATGAATGAGGAAGAATGGAGCGTGAGGATGCCTGGGGAACAAAATTCCTCTGGTCAGTCTCCAGCTCTAGCAAAGTAGGGGGATCCAAGTGGATGTGTTGAAGTTAGCATCCTTCGATAGGACCACGTGAAACATAGAGCTTACTTGGGCTGTCTCTTGCCCCGGACCCCACATTCATTTTCTAACCAGAGTTTTCCTTGCAGCAATTATTAAGTACCTGTAAATCAACATCTCCCCCTGTTGGATGGTTAAAGAAATAACAGTTACTTCTGGGCACTTTAATGCGGATCAATTAACTCAAATGCACTTTTGAACAGAATCATAGTGTCTGCTAGCGGGAGCGATGAATGAATGACACGAGAAGAGGTGGAAATGTCTCATAAGTGGATTTAAGGGCTGCCGCAAAGGCACAGAAGTGTAGAGAGGAAGTGAGAAGAATCAGAACAAGGTTCCTTGAGCTGAATCAAACATTCCAGTGTCTATTTCTCTACTGAAAAAAAGTGGGGGGGGGATCCTTATACCCTAACAGAGGTTAAATTACTACTATGCACACTTAGCTGGGGTCAAGATACACTGAACAAAGTGGAACTTTTTTCCAAGCAAATTTGCATAGAATCAGGCTGGCTTCCAGTTACGTAACTGTGAATGAAATCTCTACTCCACTTTCCTTTTAAGCAAAGACACGAGGATGCATTTGTTCTGGCTGTTCGCCACTCTTTTACATCTGGAACCACATTGAATGTGTCCCAAAACACCGCAGGGGTCACTCTTGACCCCCCACAGTGTGAGATGAGATAATTATTGGATGATCAATCCGTAGTTTACAGTTCCCGTCCTCCCTGCTCAGGCTGGGGTGCTTGAGAGAGACAACATGGACAGATTTGGAGCAGAGCATAACTATTTCATTTCTCTTGAACATAAATGCTGCTCCATTTTCCCTGCTAGGTATAGCACAGAGGACAATGTCCCAAATTCCCAAACTTCCTCAATACCAAACAAGAATACTCCAACCTCTTGAAACAGATAGCAATATTCCCAGGGTTTGACATATGCAAAGGGCAAACAGCCGTCTTCCATTTAGGATAACCCAAGTCAAGAGCGGGGTGAGTGTGTGTTTGTGTGTGTGTTTCTTTGGAGCTGTTGTTCTTCCATCCCAGTCACACGCCTAAATTACTCAGTGGAATAGATCAGGTCCCCAGACTTTCTGGGTTCTAGCACAGGTAGAGTTGTTGCATCCTTGACAAATACTCTGTAGTTTTCACAGGCAGAAATCTAATAGGTGACATTTCAGCTGCACCACATATTTATGTGGGGGAAACTTTCACCTGGTGTTTCCTCCCTCACCCCACCCCCCAAAAAACCTGTTCAGGGTTCAGACCATCTTTCAGGGGGCAAGTGGCAACCCTAAATTTGGGGGGGGTGTCCATGCCCATGGCTAAGCTCCTCTAAGTGTAGGCCTTCTTATGGAGGCTTGAATCATTGCTAGATTCAATGCCCCCACCAAAAGAAGGTCCATTTGCCTTCTCTTGCTTCCAAGTTTCCCAGTGTAGGATGGGCAGCACTGTGCCATCCCAACCATTGCCAATCTGGTGCCTTCCAGATGTTTTGGACTATGACTCCCATCAGCCCCAGCCAGTGGGAGTTGTAGTCAGGGGCTGATGGGACACATCTGGACGTGTGAGATGTTGTTGGGAAAGGGAGTTCTGCCACAAGGCAAGCTGCCCAAGGTATTCTGAGTGCCATTTAGAGGCAATGCAGGCTTTATTGCAGCTGGCTAACTCCATGCCACTGTCATACTTACGTGAGCACTGCTAACGTCTGAAGCGGGCCACATGTGGAACACTGCTGTGGCTACTTTGGTGATTAGGAGCATAATCACAAGGTGCATTGTCCACTCTGCCCACTTCCAGTAGGATTCAAACATACGCTGGCAAATTCGGGCTGCACAATGAGAGTTGAATGGGAGATCCTGCACAGCAAACCCACTTCCCCAAAAGACACTACATTTTGTGATAAAGAAAGTGGCAGAAAAGTGCCCCGAAAAGTGCAGGTTAACATTTGCTTGGATGCAATGGCATCTAACCTCCCAGCAGACAAATCAGGATGGATGCTCATTAAACAGCTGTCTAATCTGGATGCTTGCTCAATAAACAGGTCTTCTGAGAGGACTGCTTGTTACAGAAGTAACTGCAATCTTCCACATATTCCCTGAGAAACAAGGGTGTGTGTGGGTGTGTGGGTGTGTGTGTGTGTGTGTGTGTGTGTGTGTGTGTGTCCTGTTCACAGAGTAGCTGTAGGACTAACCCCTGTGGGCACAAGCCAATGGGGAGCCAGTGGTAGAGTATTTGCTTTGGGTGCAGAAGGTCCGATTCAATCCCCATGGCATCTGCAGCCAGGACTGGGAGAGACCCTGGCCTGCAGCCCTGGAAGGCTGCTGACAGCCAGTGTAGACAGCAGAGGTGGATTTAAAGGAGAGCAACCAGTTTGGTCACACTGTGCATGGAGCCTTGCGGGTGCCGCTGGGGATGCTGCAACTATAATCTGGGAGAGGAGCACAAGAGGCAGGGGGTTTGCTGAATTTTGGCATCACACAAGGTGCTACTGAAATTTGAGACCAGATCTGCTACTGTAGACCGATGGGTCCCCAACTCTACCCTCTCTTTACCTCTCTCCCACAAACAGAGATACATACCGGTAATTCTGTTGTAGTCACTTATTTACACTTGGGGAAATGCCGTTTGTTCCTTTCCAGACTCAAGAAGCCAATTCACACAGGCAGATTGCCAAAGTTTGCCGGGCCAGTGGAACCACTCAAGAGTTCATTAAGGGGTGAACCACTTTTGTGAATGGCTCAAAGACATGTACACAAAGTACACTTCCCCTGTTTTTTGGGTTGTAAGCCCCTACTCACCTGTGGCAAGCCAGAACCTTCTCCCAAGTGACCAGGCAGGAGAGCCCCCCTTTTGGGTCCATGTTTTGCCAACAGTTAACCATAACTAATATTTGTGGACTTGACCAAAGCTGATTCCCCACTGAGTCCACTGCCTTCTTTCAACAGTTATGCTGTGGCAAAGGAAACATGACATGACTTATGAGCTGGGCATAAGGCTAAATAAACAAATTATTTACAGTTGCAACAGTTGCATCACTATTGCCTCTGCACACTCTGTAGACTTTCTCGACATGTCAACTTGTTCACTAACACAGGCCCAGCAAAATACTGTTTCTTCATTTCAAAATCTCAACTTTTTGTTTTGTTTTGGGGTTTTTTAAAGAAAACCCTCTCGTGAAGGGGAGAGGGTGATGGAGAAACTCCAAGCATAGACTCCACTTTTACCCCTCCTGCAGTTAGAGACTTAAACATAAGAGCAATCCTTCACCTCCTCTACCTTTTTGCAGAAAGGAGTGGGAGGGAGCCAGATTTTTCCATCAAAAAGGCAGCTCCTGCGAGCCACTTAAACAAAATGGGAAGGATGCCGTTTCCCTCCGCTCTGATCTTAAGGGTGCTGCTTGAGAGAAATGGAAGGAGCTGATTAGAACCCATCACTGACAGTTGTTCTAGATTTGATGGCCATACTAGGAACTGCTTTCCTTCAGCTGGTGCTGCACTGAGCAACTCCATCTGGTCATGTACAAGAGAGCAAAAAATATAGCCCCTCCAGTGGAGGCCCTCGAGTGTTGTGTCTGTAGGAGAATTCTAGCATGCCTGGTAATACTGCAGCAGAATCAAGTGGTAAAGCTTTATCCCAGCTGTATAACTTCATGCTGCACAGTGGGTGGTGTCTGAAGGCTCCTCCATTAAAAAAAAAGGCCTCCCTATATCTAAAGAAGTAAAATGTCTAGGAAGGGAGAAGACTAGACAGAACCCTTTGATGCAGCATCAGAAAAAGCTCATGCTATTCTAGGCTGCATCAACAGAAGTATAGTGTCTGGATCAAGGGAAGTAATAGTACCATTCTATTCTGCCTTGGTCAGACCCACACCTGGAGTACCTCTGTGTCCAGTTCTGGGCACCACAATTTAAGAAGGATGTGGACAAGCTGGAACATGTGCAGAGGAGGGCAAGCAAGATGATCCAGCGTCTGGAAACCAAGCCTTATGAGGGAGTTGGTATGTTTAGCCTGGAAAAGAGGACACTGAAAGGAGATGCGATAGCCATTTTCAAATATCTAAAGGACGGTCGCATGGAAGATGGAGCAATTATGTTTTCCTCTGCTCCAGAGGGTAGAACCAGGCCATTGTCTTCAAGTTAAAAGAAAGGAGATTCCAACTAAACATCAGGAAGAACTTTCTGATGGTACACGCTGTTTGACAGTGGAACGGATTCCCTTGGAAGGCAGTGACCTCTCCTTCACTGGAGGTTTTCCACTAGAGGGTGGGTGGCCATCTCTCATAGATGCTTTAGTTGAGATTCCTGCATTGTAGGGGTTTCGGTGACCCTCAGGTGTCCTTCCAACTCTACCATTCTTTGACCCTGACATGCTAATTTTCTGCATGAAGCCAGATTTTGTTCTTATAAGGAAGCATTCAAATATGCAAACCAAACAAAGTCATCTGCAATGTAAAGTGCTGCAGTCCAAGAAAGGCTTTACCACTCAGTTCTGTTAGTGGTAGAAATTAGGCTGAACTTGATCCCTTACCATGGACAGAGTTGTCAGGGCTGGAAATGAAGACTTCTAGTTCCCATGTTATCTGTAAATGTGCTGTGTGTGACCTTGGTCAAGTCACTTCAACTCAGGTTCCTGTTTGTGTACAAATGGGGAGAATAAAACTGACCTGAAGAGAGATTTATCTTTAAAATGTGTGAATGCAGGAGGAGAAAGTCTGGGGTGTTTGGGGGTCTTGGAGGGGTCATCACTGAGGTGCAATGAGGGAGAAGGTGCTGGAGACAAGAGATGCTTGAAGAAGGTGGATGCTACTGTAGTTTTGTGCCAATAAAGAAAATTGGATGAGAGCTCAAACAAAAGTCATGTGCTCTATTCTTATTCTAAGATTTGGAGGCGTATGAGGATTTGGAGATGGATGAGGATTTGGAGATGGATGTAACAATTTTGGGGGCCTGGGCCTACCAGTTCCATGTTTGTTAAAAATCATTTTCATGTTATTGTAAGAAATATTACATGAATATTTTTCTAACCAAGTTGGAGGGGGAAACTAGTGGACTATAATTCCTATTTATTAAAACTATGAAGGCATGGCTTAGATGGGGCCCAAGATAATTAATAAATCATCTGTGTTGGGGATTACACTGATATGAAGAAAAGTATCTGTGTAAAATTTGTAGACTGATATTAATGAGTGTAGAATTTGGGAACATTAGCATTTGATTTTGATTTTTTTAAAAGAAAAAAACCAGGAATTTTAAAAAGTAAAAATTATACACACACACAGTGTAACAGATATTTAAATATGCTGAAAAGGAGCACTCTCTCTGACAAGCAATCTGCACATGAAGAAGAATGATGGTTATGAATTCCAAGTATCAATATCTCAGTGTTCAAGAAGTGAGCTCTGAGTCCTATCACAAATTAGTCTGTTGTTTTCTGTAAACCTGGTTGACGTGGAATCCTAGAAATCTAATTAAATTAAACCCAATTAAATAAGTATGTCAAGGCTGCCTGCCACATCACGCCAAGGAATTTGCAACAGGGGTATCCGGAGCTAGAATGGAGGGCTAAAATAAAAGTATGGAAAAGTTATAACTGTTTTCAATAAACGACACAAAACGTCCATAGGTTTGCATCCAGTTGTCCAATAAAAGTCTCCCAGCCCTTTAGTTAATCAATGAAAGAGTGTGTGTGAGAGAGAGTGTGACAGATACACACACACACAGCGCCTTGCTAGATCAGGTCAAAGATCCAACTACTATTGCAAAAAACGTCTGGCCAGATGCCTTCCAGAAGGGCACAAAGCAAATACTGTCGCTCTCCCCTACCATTGTCCCCCCTGCAACTGTTGTACAGAGACACTGCTTCTTAAATGTGGGTGTTCCATTTTGCTGTCATGAGCTGTAGCCCTTTTCTCCACGAATTTGTCAATCTCCCTTTAATGCTGCCGGCCACAATCAACATCACAAATGGTGCTACCTGGGCTATAATATGCTTGTTTATTGGGTTTTCTAGTCCTATGCATGAGCTCAGAAAATGTTGCAGAAGATTCCTCCTAAGCCCACAGGTATATTAATTCCTGATCCCAAAGGGGTCGCAGCCTCAATAAGTAAGGCTTTTTGGAGCCCAAAGAGGCCAGATATATTAACAATTGTATTGCAGTAATTTAATAATTTATATAGAAAAATCTAATCGCTATAATAAATAAGTCTTTTCTGGAACACGCAGATTCCTGCCTAACTGTATGGGATAAGGCACATTAGGAACCAATCAACCAATCAGCTTTATAAGATTCTATATGCCAACCAGCTGTAGGAACTCGCGTCCAATCTATCAATTTCCGACCCTGGGAATGCTCCAAGCCAATAGGAGGTAACCGGCCACTTTCAGCCAATCACGGTTCAGGTCTGTGTCCGCCGGCGAATGAAGAAACGGAAACTACTTTCTCTAGCCTATCGGAACAAGCTATGCTGACAAGGGGAACAATACTCCCGCCTCCCTCCTTCGCTCTCGCAAAAAGGGACGGGGAGGAGGGAAAGTGGAAAGAGGCGGGACATCAACCCGACCGGCAGTGGCGCCAGCCACTCAGTGACGGGCATCCGTCACCCCCGGCCAACGAGCGCGCGGCTAGCCGCGGTTGCTACGGCCTGCCCAGGGCCCGCCTCACCTGTTGCCAGGGGGCGTGGAAACGGAAGTCGAGCTCGCCGGGGTCAGAGGCCGGCTGTGTTGATGTTGACACTAGGCCGGGCCCGCAGACGGGCCGTAGTAGTAGTAGTAGCCGCCGCCGCCGCCGGCGCCTCTTTCCGGAGACCGCGAAAGGCCCGAAAGCCTCTGAGGAGAAATTGGGGACGAGGCCGACCCGGCTGGTGTGGGCTGCTCGGGAGAAGCTCCGGCGCCTGGCGGGGAATTGACGGGCGCGCTCCCTACTGAGCGGCGGCGGCGGCGGGGGAAGCGATGCGCCGCGGTTGATCCGGCCATCCGGGCATTTGCCGCCGCCTTCCCCGCTTCCCTCAGAGAGAGCCCCCCGCTTCCCGCTCCCGGCTGCCCTCCCTCCACCTCCCCCGCGGAGCCCTCTTCATCCGGGTAACCCTGTTTCTTCGCCCTCCTCATCCGGGTAACCTGCGGGGCCCCCTTGGCCCTCGCCGTCCCCGGTGCGCGGCCCTCCGCCTCCTCTCTCCCGGGCGCCGCTTTCTCCCCCCCGCCCCGACCCTTGACCCACCTTCGCCCTGTCCGAGCCCCCCGCCCCCTCGTCGTCGGGGCAACTGTCACCCCTCGCCCCCTTGAACCTTCCTCCCCGCCGGTCTCCGGGCCCTTCCCGCCCTCGCCATGACTATCCTGCCCAAGAAGAAGGCCTGCCCGGCAGCGGGGGACGGCGATAGGGACCAGCCTGGCTCCCGAGGGGGCGGCCCGGGGGGTCCCGGGGGCCCCGGCGGCGTGGGCGGTCCGGACCCGCGAGGCTGCTCGGGCTCCGACTCGCACCCGCGAGGCCCCGGCGGAGGCGTCGGGGGAGGCGTGGGCCCCGGCGACCCGCACTCGGGGCGCGGCGGCGCCCGCCCCCGGGCCTCGCCGCCGCCTCCGCCGCCCCGCTGGGGGCTGCCCCCCGCCGGCTCCCCCCCGCCGCCCAACCCCGGAGTGGGAGCCGGCGGCGACGGGCCCGGCCTCGGGCTGCTGGACCCCGGAGTGGCCGAGGCGCGGGGCGGGGTCGGGGGCGGCTGCTGCTCCGGCCCCGGGCACAGCAAGAGGCGGCGGCGCGGAGGGTCCGGCGGCGGGCTGGGAGCCGCGGGGCCCGGGGGAGCCGGAGGCAACAGCCCCGAGCAGGATGAGGCCGGCGCCGGCTACAACAGCGAGGACGAGTACGAGACAGCGGCGGCCCGCATCGAGAGCATGGACCCGGCCACCGTGGAGCAGGTACTTCGTGGGGGTGGGGAGCGGACGGCGGGGTCTTTAACCCTGTCGGAGGCCTATGGAGCCCACGCGCTTTTGGGGGGGGTGCTTGCTGCTTGGCACCTTCGTTTCATGCTGGGCTGCACGCTTCCCTATTGCCCTACAGCCGGAGGTGTCCGGCCATCAGGAGTGCATGGTTTAATTGTTTGATTTACCTCGCGTGATGCACGCTTTTTGCGCCCTCCCACTGAAATACGTCCTAGCTATATAATGGGTACACATCAAAGCGTAGTATGTCAACTAGCCATGCTGCTCCCAGGGTTTGTTCGCAGTTGAGGGTTCCTGCAGGATCACTTGGGCTGGATTTGTTTGAAGTTATCCCTAGGAGCAGGTAAAGCAGAATCTGAAAGGCTCCCATTGAAAAGAGGGGAGCTGTCTCTCCAGTAATGTTTGGTTCTGGTATCCTTTGTAAAAAAAAGAAGTGTGCAGATTCACTGTGTTGGCAGGAATGTGACTTACATGGCATATTAAATTGTGAGGCCTCCCTTAGAAGAAAGCAGGATCCCTTTTATGTGGCGTTATTGCTGCCTAGCTGTTTAATAGAAAAAAGATCGCCCTTTGGTTGAAAGAGGGGGAGGCTTGCTCTGGCAATTGTGAGGTTTTTAACTATTACTGAAGGGTGGGACAATGTCATGGAGCCAGGTGAGACAAATAAAGGGAATGGGTGTGAGGGGAACTATTTTGCTTATCTGTGCCAATTGATGCAGAAGGGTTTCAACATCATTTGAAAAGAAAATAACATAGCACATCTGCCCCGCATAGAATATGAAGTTACCTTAGGGGACGAGAGAGAGATGGGGATCTCTCTTTGAGGAAAGGTTACAGGAAATCTTTCAGTTCAATGCTGTGAGTTAAAACAGGAACCCTTGTTTTATAGTTGTAGGTAGAAACACTGGAATGAATACTGGGTCTGGATATGGTATGGAATGCAAAAGGGAACCAAAGAATTATTCTCTGTTGGGTTACATTGCCTTTTAGCTTGTAGTTGTGACACCTGAGGTCATCTTTGAGAAGGAAGGATTGATGGGGCCTTTGTGTATATAGAAATGGCATCTTCCATCCTGTGACTCCAGACAACCTTCTGATACTAAAAATGGAAGTATTACATTCAGAAAGGGGTGGGATCTTTGCTCGAGAGAAACTTGTTTCTGTAAAGAAATTGGATTTGCTTAGCTCGAAAGTGATAGAGTAGGTGTGGAGAGGGTCCAATTTAGAAGACAACAAAAGTAGTGGCATGGGGAGTTGGTGGGTCTCTATGCTTGATTACAGTTAAGTTGTTTGTAAAGACATTTGGGAGATGAATAACTATGGGGAGAAGAGTCTGTTTTGAGAACTGGCAGACTGAGGAAATATGTGTGCTGGAAGAAATAAGGTTTTCTGCAAGAGTGGCATGCAGATACATGAAACTGACTTGTTTTAAGTCAGCCCATCCAGCCCAGTATGGTTTCCTTGGACTGGCAGTGGTTCTCTAGGGTCTTGAGCACAGGACTGACTTCTGGACTTCCTACCAGAGAACCTTTATTTGGAAAGTTGGAGGCTGGATTTGGTGCATGATCACTGAGGTTTGAGCCCCCACCCCACCCCCATGTAGGTCTGTGGCTATTCCATGCAGGTAGGTTCCTAGATCACTCCTAGTTTGGTCTCACTGTTAAGTATGGCTTAGGTCATTGTTGTCTGCAGCAAACTGTCATTTGTTGATGGCTAATATTGGGTGTTCTGATCCTGTTGGTAAACTATTATAGGAAAGGGAACCTCTTGGTCCACTCAGAAGCAGATTGTCCTTTATATTAAGCTATTGCTGTATCCCACAAGGTCATGATCCCAAGCTTGCAGGGAGGGAGGGAAGAAGGAAAATATTTCAGATGACTTTCCCTGAAAACAAGGGAATTATCTCTCAGGCCTCCTGCAGAAAAATGCTCAAGCTAGCTTGAGATAGTTACTACTGGGGTGGCTAACCTGTGATCCTTCCAGATGCTGCTGAGCTACAGCTCCCGTCTTTCCTGACCTCTGGCCTCGCTGATGGGATTTGGAATCCAACATCAGGAGGGCCACAGCGCCCCCCCCCCATTCTTTAGCAAACCTGTTCAAGCTTTCTTATCTTCAGAAAACACTTTCTACATCTTTATATTGGCCACAAAAACCCTGTGTGCTGCAGAAGATTCTGGGACATACTGTAGATTACCTTTTCAGTGTCTTCTAAACATTTTGACCTGGCAGTCCAGTCTAGAAGCGGACATTGAGTCTGCAATTAACGTGGCAACTGATCGTAGGCAGACTTGGAATAGCTAGCACCACCATCCTGGTTTTGAGGTGGGGGGGTTGATGTAAAATCCAGATGTCAAATGGTTGAAACAGAATTCTTGATGGTTTGGAATTTAGCTTAAGATTCTGCCAGATGCAGCAATAAAGTGAGTGAGAAGCCATTTCCCACTGCTATAGAGGAAAAAGGAATGCAGCTGTTTTAAATTGCAGCATGATGGATTTGGCCTGAATACTGGGCAGTGGGGAAAATCTTATATTTAAGAATAGGGCAGCTAAGCAAAATGCTTCGGAAAGCTACAGCATTTTTGTGTTCTGAAAAAGAAGCCAGATTATGTTTTCTGTTTTATTGGTAAATGTTTATGTTGCCATACCCAAATGCTCAGAGCAAGTAAATTATGTGAAAAATGTCAAATCGAAAGCTATTACAAATATTTACAGAAAATCTATGTATATGATTCAGTTAAATAATGACAAGGGCCAGCTTGGCACCTCACACCAGCTGCTTTATGTTGACAACCCCAACCTAGTTATCATATTTCCTTATGATGCATGCCCATGACTGGGATGTCAGCAACAACTGTGAGTAGTGTAGAAATGTGCAGTGTTGGGTGGGGGAGGGGCAAAATGGTTTCAGGACAGACCTATCAAATGGCAAGTCTGAGGTGGAATCACATGGGGGGAGGGTGTCTCTTGATGACCTCACGGTGTGCACTGCCTCATTTGAAGTGTTGTGTCTGAGGCTACCTCAGTGGGTTAGAAAGCTAAGTTTTGTGACAATTGATCTGTGGTGGTAGACCCACACATCAAATGATAAATGGGCATATGTGAGTAATTCACCCTTGCTCTGGAAAACACTTTCATTCTAATTCTCCAGGGAAGGGAGTTCTATGTTACAGAACAGCCGCTGTGAGTGCTTTTGGCAGTGCTTTTGCTGTATTGATTAGGTATTGCTCCTAACATTTCCCCCAGTGGGTGGGCCAGCAGTTGTGATGGGACACATGAGAGGAGATAATCTCAGAGGGAGGCCTGCATCACACATAGTTCTTGAGGCCTTATACTGCAATTAGTTCCTTGATACACTGTTTTTGCAACCTGCCCAAGCTCAGCAGACAGCATCTTCCAGTCCCTCCTCCAACCTTGGGAATTGCAATTGTCCTATCAGCTACCCCTCAAGCCTGTGGCTGCTGTTGCTGAATACCAAGTTGGCTCTGAATAAGACCTCTCATGATCTGCTTATGGATGAGGAGGCCGATCTGCTCTGTATCACTGAGACCTGTGTGGGTGTGTTGGTCTCACCCAGCTGTGCCCACCTGGATACTCTGTGCAGTATCAGGGCAGACTTAAGGGTCAGTGAGTTGCTGTAGAAATTCATTCTCTCTGTTTCTGTCCAGTTGGGGGAGGGATCTAGAGTGTGTGTTCCTGGCATTGAGCAATTGTGACAGATGAGGGATTCTGCTAGTTTACTGCCTCCCTTGCTGCCCTCCAGTCTCCCTGACAGAGCTAGTGGCAGTGGCAGTGTTGAGAACTCCCAGACTGTTGGTTCTGGGGGACATCAACATCCATGCCAAGGCAACTCTGGGGAGGCTTAGGACTTCATGGCTGCCATGAGAACCATGGGGCTGTCTAAAAATGCCATCGGCCCAACGCATGTGGCAGGCCACACTCTGGACCTTGTTTTCTCAACTAGGAAGGAAGAAGGAAGTAGGAGATAGTGACATCAGTCCCTTGTCATGGTCAAATCACTTCCTGTTGAGATTTAGGCTTTGAGCATCTTTTCTGCTCTACAGAGGTGTGGTACTTACTAGGATGGTTTGCTCTTAGAGACTGATGGATATAATGGGTTTCCAAACAGCTCTGGGAGATTTTTCAGCTGATATGACTGGTGGTCCTGTTGAGGTCCTGGCTGACCTCTGGAACAGTCAAATGGTTAGGCCATTGACACGATCGCCTCTGAGTGCCTTCTTCTGCTTCATGGAGCCTGTTTGGCTCCCTGGTATACTCTAGCTTAGGGCAAGGAAACAAGCTCGGAGACTGCTCAAATACGAATGGAGGAAATGAATGCAGTCCAACACTGTTGAGGGCTCACCATTGAGCCTACCTAGTAGCACTGAAGGCAACCTTGAAGGCATACGTCAGAATCCATTGCTGTTGCTTGAGTCTCAGGTGGCCTCAGTGGTGTGTAGTGTCTTCTATCAGCTTTCGCCAATGGCCCAGCTGTGCCCCTTTCTGGACAGGAGTAGCCTAACTTCTGTTGTCTATGCTCTGGTAACCTCTAGGTTAGACTACTGCAATGTGTTATATGTGTGGCTGCAGCCAAATGGCTCACCAGGGCAAGGTCTGATCCTGGCTTGAGTAATTGACTGCCAGTTAGTTTCTGGGCCCAATTCAGTGTTGATTTTGACCAGGCATAGGCAAACTCCGGCCCTCCAGATGTTTTGAGACTACAATTCCCATCATCCCTGACCACTAGTCCTGTTAGCTAGGGACCATGGGAATTGCAGTTCCAAAACATCTGGAGGGCCGGAGCTTGCCTATGCCTGGTTTTGACCTATAGAGCCTTAAACGTCTCAGGACACGTAATTGCTGCAGTATTCAGTCAGATTCCATCTTAACACGGTGCACCACTTTGTAGAAAGAAGTGTTTGCCTTCACCTAGTTGTCCCAACTATCTTGCATGTCCAGCAGAGATGTTCACACCTACAGGTTCAGGGAGTTTCTTTTTCTCTACGGTGTGGCTGTGTGCAGGGTTCTGAAGGTCAGCTTGTGCATGTGCACTAACACACCAAGCTGTCATAGTACATGACAGTCGTGTGGTGAGCGCACAATAGCTGTGGATAAAGAGTTATTTGAATGCTATGTTGTTGAGGAGGAGGGTGCGAAAAATTGTGAAAGAGTGGGGTTTGGCCCGTGTGTCATAGTCACTTGAAAATAATTCCCTGCTTGGTGAATCCCAGCCTCCAAATGCAAGCCCATGTGAGAAGTTTGCAAGATTGGTAGAGCATCTTCTTTGCATGCAGAAGGTTCCAGGTTCAATCCACAGATCACTTGTCTTCTAGATATAAAGTCCTTGAGTATAGCAGATAATTAAGTGTGGTAGCTGAACGTGTCTGTTTTATGAGCTAATTGGTGCATTGTAGCATGTGCATTTATTTAGCTATGAGATGTGAATGAACCTAGCTCCTCCCAGATTTGCACTTTGCCTCTCCCAATCCCCTTTTCTTCCGCATGTAGGAGAAAGAGTTCAGCTTGACAACACCTCCTCCTGGCTACACAGAAGGAAAGGGAAGGGAGTATGAGCTTGGGAGGAGGTTAGGCTCATTCATGCCTCACAAAACCATGATTTGGCACAATGTGTGAATGTAGCCATTGTGTGTGTGTGTGTGTGTGTGTGTGTGTGTGTGTGTGTTATGTGTTTACCATCACCATGCAATATATGTTAGTGGGTTTTATAATTGTTTCTTCCTACATGAAAATACTTTGTGTGGGGAATATGTGACATGAAGATGGTCAGATTCTGTCACGTCTCCAAGACAAATAAAGTTCCATGGTAATCACTGAATTCCTCTCATTGCTCCAGTGTTCTGAATTCAGGGCCAAAGTAGACATAAGGTTCATGATTTTGCCTTGGGTGTCTTTTGTTTCGTTTTTTTACAAATAACTGGTGTAGAAGTTTGCTTCTTTTTTTGACAAATAGCAGAAAGGTATAGCCCAGTTCTTCTGACTGGAACTGTGGCAGACAGAAAAACTTAAAGCCTCCCCTTCCCTATGCCATTCCTCATCTGGGTTGGCCCCCTCGGCCAGCTATGTTTTTAAAAAAGAAATATATAGGTCAAACAACATGGCAAAACATTGCCCTTAGGCCATTAATGTAATAGGATGCACTTTAAAGTGCTGTATAGAAGAGAGCACATAGGAAATTTGAACTTGCTTGGGCAGTATCTGGACAGAAATGGCAACAATTGAAATGAATGGGAGACTGGCAAGGTGTTAGCTTTGTTCTGAGAATTCATTCTCAAACTGTGGTTGCTGAGTTTTGCCAGTATTCCACATAATTGTGAAAGGCAGTTGTATATCCTTAAAACATGGAGTAGGCACATGCCTGGGAACTATAATTGTATATGCAAAGACTCTGAAGTTGAGGACTTGTTGGTCAGGTTTATTAGTGTGTTGAAGCGATGTGGGACTGTTGTTCATCAGAGGAAGTGGGTGACACACTTCCAAAACACAGCAGGTAGCTGAAGTGACTCATCCACAGGTAAGGGCTGAGAGCTCAGGAATCTGAAATACTCTAGGCATTCATTCCTAAATAGTCCCAGCAGAAAATCAAATACTCTACCCATTTTAACTGTGAACTCATGCAAAGGAAAAGGTGGGGTGAGGAGAGCTTTTTAAAAGAATAGTAAACATAATTTAGCCAGAGTGAAAAACAACCACTGGAAGGAAGGACAGAAAATGAGAGTTTGTTTTGTTCAGAAAAGCTTTTATGGAAGAGCTTTTGGGGCCGCATATGATGTTCATATTATTTCTGTTAGTCAATGAAAGAAGTGTGTTCCACCTGCTTAGTAAGAAATAGGGAGCAGCTGTTGCCTGATTCTGTAAATATGCTGTGCCTTACATAGATCGTGGGGGCGGGAGGAGTACACATGCACTGTGTGGTGTGAATGAGCAGGTGCTGTTGTGAATTTCAGAATGGAGAAGTCTAAAATAGTCCCTGTATTGGAAAATTTGGGGTTGTGTCTCTCTTTCTGCATAGTTCAACATATTTATTATTACTGTGTTGCTAGATTTTGGTGGTAGAATGCTTTTCGGGTCTCTAAGATATTTACTTGTCTAAATATTTCCAAGTTGCAAGAAGTTCATCATTCAGTTGTCTTTGTACACTAGCAGTTGTCTGCAAAAGTTTTGTGAAGGTCATTGTTGTCCTAGACTGGGGAAGAGGTTGTGGTCTGGATTTCCAAGGCCAGAATATCTTCTACAATCCTAAGAATCTGAACTTTCACTGGAAGAAAAAGAAAACTCATTCAGCCCTCATAGTTGTGAAGAGACAGAGATTTAGTTTCTGTTAAATGAAGTTTATTTTTCTTTTCTTTGTTGTTGTTTTTAAGTATGCCTTAGTTCCTGTAATTGAGATAATTAAATTTGAAAATTTTCAGCGATTTTCATGCTCACATAATGAGCGTGCTGTGTGCAACCTGTTGAGCTGCATCTTTCATTATCCTGTCTGAAAGTAGCAACATTTCTCTGTGCAGCTGTTGTGAAATAGCCTATACGTTTAACTCTGAGGTGGTTTATGTATTTATTCAATTTTTAAGCCCTCATAAATGATCTCAGGATAGTTTGCATCTGTGTATTTTTAAAACCAATTAAAATAACATTAAAATGTTCTGCTTATGTCTCAACCCAGTTTTCTAGGCAGTAACATAGGTTGTAAACAGTGTTAGAAACTTAGATATATAATCTAGGCACCAAATGGTTCCTTAAACCGGGGTTACAGTCGCCAGAACGGAACGTCTAGTTGCCATTTGGGGGCCAGATGGCTTGAAAGTTGTATTTTTCAATGCAACTTTTTGGTTCCTGAAATTTGTTCTGCTTGTGCAGAATAAAATATCATGCATAGAATTCTTAAGGATGTGCTGTTAGGGTGTGAAAACAGGCAAGATCCAAGGATCCCCAGAGATGTGTCTCCAGATGGAGACGTCAGCCGCCATCCTAGTGCCCAGACTTCCTCACTTGGTCGCAAGTGACTGATAGCAAGGTACAAAATGCACCTGGCGCCTGGCGAATTTTGAACACTTGGTTATAAAAGTGCCATTGTGAAAATTTCCAGCGTGGTGGTTGGTACGAAAAATGAGCTAAAGCTCTTGTAGCCCCCACCCCCAAAAGATATACATTGTGGGTACTGGAACAATCTAAACAGCTTTCTATTTATGCAAGACAATGTTGCCCTGAAAGATATTTTTGAATCGTTTAATAAATCTGCTCACTGTGATTTGCATTGTATAGGTTGTTGGGGTGTGTGTGTGTGGAGTTGGGAGAGGGGGTTAGACCCGGACTGCTAGTGCAGCAGTTAATAGAATAGGCTATGAGCTTGGACATTTTAGCTCAAAATTAGTCTCATCCACAGCGTCACAAGCAGTCTCAGTCAAAACACTCTCTCCAGCCTCCATTGTAATAAGGAGGTGAAAATGCTTGTCTGCTTTACATTACCTGTCTGTGAAATTCATGGGGAGTTTGTTGTGTTTGATGCCCTTTTTGTTCCCTTGCTCTGGGCTGCATCAATAGGAGTATAGCATCTAGATCAAGGGAAGTAATAGTGCCACAGTATTCTGCTCTGGTCAGACCTCACCTGGAGTAGTGTGTCCAGTTCTGGGCACCACAGTTCAAGAAGGACACTGACAAACTGGAACGTGTCCAGAGGAGGGCAACCAAAATGGTCAAAGGCCTGGAAACGATGCCTTATGAGGAACGGCTAAGGGAGCTGGGCATGTTTAGCCTGGAGAAGAGGAGGTTAAGGGGTGATATGATAGCCATGTTCAAATATATAAAAGGATGTCACATAGAGGAGGGAGAAAGGTTGTTTTCTGCTGCTCCAGAGAAGCGGACAAGGAGCAATGGATCCAAACTGCAGGAAAGAAGATTCCACCTAAACATTAGGAAGAACTTCCTGACAGTAAGAGCTGTTCGACAGTGCAATTTGCTGCCAAGGAGTGTGGTGGAGTCTCCTTCTTTGGAGGTCTTTAAGCAGAGGCTTGACAACCATATGTCAGGAGTGCTCTGATGGTGTTTCCTGCTTGGCAGGGGGTTGGACTCGATGGCCCTTGTGGTCTCTTCCAACTCTATGATTCTATGATTTTCTGGATCCTGTCAAGTTGATCCAGATCCAAGTATATTGTCTGCCCTGTACAAAATGTTTGGAAAGAGCATCACACAGCACATGTTCCTTGTCTTTTTCCAGAACCCCAAATACCACAGATCTAATGGTTCTCCTCACACCAGTTATTCAATTTATGTATAGAAATGTGATAACAGGGACAAGGAAGGCTGAGCTTTGCTAAGAAGGGGAGCTCTGGAAGAACAGCTTGGCAGCCTGTGGGCATGCATGTCCACTTGTTGCCAGAAGGTGGCAGCACAATCATTTGAGCCAGAAAACACAAGTGTACTTTTCTTTGGAAGTTCTGACAAGTTCTGAACTATTCTAGTGTAAGTTGTTGAAGGAGATTAGTATTAAGCCTTCTAAGATTCAGTGGTCCAAAGGGATGTCTTCTCCTGAGCCAGCCCATTGAAATAAGTAGTTCTCGCCCAGCATTCTTGGAGTATTGGTCGTAATGCAGAATTGTAGATTTACCCTCCTGGCTAAATGCAGCTGCTTGCCTTCTGTTTACATACATACATACATACATACATACATACATACATACAGTCAGAGCTGACCTACTAGAATGCCAAAAAAGAGAGAAACTAGTTCTGAAAAGAGTGCTTTTAATATTTATTACAGCTCAATCCATCTTGGGACATAGATTCTTCCTTCAGGAGTAATCGTAAAAGTTGCAACTTTTGTACTGTAAGGCCAAGTCTGTAAAGCTTTGTAGTAAGGAATTAAATATCTTTAATCTTGATTCAGTAATGAAGCAGTTTGCACAAATACTGCTTCCTGTCTGGCACTGTGAGGAAGACCCTCCTTAGGATTTTAAATGGATTTTTATTAATTTTCAAAGCAAACAGTAACAAAACTGGGGTGAGATATTAAAATAATGTATTTTCCTTACTCTTGTAGTCAATGCATTTTTGGTGAAGAGCGCTGAGATTGGATTATAGGTGTGTGGGGCATCTTGAGTATGGAAATGTGGAAGGGGCATTTGTGTAACCAAACATGATATTTACAGAAAGGTAGCCGTGTTGGTCTGCCATAGTCAAAACAAAAAAATTTTTTCCTTCCAGTAGCACCTTAAAGACCAACTAAGTTAGTTCTTGATATGAGCTTTCGTGTGCATGCACACGAAAGCTCATACCAAGAACTAACTTAGTTGGTCTTTAAGGTGCTACTGGAAGGAAAAAAAATTTTTGTTCAAACATGATATTGTAATGCTCCTCTTAAAACACACAGCATTTGCACATATTATGGACATATTGCCAAATGTATATTTCTCAGGATGAGAGCCTTGTGCCAAATGAGCTTGCAGAAGTTGCTGAGACTTCTCCTATGACCGTGTTGTGGGCATGGAAGTTCAGTATCATCCTGCATTAAAACTGCCATGGTTGGATCACTGTTGGGATCCCATGGTGTCTCCATTGATAAGCCCAGGGGCTATAATAATGGCCAACTCTTTGCATGGGTCAGCCTCTAGGGGGCACAGTGGAGCCATGCATGGGGGTAACCCTTTCTGTTCCAGTTGTGGATTTTAAAGCTGGTGCCCCGTGTTTGGGTTGCCATATGGGGAACTGGAGAAAGAGTAGGATATGTCACCCTTTCTGGTTTGGGGGATGGGGTTGCCGTCTAACTTGCTGACATCTGCCCCTCCTGTCACCAGCAGGAACACAGGTTCGAGAAGGCGCTGAGAGAGAAGAAAGGGTTCATCATAAAACAGATGAAGGAAGATGGGGCCTGCTTGTTCCGGGCTGTGGGTAAGTCCTGCCTGCTGACGGGTCTTCCTTTTAGAGATTGGACAGCAGGCGGCACTAGAGCTGAAACAAATCCCCGTCCTCAAAAGTTCTCCTCCTGCAAATGTTAAGATTGCATATTTGCAGAATATTGGGTATAGTATTTTACATCTGACACCAGATACCAGTATTTAGATTTGATAATTGACTTTGTTGTAATATTTAGTACTTGTTGACTAATATTGGGTTGCCTGCAGTGGGAGGACAAATCCCAGTGTCCAGTAGACATAAGATGATCAGGCATGGGGACCCACTGGCACCTTCATGGCTGAAGATGGCAGGAAGCAGACTGCTCCGCCTCCCAAGGATGCTACCATTTGTTTGACCTGGTTGCTGCTCCCTTTACACTCCTTTTCCCTGCTTCATTTTTCCCCCATCTCAGTTTACAGTATTTTCAGACTGAGCAGGAGGTAGTCTACTAGCCAGAGGCAGGAAGTGGAACTGGGACCCAAGAACGCACCAGTGAGGGCAGAGTTACTGGTGTCATTATAGTATTTTTTCCTTGCATGTTCCTTTTTGTGCTGTCTCATGAATACTGGGCAAAGAGGAGAAAGGAGCTCTCTTATCACTGCATGCATAACACATCAAAGGGTGTTGCCCATTAGTGAAAATAAAAAGTAGGGTTGTAGCAAGCTAAGTTACAGTCAGAGTTGACCCATTGGGGAATCCACCATTACGCAAGCAAACCTCCACTTGCACAGGGGGGCATTTTCCCTGGTGTACCTGCAGAATCTGTCCCAACCCCTTAGAGCTGATTTTGTGGGTGAGCGTAGGACCCGGGGCAGGGGCAGTTTGCTGGAGTCTCTTAGCACTAGTAGTTCTGCTTGTGCATCAACAGCATTTGATTCACTCCATTAAAATTTATGGTCTTGATTAATTTTACATCCACTGATTTCAGTGGGTCTACTCTTGAGTATGACTTAGTTGGATGCAACCTGTTGTAATGGTCATAAGGTACGAAACTGAATATATTACAGAAGCAGTAGTCCCAGTGCCTTTTGAGTTGAAGCTCGCTCTTCATCAGCAAAATAATAATAATAATTTTGGAAGCAAGTAAGCTGAAATATAGTATCAAAAATTCACCAATTAAAGCAACCTTTCCCAAGTTGGTGCCCTCCAGATGTTTGGATTGCGCCTCCCACCATCCTTGGGAGTAGGGCTGGGTGATACCTGGTTTTCAACATTGTGATATATCACCTGCTAAAAACTGTAATATATCAATATATCACAATGTTTGAATTAAGGATGGAGCTATGTAGAGGGATTGGCTGGCTTCATTGTTTTTCCCACATTGTGATTTTTGCACGCACACACGCACACACACACACACACCCTGATTTGTGATATATTACCAGGTCAAAAATTATGAAACCGATATCATGATAGAGACTTCAAACTGGTTTTGGATGATATATCGATATATAACCCAGCCCTACTCGACCGCCACAGCTTCTAGAAGGAACCTGGCTGGGGAAGGCTCATTTAAAACATGACCCCTCGGTCTACGTCTCCGCTTGAGAGCTTTCCTGTTCCTTCTGATCCTGCCTATCTGATTGTCCTACCTCTCTCTCAAACTCAGTATGTTCAAAACTAAGCTTCTCAGCTTTCTTCCCAGGCTATCCTCTCATTGATTGTTCTTTATCCCTTGATCCTGTTGATTTGGCAAGAAGCATTGGCTTACTCCATATACATTTGCTACCCCATATTCAATCTGTCATCCAACCTTATCAGTTTTGCCGGGGCGGCATTGTGAAAATTATACTTCTCAATCTCCATCCTCTTGACTAAAGCTCTAGTTCATTCTCCGGTCATCTTCCTTATTGGCGCTTGCAACTCTCTCTGGCCTTCCTGTGTCTTAGCTTATTCCTCTTGCCTCTGTCCAGATTTCTGCTGCCAAAATAATTCACCACCCTTGTTGGACAATATGCTCTTTTCCGCAACCTCTTGTCTCCCACAATTGCCTGAAGGCCTCCTGCTCCTTTCAGCAAAGCTACTCTTTTCCCTTTTGTTGGTCCTTGTGTCTGGAACACCATCACAAAATACCTTCCTCTTGCAGGTCTCTCCTGAAAGTCCACCTTTTCTGTAAAGCAATTCATTAAAACCTTTAGAGTGGTATTCACCTAACGAGCCCCATCAGCAAGAGCCCTGAACAAGGACTTCTGTTTTTGCAATGGTGCTTTCCTCCCTCTTCTCCCTCCTCACCCCCTGAAATTGGCTTGTGGGGGTGTCAGGAGTACCCCCAGAACAGTGTGAGTTCAGAGGAGAGGGGAAACGTTCCATCTGGCAAGCTGCAATCCTTACACAGATGGAATGTTTGGAAGAGAGCATTGAATTCTACCCTTAATCCTCACCCCCTTCAGAAACTAACCCTAAGTACATGCAACTGCATTATAGGCCATATTTTTCCATGTATAAGATGCCCCCGTACATAAGACGACCCCTATTTTTTTGAACCCAAAATTAAGAAATCAATATTTTCAATGTCAAACAGAACAACTTTGGTATTTTCGTAAGCATTTAAAGTACAGTGGAACCTCAGGTTGCGAATGTGATATGTGCGGGAGGCACGTTTGCAACCCGCAACATTCGCAACCCGCAGTGCTGCGTCTTAGTGCTTCTGCGTGATTTAGTGCTTCTGTGCGAGCGCTGAAACCCAGAAGTAACCCATTCCGGTACTTCCAGATTCGGTGCAGCGTGCAACCCGAAATCGCGTAACCTGAAGCGTCTGTAACCCAAGGTACCACTGTACTGTATATTTAAACATCAGCGGCAGTCCTGGAAGTTGGGCAAAGTTGTTGAGGTTTTTTTCGGTGATCACAAGCTCCCCCCCCCCGATCAGCCACCACTAAGCCCAGGCCGTCTGGGCCACTCGCGCCAGAACCCATCCCGAGCCACCCATGTCACAACCTGAACCCAGGCTGCCCTAACCCCTGTGCATTAATCATCCCTGTATAAGACGAGCCCCAATTTTTGACTAAAAAAAAAATAGCATAAACATTGTCTTATACACGGAAAAATACGGTACATTCTTCTGCTAACAGCTTTGTTCTTGTCATCTTTCTTTTTGGTTTCTCCATCCCTCCGCTTGAAATGTAAGCAATAAGCTCATCCAGGCAGCAGTGTGTCGCATGTTCTGTGTTACTCTATAAATGGTCATATACCCAGATAGTGTGCTGTTTACAAAAAGGGGATTATTGAATCTCCTATTCTTAAGACTAATCTGAAATGGTTTCTTTTTTTTTTTAATAAAATTTTTATTAGTTTTTTAACATATAATAAAAGACAATACAAACAACAAACACTGACATACAAACACATAAACATGTATAATTTCATAAAATTTTTTCATAAACCCAATTTCAACGACTTCCCCATGCCTCCCTTTTCTGCATTCTTATTTTAAATTTTTCCAGCAACCCCTGGTCTTAGTTACTTGTTAGTTCCTTTCTTTAACCCTTTTCTTTCCTCATATCCAATCCTTTATCGCTGCAAATCTGCTATGCCTTACCCAAAACATTTTAACACTCAATGATTTTACAAGAATTTTTAAGATAAAGTTTAAATTTCTTCCAATCTTCCTCCGCCGTCTCTTTCCCTTGGTCACGGATTCTGCTCGTCATCTCTGCTAATCCCATGTAGTCAATCACCTTCGTCTGCCACTCTTCCAGTGTGGGTAGTTCTTGTGTCTTCCAGTACTTTGCTAGTAACACTCTTGCTGCTGTTGTCGCATACATAAAGAACGTCCTGTCTTTCTTTGACACCAATTGGCCCACTATGCCCAGGAGAAAAGCCTCTGGTTTTTTATGAAAGGTACACTTAAGCACCTTCTTAATTTCATTGTATATCATTTCCCAGAAGGCCTTAATCCTTGGGCACGTCCACCAAAGGTGATAGAAAGTTCCTTCGGTTTCATTACATTTCCAACATTTATTATTGGGCAAATGGTAAATTTTTGCGAGCTTGACTGGGGTCATGTACCACCTATAAATCATTTTCATAATATTCTCTCTTAAGGCATTACATGCCGTAAATTTTATACCGGTGGTCCATAACTGTTCCCAGTCAGCAAACATAATGTCATGGCCAATGTCCTGTGCCCATTTAATCATAGCTGATTTAACTGTTTCATCCTGTGTATTCCATTTCAACAGCAAGTTGTACATTCTTGACAGATTCTTAGTATTGGGTTCTAACAATTCTGTTTCTAACTTTGACTTTTCCACCTGGAAGCCATTTTTCTCTAGTTTCTCTTCAGATCGTATAAATCTTTCGCCTTTTAATCTGAAATGGTTTCTGAAGCAACCCTCTTGGAATTCATAGCACAGCTCTTGTGGAAATTAGAAATTTCTATTCTGGGGACTCCTCTTTGGTGGAGGGGAAACACTTCAGTGTCTTCCCCGCAGCTGACATGCACTTTCGAGAAATGACACTGACCCAGCCTCTCTTACAAGAAGTAGACTCCAGAAGACATTTCCTGCTAGATAGCAGTGGTGAGGGCTCTGACCACTTTGCAGCTCATGGATCTGAGTTTTCTCAGTAAAACCTCATCTGTACCTAGAAGACATTGTGCCTGTCGCCATGAATAGCAAGGAGAAATATGTCAAGTAATTGGAGCCCTGCTCCTTACATTTTTTCAAAAAATATATGGCATCATTAGTGTATTTATGGTTTATGGAACATAATAATAGTAATAATATGTTCATAACCTCTGGAGGGCATCATGTTGGGGAAGAAGACTGCTTTATAGGGAGAGTAATCCCAAAGCTGGGGAACAACTAGCAAGAATATTTCACTCCATGCCACCCTCCTAATTGTATTTTGTATGAAGGGGCTCTCCAGCACAGCCAGCATAGCCTGTGGGCAGTGATTGTGGGAGTTGTAGTCCAAAAACATCTGGAGGGCTGCAGGTTAGCCACCCCCAGGCTAGAAAATTCAGATTTAACAGATGCTGCTGCAACAGGTGCTCAGGAGCACTTGTCAGTTGTCATGTTCCACACCAGTTGCACCCTTCAGGCAGTTGACATACGTTTGTATATTATAGCCGTAGTGTTGGAAGGAGTCAGCTGGCCATTAATTCAGTGCTGTGCCGCAAAACAGGACCAAGGCACCCATTCACCCACCTACTCTCTACTATCAAGCTATTGGTTTGGTTTGCATTGGCCACTGTTATCTACTCTGTCAATCAGCTCCCAGAGTCTCAAGCTGAGGTCTTCCTGCTACCTGACTTCCTTTATAATTGGAGATGCCCCAGGTTGAACCTGGAACTTTTCCATTCAGAGCATGCACTCTGCCCTAGAGCTATGGATTATCCCCCAAAGGAGACAGGGTGAAAAATAAAAAACTCAAACAACTCCAGGTGATTTGTGCAAGTGAGCCAAGTTGGGTATTGCAAAAGAAGGGTCAGCACCACCACCCCAGCTATTACCAGTGTGACAGGGAGGGGGAGCTAATTCCTACTTGGTCTTAAGGGTAGTAATTCTTCAAACATTAATAATACCCATTTACTGGGTGCGCTGTGGATACTAGAGCACTACTTCATTCCCCATAAGTTTGTCTACTGTGCTAGGGGATGTGGGTGACACTGTGGTCTAAACCACTGAGCTCTTGGGCTTGCTGATTGTAAGGTTGGCAGCTAAAATCTGTGCAGCGGGGTGAGCTCCTGTTGCTCTATTCCAGCACCTGCTAACCTAGCAGTTTGAAAGCATGCCAGTGCGAGTAGATAAGTAGGTACTGCTGCGTTGGGAAGGTAAACAGTGTTTCTGTGCACTCTGGCTCTTGTCGCGGTGCTCCAGAAGTGGTTTAGTCATGCTGGCCACATGACCCGGGAAAGCCGTCTGCGGACAAACGCCGACTCCCTCGGCCAGAAAGTGGAGATGAGCGCCACACCCAGTATTTGAATTTGACTGGACTTAACCATCCAGGGGTCCTTTCCCTTTTTACGCACTATGCTAACGTAAATTGTAAAACAGGAATGAAAAGCCTATGGCCCTCCAGAACATTCCCACACAGATCTTGTGGGACTCCCAACTCCCATTGTCACCAACTGACAAGGCCAGCGGTTAGGAATGATGGGAAGAGGGTGCACTGTACGAACCTCCATCTTCCCTACAATTCTAGACCCAAACAAAAAAATCCAGGACCGTTTGAGCAGGTCATGACCACATATTCATCACCCAGCCGGCATTGGAGAACACAGTGGGAACATTAAGGTCCTGTGTAATGGACCCCTCCCACATTGATTACAGCACTGCAAATGAACTTGTGAAACCTCCTCTGCTACTCACATGAGGTCTAAAGGGAGTCATCTTGAAACTGATACTTTTAAAAAAAAATGTATTCTGTTGATTTTCAAATTGAAACCGAAGCATTCTTAACTTTTGTGAAGGTGGAAGCAAAGACATTTCAAGAAACAAAAAAGGTCATCTCACAATGAAGTGGGGAGCCCACATGGGAAAGATTTGCATCCAAAAAGTATTCCTAGGGAGCTTGCTGATTTGGGGCTGGATTGAACTTTGAGAGAACCCCCAGAAGCGCATGAAGGTCTCCACCTTCCATCAGGCAAGCATAAATGCTTGTACTGACAGAGCAGTCTCCTTAGCACTACTTTGAATTCTTCCAATACAAATCTTCCTGTTACAGATGAAATAGTTTACATTTCTGCATTCAGGTTTTCAGTTGCTGCTGCCGCCGCTGTTTTGTAAATTAAAACTTACGGATGTTTGCAGTTCTTCCTCTCACAATGTCTTCCTGCACCTTAAGTGGGATGTGGTGTCTCAGCACAGCTGTTCTGGATTTGTCCTACACCATAAGGTAAAGGGACCCCTGACCATTAGGTCCAGTCGTGACCGACTCTGGGGTTGCGGTGGTCATCTCGCTTTATTGGCCGAGGGAGCTTCCGGGTCATGTGGCCAGCATAACTAAGCCGCTTCTGGCGAACCAGAGCAGCGCACTGAAACACCATTTACCTTCCCGCCGGAGCGGTACCTATTTATCTACTTGCACTTTGACGTGTTTTCGAACTGCTAGGTAGGCAGGAGCTGGGACCGAGCAACGGGAGCTCACCCCGTCGCGGGGATTCGAACCGCCAACCTTCTGATCAGCAAGCCCTAGGCTCTGTGGTTTAGACCACAGTGCCACCCGCTTTTTCACTTGGTGGAAATATGCAGCATCTTTTCCTCCAGCAACCGCTAAACTTGCAGCAAATTATTATCTTTGGACCAAAAGTTTAGGAATCCAGAAAACCATCCGCATTTGGTCACTGAAGTAAATCATGCTATTGTGGGTATTGTTGCTGAATATGCTTGTATTGTTCTGGTATCTCCTGTGCTGCCTGTATAGCCTTTAGGGGGGATGACGGTTTGGACAGCACATCTCTTCCATACCCCACCACACTTGTGCTTTCATGGCAAGTAGCTTTTGAAAAAGGCAGGAGTTTTAAAAGAAGCTTGTGAATGGAACATGAGAGATTAGGGAATTGTCAGGAATAGCACAGACTATTTTGTGTGAACCTAAGGAGCTCTTAACTTTCAAACTCCTGGCTAGTTTGTTTCTACTTCAGGCTTTTTTCTAATTTTCTTGCATGATTTGCTTTCTAAGTAGGTAGTTATGCTCAGCTATGCCCTGCAGGGGTCAGCATAAGTTTTGCGGTTTACCTTCCACCTCCAGCTGCCGATAGAGATAAGACACCCCATTTCTTTGGCACAGAAACCTTGTGTTAACACACCCTGCTTTACTGACTCAGCAGGCCAGAGCTCTTGGAGAAAACATGACTCTGCAAATTGTCCTGTGACACAGAATTTTAAAGAGAAGTAGAGCTGTGTGATAAATGGCCTGGAGCTGGCTTGAAGTCCACTGACTTTTGACAGTATTGTATGTGTGCAAGGAGTGAGTGTTGGTGGTGGGAGAACTGTGCAAAATAATGTGGTATAATGACAAAAGGAATGTGTACACACCCATAAATCCCATTTAGCATCCACTTTAAAGGTGTAAATGAGCTTGGTGTTTGCCATGATTCATCGCACTAAGTTTGCAGTGAAGCCAGTGGGGTTTTGCTGCCGTTGATTTAGCAATATCCATAGAATCACAGTGCTGGAATAGATCTGAAAGTAATCAAGTCCGATATTTTCACCAAAGCAGATTAATCCATGTGTGCCAATACTGCTGCATATTGCTTCCCATCCCATCTGCCACATGCTTTAAATTGTTTTTAATGCTGTATTTTAGATTTTTCTAACCTGCCCTGGGGCCTTCTGGTAAAGGACAGGTAATAAATATGATGGTGATTATTACAACTCCATCACATCTGGATGAAGCAGAGCCCATGCCAGAACATAGAACATCATAAAAACCTTGGTACATCATACTGAAGACCCGTCTAATCCAGCATGCTGTTATCACAGTGACCGACAAAATGCCACTGGGAAATCCACAAACCAGACATGAGCACAATAAGACCCTTTTGGCTTGTGCTGTTCAGCAACCTTCAAGTGCCTTCCCATTAAGGATATAGGAATGTTGATATATCAAGAAAGTAATTTATTTTTCTTCCTTCTTCACACAATCCATAATTTTACAAAGCCTTTGTCATTCATTGACTTTTGTACTGTAAACTTAAATAACTCTTAAGCCTTTCTTCAAAAGGAAAGTTTTGCCACCACCTTTCACTCAATGATTTTAGTTGTCATCTTCTGTAACCTCTGTGGCCTAGTGATGTCTTCTTGTAAGTGGTGTAACCAGAGGATTGCAGTGTGCCAAATGAGGGCATATAATAGGATTAATTTTTTATAACACCTTGGCACTTGTTGTTTGTCCTCCCCATCTTTTTTGTAATAATTCTCAATAGTGAGTGATCTTCCTTTTTCATTGATCTTGCATACAGTGCTAAAGTTAAGAAAGTTTTCCACAATGACCCAATTTTTCTCCTGGATAGTCACAGCATAATAATGATAAATCGGGAGAGTTGTTGCACTCTGACCCTAAACCAATTTAGGATGGGGGGCGGGGTATGTGAGGGACCTGCCATCTACTTTTCTTACTGAAAAGATCAGGCTTTCTCCCACCTGGTTATGTGCGTGTAGTTCTCTCTTTCTTCAGCCATTCTTGCTGTCCTTCCTTCTACTTGGTTTGATTTGAATGAATGAATGAATTTGTGAGTCAAAGTGAGCAATACTGGATGCTATTGCAAAATCCAGTGTGTTGCATAAACTATAATTAAATATTACCTTATATTTACCAGGGAAACTTTGCCTAGTGTACCTGAGAATTGTGTTTGCTGCTATATGCAGCTATTCCACTGCTGCAGCTCTTCCTTGTCTTATGAATTACAAATGTCCTGTAATATCTGTCTTCCTCCTTTTTTTGTCCCCAGACAAAATACTTGCCCTTAGTCCCTTGACTCTGCCGCCTTGCACTTGGTCCTACTGAACTTTGTTTCCTTATTTGTAGTGCTTGAGGTCATCCTGTTCATTCTACATAATTTCCAAATCTGTATTTGCATCAGTAATGCTTCCTTGTTTCCCTCTTCTTGTTTCTGAAGGTTACTACGAAATACTGAATAAAGAATGGTCTGCTTTGCATGTAATTCTGAGCTTAAATTATGACTTAGTGTGGATGAGCAAATATGATGGTGCACAGTGAGAAAAGCATTGCCACTTCACTTCTCCACTGCTACTTCTGTGCTACTGTGAACTAAGCCGTGGCTTCAATTTAGTATTGCCTCTGAACCTGAGCTCATGCGTTGCCTCATTCCAAACAAGCTATGGGATTCCTCTAAGTTGTTGCATGCACAGAACAAGATTTGCCTGAGCAATGGGACTTCTCCCCCATACAGTGGTACCTCTGGATGCAAACGGGATCCATTCCAGAGCCCCGTTCTCATCCTGAAGTGAACACAACCCGCGCGGGTCGCGATTCGCCGCTTCTGCTCATGCGTGTGACGTCATTTTGACTGCGCATGCGCAAGCGGCGAAACCCAGAAGTAATGTGCTCTGTTACTTCCAGGTCACCACAGTGCGCAACCTGAAAATACTCATCCCAAAGCTACTTCAAAACGAGATATGACTGTACCCCCCTAAAACTATTCAGTGTGTTCGGTAGACCCACTAGAACAGGTTTAGGGGGCATGGAGGAGGATAGGAGGGAAATTGTGCAAGTGGACCTCATTCTCTCCAAACATGCCCCATGAGCTGAAGCCCAGGTTTGTTCTTGTCTTACTGTCCTAGTGGTTTGTTTGGGAAAGATAAGCCATACACCCATTTTTGGACTGTGGCTTGGCTCCTGGTAACTCAGTAGCAGCAGAGGAAGAGCCAGGTGGTTGTGATTTTCTCACTGTGTACCAGTACATTCACATAGTCACTCGTTCACATTAAGCTTAGCACTAGGCAGCTATTCCTCACTGTACAAGTTTCACCTTGGGGATGAAAATCCATGCTGACTTGGGCTTGACTGTATTGCGCCAATACAGTTTGCACAAAGATGGCACCCTGTACCCTGTAACTGTATGGGGATAGCTATATTCTTGGTCCTGCAGTTCTGTCAATGGATCATGCAAGGATGAAATGTAATATATTGGATGAGACTTCAGCCTGCAAAGAACCTGCAATTTTCATTTATTTATTTGTAAGGAAGTTTTTTGTGTCTTGTGTAGTACCTCAGCCCACAAAATTAGTATTGTAAACTCCACAAAAAAATAGTACAGTGGTACTTCGGGTTACAGATGCTTCATGTTATAGATGCTTCAGGTTACAGACTCTGCTAACCCAGAAATAGTTCTTGGGTTAAGATCTTTACTTCAGGATGAGAACAGAAATTGCGCGGCGGCGGCAGCAGCGGGAGGCCCCATTAGCTAACGTGGTACCTCAGGTTAAGAACGGACCTCCAGAACGAATTAAGTTCTTAACCCGAGGTACCACTGTATTGTATTGGTCTCCACATAATTAGTACTGTAAAACAACAGCCTTTCATGGCCCCTGTCCCACCTTAGTATGGTGTGTGGTTGGATCTTCACAGTGCTAAGGACAGGAGGGTTCAGAATTCTCGGAAGCCTCTGAGTCCATTGTGTTTTCTGCCCCCACCAGATAAGTGTTATCTGTTTTGTGTTGCTAGCCACTATATCTTGGAGTCTGTACTCTTGCCAGTGCCCATACTCTCAGTTCTGGTTCCCCTAAACTTTGCTTTTCCCTCACTCTTGGCCCTCCCCATTGTGTCCCATGTAATTCTGCTTTGGATGTGTTAGGAATTAACCTGGATGTGGAGTTTAGGACTTTGTTCTGAGAAAACGCTGGTGGATAGCTTAGGTCAGTGTGTTTGCTACTTCTCCCCTTTCTTATCTGTCCACTCTGCTCATCTGGGCAGAGCCTGTTTACTCCTCATGTGCTCTGTACTGTTCATGTTCAACGTATCATCAGCATACACTAACAAAGATTCTGGATTCTGACGCAGTAGTTGGCTTTCTGAGAATCTTGGGACTCAGCTACATTCGTAAAGATAAAGCGCTTGATATGCATTATAACACTGACACCAGATGGCACTGTGGAGTCCCATTTATCACCAATGGGATTTCCCTATATGAAGTTGACAACACATTTAACTGAGTTGCTTCTTTGATCTGTCTAGATCGGGCCTTGGTTTTTATTTTCTGGCATGCTTCGTCTTTAGGCATTCAGCAAAATCTTGGAATATGTACTTACCAGTGTCTGCTTGAAAACCCAAATGGGTTTTTGACACTGCTTCAGAACTGGGGACTTCTGTGCTCCTATAACCATTTTGCACATCACATTTTTTTGAGGTGTATATCTGTATGTCTTGTGAAACTTCTGATTTAGAAGCAGAATCAAAATATAAGGATAGATGAAATGCAAATCTGTACATGTCTACTTGAGCACAATGAGACTCTTCTCATGTAAGAGTGCAGAGGATTGCGCCCTAAGTTGTTTTAAGTGTACTCTTTAGAGTATGACGATCACAGTGGCATGGCTGAAAACAATTTATCATACCAGCACTATCATTGGGGAGTCATGATGGGCTGCAGTTCATTGTCCTTGTGTATTTATTGCACACACACATATATATAGTGCTTTTTAAGGAAAATAAGGTGCCAGTACTCACCATGCATAGAGTTGTTACAGTAAGTGCCACATTTTTAATATTTGTGGGTCAAAAGGTGCCAATAGTGAGTACCCCTGAGTTCCCCCAGAAAAAAATGCACGCACACACAAAATACTGAGTGGTTTATAAATGTTCTTTAAAAAAAATAATTTAGTTTTGGCTCCATGCAATGTGTGGAATGGTCCCAAGATGGATCCCTGAGCCCCATACTTCCTACAATCTCTTCTCAATCTTATTTATTTTATTAAGCAAATAATATCCTGCTTAAAGAGTCCTCAGAGCATCTCACAATATAACAAGAGAGGCTTCCACATTTGGCATTCAGGTCTCCCTTAGGATGGACAATTGGAAAGCCAGCACCACCAATGTTATGCTAGAGGTATTCTTGATGCTCCAGCTGGAAACAAGTAACAGGATGGGACATGCCGTCATATTCTTGCATCCATCCATTGCTGCGGTACAAAGTGTTCTCATTTAACTTGACTGTTTCCATTGACAGTTTTGCCATCACTTCCACCCTTCTCTTGCGCTCGTCTTTTTTTCCTGTCGAAAAGGAACATCCAACCAGAGGCAAAGTCTTCACAACAGGCTCTGTGGTTTCTCTTGTCCTTTCTTTGGAAATGAGATTAAATGAAAAGAGGAAGTTGATGTGCTGGCACAGAACCAAGAGCTGGGGAGTTGTAGGTTCTAGTGTGATTTAAGAGAGTGATCTCTGAAGCCTCACCCCCATTGTGGATTCACTATGGCCATTTATTTAGGGTATTTATATGCCACTTTTCAAGCAGACCCTCCCCAAAGCAGTTTTCATAAGATTACGCCAGTAAGCTTTGGGTGGTATGCCATGCTCGCCCTATTCACTGAAGTTAATGGACACAATTTCATTGATTTCAGTAGGACTTGGCTGACTACAACTCATTGGTTTTTTTGGTTATTTTAAGTTGCAATAAAATGGGGGGAAACGTAATGTTTCTTTAGACAAAGCTGTAATCATAAGATGGTTCTATAGAAGCCCTGGGGTGAGATAGGAGGGAGGTGAGTCCCACTGGGAGATGAACAGCAGGTTAAGTTTCAGGTTAAGAATGGACCTTTGGAATGAATTAAGTACAGTGGTACCTTGGGTTAAGTACTTAATTCATTCCGGAGGTCTGAAACTGTTCTTAACCAGAAGCACCACTTTAGCTAATGGGGCCTCCTGCTGCCGCCGCGCCACCACAGCACAATTTCTGTTCTCATCCTGAAGCAAAGTTCTTAACCTGAGGTACTATTTCTGGGTTAGCAGAGTCTGTAACCTGAAGCGTGTGTAACCCGAGGTACCACTGTACTCCCCTCAAAGCAGGATGGCCCTCCCAGAAGGAGGGACCACCACTGACAGCTGAAGGGTAGCAGCCCACCAAGCTGTTTCTCTTCTACTCTCCTAATGGCAAGGTGGTCCTTCAGATGGTTGACACTGTTGAGGGAGATCATGTAATGCTCCTGTGTCTGTTCCACTTGCACAAGAGACTTCTGCTTGCAGAATGAAACTTTCCCCTCCTCTCCCCCTCCACTGTATGCCTCAGTCAGCCCTAGAGGGTTGGGGGACCATTCAGTTTTTTGTGGGTGCACAGGAGGGGGAGGAGAAGTCCTGTCGCACGAATAGAGTTCCACTGGCAGAGCATTGACTGCAACCCTTTGTGTTTATGTCAAGGTAACAAAATTGCGGCAGTTCCTTAGTCACACCTTCCCTCACCCCACCTCCAGTCTGTGAAATATGGGGGCAGTAAGTGTCTTTATCTCACAGGACTGCTATGGGGTTTACCGAGGTAAAGTATGAAGAGCCATCATATTTAATACATGGAACAAGTTTAGTTGGGTGTTGGGGTACACCAAGGGCAGAAAACTTACTCTGGACTTTAAGAAAATGTTTAAAGCCAAGGAGCTGTTTCAGGATAAGACTATCAGTGGCTACTAGTCATGATGGCCATATTCTGCCTCCAGGTTCAGACTGGGGAACAACAGCAGGAGAGGAGGACTATTTGCCCTCCTGTCCTGCTTGCAGACTTCCCAGAGGCATCTGGCAGACCACTGTGAAAAATGGAATGCTAAACTCTATAGGCTCTCTTTCAGTGAATCTGCACAATCTCTCATACTTGGTTGCCATGAGTGGGTGATGCCAGGCTCTGCTAGCAGGCTTTCCTTGTCCTGTTACTGCCTTTGTCTGTTTCTCCATTATATGCTGCCTAGCATGTATCCTGACCCATCTTCCTTGTGTTTGTGGGGTTTATGCAAGGAACAGACGAGCTGTAAGGTTACTACTTGGGCTTGGCCAAATTTATGCTGTAAAACAAATGAGGTATGTATTAGTTACATATTCCTCATGGGTTGTTTTTTTCCAAACAAAAATGCAAGCCAGCGTTGCCAATGTACCCAAAACCATAACTCAGCTGCTTAGTCAATTCAGCGGTCTGCACAACTTTAAAAGGTTGATTCCAGAGCAGGAAATCAACTTGTATGTGTGCTTTGGAGTTGGCTATTTGTTGTTGTTGTTACTTATTACATTTGCTATTTGCTTATCTTGTCCAACCTAAAGTGACTTACACTGTTGAGCTCAGAGGTTCAAGCTGCACAGCACTAGCTGTAAATAATGATAGTCAAAGTAGCACCAATACCTCACTGTTAGTAAAAGCCCACCTGTATCTTTACCCAAATTCTTGTAGTGGGGCGAAAGACCACCTGTTCACATTACGCTGTGCCCATTGGGGAGTGTGATTGCCCCCAAGTCTAAGTTGCAACTTAGCCCATTGCCTGCCAGAATGTTCTGCCCCACCCTTCCAGAGTTGCTCAGGGTGACTAACAGCAGGTTCAGTTAAACAGGTAGAATTGCTTAGAGATAGTTTTTTTTTTAATATTAAGGGGTTTATAAATGCTTTTATAAATGCCCTTTATAAGAGGCTAATGCCACTTTGCACTTGAGCGTGGAAAATGCCACTGGGAATTCCACTTTCAAAGAACTGGGTTTTTTAAAAAGTTACCTACAGTTTCAGTTTCTATCAAAATATGTGCAGATTTCCCCCTGCTGTTCTTCAGTGTGGCGCCATTCTAACGTTTCATGACTGGGTCTGAGGACCTCCATACTCGATTGGGTGACTCACTTTGTTTTTCAAAAGGAGAGAGAGTCTCAAGAAGGTGTTAGTTTCTAAATGCTGGGGGAAACCAGTTGTAAGGTGAAAGCTGGTAGGGAAATGAGGGGGAAGGTGGATACCTGCAGCTGCTCAGCCCAACTCATGCATGACACTGCTCTACTGAAGATCTCAACAGAGCCCTGGTCACTTTAAAACTTGCTCTCTGGGGCTGGTAGTCAACTACATTTTTACTCAGAGTAGACCGAATAAATTAATAAACATGGCTGAGTTAGGTCCATTAATTTCAGTAGGTTTAAAAAGGTAAAGGGACCCCTGACCATTAGGTCCAGTCGTGACCGACTCTGAGGTTGCAGCGCTCATCTCGCTGTATTGGCCAAGGGAGCCGGTGTACAGCTTCCAGGTCATGTGGCCAGCATAACTAAGCCGCTTCTAGCGATCCAGAGCAGCGCACAGAAATGCCGTTTACCTTCCCACCGGAGTGGTACCTATTTATCTACTTGCACTTTGACGTGCTTTTGAACTGCTAGGTTGGCAGGAGTTCAGTAGGTTTACTCTGAGTAAAACTATTAGCTATAACTCAACATGCCCACCCCATTTCCCACCCCATCTTCTGTGATGGATTGGAGTCTTCCAGAGCATGGAACTACTTTTCTCTCACACACATATGACCTCTGGCCTCTTGTCCTGGAAATGGGCCTGAAGCCATTACAGTAGCAGAAGAGATCATGGGCACAATCTATGATTTTCCTTTGATTTCTTTTTTCAAAGGCCGCTCTTCAGTTTCCTTGTCATGATTTGGTTTCGTTTACTCTCTCTGGAATGAGCCTTTCTCCTCAGCTGTAGGAGGAACAGAAACATGGCTGTGTTTAAGAATACACACGAACAAAGGAAAACATGCAACAGGAGCTGCCAGAACTGGTGGGTGGAGCAGGGTGCAAGTGGAAAGCATGATGGATTTTTTTTTTAATCAATGACTTTTTGACAAAAACAGGAAATCCTTACTGCTGAGTATTAACTTGTGACAAACTCCTTGCAAACTCAGGTTTTCAGGGTAAGATAACGTGTGGAACTCTCAGACTTCTGCATTTGTCCAACTTGGTGGGTTTTTAGCACAGAATTCAAGAGCCAGGATGCAAAAAAGTGTGCAGTGAGTTCTATGTGTCCAAGGCAGTTTAAATTTGTGTTTTTCGAAACAAAGCAAAACCGCCCCCTCTCCAATAAGGCAAACCACTTTTGAAATGTGTTGGGTCTCGGAGAAGCAGATTGTGGTATATAGCAGGGGAGCTAGCTGACCGAAGAAAAATGTGTAACAAAAAATCCCATTGGGCATTACCAAGGTCTTTGAGTCTTAGGCCATGTATAATGCAAAGGGTTAGGAGAAGGAAGATTCCTGTGGGTCATGGGCTCATAATTGTTAAGTTTTAAGGGCATATATTTTGTACCAGGCTCCATCTGGGGGACCTAGTAAAAAAAACAAGGTAGAACCTGCAAGTCTGAAGTCTGCTTAGCTTGGAGTAGCATCCAGGATCCAAGAAGCTCCGTGTTTTGGTGCTAAAACTTTGAAAGAGGTGTGATTGGATTTGAAATGGTGATCAAGCTGCTTTGTAGAGCATGTCCACCCTTACTGATCTTCTCACTGAGGAACTGCTTATATGCTTCCAAGGAATCCAGGGTTCCTTGGAACAAGTTTTGAAAACCATTGCGCTAGGCAAACTGGCAGAAATCTGCTGGATTCGACGTCATTCTTAGCTGGGTGTTGCAAAATTTGTAACCTTGAAATCAGACAAAAAAAAACGGGGGGGGATAGGTCTGTAAAGGTTGTGGGAGGAGGAAAGGCAATTGCGAAATTCTGCTGTGTGAAAAAGATACAAAATGTGGTTAACGCTTAAGTTGCCTTTCTATAGACTTTCACGGAAATGGTCAGCATATTTTCTATAAATTTGCTATAAATTCTGCCACTAGCTGTTCTCATTCTATCGTAACATTGCTATATCAAATCGCAGAAGCTCAGAGCTAAAGAAAAAGGGAGTGCCTACATAGAATTGCAGAAATGGAAGAGACTGTGAGGCTTGTCTAGTCCAGCCCCTTACAATATACTACCTTAGGGAGACCTATTAAAAAGCGTTGTTGCTGTTTTGAGGTTAATACAGATGGAGATGGTGGCTGCTTCCCCCAGCCATGGATGCAGACTGCCGCAGGGGTTGCCATTGGCAACCTTTTTGGGCCTCCTTGCTCACATAAAGAAGCTCTTTGCCCTTCTCTTCTTGTTCAGAACAGAATGCAGGGCAGGTATCCAGTCCTGGCCTCCAGCGAAATGTGGTCATCTTAAAGGGGATTTGTTCAGAAGCTGAACCAGTCCAAACAGAAATCGAGCAGGAGGGCAAACAGTCACTTGTTCATTGTGAATTTTTGAGGGTGCATTTACTGAGTCCTTTTGCAGGTGTCCTACTGATGGGCAGGGCACACTGGCACTGCATTGACAACCACCACACCAGAGGATATGTTATGAAAAGGCATGGGTTGGACTTGTGGGGGTGGTATCTTCTTATTTTTACATATTACATCCATTCATATCTTAGCTTAGTTTTATATAGACTTCCCGGCTTATCTTCTACTGGCATCCTATTTCATATTCTTAGTTTTCTAATGTTTCCTTTCCCCTCTATTATTTCCCTTTTCCATTCCTTTGTCTTGTCTACTGCCGCTCATAGACTTATCCCACTTGCCAGCTAACCTTAATACCACTCTTTTTTAAAGTATTCTTCAAAATGCTCCCACTCACCTCTTTCTTTCTTTCTTTCTTTCTTTCTTTCTTTCTTTCTTTCTTTCTTAGCTTTCTCTTCAGATAATGAGATTTAACCCCCCCCCCAATTCACGGGACCTTAGATGGGATTTACCCCACCTACGTACATTTAAAAGATGCACTATCACACTTAAAATACTGGAAATATTTTAAAATTATGTGGGGAAATATTCTGGGGAAATATTACAGCCTCTTTCCATCTTCAAATGTGGTTCAAGTCCTGCAGTAAAATCTTTCTGTTTTGCCTTTGGGGTTTCCCCAGACCGGCTGATACCTGCGCCTTGTGCCTCGGTGGTGCTTTTTTGGCTACAGGAGCACTGAAACACACCTCTGAACAGCAGATACAGAGGAAGTGATTGTAGTAATGCCTCTAAAACGGAAGCTGACTGTTTTTAGAGACCATTCCGCTGATGTGAGCCAGCTTTCAAAATCATTTGGCATAAATATATTTAACTTGGGCCAATGGTTGAAGCAAAATTGCCCAGACTTGCAGTTGCTCATTATCACTGGCTGTGACATCAGGTTACTCAGGCCAATGGCAGAGGGCTTACCTCTGAGACAGCTGATTTTGCATGAGAGCAAAGACCCACCATGCAAAGCTTACTGCTGGTGCCAGGTGTCCTGAATAAGCTGTTCAAGATTCACTGGCTTACAGGCTTGCCAGTGAAGAGGGTCTTTTGCAGCAGAACCACTTCCCATCCTATAAAAAAGCAGCAGAAAAGAAGCACCATGTTTGGAACTTGTCACAGAAACGCTTTGAGGTTATTGTTGACACTTTTATGTGAGTTATTAACCAGCAGCGATACCTTGGAAATTCTGTGAATTTGAACTGCTTTGAGATTGAAACTGTATGAGGCATAATCACCCAGGAGTTTCAGCAATGCTCATGTCTTGCTTTACTGGCAAGTCCCTGGGTCAGAGAGACATTTTAGATACATACAGCGAGCCTTGTTTGCCTGTCTTTGTGGTTGTGCTTGGTGTTGTGTTCCACTTGTGCCTCACATAGTATGTGAACTCAGAAAGTTTGCCCTCAAACACCCAGTCTTATGTCAGCTTTTGAATAATTTCAGTAGGTGTTCTTAGAAGTCATGTAAAAGCTGAACAATGAAATGAAATGTGGCTGCTTTTGTCTCTGTGTTTCTGCTCTTTAGCAATTTTGCTATTACCTACTTTTTAAGATGTAACCATCAGGCCCTGAAATGTTAGACTAAAAAGAAAAAAAGTTTCCTGTCACCCTTACTCTCCCTCCAGATCTTGAGGAAGGAGGCTGTGGAAAGCCATCGTATGTTTTATAGCTTTTTTCTAAGAATAACAATTGATCAGCCTGAAATACAGACTGGGAGTCAGGTGTTCTCAAGGTGTCTCACAAAAAACAAAACAGAGTACAGTAGTACCTCGGGTTACATACACTTCAGGTTACATATGCTTCGGGTTACACACTCTGCTAACCCAGAAATAGTGCTTCAGGTTAAGAACTTCAGGTTAAGAACAGAAATTGGGCTCCGGCGGTGCGGTGGCAGCAGGAGGCCCCATTAGCTAAAGTGGTGCTTCAGGTTAAGAACAGTTTCAGGTTAAGAACGGACCTCCAGAATGAATTAAGTACTTAACACGAGGTACCACTGGTACCTCCGGTTACGAACTTAATTTGTTCCGGAGGTCCGTTTGTAACCCAAAACTGTTCTTAACGTGAGGCACACTTTTTCTAATGGCGCCTCCCGCTCTGCCAGCGTGCGACTTCCGCTCGCATCCCAGGGCCAAGTTCACAACAAGAGGCATCTACTGCCGGGTTAGTGGAGCTCGTAACACGAAGTATTTGTAAGGAGGGCAGTACGTAACGGGAGGTTCCACTTTATAGTACTAAAAACTGAAAATGCAATAGTTAAAACAAAACAAACACAATAAGCATGCAACACAAAGCTTCCTTAACGGAGGAAAAAACTGTATGCAACTGTAGCCTCCCATTTCCTGCCAAAGTTTTACCGTGGCCCTAATTCTTCCTGGGGTATGTTTTGGAGCGTGGACTAGGGCTTTTGTTTCTGTTTGTGTCTTTACTGAGTGGGCCTCTGTGCACGTGCACAGATCATCAACAAAAATGGGGCTTGGGGTGGTGACCACAACAGAAGTTTCGTAGAAAAGCCGATGCCCATGTGACTTGCTGGAACTGCCAGCTCTACTTCCCCACACCAGAAACCACATCCTTGTTTACATAGAGGTTAGAGATGAGTCACATACTCCCTTGATGCATTGCACAGCCCGCCAAAAAGCTGTTGCCCCGTCCTCATCTATCTGTCTTGCTTTCCTTCTGCTACCTTGAGGGGCCTAGAAAATTAGCCTCGGAAGGTAGTGTCCTATTGCTGTCATGTACAGATAGGGAACTACCTCTTCAGCCCTTGCACTGTTGTAGGAAATGCCATGAAATTACTAGCACACTGTTTAGTGATGCTGGGGTCCCCACCTTTACACTGTCCCATGTGCCATTTTCAACATCCTGCTGTTCATGGGCACATACAAGGGCTGCCATACAAGGCAAGCCACCTTCTTCTGACCTGCTAATTCCATGGTGCCTTGAGGCAGGCATGGGTCTTCTCTTCATGCAGTAGAGGCTTTCAGCATTACAAATCTACTGCTTAACTGGGAAGGTTAAGAAGGTTAAGGGCCACTGCCGTTCCATCATATGGATGTCTCGCAAGGCAAGGTGAAGCGGGTGCATTGGGATGCCATTAAAGGCAGCTGGGCACAAGTCAAATGGATTTGACTGTTGGAGCACAATGTACTTTGTGCACAATCCACAGAAGGAATAGGAGTGGCACAAGAGGATTTGAATGGGGCTTGTGCTGTTGTCTTATTATAGTTTTGGAGGGTGCTGCTGGAGTTTGTCACCTCTGGCACCAAGATATGGTGATACAAAAACAGCCACCATTTTACTCCCCACACTGGAGCTCTTATGGCTACAGTTCTTACGGACCCTATTTGGCTTGGAGGTATTGTTGCTGTTTGTTTTATGGGTGGCCTGTGGAGTCTTTGTGGCTCCTGTTTGGCCCAGAAAAGAGCAGCCCTAGTGTTTGATGCACCGAGGGTGCAAGAACGTCTTTCCAATTCCTGAAGCATAGGTGGTAGCAGTGGTTGCGAACAAGCTGTGGAGGCAGGAGGGAAGGTTCAGAGGGCAGAATATGAGAGGAGAAGTAGGAAAAAAGCAGGCATGGGAAGGGGAAGCAAGGGGAAGAGGGAGGGGGAATGATTGCAGGAAAGTGGAAGAGAAGAGAAGCAGGAGAAAGTTGCTGTGTTTGGAGAAGCAGCAGAGGCATCATCCCAAGACGCTTCGCTATGTTCAAAGCACTTGCTACTCTTGGGCTTAGAAACTTTTTTCCATATGCTATCTCTTGACCTTGTGGTCCTGTGTGGTTGTCACAGGTCTCTTTTCTTCCTGGCATTTCTCTTCTACTCTCATCTTTGAGTGTGGTGATGATCTGAGCCTCATTCTCCTGTCTCTGCCACCACTGGCTCCACATCGGGAATGTGCCTCCCCAAAATACTGTTCCCAGGTAAGGGCTGCTAACAAGCATCCCAGGATAGCTTCTTCTCTCTGCCTCCCTCAGTGTAAGTTGATTGGGCTGGGTGGGAGATTCAGGACATGGCATGTAGCTCAGGAGAGTCATCTGGATTTCTTTGTTGCTGAGCTTTATAAACCAAGTCCCCTGATTATGACTGGAATTCTCTATACATGCCACAAATGCTGTTGAAACTGCTTTTTCACTAAGTTTTCTCGTTTCTTGACCCCTCTCCCAGCTGCTTCCTGAACCGTGGCCCATCCCAGTCCTTTCCAAACTCAGGAGGCTGTTTTCTCCTCTTCTTCCTGCCCCTTACGTTATTTTCTTTTGATCTGACTGCCCCAGAGCCATGGATAAGTTTGAACCATGCGAAGCCAACTTACTGATTTCCGTTTGTTATGCCTTAATGAGAATTGAGCCTTGAATCTCGTAGAGTCTGAATATGGTATTGCTTCGGGATCCCTGTGGTTTCTGCATATTGAATCCTAACGTCTTTTCAGTTAACAGCAGTATTTTGAAGTAGAGACCATATAGGCAACTCAAAATAGCAAGGGATTTTGGCACTTTACAGTAATTGGTTGCAGATATCTGCGACCACCCCTCAGCTACTTTGCCTTCCAAGGTAATCCACTTTGCTGCAACATTTGCTTCTCTGATGCTCCCAGAGCTGGCAGCTGGTTGTTTTTCTATACTTGCCCCTGGAAATGGTTGCACATCTGCAAACGAGTTTTTGTGATGTTGAAAAATCTGTAAGATCTTACTTTTCAGCGCATCTGTCAGTTTCAGTACTGGCTCTGATCAGTTTCATTAGCTGCCTTGTTGTGGATTAGCTGACAAATAATGAAACTGGGGCTCCCAGTTTCAATCGGTTTTAATTGTTAGATTACTCAACTAAAGCTTTTGGTGACCCAGCCTGTGCAGAAACGAGCTGTGTGTGTGTGTTGCAGAAATAGCACCAAACAAAAAATCAGGGGAGAGAGAAACAGTAGAAATAATAGGCCCACTACTTTTCCAGCTGTAAACTAGATAAACTAGCATTAAAATGCTTTTCTAATGGAATAAATGACTCTGGGAGGAATTTAAGGTAGCACTATGTTAAATGTTCCATCAACAAAAGCATTTCAGCTTCCCACATGGAACAATCCCCATACACCTCCCTCCCCCCCTGCTGTTCTGATGGTTCTCCTAAGCCCCCCAGGGGAGTGGGTATGGATGCAAGAGCAGGCAAGGGTGTGAATAGCCCTGTTGACCCAGCAGAAGTCCTTGTTTTGGCTTCTGCTTGAGAACTCATCTGACCTCTCTGTGTCAAGAGGGCAGGTCCTCATAGTTCAGGTAACAGTGTACTTGCAGGCTGAGTAGGTGTGTTGCAGCCACAAGCCTTACCCTCAGCTACTAACCAAAATCTGTCCTGTGGGGAGGTTTTTCTTTCCTGACCCTAAATATGTGATCAGTCAGGTCCCTCTGGGTGGCACATGATATCAGGGTTACATGCTTCCAAATTATAATTAATTATATTGTGCTTTTTAGCCAAAAGGCCCAAAACAGCAGTAAACAGCAGTATGAAAAGAACAAAATATTCAGTAGAGTGCAATAAACTACCATAAATCAACAGCAAGCAAAATGGTATAAGGCTACAAAAAAGGAGGACCAAAAGAAAGCCTTTCAAAGCAAGAGGATTAAAGGGTGCTCTCGCCAACTCTACATCTGGCACATTTGGTGGCTAGAAATCAGAATAGGCAATGAGAAATACTAAAGAAGCTAACCCCAGCTAGAAGATTTAAGGGTGCCCAAGAAGTGTCTGCAGCTTGGGAGCCAAATGTTGATTGCTATCTTTGGGTTTGGAGCTGGGGGGTCGGGGGAAAGGCCACCTTCAGCACTTGCATCTGCTCGGTTTGTTGTACTGTGGGGGAAGAGAACCATGATGCACAGCTTGCAGACGAGAGGAAAGCCACACACGCCTCCCTTGGAATGCTGAAGACAGCACTCAGTGGGACCATCCCAGAGTTTCTGAGTACTGGAGGAATAAGAAACTGATCTGGGTTCACTTGGTGCAAATCAGCAACTTCAGTTATGAAGCTGTGCTACATGCAAGGAAAACTAGGTGCTTCCAAACCTGCTTCTCTTTTCTGCTTATGAGGTAAGCGATTGTTGGGTTGGGTCAGTGATGATCTCTCATTTCTTTTTGCAGCTGACCAGGTATATGGTGACCAAGACATGCATGAAGTGGTCAGGAAGCACTGTATGGACTACTTGGTGAGTGGCGGCAGGAATCTAGAGGAGGGTGGGCTTCTCTCTCCACCTCTAAGCCTGACCTTCAGGACTGTGTGTAGCAGGCATTCTATATTCTGTGAACACAGGCAGCCAATAAAGAACAGAGTCTTGCCAGTCTAAATCCCTGGTTTTAGCTTCTTCTCCAGCTGTTACTTCTGGGCACTAAGGACATTCTTCCTATGAAAATATTATACCTTCCCTCCTTTGAAATGGTACAACTGATGCTACAGCCACTGTTCTTTCTCCTCCTCTCCCAGCCACCTCTAAATTATACAGATAAATACACACGCATATGTATATGTATATCTCCACAGTGTCTCTCAAATTTGCAGTTCAGGGAGCCATCCATAAATTGCTTGAATGGTGTTTGGCAGGCCCTTCCCTTGTGGAATCCTGTTGGCACTGAGGGGACTCTTAAGCATTACCCCAACTATACTGAAGCAGCTGCTGCTGCTGCATGTGTGTGTGTGTGTGTGTGTGTGTGTGTGTGTGTGTGTGTGTGTCGTGTGTTTACAGCTTCCATGTGACTGGGGTAATAGTGTTAAATGACCCAGTTCCATGGTTGGAGCCACTTTACACATTATGCCCAATGGCCCAACATGATTAAGTTGTTCAACCACTGCCCCATATATGTGGAACCCGCCTTGAGCAAAACAGTTCTAATGCAGCATGGGGACCCCTTGTTCTCTGCAGGTTCAGCTCTCCTAGTGGGTTTGTGCCAAGAATCCTTTCCTGGAAAGGCTCTCCCACCTCCCCATGCTGTTTCTTGCCCCAAATGGGAGCCTTTCTCCGTCCTTCTAACCTTGAGGCCCTTTCACATTGCAGATGAAGAATGCCGATTACTTTTCCAATTACGTAACAGAAGATTTCACCACTTACATCAACCGGAAGCGGAAAAACAACTGTCACGGCAACCATATTGAGATGCAGGCTATGGCAGAGATGTACAATCGACCTGTGGAGGTTTACCAGTATGGCACAGGTATGCATGGCTCCTACTTCCTGTCCCCTAACTCTTGCCCATGCCAGCCATGGGCTGGGGATGCCAGCCTCTCACTGAGAGCAAAGGGCAGGGATTATGCTACACCTCTCACTGAGCTGCCATCTTTCCCTTCCAGAGCCCATCAACACTTTCCATGGCATCCATCAGAACGAGGATGAGCCCATCCGAGTGAGCTATCACCGCAACATACATTACAACTCTGTGGTGAACCCCAACAAGGCTACCATTGGTGTGGGACTGGGGCTGCCCTCCTTCAAGCCAGGGGTGAGTCTTTCCTGGGTGGGTTCTGGGGAAGGGAGGTCTCTTTAGCTGAGGAGTTCAGTATCCCTCACTACCAGGGTGTCCTCTGGGGGTTGAAAGGTTGGGATGTGGCAAGGTAAGGCTTGATGGATAAAGAGAGGACAGGGAGAAATCCAATTGACTAAGATGTGTGCCTGATCGTGTAACCTTGCAGTATGATCTGTGTATTTTTATTTTTATAAAAGGTCAGCTACTCAGCTTGGTGGTGTTGCATGAATTTGAAATAAATAGAAAATCTTGCTTTCCAAATTTGCTTGCTTTTGTTAATTGGTTGCAGCTGTTTCAGGAAGAAACCATGTAGGGAGATTGGACAAATCATGAATTTGAAATATTCCCATAGGAAATAATTTAAATGCTTGCCTAACAAATGATTTCCTGGGAATGCATTGTGTTCAGAAAGCGGGACCAGCATGTATTTATTTTCTGCCTAATAACTGGGCTCCAACGCTACTGAGAACAAGCAAAAAATAATACATAATAGAATAATATTATGTGTTGGGCATGGGGCTTTGCACAGGGCTGTTCTCAGGTACTGGCAACTGGCTGGTTGGTGCTGCCTGCAAGCCCTCTTTTACCTGCCACACCCCTGGTGTTATGTTTGGTGCCAGGTGTAGAGCAGGTAGGGCATGGCTTTAAAAATGGCCTTGCATGCCAAACCAGGCAAGTGAGTGAGAAGTTCCCAGTTGTTGCTGCTGCTGCTGCTACAGTGACTGTTTCAGCTGCTACCCTTTGAAAATTCCATGGTGCCTGGACTATGCAGAATTAGACAAGATGACAGGAAGGATTCGAAACCTGCAGGATCAGAGATTCTCAGAGGACTGGAGTAAATATGTGAACTATTTGAAAAGCAATTGTAATCAACAGATTACGCTAGTGGGATTGCAAGATGTTTTGTAAGGAGGACTATGTGAAATATTGCAGAGAAAAGTTTGAAGAGAACTATTAGTGAAGGACTATTAAAAGTAATAGTGAAATTAATGAAATGCAGATTGATAAAGATCGAAAAATCTTCAGATATGGTTGATGGAAGTCCAAAACACTGAATAAGATGAGAAAATATGTTGTATGGTTTTTTTTGGAAATTTCATGTAAAAATCAATAAAAATATATTTAAAAAAAAAGAAAATTCCATGGTGCCAGGAGTGGCCCGGGACATTGTGCTGCTAGAGACAAAATCCCCAGTGCAGCCCCCACACACACCTCCTGCCCCTCACCGGCACCTAGTTCTCAGCACTCAGCACAGCTGGGTGTCCACCATTACCAGCTGCTTGCTGCCTCCTGCTCCTCAACCCCTGAGGGTAGCACACCCCTCTACTCACCCCTGGAGTGTGCCGCTGCAGCTGCCAGGGTGAAGGAGCAGGAAGTGGCAAGCCTCCACCAGCAGTGAGTGCCCAAGTCATGGCTAGTGCTGGGTACTAGCCACAAGGGGCAGGAGATGGCAGCAGGGGTGCTGGCTTCACCTGTGGGGCGGGGAGGCATGATGGTGCAGGGAGGGAGTGGTAGCGCCACTGCTGGCAGGGAGGCAGCAGGAGGTACAGCCCCCCAACCAACCACTCGCTTGTCTCACAGCTTCTCCTCCTGCTCTCCTCTCCATGTGGCTCTTTCTGTTGGCAAATGGGGCAGATGAAGGCGCTAGAGGTCCTCTCCCCCAGGCCTCAGATATTGCTCAGCTTGATCTGGTGAATGAGGTGGGGCTGAATGAACCCACCCGTCTGAAGGATGGGGCATTTCATCCAGAGTGCTGGGCCTGTCAATCACCATCGCATTTCTGATGTGGCCGTGTGGCGATTCTGGCAGAGCAGGGTGAAGAAGCATGTAAAGAGGTAGTAGCTGTAGGATGCCTTCCCCAGCCACTTCCAAGCCAACCTCAAAGAGGCTGGAGAAGGCTATCTGATGGCTGCTAGGAGACTATCACCTGTTTCCTCCCCCAGCTTGTCCAGCCGCATTTAAGATGAATTAATCTCATCCTTTCCTTTATCTACTAGGGGAAAATTGAATAGATATGTGCTCTTCCAAGACAACCTTTGGGCAAGTTCCTCCCACTCTCACCCAGATTTCTTTATTTCAATTGTGGGCAGAATCCACATAGCACATCCTGTCAGCCCAAGGATTTCTCCCACACCTTTCCCATATCTGCTTGGCAGGCTTGGGGGTGCCTCCTAAAACAAATGGGGAAGGGCGGAGGGAGTCCTGCTGTGCAAGCGGAAATCCTTGCGCTGGCAGGAGGCTTGCGTAAAGGTAAAGGAACCCCTGACCATTAGGTCCAGTCGTGACCGACTCTGGGGTTGCGGCGCTCATCTCGATTTATTGGCCGAGGGAGCCGGCGTACAGCTTCCGGGTCATGTGGCCAGCATGACTAAGCCGCTTTTGGCGAACCAGAGCAGCACACGGAAACGTCGTTTACCTTCCCACCGGAGCGGTACCTATTTATCTACTTGCACTTTGATGTGCTTTCGAACTGCTAGGTTGGCAGGAGCTGAGACCAAGCAACGGGAGCTCACCCCGTCACGGGGATTTGAACCGCCAACCTTCTGATCGGCAAGTCCTAGGCTCAGTGGTTTAACCCACAGTGCCACCCGTGTCCCTCAGGAGGCTTGCTTAGCACTGTGCTAAAGTACAGTTGCCCCTGTGGTTGTTTTCATGACGGAGAGGGCTTATCTCCTTTTGCTGTTTAAAACATGCAACCAAACTTGGGCAGCGGGTTTGAGCCTGGGACTCCAGTGGGCTTGCTGAACTCCCTCCACTCTCTGTAGTATGCGGAGCAGTCCTTGATGAAGAATGCAATCAAGACATCCGAGGAGTCATGGATCGAGCAGCAAATGCTAGAAGATAAGAAGCGAGCAACTGACTGGGAAGCAACCAACGAGGCCATTGAGGAGCAGGTTGCCAGGGAGTCTTATTTGCAGTGGCTGCGTGACCAGGAAAAGCAGGCCAGACAGGTTTGGTTTATTTCCTCCACGTGTGAAGGGGAAATGAGGGTTTGGGGGCATCTTGGGGATCACTAGAGGTGGGGAAGTGAGTCTTCCCTTCTGTTGAGACTGGCTGTAATGCTGGCCTGGCTCAGGGAAACTGAGCAACAAGATTGTTGGCCCTGAATAGCATCTCTGCCTTTTCCCTTCTCCACAGCCCTGCAAAGCCAGCGCTACCTGCAGCTCCGCCACGGCGGCTGCAGCCAGCGGTTTGGAAGAATGGAGCGGCCGCTCTCCACGCCAGCGCAGTTCGGCGTCTTCCCCAGAGCACCCCGACTTGCACAATGAGCTGAATGCTGCCAAGCCACCTTCCCCTGGGAGCACTGCAGCTCTAGCACTTACAAAGCCCCCCTCGCCGTGTGCTCCTGGTAAGTGCCCCATGGGTCAGAGCAGGGCGCGGAATGACTCCTCCGGGTGGGGAGCAAGAGGGCTTAAGCTATGGCAGGGGCTGGGTGAGGTGGCCACTACATCACAGGGAGACAAGCTTGGTTGTGACTTGGGACATGTGCAGATCAAACGAGTTTTCCCCCAGGCGTCAGGCACATTCTTCTTGCACACGTAACACCTGCAAGCCGCATAGGTCTCTCTGAGCTCCTCCTGGTTGTCATGCAGTTTGCCACTTCCACCACACCTGTAGACACCATAGTGCTGTTCTGTTTTGATCCAGTCTTCATAGTGCGGTTCTGCTTCAAATCACTGTGGTCCTGTAGAAGCTGCATCTCCTTTGTAAGTCTAGAAGGGGGAGCAGAAGGGCTGTGGTGCAGTTGCCATAATGCACTACTGTGGTATATTTCTCCACAGCTGCTTCCTCACTGCCATTTTGAAGGGATAGGGGAGAGGGGAGATTAGCTATCCAGAAGCCAAAGAGGGGAATGAGGGAAAGGACAAGATAAGACAAGGAAAGGACAAGCTTTTCTTACCTTAATTTTTTTTGGGGGGGGGAATGGAGCACCTTTCCAGTTGCATTGCTTGAGGAAGTTCACACTGACTGTGTTTAAAAACAACCCTTAAAATAAATGAAGTAAGTAAAATAAAAATACATAACAGTCGTATCCAGCAGAAGCCAGGCATAAAGTGTTTCTCCAACCAATTAAGATCTAGCTGTAAATGGGGTGGAAGCCATCAGTGATCCTGCAGGGTTGGAAGTGAAAATCCTTAAAGCAAGCTAAACACAACAGAATTAAATATCCCAGAGGCAGAGGGAAGGTTTCACTTAGTAGTGAGCTTGGAAAGTCAGATAGGCCTACCTGGAAAGGCTGTTTTACTGCTGAGGTGCCACAGGAGAATGGGAGGGATTCCCCATTCATGCACCCACAGATTTCACCTCCTGTCAGTTTTGGATTTGGAAGATCTTAAGGTATGGGGAGGTGGTTTATTAGAACAGAAAAGTGGTGAGGCCAGCAGAGCAAGGGGTTAATAGCCCTCCATCATGATGACTAGCAATTCTGGATTACTATTTCTCTCACAGCAGAGAGGGATTTGAGTTCTCACAGAGGCCCCTCTATTCTCAGGCCTAAAGGAGGCCAAAGAGTGGCTGGCACAGTCACTTAGAGGACTCACTAGTGCAGGGTAATGACCTCTGCCTCGGGTGACTCCCTGGATCATTTTGTTGCAGAGAGTTGCAGGATGTTGAATTGATGTCTAGTATGCCAAACAGAATCCACACAGCCCTAAAAAGGGGACAGGATAGTTACCAATAAATAATGCAAGAGGTTCTGCCTGTGGATTTCTTCATCTTTTGGCTCTGTGTGTGCATATCTCTGTCTAATATTCATCAGTAAGTCACAGATATTTTTACTATACAGCTATATACAAAAAAGTTTGATAGAGAGATAATTTTTTATATATAAAAAAAAACCACACACACAAAATAAATAAAATAAAAAACACTGATATTTTGGCCATCCCACAATGTATACAGTGGTACCCTGGGTTACATATGCTTCAGGTTACATACGCTTCAGGTTGCACACTCCACTAACCCAGAAATAGTGCTTCAGGTTATGAACAGAAATCGGGCTCTGGCGGCGTGGCAACAGCAGGTGGCCCCATTAGCTAAAGTGGTGCTTCAGGTTAAGAACAGTTTCAGGTTAAGAACGGACCTCCAGAACGAATTAAGTACTTAACCCGAGGTACCACTGTATTCTGGTTTCTATCAAGGGGCAACCTGAGAATAGGTAAATTATGCCAGAATATGGTCAGACTAATATACATGTCAGGGTTCAGAATCCTTTATCCATCACAGGAAAACACCTGCAAACTTGTTCAGTTTAAATTGCCTGTAAAGGAATACCAGGGGGCAGGGCATTGTTGGAGAGTGTGTTGATAATTGACCCTTAGGAGATGAACATCCCCTTTACATGCAAATAATTCTACCATCAATCTGCAGGTACAAGCAGCCAGCTTTCTGCAGGCGGTGGCCGAGCAACCCCTCCCTTAGTATCGTTGTATCCAGCCCTGGAGTGTCGGGCAATAATGCAGCAGATGTCACCAACAGCATTTGGTAAGTGCCCTCCCGTGAGCCAAGCATTCAGGCGTTAAGGAGAGGTGGCTCTTTAGCCATTCAGAACCTTATTTTCTTCTCAGGCATTCTGATGCCGTAGCTGAAGACTCCTTCAGTTTTCCAGTACAGAACCCTGCATTCAGTGGCTGCTTTTCACAATATATATAACTGCTTAGTGTCTATATGGAGAGGAGATAGGTCAAAATTCATTGTTCTAAGCTTGAGCAAATCTAAAAATTCCAGGCCTTGTGGGAAGATGACAGAAGAGGAGTCAGCTTGAGCAGTTATTTTAAGTGAGGGTTTCTGGGCTGCTGGAAACACACCTCAGATCTGTTTTCATTTTGAAGTTTTCAGCAGGGTTGCCATATTTCAAAAAGTAAAACCCTGAAAATTGCCTAAGATTCAGGGCAAAGCTACCAAGATTTTCATGAGATACTGCAACTAGCTCTCACATTTTCCCTGGCCCTTGCACAATCTCTTGGGAGTCAGCTGGTTTCTTGGGGAGGAGGCGATCACGCAGTGGCGTAGCGTGGGTTGTCAGTACCCGGGGCAAGGCAAGTAATTTGTGCCCCCTAACCCTGAGTGAGCCAGGTTGGGGCAGAGAGCTGTGAGTGCGAGCGCGCCCCCCCCCCAGATGTTGCGCCCAGTGCGGCCAGCCCCCCTGCACCCCCCACGCTACGCCACTGAGATCACGTACCTCCGTTTGTGGTCTTCCCACCTAATTCTTCCCTGACTTCATGCTATGGAAATGGTGGGCAGTAGGGTGGGTGGGGAGGAGGAAAATAAGTGCTATAAAAAGAATTATGGATAGTAGAGCCCTGTGAGAACAGCAAAAAAAAATTTTGCAATTCCAAAATTGTGTAAAATTCAGATTTTGATTTACAAAAATGAAAAGGGGTGAGAGCTTTCAGATGAACTAGGTTGAGTGCCAGAAACTGAAAACTGCTAACTCTGAAACAGGAATGCTTGGAGCATTGAAATGAAGTATTTTTTCACCACTCCTTGTGGAGTCTTATTGTGGTCATTAAGGTGAAAGCATCCGGTCTGGAGCATCAGCGGCTGTGGTGGCAAAGGATGGGGTGGACATGGAACTATGACGCAGTCAACTGCGCCATAGTGGTCGGCTGTGTGAGAGAGGTGGTGGGAGAAGGGTTAGTGGCGGGAATCGAGTGATCCATGACTCCACCTGTGACCGCTTCAACCCCTTTGTCTTCTGCCAGGCTTGAGCGACTGGGATGACGACGAGATCTTGGCTTCGGTGCTGGCGGTGTCACAACAGGAGTACTTGGAAAGCATGAAGAAGAGTGCCCTGCACAGAGACAGTGGTTCAGACAAAAGTTGATAACTCGTTTGCATCTCCTGTGTTCGCCTGACACCCCTTAGGTGCATGTTTTGGCAGGAAGGATGATAATACCTGGGACCCCTCCCCTCCTCTGCTGCTGCTGATCAAAGCTCCTTCGGCTGCCCTTTTGCCCCGTCATTTTTGGCTCTTTGCATCCAACCTCCAATGTGCTTGGGGGAGAAGCGAGAGAAGGACTGGACCTCCTCTGCAAGGAGCTGGAACACGCACAAACTGGGGCATGCTGGGCTTCCCCCTTCATCAGCCGTTCCTTCATTATTGAATATATCTATATATATGATCCAATCCTAAGTGAGACCTCCCCACTTTTGAATGGGAGGGTTGCAGTTTGCTTATAGGGTGGTGGGAAGGTGGACTCTTCCGGTTGGGTTTTGGAGAGCGGAGAGAAGCTCAGCTGCTTCTGTGGAAGCAGAGTGTGACTGCAGGGCCCACCAGGTTCCCTCACCCTTGGGAGCTGGGGATATAATAATGTTCAAGCATGAAGGGGGTTGGGGGGCTAAGCAGTGTGTTAACGGTTCTTTCACCTGCCCCCTTTTAACACTAGTATCCTGGCTTCTAACGGAAGGGTCTTCAGTAGAGTGGGTCCCTAAACCTGCAACCATTTGAAATCACTCCGCCTTCATCTCTGAGGAACAGCTGTGGTCATCTACAGGAGGACCACCTCCGTGGCTGCTTTTTCTTGCTCCACGTGGCAGCCCCTCTTCTCTTTCCCACTTGGGTGTCAGTCCCTGTTTGTTCACGTGTGGCCCCTGACATCTGGGAGTGCACCACAGGTTCCCGACTTTTTGCCCAGCCATGTGGTCTCCCTGACGCTCTGCTTGTTGGCTTTCTTGGCCTCTCCCGCTGCTGACTCTTCTATTCTCCCTGTGCCTAGCAGCGGGGGAGGAGGGACGGGGGGTTGGAGAACACACCACTTGTCATTCCATGTCAGCACTTCCTAGGAATGGGCCAGGCCTTTAGCTGCATCGTGGAAAGGAGGTGTTGGTAACAAAATGGACTCTGGCACAAGCTCAGAAGCTGTAGGCGACAACTCTACAATGTTGGGAAGGTCCCAGGTTGTCCTGTGATGAAAGTAGACCTTGAACCCCACAGTTGGGACCCATGCAAATGGCAGGGGAACCTGTCCCACGAGGACCCTAGACTGTTGGCAGGCTGGCCTGAAGGTCAATTAACTCCTAGAAAAGAAAGATCTTGCCTCTTCTGAGTGTGGTGTCTTCCTAATTACTGCTGTGGTTATACAATCCACCTAATGTGGCCATTTATTTTTTATTCTCGAATCCTGGGTGTGAACAAACGTTTCTGCCTTCCCCATTCATGCAAGGGGCACAGCACCAGTGCACTCAACTACTCCTGCAGCTTCGTGTTGTGTCCAAAATTCATGAAGGGCTGGGATTTGCTAAAGGTCCTTCCCCCTTGGCATTGCTTTCTGAGGCTGCAGAGTGGCAGCTTTGAAAAGGGGTGGGAGGGAAGTGGGTAGGTAGTCTACTGCTTTAGGAAGACAGGTTTCAAAGTGGTATTTGGTGCCTGAAATAAAGTATTGATCTATGCTCTACTTCTCTCTTCCCCCCCCAAAAAAAACCCCTTTGTGTTTCACCTGTGAGAGAGGTGATTAACTTCCCTGTGCAGAATGAGAAAATGAAGCAGGAACAGGTGAGGATGTACTTGAAGTATGAAAACAAAGCAAAATATCCAAGCCTCTTCCTCTGATGTGCTTTCTTGTTCCTACAAAACCCTTTCATGGGTCGCCTTTCCTTGCTTCTCCAGGGATCCCTTTATGCTCAGCTCCCATGATTCCCCCACAAGAGTTTGTAGATGGAGCCACTGGTTATCAGCTTCTTCGAACTGAACGGTGCACAGGGGCCACACTTGGATGTGCCCTTGGTCCCACTCCATGTGCTGGTTTACTGCCAATTAGATATTAAAATTACTTGACCAGAAATGCCAAATTCTGCAAGATCGTTATAAGCAGAATAAATCATGTAAATATTGCCTTGTTTGATCGAGTAAAGTAATCAAATAGATTTGCAATACACTGCAATGCGCGGAGGATACACACACACAAGCTACTTAACTGGTAACCATTCCTTTAGCCAGGCCTCATAAGGGATGGCAAGGCCTGTAATAGTCAGACTTACTAGAAAACGTAGAGCGCTGTGAAGAAGATTGAAGGAGGAGTTCCTTTATCTCCCCGCCCCCATGTTATATTCACCCTTTTTACCTTTCAGGATCTCCATTTTGGCAACTTAATTTTAAAAAAGGAATCTGAGATTCTCAGGAGCCTGGTGGGTTCCATGACTGAAGGCTGTTTTAGACAACAGTCATCCAGTGAAGCTATGTCTCGTATGTTAGAGTTGAGCTTTTGTATTAGACGGGGGGAAAGACCAGTTGAACAAATAAGCACAATATCTCTGGTTGATCTGTTCTTTTGAGCTGGACTTCATTCCTCACTTGCCCTCTCATCCCTGATGCACCATCTACTGCTCTTCTCCTGGAAAGACTCCGAAAGGGTCAGTGACCCATCATTACAGTTGGTGCCCTACAACCAGTAGGGAAGAACAGGTTTTTAAGCGCCACGTGGCAGCCAGGAATGGGCATTTGATCGCATTTCCAATCCAAAGAGATGTATATGTTTCTCTGTACAACTGTGGCTGGCTAACAGGTAGCAGGGACTATTCAGAGAAAAACCTTTATTTTATACTAATTGTTTCATTGCTTACACATCACAGACCAGCTTTCATATCTTACATATCACAGACCAGCTTTCTAGAAAGCGGAAGAGTAGCCAGGCACCATGCCTTAAGTAATTGCCAGTGCCAGCTTATCTATTGTTGCTACGTTGGCACCATGGAACATCAGCCCTGAAGGAGCAGTCACCAACCCGCTGATAACCAGCCCTCATATTTGCTGCCATTTGGGCAGAGGGAAATAGTTGGTAAGCAATTGCAGCCTGCTTCCCTGAATTGAAATAGCTACTCAAACCATGGCTAAATGAGCTTTTGCAAGTGCTTTGTGCAGCCATCAGAATAGGGGAAGTGCTATTGGCTAAGCCTAAGGGAGCAGACCCAAGTTTGGTCAGGAGAAGAGTCAAGGCTTATCCTGTTTTAGGTAAGTGAGCAGGCAGAAAGCAGCTACAAATGTTTTTCCCTGCCGTAAGATATGAGCTGGAACAAGCTGAGGATATGTACTAGACCTGGTCCACACATGGAGTAGAATAAGGTGACGTGACCATCAGTTGTCAATTATTGGAATGCTTTCCTGTGATTTAAAGGAGGGGGGAGCTTTGTAAACTAGTATAGTGGGAAGTATGCTGGGATAGATAGGGACGCGGGTGGCACTGTGGGTTAAACCACAGAGCCTAGGACTTGCCGATCAGAAGGTCGGCGGTTCGAATCCCTGTGATGCGGTGAGCTCCCGTTACTCGGTCCCTGCTCCTGCCAACCTAGCAGTTCGAAAGAAAGCACGTCAAAGTGCAAGTAGATAAATAGGTACCGCTCCAGCGGGAAGGTAAACTGTGTTTCCGTGTGCTGCTCTGGTTCGCCAGAAGCGGCTTAGTCATGCTGGCCACATGACCCGGAAGCTGTACGCCGGCTCCCTCGGCCAATAAAGCGAGATGAGCGCCGCAACCCCAGAATCTCACGACTGGACCTAATGGTCAGGGGTCCCTTTACCTTTACCTTTATGCTGGGATAGAACCTTTCTCCCAGTGTCTTAGTTGCTTTACTTGCAGGAAGCAATCAAAAATGGCAACCCCCTCCCCTTGGTGGTACAGTCTATTAAGATTTTACCACTTCATTCTGCTGCATGTGTAGATCAGGCTTCCACAATGGTACAGCTATGATAAAGAAGGATTATCAGCTGGCAGGGTCTTGGTCAATCAGCTGCAAATCAGCCATAGTTAAAACCATGCTCAAGGTGGCTTAGAACATGAAATACAAAAGTAGTCAAAGAGAATAATTAAAACAAAAAAGCACACAACCAAATCGAGCAATTTCCACGTAAATCATCATAAAACTAATATAAAATAACATAAATAACAGCAACAAAAAAAACCTCAGCTTTTGTAGCTGGAGAGTCAGGGCCGCAGACCAGGTTGCAAGGCAAGAAGCAGGTCTTTGGAGATCGGATAGCTCCATCTGTAGAGCATGAGACTCTTAGGCTTGTAGGTTCAATTCCCACGCTGGAGATTCCTGCATTTCAGGGGGTTGGACTAGATGACCCTTGTGGTCTCTTCCAACTCTTAAGATTCCAGGACTCACAGCCAAATGGTGCTGAGCACATTTATTTTAACTTTAAATTTGTTGCCCTTGAATACACCATTAATCTGCTCCCTCAGGCAGGCTTCCTCCCTTGGGCTGCTGCTCTGCTCAATGCAGGGGTGGGAAATTTGAAAAACCCCCCAATATATTGTTGAACTACAGTTCCCAGAATTCTTCACCACTGACTGCTGCTTGGAGCTGCTGGGTGTTGTAGTCCAACCACTTCCTGAGGGCCACAAGTTTCCCACCCCTGGTTTAATGCAACCTAATGCAGTTGCTCTGTCCCAGATAATGATGTAGGGTTGATGCCCTCCTCTTTACAGCTCCTTATCCCTTTGCCATTAATAATTTCTATAATATATACAGACTGCAGAATCCATCTTTTGGTGTATGCAGAATTAGAATTACCTTGATGTGGAATTTCATATTTTTAGTTCTTAAAAAAGCAAAGGAAATCAACATAGTGCTAAGCAGATTATTCCATCAGCGCAAGCGTTTCCGCTTGCTTGGTGGAATGATCTGCCCACCTTCCCCTGGATGCTGTCATGGGGGTTCTGCTGAACCCCCTCCAGAGCCAATGGAGGTGGTAAAGGGGGAAGCCCTACTGTACTAGTGGTAGCCTTAGCACAGGTTTCCACAGATGGGACTAGTTCATTGAATCAATACCTGACAGCCTGGGAATGTTGAACCAAAGCCTAGGGTCCATATCGGTAATGCAGAGCTGGGGAACTGCAAGCCCATGGCCAAATGTGCACCTTCAAGCCTCCCTCTCTTTCTGGCTTGGGCCACATGCCTCAGCAGCTCACCTTCGCACCTTCCTCACCTGGCTGAAACGTGTCTTACAAGTGTGTCTGATCATGCCTTTCGCTTGTTGGAATGGAGGACAGAGGGGCTCATGAGTGTGAATAGAATTCAGCAGACCTTGCAAAGATAAAGTTACCGGTACATTTCTTGCTCTGCATGCAGACCCCAGAAGGGAGTTTGACCCCTGGGCTGAAAAGGGTTATGTGCCCTTGCTCTAATGTGTGAGCTGTGTCTTCCCACTGTCTGCACAAAAACTGCGGCCATAGGCCAATTCCGTTCCTTATTCATGAAAACATGGTAGCTTTGGGATAACATCTAGATTCAGGTTATGTTGATAAACTGGGCGGAAGACTAAAGACTTGCTCTACTATATGAACAGGCAAAAAGAATAATCGATAAAATGGTTGGAAGGGAAGCTGGAGCATTGCCTACAGGCTCATGGTGAAGATTGAAAGTGTTAGGAAGAAATAGGAGGAAATCCCTCATTGTGAAACCACAGGAACAGGAGTCTGGGTCAGGCCTGTGAAATCTCAGCTCAGAGGTATACGTTGCCTACATTTCCTTTCAACAGAAGCAGAAGGGGAGAGATTTGCCATTCTAGCCTCCTGCTCTTTGACATTTGCTGGACAAACGGTTCCCATGGCATTGAGTCCCAAAGGTTAACATTGACCTCAGCTTCTTGGGGTGGAGACAGAAGGCATGAGGAAAAGGCATGGAAAGGAATCCACCAGCACTTTGCGTTGGTCCTGTCCCGATTCAAAGCCAGTCTGACTGGATCCTTTGGAATGGGATGACATTCCTGTGCAGCCGGGGCATGCAAGTGGTCAAACCAGATGCACAAGTTTCCAGCCCTTAGTGAACACACGCACTGAGCACACTTTAGCATTTGCTTTTGAAACATGCCTTGCTCAGATTAGCAGATTAGCTCCTCCGGTGACTAATGTCTCATGCATCAAATTCCTCACAAGTCCTAACTGAATCCCAGTACAGTGGTACCTCAGGTTACATACGCTTCAGGTTACAGACTCGGCTAACCCAGAAATAGTGCTTCAGGTTAAGAACTTTGCTTCAGGATGAGAACAGAAATCGTGCTCCAGCAGCGCAGCAGCAGCAGGAGGCCCCATTAGCTAAAGTGGTGCTTCAGGTTAAGAACAGTTTCAGGTTAAGTACGGACCTCCGGAACGAATTAAGTATTTAACCCAAGGTACCACTGTATCTCCTCTATATAGCAACCGCCCCTTCAACTATCGCTCTTGCTCCCATTATGAATGGGCTCTTCCAGATATATAGTTCATGAGATCTTATGCTGTAATACAGCTGGTGCCTCAATATCATTTTAAGCTTTGTCCTCCAACACCACACAGGTGAGAACGGGGACACTCCTTTTTGTCCACAAGGCCCTCATTTTCACATCCAAGATCCCTGAAATTGTCACCGTGCACTAAAACAGTTGCCTGAGGAAGGGCTGTAATGCAGTGATAGGGTAGCTGCTTTGCATGTAGAAGGTCCCAGTTCAACCCCTGACATCTCCAGGTAGCCATGGGAAGGCCCTGTGCCTGAAACCCTGGAGAGTGACAGCCAGCCAGTGGAGACAATAGTGAGCTAGATGGACTTGGTGTAAGGCAGGGTCCCATGAGAATAGGTTCCTACCAAAAGTTACTCTATGTTTACCAGATTTTTTCAATGAATCCAGGGACAATTTTTTATTTTTGAAGCTGAGTAGCAGCAGGGAGTCAGTAGTGGGGATGATGAGGCAAAATACCCTGGGCCCAAATGAACATGCATACAGTGGTACCTCGGGTTAAGTACTTAATTCGTTCCAGAGGTCCATACTTAACCTGAAACTGTTCTTAACCTGAAGCACCACTTTAGCTAATGGGGCCTCCAGCTGCTGCTGCGCCTCCGGAGCATGATTTCTGTTCTCATCCTGAAGCAAAGTTCTTAACCTGAAGCACTATTTCTGGCTTAGTGGAGTGTGTAACCTGAAGTGTATGTAACTTGAAGCGTATGTAACCCAAAGTACCACTGTATTGTATAAACGTGCAAAGCCCTTCTTTTGCACCCTGTGAAACATAAATGCGCAGAGTTTTTAAAAACTGGGCAACAGCCCACCACCCTCCCATGACTCCTGAGCCTTCCCCGATCTCCTGCCCCCTTCCCCCTTTGTTTTGACAGATTGTGGGGTGCTCGGGAGTCACGGGTGGGTGGCTGTTGCCTAGAAGGGGCGCAAGGCACGCGGTTTCTCTGCCAGGCAAGGTGCAAAGCCCTTCTTTCCCACCCTGTGAAACAAAAATGTGCAGTTTTTAAAAAACTGGGCAACACCCGCCCACAACTCCTGAGCCTCCCCCGATCAGTCAAAACAAGGGGGGCAGGAGATCTGTACCACCGGATGTCCCCGGTTCCCTTTCAGCAGTGGCGACAGCAGCAGCAGTCAGCAGCCCCAAGCCAGCCTGGTAGCGCAGTTGGCTCTGGCCAGCTTCAGGAGCTGCTCACTGCCGTGGTGCCCATTTTTCCTCTCTGGAAGTCCCCATGTGATGGGTTGCGCACAAGACACATCATTTGGGGACTTCCGGAGAGGAAATATGGTGGGCACCATGGCAGTGAGCAGCTCCTGAAGCCGGCCAGAGCCAACTGCGCTACCAGGCTGCTGAGGCTGCCGCTGCCACGTTCCCGGGGACAGATTTGCAAATTTGGGGGCAGATTTGCAAATCTGGGGACTGTCCCTGGAAACCGGGGACATCTGGTTACTCTCAATGCACTTGGTTGGATCCCAGCTAACAGCATGACCCTTCTGTGCATATCTATGGGACTTACTTCCAGAAAACTGGGTATACGATTGTCTGGAAAATTACAGGCTGGTTAGCTTAACATCTGTCCTGGGAAAACTGGTGGAAAATGTTTTTTACAGATAAAATGAGCATATAGAAGTAGAAGCCTTGCTAAACAACCAGCATGGCTTCTGCAAGGATAAGTTCTGTCTCACTAACCTATTAGTTATTTGAGAGTGTCAGAGGTAATCCAGTTAACACAGTGTATCTGGACTTTCAAGAAGCTTTCAAAGAAGTACCTCACCCAAAACTTCAGAGTAAACTCAGCTGTCAAGGAATTCTCTTGTGGCGAGATCCTCTTGTGGGTCAGAAAATGGTTAAGTAACAGGAAGCAGAGTAGAAATAAAGAAGAGGAGGAGGAGGAGTTTGGATTTGATATCCCGCTTTATCACTACCTGAAGGAGTCTCAAAGCGGTGAGTGGGGCTGAGAGACTTCAGAGAAGTGTGACTAGCCCAAGGTAACCCAGCAGCTGCATGTGGAGGAGCGGGGAAGCGAACCCGGTTCACCAGATTACGAGTCCACTGCTCTTAACCACTACATCACACTGGCTCTCCTGGAGGAGGACTGCAGAAAGTGGAGCCCCACAAGGGTCAGTATATGGGGACCTGTGCTTTTCAATATGTTCATAAACGAACTAGGTTTAGGGTTTAGGGGTGAGCGGCGTGGTGGCCAAGTTTGCTGCTGATATGAAACCGGGGTCAATTAAACAAAAAGAGATTGTGACAAGCTGCAAAAGGACCTTTCCAAACTGAGTGAACAAGCCATAAAATGGCAAATGCAATTCAGTGCAAAGTAGTGGGTGGGTGTTGGGGCAAAAATTATTAATTTCATGTACACGCTCATGGGATTTGAACTTGGTGACTGACCAGAAACGAGACCTTGAGCTCGATGAAGATGTCAACCCTGTGTGCAGCAGCTCTGAAAAAGACAAATCTATGCTAGGAATAATTAGGAAGTGAATTGAAAAGAAAGCTGCTGATGTCACAATGCTGTTATACAACTCTTCATTTGGAACTAAGTGTACAGTTCTGGTTGCCTCACATCAAACAGGATATTGTGGAGTTGGAAAAGGTCCAGAAAACGGCAACCAAAAGGGGTTTGTGTGACATTTCTATGAGGAAATGTTGCAGCATTTGGGACTTGTTAGTTTAAAGAAAAGGTGAGTAGGAGGGGACATGCTAGAAGTGTGTAAAATTATTTATAGCATACAAAAAGTGGATAAAGTTTTTCTCCCTCATTGCCCTAGAACTCATGGACATCAATTGAAGCTAAATGTTGGAAGATTCAGGACAGAGAAAACAAAGTCCTTCTTCACACAGTGCATAGCGAAAACTGAAAACAGGATGCTGAACTAGGTGGGCTTCTGGTCTGATCCTACAGGCCTCTTCTTATGTTTTTAATGAACATGACTTGGGTTCATTGATCTCAATGGGTCTACTCTAAGTGGAATTAGCATTGGGTACAACCCTGCCAACCTAGCAGTTCGAAAGCACGTCAAAGTGCAAGTAGATCAATAGGTACCGCTCCGGCGGGAAGGTAAATGGCGTTTCCGTGAGAAGCAGCTTAGTCATGCTGGCCACATGACCTGGAAGCTGTACACCAGCTCTCTCGGCCAGTGAAGCGAGATGAGCGCCACAACCCCAGAGTCGGCCATGACTGGACCTAATGGTTAGGGGTCCCTTTACCTTTTTTACAATCCTGAAACCTTAAAGAATTGTATCTGTAGCAGAAGTATGAATATGAACAACATGATTAAAAGACGCTCCTCAAATTTCCTTCAAAAGTCCAAACAAGGAGAAAACTGACAGAAAGACAGGCAGTGTCCTTGGTCAATGGGGACATTGGGAGAATTCAAATGTTTGCACTGATGGAATGATCAGAAGAGGGAGATGAGCTCCTCAAATTCTCTTCTAGCATCCCTTATTGTTTGCTTGGATTTCGATGAGAGTACTCTGAATAGGACTGGCATTAGATACAGCCCTAAGTCTCCCACACGCTTTTCTTTAGATAGTAAGGCTGTAATCCTGACTCAGTTTACCTGGTAGTACAGCCCAGTGAATTCAATGGGACTTACTTCTGAGTAGATAGGATTGGGATTGCACTTTTATGCACTTACATACCCTTTAGAAACCCCCTTTAACACAGTGAGACTGGTTTGGGTAAACGTGTAGGCTTGCATTGCACATTTTGAACTGTTAAATCTGGTCTACTGTAGGACAGCTAGCGGGAACCTTCAAATTCAAACCCCATCCACCCAGGCCAGCTTAACCTGGAACCAGTGATGATGGGACTTCAGACAGGCAACAGATTCTCCTTTACTAGAACCATTTTGGTTTTGTTATATTTTTAACCAAAAGCATCAACAGCCTTTTTGCTCCTGAGTCATCTTGACAACCCAAGGCAGCTGTGAACTTGGTTATTCATTTGTCCTCTAAACACCAAACATCACTCTGCTGCTTCTGTCCCATCCTGTTCTTTTTGTCCGAGTATTACATATTTCTGGATGCGTCAAGCTGAAAGTCTTCAATAGTAATAGTAATAGTAATAGTAATAATAATAATAATAATAATAATAATAATAATAATAATAATAATTAACAATCAGATCTAACTTGAAATTAAATACACTATTAAATGCTGGAGTTTTAACAGAGAAACTGTTTTCCATTTTTTCAGCACACCTTTCTCAGGAAATCAGCAGACACCAAACTTTTGCAGACAAAATTCTCATCTTCTACTGGACTGTGATGGATTTTGTCTTCTGTTGTAGTTGATGTGGTGCAAAACACCTGCAATCTGCCTTTGCTTTTTAAGAGCTCGTTGGGAACAGACCAAAATCCTATCTAATCCTCTTTCCCAGTGTGCCCAGTCAAATGCCCCAAGAAGCCCACAAGCAGCATATGAGGACAACGGTCCTCTCCCATAGGGAAGAAGTTCCGCTGATGTCCATGGAACTCAAACCCAGGTAAACATGCATCAAGCTGTAGTGCAACATGCACAGTTTTAAAATGACAAAAGAGACAGGGGCAGCGTGGAGTATTTATGTATCCTAATTCAGGGGTAGCAAATATGGTGCACCCCAGATGTTGCTGGACTCCAACTCTGATCAGCCCCAGCCAGCTTGACCAATGGTGAGGGATGATGGGAGTTGTAGTCTAGCAACATTTGGGGGCACCACACTGGCAACCATTGCCCCCTAATTCATTCATACTTTTTTAAGGAGAGGGGAGAAAAAGATTATTTGTTTAAAATGGTTTAGGGTTGTATCCAGGGTTAGTCCTATTTAGAGTACACCTATAGATTCATTATAGGTGTACATGTGGGACGCGGGTGGTGGTGTGGTCTAAACCACAGAGCCTAGGGCTTACAGATCAGAAGGTCGGCAGTTCGAATCCCCGCAATGGGGTGAGCTCCCATTGCTCGGTCCCTGCTCCTGCCAACCTAGCAGTTTGAAAGCACATCAAATTGCAAGTAGATAAATAGGTACCGCTCTGGGGGGAAGGTAAACGGCATTTCCGTGCGCTGCTCTGTTTCGCCAGAAGCGGCTTAGTCATGCTGGCCACATGACTCAGAAGCTGTATGCCGGCTCCCTTGGCCAGTAAACTAAGATGAGAGCCGCAACCCCAGAGTCGTCTGCAACTGGACCTAACGGTCAGGGGTCCCTTTACCTTTATAGATTCATTAATTTCAGTAGATCTACTCTAGCTTGGTAATATATAGTCCTTTGCAGCCATTGAGCTCAGACCCATTAAAGCTCAGACCTTGTGATCAACAAGGTCTAATTGACAAGTCAGCTATGCGGAAATTGTTCCCAAATCATCAGTGCAGCATGATTCTATGCAAGTTTACTTAGAAGCAAACTCCGCTATGTTCAATGTGGGGTTCAGTGTATTTAAATCTGCAGTCAACTCTTAGGTATATTTCTTTTGAATTAAGTCCCAGTAGGGTTTACTTCCAAGTAGGAGCGGGTGGCGCTGTGGTCTGAACCACCAGCCCTCTTGGGCTTGCTGATCAGAAGGTCGGCAGTTCAAATCTGCACTATGGGGTGAGCTCCTGTTGCTCTGTCCCAGCTTCTGCCAATCTAGCAGTTCGAAAGCACACCAGTGTAAGTAGATAAATAGGTACCGCTGCGGTGGGAAGGTAAATGGTGTTTCTGTGCACTCTGGTTTCTGTCATGGTGTTCCGTTGCTCCAGAAGCAGTTTAGTCATGCTAGCCACATGACCCAGAAAGCTGTCTGTGGACAAACGCCAGCTCCCTCGGCCTGAAAGCAAGATGAGCATCGCACCCCATAGCCGCCTTTGACTGGACTTAACTGTCCAGGGGTCCTTTACCTTTACCTTACTTCCAAATAAATTTTTAGCGCATTTCACATAGAATCACAGGAAGGGACCCTGAGGGTCATCTAGTCCAACCCCCTGCAATGCAGGAATATGCAGCTGTCCCTTATGGGGATCGAACCTGCAACTTTGGTGTTGTCAGCACCACGCTCTAACAAAGCGTTGTATCTGCAGAGCAGGAAATGAAAGGAGACGGATCTACTTGTCGACCTCTGGGTGACCAACAGTGGATCGGGAAGGATTTCTGACTCCCAGTTGTTTAACATTAGGAAGAACAAAATATCTTCCTCCCCTCCCCAAAATGAGCCAACCTGTTGTGGCCCTTTTGGTCCGCGAAAGGAAAGGACAGATCAGTTCTGGGAACTGGAAACCCAGTTCCCAGGCTCAGCATATGCTCAGAGGCACTTTGCTTTTTAATCCCAACTGTGTGCCTTCGGCATCTGCTCTGGGTGGAAATCTTGGAGTTCCTAGAAGAAGAAAGCAAAGCAGATTTTCCCCCAAGGCAGCACAATGCAAACTGCTTTGAGGGTTTTTCGGGGGGGGGTTAAGCAATCAAGCAGGATATAAATTTTATGAAATAACTGAAAAAGCCTGAAGCCCTCCCGGGCTCCCATTCCGTGAGCGCACAGGGGCTTTGGGTGGGAGCCAACCCACTTCAAGGCCAAGAGGAGGGTCAAGGCTGCCAGGCACACGCGCCTCCTTGGATCCTCGCCACGTCCATGCGGCTCAAGTTGATCTTTCCCGGTCGCGCGTGGAAAGGAAAAGCCCAGCCCGGCTCCGCACTCCACTTCCCGCCCCTCCAGTTGCGTCGGCTCATTTGCATAGAGGGCCAAAGGGAGACCTTTCATTGGCCGCCGCGGCGAGAGATGCAAATAAGCCGAGCCGCCTGAAAGGCCGGGTGCGTAAAAGCGCAGAGAGGAGTTGTCGGCTAGTCGGCTTCGGAACGGAACTGGAGAAGCGCGCTCAGCACTTGGAGCAACTATGCAGCGTCGGGGCGCCCGCCTGAGCCGCGCTTGAGCCGCCTGCGCCTCTGCGGGCATCGGTCCGGGCTCGAGATCGCGGACGAGGCAGCCCTGCTGGGGACGATGGTCCCGGAGCGGAGCGAAGTCGCTTGGAGTTCCGCAGGTAAGGCGTGCGCGCCCGTCTCCCCAGCTGGTGGAGGTTTCCTCCAAGGCTCGCGCGCCTCTTCGAGTGGGGTCGGGTTTGGAGGCGCGGATTTGCTCGATGAGGACTAGCTGCTTGCCCCCCAGACCCGGCTTACCTAGGGCGCACATACGAGGCACCGGCTTGTCGTGTTCAGAGACATACTATAATAATATTTTATTATTTATACCCCGCCCAACTGGCTGGGTTTCCCCACACATGCTGTGTGTACACACACACATATATAACGTTGCCAAACCTATTGTAAATGGAGTACCCAGTACCTCTGCAAAGCAGTTGCGATAAATAAAGTACCAGGAACTTTTATTTCAGTCCTTGGCTGTTGAAATGTAAATGTATCTGAACGCGGCAAGCATGTGCCTCGCGTGGGTGCACTAGTTGTATATGTGTGTGTGTGTTTATTTATTCATTCATTCATTCATTACATTGATATCCCGCCTTTCCTGGAAGCTGCTCAAAGCGAGGTACATAACTTCTCCCCATACTTGCTACCATAAGTGTCAACTCCCTGGGTGCCCGAGCATCCCCAAAATTCCCCATTAAGGAGCTGGGCACTCACAAATTTCGGCGCCACGGTCGCGGGGCCAAGTTGGCACTCCTGCTTGCTATCCCCGCAACAACTCTGCGAAGTACGTCCGTTACGCTGAGGCAGTGACCCAAGGTCACCCAGCGAGTTTAGTGACCGAGTCTGGGGGTTTGAACCCCGGTCTCCCAGGGCTTAGTGCAGCACTCTAACCGCCACACCACATTGTCTCTCATCTCCCTGTCCGTGTGCTCCCCAAAACTTAATGCGTGAAGAGTTCATGCGCTTTTTCAACGCACGGGATCCTATCCAACTTTTCTTTCTTGCACCCTCCCCCTGCTAAAGTTTTGGGTGCTGGGACGCTTCCAAAGGCGCAGGAGCAGAGCCAGTGAAGTGGTTGGTGTTAATTAATAATAATCTCCTTGACCACTCCATTCCCATCCTAAACTTGGTCGCCCGCAGTGGGTGTAAGGCGGAGGAAAAGGGGAAACTCTGCAAGATGCGCCTTCTCGCTCGTGGCTGCAGGATAGGGCGCATCTCTATGCATTTTTCTCTTCTGTCTCTTTGCCCTGTTGGGTTCCTTGGCAGAAAGCTTCGGTAGTAGCGGAGACCTGCTTTCTTTCTCTGCTGCAGATCGCCCTGGTTCTTCGTCCGTCTCCCTCTCACTTCCTCGCCAGTCGCCCCTCCTTTCTTCATTCCTCTCGACGCCCTTTTCCGACAGGGCTGCCGGTTCCTTGGAAAGGTGGGCGCCACCTCGGAAAGCCCTTTCCCCCAGTTGCTGTCCACCTGACCTTGGGGTTAGGGGTGCGCCTAAGGCAACTCTGGGGTTTGGGCACTGGGGAAACAGGGGTGTGCAATGCCTTAAAGCCTGGAATAGCTCGGTTGGGAGAGCATGAGACTCTTAATGTTGTGAGTTCGAGCCCCGTGTTGGGCAAAATATTCCTGCACTTGGACTAGATGACCCCGCGACGCCCCTTCCAATTTACAACATAATGATCTCTATAATAAATGGGAGTTATGGGAGGGGAGAAATGAAGTGATGTTCCACAGATGCGCCCCTTTTCTGCCTCCCTTTCTCCTTGGAAAAACCCAAGGATCCTTCTTTTGCACGATGGTTTTAGGCAGAGGGACCCGCTATTCCCGCGGCGTCTGGTTACCTCGCGTGCCCCCTAACCTGGTGCACACAGCACAAGGAAAGCGGGCAGGCGACGCAGAGGGAAGGTCGGAGAAGCAGCCTGGGTGGCGAAATGCCTGGAAGCGGCGAGGGCGACTCTCTGCTGCCCCCCACCGAATAAAGTGCGCGCGAGAAAGGGCGAGTCAGTTCACAAACTCGTTAAGCATCCCTGCTCTCCCACGCCAGTGAGAAACTCCGCGGTATGCAGCCGTGGCTGGTTTGGATTCCTGTTAGATGAGATGTGCGGCATCTTTGTCATGCTTGCTTTATTTACAAACACATGCGAGCAGAGCATGAGTTCAGCAAAGAGGTTGCATTACCTCCAGCTAGATGGAAACTCTCTTTTTCCAAATTGCCTACTGCTCTTTCTTTTCCCCTGGTTCAGACACGCCTCCCCCCCCTCCATCCCCTGGAGGGATATCTCCTCCCCTGATAACTCATTCAAAAACAGAGGATTTCCCAGAAACAACCTCCTAACCTTTACCTCCCATTGGTGAATCATCAGGCAAACATCCTGGATTCTCACCTCGCCCCATCTGCCTAACAAACGAACTCCTTTCTCATGCTATCTGCGGGATGGGCTTTTGCCTCAAGCGAAAGAAGCGCAGCTGAATGTGACCTAGTTGGAGTTGCTAATTCTTTGCTTCCTGAAGGGACTCTTGTGCCTTTTAAGCCCTTTGTAATGGGAAGCCTCCTCCATCTCCTCTTGCATTCCAAGCGCGCAAAATGCAGGCGGAGCGCTGTTGTGCTCAGCTCCTCCTGCTTGCATGCTTCTGGCAAGCATCTGGCGGGCCACCTTGACAGCAAGATGCTGGAGTTAATTTGCCATTGGCCTCATCCATCAGGCTCTTCTGGCAAACTGTTCCTGTAATAGTTTTGCAGCAAGCAAAATGTGGTCAGGGACAGCCTTCCTCCATTGCTGCATGCACCTCCTTCCTGGAAAAAAAACTTTGCCCATTGACTTCAAGGCAAGGAACCTCCATTCATAAAAAAAGAGTTGGCCACAACACACCCAAGGATCTTAGCCTGCAGCTCTCGCTCTCTCTTTCCTCCCACTTCTTGTTTGTATTAAAGCTGGGCTAAGAGGCAGTCAACCAGGAAGTCCAGTTGCACCAGCTGCCAGGCTGGGGAAGCCGGTCTCTGATGGGCAGGAGAGCAGCTGTCCTTCCTGTGAGTCACATGCAAGGCTCTGGGCGGCTTTGTCATTTACTGAGTTGTCCTGTGTTTAAAGCATGAGAAGTGAGGATCTAAAGCAGGCACCCCCAACTTTCGGCCCTCCAGATGTTTTGGACTACAATTCCCATCATCCCTGACCACTGGTCCTGTTAGCTAGGGATCATGGGAGTTGTAGGCCAAAACATCTGGAGGGCCAAAGGTTGGGGATGCCTGATCTAAAGCCTCAGAAAATTTGGCTACTGCCTGCCCATCTTCTTCACTTCCTCCCTAACCCCTTCACTCCAGTGCCTTTAGGACCAAACGGTCTGACGTTAGGGATGCCAAAATCCTTTCATGCAGTTAAATAAATGGCAGAGCTCTTCTTTAATTTCTGGAAACTGCAAGTGGGGAGAGTGCTCTTGTGTTTAGGTTTCCCAGAGGCATTTGTTTGGGCACTGTGAGAGCAGCATGTTGGACTTGAAGGCCATGGACCTGATCCAGCAATCTTCTCTTACGTTTTCTTCATAGCAGCTGTACAGCGGGCAGGAGATAGACAGGCAAGCCTTTCTCAGGCCCGGAGATGCAGAAATTAGGAAAGCTTCACTTCTTGCAAGACGGGGGCACCTGTGGCCCTGCAGGTGTTGCTGGACTACAGCTCTCATCAACCCCAACCTGTATAGCGAATGGCTGAGGATGATGGGAGTTGGAGTCCAGCAACACCTGCAGGGCCACAGGTGCCCCATCCCTGGTGGGGGTCTATCTTTCTCCTCTGCTTGAGAAGTTTGGAGGAGTCGCTCTGAATTTGGGAGCCATTTGCAGTGTTCTTGAACTCAAATTCTTCTTGGAGGCAGTGATGCAGTGCATTCGTTTTAGCCCCTGGCCTCAATGGATTGACAGGAGGGAGTCTTTCTCTAGATGCTCATGTGGGCCTCACTTTCCTCCCTCCAATTTAGTGGTGTGGTAAGCAGACCCTGTTTTATTTGAGGGTCCTTCTGCTTAGTCGGGGCCCTGCTGTCTGCCCCAGAGTCCTGCCCTGGCAGTGCCACTGTAGGAGCCATCAGAACTGTTGCTGGATCTGGAGCACTGGTTGGAGCAAGAATGAACAGAAGCCTAGCATAGTGCTGTCATGGTGAAACAGCTACAGCAACGTCCCAGTGTGAATCCAGCCCCAGTAACTTTGTCGTCTACTCTTTTCTCTCTAGGTAAAGACAAAGAATCCTTTGAAGCTCTATATAAGCAAGGCAGCTTGCTGGGCAAAGGCGGCTTTGGGATGGTCTACGCTGGACACAGGATTGCTGATGGACTGCAGGTGAGACTTTGTGATGGGAATGGCTGCTGGAAGGAGCACTTCGCACGTGATGCAGCAGCAAGTGTGAGCTTGCAACAGCGCATGGCAGGGGTCAGCAACCTAAGGCCCATGGGCCACAAGCAGCCCATGGGGGTCATTTAACCGGCCCCCAAACCGAACTGCCCACTTGCCCAGCTAAACCAGCACGGAACGGGGACTCGCTTCCATGGTGCCAGAAATCGCATCTGCGCAGATGCCAGAAATCGCGGGTGCTCATTCTCAGGCCCACAGAGTGATTTCCACTGGAGTGAACCGGGCCAGGCAAGGTAAACCTTGCTGAGCCCTGGTGAATGGGGGATCCCCAGAACACGGAGTGGGGAGGAGGAAAGGGAATATCATTCTGTTGGGTCAGCAGAAATGCCTGTGCTAAGACAATCTCCTTAGTGTTACGTTGAATTCCACCCAGAGGTTCGAGGAATGTTGCTAAAAGAGAAAGTCTGCAGTCCTGATATAGTGAAAGTCCTGCTTCAGTCTCTGTGGGTGGAGGGGGTTTAAAAGTGGTGTGATTTAGGCTCTCATCTCTCTTGTGTTTTCTCCCATAGGTTGCAATCAAGCATGTTGCCAGGAATAAAGTTTCACACTGGGCAGAGCTGGTGAGTTTGTTCGAAAAGCGTTCACCTTCCGTACTGAAGCAACATTCTGTTGACTCCTTAGTTATTCCAGAACTCCTTGTACTTAGTTTATTCTTTGTCTTCCTTTTGCAGCCTAACGGGGCAATGGTGCCTCTGGAAGTGGCGCTGATGAAGCTCGTGTGCTCAGGATCTGGCCACCGGGGCGTGATTCGCCTCCTGGACTGGTATGAAGGCCCCGAAGGCTTTTTCCTCGTCCTGGAGAGGCCTGAGAACTGCCAGGATCTCTTTGACTATGTGACTGAGCAGGGCCCCCTCCCTGAGAAACTCTGCCGCCAGTTCTTCCGCCAGGTGGTGGAAGCCGCTCGCCACTGCCACGAAAAGGGGGTGGTACATCGGGACATCAAGGACGAGAACATCCTGGTGGATTTGCGCACCGGCAACCTCAAACTGATTGACTTTGGTTCTGGTGCTTTTCTGAGGGATTCTGCCTACACAGAGTTTGATGGTGAGTGTCAAGGCATTGGAACGTTTTTCCACCTTGGAGGGAAGTGAGACCTAAGGGCTCTGGCAGTGGAAAGCTGGGAGCTGCAACTGCTGAGAGGCCATATCAAAACAGGGGAATTTACTTCTCAGTTCTACTTCCCAGGGTACTTTCATCCCCTTGGAGATGGTTAGGATCCTGGTCTAGAACACAGGGTGTCTAACTTCTGAGCTTGCTTTGAGGTGTTTACTTGTTCGTTATGAGTTATTTGAAGTCCCAGTAATTGGAGGTTTAAGAAACCCACAAAGCCAGCTCCTGCATGAAGATCTGCTCAGTAGGCCTTCTGCAAGGGTCCACCTTACAGCCCACTTTCTCTAAAGCAGGGACTTCTCAGTCATGGCACTGTTTTTATGGCTTAGAAATGCCAGTCTTACTAAATCTGGTGAGTTTCAGGAAACCGACAAAGGCTGTCTTGTTCAGCCAAAGCTCACTAGGCAAAATTATTGCCAAGATTGTCTTTCAGAATCTGGTTCTGTTTATTTGTTACTTGATCCCTTGTTGTTCTATCGGCGTTGCTGGGTTTATTTTATTTTTAAACACACTCTTTCTATTTTTTTCTGCTTTAATTTCTATAGAAGTGGTCTTTTAAGTTGTTTTAAATGCAATATTTAGAGGGGGTGTTTTTTTAAAAAATGAATGTATCTTAGGCTTGGAACGATTGGTAACCTGTTGGCTTCTCTCACCATCTCAGGTACCCGTGTGTACAGCCCACCAGAGTGGGTGGAATCCCAGCAGTACCATGCCCTGCCAGCCACGGTCTGGTCATTGGGGATCCTGCTTTATGACATGGTGTGTGGCGATATCCCTTTTGAACGGGACGAGGAGATTCTGGCTGCAACTGTGGAGTTCCGCACCCCTGTCTCTGCTGGTGAGTGTGTCTGCAAACTGAGGAGATATAGTTATAAACCCAACAAGGAGTTGAATTTGAAATGGTTCTTACATTTACCCTACTCGTGCTGATCCGGCCTCTCAACCACAGGGCCATTTACCCTTTGAGAAGGACCTGGGTGGCTCTTGATATGATTTTCTTGTAAGCCACGTAGGAAGAAAAAAAAATCCTAAACGGTTCAAGATTCCCCATCTCCTTCATTTTTACCTTGTGCCTAAAAGTTCATATGGACACGGGTGGCACTGTGGGTTAAACCACAGAGCCTAGGGCTTGCCAATCAGAAGGTTGGTGGTTCGAATCCCCACAATGGAGTGAGCTCCCATTGCTCGGTCCCAGCTCCTGCCAACCTAGCAGTTCAAAAGCACGTCAAAGTGCAAGTAGATAAATAGGTACCACTCTGGTGGGAAGGTAAACGGCGTTTCCGTGTGCTGCTCTGGTTTGCCAAAAGCGGCTTAGTCATGCTGGCCACATGACCCGGAAGCTGTACGCCGGCTCCCTCAACCTATAGAGCGAGATGAGCGCCACAACCCCAGAGTCGGCCATGACTGGACCTAATGGCCAGGGGTCCCTTTACCTTTTAAAAGTTTATACCCCATTTCTACCTATCCACAGCCTTAAGGACTAGTGACTTTGGGAGATGGGTGGGTGTGTACCTTTTAAAACAAGGAATTTCATCCTCAGTTTCTCAAATTGGTAAATCCTTCACTTAGGATTGAATCCCTGCAATCTCAAATTCAGATTACAGTGTACAAAGGCCTAACTGGCGCAGGGTGGCGGAATGCCTTTGCAAGCCAAGGCTCCTGTATATCCTTGTAATGTTGGTTCTTCTACTTTCCCAGACTGCCAAGATCTAATCCGATGGTGCTTATCTCTGGAACCTTCTGAACGGCCAACGCTGGAACAAGTGCTGTCGCACTCCTGGCTAAAGCTTGACCCTCTTCTTCAGCCTGAAGAACTGCAGAGCCTAGCAAGCCCTCGGGCCACAGTTTGCAACAGCAGCGGCTGAGAGACTTAATACCTCTTCTCTTCTCTCCTCCCCTTCTGCGATGGGGAGGTGGTGCTAATTTGCTACCGCTGAACCTCAGGCAGCCAGGCTTGGTCACTGGCTGAGAAAGAGTTAACCTGGTTCTACAGGTGTGTGTATGTGTGCGTGTTAAAGAGTTTCCCTCTTGTCTAGAGCCACAACTGGGTAGAGAATTCAGATTTCGGAGTTCAAAGTCCTCTCAGCTGCCCAAAGGATGTTTGAATTCTGGGCCTGCCCAGCAATCAGACGTAATTGTACATGTAAATACTTGTGTATTGCAATTTTTCAGCCTTTCGGAAGAAAAGGATTCTGGGGTAGGTTTTTGCTGCCCTATCGTGTGTGTGTGTGTGCTAATTTTTAAAAAGGAAATGTTTGCAGATAAATTTCACTCAATGAAATCTGAATGGAAATCTATTTAATAAAAATTATTTTGTAAAAGTCAATCCTTGCTCATTTCAGGTGAAGGGCTGTTTTGTCTGACTGCATTTACATATGGGAGGCTTGCAACGTCTGTAATGTGGAAGTCAAACCATATATTAGATTTCTCTCCCTAAAGTCTATCCTACATTTAACACTCAGATGTCACAAATGCAAAACAAAGGCTTGAATGTGCCTGTCCCAATTCCAACAGGGTTGGACCATAACCCCCAAACGGCGCACTGTCCCCATAACTGCATTAGTCACTTTGAGGTATCGTAATTGTTCTGGAGACAAAACTCCTTTGTCTTCTTGTTCTATAACTGACCTCACAATGGAGACTGAGAAGGTGGTTGATAAGCCAAAACCATATTCCACTATTACAGCACCTGAAACTTCTATATATTAATAATATGTAGGGTTGCCATATATCTGGAATTTCCCAGACATGTCTGGGATTAAAGCGGCGAAAATAGCGCCTGGGGGGAATTTCGGGAAATTGGCAAAATGTTTGGAATTTTACCAACAGAAGCAGGAAGTGCCTTTTTGGGGAGGTGAATAAAGCTCAACAACTTTTATGTCCGGAATTTTACTTCCTGAAATATGGCAACCCTAATTAAAATGAAGCCTATTGATCCAAACTCTCAAAGCTGGCATGAAGTGGAGATGATGGGGGAAGATTTTGGTCTATACAGGCCAGAGTTTTATAAGGTCTTGCAGGCCAAATTTGACCGATGGACATGACGTGATGTCATGCGATGTCTCCAGCATATGGCGAGTTTATGGTGCACATCTGCTATGTTTGTTGTTGTTTAGTCATTTAGTCGTGTCCGACTCTTCGTGACCCCCTGGACCAGAGCACACCAGGCACTCCTGTCTTCCACTGCCTCCCGCAATTTGGTCAAACTCATGCTGGTAGCTTTGAGAACACTGTCCAACCATGTCTGTCGTCCCCTTCTCCTTGTGCCCTCCATCTTTCCCAACATCAGGGTCTTTTCCAGGGAGTCTTCTCTTCTCATGAGGTGGCCAAAGTCTTAGAGCCTCAGCTTCAGGATCTGTCCTTCCAGTGAGCACTCACATTTGCATTTTCTTGAGCAAATGAAATGGTCAGAAAAGCAGCTGCCAGTAGAAGAATTATAAGTGATTCACATATTAAGTGTAATAACAGATACCTATTATTATTTCAGAGATTCCCTTCCATACCTCTTCCCAACATTTGTATGGTAGCAATTTCCTCCTGTCTTTCCCTTCATACTTTTGGGGTTTAAGAAAAATTACAATCTTGCACTACTCGACCCAGGGCTGACATGAGTGGGATATAGGAAGCTGCCTTTGTACATTATTGGCCATTTGTCAATCTAGCTCATTATTGTCTACACGGACTGGCAGCCACTGTTGAGGTTTTCAGGCAGCCCTACCTGGGGTTGCTATTGGGGAATGAACCTGGCACCTTCTGAATGCATAACAGCTGCTGCCTTCTCCTGAAGTGCCACTCCTTTTGCTAGAAAAGGAACATTCCAATGCCAGGAAAAAATACCCTGTTTATGAAATTAGCAAGGCAAGTTCCTGTAAATCCCGCCCTCAGGGATGTAAGTTTGGGATGTGACGCACAACTGATACTAGCGTCACTTGACTGTTTGCTTGCCCGCCCAAGCACACATTTGCCGGCCACACCCTGACAAGACCTGCGCCATTCGCTTGTCACCTGTGTGCTTGTTTTGTGTACCTGCCCTCGCCTTTCCGGTTGCAACATCCTGTGTAGGAAGTTCTAACCCTTAGGAATGAGCAGCAGGACAAGGGAACTGGGCGGCAGAAACCCCAAGGTTTAAGGAAGGTTCAGAGAGGACTAACTGGGGGAAAAACTGATGTCTCATCACAGCACAGTAAAGTCACTGTGTAAATTTCAGCAAATGTCAGCCTAAACCTGTTTAAGTGGATTCTAGTCCATGAAAGCTTATGCCGAAGTATATACATTGCAGTACAATCCTATACAAGCCTACTCTGAAGTAAGCCCCATTGAGTTCACCGGGTCTTAACTACGAACCCAAAAATCTGGTATCTCATTAAAACCGGTGCCAAAGTTTTGCAGTTGTTTTGCAGCAAAATCCCTGTGTTTTGCATCACTCCACAAATGGAGTAATTGATACATCAAACCGGGGGTCGTAGTTAACACCCAAAAACCCAACATTGTCCAATCGACCCCAAACTGGCGGCAAACCTTGGCAAAAGTTTTACTGCAAAACCCCCACATTTTGCAGCACCCCACAAATGGAGCAATAGACTGTCAAACAGGGTCACCCATAAACCCAACATTGCTCTGTTTTTGGTGCACTGGAAAACCCAGGGTTTTTGCTGCAGAACGCTGCCAAACCTTTGCCAAACTTTGGCACTGGTTTGGAGTGAATCGGAAAACTTTGGGGTTTTGGGTGACCCTGGGACTCCCTGGTTTGAGGGTCTATTGCAGGGGTCAGCAAACTTTTTCACCAGGGGGCCAGTCCACTGTCCCTAAGACCTTTGGGGAGCTGGACTATATTTTGGGGGAGGAAATGAACGAATTCCTATGCCCCACAAATAACCCAGAGATGCATTTTAAATAAAAGCACACATAAAGGTAAAGATAAAGGTACCCCTGCCCGTACGGGCCAGTCTTGACAGACTCTGGGGTTGTGCGCCCATCTCACTTAAGAGGCCAGGGGCCAGCGCTGTCCGAAGACACTTCCGGGTCACGTGGCCAGCATGACATCGCTGCTCTGGCGAGCCAGAGCCGCACACGGAAACGCCATTTACCTTCCCGCTAGAAAGTGGTCCCTATTTATCTACTTGCACCCGGAGGTGCTTTCGAACTGCTAGGTTGGCAGGCGCTGGGACCGAGCAACGGGAGCGCACCCCGCCGCGGGGATTCGAACCGCCGACCTTTCGATCGGCAAGCCCTAGGCGCTGAGGCTTTTACCCACAGCGCCACCCGTGTAAAAACACACTGATTCCCGGACTGTCCGCAGGCCAGATTTAGAAAGCGATTGGGCCGCATCCGGCCCCCAGACCTTAGTTTGCCGACCCATGGTCTATTGCTTCATTTGTGAGTGGCTGCAAAATGCAGGGTTTTCGTTGCAACGTTGCCAAACGTTGGCACCGGTTTGGAGTGAATTGGATGATGTTTGGTTTTTGGATGGTAACTATGAATCCCTGTTTGATGTATCAATTACTCCATTTTTGGGGCGCTGCAAAACATAGGTTTTATGCTGCAAAAACTTTGGCACCAGATTCAAGGGGATCCCAGATTTGGGGGTTTGTACTTAATGAAGCTTGCATAAATTTGCAATGCATTCCCCAACGTCATGCATAGGAATATGCTATAAGTATGGTATCATAAGATTCTGTAGTTGTTATTGGCATCCAAGAGTTCACCCACCTCCTTTGCTGGTCCCCTATTAATGTATTTAAATAACTTCTTAGAATCATAGAGTCGTGATTCTAAAGCATGCCACCCAACCTATGCTTAAGAACCTCCAAGGAAGGAGAGGGAGTCCACAGCCTCCAGAGGGAGTCTTGTTCCACCTTCCAACAGCTCTTACTGTCAGAAACAGATAGGTAGCCGTGTTGGTCTGCCATAGTCAAAACAAAATTTTTTTCCCCTTCCAGTAGCACCTTAAAGACCAACTAAGTTAGTTCTTGGTATGAGCTTTCGTGTGCATGCACACTTCTTCAGATACATACACTGAAACAGAAGTTGCCAGATCCTTCTATATAGTGAGAAGGTGGGGAGAAGGTGGGTAGAGGGGTATTTACAACCTCTCCTGGACAATGATAGTTCTCTTTCTCAAGCTCTGGGAGGAAGACCTTTCATTGCCTACAGACAGCCACCCAATCTTAAACAACTCCTAACCCACAATAATACTACAACCAGACGTAACACGGACACTGGCACCAGAGCCTGCAATAAACCCAGATGCCAACTTTGCTGCCACATACACCCGGACAACACCATTACTGGCCCCAACAACATCACACATACCATCTCGGGACTATTTAATTGCTCATCGTCTAACATTGTATATGCCATCAAATGCCAACAGTGTCCTTCAGCTCTCTATATTGGACAAACAGGCCAAACCTTACGCCAAAGAATAAACGGACATAAATCGGACATCAAGAATCACAAGACAGAGAAACCAGTAGGAGAACACTTCAATCTCCCAGGACATTCTATACAAGATCTCAAAGTAGCTGTTTTACTACAAAGGAATTTCAGAAATAGACTGGAAAGAGAAGCTGCTGAATTGCAACTCATTACCAAACTTAAAACCATGGAGAGACCTGGTCTGAACAAAGACATTGGATTCTTATCTCATTATACATGACAAAGCCATTTTTCACCTTCTCACCCCTTGCTTTTTCCTGTAAGACCTATTGCAGTCGTTAAGAGTTGTCAACAGGCTCATCACAGCTATCTGCCAATCACCCATTCCCACCACCCTTCTGAGTAATACCCCTCCCCACCTTCTCACTATATAGAGGGATCTGGCAACTTCTGTTTCAAGTGTATCTGAAGAAGTGTGCATGCACACGAAAGCTCATACCAAGAACTAACTTAGTTGGTCTTTAAGGTGCTACTGGAAGGAAAAAAAAATTTTGTTTTTACTGTCAGAAAGTTATTCTTGATGTTTAGTTGGAATCCCCTTTCTTGTACCTTGGTTTGCATCCTACCCTCTGGAGCAGGAGAAAACAAGCTTGCTTTATCCTCCATGTGATGTACACTGTTCCATTGTTTTTAGCAATGTATTCCTCAGAATCTTTTTTATTTCTTTCCAAAGTTTGTATTCCTTTCTGTTCTACTTATTTAGACCAGATTCAGGCAGGTAGCCATGTTGGTCTGACACAGTCGAAATATATAAAAAAATTAAAAAATTGTCCAGTAGTACCTTACAAACCAAGTAAGTTTGTTCTTGGTATAAGCTTATTTAGACCAGACTTCCATATTTTGAAGAAAGCATTCTTGCCTCTAAGAGCTGTTTTCCCTCTGCTGCTTAAACCACAGCAACATCCTTCTGACCTCGTGCTACCATTCCTCAACTGCAGTGTACACACCAGCTTAGCTTCTAAGAATTGTGTTTTGGAGCAGATTCAAAGCATTTGGCACTTTTGCCTTTGCTAAAAGAGTATTGGGAAATGATCTATAATGAACTGAAAAAAATGTTTAAAATTACTTTCCCAAAAAAACCATAGTTCTTTTTGCTGGGGATAACCCAGACTGAAATCCCCAGGTGTCAGAAAAGGTTATTTATGTACCGTACCCAATTTTCTTAGCCCCAAAATGGAAAGTGAGCAAGGACCCAACTAAAGAGGATTGGCAACTTAAGTTGACAGAATATGCACAATTTGCAGATTTAGCATATAGAATAAGAGAGCAAGAAGAACATAGGTCTGAAGAAGATTGGAAAACATTTATTGAATATATGGAAAATAACTGTGTACAGCTGAAAACACTGGCAGCATGAGGATAAATTAAACAGAGTAAATACTGGTAATGCTTGATGGATGTAAAAGTGGAAAATTGATTTGAATGGTTATAGTAAAATATGCAGGGATATAGGATATGAAAAATGAACCGTGGAAAGAGAAGAAGGGAAGTCATTGAATACTTTAAAGTTTGTAAAATGTTTATTTGAAATTGTAATTCAGAAAATTTAATAAAAAATATTATATATTGTTATAATAATTTTAAGGTCATATATAATAATAAATAAATGTTCATAACTGTATACATAAACCACATGTCTGAAACCCCACAGAAAAGGTCCTGAACAAATTGACCTCAAATACTTCTCTGCAAGGTCAAAGTGGGAAACCTCCCCATTGTCTCTTTCCTCACAAATCCTGTCCTCACAAATCCTGTCTTAAGGGCACATTCAAGATATGAAGAGGGTGTGAGCCTGTGACCTGTGACCTAGATTCAGGAATTAAGTAGTTATAATAACAAAAGAGTGGCCAAAACCCAGATAATGCAATCAGGTAACTTGCCAGACAAGAGATAAACAAAGCACTCAGATTTCTGTGATGTATGTATGATGTTTCTGGGGGGTGGTCTTGAACTCCAGGGCGGGCAATTTAAAATGTCTATACATATAAGGGCTTGCGAGTATGGCTCAGGGTCCTCTTCCTCTCTCCTGCTTGTGGGGTGAGCACCCTGTTGCAACAGTTAATAAAGATCAGGCTTACTAGCTGCTTTGCTTGTCAATATTCTCTGGTTGGCCTCTGTTATTCTCTCCTACCAATAGAGAACCTACAAAAGGACTCTATATGGGCTCTTGGGTACCCCATAAGGGAAAGGAGCAGGTTTTTTCTACAGATATCAATATTAAAAAAAGATTTGGGAGAGCCAGGGTTTAAATCCCCCATCATCTCCTGGCAAATAGAAGGGGAAGAAATGGAGGCAGTGAGAGATTTTACTTTCTTGGGCTCCATGATCACTGCAGATGGTGACACGAAATTAAAAGACGCCTGCTTCTTGGGAGAAAAGCAATGACAAACCTAGACAGGATCTTAAAAAGGAGACATCACCTTGCCAACAAAGGTCTGTATAATTAAAGCCATGATTTTCCCAGTAGTGATGTATGGAAGTGAGAGCTGGACCATAAAGAAGGCTGATCGCCGAAGAATGGATGCTTTTGAATTCTGGTGCTGGAGGAGACTCTTGAGAGTCCCATGGACTGCAAGAAGATCAAACCTCTCCATTCTGAAGGAAATCAGCCCTGAGTGCTCACTGGAAGGACAGATCCTGAAGCTGAGGCTCCAAGACTTTGGCCACCTCATGATAAGAGAAGACTCCCTGGAAAAGACCCTGATGTTGGTGTTGTAAATAAAAATATGCCCTTTTCCCTTATGGGGTATCCAAGAGCCCATATAGAGTCCTTACATAGGTTCCCTATTGGTAGGAGAAAATAACAGAGGCCAACCAGAGAATATTGAGAAGCAAAGCAGCTAGTAAGCTTGATCTTTATTGATCTGTTGCAACATGGTGCTCCCCTCACTCGCAGGAAAGGAGGAGGACCCCCAAAAAATGCTGTGCAAGGGCTTGTAAAGACTTTTGAAATTCCCATCCTCTAGATCCAGACCACCCCTAGAAACATTATGCATTCATCACAGAAGGGGTGTAACCTAAGACCACCCCTCAGAAAAGGCGGTCTAAAACAGAACATTTGCATGTTGTTTTCTCCTGTCGCTTTGTTTATTTCCTGTCTGGCAGGTTACTTGATTGGATTTCTTGGGGAGCCTGGGCAGTCTTTTGTAATGATAAGGCTCACACCCTTATTCAAACACAGATTAAGACAGGATTTGTGAAGGAAGAGACAATGGGGAGGCTTTTCCATTTTGACCATGCAGAGAAACATTTGCTCAGTCTAGGAATCAAAATGGTTCCAGGTTGGCTTTCCTGTGCTGATCTATGTACGTGTGGTTATGAATGTTGCCATATATCTAAGACCATAAAATTCCTATCACATTGGGAAAGATGGAGGGCACAAGGAGAAGGGGACGACAGAGGATGAGATGGTTGGATGGTGTTCTTGAAGCTACCAGCATGAGTTTGACCAAACTGCGGGAGGCAGTGGAAGACAGGAGTGCCTGTTGTGCTCTGGTCCAGGCGGTCATGAAGAGTCGGACACGACTAAACAACAACAACAGTCCATGAAGCTTACTGGGTGTGACCCTGTGGACCAGTCCCTGCCTCTCAGACTAATTACCTCGCAGGGTTGTTGTGGGGGTTAAATGAGAAGGGGGAGAACCACGCATGCGCCCTTGAGCTCTGGGTGTGGGGGAAGGTGGGGTGAAATAAATGCAGTGAAATAAATGAATAGATGACCTTCTTGTATTTTTCTGTTTGCTTTTAAGGAAATGCAGTCTTGTGTGTGATGGGAAGGGGACTGCGAAGTTGAAAGCGGTAACAGGACTGGGGGAGTGGAAGGGAAAACAGCTGGAGGGCCCCCCCAATTCTTTTATTTCACAAGGTTTATATGCCATATTTTTTTTGGTTTTCTCCCGCTCTGGAAGGCAGGACCCGAACCAATGGCTTCAAGTTACAAGAAAGGAGATTCTGACCCATAGCTGTCAACGTTTCCCTTTTTTAAAGGAAATTCCCTTATTCCGAATAGGATTCCTCGCAAGAAAAGGGAAAAGTTGACAGCTATGAATCAAACATCTGGAACTCGGGAGGCTGTGGGCTCTCCTTCTTTGGAGGTTTTTGATCAGATGTTGGGTCAGGGATGCTTTCGCTGAGATTCCAGCTGTGCGGGAGGTCAGACTCGATGACCCCCGGGTGTCCCTTCCAACTCTATGGTTTTATGACTCTATGGTTCTCAGCGGGCGGTCCCGCCTCCTTCCTCCAGCCGCGGAGTCCTCCGGAAGGAGAAGGGCCGCTCTGCCCGCTCCCTCGCAGCCCCTCTCTATGGCCTTTCTGCACTACCCGCCCCGCTCCTCGGAAGCGGAAGTGCGTCGGGACGCTGGGATGCGGAAGTGCCGGCTGCGGCGGGGGAACTCGGTTGCCCGGCGGTTGCCACCATGGCAGCGGCTGGGGGGTCGGGGAGCAGCGGCGGCGGGAGCCCGGTGGCCGCAGGAGGTGAGAGTTGCGCCGCATCCCCCTCGCCTCAACGCCCCGCAAGCTGCCGTGGGGCTGGGCTGCGGGAGGGCAGGCGGATAAGGGGGGGCAGGAGTCCCTTTGAGACACGTAGTCTCTCTCTACGTGTATCATACAGACAGTTCGATATATAGATGCCTCTCCCGATAATACGAATATGTATGTATATATGAGAGAGACATTGGTATTTCTATAAGGAGAGAGAGAGAGAGAGACATATACTGGGCTAGCCAGAGAGAGAGGGAGAGCTAGCCCTAATATACATATATACATATATATGTATATATAATACACACAAACACACACGGCTGCTGGTGAGCAACAAGGAAAGAATGCTATGCTGTCCTTCTCTGCAACTGGTCGAGGGTGAATTTTAGTGCACAGAGGAGGAGTATTTTAGCCATTTCGGTTGGAGATCCTGGAAGTGTGAATCCCTGTAGGAAAGTCTGTCCCCATGTTACGCTACAAATCCCCCCTTTAAAAGAGAGAGGGAGAGCTCAAAGAAATATTAAAGGGAAGCTTAGGGGGCCAGGAGAGTGTATTTCATCACAATTTTGATAACAGTTTCTAGTGTGATGGAGGATTTGTGATCAGAATGGATAGAAATGGTAATAGCTACTAGCAAAAAGAAGGTCTGGAAGGCTGGCTTACCAAGTGGTAACTGATGATGTGTAAAAGTTCCGCCTTCGTTTTCAAAGGAATTATACCTCTGACTACCAGATTTTGGGGATAAACGGTAGGAAGTCGTCATCATTGCCATGCCTATCCCCTGTGGGAGGTGGGTTGCTGAACAAAGCCAGCCTGCATTATACTCCTTTACGGCTGTTATTCTTAACAGTTAGTTCTGCAGTCCTATTAGGACGTCATAGGTGACTCCAGGAACTGAGATGGGGAATGCCTGCACAGCTGTTTATTGTAACTATTTCCATTGCTTGTATTAGGCTTCTTGCTGTTTGATTTTCTCTTTCAGGAATCAGGTGGCTACACTTTGCTGTTCATAGGAATGTAGTTCAGCAAGCTGTGGCTGTGCCATTTTCCTGTCCTCACTTCCTGCTAGGTCTGCGCGTGTCTCCCATGGCAGGTGCAAGATATTGTTTGCTGAGCCAAGCAGAGGGCAGGCGGATCTCTAGGATCCGGTTTGTGCGTCAGAACAGGGGGGTGGAAAACCCTGACCTTTCACATGCCACTGGAGCTCTGAGACCTGGATTAGTAGATGTGAAGTATTGCAAGAGGGGTGGGATTTTGCTCAGCCAGGAAGTTTATCTAATACTCAATGGTAGTAATTCCATTCTCCTTTGATGCCAGCAGCCAAGGTGATCAGGTGAGCCTCCAGCAGCAGTTGGTGCAGGAAACGATTAACTCTCATAAATGCAGGACTTGCCTTCATCCTAAAAATCTCCAGGCCCTTTATTTTAATTCACATTTACCTTTTTTCACTATTTATTTATTTATTTATTTATTTCCAACTTTACAAAGTACATCAACTTCAGTACCAACAGTAAAAGTTAAAACATCAACTATAAAACTTGAGACCACTGTGTTACTTTACCATTTTTGTTAGTCATCCCCTAATGCATCGCATTCTCTACCACCTTAGATGTCTTAGGAGAGGCACGTCCAACTCCCTAGAGGCTGCAATCTTCTTCCAGCATAAAACAACTGGCAGTGATCTACCCATTGTCATTGGAGGGGGGCGGGAAGCAAAGTTGTTGAGCTTTTTTTACGGGGGTGGGGGGCATGGATACCAAAGTTGTTGAGTTTTTGGGTAAGCTTTTTAAAGAGAAGGATAAACTTGCTGAGCTGCTTTTTTGGGAGGAAAGACATAAACTGCTAAAAAAAAATCGACTAGTTTATTATCAGTAACGACCACCCATTTTACGGACAAAACAATAATGGTGGGGGGGTCCAACACAATTCTTTTTACATCCACCAATCCAAAGGGAGCCCACAATCAACCGTGATCATTCTGTGATCAACCTGTCGATCGCGAATGACCTGTTGGACATTGCTGCCTTAGGACATTATTCCATGGATTTCCACGAGTCTGGGGCGTCCTTATACATCCCTCTGTTTTGTTTAAATGTTTGATAAAGGAGTCCCCCCTGCACCCCTACCACATAGAAAGCACCCACACTAAGTTCATGTTTGCCAGTACCCGGCTTGTTTCAAACAAGGGCTTAGTGTGCCAAGACTTTAGTGCTCTTGTCAGCAACTAGTTGTATGAGAGGATCACTTTCTGAGGAGATGGAGGCTGGTGGGCTAGGGCTTCCCTTTCCCCCATCTCCCAAAGTGGGTTGTCGCCACAGGGTGGACAACTGCAGTGGGGAGTCTGCTAAAACTTGGGCAGTCTGGATGTAACCCTTGGGCTTCCAGTTACTCATGCCTGCCTCTGTGGTCACTGATGGACTCGGCCCTGGAGAACTCAGGTTGCTCTCATTGTGTGGGGTTTTCTGTGTTCTTCCTTGGACATCCCCAGCTTTGTTATAGGAATAGGTGTGGTTCCCCAAACATGTGTCTCCGTTGTTCAAGCCTTGGTTTGGTAGTTGCTTATCACAGCTTTCCGCTGCAGGGTGTAATACTGAGCTGATCCCTACTTTTTCCCCCCCAGGTAACAGACGGTTGAAGTACATCAGCTTAGCTGTCTTGGTGGTTCAGAATGCCTCCCTCATCCTCAGTATCCGCTATGTGCGCACGCTGCCTGGGGACCGCTTCTTTGCCACTTCCGCTGTGGTTATGGCTGAAATCCTTAAGGGAGTCACCTGCCTGCTGCTCATCTTCATTCAGAAAAAAGGTGGGAACTACTGTGCCTCAGAAGACGGAAACCTTGCAGAAATCCTCCATTCCCAGCGCATTAGCCTGTGTTCTTGCTGGGTGGATCATTGAGCTTTTGCTTTGGTGAAGGCTAGTGGCTAGTTTGGAAAACTTGAATCTCTCCTGTTGTCAGTGATTTATTTAATTTAATTGTCCTTGCTCTGTCTTGCCTCTGGACTTGGCGCTCTGTGACCATAATGCTATTGCTGTAAATATAAATGCATGATAGTATTTACACACACACTCTCTCTCACTTATTTTCCCCCTCTATCAAAAAACAAAAATTCAACCATCCACTTAAATTAATAGGCCTTAGATTTGAAGTAAAAGGAAGTCATTAGTCACACATTGTATAATTAACCTACAGAACTGATAGCTCTAAGATGCGGGGGTAGCCACTAGCATCAATTCCTTTATAAAGAGATTAGTTGGAAGATCTCTGGCTATTATCTCACGCTGCCTGAGGGGATTGTCAATAGGGTGTTAGCTATTGCTTTCAGGGTCCGCTTGTGAACTTCCCTGAAGCCTCTATTGGTAGACAAAATGTTGAGATCAGATGGGATGACCAGCTGTGTAAATTCTTATGCTCTAATGCCTACTCCGTTTTGCACATTGTAGTCTAGGGATTGGTGCCCAGGCTGCTACCTGCCAAACTTGCACAGGCCCATTCACTTCTAGGGATTTCTACCATCCAGCCCATTATAAACTTCAGCAGATGCTTCTACCTCAGCCAAGGCCTTGGGAAAGTAGTACTTTGTACTCTTCCCCCCGCCAGGTGAATAGTAGCACTAGGCTCATAGAAGAAGAAGAGTTTGGATTTGATATCCTGCCTTTCACTCCCCTTCAGGAGTCTCAAAGCGGCTAACAATCTCCTTTCCCTTCCTCCCCCACAACAAACACTCTGTGAGGTGAGTGGGGCTGAGAGACTTCAAAGAAGTGTGACTGGCCCAAGGTCACCCAGCAGCTGCATGTGGAGGACTGGAGACGTGAACCCGGTTCCCCAGATTACGAGTCCACCGCTCTGAACCACTACACCACACTGGCTCTCATAACTGTGTGCTCACCATGAGGCAGGTGCATGGAATGCCAACGCCTCTGTTGCTGTTCAGACTAGAAAGTAAAGGATTCCTTTTGTATGTTGACTCACATAAGAGAGAGCTTGGTGGGCGCTCTGCTGAGCCATCATTACAGTCTCTTCCATCCCTTGTCAGTTACAAATAATGAACCTTGTTAAAAACAACAACATTTATTTCCAACCAAGACAGTGGTCTCTTTGTCTGTCTCTCCTTTCCCAGGTAACCTGAAACAGTTTGCTGCTTCCTTGTATGACTCGATTGTGGTGCAGTATATGGACACACTCAAACTCGCAGTGCCTTCTCTCATTTACACCCTCCAAAACAACCTCCAATATGTGGCCATCTCCAACCTGCCTGCAGCCACCTTCCAGGTGAGACACCAGCTCTGGGACCCAAGTCTTAGGTCCTCCCTTGCAGGTTATTCTGAAGAGGGTGCTCTACTCACTTTCATTCACCCGCTTTATATAGATATGCACATCCTGTTCCTCCCACCCCCACAATGTTGAATGAAGCCATGAGGGGTGGCTATCCTGAGATGTGTTACAATAATTCCTTAGAGCTCCTGCAGCAGGTCTTAGTGAAGTCATGTGGAGGCATCCAGAAATGTCCGCTGCTGTGTGGGACCACACCTATAGTTTTATTTTCCAAGGCTTGGTTAATAGTACACCCCTATCCATAGACTAGGTGAGAGCCATAGACAGCTGTTCATTGGCAGTTATTCTATTCTCTGGTGGACAGAGGAACCCTGCATATTCTGTGCGCAGAAAAGCAGGATTATTTCATCTGGTTAAAGGTAAAGGTACCCTTGCCCGTACGGGCCAGTCGTGTCCGACTCTAGGGTTGTGTGCCCATCTCACTTAAGAGGCCGGGGGCCAGCGCTGTCCGCAGACACTTCCGGGTCACGTGGCCAGCGTGACAAGCTGCATCTGGCGAGCCAGCGCAGCACACGGAAACGCCGTTTACCTTCCCGCTAGTAAGCGGTCCCTATTTATCTACTTGCACCCGGAGGTGCTTTCGAACTGCTAGGTTGGCAGGCGCTGGGACCGAGCAATGGGAGCGCACCCCGCCGCGGGGATTCGAACCGCCGACCTGACGATCGGCAAGTCCTAGGCGCTGAGGTTTTACCCACAGCGCCACCCGCATCCCTATTTCATCTGGTTAAATTATGCCAATTAACCAATTCAGCATTTTTATAAATGTGGGAAATTCTTCATTAAAAAACAAAACCAAACAAAACTATTTTGTATAATTCTGGTTCTGTTAGGGGAAAGAGCAAACTGTCCTTCTGGGTTCTTAGAACTTAGCAGGTATCGCCCACTTCTTCTCATTGTTCCCACAGTCGTAAAGGCTTGTATTTATGCGCTCTGTCTCTACTTCCATGGAATTGCGGTATGCACACTCCTGGGTATGTGATTCTGAGCCTCTACCACTTCATTGGCTTTCAGGGGTTAAAGTGAGTTCATTGTGAACTGGTTAAACCAGTGCCACACCGTTTGAGACCTTGGCTGAATTTGTTATGTGGAGAACAGGGTATGATCTGAAACGGAATCGGGGCACTAAACTGCAGTACTGCATTGGAGGCCGTTTTCTGTTTTAGTAACAATGTGAACCTATCTAGAGAATAGGGGTTGGGCCTTTGCTGTTGGTCCCTCCCTGGCTGGACGTTCTCCTATCGCACGGCATGTTGGGATGCCTACTAAACTGCACTGCCTTTCTCAGGTCACCTACCAACTGAAGATCCTCACCACAGCTGTCTTCTCTGTGCTGATGCTCCGCAAGAGCCTGTCCCGTCTCCAGTGGCTGTCCCTTGTGCTCCTTTTTGTCGGTGTGGCCATTGTCCAAGTGGAGCAGCAGCAGGCAGGGGGCAGATCACCCCCTGGAGGCCAGGGAATGCAACAGAACTACATGGTGGGGCTTGTGGCCGTGGTGGTATCATGCCTCTCATCTGGCTTTGCCGGAGTCTATTTTGAAAAGATCCTCAAGGGCAGCGCAGCCTCCGTCTGGCTACGTAACGTCCAACTAGGCATCTTCGGAACCTTGCTGGGGCTGTTGGGGCTGTGGTCCACAGAGGGGGCAGCCGTGGCTGAGCGTGGATTCTTCTTTGGCTACACCCCGCTTGTGTGGGGAGTGATCCTGAACCAAGCTTTTGGCGGCCTGCTGGTGGCTGTGGTGGTGAAATATGCTGACAACATCCTCAAGGGCTTTGCCACCTCCTTCTCCATCGTAGTGTCCACTGTGGCTTCCATCTACCTCTTTGACTTCCACCTCAACCTGCTCTTTGCTCTAGGAGCAGGGCTGGTCATAGGGGCTGTCTATCTATACAGCTTGCCCAAGGGACCTTTGGCCAGCCGCTCCTTAGCGGGGACAGCTACAGAGCATCAGGGCCACGCAGCACAGAGCAAGGAACTTCCTTCTGTGACTACAGATGGCTTCCTGTCCAAGTCAGTGTTGGTCAATTGAGAAGAAAAGAGCACATCCTCCATACCTGTTTTTGGTTTCTTGTGAAGTTTCCACAACACTTGTCCTCCCCCTTCAATTTAAACCTGTCCCGCCTCTGATTCTCTCCTGCCTCGTGCTCATCTCTTCTTCTGCCCCCCCCTAACTTTGTGCTGACCACTCACCCACTCTCTTCCACGCCGCCCCCATCCCACTTCTTCCATTGCCAACTCAACTTCTCCAGCTTCTCCCTGACTCTTAAATGTTCTGTCTGTTTCTCCACTATGCCTGTCTGGGGACAATCCCTGCCCCACCAACAGAAGCAGCTGAAGGGCAAAAGCTGCTTTGGAATCACCTGGGTCCTTTGCCTTGAGACCCACAAAACTCCCTCTTGTTTGGTCAGCAGGGAGCAAATTCACAAAGAGGTGTATTTTTGTATGAACACTCTGAACGAAGGATCCCAGACAGCCACTGAAGGGGATGTGTATGTTGCTGTGGAGATCACGTGCTGTGCATAAGCAGAGAAGGGTGGAAGGAGACCTCATCTGCCATTGTGGAGCATACAAATGTTCTGGGTTATTTTGGGTTTTTTAGTGTCGTTTTTAAAAACGCCACCTTTGAAGTGGTAGGATTTTGCTTGCTTACCACTGGCCACTGGGAATCTGTTAAGTTAATCTACTGTAGTAGATGAAAATTAAATGAGAAGCGTTCTGAGTGTGTGTGCTTGTGGGAGAGTGAGAGTGGCAGAACTTGTATGTTTGTGAAGTGAGAAAAATTGAGAGGAGAGGGGAACCGGATGGGAAGTTAGTAGTGAGGGAGGGGGCTGCTAGGAGCCCTGGTTCTCTTCTTTCTGTAGCTCTGGGTGGATAGTTGGAACTACAGGACTGGAGCTGGGTTCTAGGCAACCTTAATTATTTCCTGCCCTCAGCATGTATTTAGTGTCTATAGTCTTTGAGGATCACTGGGTAAATGGAGGGGGAGCATGAATCACTACTTACTAATGAAGATTTTCCTGTGGAAGACACTGCAGAACCAAACTGCAATCTGCTTGTCTCATTTAATGCTTGAAGTAGCAGCAGTTGTGGGGGGTGATGGGACAGGGATGTCCCTTGTTGACAGTGCACAGAGGACTGACTTGCACAGATGGGAGGTGGGAAATCTTCATCAACACTTGCCTTATGCTGTGGCTCAATGGAGGTACCTGGGAACCCAAGACTTGAACGCCAGATACTCTGGAATCCAATGGCTGCCACTAGGGGTGGGGCAGAAAGCTGAAAATCGGCACCATTCAGATTCTTTCATACCCTTCAGCGTAGAACATTGGGTGGGTCTAAATTGCAACCAGGATTCCTCGCTAGCTCGGCAGCCTGCACAGTGTAAGGCCCACTGACTGTAGTGCAGCCATGCATTTGAGGGCTGCTAGTTTTACGGTTCCAGGCAAGCAGCCAAAGCAGGTCGTAGATCCCCTCATGAGCTGTCATACGTGTTTGGTGGGCTGTGCTCAGCTTGGTGGATCACAGAGTTATGCAAACTGGAGCCTGAAGGGTTAAGCCATGGAGGAGCGGGGGGCACTGGGGGACTCGGGTGGTGGCAGCTGTGTCCATTTTGGTGCCTCACTTTCCCCAGCTCTGCTCATGGAGGGTTGGTGGGAGAGCAGCTGCCTTTATAAGAATCCTTACGCATTCTGTTCTGGCTGGAGCGATGTTTTGTGGGGGTCACTAAACCTAGAAAGGGGTTTTTGGCGTCAGGCGTATCAGTCAGGTTTTGTGTTGGGGTGGGAAGATAATCAAAAGTAACATGGTATGTGTATATATATATATAAGGTTTTTAGATTGCTGATCATTTTCTATGAATCCTGCTTTTTTTACAGAAAAAAAGCCTGTACCGTTTGCCAATGTACATGAACCACAGATGAATAAAGAGAGTGTATTTATTTAGCCGTATTGCTTAATGATTGAGGAAGCCTCGGAAAGGGCAGACCTTTGCCTCACTCACTGCATGTCTAACCCTATTAACACTGGAAGGCGCTTGGGGTGGTATTTGGGGTGCGGGGGGGGGGAGGATCTTCATTGGATTGGGGCTCTGGGTCAGCCTTAAGGTAGACAAGGGGTCAAGGCTTGATTTTGAGCCAGGATGTGGAGAACAACCCTTTTTCAGTGCAGGGATTTAGCCTTGGAACACGGAAAGTAATAAAAGCTGTTTGGGTTCGTGATGCTTTCCCCTGACAACATAAAGTAGCCACAACCAAAAGCCACAGCTGGGTTTAGGAAGAAATAGGGGTCTGCCTGCTGATTAAATGGATTCATGGTTGCTCAAGTAAAGCTAAATATGGTTGCATTCTTAATAAATAGCTCTGGAAGAGGACATCGTTTTCATTTAAGATGATGCATGCACATATCTCAGTAGACCTCATCTTAGAAGAGACCTTTCCTCCTGTGTGTAAGAAAAATAAGGGGAGATGTCTCTTCTAATCTGGGACCTTCTAATCGGGCCCTGGTTTTTCGAACTACTTCTATTAAATAGTTAGGTTTTCTAAATTAAAAGACCTGCCTGATAAATTTGGAACACCCCTTTAAACAAATGTTTCTAATTGGCTAAATATTTCAGTGCTCGGGGTCTGACATTTTATTTAGTAAAATCTAGGGACACAACATGATAAATTACAGCCATAAGGTAGTGCCATATCTCTGTGTCAGAGTTTGGCTTAGTTTGCGCAAATAGCAGAGCTGTGCCCAGTCCCAGAAATAGTCTGCACACCAACTACTTGCGTAGCCTCCAGTCACCCCTTTTTATCTGGGAGAGGCCCTGGTTTCTGGTACCTGTCCTTGATAAAGGATTGTTTTCCGGAGAGAGATTTAGGGATGTCTTTTAAAAATATGTATATAAATATGAAATGCTAGTCTTCAGATTTCAGTCCTCCCCACTTCTCTAGAAATTCACTCTCTGGGATGCATCTTGATGCTCCTACAACACACATCTCATTGCCGAAAGGGCCATAGCACATGGCTGGCATGCAGACAGTCCCAGCGCCAATGCCATTCCCAGGCAGGACTGGGCAAGACCCTTGCCTCACTGAGCAAGAAGCCATGTTGACCTAACTTGGTATGAGGCAGTTTTCTATGTTCCTAGTAGAACAAGAGCCTAAGAGCTTTGCAGGATCAGGCCAAAGGCCAATCTAGTCCAACCTTCTGTTTTGGTGGTGGCCAACCAGAAGCCCATGGGAAGCAGGACTTTGGTGCTGTGGTGCTGCTTCTATTTGCTCTGTAACCTCCTCAGATAGTAAATCAGGAATGGAGAACCCACATGTTTCTCTAAAGCTTCTCCCACCTGCTTGACTCCTGGTGGCAAAGGACATGGCGCCCTGCCAGAAGTTGGGTTGGCAGTTCCTGCCAAAATCAAGGGATCTGCATCATTTCTGGTTTGATCTCAAGCTGTACAGGTGCCAGGTGATCATCAGGTGTTTGACAAGTGGACAGCCCCACAGGAACACACCCCCCCCAATTAAGGGGCAAGTTATTTTGACACCTGAGACAGAAAACTGCCCTCTGTAGCAGTTTAATATACAATCACAACATGCAGTGCTGTAGCTGCTGGGTAACTGTTGGGGGTTTTTTTGTCCTGGGTGAAGCCTCCAGAGCAGTGGTTCTCAACCTTGGGTCCCCAGATGTTTTTGGCCTACAACTCCCATGATCCCTAGCTCACAGGACCAGTGGTCAGGGATGATGGGAGTTGTAGGCCAAAAGCATCTGGGGACCCAAGGTTGAGAAAGGCTGCTCCATTAAGGTTCTCAGCCTGTGCCTGGGGGTGCCAAACTGTGTCTTTGACCTGGGTGAGATCATGCCTAGTTTCTCCCCTGCTTTCATGACACCTGAAACCAGCGGCCTAACTCTGCCCAGCGGTAGTGCCAGCCCTGTGCACTGAAGCTGGAATGAGTGCTCTGCTGAAGTGAAGGACATGAGGCAGGAGTTGGTAATGCAGGTGAGCTGTGCACAAGCAAGCTGCCAGCTAGCTCTGTTGAGGCTCCTTTTATTGGCACAATATGCAAAACCAGGCAGATACATTTTGGACTGTGACCTTTACACATCTTCCAATCCTGAGATCCAGGGGTGGTACAAAGTTATTTTGGCACCTGTTTCCATTGTGTCATTTTCCCCTTGCACAATGTATGACGAAGGAGACAAAGGTCACAGACAGGGCACGTCAGACTACTAAGAGAGCAAAAGGCAAGATGTTCAGACAGCTCTGGGGGGGGGGGAGTGTGCTCCACACCCAGCGATCATTCCTACACTTTGCTAAGCCCCGCTTGCTTCTCAGCTAACAAAGTGGATATGGTCAGCCTACTAACACACCCCATGGAGTAAGCAGTTGCAGGATAGGGCATGGTACGTAAAAGGACCCCACCAGGTGGAGAAGGACCTTGAGCAATGTTTAAGTGGGGTGGAGTTTGGTGAGGTAGAGAAGGCGAGGTTTCTGGATGTCAGAACATCGCTGAGCTATAATAATATAATAATAATAATTTATTATTTATACCCCGCCCATCTGGCTGGGCTTCCCCAGCCACTCTGGGCGGTTTCCAACCAAGTTTTAAAATACAGTAATACATCAAACATTAAAAGCTTCCCTAAACAGGGCTGCCTTCAGATGTCTTCTAAAAGTTTGGTAGTTGTTCTTCTCTTTGACATCTGGTGGGAGGGCGTTCCACAGGGCGGGTGCCACCACCGAGAAGTCCCTCTGCCTGGTTCCCTGTAACTTGGCTTCTTACAGAGAGGGAACTGCCAGAAGGCCCTCTGCGCTGGACCTCAGTGTCTGGCTAGAACGATGGGGGTGGAGACGCTCCTTCAGATATACTGGACCGAGGCCATTTAGGGCTTTAAAGGTCAGCACCAACACTTTGAATTGTGCTTGGAAATGTACTGGGAGCCAATGTAGGTCTTTCAAGACCAGTGTTATGTGGTCTCGGCGGCCGCTCCCAGTCACCAGTCTAGCTGCCGCATTCTGGATTAGTTGTAGCTATAAGGAATGTCCCTGGAAAAGGCTGGCCAGGATGTTATTAGAGAGAACCCAACCCAGAGATCACAGGGCAGCGGGTCGGAAGGCTCTGGTCCCTTCACCAGAGGGCACAAACCCTCAGGGCTGAATGCAAAAGGCACCCAGGACTCCTCATGCAATTTCACCCATCATGTGCCATTTCAGACTGCAAGTTGGGGAGTCGTGTGGCTGAACGTTCCTCCCTGCACGCAGAAAACAAAATGTCAGAGCGAGTTGGTAGCCTAGTCTTCCCCCAGCTTAGCAGAAGAGCGCATGCACTCATAAGAGCCTGCTATCAGTCCCTGTATTCTAGAGACACAGCAATAAAGCTGCTAGTACATTTGGAAAGCTAAGCAGGGTCCAACGTGGTTTCAAATGGGATGGGAGACTGCATGTTGAGATTCCTGCATTGGGGGGTTGGCAAAGTTGACCCTTGGGGTCCCTTTCAATTCTGTGTTTCTGTTCTAAGTAAGGCTGAGAGATTCCTGTCTGAGAACCTGGTGGGTGGATGGGGGCGAGAGCCAGTTCCAGCCACAGCAGACAAGACTTGGATGGCCTGACTTGGTAGAAAGCAGCTCCTACTGTTCCAAGTTTTGCATGTGAAGGGACTTTTTAAAAAAGAAATAATTGATTGCAATGAGTCAATCTCTCTCTCTTAGTAACATAGTCTGGGAATATTTATTCTACCTGGCGCATATTAAAGATATTTAGCTCAGGGGCACCTCACAATCTCAAAGGAAAATGAACTACCATCTAAAAACAATAAATTGGCTACAAACCAGAGGTAGGTGTCTATATACCACCATGGCTCTGACTTTCACTTGCAGGAGAACAGTTGCAGCTGAAGAGGTGCTGGAAGCCCATCTCCTCTTCATGGACTTTCCAGAGGCATCTTATTGGCTGCTGAGGGAAGGGAGATGGTGGACCAGATAATCTTTTGGCCTGATCCTTGGAGATGCTGTTCTTAGAAATTACGGCTACTGCCTTGTCTGCTGTTTGTGTGGCCTAAGCCTTTGTGTGATTTGCTCTATGGATCTCAGTTCACATTTGATACTAAACTTTAAATGCAGTGTAAACAGGAGTGAGTGAGTTGGATTAATTATCTGACTTGGTATAAGGCAATTTCCTACATTCCTATGAGTGCAGAATTTGAAATATCCTAGTTTGGGTGTGGGTGTGTATGATTTATTTATTTATTTATTTATTTATTTATTTATTTATTTATTTATAGCAGAGTATACGCAGCTCCCTCCCAAGTCCTAGAAATGGTTTGCTGCAGTACAAAATAGCTACCAATGTTTCCCAGCGCTCACTGCCGTGTCCGTTCTGTCAGTTTCTGTAATTGCAGTGTGCAAGTGCAGAAATGGTCGGATGCAGAATCCAGTGTCCTAAGAACTGCAGCTGTCTCCTTTTGAAAGGAAGGTTTTAGTTTTTGGAACCTCCAAAGATTAAGAGAACATGGGTATGTGAAATTAGAAGCGGAAGGGAATGCATTATGCAAAAATTGCGCATTTCGTTCAACTGGCATTTTAGTTTAGTATATCTAATCTGTCTCTGCTTTAAAAACACACTAGGTGCCTTTAACAACTTAATTTAAACTTAAATCGCATAATGTATACAGGTTGCAATGGGTTTGTTTGTTTGTTTCAGTAGAGAGTATTCAGAACCGCCCACTTCCCTTATCAACCCTTCCTGCCTTCCCTGTTGTTTTCTTTCCTGGATTGCATAATCTGTGGCTCAGCATCTTTCTCTGCTAAACTGGAGGTGAAAGAATTTCGGAGGAAGTTGCAGTTGTGGCACAGATCAGAGCTGGACAGGTTTCAGGCTGGTGATATATTCAGTACTTTGGTTTTTATTACTAGAACCTTGAGGTCTTATCAAGCAGAGCCGAGTGCAATATTGTGGCTCATGGGCAGGCAGACATACATCTGAGTGAAGGAACAGGGTACTTCTGAGCACATGCAAAGCCTGGGAATTCGGTGAGCACAATACCAAGCACACAAGTCCTTTCACATACCCCCCAAAGCCCCTGTCACACACACAAACACACACCCCAGAAATATTTTTATTTTTTTTGCTTTCCCCCCCTTGATGCCATAGAATAAGATTAACCAAGGGTTAAAACACCGGCCCTGGCTACTGGTAGGCCCACTCAGTGCTTTGATCAGATGCATTTTAATGTCACCAACAATGTCCCCACATATTGTCAGCCCTACACTTTTTAAATGAAAGCTGCAATGCTGAGAGTGCTGAATTCTGCACTCAGTGTCAACATACCCTCCAACAATGTCCTATTCAATTATCATCATCATCATCATTATTAATACCCCACCTATCCGACTGGGTTGCCCCAGCCGCTCCAGGCAGCTTCCAACATACATAAAAACATAATAAAGCATTAAACATAACAAAAAAACACCAGACTTCCCTATACAGGGCTGGCTTCAGATGTCTTCTAAAGGTTACTTATCTCCTTCGCTCAAGGGCCGCATAGCTCCATACCCTCCCACATTTCTCCAATGAAAATAGGGACGTCCTAAGGAAAAGCAGGAAATAAGCAGCTATCCTATCTTTAAAAGACATCTGAAGGCAGCCCTGTTTAGGGAAGTTTTTAACATTTAATGCTGTATTGTTTTTAACACTTGATTATGAGCTGCCCAGAGTGGTTGGGGAAACCCAGCCAGATGGGCAGGGTATAAATTATTATAATTATGATTATGATTATTCCATGATAAATAAGAAACCCGGATAGCTTCTGTAAATCTGGAACGGTCCAGAAATAAGGACACTTGGAAGGTCTGTGTCAGCCTTTACGATTATAGAACAACGTGTAGCTCAGAGTCTGTTTCGGTTTGTTCAAGAGCGTATAACAAAGAACGAGTGGCGCACACTTCCATTTTCTCTCAAGGGTGTGTGTGTCCATTATCCTTTTAGCTCAACCATGATATTTTCATGCTTTCTTCCAGGATCTTGGCTAAAGAAAAAGGATCTTAATGCACCAGAGGGAACAACTTGCAAGACCTCAGTAGCTCTGCATCTCCCCAGGCTGAAGAGGTCCAGGTTTTAGATTTCGTCCTGACGCTTCCAAGGAGCTGGCGAGTTCACAGCCTCGTTGTGTTTACAAGGATGGTCGGACCACCCTGGCGATGGCAGCTCTTTGGTGACTGCTCTTCCTGGCATCAGATCAGCATGGATGTGTGATGTTATGTGCTTTCCATTGACAGTGGCTTTTCTTTCAGGCACCTATTGCCAACCTGTAAGACCTCCAGAGGTTTGGGACTACAACTCCCATCATTCCTGACGGTTGCTGGCTGTGGCTGTTGGGAGTCGGAGTCCAACAGCTGGCAGGGCTACAGGCTGCTTTTAGGCCCGGCTCACGCTTGATGCTTGTGACATCAGGCAGCAATTTGCCATGTGTAACTGAACCATCACAGTTGCACAGAGTAGCTGCTTCATGAAATGAATCTTTGAAAAAGAGGGGAGCAGCCATTATTGCATCTACATCTTAGTAGCCCTGGGGGAATCTTCCAGTCCAACTTTTACCTAGAGAGGCTGAGCCAGTTGTGTTTACAGAACTTTTCCAGCATGAAGAATCTTACAAACTGCAGTTTGGGGCAACCAGAGCAGGTCTCTCTCATTTGCATCCCCTGCCTTACCCCGATGTTTGTTCAACATCCAGCCCAGCAGTTTTTTCTGGAGAACTCAAAAGCTTGCTCACAACTTTGTGATGTTTTGATTGGTCCTGATAATGTTGCTACCACGCTGTGATTGGGGATTCTTCACCACAGCCAAGGGACCAGCACAGCTGTCTTCCATTGTCATGGCTATCACAGATCTCAGTTCACCAGATCAGTAGTTGACAGTCAGTGAAGGACAGGTTCATGCAAGCATGTATTAGATGTCATTACTATGCACTTTGTGGCCCCTTCTGTTTTGTAGATTTAAATATGTACCATACCACTTTAAGTCCTCATGGCTTCCCCAAAGAATCCTGGGAACTGTAGCTTGTTAAGGGTGCCTGTTCCCCCTCACTGAACTACAATTCCCAGTGGTGTGACAATCCTTATTCCCAGGGAACTCTGGGAATTGTAGCTTCAAGGGGAATTGAGGGAGGGGTCTCCTAACACCTCTTAGCACCCTCAACAAACCACACTTCCTGGGAATCTCTTGTGGAAGAAATGTCTGTTTAAAGTGGTATAATACTGAGTTAAATTTATAGTGCAGCCAGGGCCTGCGACTAAATAGCTGAGCACCTGAACGCTTTGGGTCAGAATCCTGTTTGTTGGGGGGGCGGCCCTACACATACATGCCAATACTTGTTGCATTCAGCTGCACTTGGGGGATTCATTTTCTTTGAAGAACAGTGCCAGATTATAATTTGTGCCCAAACCTATTTTGTTTTGTTCACCCCATTGCAGGAAAGTAAAAGCCAAAACAGTCCCACTAAGTCCAAATTCCAGTCCTCGTATTTTGGCTGCTCTTTGCAGCTTAGCAATTATTTAAAAGTATGGCCTGCACATTGTTTGGCCAGAGTTAAATTCAGCCTTGGTGGGTCAGAGGCATGAGAGTTGGAAAGGGGCAAAGATGCTTGGGCTGTTTACATGGCTGGGAACAGAGTAGAAGCTGATGTGAGGGCAGGGCACCTATCCACCCATTTCGCTTAGGTTGCCACCTCATGTGTGCCTCATTTTTTGCTGTTGCTAAACCAGGTGGGATGGTGCCCAAGTAGAACCTACATTCCTCGTTCATCCCCTCCATCAGAGTGGCACTGTAGCATCATGTGTAACTCAGTATTATGAGAAAATCATTGCTTAAAGAGATCTGCGCTTGGAGCAAACACATTATATTTTTAGTACTGACAATGCTTTTCCAACACTTCTTTAATATTGTAGAAACTAATACATATTTGTAAGCAAACAAGCTAGATGTGGAGTTGTCATTTACAAATTGCTCCATGCCATGGCTGCTGGCTCTGGGCAAATGGATATGGCTTTTGTGATGTACATTTTCTACCTGGAACACATCAAGGCGATACATGGTGTGGCTGAAGACATTTCGGTGCTGGGCTCTGCTGCCTTGAGTTCTCCAACCCTTACTGACCAACATAAAGGATAGGATCAGCTTGAGGAGAGGGCAGAAGTTCTTTTCCTTATGGGACAATGTTCCCATGATGCTCATATACAGCAGTGAGAAAAGCATGGCAGAGACACCAGCAACTTTAGAAGGCTTATGGACAGGTAAACTAGACCTTTCTAGACCTATAGCTCCCTACAGGTATAGAAAGCCACTCCTGTGGCCTGATGACATCACAGCTGCTTTTTGTAGACTTCCAACATTACAAGAGGAAATTGAGTCAGACACAGGGGACCCAATGCCTCAAGAAAGCAGCGAAGGAGTGCAGCAGAACAGGAGAGTATCCTTTCTGTGTTCACTTGCAATGCAGTACTGCTCCTGCTGGCCCAACACAGGAGAGACAGATATTGCCATAGAGCTGGGATTGGGAACTTGTAGCCTTCTAGAGATTGCTGGGCCACAGCTCCCATCATCCCAGACAGCATTTGGCCATGCTGACCGAAAAAGAGTTTGGATTTGATATCCCGCTTTATCACTACCCTAAGGAGTCTCAAAGCGGCTAACAATCTCCTTTCCCTTCCTCCCCCACAACAAACACTCTGTGAGGTGAGTGGGGCTGAGAGACTTCAGAGAAGTGTGACTTGCCCAAGGTCACCCAGCAGCTGCATGTGGAGGAGCGGGGAAGCGAACCCGGTTCACCAGATTACAAGTCTACCACTTTTAACCACTACACCACACTGGCAAGAGCTGGACTCCCAATGCTTGGAGGGCTGCATGTTCCCCCAGCTCCCTGGATGGAGCCTCTCCGGTGCACAGCGAGTTCCGTTATTACGATACACAGCAAAGCCACTCGCGGCACTTGTTTTCCTCTAGCTTTATTATCAAATACATTAGGGAAGGGAAGAATGAGCATCTCAGTCCTGCTGCTTGGCCCGCGAAGCTTCCGCATTAGCGCGCAAAACTGCGCCAGGGCTTGGGTAGGGGCGCTGCTGGAAGAGTGGGCCAGCTGCTGTGGTATCTGCGCCAGTCTTGGCTTCGTTTCGTTTGGGCAGCCCAGTGGACCAGGTTCCCCTAGAATGGGAAAGAGCAGGGATGTCAGAAGCAATGTCAGCCACTCACACCTCACAATCGGCTTGTTCTCCGTTATAGCTTCCCTGACACATAGCCCCTGTTTTGCCTCAATTTCCCTGCTCGGATGGCAATACACCTGTGCCCCTGCTTCTCATTTCCTAGACTTCACTTTAAGATAAGGAGTTGAATCTCTCTAAATGAGTGAAGACACCTTAAAAATACCATCACATTTTCAAAATTCTATGAACAATGTACAGAAGCAACATTCAGGTTTATGTGTGTACTGCCCAATGTTACAGGAGATCAGTAATTTTGGATACAGAATTAGGCTTCCCAGAAACAGCTTTTAAAAAGTAAGTTTCTAGCTCCTGATGAGTAAAAAATATGCTTCTCGGTTTATGGGCAATGGCTGCTACAACCTTAGACGGCAAAGAAGTGGCTGGAAAGGGTTTTCCAGGATTGGGTTTTTTACTGCTCTGTAAAGTTCTCTTTTTTTGTTCCTTCCCACGGCTAGAACAACTTCATTGTGAGATTATGCAAAAACCAAGTTAAACTCTGCAAATGTGATTAACTGATGGAAGCTTCACAACTCTGCCTCTGAGGGCAACATTTTAAGTACTTATTCTAGGACTAGTGCTTTAAAGCATCCGTTTCTCATGCTCCAAGATTTGTCTGCCGTGGTGGTCCAATTGCTCTTAGACAGCATTGGGCTGGGGTGGAGGGTTCCTCACTGGTTAAGAGGAGTGCAACAGGCAGCAGGCAGTGCAGAGGGGACAGGCTTGTGAACACTGAAAGCTCTTTTTAATGATTTCGCTGCAATTTTACTTACCAAGGAAAACTAAATGGTACTCATTTAGCCAAAATACCGCTTGACTTCCCAAGTCATGTTACAGCTTTTTAGCACCCTTCGCTTTTGGAATCTGATAGCTGAACATTTCAACACGCCCTAGTGCTGAAGGCTGAATCCAAGACCTCCAGCTTGCAAAGCACAAGCTCTGCCAGTGAACCAGAGACCTCTGTCCATGCCTGTGGTGCCCCAGTCTACCTTTGGGGGGGAAAGGAGGGGTTCAGCTGTTGTGCCCAGCTTAAGGGGCATCTCCTGCAGCTGCATTGCCGAGCTCCCCACCCTCCTATTCTCAGCACACTCACCGGGGAGCATCTGAGTAAGCGCTGGGGTCCATGGGGTCAAGTTCTTCATCCTTCCGGCTTGCTGTGGAGGACAGACAAGAGGAATGCAGGAGTTTGGCCACTGCCCACACTTCCCATGCTCCCCCTTCCCCAGTGGCAAATGGATCCCAGAAGCCCTCCCTCAAGCCCTTGGGAAATCCTTCTGATGGCAGGGTCCCACGGGGGGGGGGAGTGGCTCTTACGCTTCTTGCTCTTGGGGTAGGGGGCCAGCTCCTCCCGTCTGTGGAAGCGGCGCTCCTTCAGCTCTTCCCGCTCCACCTTCTCGTGCAACGAGTGCTCCATTTTCTCCTCGGCATCTGGGGGAGGTGCATGAAGCTTGAATTACAGTACTCAAATATAGCCTCCCCTCAGCTCAGACCTGGACATTTTTTACATGGTAAAGTCACAACTGCATTTGTTGCTGGGCTTCAAGAATTCTCCAGCAAGTATGAAAATTGTCATTTGCCACATCTAAGAAATCTCTGGAAGGTGGATTAAGTCAGGATGTGCTGAGCTAGGCTACCCAAAACCAGTCCAGAGCTCCAAAATCCACTTAAGAGTCCTCATCAGCTGCCTTCCAAAAACACATTGCTATCAAAGCAGAAATCCCCTCTCCCCCCACTCTCTTAGACACTAGATTTATGGAGTTGCCAACTGATCACAAAAGTCAGTGTGGCTTGCTCCTGTGTCTTTAACTGCAACTTAATGTGTAGAGATCAGCAGATGAAGTTTTTCACGACTTAGAGATAAAGTGTTATCCGCTGGTCCAGAGATTAACTTGGTGGTTCTCAAACTTTTTTCTCTGGGCCACACTTTCAGAATAAAAATTTGCTCCCGTCACACCAATTTTTTAATTGATAAGAAATACATTGGAAAACAAAAAGAAACCACTTAGCAGTGCTTGACTTACAACACAGAACACAACTACAGTCCACCATATCCCTATGGCTCAACGCAGATAAGAAATGTAAAATATGCTTGACAATATCAGACATGCATTAACCCCAGCAACCAAACATCAGATTGCATAGGACCAGAGTTTTTCTTCCTCTTCCACAAGGCTAGACCCAAACCTTCCCCCCTTAGCTGCACTTCCACATCATTCAAAATCAGCACATGTAATCCAACAGCAAATGCAGGCAGCCTCACCTAAATTGCTCTTCAGTTTCTTAGCTGCTTTGGTCACCACTGAGCTAGGATCATTGGGCGACAGCCACGAAACCAGATCCGTCTTTACGTTCCAATAGTAAGGGAGGCCGCTATGAAAGAAGACGGGAGATGGTTTCATCCATTGTCATTCATAGCCAATGCCTGCATTACCAAACCATGAGTAAGCCACCCTACTCTTTGTTTTTGTCCTCATAGGGATGAGGAACCTATTGCCCTCCAGATGTTACTAGGCTTCAACTCCCATCAGCCCCAGCCACCTTTGCCGTGAGGGCTAATCAGAATTGCAATCCCAACAGCCTCCTCATGCCTGTCTTGAGGATTTCATAGGCCACTGGCACTCACTTCAGACTTCGCACCGGGCTCCGGAGGGCTGCGCAGAGCTTCCTGAAGCCTGGAGAGCGAGAGGGGTCGGTATGCACTGACCCCTCTCGCTCTCCAGGCTTCAGCGAAAGCCTGCATTCACCCCATAGGACGCACACACATTTCCCCTTCATTTTTGGAGGGGGAAAAGTGCATCCTATAGGGCGAAAAATACGGTAGCTTCAATAACTCTGCAGTAAATGGGACTCCCAGACACTGTTGTGCTTTCTGTTTGTTCGCTTGTAACTTATTTGTTGATTTATTATTTGGGAGGAGGTTTGTGTTTGTTTTTTGTTCTTTTCTTCATTATGTATTTTGTATTTTTATGTTGTGAACCTCCCTGGGATCTACTGGTGAAGGGCAGTATATAAATTTTATGAATAATAAGTCATCATGAGTATGAGATTAACAGATACATTTTTCCCACCACACACTTGAAAGCTGAAACCATAATTGAGAACTATTAACTATAACCTCACACCCCCATTACAAGTCTAGTAGGATATAACAGCTTGACTAGTGCTGGGAGTTCGAAACTCCCATTGTTCTAGGCACATTAGCGCAAGCAGTTTCTGAGCTCTGGGCGCAGTACTGAACTTAAGAGTGCCTAAGATTTCAGATTAAAGCTGCAAAGTGGAAGGAAAGGAGGACCTTTTTCTGCCTCCCCACTTCCAGCTACTCTCTGAAGACTGGAGAAGACACCCTCTTAAGAATGTATGGGGGGGGCGGGCAGGGAAAGGACTAGACCATGTGAAAAATGAACATAATATTTTAGCTGCAGCTCATTCATTTTCAGCTTTGTATTCTTGTTATAAAAAAGCATGCCTGGACATTCCGTTGCTGCACCCATAACCTTGGCTTAAGGAACTGTTTGCCTCCTAGCTGTCGTATCTGTTTCTAATGCTGCTGAAGACATGCTATCCTCTTATCGAGAGGTGGGGAACATTTTTCACTGACAACCTTCCTGGGGTAGTAAGCAGTAGTGGGCAGGCTAGAGGCAAGGAGGAGGCAACATTACAGGCATAAGTGCAAGAAGGGCTGGGGAGGAGTGTAGCTTGGGGAGGCAGAGGCATGACTCGGAGAGCCATATTCAAGCTCTGAACCTGAGATTCCCCACCACACCTCTTACCAGGCAGGGTCGATGACTTTGTACCAGTTTGGTGGCAGGTTCTCAATCCTGGTAGCTTCATAATCGATGTGGTCGTCATCATAATCTTCTGCGATAATTTCTTCCTCTGGCTCTGACAGAAGAGAGGGGCCGAAGGAAACGGGATTAGGCTTGGAAAAAATATGTGGTCAAGATGTAGTAAAGCCTCATGAGGCAGATTATTTGAGATGAACTGTTCTGTTCTGTTCCTTTATGCAAAGCCTAGACAAGCATCCTCTAGCTCAGGGGTAGGCAACCCAATCGCCTTCTCAATCTGGCCCACGGATGGTCTGGGAATCAGCGTGTTTTTACATGAGTAGAATGTGTCCTTTTATTTAAAATGCATCTCTGGGTTATTTGTGGGGCATAGGAATTCATTCATTTCCCTCCCCAAAATATAGTCCGGTCCACCACATGGTCTGAGGGATGGTGGAGCGGCCCACGGCTGAAAAATATTGCTGACCCCTGCTCTAGCTAACCAAGGATACCTCTATACTTACCAGGCTCTACATGCTTCAAGAGCCCTCGCCTTGCCAGGCGGGACTGCAGAGCCACTGGCAGTGGCATTAGGAACTTTAGGAACTATTCAAGCTGAGGCAGGTGGACAAGCCTTTCCTCTAGTTCCCTGTTCCTAAGCAGAGAAGGGAAAAAAATAACACATTACATTTTGTGACATTTGAGTATCTCCTCCTTGCTTCCTACATTCCAGGAATAACCTGTAAGCTTCCCTGCCAGAGTTTCTACTCCATTTCTTCCCACATTCTTTTCCTGACAACACAGAGCTACACAAAAGCTTTCATGGCATTGCCAACTCCCATTCCTGGGAGTTTGGTGACAACTGCTGCACCACACAATGAGTGTGACACCTTCATGGACAGTTTAGGAACTAACATGAACTTGTGTGTATGAGCAAAGGGAAAGGGCGTGATGCAGTCTGCAGCAGAGGCCTGGGGAAAGTTGTTTGACTGAATAGATTCAATGCTTATCTGTCTGCCTTTGTCTATAGGTTCTTACCCTTCTGCACACAACTTCAGCTCATTGCACTCTCCAGTTTAGCAGCGATATCCCGGGATTTATCTGAAGCATTTAAACCTGCCCTTTAGCTCCAAAGGCACCCTAATCACTTCCATTACCACTTGATTCCCTTAAGCCTAGCTGAACGAGAACGCTTTTGCTCAACGCCTAAACACAGATAGTGATGGCGCCAGGCTTGCCTCCCTGGGGAGTACATCCCATAGGCAGGCAGCCACTGCTGAGAAGGCCTGTTCTCATATCACCACCCTCCACACTTTCCTCAGAGGGCGGCCTTGGATAACAAACGCTGGCAAGGTCCAGGTTAGATGATCATACATGGGGCTAGTTCTTGCTGAAGTTTCATTAGTGCATCAAGCCTGCAGCTCAGTAACTTCTGAGGCCTAGCGCTCACCGAACTGGTAAACTCACATCTGAGCTGTGCCACTGTAGACAATGCATGGGCGCTGCCAAGGGAAGTGGTGGGCAGGGAGAAGGCTCCCTGCATGCAGAAATCTAGCATCCTGGCAAGGACAAACAACAAGTGTCCTGTCAAGTATATAGAAACCTATATTTCATGGGTTCAGTAAAATACTCAGTGGTCTGTAATGTGTCAACCTTCAAGGCGCCATATATTCTTATTCTTATTAATTGAATTTATATACCACACTATAACCACACACACACTGCTTCTGATGCAACACGACTAACCGTCCTAGAAAACATTAGGGACGGGGGTTCGAGCTTGGTTGCCTTACATGCTAGCTTTCTACGTGCAAGGTATGGCAGGCGAGGCGCCATTCGCCGCCTCAGGGAGAGACAGCTCGACCCTCAGCCCCCCCCCGCGACCCCCTCGCGGCAAAGGGCCTCCCCTCAGGGGCCCCCCCAATATATCTCCCACCTACCGCGGCGCAGCCAACCCGCCTCTCGGCACTACCTGCCTCAACGCAAGCCGGGGAGGCTCAGTCTTCCTTCGGGTCGAGCGAGACTCTCTTTCATCTCCCGCCCCCAGCACGTGACGCGCCTCGACCAATCATCGTATAACGAAAGCATAGCCCGCCTGGGTCCCTTCCCGTCTTGAAAGGATTTGAGCAATAACAGGGATGGGGGGAGGGGGAAAGCCCACCCCGGCCAATCCCAAGAAAGGAATCCCAACTGGGCCCACCCACTTTCGACTTACTTTTAGCCAATCAATCAGAGATTTGGTTTGCTTCTCCAATGAGCGGGGGAGTGAATCCCCAGAGAGCCCGCCTTCTCTTTGATTGGCCGCGGGTATTGTAGCGAAGGACCATAGAGGCAGTAATGAAGAGTCGTTCACCGCCATCCATCGCGTTTCTTGGCACTTCTGAAGTGACGTGGAGCCGCGTCTCCCCTGCAGACCGACAGTCAGGTTGTGCACCCAGAGCAGGGACTAGAGGAGGAATGTCTGCTGGGAGGAGCGCATAGAGAAGAAACGCATCTGAATTGGGCCCACCTGCACCTGCAGCAGAACAACCAGAGGCCTTCATTTGCAAGAAAACATGTCTCTCCATATCAGTCTCTAACAGCTACAGCCAGTGCTGGATTTACATATAAGCTAAACAAACTACTGTATAGCTTAGGGCCCCACTCTCTTGGGGGCCCCCAAAAAATGTAAAGGGAAAAAACTGAATGTACGTTTCCAAAATATAAGATAAAAAACAAATAAAATAAAACCTACATACAGCAACAGTGTTTTGTGTTGTGTAAGCTCCTATGATGTAAGTAATGGGCCCCGCCTGCTAGCCTGCTCCCTAAAATATCACTGGCTTGCTCATTTCTATATATAGGATGTCTACATTCTGCATGGACTGGTTGCATGGCAACATGTGCAAATGGATTTGGAAACCTATTAGGTCCATAAATTACCATATAGCATATAAAGGTAAAGGTACCCCTGCCCGTACGGGCCAGTCTTGACAGACTCTGGGGTTGTGCGCCCATCTCACTTAAGAGGCCGGGGGCCAGCGCTGTCCGGAGACACTTCCGGGTCACGTGGCCAGCGTGACATCGCTGCTCTGGCGAGCCAGAGCCGCACACGGAAACGCCGTTTACCTTCCCGCTAGTAAGCGGTCCCTATTTATCTACTTGCACCCAGGGATGCTTTCGAACTGCTAGGTTGGCAGGCGCTGGGACCGAACAGCGGGAGCGCACCCCGCCGCAGGGATTCGAACCGCCAACCTTTCGACCGGCAAGCCCTAGGCGCTGAGGCTTTTACCCACAGCGCCACCTGCGTCCCTTAGGTCCATAAATTACCATATAGCATATAGTCAACACAAAAAACAGCGACAATTTGTTGTTGACAAAGGACAGCTGGACATATAAAGGGCCCCATTGCCTTCAGTAGCTTAGAGCCTCATCAAACCTTAATATGGTGCTGGCCACAGCAGACACTAACTCTCCAACAGTTTGACTTTACCTTCGAAGACACACTCCACTGCCTCGCGAGACAAGGATGCCAACAAATATACTCATGCATGTGCATATACATCTTTGACGATCACTTGTAGGCGAATAAGATTGTCTTCCATGAACAAGGAACAGTGAGTCTGTAAGAATCCATACATCCTTCCACAGTGGGGACATAGGTTTCCGGATAGGAGTTGATCATGATGAGGTTTTGCCAAGCATGCCCTCCTCTTAGTTCATCTCGTCCTGAGTTCGAGCATCTTCAAAGTCCTTGGTGAAGGCTGTCCCCCAACTGGAGCGTTTGCAGGCCAGTGTTTCCCAATTGTCAGTGTTTATACTACATTTTAAAAGATTTGCCTTGAGAGAGTCTTTAAACCTTTTTTGTTGAGCAGCAGCATTACGCTTTCCATTTTAAAGTTTGGAACAGAGTGGCTGCTTTGGAAGATGATAATTGGGCATCCGCACAACATGACCAGTCCAAAGAACTTGATGTTGAAGAATCATTGCTTCGACACTGGTGATCTTTGCTTCTTCCAGTGCACTGGCATTAGTTCGCTTGACTCCCCAAGTGATGTGTAAAATTTTCTGGAGACACCGTTGGTAGAGGAGTTGGAAATGGTGTTTATAAGTGGTACATATACACATACTACAGAGCTTCCAATATATAAAGAGATGTTACGTTGCACCTAAATCATTTTTTTTTAAATGGAATGCAGGCTTTCTCATATATATAATTTATTTTCCATTTAACATTATACATTCACATCATCATTATCCACCACCTGGCTCTTTAGAGCCTATCAACTTCCTTCCCTCCCCCCTCATGACTTTCGAAATTAACCTTTATAGCATTGCAATTTATACGTTTTCCATTTCTAATTACACTCATTTCAGAACGGCTTAAAAATTTAAATAAATATAGAAAGGTAGAAATTTTCTCATTACATGTCTTCAGACAACCCTGCTAGGGATGTTAATTGCTTACAATAATCTTTCACCCCAGTCCTTTTGGAATACTTGATCATGCTGGATTCGGATTTTTCCCGCCAGCTTCGCCAGTTCCGCAAAGTCCATCACCTTCCTCTGTCACTCTTCTTTCGCCGGTACTGAACGCAGGCTTTCTCTAAACCTTCCTATCTCTAGAGCAGAAGAGCCCCCTTCACGTGACTGAAGCTGGCCAATAGTTGGTTGTCAGGTGACTCGGTCCCCGTGTTTTCTTCCTCCCCTGTCACGTGATCCGCGGAGCCTGCGGCCGCGAGCCATGGAGGAATATGCCCGGGAGCCCTGGTAACTGGGAGCTGGGGCTGGCGGGGGCTCAGCGGAGGCAGGGAGGCCAGCTTGAGCCGGGAGGGGCGGTGGCGGGTGGGGGGCACGTCCGTCCCGCGCCCCTTTCCCTCCGGCCCCTCTCCTCCTGCACCGGCACAACAGCCCTGCGAGGTCGGGGCGGGTGAGCAGGGAAGCCGGCGGCTCCCGGTGGCTGAGGAAGGGCTTCCACCGGGGGCTCCGCGGCCCCAGCTATGGGCAGCCCAACAAGAGTTAGACGTATTTTCCTTACAATTCCCTTATGGGATATCTCATGGGTAGGCAACCTAAGGCCCGGGGGCCGGATCTGGCCCAATCGCCTTCTTAATCCGGCCCGCGGACGGTCTGGGAATCAGCGTGTTTTTACATGAGTAGAATGTGTCTTTTTATTTAAAATGCATCTCTGGGTTGTTTGTGGGGCATAGGAATCAGTTCATTATTTTTTTTCAAAATATAGTCCGGCCCCCACAAGGTCTTAGGGACAGTGGATCGGCCCCCTGCTGAAAAAGTTTGCTGACCTCTGGGATATCTAGAACCTGTATAGATATCTCTAAGAAGCAGAGGCCAAGCAGAGTAGATTGAAAGCAAAGTGGCTAGTCAGCCTGATTATTAATTATTAAAGGAAATAAACTGTTTCCTGATTTTTATTAAAGGAAATGAACTGTTGCAACAGGGTCCCAACTCACCACACGCAGACGCAGGAGGGAGGAGAACCCCGAACAATGGTGTGCAAGCCCCTATGCAGTCATACCTCATTTACAAAAAAAGTAGATAAATTACAAAGTGCAAGTAGATAAATAGGTACCACTCCGGCGAGAAAGTAAACCGTGTTTCCGTGCGCTGCTCTGGTTCACCAGAAGCGGCTCAGTCATGCTGGCCACATGACCTGGAAGCTGCACGCTGGCTTCCTCAGTCAATAAAGCGAGATGAGTGCCGCGACCCCAGAGTCGGCCACGACCGGACCTAATGGTCAGGGGTCCCTTTACCTTTACCTTTAAGGTCTCTTAAGATTGCCCGTCCCCCCAGCTGCTTAGCACCATTTCTAAGTCATCTCTTTCTCACTTTTGGGCGGCTTTCAGGGCCTCCACTAACTCCACTTCTCTTTCCATTTGGCAGCCCCTGGCGAATTGTAGATGACTGTGGTGGCGCCTTCACCATGGGGATGATTGGGGGAGGTGTCTTCCAGGCTGTCAAAGGCTTCCGCAATGCTCCAGTGGTGAGTCCCAACCTTCTTTTCTCCTTCCCTTTCTTTCAAGCTGCAAGTGAGGGACATGGATGGGGTCAGAAGACATAGATTCATGAAGAACCCTGGCCCAGATTGGCTCCTGCAAATCCTAAAACATTTCCCTACCTATCCTTTCCCTTCCCCTCCACTCTCTTTCTTTGTATATTAGATTGTATGCTTGTGAGTAGCCCAGCTTTTGTTTTCAAACTGGTTTCGAAATATTACAATACAATAATCTTTATTGTCATTGTCCCATACAGAATAACGAAATTGAAAAAATCTACACCAGACATTCAAAAACCAACAAGCCTGCTATCCCAGCTATCCCAGCCTGGTTAACCCCCTAAAAACTCTGATACCCCATAATTAAATACAATATACTCCCATAGAGACTACCTTACACTGCATTTAAAACCAAAATCGCATTTGGATAGTAACTGTTTCTCAGGCGGCTAGTCCTAGTCTTTATAACCCTGTACCTTCTTCCAGAAGGCAGAAGCTGAAAGAGATCATTTCCAGGGTGCGCACTATCCTGCACTATCTCTGCAGCTTTCTTATGGCACCTGTGCTCTCTTCATCAGGTCTTTGCTGTTTTCTCCCCAGGTTAGGTCATCTCTCAACTCCATTCCCAGAAATCGAAACACCGAGACCTGTTCCACACACTTCCCCTCAATAATAAGTGGCTGAATATTTAATTTACATTTCCTAAAGTCCACAGTAATCTTTTTTGTTTTCTTTAAGTTAAGGAGTAAGTTGTTTTTCCTGCACCACTCCCCCTAGCACACGTATGGGGCTTTGAAGGCCAGTGATCCTATAATGCACTTGCCTGAGATGATAAGTGATCTAATATTTTTGGTTGCCAATGAGAACCAGAAATTTTATGGCTAGTGATCATTTTGCTGTGCTGCTGGCTGGCTCTTCCAGCATGCCAATAATCGCAAGCTGGTTCTGCTGAGCACAAGTTAATGTGGATTGGCTGTCCTCAGAAGTGTGCTTCTTTAGTGGGAGTTGGTGATTGCTGTGTACTGTCTGCCAAGAATGGGTATCCCTAAAGAGCCAATACAGAATAGTGGTTCATGGTTCAATCCTTACTGAAAGTATTGGGATGCAACTCAGCATATATTAAGGCTGATGGGGTTTTGTATTGGAGAAATTAGATTGAGAGAGGAAACTTCAACCTTCCTGTACAGTGGTACCTCGGGTTACAGACGCTTCAGGTTACAGACACTTCAGGTTACAGACTCCGCTAACCCAGAAATAGTGCTTCAGGGTAAGAACTTTGCTTCAGGATGAGAACAGAAATCGTGCTCTGGTGGTGCGGCAGCAGCAGGAGGCCCCATTAGCTAAAGTGGTGCTTCAGGTTAAGAACAGTTTCAGGTTAAGAACGGACCTCCGGAACGAATTAAGTACTTAACCCGAGGTACCAGGTAACCTAACCTGTGCTGACCTCCCCTAAATTGCTAGACTGGTACTTGGGGTTGCTGATCTAATTTTCTCTCCTCTCTGAAGCAGAGAGAGAGGAGACATCTTCCTTTCCTATCTCTCTCTCTCTCTCTCCTGCAGATATCAAAGACTAGGAATGGTTCTTTGCATCTCTAACTTCGTTAGCTAGAACTATTTACTATTTACTGTGCAGTATGTATTTCCTATAATAAACTTAGTATCCTTATTTTCCGTATCAAGAGTCTTTGCGTGATTGCATCCAACATATTAAAACTGCTCATACAACAAGCATACAGCCAGCTTCCAAGCTGTGTGCTAAATCTGTGAGGTCTAATTCAACAATCCTAAACACAGGAGTGACTGCTGGAAGAGGTTAGCATATATATATATATCTCTGCCTCCCCTGCCTGAGCTGGTCTTAAGCTGGTGTAAGAAATGTACCCTACTATGTCTGCCTTTGGTAATTTAGGGGCTCCTGCAAAATGCAGGGCCTACTAGCTATGGTTTCTTATATGACCTGGTCCCAAGCTCTGCAATTTATTTATTTATTTATTTATTTATTTAGATTTCTTACCTGCCTTTTACCACAAGGGTCCTAGGGTGGGTTACAACAACAAAATATACAATTGTAAAACAAAGACAACGGATATCACCATTAAACAAGTGCAAGGAATTAAAAACAACTCCATATATAAGACCAATACAAACATTTAAAAACAAATCCTACCTATATTAACAGTTAGAAATATTTCCAGTACGGATGCAGCCTGGGATGAAGCTCTCCACTTAAAAGGCTTGTTGAAAGAGCAGGCACCAAAAAGACAGTGGAGAGGGCACCTGTCTGATATGAAATCGGAGGGAATTGTATACATAGGACCTTAGATGTTACTACTCAGACCTTGAACGTGGCCTGGTAGCAGATTGGCAGCCAGTACAGATGCTACTGAAAAGGAGTTAGATGCTGGAGTTGCCCCTACAAGGAGCCTAGCCAATGTGTTCTATGCTAGCTGCAGTTCCCAGATCTGGAGCCCAGATAAAGTGCATTGTGGTAATCCAACCTTGAGGCAACCAGTGTATGGACAACTGTGGTTGAGCTATCCTGATCCAGGAAAACCGTAGCTGTCTTACCAGGTGAAGCTGGTACAAAGCTCTGCTAGCCACTGAGGACAGCATTGCCCCCAGTGACTGAGAGCAAGAGGAGGCACCCCAGGTTATGTACCTGTTTGTTTGGGCCCAGAGCCTCCATCTTGCCAGGATTCAGACTCAGTTTAATAAACTCATGGAGCCATGAGCTCATCGAGCAGACAGTGGGTGGGGATGGAATGGTTTACAGGCAACAACCATTTTATGTGCGTTCAATATGTGTGTGACTGTGAACACACACAACACCCAGAAGTACAGTGGTACCTTGGTTCTCAAACTTAATCCGTCCCGGAAGTCCGTTCCAAAACCAAAGCGTTCCAGAACCAAGGCACACTTTCCCATAGAAAGCAACGCAAAACGGATGAATCTGTTCCAGACTTTTAAAAACAACCCCTAAAACAGCAATTTAACATGAATTATACTATCTAATGAGACCACTGATCTATAAAATGAAAGCAATAATCAATGTACTGCACTATAACATAAATAAGACAGTCTTGTAGATGATAAAAAATTTTTTAAAAAAAATTTCTTACCTGCACTGATGATAGTCATTGTTTTGATGGGGGGCTTTTATCCATTTCCGCACAGTCAATCAGTAGCTGAACTGGGTTCCACACAGTCGTAAAAACAAATTAACTGAAAAAGCCTCAGAAACAAAAACGCAAAATAAATAGCAAAAACAAAAGGGCCAAACTTAATCCATTCCGGAAGTCCGTTTGACTTCTGAAATGTTCGATAACCAAGGCGCAGCTTCTGCTTGGTGCAGGCGCCCCGGAAACAATAGCCGACAGCCGCATCGGATGTTCGGCTTCTGAAAAATGTTCGAAAACTGGAACACTTACTTCCAGGTTTTCAGCATTTGAGAACCAAGGCGTTTGAGTACCAAGGCGTTTGAGAACTAAGATACCACCGTAGTCAGAAAAGGGGGCTGGGCGGGTGGGGGTCAGGTACATAACCCCCATTCAAAACAGTTGTTGCCTGTATCACATCACAGTTGGCAGGTCTGAGGCACACCAACAAGGATTGCTGCATCCCTGAATCCCCATACTCCTTTCCCCTCAGCTGAGGAAAATGCATGGGCAGAACTTGAGGTGTAGGATTCCACAAAAGTGGCCGCTGGGCTTATAGGTCTATAACTGGCTTGTGCTCCAGAACTGATCTCTGGGCAGAAAATTGCTCATGGCTGTGTAGGCAGCAGCAAGGGAGAACATATTTCTATTCTGAGCAGGTGGCGTTGCCACTTTTGGCACCATCTCAATAAGTGTCGCTCCACTTCCTCCTCCCTGTCGCCTGGGAGTCAAGCGTGTAGAGTTTGTGCTCCTGCTGCTTGTATGTCAAGCCTGTCTCCTCAGTTTTGAGCATTCACTCTCCGTCTTCGGGCTGTAAGTGCTCAGAGGAAAACTCAGCGGTCCAGTTTTGAGACTGTTTTTGTCTGTTGTGGGAGATGGAGGCCTTGAGGCCGGGTCTTGCTTGGGGCACCTGGAAGACCATCAGAAGCACTCTTGAGCATTTCCAAAGTTCAGCACAACACTGGCACAAGCCCCCTGTGTTCCTTCCCGGCTCCAAGCTGGGCTGGGAATGCTGGTCCTTTTGTACTGTACTTCAAATAGGATACCTGGACGTTTCCTTCTGCATGGCAAATAACATCTTTCATTGTTGGTGGATGATCTAGATTAGGGAAGGTATCTTTCAAAAACTCTCCCGGTGCAGCCCTGATTTCACTGAGATGCCCTGTGTTTTGTTTCTAACTTTTTTTTTGTGGGAACACCAGGAGGTCCAGTCCCCCGTCTTCTACGATCTCATCTAGTTTGCCCCCAAGCCTGCTCCTTCTTGGACCATGTTTTATCTCCCAGATTGATACTTTGGGGACAAACTGGATGAAGGGCTAATTACAGAAACAGTCTACATTGAGTTATGTGCCCGGGTGTTTACAGTCTGATCTTATGATTGCTTACTCAGGTTACCCATTGATTTTAATGGGACTTACAGGTAAAAGTGTTTAGAATGGCAACCTGGGATTAAAACTGAGGCTATTTACTTTGCTGCCAGGCTCCATGTTCCTTATGTGTCAAATGTGGCTGTTAATTAGTTACCTTTGACCAGTTATTTGTGCAGGAATCTCCATGCATTTTATGGGGGTTAGAGACTTCTGGTCATCTATAGGTAATTGTGACTGATGCTGCCCTTCTGAGCTACTGTTTTGTGCTTCGCTCCTTCTGATGTGAGCTACAATCAAGGGGTTTGCATCTGTGAGCCTGTTATTCTCCTTTTTGTCCTGTTCACATGCAGGTTCGAGCATTTATGCCCTAACTCTAAGTCATGGGTAGGCAAATTAAGGCCCGGGGGCCAGATCCGGCCCAATCGCCTTCTCAATCCGGCCCGCAGATGGTCCGGGAATCAGCGTGTTTTTACATGAATAGAATGTGTGCTTTTATTTAAAATGCATTTCTGGTTATTTGTGGGACATAGGAATTCATTCATTTCCCCCCCCCAAAAAAAATATAGTCTGGCCCCCCACAAGGTCTGAGACAGTGGACCGCCCCCCTGCTGAAAAAGTTTGCTGACCCCTGCTCTAAGTGCTTGGAAAGAGTTTCAATGACTAAGTTTGGTAATTGCTTTCTGTTAACAGGAGGGATTAAACAGGGTTATTTTCATTTTGACTGGCCAGGCAAAATCTGTTCTTGCCCCCAGCCCCTTCCCCTTGGATTCTCAGTTGCTGTTGTTTTAAGCAGAACAGTAGATTATGCCAACCTTAAGTCTGCCCAGTTCTATCTTAGGTAAGACTCAGCTGTCACATCTGTAGTATGGAGTTAATGGAGTGACCGGCCTTACAGCATTGTTGAAATGATTAGTGCCATAATGCACATGCCATCTCAACACTTGAAAGAAACTACATGCATTTTAAATGTTGTTGCTCTTCGATGTCTCCAAAACAAGAGTACCTCCTCTTCCTATTTTTGTCCTGCAAAGTTTGCCTTGCAGTTCTGTGTGTCAGACCTTGGTATAGTTTTGTATGACGTTTCCATTCTCACCCCACATTGTGTCACACCATGGTCTGGCTCTCATAGATTAGAGTTTAATGCTTGAGATTATCCCACTGGATAACTGAGGTCAGGTAGACAACCTGTTTTTCTGGCAGTTGCAGAGACACCCTGAGTCCACCTGCCTTCCGTGGATCGAGACCTGTGGCTTCTGGCTCCACAGTATCATTGGAGTTTGAGAATTGTATGTGCCTGTGTTCCTTGAGATGTGGAGATTGTCCTGCCTTGGCTCCCCTTACAGCCTCTTGTACCCTGCGCTTGAACATTTTTTCCAGGGTGTGGTTTTCTCCCGCAGTCCATTGTGAGTTTTGACTAAGGTAGTTTCTCCTCCTTTTTCCCAGGGTGTCAGGCATCGGTTCAAAGGCAGCATTAACGCTATCAGAGTCAGAGCACCACAGATTGGAGGTAAGGGAAGGGACCTGATCCTTGGGTTGGCTGGTGGGGATGTGGGCAGTGTTGTAAATAAAAGGATGGATCAGACAGATTGTGGGGTGAGGTGGATCAGGATTTGGTTTATTTTAAAGGAGAACCAGCAGTGCTGTATTGTGGGTAAAAGTGTCAGACCACGGTTCAAATCCCCAGTCAGCCTTGAAGTTCACTGGATGTGACCTTGGACCACCTCACAAGGTCGCTATGACCGTAAAATGTGTGGAGTGGGGCACCCCAGGGGGAAGTTTCAGGAAAAGTGTGATATAAATCAAATATTATAACTGCTGGCCAAGGGAGGCAGGAATTAAAGAGAAGAATGTGTAGAGTATGAAGTGCTGGCTTGGAGGCTGTTTTGTCATATTGAGTTAGTTGTATAGCCCAGTCCCAAAGCTGACAGTTAAATCTCATATTGGTTTGGTCAAAAGCAAGACCATATGTATTCAGAGAGGCTTACTTTTAGGTAAGTGTGTTTGGGATTGTAGCCTTAAAGTGACTCAATAAATGAATCCTAGTGAAACAGAATGACATTTCACCATTATAAACCTTAACTTAAATCCCCCCCTTTTCTGGCTCAGCTTAGAGCTGGAAAAGGCAGGGGGGGGCCAGTAGTTATTGAGGTGGTTCTGAAGTGGCCTCAAGGTTCAACTTGGGCAAGTCCTTCAGCAGGAGGTGGAGCCATACTTTTCTTGAGAGAAGGGAGGCGTCCACTAAGAATGCCTCTCTTCACACCCTTCCTCTCTGAACGTGACACAGAGATGGTACCATCAGTGATCTTGGAGATGGGAAGTGTCTTACCACCTGTGTGATTCTCCAAGTGCCTGGCAAACGAGCCATGAGTCAGTGTTTTACACAATCAAAACAAAAAATTGTTTCTGCCTTTCACAGTCCTTGGAGATAAGTTTAACAATCTGTTCGTGGGGAGAATATAACTTGTGTGTCCTGGAGTGGCTCTTGGCCCTTCTTCAGGAGCTCCAAGCCTGTCACTCTCCCCATCGATCCCTGGTGCTCCCACCGACCCCGTAAGGCCGCCTGGTTCTTTGCCAGCGTGTTGTCAGAGTTCTACCCTGTCTCAGCCCAATTCATCACGTGCGCAGGGCACATTTTGTAAGCCAAGCATTTGGCTTTGCTTGGCACAGAATTCTAATGCCTTTTGGTGCCAGTTACAAATGAACATCCCTGAGTCCAGCTGGTGCCTCCACATGCTCTCCTTGTGTTCCTCCTCGCAGGCAGCTTTGCCGTGTGGGGCGGGCTCTTCTCCACCATTGACTGCGGCCTAGTGAAGATGCGAGGCAAGGAGGATCCCTGGAACTCCATCACGAGCGGGGCGCTCACGGGAGCTGTGTTAGCATCACGCAGTAAGTGGTGGCCAGTGATCCTAAAACTGCAGCGCCTCCACCTTTCCCCTTAACCTCCTGTGGCTGAAGGCTGAGCCAGGGCGTTGGGACTGAGAGTTCTTTCCCCTTAGGTGGGCCCTTGGCCATGGTCGGCTCGGCTATGATGGGAGGCATTTTGCTTGCCCTGATAGAAGGTGTCGGGATTTTGCTGACGAGGTACACGGCCCAGCAGTTCCAGAACCGTAAGTTCCAACATGGCGGCAAGAAACAGAACTCTGGATTTCCCCAGAAGGATGGATTTGGACTAGGAACCAAAGGACCTCTCTGCGCTTTGGTTTCGGCCCCATAGCCTACCCAGGGTTCCACTGAACAATCACACCTGCACTCTAAGAGAAAACAGCTCCCCAACCAGGCTTCCTGGAGTGGGATTATATAGTTTGGGGCAGGCTAAGTTCTCAGCCACTTGCAGCTCTGTTCTGCGGGACGCAGTAAACCAGGTGAATTCTGGAACCCATTCCAGAGAAGGCAAAAGCCTGGTGTCATCTGTGTGGGAGAGAGAGCATGCAGAGCACATTCTCCCCCCTGGATGAGCGGCTGCCACTCTCTCATGCAGACGTGGGTGTGTGGGGAGGGAAGTGACAGGCAGTGTTGCTGTGGGGGCAGAGTTTGCCTCCAGCCCTGACAGTGCCTGGCTTGGTCTCCCCTGACACCAGGGTGGTGTTACAATACACCCGAGTGCTTGTCGTCCCACCGCCCCCTTGGCAAAATACAGAGCCTTCTGCCACTCCACTTGCTGCGATTGGCATTTTGCTGCTCCTTCTATAAATGCTTGCAGAAGTTGCACTCCTTTCCCACGGTGTCTGACACCCTCCCTTGTCCCTTTTACAGGTGTAAATTCTAACCTGTTCTGCATATTCTTGCCGCAGGAGTTGGGTTTTACTTTTCACTTTTTTGTTAATGAGTCACCCTTGCCCACGTCTCTCCTCCTGATTGCACCTCAGCCGCCTCCATTGATTTCTCTCCCCAAAGATAGTGGCCCTTGGCTGCGCAAAACATGAATCATTGCACACACATCTCTAACTGTCCTTTCTTGTCTTCTCAGCCAACCCCTTTGGTGAAGATCCCAGCCAGCTCCCTCCTAAGGATGGCTCGCCACCTCCAGGGTATCCAGGCTATGGACATTATCAATGAAACTGTTTGGGTCCAAGGAGATGTCTATTTTTGTAGGACTGGAGCAGGAATTTCCCCATTGAAGCTACTCAAGACATTCACACGGCAGCACTCAAACCCCAGCATTCAAGGAATGCCATTCCAAGAGTTTTCTTTGGGAAGGAGGGAGTGAGGGAAAGGGGTCAGGGGCTTAAGCGATATTTGAACCATGTAATATCTACCTCTCTGGTGGGCTTTTGCGTTGAGGGCACGATGAGCCCCAGGAATCCTTCCATGTGTGCTGGGGGAGCCAGAGCCTGTGCTGGGGGATCGGCGAACACGAATCCTGAGACAACGTTTCTTAGCTCTGTAGCTTCTGGATGTGTCTATAAACAATTAAATGGTCATGACGAAGGACTTTAGAAAGGCTGTCTCTCCCTGGCTTTTGAGTGGTGGGGCTTTTCCTGCTTTCTCCGTAGTCGGAGAGCACGTCCAAGGTTAGCTTGCAAGAAAACTGTCGGCAGAGCAGTGTGGGCCTTGTTCTACCAGGTATTGTGTGCAGTTAACAGGGCGCGATGGTAGCAAGGAAAAGCTGTGCCAATGTATCAAGAGCCACGGCTCCCGAAATAAGACTCCCTCTTCTACATCAGGGGCTCAGTTAATCCCTCTGTTTTTGCTGCCTGCTTGAGGCTGCAGAAACAGTGGGGTTGTCAAAAGACATAGAAGGCTGCAGGAGTAACATGGTTGGTGGACCGCATTCAGCTTAGTGGATCAGTTGCGCTGGCCTGCCCTGGAGCCGAGTTTTAGCCCCAATAATGTGATGCACTGGTCTCCAGCATCTTTAACGTTCTGAACGAAGACAGGTTGGAGGGCCAAAGAGGGTTGCAGAGCTTTTGATCTGCCTGCAGTTTCCACCCAGCATAAAGAAACTATCCTTTTAATTGTGGGATGCAGAAGGATCTGAGGCTCTGCTGGGATCCAGGTTGACATAACCCTCCACATCTGAGCCAAACATTTCTGATCCTTGAAAATGAATGGTGATTGCCGTTTTAGACGTTTTTAATGCTGGGTCCATTCACTTCCATTTTTATACAAAAACCTACTAACATGTTGGGAAAAAAACCCTATTTTATATATATATATCAGTGATTTGCTATGACGCTCATTAAAAGTGAGTGCATCTTTACATATAAAACCAGACCTCTTTATAGTACACTTTTCGGACTGCAAATCTCCTTCTCTTTGGCTTCCTTGTGTTTTAAAATCTTTTCAAAGAAAGATGGTATGTATTATCTGTTACAGGTGTAAATACAAACTGGCTCAATGGCTTCTGTCCCGGAGAGTTTAATTAGACATCTGCCAAAAGGGAGCAAAGGATGGGAGGATTTAACTGTGCAGGTTGCATTGAGGAGGTACAGAAGGAGTCTGAGCTGACATGCTGCATTGCTATTAATCCAGGGAAACAGATAAAGGCGAAAAGGTCTTTGATTCCATTCCTAGCCAAGGACGGCAGCAACCGTTGGAAAAGGCACCAAAGCCCAATCTGGGTACCAGACCTGCTCTCCCCGGCCTTTTGCTCTTCCCCATCACAGCTAATTGAGCAGTGCAGCTTCCTTTGTGATATTTGGCCCTGTGGCTGTGCAAGGAATCGTATTTCCTACTAGCATTTGTAGCAAAGTCCTTTGGCCATTGCCAGGTATCTGTCGTATTTGCTTGGGAGGTGGATCCTTCGGCGTTGCAGATCTCAATACCTGGGGTGGATCTGAAAGGGAAAACAAGACAACTTGTCAGATGGAGGCCTTATCCACAGGACCTGCTTAAAAAACAAAATGGAAAGCAAGACAGGGTAGCAGCTGGGAAGTGGAAAAGGAGGCTTGGTACACATTTGCCCTTTGTAGGCTTCACCTCCTGTGGGGAATGTTAAGGGACTAGTACCTTGGTGGTTTTGACACGGTTTCCTAGTGAGCACATCCAGCCGGAATTGTCAGGCAGCGCTTTGCACTCCTCTTCAATCTGGCAGGGCTCCATGTCACACCACCACTTTCCAGTTACAATGGAAGCTGCAGAGTAGAAATAAGGATCTGTCTCTGCCACCGCTTGTTCCAGAGTGGGCAGCCTCTCCTATCCATGCAAACGCTTTAGGACAGGCAAGCTATAGGTCAGGAGCAGCTGTGAGCCTCCCAACGTCCTCCTGAGCCACAGACCAAAAAGATTGACTTGCCTGGCTGTTCTAAGGTTTGCATCTTGCTCTGCCCCAAAGATTCAAGGCAGATTGCATTATAAAAAGTGCAGTAAATCCCATAGGCTTGAAGGGCTGGGTTACCACTTTCACCAATCCATTCCCTTGCACTTTGCCCAAGGCATCCTCTACACAGCTAATGTTTCTTATTTCCCCTTACTTTCACCTCTCAGAAAGGGGACTGCAATGATCAACCCCTTTCATCTTCCCCTTTCATCTTTCATCTCGCTTCACCATCATTCCCTCCAACATTCTGGCCTCTTTCCAGTTAAAAGACAATGGTCCTTCCCCATCCTGCCTCCAGTCACTTTCCTATTCGCTCCCTTCTCCAAGGCCCCAGGGTTCCTTGCATGTGCCTTGGTCCCCCTGGAGTTCCCTCCTTCTGAAAGTGGGAAGAAGCCTTGGCTCCAAGCACTTACTATCCACACAAGAAGGTTTGCCACGGGTTGTCCCAGCCACTTTCCCCGGGAGACAGGAGCACTGGATGGTTTGGGACCTCTCCTCGATGTGGTTGCGGTTACAGCAGCGGCGGATAGCAATCACCTTGCAGGTGCCGCCACCTGGAGCAGGGAGGAAACAAAGACCTGAGGTGGGAGCCATCAAGAGCTCCCTTTGAGAAACCACAGCAAAGTCCTGCACACTCCTTTCTCATTGGCTATAGCTTTGGTCTGTGAGAGTCCCAGCTCCTAACCCCCATGTTTTGTTGTTTCCCTTATTGGCATTAGACTGTCACATATATATTATAATGCCTGCCCCTATCACATCATGAGTGTTGGCTGCCTGAAATCTTCCAATACCATATTTTGTGTGGTGCTGCCCTTGTGCGGAGTTTCAGCATGCACTGTTCTGGCCTGGGGGACTCACAAAGACCCCAGCAACGGTTTGCCTTCCTAACTGAAGGTCTTGCTCAACCACACTTTGAAAGTTGAGAATGTACAGGGAAAATGCAGGTGTTGTAATGGTGCGTGCATGAAATAATTGGGACTTCAGCAAGTAAAATACATTGGTGTAAAATGGGTAAAATGAGCCAGTGTGGTATAGTGGTTAAGAGCGGTAGACTCAGAATCTGGTGAACCGGGTTCGTGTCTCCGCTCCTCCACATTCAGCTGCTGGGTGACCTTGGTCTAGTCACACTTCTCTGAAGTCTCTCAGCCCCACTCACCTCACAGAGTGTTTGTTGTGGGGGAGGAAGGGAAAGGAGAATGTTAGCCGCTTTGAGACTCCTTAAAGGGAGTGAAAGGCGGGATATCAAATCCAAACTCTTCTTCTTCTAATGTATAGCTTGGCTCTCTTTTCCAAGTAGATGTGATGGAACCGAAAACAGGCCAAAGACGCAAATCTAGCTTCCTAATCACAAGACAGGGAGTGGGTACATTTTGCTTCTTGCATGTCCAAAACCCCTTCTCCAAAAGAGAATTGACTCACTGATCACTGGGACTTGATCTCCTGTGGTTTGGTACCAGTACTGGTCGTGATGATGCTGTTGAGTGTGAATAGGGAACTCCTGAGCACAAGTTCCTTGACACAGGAGGATGGTAAAAGCCATGACGATAACTGGAGCAGAAGGGCACATTGTGGTAGGTCTGGAGAGGAGGGCAGTGGGGCTGGGGGGAGAGAGGAGATCCTCTTAACAGTTCAGTTAGTAGTGTTTCTTCCTTGGCCCATCTGGTTCTGTCTTAAGCCAGTTTTCTGTGGGTTGGAGAGAATTTTTTTAATGTGCAGGGAACATCCAAACATACAATTCCACCCACTTGCATTCTGAAGTGGCGCTGCCCCTTGTGGACTATATAGTATGTGCTTTTTCCCAAAAGTTTGATTTGGCTCTCCAGAAAGTTTGGCAGACAAGTCATTAATGTCTTGGGCTCTTGGGAAGTCCATGGTCACATAGGCATGAGAGACCCCTGTCCCCAAGGAAAACAAATATATTTCTATAGCTCTGTGCTTTTCTTATGTTGCAGGACAAAAGATGAGCTGTGCTAGTCTAGTCCAGCACCCTGTGGCTAGTCCAGCACCCTGTGGCCAATCAGAGGCCTTTTTTGGCAGAGGGTAGCACAAGCAGGAGATGGGTACAATAGCCCTCTTTGCAATTATTCCCCAGTGACTGGGACTCGGAGGGAGTATAGAGCCATCACAACTTGTAGCTATTGAGGGCCTTATCCTGTCCATGCACACATTTTTTGTATGTTGCATTTAAGAAGTTTATTACCTACCGTTCAAAATGAATTATTCCCACGGTGGTTTGCAACTTGTGCAATATACATATATATATATATGTTGTTTTGTGTGGGCTAAGGAAGATTGGCTGCTCCTTCTCCAGGCAATCACAAATGCCTCTTCAGGAAGACTGCCCTGGCTGATATCTTTGTGGGCTTTTTCCTCACACATTAATTCCTATACAGATATCACGCCTGTGTAAGGAAAACATTACACATAGATCACATGCACACAGTGTATCCATGCAGTAGGAAATAATGCTCATTTATCATACAAGATTGTGGGTTCATGATTTTCTGACCAACAATAATTAAACAACAACAACCCCAGATCATTGCTCTCCTTCCAACAGGCTCCAGTCTTGTTGCAGAAATACACGAGAGGTGAATTCAGTGCAGCCTGGGACACTCCTAGGCTGCACTCTGCAAATCTCCCATGCTTAGAGTCTTCCAAAGGGATGGTGATGTTTGAATTCCTTCAGCATAATGGAGACAGATAAGGTGAGGCTTATCTGCATACTCATGAAGAATCACAAAAATACTAGATTTTAGGGAGAGTCAGAATGCATTCCATTCTCTGCCATAATTTTTTCACTTCAAACCTAGTGGTGGCTGTTCCATAAGTCTTCCAGCAAATCCTTGCACTGGTGCTTTGGCAGTTTAGCTCCACTTCCTCTGAATTCAGCTGTTGGGCATGGTAAAGTCTCTCTCACTGGCCAGGTTTTTGCAGCAGATCATGGCACTTCACCCTTTCAACTATTGGAATGCTGCCAAATGCAAACCAATTTTACCAAAAGGGATTGTTGCCAAACTTCCTTTGCTCTGACTCTTGAGCTGTCCACTGTATAGTTGAGGCTAGACAACACTACACCTGCCTTTCCTGCTCAAAGAAGTGAGCGCCAGTATATTTCCACTTGTCACTATTAATGATTGATACAGTCCCTGATACAGTAATCTCAACACTTCTCAGGTTCTTAAGACCCTTCCTAAGCAAGAAGGCAGGTTTCTACCTGCAGATGCAATCTTAGAAACAGTTACCTTGATGTAAGCTCCCATGGATTGCTTACTCTGAGTAGACATGCACAAGACTGCCCTGTAAAACTTAGGTAGCTATGCACCTATGACCACCGATTGCGACTTTAACTGAAACTATTTTCCCCCTTTCTGTTTATGAATACAGTATCTGAGCAACTGTGCATATTAAGGATAATTTGATCGAGATTTACAGAACTTAATCGTGAGAGAGATGGAACTTTCACACTGGCTTTGTAAATCCAAAACATACTGATGAACAATTGGTATGTGAATAAAAGAAAGAAAGGCCATGCAAGACTGACGGTCGGATTGTCCCTACCATAAACTGCAACAGTCCTGGCAATTAGAGTAATTATTGTACAGAGTCTGATACCCTCCCATGTTCCATTACTGTTGGCAAGGAATCGTGGGATGGCAGTTCCTTGCAGGAAGTAGACATGGTGCAATTGCAGCATGAGAATTAACCAGGGACTAATTAGTTGCCATTAAAGTAATATGCAACTGCTCTGAAGAGAGAAAATGTATGCCCTGTTGCTCTTGCTCCCCCCATTTTTCTCCTCCGCTTCTCCCACTCTTAGTTCACCCCGTGTAGAAGTGCTCATCGTAAGCTCCATGGAACAGGGATCTTTAAAAGGAAATATATTTCTCTGTAAGTTAATTCCAGGCGCCTTCTTACTTAATGACATCTATATCCCACCTTTTCTCTGAAAAGCTCAAGGGGGCATGCAACGTTCTCCCTTTCCATTTTAACTTCAGAACAGACACCCCCTGAGAGCTAGGCTGGCTAAGAGAGAGAGTGACTGGCCCAAGATCACCACCCAGGGAACTTCATGGCTGAGTGAGGATTGAACCTGCAGGTCCCCAATCCCAGTCCAGCATTCTAATCACTGCACAACATTGGGTCAGTAAGGCACCAGGGACATCAATGTGAATTGTGAAATAAACAATTTATTTCTTGCTTCATCCCAGTGGTTCAGAGTGTGCTTAAATATAGTTTTGTCCTCTCAATTCATGTACAACAACCCTGAGAAGTAGGTTTAGGCTGAGAAATAGTAACCTTAACCCTAAGCAGGAAGCTGTGTGTCTTCTTGGGGTTTAACCCTTTCACCCACCTCAATACCCATAATATGGACACAGTCTAGTGAAGAAGGAAGCAAGTGCAAAAGATCTGAGACACATGGGATAGATGAAACGCTATCTTATTAAAACACAAACTTTCAAGAGCTTATCTGGGTTCAGACCAACTGTAACAGCATTATAGTAAAAGAATGTTGCATTTTAATTCCATTTGAAATTCTGGATCATTTTTTAAAATGTCAAGTTGGCTCAGCAAAATATGCACATTGCTTCTTATTTGCCTTCAATTTTTATGGTGCCAAGACACCTCCAGCTACAAAAGACTTGAGAAACTAATTGGTTGCCCCTTGATCCAATTTTTCCGAGCCAGTCACACAACTTATAACACCCCTATTTCTCATATAGCACAAATCAAACCTTACCTGTGACTCTGTCCTAGGTTCTGAAGTTTTCTCACCTCTCTTTCCCAGCCATGGAGGGATACCTTGAACCCTGACACATCTTCCTCTTTGTTCTGACTATCTATTCCCGTACTCAGTTTGCTGTGGAGTGGTGGGAGGTGGGCATTGAGCACAAAGTCCTGGAACCAAAGTAACTGTTCTTGCAGCTTTGATCTGTCCTGATCACAACCCCCTTATGATCTAGCAACTGAGCTGCTCTCCCATCCAGATCTGGGGACAGAACCAAACGTCCTGGCTCCCAGCACTCCTTCTGTAACCCAGCAGATGTCTCAGTATCTGTCTCAGTTTCTGAATCTGACTATTCTTCAGCTTCCGAGCTTGACTGATATCTGTGTACGCGGATTTGCATGTGTGATAGAAAGAGAGATCCAGACTGTCACTCCCTTATACTCTCTGTCCAAACAGCCTTCCTAAGACACCCACACAGGGCCGCCTCCTACAGATTTGGCAACCCAGCCCCACTCTCACTGGGCGATGAGCCCAGCATAGAACTTTGCCAGCTTTTTTTTTTCTTGCCTTCACTGCTTCTCACTTTAGGAGTGAACTGTTAAACGTTGGAGTCACAAAAGAGGATATTTTGTAGGGATGCAACTGCAGATTTCTATCGCTCTGCAGGTCTTCAATATCCGAGGGCATACGCTCTTTCAGGGCCCTGCCAGTAAAGGAACATGTCTGAATACTGACCAGAACGGCATCTGATCTGTGCTTGTAGCAATGTCACTGCTGCAGGGTCAGTCAGTGGTGCACATTTTCAAGTTTAGATTTGTTTTTTGTAGTCTGCAATGATGAGCACTTGAAGCCCAACCTTTATTTTAAAACATAATCCGGCATGCCCTTGATATGTTAAAAGAATGTGTTCTATATGATTGCAGGGACTGCTGTATGTGGTTTGACATTAAGGTACAGGATGTTGGTGAAATGTATGATACACCATTCCCCACATCCTTTTGCTCTCTCATCCTGAGACTTCATAACCAGTCCCTGCCACCGCAGTGGTGTTTCATCTGATCCCTGATACTTTCCCCTCCACACACATACTTTCATCAGTATCCCTTTCCCCAAAAAGCAATTTCTGGCCAATGACAACTAGGTGAGGTGGAGGTTGCAGAAATTATTGATAGGTCTGCTGTTGTCAAGCGGTGGGTTGACCCCAAAGGCGCAACACCAAAGGAGACCAATGTGTGTTACGCTGAAAGCTTGCCAGTGGTGTCCTGCAGGATTCCACCATGCTGTTTTAATATTTAGATCAGCGGTTCTCAATCTGTGGGTCCCCAGATGTTGTTGGACTACAACTCCCATCATCCCTGAGCTCTGGCCTTACTAGCTAGGGGTGATGGGAGTTATAGTTCAACAACATCTGGGGACCCACAGGTTGAGGAAGGCTGATGTAGATGAAGCCACTGGGGGCTGTCATCAGGCGTTTTGGAGTGAAGTACCACCGATATAGAGATGACACCCAGCTCTTATCTTTTCCATCTAAATCAGGAGAGGTGGCTGAGGCGCTAGACAGGTACTTGGAGGTAGTGATGGGTTCAAGCTAAATCTTGAAGAGACAATGGTTTTCCAAGTTCTCAAGTCCAGGAGGTGGGAAGACAGCCTCGTTCTGGACAGGATTGTACGCCCCTGGAAGGAGAAAGTTCAAAGACGGGGGGGGGGAAGTGTACTCCTGGATTAAACATTGTCACTTGAGACCCAGGGGTGCCTATTTCTAACTGCAGCTGGTACATGAGCGACAGCCCCTTTTGGGCAGAGGTGACCTGGCCATGGTATTCCACACTCCGGAAACTTCCAGCCTGGATTATTGCACTATGTGGGGCTGCCCTTGAAGATGACTTGGGAACATCAACTGGTCCAAAATGCAGCAGCTGGATTACTGCCTGGAGTTGCCTTTAGACCACATATAACCCCTGTTCTAAAACAGCTGAGTTGGTTGTCAATGTGTTTCTGGGCCTAATTCCAGGTGTTCACGCTTGTGCTTAAAGCTCTAAATGACTTAGGCCCCAAATATATGAAAGAACGCCTCCTTCTCTACAGACCCTCCCAGATGTTAAGATCAGCAGAGGGGTCCCCACCACCCTCAGAAGTTTGGGGTGGTGGCCTGGGAGAGGGCTTTCTTTGTGGCAGCTCCTAAGTCGAGGAATTTCCTCCCCACAGAGGTGCGTCTGGTACCTTCACAGCTTTCAGCAGATACTGAAGAAGGAGGAGGAGGAGGAGGAGGAGGAGGAGGAGGAGGAGGAGTAGTTTGGATTTGATATCCCGCTTTATCACCACCCGAAGGAGTCTCAAAGTGGCTCACATTCTCCTTTCCCTTCCTCCCCCACAACAAACACTCTGTGAGGTGAGTGGGGCTGAGAGACTTCAAAGAAGTGTGACTGGCCCAAGGTCACCCAGCAGCTGCGTGTGGAGGAGCAGGGAAGCGAACCCGGTTCACCAGATTACGAGTCCACTGCTCTTAACCACCACACCACATTGGCTCTCTGAAGACACACACGTTTGCCTTTGACTCCCGAGATGTGTGTTTTCAGGACGTGCCCTATTCCTGTGACTGTTTCCACTGTTTTTAATTCTGAATTGTTGCAGCCAACCCTGAGACTTGCTGGTAAATAACAGGGGATAAAGTAGTAGCTGTTGTTAATCATCCCTGACCATTGGTCATGCTGGCTGAGGCTGATGGGAGTCCAACAAAGCTGAAGAGCCACAGGTTCTCCACTCGGGCCAGGGCCTTTTCAGTGATGGCTCCGACCTGGTGGAATGCTCTGTCCCATGAGACTAGGGCCCTTCAGGATTTAACCTCCTTCTGTCGGGCCTGTAAGACAGATCATTTTTTTAAATGTCAAGTTGGCTCAGCAAAATATGCATATTGCTTCTTATTTGCATTCAATTTTTATGGTGTCAAGACACCTTCAGCTACAAAAGACTTGAGAAACTTAATTGGTTGCCCCTTGATCCCATTTCTTGGCCTTTAATTTGAATTCAGCCTGATCTTTTATTTCCCTTCTCTTCCCTCCCCCTCCCCTTTTATGAAGATTACCCATTCTGAGACCCCACAGTTAATTCTCCCCTGGCCTCCTCGTTGGCCCAAGTAGGACCAATTCAGCCAGCTAGCCCTGGGGATTATCTAATTGATTTTTGAATTTTATTGTTATTCATGTTTTTATACTGTATTTTATGCTGCTTTTATAATTAAGTGTTTTAAAGTGTTTTAAATTTGTTGTTAGCCGCCCTGAGTCCTGTTTGTGAACCGGGAAGGGTGGGGTATAAATAAATTATTATTATTATTATTATTATTATTATTATTATTATTATTATTATTCTGCTTTAATCCAGGGGTACAAAACCTGTGGCCCTTCATAGGTTGTTGAACTCCAACTCCCATCAGCCCCAGTCAACATGGCCAAAAGTCTAGCCAGATGGGGCAGCAATATCCGGAGGGCCACAGATTCAGACACCTCCCCAGGTCCAGTCCACCTCTGTCCCTCCACATAACTGCCCTGTTCATATCCATCCTGTTATTTCTTCCCGTCTCCTCTTCTCTGACTTCTTCCTGCATAGATTATTACCTTTTGAGGGCAAGGACCTTGCCGTTCTTCCCCCCCTTTTCCTTTTCTTCTGCTGAAAAACGCCATGTACAATATAAATAATAACTGTCAGCTGTGGCTCTGACGTCAATTCAAAAATAGGGCGTGAGGGACTGAGTGGGGCCGAGTCCTCTTAAGGACTCAAATCCAAGTTTGCTCCTGACCCCTCATTTCTGAAGTGAGAACAGTGGCAGAAAGCAGGTTGGGAGTGGAACACACAGTTTATTAATTAGGCCAGGTATGAAAAGGAATCACAGTTTGTTTGCTTAATGAGACCTTGTGAAGTGTGGCTCACGAAGAAAACCAGCTGTGAACCACACACTCTTGCCGTTGCAGGAGCCGGAAATAGAGAAGTGTTGTGGCTTTTAAAAAGGCCCCCTGGAACAGATTTGTCTGAGCCAAGATTTCATTTGAGCTAGGTTCTTCCAGACACGCATAGGCAAACTCCGGCCCTCCAGATATTTCGGACTACAATTCCCACCACCCCTAGTTAACAGGACCAGTGGTCAGGGATGATGGGAATTGTAGTCTCAAACATCTGGAGGGCCGGAGTTTGCCTATGCCTGTTCCAGACCCTGTTTTTGAGCATGTGAGGAAAGAATAATGGCCATCGTACCTCTGAGCATGTACAGACTGCATTCCACTGGATAACAACAGTCACACACCTGGGTTTTTTAGGTTTTTTAGCAAAACTTCCACCTCAAACTGTTGGAGTTGTACTGCCTACTAGCTGTTGTTACAGGAATCTCTGGTTGCACATGTTCACAGGTACAGCAGGATCACTTCCTGATTTCAAAAACAGCTGTCGTCTCTGAGAAAATTATGCTCAGATTAATTCCTCGCTAATGCAGCTCATATGAAGATAGGAAGCTACCTCAAACCAAGACAGAACATTGGTCCAGCTCAGTCAGTATCATCTGCTGGCTGGGAGCAGCTCTTCAGGGTTGCAGACAGGGGACAATTCCAGCCCTGCCTGGTCATGCTGGGGTCTTGTCTAGGCAGGCCATGCACTCTACCCCTAAGCTACGGCCCCTTCCTCAGTCTCCCAGGGGTACAACACTTGTCTGTTCTAGTGTGTGTCCACACAAGAGGTGTTTATAAGCTTTCAGAAGTAATTTTCAGGAATGTCCTGCATTTTTCTCCCAGCCTTAACTTCTGATCTATGTGAAAAATAGAGTAAGTATGCACAGTTACATTGCTAGACATTATTACATAAATATATAGATATTATTATTGTCCTAATACATATATGATTATTAGTAACCTACTGTGTTTTATATAAACTCGTTCCAAATATCAGTATATCCAAAGAAAAGTCTATGTCTATATAACTAATCTATTCATATGTTGCAAGTGCTGTCATGTCATCAATCCATTGATTAATGGGGATCCTATCTTTATTGTTCCAATTAATGAATATCAATCTTTTGGCCACAGGGCACATAGCAAATCCCTTTTTGTTGTCCAGTTGTCAACTTCCATAGGTATAGAATTTTTCACACTCCCCCCCTTTCTCTCTCCTTTCCCCCTCTTTTATTACTTTACTTTTGTACCTGAAATTCTTCTAATAAAATATTAACAAACAACTTCTGATCCATGTGACCACTTAAGCTTGCCAGCATTCGGATACGCTGGAAGAACAGCTGGAAGCATCCTGGTCACGCTGCTCACCGTGGGGTGGACCTCACTCGTGATCAGCCTAAGACAGTCTGCAGGATGGGTCTCTACCTGTGGGATAACAGCCTGTGAGTAGCAAAAGGAGATAGGCAGGGAGAATGATGAGCGATAGCAGCAGGAGCACGTAGTCCTCTGACTGGGGTGCACAGCAGGTGTATGTAAGCAGGTGAGAAAGGAGTGGTGTCACCTGGGTGCTCATTGAGTACTCAATCTTTAGCCCCACACCCATGCGAGGCTGTGAGGGGCAGGCTGCAGGACCTGTGGGTATATTTCCTCCCTTTTGGCTTGCAATGAAATGCTGTGAGCACAGAGACAGCTTGTTCTGTTCCAGGCATCCCGGCTGTGATTCTGCTAGGCAAAGAGAGCTCTTGGGTGTTTGGCCAGTCGTGGCAGCAGAATGCCCGTCTGGAGAGAACCAGAATTGTTGCTGGCTGTTCCATTAGGGTTGGTGAAGTGGGAGGCTTTGTGGTGTCGTTTTGTGTGACATGGTTTTGCAGAAAGGTAGGCTACGGATGTTCTCTGCTGACCTGAGTTCATTGGCCCAGCATTTGGGCACTGTTGCTTGCACAGACCCTCACTGGTGAGGGGAGAGACTTCATCAGTGTTAAGGAAAAATCTAGGTGCGAGGCTGCTCAGTCACCCAGCTCATCGGGCAGAGCCCGCGGGTCCCTGCGGAATAAAGGAAGGAGTCCAGCCAACCGGAGCAAATAGCTGTAGACCAAAGTTTATTGCGCAATAGGTTCAAAGAGCAAATTTTGAACCCCGAGGATGGGGTGACAAAGACTTTTAAAACTTTCCCACCACATCCCAGAATACAGTTCGAAGGGGAGGGGTTAACCTTGGCAAACATGTCCAGACAAGTCCTTGGTACAAGATTAGCATAAGCAGACATGGCAGGGCAAGACTCAGGTATAAGATTAGCATAGACAAATATGTCTTAAGTACCCACCACCCAAAAGTACAATAGAAGTTCCTTTGCATGTCTGGAGCCTGAGGCGAGTCAGGTGATGAGATCTGGCTTCCTTTGGCTAACAATGAGCCCAGCAATTTTCACCTCTGGGAACTTCCTGGAGTCCTTTTTCAAGGGGAAAATAGCTTTGGAATGGAGGAAACTGGGAAAGGAGATGATTTTATATTATTTTAAAGCTAGGTAACTTCCCTGAGCTGTCAAGTTGGAAGGATACATTCAGGCATAATATTTGTAATATGTAACTTTAAAGATGTGCCCACCCGCCCGTAATTTCCGTAACAATCAGGCAAGGTATTCTTCCACCTGCCTGAGGCAGAAATCCAGTGGAAGCAAAGTTGATCTTTTATTATCTGTTGCAACAGAGTCCTCGCCGCCCCCCTTTTGTCAGGAGGCAAAGGACCCAGAAACAAGAAAAAACACTCTCTTTAAATGTTTGCCTTTCGGCATGAAGAAGGACATCGCCTTTTGCAAACGTCAGAAATACAGCACACATAAGGCAGGGTTACAGTGGCTCAGGCAAGTCAAGGTGTGACATTGCTAAAGATGTAGCAAGTTTCACATGGTTCCGGACACAGTTTTACACAAAGCATTTGCATTTGATAAAGACAACCAGAAAGCCAATCAGGCAACCTCTATGCCAGGAGTCAGCAAACTTTTTCAGCAGGGGGCCGGTCCACTGTCCCTCAGACCTTCTGGGGGGACGGACTATTTTGTGGAGGGGGGGAATGAATGAATTCCTGTGCCCCACAAATAACCCAGAGATGCGTTTTAAATAAAAAGACACATTCTACTCATGAAAAAGCATGCTGATTCCCAGACCGTCTGCGGGCCGCATTTAGAATGCGATTGGGCCGGATCTGGCCCCCGGGCCTTAGTTTGCCTACCCATGCTCTATGCAGAACATCTGAGCAAACAAAGATTCAGTTACTTCTCCATAGGTTAGCTGCCCAAGTGATCTCAGGCTAGGGCAGGCATAGACAAACTCCGGCCCTCCAGATGTTTGGGACTACAATTCCCATCATCCCTGACCACTGGTCCTGCTAGCTATGGATGGTGGGAATTGTAGTCCCAAACATCTGGAAGGCCGGAGTTTGTCTATGCCTGGGGTAGGGGAATAACGGAGGATTTCCCACAATGCAAAGAGGCAAGAATGCATTGTTCCATGGGGAAACTCAGGTCTTCCTTGTTTTAACAGGCTAAAGTGAAACTATACACTGGGATAAGTATATACTTATTTTCATGTATATTCTGGGGACATATGGCACACAACAGATGTATAGAGAAGAGAAAAGGGGAGGGTTATGTAATGGGCATTTTCCTGGTAACTCTTGGTAAGTAAAAGATGTGTAAAATTGCATAGAAATCATTAAAACTGATTGCCAAGTAATTTCAGTTATATTATTTATTGTTATTGTTGTTGTTGTTTAGCATTACTGGACATTTTCAGAAGGTAAAATTATTTGGTTTTCCCCATGCAGTTTATGTGCCCAAATCGTAGGCTTGCCAAGCAAAATGTTGTCCAATCACAAAAATAATAGCGGATTTTAATTTCTTACACCCAAAAACGTATTTTCAAGACCCGTCCCCCCGAGGAAATTTGCAAAAAAATTAAGTGCCACCCCCTAAAATGACACGCGCTACCCCAGCACCCAGCCAGCTACCCCTGCTTTAAGGGGCTGGCTCTGTCCGGGTGATGACAGGGTTAAAAGCAAAGCGTCGGGGATGGGTTGCTAGGCAACGCGGCCGCCTCCCGAATCCAGGCCAAAGAGGTGGAATGGTTCCTCGCGCAGCTATCATTTCCGGTTCCCGATTAGCCACCCCGGCGCGAGAGGCGAGAGTGGCGGAAGCCGGCGGCGAGAAGGCAATGCAGGCCTTTAAATAAGAGACCGCTTGGCTGGAAGGGTCTCCATAATGTTGCACCTGGCGAATGACTACCCGCCGAGCTGTTTCTGAAAGGCATGGGAGGCTTCCAATTTTGTAAGAAAAATAGGTCTAATACGCTTATGGGGTATCTAGAGCCCGTATAGGAGATCTCTATGGGTTGCAGTTAAAAAGTAGAGACATCACCTTGCCAACAAAGGTCCGTATAGTTAAAGCTCTGGTTTTCCCAGTCGTGATGTATGGAAGTGAGAGCTGGACCATAAAGAAGGCTGATCCCCGAAGAATGGATGCTTTTGAATTCTGGTGCTGGAGGAGACACTTGAGAGTCCCATGGACTGCAAGAAGATCAAACCTCTCCATTCTGAAGGAAATCAGCCCTGAGTGCTCACTGGAAGGACAGATTGTGAAGCTGAGGCTCCAAGACTTTGGCCACCTCATGAGAAGAGAAGACTCCCTGGAAAAGACCCTGATGCTGGGAAAGATGGAGGGCAGAAGGAGAAGGGAACGACAGAGGATGAGATGGTTGGATGGTGTTCTTGAAGCTACCAGCATGAGTCTGAACAAAATGTGGGAGGCAGTGGAAGACAGGAGTGCCTGTTGTGCTCTGGTCCAGGGGGTCACGAAGAGGCGGACACGACTAAATGACTAAACAACAACAACAACAAATGGGTCACAGAGAAAGCAGAGGCCAAGCAGAGTAGATTGAAAGCAAAGCGGCTAGTAAGCCTGATCTTTATTAAAGGAAATAAACTGTTTCAACAGGGTCCCCACTCACCACACGCAGGAGGGAGGAGAACCCCAAACAATGGTGCACAAGCCCCTATATAGGCTTTTGAAATATTGTTGGGGGGCGCTGCCTGGAAACGACACCTTCGCTCCTTTAACATGCGGGTGGCAGGCGGAAACCCGACAGGTGCATATATGGAAAATAATTGTGTACAGATGAAAACGTACCTATGGGACCGCCCCTCCTGGTATGCCCCGCGGAGGACCTTAAGGTCCACAAATGACAACATTTTGGAGGTCCCAGGTCACAAGGTGGTTAGATTGGTCTCAACTAGGGCCAGGGCCTTTTCAGTACTGGCCCCGACCTGTTGGAACGCTCTGTCACAAGAGACTAGGGCCCTGCGGGACTTGACATCTTTCCGCAGGGCCTGCAAGACAGAGCTGTTCCGCCTGGCCTTTGGTTTGGACTCAGTCTGACCCTTATGTTTCCCTCCCCTTATGGTTTTGATCTATGGGCTACTTTTAAATGAGGCTGCATTTTAAATTGCATTTTAAGCTGTATTTTAAATTGGGGTTTTTTAATTTTATTTTTTTCCCCTATTATGTTTTTATTGTAATTTTACTGGTGCTCAGCCACCCTGAGCCTGGCTCTGGCCAGGGAGGGTGGGGTATAAATAAATTATTATTATTATTATTATTATTATTATTATTATTACGCTGGCAGCATTAAGATAAATTCAAAATTGTAAATGAGTTTTGATGAATGTAATAATGGAAAACCGACTGGTATGGTTTTTGTAAAATATTCAGGAATATAAGATATATGCAAAATGAGCCATGGAAGGAGAAGAAAGGAAGCCGTTGATATCTTGAGTAGGTAAAATGTTGATCTGAAATTGCAAAACGGAAAATATAATAAAAATCGTATTTTAAAAAAAGCAAAGGGGGGGGTGGGAACGCCCGGAAAAAATAGGTGGGTGGGGGGAACGATGCCCGTTCAGCTTTCTATTCCGCCCCCACCTCTATAAAAAGTGGGGGGGGGGATGTGAGACTATATATTTCCACTACCTTCGCCCCGCAGAGGGAGGAGGTTGCCGGCTGCAACGGAGAACCTGAGCTGTCGTTTGGGAACCACCAGGACTGAGCCCCAGAGGGTGAAGTGGAAGGGAGAGGTGCATGATGGGAAAGGAGGAGGGGATGATGCTTGCAGTGGGTCCTTGGCGGGGATGCTGTACCTGGATCTATGCCTCTACCTGTGGGTATCCCAGCTGAGCTCCCCCAGGCGCAGATTCCTGAGTTTTGCAGGGAACCAAGCTGGGGGGGGGCAATGGGGAATGGGGGAGGCTGGTTGGGGTCTGTGCCTTGGGGTCCCCCTAACTCAGCCCAGGGCTGAGTGCGAATCCTCCAGGGCATGAAGAGACCCCCTCCCTCCAGGTGTGTTCCTGCAAGCAGGGCTGCCCCCCACCCAGGACAGGAAATATCTCTGCAAATGTTGGATCCCATCCCACGCAGGATAAGGGCTTGCCTTGTGGGGTTAGTTCTGGAGATGTTGTGGGGCTGAAGCGGAGGGGGGCTTTTCCGTTGAGAGAAGAGGGGGGGGGAATGTGGGTGTTGGTTGAGAGAGATTAATGCTTTATTGATCATACACACCATACTTTGCTGATTGAAAGTGCAATTTACCTATTTTTTTCTTGCTGCTGCATAGCTACACCCTGGATAGTTAATAGTTTGCATTTTATTCAGTTTATTTTCCCCCCTTTATGTTAATTGTACTTCTTGACATGTATCTTTAATGAACCTCAGTAAAATAATTTTGGGAGGAAAAAAAGAAGAAGAAGAAGGGGTGAATTCAGCAAGAGGGCTGTGGTAGAAGTCTGTAAAACCATGGCCAGGGTCGGATTTAGGTTTGATGAGGCCCTAAGCTACTGAAGGTAATGGAGGCCCTTTAGAGGTCCAGTTGTCCTTTATCAACAACAAATTGTCACCGTTTTTTTGTGTTGAATATATGCTATATGGTAATTTATGGACCTCTTAAGGGTGTTGGGTATAGCTCTGCAAACTACAGTTCCCTAGGTTTTTTTCTGGAAAGTCTGCCCTTAACAGTTTTGGCTTCCCATAAATAGACTTGTAATTTTGTGAAGTGTTTCCAATTTCTTTTTGCATACCTTTATACAACTTTGGTACTTTTGCTGGAGACCTGTGGAAGTAAATTAAGTTTGACATATTTATAGATATCTGCACTAGTGTGACAATCTGGAACCAGATTAAATTTATTGTGTAGGCATACCTATAGAAATCTGTAGCCCTGCAACGATTGGCTGTTGGATTAAATGTATAGTATAGGATTAAATGTATGTATAGACACAGCTATAGTGATGTGAGGCTGAGACATACCACTGAGTATGCAATAATAATAATAATAATAATATTTTATTTATACCCCGCCCTTCCCAGTTCAGAAAACCGAGCTCAGGGTGGCTAACAACAAATTTAAAACACTTAATTGATGCAACAAAAAACAGTATAAAATACAGTATAAAACGTGAATAACAATAAAATCAGAATTCAAAAATCAATATAGGGGGGAAATCCATCCAATAAACATTAGATGATCACCAGGGCTAGCTGGCTAATTTAGTCCTATTTGGGCCAACAGAGGAGACCAGGGGAGAATTAGCTGTGGGATCCCAGAGCGGGTAATCTTCATAAAAAGGGGAGGGGGAGGGAAGGAAGGGGAATAAAAGATCGGGCTAAGTTCTAATTGAAAGCCAGGTGGAATAGCTCTGTCTTGCAGGCCCTGCGGAAGGAAGTTAAATCCTGCATTGTGATTGAATTCCCTTTTCTACAAATAGAGGCCACCATGGACCAATATAGCATCCTAGGCCGCATTGGAGAAGGAGCCCATGGGATCGTTTTCAAAGCTAAGAACATAGAAGTAAGTGGGGTCTCACTTTCACCAGGGATTGACTCTTGGTATTTTTCTCAAGCTCTGGGAGAAGAATGAGTCAAGCAGGGAAGTAGAGAGCTTTTGGGTTTCTTTCACTGCAGACAGGTGAGACTGTTGCCCTGAAGAAGGTGGCTCTCCGCAAGTTAGAGGATGGGATCCCCAATCAAGCACTTCGGGAGATCAAAGCCCTGCAGGAGATTGAGGAAAATCAACACGTGAGTAGCCAGTTTGAATTTCTTTTGTGTGTGTTTACCTCAGTTTTCCTGCCAACCTAGCAGTTTGAAAGCACATCAAAGTGCAAGTAGATAAATAGGTACTGCTCCGGCGGGAAGGTAAACGGTATTTCCATGCGCTGCTCTGGTTTGCCAGAAGCGGCTTAGTCATGTTGGCCACATGACCCGGAAGCTGTACGCCGGCTCCCTTGGCCAATAAAGCGAGATGAGCGCCGCAACCCCAGAGTTGGCCACGACTGGACCTAATGGTCAGGGGTCCCTTTACTTTTACCTACCTTAGTTTACCTTAGGCTGAGAAGAAGGGAGGATGTGGTTTGGGTTACGATAGCCTTAGAAATAAGTTGTGTTAGTTGGCCAAAGCTGCTAGTTTCTTAAACCTTGGATCTGGAACTCCATGCTACTGCAGTAGGATGCAAATGAAATTGTGTCAACTGGACAAATCTGCTTTTGTTTGCCAGTTGCTGTTTTTTTAAAAAAATTGCACGTTTGCATTTTAAAATATTTGTCGCACTGTGCAGTGGTACCTCAGGTTACATACGCTTCAGGTTACAGACTCCGCTAACCCGGAAATAGTGCTTCAGGTTAAGAACTTTGCTTCAGGATGAGAACAGAAATTGTGCTCTGGCAGTGTGGCGGCAGGGGGAGGCCCCATTAGCTAAAGTGGTGCTTCAGGTTAAGAACAGTTTCAGGTTAAGAACAGACCTCCAGAACGAATTAAGTACTTAACCCGAGGTACCACTGTATGAGATTTTGTCTAGGCCCAGAAAAAGAAACGCAATCAATCAATAAATATTGGAGATGGGAGGTAGGGCTGATGGTGAGGCAAAGATGTGCCTAAAGCCATTTCATTGGTTTATGGCTGAGGTGGGATTTGAGGGGCAAGGGCTGCGACACAGTTGTAGAGGATCTGCTGTGCATACGGAAGATCCCAGATTCAACCCCCATCGGCATCTCCAGAAACATAGCTGTCAACGTTTTCCTTTTTTTAAGGGAAATTCTCTTATTCCTCGCAAGAAAAGGGAAAAGTTGACAGCTATGTCCAGAAAGGGCTGGGAAGCTTTGCTGCCCGAAACCTGGAGTTCTGCTCCTGTGTTCCTGATTTCTCTCTCGGCCTTTCTTTCTTTCTGTTTTAATGATCTTTTTATTTGATTTTTTTAAAAAAGAAGAAAGAAAAATAAAATAAACATACATCAAAAAAACAGTACAAAATCCAAATATCGAGATTACTCTGAATCTCCTGACTTCCCCCCCATCCCTTCCATGGTCCTTTTGATTCTATTTTCAACTGCATATCAATACTTCTCCAATTTTTTATCTTATCTATACATTCTGCTACATTACAAGTGTATTTAAAATCCTGCTAATGTTTTGACCTGTTTACAATGATTTTGTATATGCATTAGAAACATTTCCCATTCTTTTTAAAATTTCTTCTTGATTCCTGAGCTTCCCAGTTAATTTGCCATTTCGGCATAGTCCCATCAACTTGATTTCCCATTCTAGTCTCATGGCCTTTTGGCCACTACACACTGAAGAGTCAGAAGGCAACTCCTTATCTCTCTCTCCCCAGGTGGTGAAGCTGAAGGATTTCTTCCCCCACGGCACAGGCTTTGTGCTCGTCTTCGAATACATGCTGTCCGACTTGTCGGAGGTCATCCGCAACTCTGAGCAGCCGCTCACTGAGGCCCAAGTCAAAGGCTACATGCTGATGCTGCTCAAAGGGGTGGACTTCTGCCACGCCAACTCCATCATGCATCGGGTGAGGCCTGCTCTGGCTACCAGATTGCTTTCTTCTCACCTTTTCTCGCCTGTTTGCGCCGTACTCCTCTTCGCCCCTCGGCTCTCCCGTTAAAAACTGCAGATATTTCCGAACTCCTCCCTGTCCTTTTCAGGATCTGAAACCGGCCAATTTGCTGATCAGCTCCACGGGCCAGCTGAAAATTGCTGATTTTGGCCTGGCCAGGGTGTTCACCAGCGATGGAGAGAGGCTGTATAGCCACCAAGTGGCCACCAGGTGAGTCGGGATGGGCAGGGGGTGTGGGCTGAGCATAAAGCCGGGGAAGGGAGAGCCAAACCCTTCCTCCTGCTGGAATGACCACAACAAGAAACAGCTCTCCTTCCATGGCGCTTGCAGTCTGGCTTAGCATTGAGAACGCTGTGGAGTCTGACGGCTGCCAGGAACTGTCTCTCGAGATTAGTGAGAAGTGTTGAGCCTGGTAGCTGGAGCTGGGAAGCACTAGAGGCGAATGCGTTTTGGTACGCTCAAAGATGTGACTCGCCTAACCTTTCTGCATTAGGTGGTACCGGGCTCCTGAACTCCTGTACGGTGCTCGGAAATATGATGAAGGTGTGGATCTCTGGTGAGTATATTTGCCCTGTCTTTAGCTACAAAGCAGGGATGGGGAACCTGTGGCCCTCCAGATGTCGTTGGACTACATCTCCCATCATCTCTGACCATTGGCCATGCTGTCTGCTGAGGATGATGGACACCTGAAGGCTCACCACAGCTTTCCCATGTTATAAGAAAAAAACTGCTCCTTTTCCCTTATGGGGTACCCAAGAGCCCATATAGAGTCCTTTTTTAGGTTCTCTATTGGTAGGAGAAAATAACAGAGGCAAACCAGAGAATATTGAGAAGCAAAGCAGCTAGTAAGCCTGATCTTTATTAAACCCGTTGCAACAGAGTGCTCCCCCCCACACACAGGAGGCAGGAAGAGGATCCCGAACCCTTATATAGACTTTTGAACTGCCCACCCTGGAGCCCAAGACCACCCCCCAATACATCATACGTACATCAGAGAAGGGGCGGACTACAACAGAAATCTGAGTGCGTTGTTTTTATCCTGTCTGCCAGGTTACCTGATTGGATTACCTGGGCATCCTGGCCACTCTCAATTCCTGAATCCAGGTCACAGGATCACCCTATTCATCTCTTAAATGTGCCCTTGAGATAGGATTTGTGAGCAAAGAGATAATGGGGAGGCGCCTCATTCCCTTCGACCTTGCAGAGAAATATTTGAGGTCATTTTGGAAGAGACAAAATGGTTTCAGGATTTTTCCTGTACTGATTCAGACATGTGGTTTATATGTGTTCGCCTGGGACATTTATTTTATATCTTAGACCTTATAATTCTCATAACACCCCTCTCTGCTGGGCAGAATCCTTCCATCCCCATGCTGTCTTACAGATCTCTCTTCCTAAGGCTGGGAAATTCATCCCACTCCATACAGGAGGAGGGCTCAGGTGGCGTCCTGAGTGCAGCAGGACAGACCGGCCACCTTTCTCTTGGTGGACCTGAACGGTAGTGAATGAACAAGTCCTGCAGTTCCTAACCGAGTATTACAGATTCACTGTGTGAAGTTACAGGGAACCAGGCAGAGGGCTTTCTTGGTAGTGGTGCCCGCCTTGTGGAACGCCCTCCCATCAGACGTCAAGAAAATAAACAACTATCTGACTTTTAGAAGACATCTGAAGGCAGCCCTGTTTAGGGGAGTTTTTAATGTTTGATGTTTTATTGTATTTTTAATATTTTGTTGGGAGCCGCCCAGAGTGGCTGGGGAAACCCAGCCAGATGGGTGGGGTATAAATAAAATATTATTATTATTAAAATTAAAAGTTCTATTGGAGCCCAAGGTGAGCCTCAGGGCAATGATATACTACAGAGATCAACTGGTTTAGCCATCATGCACAAGGAATCTTGTCAGCTGTGGCTTTGTGAGCATGAGGAACACATTTAATACTTGTGTGTGTACTGCTTAGTGCCCAAATAGGCTTCTAAGGAGTTTACAAAATAAAAAAGGCAGGTTACATAAACCTTTCATAGGATTTGCTTGGGGTGTCTCTGTGTGTGGAAGACATAAACACTATAAAACGAAGCCAGTTTGGTGCCTATTTAACTATCAAGCCTCTCAGCTAGAAACCCAAAATTTCTTCACACCCTTGCAGCAGTACAAAACTATCCAGTTCCACACCGGTTTGAATAGGCAGTGCAGAACCCAAAACAAGGATGTGGTTGGTTTCTGAGTCTTGTGCGTTTCACCTCTCTTTTGACCTGCTTCAGCCGTCCACCCTCTCTCTCCTTTGACCAGGGCTGTGGGTTGCATCTTTGCTGAACTTCTCAACAACTCCCCACTTTTCCCCGGAGAAAATGATATTGAGCAGCTGTGCTGTGTCCTCCGAGTCCTTGGGACCCCCAACCAGAAGATCTGGCCGGTGGGTTTGGTTGCCCACAGGGGTTGTGGGTCAGCGTCCCCTGCTTTTGTCTCTGGGAGGAATGGGGGCAGTTTAAAAACAAAGACGCTTGAGAGCTCACGTTTCCCAACTTCTGTTTGGGAGCAGGAGATCACAGAGTTGCCCGACTACAACAAGATTTCCTTCAAAGAGAAGCTGCCAATTCCTCTGGAGCAGGTGGTGCCTGACGCTTCCCCACAAGCCGTGCAGCTCCTGAAACAGTTCCTGGTCTATCCTTCCAAGCAGCGTGTTCAGGCAGCACAGGTAAGAGATGGAAGGAGGTTCCTAGCTGGCCTTTGCAGATACCAGAGCAGGGAAGAGGGCGAGGAATTCTCTTGGGTTGTAGGAAGTGAGGACAGTCATACCTTGGGTTACAGCTGCTTTTTTGGGTTGCGGACCACTGAAACCCAGAAGTACCGGAACAGGTTACTTCCGGGTTTTGGTGGTCGCGCATGCGCAGAAGCGCTAAATTGCGCTTTGTGCATGTGCAGAGGCGCCGAATCGCAACCGGCGCGTGCACAAGCATGGGTTGCGAATGCTGCGGGTTGTGAATGTGCATCCTGCACGGATCACGTTTGCAACCCAAGCGCCCACTGTACTGGGTGCACGCTGTAATGGCTGGCCGCCATACTTCAGCTGAATGCTGTTTAATAAATAAATAAATCTTTATTACGGACCAGAGACCCAACAAATCATTACAAACCAATACACAATTCATACAGCCCACCTCCAGGTCAAACAAGCATTATGTTCAGAATATAGGGATCATTTGTTCTTGCAACCACGATAAAAACTTTGCCACTGCTAATGGTCTAGCGTTTGTCCGGTCTTCCAGTAGGAACCTGACATAGTGAGTCTCTGTTTTTCCTGGGAAAGGTACCAGCAAGGGTAATATCAGTTCAGCCCTGGCTTGCTCATATTTCGCACAGTGCAGCAAAATATGTTTTATAGAATCGATGTCTTGAGCACATGAGCAAAGTCTGTCCTGGTAGGGGACTCCTCTCCACCTGCCATCCAACACTGCAGAAGGAAAGATGTTTAGTCTGGCCTTGGTGAAAAGCCTTCGATAATTTGGTACTGTCAGGTTTTTAATGTAAGGTGTTAACTTAAAGACATTCCCATATTGTACTCCTGCTGCCAGTGGACTACAGACACATTGGCGCTTTAATAAATAGCGAAGTCAGACCTGCACACCTCTGTGAGCCTCTGAGGTCTGTGCAGTGCACCAGCTGTGGGGTTAGAAGGAATCTCACAGATGGATGATTGTAGAATTGGTGCTTGGAGTAGTCCTGTCATTGGGTTGTCCCTGCCACGTGGTTCCTTCCTTTTGTCCCTTTGGGGAGCATGGGGAACTGGCAACTGGGGGAATTCTGTGCTCCAAGAGACCCCATTCCCCTCTAGAATATGCTCTCCATATGGAAGAGGCCTTCACCATGAATGCACGCCTCTTTTAAATACAGTCATACCTCATGTTACATTTGCTTCAGGTTGAGTGTTTTCAGCTTGCGACCTGGAAGTTACTTCCGGGTTTTGCCGCTTGCGCATATGCGCAAAATGACATCATGCACATGCGCAGAAGCGGCGAATTGCTACCCACGCACGCGCAGACGCGGGTTGCGTTCTTGCTCATGTTGTGAATGGGCCTCCGGAACGGATCCCGTTCGCAACCAGAGGTACCACTGTACATCCGTTCTTTTCTGGGCCAGGGGAGATGCATCTCACATCAACACACACTTGGAACACACTATGGAAAGGGCAGTTGTTGTGCTCCAAATTGCCACCAGAGGGCACCCCAGTCTATTTCCATTGGCCTTTCATGGGGCCTGGCTTTCCCATGTTCCCCGAGGGAGGGGGTGAGAGGACACCCAACTCACTGTTTGAATGTGGCTATTTATTTAGATGCATGAATGGCAATTAGTAATTGATGTTCAGATAACAAAGAAATGTGTGGGGGTGGGGGGGTAATGGAGGGAAAGGGAAGAGACAGTCTAGGTTCCAGGGTCATTTCTACACAATACACTTAAAAGTCTTCCCCTTGGTTTAGAGGTTTTTTTAAAAAATGTATTTTTATTAAAGATTTTCTTGATTTACAAAAGTATGTGCAGTGGCTCTCTCTCTCGTATTCTTTTTTTTTTTCATGTAACATTTTTACAAATCAGTTTCATTTATTGAGACATTAGGGACAGGAAGAAAAGGGGATGTGCAGAGGTTTTCAATCTTTTTGAGTCCCTGGCTCCTTTGACCAACTACATTCTTTCTGTGGCACCCCTGTGGGGCTCCGGAGCCCACCCTGCAGAGCTGACAGCCTCTCACCCTTTTTCAAAATATATTTTTATTAGTTTTTTCATATCATTCCCAACAATCATATAACATATTTTCTTACCTTATACAAAGTTTTGGACTTCCATCAACCACACCTGAAGATTTTTCAATCTTCATCACTTAATCTACATTTCTTAATTTCCTTATTACTTTTAATTGTCCTGAACTAATAATTCTCTTCATAATCTTCTCTGCAATATTTCACATAATCCTCCTTACAAATCTTCTTGCCGTCCTACTGCCTCTCACCCTTTTTCAGACACCCTCCTTTGTGGCGTGTTCCCTCAGCCTCCTCTCCCCTCTCCTTGGGAGTCCTCTGGGCAGCCACTGCTACCGTCCCTGGTCTCTGATCTGCCCCTGCCCCAAAGAGAGGTGCCTCCTCACACTGCCCCACAGGGGCCTGGGACTTCTCTGTGCATTCTCAACAGCAAGGGCTGGTGGACTGGATGGCTTGCTTACTCTGGGGCCACCTCAGCTCCTGGCAACCAGCCCCCATGGCCAGCCCCAGAGGCACCATTCGCCTGGGCAGCTTGCAGCCAGGCCTGCTGCAACAAATGGCTGTGCAAGCCTTTGGGAGGCAGAGACAAAAGAGGACATCAGAGGAGAGAGGGAAGGAAAGAGGGACAGAGGCCAGGGTTGCCCACGGCACCCCAGACCATCATTCAAGGCACCCCACGGCACACTGGTTGAAAACCTCTGTCCTAGAGAATCCTGGGAATGGTAGCTTACCCCTCACTGAGCTGCAATTCCTAGCACCCTTAACAAATTACAGTTCCCAGGATTCATTGAGGAAAGTCTTTAAATGTGTGTTAAATGTGCTTTAAATTTATGGTATGGATGAGATCCCAGTTTGCATGCACAGGGCCTTATTCAGCCTCCATGCACAACTTGGTTTACCTCTGAATACCATGATTTAAAGCAAATGTGGAGAAACCCACCATCACCTTCAAGCCTGTGAGCTGGCAGAGACCTCTTTTGGCTGGCCGCTTCTGGGCTGCAGGCACACCAGACGCTTGAAGCACATGGCTCCTCCAAGGGATCCTGGGAATTGTAGTTTATTAAGGGTGCTGGGAACTGTAGCTCTGCGAGGGATAAACTACCGCTCCTTAGACTCTTGGGGGAGGATTTGCTTGCTGGGCTAGTTGGCCCTTGGCTTCATCCAGCCCAGCCATTCTGTACTTCCTTCTCCAGGCGCTGTTGCACCCCTGAATGAAGAAATTTATTATTTCGGTCACAGACCAGTTCCAGCCCACATACAATATCAAGGAAGTCATAAAACACGATAGGGATACATTGGAATTTGCAATTAGGTTATAACAGGGACAATACAGTGGTACCTTGGGTTAAGTACTTAATTCGTTCCGGAGGTCCGTTCTTAACCTGAAACTGTCCTTAACCTGAACCATCAGAATAGGGCCTCCTGCTGCTGCCGTGCCGCCAGAGCACGATTTCTGTTCTCATCCTGAAGCAAAATTCTTAACCTGAAGCACTATTTCTAGGTTAGCGGAGTCTGTAACCTGAAGCGTATGTAACCTGAAGTGTATGTAACCCAAGGTACCACTGTACAGATATAGCTACATTTAAAAAATATACAAATTAAAACTTGGTCATTAACATATAACCTATACAGTGGTGCCTCGCAAGACGAAATTAATCCATTCCGCGAGTCTCTTCGTCTTGCAGTTTTTTCGTCTTGCGAAGCACGGCTATTAGCGGCTATTAGCGGCTATTAACGGCTTAGCGGCTTTAAGAAAAAGGAAAGTTTTATGGCAATCGCACAGCCCTTGGCTTCATCCAGCCCATCCATTCTGTACTTCCTTTCCTTCTGCAGGCGCTGTTGCACCCCTATTTCTTCACTCCCCCGCTCCCTGCCCACCACCTGGAGCTGCCCATCCCTCAGCGCGGGGGCAAAAAAGCCCACCAGGGCCCCCAGCACCAGCGTGACTTCCATGTGGAGCAGCCTCTGGAGGAGTCGGTGGTGGACCTGGAGCTTGTGGCGCCTTACGTGGTTGACGTATGAAAAGAGGGTCTCTTTGCTCTCCGTGGGGCAGCGGGATTTCTGCTGCCCCTCTCTTGGGTCAGGAGAGCTAGTTCATCTCAAGCAGGATTGAGCCGCTTCATTGAACTGGCAGGAATGGGGTGGCAGAAGACAGAACTGGAGCAGGGGCAGCTGGCAGTGTGGACAAGGGAAACGTCTCTTGCCTGAAATCCCCCTTGATGCTGCCGTGAAAGAGACAGGAGCCCCGTTCAGGGCAGGAGTGGAACAATTCCTTTTTCCTCTGGAGCAGAGTTGGAAACCTTGGGCACAAAGCGCTGCCAGACAAGTTGGCCTTGCCAGCCTCTTCTCCATAAAAACCACCACGTTGGACCTTTCCTTCCAGGACTTTGGGGTGCTTTTAGCTCCCTGGTTCTGTGGCGAAGCTCTTTTGTAGCAGCTCCGTAGCAATGTTTTGTAATTAAATGATTTGTTAAAACAGTGAGCCAAATTCCTGGTCTCTTTCTTGGATCAAAGACGGTGAACTTGCTTTGTTAAGGAATATGGTACCTGGTGGGTGTGGCTTGCTGGGCTGTAGGTTTGCCATTAAAATATCCCAGTGGCTCTTTTGGGTATTTGCTCTGTTCAAAAGGCTTTTCAGTCCTGGCGTGGTTTAGAATGTGACCTCGTGTGTAAACTCCGGAGCTGATGCAGAAACGATTGTTTTGTGAGGGCAGCTATAAGAGGGGAAGGGAACAAACCAAGAGGAATTGATGGGTAGATGGTCACCACTGCAGAAAAAGTAAGAATAGCCATTCAGATGCCACAACCATTAGCTTTATGGCGTGAGAAAGAAATCTGAGTCATTAAATGATCTTAAGTAGGTACTCAGGTGTGAAGTGTCATCTCCCAAAATGATAGAAAACTCTTCGATTTCCCAACATAAATCCTGGATTCTGTGTTCATTTTGATTAGATTTGCCACTCCACCCTCTTGGCAATATAGTTTTTCATTCCATCTTCCCCCACCTTGGTCTGGGTTCCTTCTTTCCTTTGAGTGGACCATCTTAGGCCCATTAAAGGAGAGGTGTGGTTCCCTTTCCTGTACTTTTGATTTTTTAAATGTGTTAAAGCAAAACCTCAAATATAGGATCTCTTAATAGTTCAAAACATAATCAGTCTTTGTGGGGAAATCCAGAGATTGCCCTCTTGCTTAAAAACCTAGGTGTGGGCAAATCTGTCAATTTCAGTTTCTCTTAGTTTCTCATTTTCCCAATCTTAAATTTGTTCTGTGCATTTCCACACCCAGTTTGTGAGTTTATATTTAAAATGTTCTCATGAAAATGCACTACCATTTTAGTGTTAATTTCTCCAGCTGCACATTTTTGTTTGCAGTTTTGAGAAATTGCATGTTTTTGCAAAGCAATTTCCCCTAATAATATAATGAATTCTTGCATGCTATTTTCACTGCCTCTGGTTTATGCAATTTTATACAGATTACTTGGCTATAGATTTCATTGCAAAATCCAGAGAAGTGCGAATTTTGAAAAATGGCTGCATTTTGATTTGTTTCTAGTTTCAGAAAGTGCAAATTTCTTAGGTCCACCTTTAAAAGTGAACCAAACCAAGTTTATTCCCCATCCCAACTCCCATCCTGTTGACCACTGCAAGAATCCCAGATTCCTGCAGGCACTAGGCAGTCCTGCAGAAATTGGTTAATAGTTCACCAGTAGACTACATCTCCCTGACTTAAAGCACCCCTTGAGCTGATCGTTTTTCCCTTCTGCTTTTTCAAACAATTTCCTGTTGTTCTCTCAGTTCCACTTGCAGAGGCTCCGATCCCTCCTTTCCCCCCTTGGGGTGAGGTGTCCATTGCCAGTTTCACTGGGATGAAAACCCAACCTTCCACAGCCCAGTAATTCAAAATTTCTGTCTTCACGTTGGCTGGGTGGCAAATTATGCAAGTTGCACAGAAGAATGTGGTTTGGTGATGTGATCTAAGAAGTCAATCATACTTGATGTTTCAGAAACAAACTTCATTCAACGGAAGTAGCAGTAATTTATCTGAGATGCCAGGACCACATAGCCTTAAATTGAATGTTGTGGCTAACTGCAAAATAAGACGTAGAGAAACAATTCAAAGGCAGGCAAGGATGTAGGAAAGAAACTGCAAAGAACTGCAGGGTTGGAGACTGTAGCTCAGTGATGGAACGTATGATTTGCATCCCAAAGGTCCCAGGTTCAAATCCTGGCATCTCCAACAAAAGACTCCGGTCTGAAACCTAGCATGCTCTAGTTATCTCCCGCTTGGACTACTGCAATGCACTCTATGTGAGGCTACCTTTCAAGGTGACCCGAAAACTACATCTAATCCAGAATGCGGCAGCTAGACTGGTGACGGCCGCCAAGACCACATAACACCGGTCTTGAAAGACCTGCACTGGCTCCCAGTACGTTTCCGAGCACAATTCAAAGTGTTGGTGCTGACCTTTAAAGCCCTAAACGGCCTCGGCCCAGTATACCTGAAGGAGCGTCTCCACCTCCATTGTTCTGCCCGGACACTGAGGTCCAGCGCCGAGGGCCTTCTGACTGTTTCCTCGCTACGAGAAGCCAAGTTACAGGGAACCAGGCAGAGGGCCTTCTCGGTAGTGGCACCCGCCCTGTGGAGCGCCCTCCCACCAGATGTCAAAGAGAAAAATAACTACCAAACCTTTAGAAGACATCTGAAGGCAGCCCTGTTTAGGGAAGCTTTTAATGTTTAATAGGTTGTTGTATTTTAGTGTTCTGTTGGAAGCTGCCCAGAGTGGCTGGAGAAACCATTATTATTATGAGTTGCCTCTGGTCAGTGTATTGTAGACAATACTGATATGTAGACACTATCCAGTGGGCTGAATCAGTGAACAGCTTCCTGAGAATTCAATATGCCCTGAGCTCACTAGAACCTCTTTCCAAGGCCATGTCTAGACTTGAAGCCTTTCGTGAGTGCTGATTACAGTCAGGACCTCTGTGGGACTCTGAGGTACATGTGAGGCTCCATATGCACAGAAGCACTGTGCGTTTTATTCTGAGCATGGGTTTTCTAGGTACTGCAGGGCAGCCTGTGTTTGTGTGTGTGTGTGTGTGTACCCAAAGTTCCACCAACACATTGGCGCTTCTGTGATGTGGGCACTGGTGCGCTGCTAGAATGTGGCAACTGACTTTCTAGTTCTTTCCTCAGCCACGAGGACTAAAAACCTGTCCTCCTCCTTTGAAACCACCAGGAATCCTAACTGAGGCAGTACAGTCACAGCCACGCAGCAAACTAGCTTCTCTTAAGTTAGAAAAATAGGAGGGAGGGAGTCCAGATTGTAAAAAATTCACTTCTAGTAAGAAACTTTTTAAAAATGATAAGCTCCACTTATGGTTGTTGCTGCTATTTGGTTATTATTTCTGCAAGGCGAGTTGAACAAAAGGCGGGGATGGGCAAGTACAGTGGTACCTCGGGTTACATACGCTTCAGGTTACAGACTCCGCTAACCCAGAAATAGTGCTTCAGGTTAAGAACTTTGCTTCAGGATAAAAACAGAAATCGGGCTCCGGCAGTGTGGCAGCAGCAGGAGGCCCCATTAGCTAAAGTGGTGCTTCAGCTTAAGAACAGTTTCAGGTTAAGAACGGACCTCCGGAACGAATTAAGTACTTAACCCGAGGTACCACTGTACTGTGGCTCCGATGGCCTGGAACGCCTTGCTGACAGTCTTCCCGGCTGGGGTTTCCTTGCAGACTCAGGCGTATGACAAGGCCCCGCGGCCCCTTCTACCACCAGCCCTGCCTGGCCTCTGCAGATAACTTTATCTCTGCCTTCCTCTGCTGCTGCATCATGGACAAGCTCTTGCTTCCAGTGCAACGGGTGGGGCCTGGGGGCACCGAGAGGGTGCAGGGCCAGCCATTCCTGGGTGGTTTCTCTTTCTCGCTTGCAGCCATTCATCCTGCCTCGCCTCACAGCCTTGTTGTGAACACCCACCCACTAGTCACAATTATCCCAGAGTCCCCACACCACCTCCGTCCTTGTTTACAATTCTCAGGTAGCTGCAAAGCCATGAGATTTGGAGTTTTAAGCTTTTCCTCCCCCCCCCCCAATTTTTTTATTGATTTTCCATATAAACAAACAAACAAACATAAATCTTAAGTATAATAATTCCATTTTTCTTTACATTGTTGGGTGACTTCCTCGACTCCCCAGGCTGAATTTCAATGTATATCATTGTAACAGTTTTCCAAAACTATTTTCACGTGTTATTTACTTAATCAATTAACATCGTTCTTTCTTTTCATTTTTACTTTAAACATATTATTCTATAACATCACTTATTTAAATCCTAGGCCAATCTGGTCCTGGCAAGTATTTCTATTTAAATTATCTTAGCATATTTAGCTAAATAGTCTTTAAATTTCTTCCAATCCTCCTGGTACTCCTCCTCCTTCTGGTCACGGACTTTTCCGCTCAGGTCGGCTAGCTCTGAAAATTCCATCATCTTCACCTGCCATTCCTCCACTGTTGGGACTTCTTGTGATTTCCAATTTTTGGCCAACAAAATTCTAGCAGCAGTTGTGGCATACAAAAACAATCTAACATCTTTCTTGGGCAATTCCAAACCTATTATTCCAAGTAAAAAGACTTCTGGTTTCTTAATAAATGTATATTTCAACATTTTTTTCAATTCATTGTAGATCTTTTCCCAGAAGTCTTTCACCTTGGTCTTTTCCTATGCCACAGGCAGCACCAAACATCTTGACGCCGCCACCACCACTTCCAGGCCAGCAGCAGCCCCCAGCTCCATTGCCGGATTCCTGTGGTTCTTGATGGAAAGGCACTTTTCACAAAAAAACAACTGAATCATCATAAATAGGGGAATTCTAAGCATGCTTAATTGAACATGAAAACCATCTAACCAACAGGGCCTGCTTCACAGAGAATATATTTATGTGCGCACCAATGTCAAATAGTATACTGTTATGCCTCTTTTTTAGGAAATCTAACAGATGGGACATGGTTTGTTCCTCTTAAAATGCACTTTGCTCCATCTCTCCCTCTCTTTGCATCTCTCTCTCTCGCTCTGTGTGTGTGTCTTTCTCTCATTTGTTTGTTTAAAGCAGCACTTTGTTTTTTAAGATCTGTAAAATCTTAATGGAACTGGAAGAAAAAGCAAGATGGTTCTGTTACTTCAAAGAGGACCAAAGGAATGACCTCCATCCAGGGAGAGAGAACATGTGCCTTAGGGGGCAATCCAAATTTCACTTACCTTGGAGTAAGCCCCACCGAATTTGGTAGGACCTACTTCTGAGTAGAGGGACGCGGGTGGCGCTGTGGGTTAAACCACAGAGCCTAGGGCTTGCCGATCAGAAGGTTGGTGGTTCGAATCCCCGCGACGGGGTGAGCTCCCAATGCTCAGTCCCTGCTCCTGCCAACCTAGCACTTCGAAAGAACGTCAAAGTGCAAGTAGATAAATAGGTACCACTCCGGCGGGAAGGTAAACGGTGTTTCCATGCGCTGCTCTGGTTTTCCAGAAGCGGCTTAGTCATGCTGGCCACGTGACCCGGAAGCTGTACGCTGGCTCCCTCGCTCAATAAAGCGAGATGAACACAGCAACCCCAGAGTCGGCCTCGACTGGACCTAATGGTCAGGGGTCCCTTTACCTTTAAGGAAAAGCGGGACATCCCAGGATTAAATCAGAAACTGGGATGGCTTCTCTAAATCAAGGACTGTCCCTGGAAAATAGGGACACTTGAAAGGTCTGGGAGTGTCAGCTTTGAACCAGGGAAACCAAGGCTCGGCTCCTTGTTCGTTCATGGATGTTTATGATCTGGGGCCAGCTCCTGTCTCTCAGCCTGGCCTGCCTCAAAGGGTTGTTGAGGATAAAATGGATGGTAGGAAAGAGGCCTTAAAATACAAATATACATCACAATCATTTGGGGCGAGCTGAGCCTCACACTGTAGATCTCCTTTGGCAGACCAGGGCAGATATCTTTCTTGGGTCAAATCATCTTCTAAAGGCCCAAACTGCACTTTACCAAAGTGAATCAAGGTTGGTTCACGCATCTTAAAAGAGACATTGATGCCTTAAACGTTGAAACTGCATTAATATTTATTATTAGCTGGTATCCATGTTGGATTTGAAATAGTTTTTATGCTTAGAATAATAGAAACACTTTATATGTGTGTGCGCACTTATTTCGTGTGTGCTTTTATTGCATTGTGAAATAGCTTTTTGTTTCAGTACTCCCAACACGTGAGATTCTAGGATCAGATGTTGACTGTGAAAAACAATTGCTTAGAAGGGAAGCAATCTGTCTTGGTCTCTGGGAGAAAAGTAATTGTTGTATATGCCAAGCCCTCTTTTCTCTCCTGCAAGTTCAAAATTTGGATTGTTGAGAACCCTAAGTTCTAGAAGAGTCACCTATGTTCACTCTGAATAGTCACTGACTCCAAACATGAAGGCAAAGCATAGGCATAATGGCTAAGAGCCACAACAATGAGGATTCATATTGAGTTGCTTGTGGACTGTATACACGCATTCCCCTTAATCATTCGTTCATCCCACGCTTTCCAATTTCTTTCCTTATTACGGTGGTACCTCGGGTTAAGTACTTAATTCGTTCCGGAGGTCAGTTCTTAACCTGAAACTGTTCTTAACCTGAAGCACCACTTTAGCTAATGGGACCTCCTGCTGCTGCCGCCGCGCCGCTGGAGCGTGATTTCTGTTCTCATCCTGAAAGCAAAGTTCTTAACCCGAGGTACTATTTCTGGGTTAGCGGAGTCTGTAACCTGAAGCGTATGTAACCCGAGGTACCACTGTACTTTCCAAACTGCAAAATGCCTGTTGCTTTTTAAAAAGTGGATTTGTTGCACAAGAGCAACAGAGCACTTTAATCCACCTTAATTGCAAAAATCTAAAGTTTTGGTATGCGCTGGGATCCCTCCTGAAAATCCTGGCAGTCTGGAGGCAAATGAAACCTGAGCATTTGCCACTGAAATGATCACGGCCTTCGCCTACCTCCATGTCCTTCTCCTTGTTGTTTGCCCTGTGTCAGATTTTAGCCCCTCAGGGCAGGGACCTATGATCTTGCCCTCACTGCAAAGTGCTATGCATGCTGATGTTGCCAGGCAAATAAAATAATTACAGAAGCCCAAGCACTTGTAACATCTTTGAGCAAATGGCTGATCCGATAAAAGATACCATCTCGTCGGTCTTTATTTATGTCTACTTGCACTATGGCTGATGGGAGCCAGTCAAGCTGGGATCCTGACAGTCTCTTTTCCCCTCAGAATATACTGCAGTGTGGATTAATTACAGCCCATTCTGCTCTATCCAAGCCATGCACTTCCAGGGACCAAGGACTCAGCAGAGCAAGCAGAGGAGCAGTGCCAGTGATCAGACTTGTTGTGTTGAGATGTGCTCGTCCTCCTCTTGAGGAGACTCTTTGCATTATCTGGCCCTGGAGATAACAGCACTTCAGAGAACTGGCTGATGCTTTCACTTGAATTTTACATCAGAGGAAAACTGACTCTTCAGCACACGCACACCCCATACTTGTTTTTACCCATTGCTAGCAAGCACAAAGCCAGAAATGTTTGGCTTTATACTCAAGGGCAAGAACAGAAGTTTGTCAGAACATAGCCACACACACACACACACACACACACACACACACCTCTGAATTTCAACAACTTCAACGGAACATCTGGCATAATTTCTTAAAAAAATAGACAATCTTAAATTTCTAGCCATCATGGTTGTGAAGGATTTAAAATGGGAGTCCTCCTCAGAGGGCAGAGATTTGTAGTTACAGATGTGTAGCTCCTTCCCTGGCAAGGCTTTTTGAGTGTTTTAGGCTTTGTTGAAGGAGATCTTGAAGTAATTTGGTGGCAGAAGTGGGTTGACAGAGAAGGGTAACTAGTGTGGAAGAAGAAGGCCAAGGGAACAGACACTTCATGGGCTTGTGCAGAACAAAAGCAGCAGGGGAGATAAAAAAGGGATGGCAATGGAGGAGATGGAGGGGAAAGTTGGACACTATATATTGGGGTAGTCAACATGGTGTTGTCCAGGGGCTGCTGAACTCCCAACTCCCATCAGCCCCAGTCAGCACAGCCAATGGAGAGGGATGGTGGCATCTGGAGTTCAGCAACATCTGCAGGGCACCATGCCAGCTGTACCTGACGTCCTGTACCTGCTCTGGCACCTGCACCTGTTGGGTGCCTTAAAAGCGTTTGTAAACCTCAACCCCAGAGTCGGCCACGACTGGACCTAATGGTCAGGGGTCCCTTTACCTTTACCTTAAACCTACATTTGGTCTTTAATGGGGTTTCTAAAAAGCTGCAATACCATCAGTTGGACCAAGCAGAACGTCACAAAATACTGAGCAGGTTCTTGAGTTCTCAAGAACTCTTCACCTAGCAGGAGGATATGCAATTTTTGGGGTGGGTGGGCAAAAGACATGGGTTTGTTTTGTTTTTGTTTCTATTATGTGCTTTATGTTTTTATTTTGTATTTCTATGCTGTGAACTGGCCTGACATATTTGGTATACAAATAATATAATACAAATAATACAATACAAATAATAATAATATAAGAAGAAGAAGAAGCAGCAGCAGCAGCCATATATTTAGGGGACCGCCTCTCCTGGTATGCCCCGCAGAGGATCTTAAGGTCCATGAATAACCATAGTTTAGAGGTCCCGGGCCCTAAGGAAGTCAGACTACCCTCCACCAGGGCCAGGGCCTTCTCAGTGATGGCTCCGACCTGGTGGAATGCTCTGTCCCATGAGACTAGGGCCCTTCAGGATTTAACTTCCTTCCGTCGGGCCTGTAAGACAGAGCTATTCCAACTGGCCTTTAATTTGAATTCAGCCTGATCTTTTATTTCCCTTTTCTTCCCTACGCCTCCCCTTTTATGAAGATTACCCACTCTGAGACCCCACAGCTAATTCTCCCCTGGCCTCCTCGCTGGCGTAAGTAGGACCAATTCAGCCAGCTAGCCCTGGGGATTATCTAATGCTTATTTCCCCTAAATTGATTTATGAATTTTGAATTTTATTGTTATTCATGTTTTTATACTGTATTTTATGCTGCTTCTACAATTAAGTGTTTTAAATTTGTTGTTAGACGCCCTGAGCCCAGTTTTGGAACCGAGAAGGGCGGGGTATAAAGAAAAATTATTATTATTGGCCTGCCTCAGGCTCCAGACAGAGATTGAGCCTCTCCCCTGCCAGTTTATCAGGTTACGCTTAGGATGCTGCATGTGTTTGCTGCATTCATACTTGTGGGTAAAGTATGGGGCAGGGAGCTTAAACTGTGAGGACTGGAAGCTTGAAGCTGACTCCTCTGTCTACCCTTCGACTAATTTGTTGGCCCCAGCTGGATTTTATCCTTGGCCTGTCTTTCAGCTGAGATCTAGTCCCATCCCTCTTCAAGATACCTGACTAGCGGTCAAAGCTTTTCCAAGTGCTCTTTGCACCCAGCTAGCTCATGCTTAAATGCATGCCCGCCTGCCGCACACACGCGTTTGCACACACACACCCTGAAGGATTTTCCACTTGACATTCTGCCTCCCAGCTCTGCCCCGTCACCCACGAGCCCAAACCGTCAGCTCTGACATCTGATAAGGCCTTATCAGAGCTGTCCAGCTCTGCTAGCTCAGAACTGCTGTCTCCACCACCCAGAGCCTAGCGCCGCCAAAAGTTGCATGATGCGCAGCTTGAGCAATTGAAGGGGGACTGGCTCATAGGTTCCATCAAAAAAAAACCAACCAGTACTACTTTATATTCTCAGAAATATAAACAAATCCAAACTGAATGTGTGCCTTGAGAATATGCCGTAACTAATAATTTCACTCCTTCCCTTTCAGGATTCAAAAGACCTCTCCCTTGTAATGAACTCCCCCATCCCTGATCTTGAGAATTACCATTCACATGGTATAAAGCATTATAAGGAAGGCAAACAAGGTAAACAAGATACAGGACAAAGCAAATTTGTGGGGGATAAGGCTGTCAATGGCAACTAGCCGTCATGGCTGTATTCCACCCCCATTGTCAGAGGCACTGTGCAGCTGAAAACCAGAATACCAGGTGAGGCGAGTGATGTTGCACTCAGGTGCACTTTTAGGCTTCCCACAGGAATCTGACTGGCCACTGTGAGAAGAGAGAGCTCAACTAGATGGGCTATGTACTTGTTGTTTAGTCGTGTCCGACTCTTCGTGACCCCCTGGACCAGAGCACAACAGGCACTCCTGTCCTCCACTGTCTTCCGCAGTTTGTTCAGACTCATGCTGGTAGCTTCAAGAACACTGTCCCACCATCTTGTCCTCTGTCGTCCCCTTCTCCTTGTGCCCTCCATCTTTCCCAGCATCAGGGTCTTCTCCAGGGAGTCTTCTCTTCTCATGAGGTGGCCAAAGTCTTGGAGCCTCAGCTTCAGGATCTGTCCTTCCAGTGAGCACTCAGGGCTGATTTCCTTCAGAATGGAGAGGTTTGATCTTCTTGCAGTCCATGGGACTCTCAAGAGTCTCCTCCAGCACCATAATTCAAAAGCATCAATTCTTTGGTGATCAGCCTTCTTTATGGTCCAGCTCTCACTTCCACACATCACTACTGGGAAAACCATAGCTTTAACTATATGGACCTTTGTTGGCAAGGTGATGTCTCTGCTTTTTAAGCAGCTGTCTAGGTTTGTCATTGCTTTTCTCCCAAGAAGCAGGCGTCTTTTAATTTTGTGGCTGCTGTCACCATCTGCAGTGATCATGGAGCCCAAGAAAGTAAAATCTCTCACTGCCTCCATTTCTTCCCCTTCTATTTGCCAGGAGGTGATGGGACCAGGGCCCATGATCTTCGTTTTTTTGATGTTGAGCTTCAGACCATATTTTGCTATGTACTTAAATCCTATTACTATTCATCCTCCAGATGAATAAACCCACAGACAGGATGCAAAAGAGAAAGGGATTCACCACCTCAGTTTCATCGTTACTGTAGATAAATGGTCTCCCTTCATAATGCAATGTAGTTTGTTTTGTGACTTTATTTTACTGGGTATACATTTGTTTTTGTAACATTTCAAATAGTTTAATAAAAGTAAGACAGACAGGCAGGCAGACAAGAGCACTCCTGTGAGTCTAAAGCAGCGGTTCTCAACCTGTGGGTCCCCAGATGTTGTTGGACTATAACTCCCATCATTCCTGAGCTCTGGCCTTGCTAGCTAGGGGTGATGGGAGTTGTAGTTCAACAACATCTTGGGACCCACAGGTTGAGTATCCACTTGGAAAGGAAGATGTCCCATATATATTGCTCTAGCCCTGACTCTTTCCATCTGTTATTGGGGGGTGGGGTATGATTCTGCCCTTTCTCTTCCTTAGTTGCAGGTGAATCATTCCCAGTGTAAAGGCACAGCACAATCTCTCTCCCTCCAAGGAGGGTGCCTGTTGTGTTCCTGCACGAGTCACTGCTTTGGCCTTCCTTCCATTCAGTCATCTATTTCATCCACAGGATTATGTCTTGTCTCTACACGGGATGCAAGTGGATTGTTGCTGGTGCGAAAGATGCAAAATCACCCCCTCTAAGAGAACACAGAACCTATGAAACTACATTATACTGAGTCAGTGTTATCCCTACACTGTCTTGCAGTATCAGCAGCTCTCCAGAGGTCCAGTTATGAGTCTTTCCCGCAGCTGCCAAGGGTTGAACCCGGGACCTTCTGCATGCAAAGCTCACTGAGCTACGGCCCTTCCTCCAAGATGCATGTTGTGCCTCTGTGCAAGTCCATCCTCTGAGCTGGCTTCCTTCTAATTAGAACAGTGACTCACATGGAAACACAAGTGTAGACTCCTTGGCAGGTGTAATTCTCTTACCCTGGAAGAATGGAAATCCAGAGAAGGGGAGGAGTTTATTTGGCTATCGGAGCTTTGGGAAACCCTGATTGACAGCAGTCAGAAGTAGACGCAACAAAGATTTTGAAGAGACAGAAAAAGTCTTTTGAAAGAAAATTATATGAAAATGATGTATAGATGGTATATTACACCAGTACAGATAGCAAAAATGTACAAAACCGGGTCAAATACATGTTGGAAATGCAGAGAAAAAGAAGGAACTTTTTATCATATGTGGTGGGAATGTAGAGAAGTTAAAAAAAAGGGGGAAATGATATATAATGAATTGAAAAAAATGTTTAAAATGACATTTGTAAAAAAAATCAAAAGCATTTTTGTTAGGGATTGTAGGACAAGACTCACCAAGAAAAAAAGAGAACCTATTTATGTATGCTACAACAGCGGCAAGAGTCTTGATCGCACAAGGATGGAAGAACGAGGAAATCCCAACGAAAGAACAGTGGCAAGAAAAATTGATGAGTTATGCCGAGTTGGCTAAACTGACATACAAACTGCAGGACAAGGACAACTGTGACTTTAAGGAAGAATGGGAGCTTTTTACAAATTATCTAAAAAGACAACAAAATGAACTGGACTCCTTATAATAATTTATAATAATAAATTATTATTTATACCCCGCCCATCTGGCTGGGCTTCCCCAGCCACTCTGGGCGGCTTAAAAAATAATATTAAAATACTGTAATACATCAAACATTAAAAGCTTCCCTAAACAGGGCTGCCTTCAGATGTCTTCTGAAAGTCTGGTAGTTGTTGCTCTCTTTGACATCTGGTGGGAGGGCGTTCCACAGGAAACGCCTTGGCAGGTTTTAAATAAACATACACAAACTTACTGGTTGATAACATGATAGATGATAGATAGATAGATAGATAGATAGATAGATAGATATAGATAACGTAAGGATATGTATAATGTATAATTTTCCAACATGCAGAGAATAATATGTGCTGAGAAATCAGAGAGAGGAGCTGAGGGAAGTCTCTGGTGGGGGGGAGGGAGGGATTGAAGGGGGTGGGGGGGAAAGGGAAATATAATGTATACAATTATATGGTTTGATAATTTGTTATGTTGAAATTGCCAATAAAAATATTTATATAAAAAAGAAGAAGAGACAGAAAAAGAGGGTCTCTTGTGATTTCCCCAACGTAATCAGGCAACATCATTAGCCTAGACACATGTACTCTTTCGCATTCCAACTCCTGCAGTGGCAAAGAAGCCCAGTATTTCAGTGTGCAGGAAATGTGGCCTCCATCAAAGAGAACTGCAAGTTTTTAGAGATTTTGTGAAAAGAAGGAGAAAAACATTATCGCAGGGGGAAAGGAGGAAAGAAAAACAAAGGCTAGTGACTCCTTTACTTGGCAATCATAGCCTGCTCAACATTGGCTCCTGAATAATGTTAATAAACTGACTATTTCCTTTGCCACGAATCTGGCCAGGCTTATCAAACAGCTCCAGCTTAAACAATATCTAACACTATTTACAGTCATTGACTGGCAGCTCTGACTAGGTGGGGTCAGGGGCAGACAGGTGGCGAAGGGATGGCAGATAGAAGGAAAACCCTGTACTTGTGTTTTCTCTTCATGTGGGTTATATTTACAGACTTGTGCCTGCATGCTTACACATCTTGTGCAATTTTAACCCCCAGAGAGCTGGGAGGAGCTTGGACCTGACAGAACGACAATGCTAGCAACTACTGTATTTTTCGCTCTATTAGACGCACCAGACCATAAGAAGCACCTAGTTTTTGGAGGAGGAAAACAAGAAAAAAAATATTCTGAATCTCAGAAGCCAAAACAACAAGAGGGATCGCTGTGCAGCGAAAGCAGCGATCCCTCTTGCTGTTCTGGCTTCTGGAATAGCTGCACAGCCTGTATTCACTCCATAAGACGCACACACATTTCCCCTTGCTTTTTAGGAGGGAAAAAGTGAGTCTTATAGAGCAAAAAATATGGTAACTTGTAAAAGACACTGATGATGATGATGAAGATAAATAATAAATATTTTATTTGTACCCTGCCCATCCAACTGGGTTCCCCAAAGACAAATAGAATAGGAGCAATGGCTTACCAGGGGCAGTTGTCAGAAAAAGAGAGAAAGCTGGAAGGTGTGGCATTATTTGGGAAGTGAAAACAGTCAGCAATGGTTCTGCCAACTTGTTCTCAGGTCAGGCATCCTGCTGTATAATTTCACATATGAAGCTGCCATACAGAGTCAGGCCACAGGTCCATCCGAGGTCATTTCTGTCAATATGGTACACTGACTAGTGTTTCAGAGTTCTCCAGGTTTCCAGACAGGAGACATTTCCAGCCCTACCTGGCGATGCAAAAGATTGAACCTTTGTCCTGCAAAACATGTGCTCTGCAAACTTGCTATAAACGTGTGTCAGACACATGCCTTTACTTTCATCCTAATAATAATAATAATAATTTATTTATACCCCGCCCATCTGGCTGGGTTTCCCCAGCCACTCTGGGCAGTTTCCAATGAATATTAAAAACAATACAGCATCAGACATTAAAAACTTCCCTAAACAGGGCCGCCTTCAGTTGTCTTTTAAAAGTAAAACAGTTGTTTATTGCCTTGATATCTACTTTGTGGAGGGCGTTCCACAAGGTAGGCGCCACTACCGAGAAGACCCTCTTCCTGGTTCCCTGTAACCTCACTTCTCGCCATGAGGGAACCGCCAGAAGGCCCTCAGCGGTGGACCTCAGTGTCCAGGCTGGATGATGGGGATAGAGACGCTCCTTCAGGTATACAGGTCCGAGGCCGTTTAGGGCTTTAAAGGTCAGCACCAAGACTTTGAATTGTGCTTGGAAATGTACTGGGAGCCAATGAAGATCTTTCAGGACCGGTGTTATGTGGTCCCAGCGGCCACTCCCAGTTACCAGTCTAGCTGCCACATTCTGGATTAATTGCAGTTTCCGAGTCACCTTCAAAGGTAGCCCCATGTAGAGCCCATTACAATAGTCCAAAATGCTTGGCTACTCTTTTGAGGATCCATATAGAAACACAACAGGGAGACGGGCAAGTAGGTGGGCAAGCAGTGGTCAGGATTCTCCGCCCCCCTCTCCACACAACCTTCAATGATTTCTCCATCCATGTGAAAAGCTGTAACAAGATGTCTGCTTCTCTCAGGGTGGGGTGGGGGGAAAATGCTCAGCCACATATCTCCCTCCACGGAAGGCTGAGCAAAAGATATCTTGTGCTGGTGGATCCAAATAGCAAGAGATAAGAACATAAAAGATACAGGAACTTACATTGCTGACTTCCTACCGTCTCACATTCTCTTTTCTCCCTGCACAAGCCCAGGCCCCAAATTCACCCCATAGATTGGGATGAGATCTAGGAGTTTGGGCTTCCAGGCTTGTCACCAACCCACTAAATACAGCTCCCCCTCCAACCCTTGATACAATCTCCAGAACTTTTGGCCCTCTAATTCTCCCACTCCACACACTTGAACATATCCCTTGAATAGTTTCCAAATGAAGGGTGTTGGTTTTATTTGGTCTGCATACGGGTTTTTATGTATTTCTCCAATTCCCTCTCCCTCTTCTTCATCCTCCTTGCCGGTCGCCTTTGGAGGAGGCGGAGACATCACTTGGGTGGTTGCTGCAGACTTTCTTTTTTGGTCATCGGTCCCCTCCCTGTTGCTTTCAGTCTCTCTCTCTCTCTGTCCCACCAGTACAGCCTGGGACATCGTAGGAGGACTTGGTTGAGGCAGATCAAGCGGCTGAAGTGGCGACACTTTCTCCAGTGTCAACCCAGCCCTTCCCCACGTTTTCTAGGCTCCGTGGACCAAGACGCGTTCAAAAATTTGCCAAGGTTTGTGCTCTGCACCAGGTCAGTTTGATTCAATGCATGCCCAAAATCCAGTTGTTTGAAGGACAGTTGTTGATTTCTCTTTGAGTAATGGACAAAGGCGAGGAATTGTTAAGAATAGTAATGGATATGGATAGAGGAATGGGGTAGACAGAAAAGCAGGATTGCAACACGGGTGGATAGGGCAAAGTGCTGAAGATGAGACGTGTTTGGCCTCAAAAATTTATCCTCTGCTTTGGATGCCCTTCACTGCTACTGTATTGTTGGGGCTGAGAGAAGTGCACTCTGCACATGGGTAGAGGCACCCTCATCATTGTTATTATTTTGCATGGTCTATGTCTGAGCTTTGGGACTGAAAAGAGCTTCAAAGGCTAAGCCCCGATGTTGGCTGCCTTGGCACAATGAGCATTTCCAAGCATGGGTCGGCTAGAGACAAGGCAAACTTTCCCCTCTTCAAATGAAAAGGGTGTTGGAACTGGAAGTGCATGGCCAAAGTGCAGTGAGTTCGAGAACGCTAGACGCAAAGCAATCACACAACGGATTGAGGTATAAATTGTTAGGAATGTTGACTTGATTTTTTAAAGTTGCATCTAGATGTGATTATCACTCCACAGATTAAAAAGGAGTAGTGGTATCCTAACAGATTGTGATAACTGAGACGAGGGAGTAAACAGATTAATAGATGTGCCAACCTCCAATCTTTGTCAATTTCTAAGTCTGATTCGATGGTGGCTCAGGGCTTTGAACATGGAGAGTGAATTCAAGAAAATAATCCTTGTAGATCCTTTGGGAAAGAGTTAAGGCCACAATCCTATAAACATGTACTTATTGGTGCCTAGGTCTCACTAGATCGCAGAGGACATGTTTCTGACTCAAACAGGCATAGGCTCGGGCAAAATGTGATAGGTTTTGAGTTCTATTATTTACAGTTGTGCTGGGAAGTTAAAATAACTGCACCGAAAACCCAGAGCAGATCTACAGTTCCTCGCACCGACTTCTAGTAGTGCAAATACAAACTCCCAAATTTCATTTAAAAAAAAAGGCAGAGAATGAAGTGAATTAGGAGCACAGGAGCAGAAAAATGAGCATGAAAGCCATGAGAGAAACACACTGGGATGGCTGAGAAATGGCAAGGCAGACGTGTTGCAAGTGAGAAACACAAAGGCTGGCAGAACCTGCCGAGGTCAGAAAGGTGCCTGCAAGAACACAATGGGGAAGGGGGAGAGTGAATTGCCTGGACATGGCAGAAAAGGCAAATGTGGAGGTTGCTGTTTGTGTAAAGACGCTGAAAGGATCAGTGTTGTGCAAGGAAGGGAAGAGCGCAGGACTATTCTTAAGTGTACATAAAATTATTAAATAACAATAACCGTGGGGCATTATTGTTATTGCTTGTTATTATGGTATGTAATTTTTTTTTGTTATTTTAATATTGTAAACTACCCCGTGATATTTGGGTGAAGGACAATTTAGTAATTTTAATAAATAATAATAATAATAATAATAATAATAATAATAATAATAATACAGTGGTACCTCAGGTTAAGTACTTAATTCGTTCCGGAGGTCCGTTCTTAACCTGAAACTGTTCTTAACCTGAAGCACTTTAGCTAGTGGGGCCTCCCGCTGCTGCCGCGCCACCGTAGCACAATTTCTGTTCTCATCCTGAAGCAAAGTTCTTAACCCGAGGTATTATTTCTGGGTTAGCGGAGTCTGTAACCTGAAGCATCTGTAACCCGAGGTACCACTGTAATAAGTAGCATGGGGAGAGGACAGGGACAGGGCACTAGAAAAGCATTGTGCACTAGAGGCAAAACATGCCACCCAGAGTTCCAGACCAATGCCATGGGAGTTTCAGACAAACACATCAACCAGTTTCTTCACAGATAGACATGCTTTTCCACAAGGGGACATTTGATCCTCTTTTGTCCTGATGATGATGTGCTTCAGGCAAGCAAATAACAATGGAGTTTTTGCATTCACTTTAGAAAGCATTTTAAGCAAAGAGTCCAGCAGCTGCAGTCCTATGTGCCACAACTTGGGAGGAAGTCCCATTTGATGCATTAGGTTTTACTTCCACAGAAATATACCCAGAATTGGGCTGTTCTTAAGCCTCCCATGGCAAAAATGCCCCAAGAATTATACGTGAGAAGGAAGCCGGTCAGTGTGGTGGAAGGAAGTTGGTCCTTCGACGTGGGGGGACTGGGTTCGAAAAATCCTACCTCAAACGCAAGCAGTGACTCACTTTCTCATCTGTAAAATGGGAGTCACATCTCTATTCGAAACCAACGGACTTGTAAGGAAATCCTGTTGGTTGCAATTGAACTCCTCCTCGTGCAAGACAATGTTCTGAGGATTCCACCCTGAGAGTCATGATTGGGAAAGACAATTCATAACATTTAATATTAATTTATTTATTTCATTGGAACTAGGATCATCTCTACAATATATCTGTTAAGTCTTTAAAGTGCCACAAGACTCTTGTGCTTTTAGCATTAATGTTGCACATCAGAGCACCCAAACTGCTTCACGTGCATTATCTCAGTCATCCTTAGACTAACCCTATAAGGTAGGCCAGTAATATTATCCCCACGTTGCAGACGGTGGTGGGGAAACTGAGACTGAGAGAGTGTAGCATGCTTAAGGACGCCATGGCTGCATATACACCGTGCATTTAAAGCAACCCCAAAGAATCCTGGGAACTGTAGTTCTCTGAGGGGTAAACTGCAGTTCTGAGAACTCTTTGTATGTGTGGTGTGCATTCTGAACTGGGGACTTCCCAGCTCACAGTCTTGTTCCTGCACTGCACCAAATATGGAAATATTGCCATACACACACACACTTAAGCTTTAGAGATGGACATAACTGTACAGAATGATTCAAAACTAAGGATCAACCCACATGAAACTGGTGGCTACAGAAAAAGAGTGGGTGAAAAACCCCTGCATGAGGAAAGGACAGTAGAATGACCTTGTACTGGGAAACTCAACAGGTAGAAAGAAAATGGATGAATGGATGGATGGATGGATGGGTGGGTGGATAAACAGAGAGGCAGGGAGGACAGGTAAACAGGAATGGAATATAGTGAAAGCACGGGACACATGTTAATTTCTTTTGCTCTCCATATAACCACCTTCCCATTAACATCTGATCCCAGAGACTAATGCATTTGCCTCTAATTTTTTGTCCTGCTAAGGATCCAAATGGAACGGTGGCAGGAAAATGGAGTTCAAGAAATGGGAGTGGCTTGGGTTTTCCATTCTTGTCTCCTGACTTCTTAAAGACTTCTCAGTCCCACTTTTCCATTTGGGATCTATGAAGTTGGGGAAGGAGCAGAGGGCCTGAGAGGAAGGACTAGAAAGAGCAAAGCCAGGAAGCCCTCCTGGTTTACCTTCTGCCTAGGCTCTCGGACACCTGGGTTCTTTGGAAGGTCCCATGTTCTTGTGAAGTTTCTGACGGGGGAAGTTTTAGGCTGAAATGCAAGCTGGTCTCTCTGTGGGAGCAGCCTCTGAACGGTTTCAGGCTGGATTAAAACTGCTGCCTGTGATTCAATAGTGCCCCGATAACAAATACCCCACAGATAATTATCTGAAGCCGGTGAAGCCGGTGATAAGGTTCTGGAAGCATCTCTGGGGGCCCCGTGCCCAGCTCGGTAACAGTGTGCAGAGTGGAATTACTAAATGGCTATGGGCACAACTGTAATTTTGGTTGAAATGAAAATATTCAAAAGGAAATTTCATTCCTGCTGATAAGGACTGGTGTAGCCCAGAGATAAGGTGATGCCTTTGATGTGTGTGGCATAGATGTTTGTGGCAGTGTTGCTTTGATGTTTACAGTGGTACCTCGGGTTAAGAACTTAAGTCGTTCTGGAGGTCCGTTCTTAACCTGAAACTGTTCTTAACCTGAGGTACCACTTTAGCTATTGGGGACTCCCGCTGCCGCCGTGCTGCGATTTCTGTTCTCATCCTGAAGCAAAGTTCTTAACCTGAGGTACTATTTCTGGGTTAGTGGAGTCTGTAACCTGAAGCGTCTGTAACCTGAGGTACCACTATATATGTATTTGTGTGTTTGTGCGTGCGCATGGGGACACACACACACACACACACACACACACACACACACAGTCATATAAAGCCTAGGACATAAGTTGTTTGAGGCTGTGCTGTATGGCATATTTCACATTTTCACAGATAAATACAGCACAGGCTCTATTTTAACATCCCTATTTTCAAAAGAAGGTTCACTATTTGAGCTCTTCACCCCCCACAGATTATTACAGTGGTACCTCGGGTTACATACGCTTCAGGTTACAGACTCCGCTAACCCAGAAATAGTACCTCGGGTTAAGAACTTTGCTTCAGGATGAGAACAGAAATTGTGCTCTAGCGGCGCAGCAGCAGCGGGAGGCCCCATTAGCTAAAGTGGTGCTTCAGGTTAAGAACAGCTTCAGGTTAAGAACGGACCTCTGGAACGAATTAAGTTCTTAACCCGAGGTACCACTGCACACATGGTTGAAGTCTCTCATTGACCTGCTATAGATCCTGCATTTATTTACCCTGCCATTGTCTGCCCTCCACTGGTTGAAAATCCAACACAGCATGTTCTTTATTGACTTCAGGACCTTCTATACTATTTAAATTCAGAATTTTGTCCCTTTGATTAGAGATGTCCGGGGGGGGGGGGAACATGCTTCTTCTACAATATGTTATCAAGAGCAGCAGTTGCAGTGTATGAAATGATATTCCCTGCATGGTGTCTTCATGTTCATGTTTATACACATATGAAGGTGCACGAGAGGCAAGGTGTGTTGTCCACCTCCAGTCAGAGATTTAATTGCTGGAGATCCCAGTCAGGGAGCTGAACCCTGATGAATGATTCTAGCTGCTTGCACTGACAAATTTCCTGAAATGCAAAATTAGGGAAAGCAATTTACTTGGTACAGATAGCAGATATTAGTCATTATCCCTGGTAAATAGTAACATAGGAAGTTGCCTTATACTCAGATCACTGGACCAGCTAGTACTGTCTCCCCTGACTGGCCAGGGTTTCAGACAAGGAACAATTCCAGCCCTAGCAGGTGAGGCTAAGGATGGAACCTGAGACCTTCTGTATGCAAAGGAGATGCTCTACCACTGACCTGTGGCCCTTCCCCAGTAAGAATCACATAAACGACTGGTGTGTATAGAATCATAGAATCATAGAGTTGGAATAGACCACAAGGGCCATCGAGTCCAACCCCCTGCCAAGCAGGAAACACCATCAGAGCACTCCTGACATATGGTTGTCAAGCCTCTGCTTAAAGACCTCCAAAGAAGGAGACTCCACCACACTCCTTGGCAGCAAATTCCACTGTCGAACAGCTCTTACTGTCAGGAAGTTCTTCCTAATGTTTAGGTGGAATCTTCTTTCCTGCAGTTTGGATCCATTGCTCCGTGTCCGCTTCTCTGGAGCAGCAGAAAACAACCTTTCTCCCTCCTCTATATGACATCCTTTTATATATTTGAACATGGCTATCATATCACCCCTTAACCTCCTCTTCTCCAGGCTAAACATGCCCAGCTCCCTTAGCCGTTCTTCATAAGGCATCGTTTCCAGGCCTTTGACCATTTTGGTTGCCCTCCTCTGGACACGTTCCAGTTTGTCAGTGTCCTTCTTGAACTGTGGTGCCCAGAACTGGACACACTACTCCAGGTGAGGTCTGACCAGAGCAGAATACAGTGGCACTATTACTTCCCTTGATCTAGATGCTATACTCCTATTGATGCAGCCCAGAATTGCATTGGCTTTTTTAGCTGCCGCGTATATTTCAGACCCTTTGGACTTGTGATTTGTTAAGCTGAAGACAGCACAGCAGCTGTGGCCTGCCATCAGCTTGACACTGACCTGGGCTTTTGACAGCCAAGGTGGGAGGCAGGAAAACCAGATTTACCAAGCCCCTGGAAGGCCATCATCACACATGGTTGGTGCAGATTGCATTCTGCTACTGGGTGACAAGTTGTGAAGGCCTGTTGCACATTTTGGGGAGTCATGATGGATTCTAGGGCCCCATCTGCACCATACATTTCAAGCAGTATCACAAGGCATGTGTGACTCCAGCACTGTGACCCTCTAGAATAACAAAGGGGACCACCATGGCTGTTACAGCTACGGTGGAATCTCCCTGCTCAGTACTGTGCGCCTTTGCCCTTGTAGTTCTCAACAGATTGAAGTCACTCGCTGACAGGGTCTATCCTGAGTCACAATGCAGTTTTAGAGCTCAGAGGTCTACAGTAGACATGCTTTTCCCATTGCGCCAGCTGCAGGAGAATTGCCAAGAGCAGAGATGCCCCTTGTGCATCGCCTTCATCAGGTCTTTGATCTCATCAGCTGAAAATGACTCTGCTCAACAAGATAGAAAGCTCACCTAAGCTCCACGAGATGATTGTGCTGGTCCCGGGGGGGGGGGGGGTGTGTTACCGTGCAGTGTGGTCTGAGTCCAGTCCTGGGTCGAGGGTCTGGAGGCTGTCTGTCAAGGGTGAACGGGGGTCCAAGGCAAGGAGCCAGGCGTGGTCAGGAACTCCAGAAGAGCAGGTCAGGGTGCTGGCAGCAACAGGTTTCCAATGATGTTGCTCCCACAACCTGGGACTGGGCGGACTGGCCTTTATTGGCCTTTATCTCCTCTGAGGCCTGGGGCGGTCCCGGCCCACAGGTGACTCGCCTCCCCTGGCCTTAAGGCAAGCACTCCTCCTGAGAGAGCTTAGTTCCCTCTGCCTCTCTGCCCTGAGCCTCTGCAGCTCAGGAGAGGCTGGAGGGTTACCAGACCCGGAGGCAACCTCACCTTCCCCTGACAGGGCTGGGAGAGGAGCACCTGCAGGCAATGGGTCCTCAATCACCTCCGGAGCCAAAGCAGATTCAGCTGGTGTCTGCTCCTGAGGATCCAGCACACGTGAGGACCCTTCAGCCTCAAGCCCCTGCCCCGGCTTTCAGAAGGGGCAATTGAGGGGGGGGGGGTTACATGTGTTTGTGCATATATGGTATAGGAATGTGAGCGGCAAAGTCTTGCATTCAAAAGTAGCCCCAGCCATGAACTCACTGACTGGCTATAGGCAGTTTCAGACTTCCCAAATACAATACGGAGACATTGACCATGTTTGGCTGATCATATCTTGCCTTTGAAAGCTGAGATATAAGCGAGCCTTTCAGCCACACACAGAGCTCCTTCCATTCCTCTCTTTGTACAAGCAAGCAAAAAACAACATTAAATCTTTTCGTTAACCATCACAGGAGTTGCCAATGTGATGTTCTCTGGATGTTATTGGACTCCCAGCAGTCCCAGGCAGCATGGTCAATGGAACTGTAGTCCAGCTGTATCTGGAGAGTAACAATTTGGCAAACCTGATTTAACCAGGAAACCATGGTTAACAGCTTCAGAACAAGCCAAAGTATTAAATCGTGGTTTTAAACTGGCTTAATCTCTTGGCCTGTTTTGAAGCTGCTAATTATAGTTTCCTGATTCAGGTGAAATGGGAAGCTATAACAAATTGAAGACTTCTTGGTTTCTGAGAATCAAAAACTTGTAGAGTTGGAAGGGTCTGCAAAGCCTGGTGCAAAAGACCCAGGATTTGGGGTTCTTAAAAATACCCCTGGCTCCCTCTCTGCTGCTGCTGTTTGAAGATGCAGATTTTTAGACAGACATGGATGTTAAGACATGCTGCCGAAGATGCTGCAAAGGTGTGAATTGAAACAATCTCTGTGGTGTTGTTTTTTAATATAATCTTTATTACTTTAAATTACACACATATACAAAGAATTTACAAGCTCATATTACAAAAAGAAAATTAAAGAAAAAAGCAATTAAGAAAGAAAAAAAATAAGAAAATACAAAAGGAGAAAAAAAGAAAAAGCAGATTTACATACATAGAAAAGCATAATCTTCCTTGTTAACACTTAAATAAACACCTAAATAAAAAGACTTCTGACAAAACGAGTCTTCCGATCGTTCTCGTTGTACTATTTATACTGTTTTTATCTGGTTTTGAAGTTTGTTTTTCACTGTACTGCTTTGCTGTCATTTTGTTGCTCGCTTTAAAATGATTCGTAAGCCACCTTGAGCTCCCTTGGCCCAGGACAGGGGCTGCAGAGCAGGTACAGCACTGCAAAAAAGCACAGCAAATACCCACATATAAAAATGTGTATCTGAATTCTGCAGCCCAGCCCATGACTCAGAATCTGGTCCCCCATTCCCCTCCCACAGAACAGAATCGAGGAGGTCCTTTAAAGGCCCCAGAGGTGCAAAGGGGGAGGAAATGAATCAGAGGACAACAGCGCCACTAGTCCCACGTTCAGAGGAAGCTGGCATGTGTACAAGGTTGATTTCAAAAGGCTTCCTTTGGTACCCCATGACTGAACACACTGCAAAGATCGGGCGATAAGGCCTGGCACCGGATCCAACTGCCATTCACAGGGCAGAGGAACAGGGTCCTAGAAAGATGTAGCTGAGGATGCAGTTTTCTGCAGGAAGCCCCAAAAGAACCTGGCAGGCAAGGAACTGCAAGCTGCGCTGGAAGGGCGCTTGTGAATGGCAGGTTAACGCGATGGGGTCTTGCTCGGTTCTTCTTCTAGCAGATTTGAAAGCAGCTGGTGCTCCCTTGGGGCAGTGGAGGCTGGTCCACTAGGGCACATGGGGCACTGCCCCATCCCCTTAGTCTTTCCAATCACCCGCCAGTGCGGTGTAGTGGTTAAGAGCGGTAGTCTCGTAATCTGGTGAACTGGGTTCGCGTCTCCGCTCCTCCACATGCAGCTACTGGGTGACCTTGGGCTAGTCACACTTCTCTGAAGTCTCTCAGCCCCACTCACCTCACAGAGTGTTTGTTGTGGGGGAGGAAGGGAAAGGAGAATTTTAGCTACCTTGAGACTCCTTCAGGTACTGATAAAGCAGGATATCAAATCCAAACTCCTCCTCTTCTTCTTCTTTCTTACAACCAGCCCAGGGGATGACTCTGCCTGCCAACTGCCTCTTCTTTAAGGCTTATCAACACTTAACTTTTGCCCTGTGCTATCTGGGCACAAGTCCACACTTGAAAGCTCCATTTCCAAGCGCCCTGTTTTTGCCCGCAAGCTTTGCCCATGAAAACCGGCTCTTTAAAGCTGAAGTGCAACAAAAGGCAATTCATGTTATCCATGGGTTGCTGTTTGCTCTGGTTCAGCCCCCAAATTGGCGTTCTGATTTGATTCCCTACTACCGAAGCTGAAATTAGCCAGAGTGTAAGAGAGAAATAGGACCCTTTTAAGAGAGAAATACAAGCACAATACAGACATCTGTGTTTCCCCCAAAGGAGTCTCAGGTGACAAACATTGCTTCTCTTTTCCCAGCCTTCCCCGATTTTAGCCTCACAATTTTAGCTCTGGGAAGCCCAAGAGAGTCCTGCCCCTGCTGCTCCACAAACATGAGCTTTGTGGCTGCCTGGGGTTTTGAACCTGGGTCTTTCCCGTCCTTGTCCAGTCTTTGCTTGACACGCTCAATATATTACATGGGACACACACTGCAAGCAAACTCAAATAACCCACACACTTTTTTTTCCTGGAGCCTCATCAGATCTGGAAGCTGATATTGATGAGGAAAGTAAAGATGTCACTTCTGAGAAAGAGAGACTGGTTAGAGAAAGAGATAAGAGGAAGGAGGGTGAATTGCAGAGTTACAAGGCAACGGGTTCCTCCAACAGGCCCTGGACTTCTCTGCCCTCGTTGGGCAAAGGAGGCAAATCCAGAAAGGCTCTGCAAGCACTGCTCTCACCTGGGTTTCTATTAAATCCAACTCCCATTTAAGCACAAGGCCCCTGGTTGGCCTCCACTGCCAACAGCCTTAAAGGTAAAGGTAAAGGTAAAGGGACTCCTGACCATTAGGTCCAGTTGTGGCCGACTCTGGGGTTGGGGCTCTCATCTCACTTTACTGGCCGATGGAGCTGGCGTACAGCTTCTGGGTCATGTGGCCAGCATGACTAAGCCGCTTCTGGCGAACCAGAGCAGTGCACCGAAACGCCGTTTACCTTCCAGCTGGAGAGGTACCTATTTATCTTTTTTTTTATATAATAATATTTTATTAAGTTTTGACAAAAAAGAAATTCCAAAAACAACAAGCACAAAACAATAAAAACACAAGAAAAGTATAAAGCACAACAATACAAAGTCAAACAATACAAAAATACAAACATTTACCCTGACAAAAAAAGAAAAAGCAGAAAAAACAATTAAGCACACAACGAAGAGAAACACAAATCCCTCTTTTTTAACCTCTCTTTGATTAACTTATTTTCCTGACTTCCTCATGCCTCCCTTTTTTGTATCCCTTTTTGAAAATTAATTCCGCAAATTCATCTCCTGTTGCTTTATCCTTAATTACTTTTCCTCCCATATTATAATTTCCGATTTTTATCTGTTATCAATCCAGTCTTACATTATGCCTTGTTACTAGAACCCCTTCATTTCATTTCAATGTCATTCATACATTTTATAGTGTTTCTGTAAATAAATTTTAAATTTCTTCCAATCTTCTTCCACCGACTCTTCTCCCTGATCTCGGATTCTGCCAGTCATTTCCGCCATTTCCATATAGTCGATTACTTGCATCTGCCATTCTTCCAGGGTGGGTAAATCTTGTGTCTTCCAATGCTTTGCGATAAGTATTCTTGCTGCTGCTGTAGCATACATAAAGAAAGTTCTATCCTTCTTTAACACCAATTGGCCAACTATGCCCAGGAGAAAGGCCTCTGGTTTCTTCAGGAAAGTATATTTAAATACATTTTTCATTTCATTATATATCATCTCCCAGAAAGCCTTAATCCTTGGGCACGTCCACCAAAGGTGAAAGAATGTACCTTCAGTTTCTTTACATTTCCAACATTTATTATCGGGCAAATGGTAGATTTTTGCAAGCTTGACTGGGGTCATGTACCACCTGTACATCATTTTCATAATATTCTCTCTTAGGGCATTACATGCCGTAAATTTAATCCCAGTGGTCCACAACTGCTCCCAGTCAGCAAACATGATATTGTGTCCTATATCTTGTGCCCATTTAATCATAGCAGATTTTATCGTTTCTTCCTCAGTACTCCGTTTCAACAGCAAATTGTACATTCTTGATAATATCTTAGCATTGGGTTCTAACAATTCTGTTTCTAATTTTGATTTTTCCACCTGGAAACCAATTTTTTTATCTAGGTTATAGACCTCTCTTATTTGAAAGTAATGTAACCAGTCTCGCACCTTCCCTTTAAGCTTCTCATAACTCTGCAATTTCAGCTTGTCACCTTCCTGTTCTAAGATTTCCCAATATTTTGGCCATTTGGCCTCCATGTTAAGTTTTTTCATAGCTTTCGCTTCCATAGGTGATAGCCACCTTGGGGTTTTACTCTCCAGAAAGTCTTTATATCTTGTCCAAACATTAAACAGTGCTTTCCTGACAATATGGTTTTTAAATGCCTTATGTGCTTTAACCTTGCCATACCACAAATATGCATGCCATCCGAATATATTGTCATAACCTTCAAGATCTAAGATGTCAGTGTTCTCAAGAAGCAGCCATTCCTTCAACCAGCAAAAAGCTGCTGATTCATAATAAAGTTTAAGGTCCGGCAGGGTAAACCCCCCTCTATCTTTAGCATCAGTAAGTATCTTAAATTTTATTCTGGGCTTTTTGCCCTGCCAGACAAATCTAGAGATGTCTCTTTGCCACCTCTTGAAACAATCCATCTTGTCAATAATTTGTAATGATTGAAACAAAAACAACATTCTCGGCAATACATTCATCTTGACAACGGCAATTCGACCAAGCAAGGAAAGCTTCAGATTCGACCAAATTTCTAAGTCTTTCTTCACTTCTGACCAACATTTCTCATAATTATCTTTAAATAAATTCGCATTCTTAGAAGTCATATTCACCCCCAGGTATTTTACCTTCTTTACTAATATTAAGTCTGTCTCTTTCTGGAACCTCTCTCTCTCAATCGGCGTCAAATTTTTCTCCAAAACCTTGGTTTTTAACTTATTCAATTTAAAACCTGCCACTTGACCAAACTCCTGGATTAATTCTAGAGCCCTCTTGGTACTATATACTGGCTCCTGTAGTGTCAGTACAAGATCATCTGCAAAAGCTTTAAGTTTATATTGTTTAGCTCCGACCTGAATACCATGAATCAGCTGGTCCCTTCTAATCATATTTAACAAAACCTCCAGGACCGATGGGGAAATTGGGCAGCCTTGTCGTGTCCCTTTCTCAATTTTAAATTCTTCTGTCACCATGTTGTTAACTATCAGTTTAGCCTTTTGTTCAGAATAAATCGCACCTATACCATTTTCAAAGTTTTGTCCAACCCCCATCCCCTGAAGATTTTTCTTCATAAAACTCCAAGAAATATTGTCAAATGCTTTCTCCGCGTCTACAAATATCAAAACTGCTTTTGTATTGATATTCACTTGTAGCTTTTCCACAATATTAATTACATTCCTCATGTTATCAGATAAGTGTCTACCGGGGAGAAAGCCAGCCTGGTCTTTATGTATCATCTCTGCTAATACTTTTTTCAGTCTTTTAGCCAGAATATCTGCAAAGATTTTGTAATCCACATTAAGCAGGGATATGGGGCGATAGTTCTTAAGTTGTGTCTTCTCAGACTCAGTTTTAGGTATAAGTGTGATATAAGCTTCTTTCCACGACTCTGGCGCCTTTTCCCCCTCCATAATTTCATTGCAAACCTCCTTTAGTGGTTGAATCAAGTAGTCTTTCAAAGTTCTATAGTATTTGGAGGTTAGTCCATCAGGCCCTGGAGATTTTCCCAATTGCATACTCTGTATGGCACCTTCGATCTCTTGTTCCGATATTTTATAATTCAAAAGTAGTTTATTTTCTTGAGAAATTTTTTGTAATCCATTGGTTTTCAAAAATTGATCAATTTTAGTCTCTATCTGTGGCCCTTGTGTATAAAGTTGTTTGAAGTATCTCTGGAAGCAATTTCTGATCTCCTGTGGGTTCTGTATATTCTTTCCCTCCACTTCAAGATTAGTCACAGTATTTAACTTATGTCTTTTCTTCAACTGCCATGCTAGCAGCTTTCCACATTTATTAGCAGATTCAAAAGTCTTTTGTCTCATCTGTTTGATTTTCCATTCTATTTCCTGATTTGTCATTTTCATGTATTGTACTTGATAAAACTTAATTTCTCTCAAAATCTCTTGCGACTTTGGTTTAACTCTGAGTTTTTTTCCTCCTTCTCTTATTTTTTCCAGAATCCTCCCTTTTTTCTCATCTTGGGTTCTTCTTTTTATTGCATTCTGCTGAATCAGAAACCCTCTCATTACAGCTTTACTTGCGTCCCAGATTACCCTTTTTTCCACTGAAGTCTTCAAGTTTATCTCAAAATAGTCTTTCACAATTTTTTGGGCCTTCCTGATGATTTCTGGGTCTCTAAACAAGGTGTCATTCATCCTCCATCTGAAGGAACCAGTCAATGTTAGTTTCATTTCCATTTTCACGGGGTTGTGGTCGGAGCAGGTTTTTGGGCAGATTTCCACCTTTCGAATCTTTGGAGCCATTCCTCTAGTTATCCAGATTTGGTCAATTCTTGTCCAAGTCTTTTTGGCTTCAGAAAAGAAAGTCCCTTCTCTACCTAGGGGGTTCTTTGTTCTCCAGGTGTCAATTAAGTCCATATTGTCTGTCATTTCAAAAAAAGATTTCGGTAGTCTTCCATCTTTTGTTATTACTTGTCTTTCTGACTTGTCCATATTTGTCGATACCACACCATTCATATCTCCAAGCATAATGATATTATAGTCCATAAAGTCCAACAACGTCTCATGCAGTTTCTTAAAAAATTCTGATTTCCCCTCATTTGGTGCATAAACACCTACTATCGAAAGTCTCTCTCCTTGAAATTATATTTCAATTGCCACAAATCTTCCTTGTTCATCGTTAAAGATAAATTTTGGTGATAAACTTTCTTTCGCATAGATCAGAACTCCTCTCTTTAGACTTTATCTGATAAGATGAATTCTTGGCCTAATCTTTTGTTAATCAGTACTTTCCTGTGTATTCTAGTCACATGGGTTTCTTGCAAGCAAATCAAGTCCAATTTTTCTTTTTTCAACAGGTGAAAGATTCTTTTCCTCTTGTCAGGGGAATTCAAACCCCGAATGTTCCAACTTAATACCTGCAGAGACATTGTGTGGTTATTCTGTTGTCCCTCCAACTGCTCCCAACAGTTGTTCTTGATCCGTGGGTGGTATTACTTTCTCTGTTTTCTCTAGTCCCAATGGTTGCTTCCCTATGTCCAAAACTCCTGATCTTGATGTCTTCGGCTCTTTTTCCTCTGCCTCTTTTTGTAGATCTTCCTTGTGATCTTTCAAAAATCTCACTTTTTCCTCCTCTGATCTTATCTTCACTTTTTCCCCTTTGTAATTAAAAGACAGACCCTGGGGAAACTCCCACCTGAAAATAATACTGTTTCTTCTTAACAGGTGAACTAGGTCTCCGTAGTTAGCTCTAAGGTCCAGTAGGTGTTTTGGAATATCTTTAAAAATCTCAATTCTCGAATCTTCTATCTCCAATGATTTCTTGTAGTGGAGGCTCAGTATTTTGTCTCTCTCTTCTTTAGATCTGAGTGAAATCAAACAGTCTCTTACTCTGTTTTTTCTTCCCCCTTTGCCAATTCTAAAGGCACTCACTATCTTGAAGTCTTTATCTGAATCAAGGCCCCAAAATTCTTCAAATTCCTGTGTAAGAAAATCACACAGGTTGCCCTCTTCCTCGTCTGGTACCGCTCTGATTCTTAAATTGGTCTGCTTATCTCTAAGTTCAATTAGAGACAGTTGTGCCTTGTGGTCCTCCAATTGCTTATTGATTGGCCGTATCTTTTCCTCTACCTCCAACACCTTCTCTTTCGCTTCCTCGGCAATTTTCCTTGTCACTTTAGGTTCCTGCAGCAGCCGGTCAATAGCCTGTGTATTAGAGCTTATAGTTGTAGTGTTTAAGTCAATTTTAGTTGACAATTTTTCCAAAGCTCCAAATATTTTGTCTAGTGATGCATTTAGTATCTCTTGAGGGCCTAGACCTTTTGCTCCCGACTGTCCAGTATCCTCTTTTTCTGAAGCAGAAGGGACTACTATTGATTGTCTTCATTGCTGCTGCCTGGTTTTTATCCTTGTAGATTTTTCCTGGGTTTTTTTCTGGGATTGAGGCTGATCCATTACTTTGTCTCTAGAGCTCAAGGTCGCTCCCACAGGTTTAGCTTATTGTTATGAGAAAGTCTCCTAGCCAGCTGCAATGGAAAATCCCCAGTTATATCACAGGCCTCCTCTAGGGGAGCACATTGGCAACAATGTTCTTTTCAGTGCAACTTGTTTTAAAAGGCAATAGTATCCTTTTTTAACTTTCCAATTTTCCAATAAAAGGCAACAATTGCAAAGGGGGTCCTTCAATATTTTTAGTTTAATTGCAGATTGATCCCATATAGTTACAATGTCTATAAATGGTGCAGCACTTTTTTGCTGTCCTGGCAGACCAACATCAGGGGTTAAGCGGTGGTCCTTTTTTTCCTTTCCCTTTTCTTTCAATCAAAATATTTTCTTCTCCTCCCCCCCAATCTGAGAGGGAGTTCTTGTATCTGGCATTAAAATTTGCTCCTTTTAGCTCAATTTTCCCGGTTCTTAGTTCCAACAGTCTTTGCTTTAGATCTATTTACAAAACCGGAAGACGGACTTCCTTTTTACGCCTTCCCGCTTCAGAGCCAAATTCAAGTTCGTTACGTTGAACAAAGGAACAAGTCCTTTGATCTCCCGATTTTTACAAAGTCTTACTCACGGGTTGTAGGTTAAAAGCCGAATTTTCAAAGGAAAAAGGTCAGCGCTCTCCGGCAACAGCTGCGCGGCTTCACTCCACAGAAGTAGCGATTGACTCTCAGTGCCGCGCCACCCCTTTCCGCTCCGGAGCCCCTCGCGGGGTCCCTTTGCCACTTGGGGGGGGGGCACTTCTGGCACCCGCCGAGTCCCACGGCCGCAGGCTTTCCCCGCCTGCGGTTTTTTAACGGGTCTCCGCTGCGCCGTAGCGGATAGACCCAGTTTCTGCGGAGCTTCTCCCTCCGAGTTAGAAGGAGACCGCCATTGCCATTGGCGCTGCCTCCGGAAGTCAAGGTACCTATTTATCTACTTGCACTTTGTGCTTTCGAACTGCTAGGTTGGCAGGAGCAGGGACCGAACAACGGGAGCTCACCCCGTCGTGGGGATTCGAACCGCCAACCTTCTGATCGGGAAGCCAAACCTGCACTACATTTATCACGCAATTCTTTTTGTTTATCCCATGGGAATCTGTTGCTGTGCCACAATGTATCTTTGCCATGCTGTTTTAATGGTAGGGATCAAAATGGTGTGTTCCCATTTTAACACTGCAGAGCGGTAAAGGATGGGCTGCAAAAACCAAGACTTTTGCCACCTCCCTACCAATCCATTCCAAACATCTTTTGGATAGAGTTGCAAATATCTGGTAGAGGCCCAGATATTTCTACACCCAGCGCTCACGATGGTGTAGGATGCCACCTCACATCTTTTCAGGTGGACACAGTTGGCCCACCTTCCCACTTTCTGTTGATATTTTCACCCCTTCCCATTGCGAGAATCTCCTGATCTGATGTTTTGAGAAAGGAGGGGGCAGAAACTGCTCTTCTACTCTTCCACTCCTGCCTGACTGCCTGACTCTGTGTGTGGAGAGAGTCTTATCTATGTAGTGGCTAGATGGCTGAGTGGGAGCTGTAACACTCATGCAAGCCGGTAGTTCGTTAGTTTGTAGTAGCTGATAGAAACAAAAGAAGTTATGCTTCACAGCTAGCTTCCGCGTTATTTATACTCTGCTGAGTGGCGCTGTGGGTTAAAGCCTCAGCGCCTGGGACTTGCCGATCGAAAGGTCGGCGGTTCGAATCCCCGCGGTGGGGTGCGCTCCCGTCGTTCGGTCCCAGCGCCTGCCAACCTAGCAGTTCGAAAGCACCTTTGGGTGCAAGTAGATAAATAGGGACCGCTTACCAGCGGGAAGGTAAACGGCGTTTCCGTGTGCGGCTCTGGCTCGCCAGATGCAGCTTGTCACGCTGGCCACGTGACCCGGAAGTGTCTGTGGACAGCGCTGGCTCCCGGCCTATAGAGTGAGATGAGCGCACAACCCCAGTCTGGCAAGACTGGCCCGTACGAGCAGGGGTACCTTTACCTTTACCTGAGTCTGCTGCTCACAATGCACAGTTGTGGGTCCAGGGCACTGAGGCCTGTTTTCCAGGACTGGAAGGTCTCTGAAAGTGCTCCAGTCACCTAGCCCAGTCGGGGCAGAACCAGTTATTGAGCCCAGTCGCTGACATCGGTTGAAAGGCATACAGTGGTACCTCGGGTTACAGATGCTTCAGTTTACAGACGCTTCAGGTTACAGAGGCTTCAGGTTACAGACTCTGCTAACCCAGAAATAGTACCTCGGGTTAAGAACTTTACCTCAGGATGAGAACAGAAATCTTGTGGTGGCAGCAGGAGGCCCCATTAGCTAAAGTGGTGCTTCAGGTTAAGAACAGTTTCAGGTTAAGAACGGACCTCCAGAACGAATTAAGTACTTAACCCGAGGTACCACTGTACTGACACTTTCCTCTCGTTCACACTCTGAAATCATTCCACTTTCTATCACCACCCCATTTTGGGCACTGCATAATCACAGAATCTTAGAGTAGGAAGGGACCCCCAAAGGTCATCTAGTCCAACCCCCTGCAATGCAGGAATCTCAGCTAAAGCATCCCTGACAGGTGGCCATCCAACCTCTGCTTAAAAACCTTCAAGGAAGGAGAGTGCACCATCTCTCAAGAGAGTCAGTTCCACTGTCAAACAGCTCTTACTGTCAGAAAGTTCTTATTGATGTTATTTGGAATCTCCTTTCTTGCAACTTGAAGCCACTGGTTCGAGTCCTACCCTCAAGAGCAGGAGAAAACAAGCATGCTCCCTCCTCCATGTGACACAGCCGAAAACATCTTTATTATTATTTTTTGCCTCTCTTGCAAGCCAGAGCTCATTCTGAGCTTTAGCCAGCCTGACTTTCCCCATGCAACTGTTGGCTACTTGTGTATACTCCTCCTTTGCGATTTCCCTTTCTTCCATTTCTTATACATCCCCTTCTTAATTCTCAGCTCATCTGTAAGCTCCTTATGCAGTCACACCGGTTTCCTTTTATTTTTCAGTTCCAATGTGGCTTAAGGATAGGTGGAGAACTGAACACGAAGAGGCACACATTTACAGATGTGATTCTAGACTCTGAAACCTAGAGCTGGTTAGAAATGCTTGGTTTGTAGCCAATGTTGGTCCTATTTTGTAAAGACCCATTGGAAATAATGGACATGACTAACTTTGGTCCATTCATTTCAATGAGTCTAACTCTGAGTGTAACTTAGTTGGATAGAAACCCTTGTGCGTAACTGCAGGATGTGTTGTGCTTCACAAAAGACAATCCTCTCTTTGAAGTCAAAGTTTGATTTAAGGATAAGGGAGAACAGCAGAGGCCTTGACATGGTCCATCAGCAGTTAGTAGCGCCTGGTCAGCAGACGGAGCAGGCAGCAAAAGCTACCTGTTGTCTTCACCACAATGTTGATATGTATTCTATTTCTATTACAGTAATTATTTCTACATTTGTGTGAACATATGAACTAGCATATTACAATGTTGTGTGAATTGGGTGCTCTCTTTGATTCTTCTTTTTGTGTGATGCAGATCCTCCTTTTTGGCAATACATAACTGGCCAAAAAGAAGTGCTAGTAGCACAGTTTGTTATCGTTGCTTCTGCAAGCGGCAGTAAGAGCACCTCCTTAGGTAGCCTGACCACCGTTTTGCACACCCCATAATGCCCCAGGCCTGGCATCGTTTTGGAACACTGTGGGAGGGAGGAAATGGTGGTTGATTCTCTCTCTCCCTCTCCCACTCTCCCTGTGTGTGTGGAGATAGTCAGATAACATTTCTGCAGAACTGCCATTTTTTCTTCTGGGATGGAATTTTCTCAGAAAAATGTCTTCTGAGAAATTTTGGCTCAGCTTTAGTTGAAAGGGGGCAGGTGAGCAAAGCAGCATTAATATTATATTTTATTTGCTATTATTATTACTCATACTCTCTCATCCTTTGTGTGCAGTCTGGATGCTGCACTATGGACTTTGAAGTGGGATTTTCAGGTCACCTCACGAAGTCCAAAATGCAATACGGGGCAAACTTCAAACTGATCTTGGTCTGAAGTAGCTTGGTTGCCAGCAATAGAGCTGCTAGGTATCTAAGAACTGGCATGCTCAGGAATTGGCTGCCACATCTACTACCAAGAACAGCTGCCAAAAGAAGGGGAACATAAATATATTTATCACTGGATAAATAGTGTTGCAAAAGCCCAGTGCCTGGCTCTCTCTCTGCCAAGTGGTGGCAAGAGCACATGGGATTACAGACACACACACAGGGTCTGTGTACCTTTGGAGAATAGGTAGAAGACACGGTGGAAACTGTCGTGCTTTAGGAAATATGGTTTATTCACCTATTTACAACTTCAGTCATCCAGAGGGCAACACATTGGTGACCTCTGCTGCAGAGTGTTCTGGAAGTAAAGGCGAACCAAGATAAAACTCATGAATGCTGGTTCTAATCACTAGGCCCTAGCAATGTACTAGATCTCATTCACTTCTCAGTCAGGAATCTGGACTCTCCTTTTCTCATGTGCCATGCTTTAAAAAAATAAATTCATTGCAGGTTTTATCATCTGGAGAGGAAGATTCCAATTAAGAACGGACAATGGATTATTCTACTGTGGGGAATGAAGATTCTGCTCCCCAGTATTTTGAACATCCCCATTTGCAAGCAAATGATGATGCAGACCTATTCTTTCCTGCTTCAGAGGGGGTTGATGCGGGGGCCATGCCCACCTACTTCTCTCGTATGTCTGAATCCTACAGACACTCTCCAGGTAGGTATGCAGTGATTGAAAGAGGACATACCTTTAAACATGCTAAGCAGCTGATCCCAAGACCCTCCCACCTCCCTCTGCCTGCAAGCTATTAGCCCTTATAATTACCCTTTTGAATCATAGATGGATATGCTGCATTTGACAAAGGCCCTCTGTGCACACAAAGGGGCTTTTACTATTACTCTGGAGGCAAAAGTAATGTGCTAGTGCATCTCTGTAGCTGCCTCATTCTCAGAATTTCTGGCTGATGGGCTTACAGTGATACCATTGTGTTTTCACATTGCAAATATTAAAGTATATTTCGAACCTTCAATTAAAAAACAACAACATCAACATTGTGGGTTGCTTCTATTCAGGGTTCCTGACAGACGGTCATGGTCCTTTCCAAAATACTCTGTTCCATTACTCCCCCTGACTCCAGTTTTCCATATCCCCCCCAAAGGTACCCAGCCTCACTTTATTCAGTGGGACTTATTTCAGAGTAGACATGGCTAAGATTGCAATCTCGGCATTGTACGGCCATTGAGCATTCACAGTCCTCACTGTGGAAATGTGGATCCGGCCAGAAGGCTGTATCCTAAACTGGCCCACCTTTGAAAGGTCCACCCACCAGTCAATCACTTGATGTCATATTACATCATGTAGTTCAATTTTAAACTTGCAGCTGCAAAGGAAACTGCTTTGAGGTTTTTCCTTGCAGTCAAGGAAGGAAGGAATTTTATGAAATAAAAGTAAAGGAAGGAAGGAAGAACTGACTCCCAATTCTTCGTTTACAACCATGGCTTGCATTTGGAAAAAAAAAATCAAGCCATGCCTGATTCATCCTTTTGAATTTGGTACCATGGCTTGACCTGTGCTGGATGTCATGTGACAGGTGGCCATGGACCAAATGAAGAGGCCTGGTTAGCCTAATTACACCCACAATTCCCAGCACCCTGAACAAACTACAGCTCACAGGCTTCTTGTGGGGGAACCCATGTCCTTTAAATGTATGGTGTGAACAGAGTCTGGGAGCTCTCCGTGGTGCTGCACCACCTGCCCTCTAGCCCGGGGGAGGCCTCCATGGGACCAGAACAGGACAAGAGGCTGCATGCTTCTGAATACTGGTGCATGTGTGTGAGAGGAGCAAGGCTGTCCCTATACCCTGACTGCGGGCTTCTTGGAAGCACCTAACTGGCCACTGCTGGTAACAGGATACCGAATGAAGGAGCCCCTTATTTTGATTCACCAGGGCCTGCTTGGCCAACTCTAGTGTAGGCCCACTGCCCTGAACACCTGTACACCCTACTTAATTTTTCCTTTTGTTTCCTCTCCAACAGTGCGGCAGTTGTATCCCATCCTCAATGGTTTGCAGTGGATGGATGGGCACCCTTACAGCACAGCAGCTTGGGCTTCCAGTTCTTCTGGAAAGCCCCACGCTGGACTCCCAATCTACACCTCTGCTACGTCCTCATATCAGACCCTCCAAGCGCCTCCCTCGCCCAAGGACCTCAGCCCCGATGACAAGGGGAGCCCCAGATACCTGGAGATGTTGAAGACGGAGCGGATGAGCCCCACGCATGCTGAACTGCTGCCTTTGGGAACCCCGACTGGAGCAGCTTACGCAATGGGGCAGGACTTTGGATACTTCCAGCCATCTGGGAGCCCCCTGACAGCTGGGTATTCCCCTAAACTACGGGGGGCAACACAGCTCTCTCCTACTGGTGAGGATTTTTGCTGGGGACCATCACATGGGCTGAGGAGCAAAGCGGGAACGATATGACACAATGGATGCACCACTCCAGACCTCTTTCAAAAGCTCGCCTGCCTGTAAAACAAAAACACCTTGGTAAAATGGTGCAGACTGGAGAGGCAGATCGTGCGTTTTCAAATTTGTTAAAAGCTTTGTACCAAAGTTAAAAATTTGCACCAAAATACTTTTTGATTTCAGTCCTAATGTGAATATTTAAATGCACAATGTGTGGATCACTCAGATGACATTTCCCATTGGGAAGTTTGGCCGTGATGTTGAAAGAGTTTGTGTGCTCTAGCCGGCCCAGCTGATCAGCACTTTTTTTGTGCTGCTTGGATGTCAGAGCTGACTAACCATGAAGCTGTTTACCGGAGGCAACTGCAAGACATAGTTAGCGTAAAAAATGTGTTTAGGAGAAGCGACATCCACAGGCAAATCTATAAAATGCTAGAGTCCCCGTGGCTTAATCTTGGTCATGAACTGCCACCTCTGAACTGCAAAGTTCTGCTCATTAAATGTAGAACGTATTTCTTTCCCACATTATACTCTGTAGATGCTTAGTGGCACAATAATTATGACCTTACAGGTTCCAGATCTGGACTCTGACATTGAAAACATATTCTGGAGCTGACCTCTTAGGTTCTAGGATGAGCTTATAGGCCAAGATGGATCCATAATGGAGATTAAGCTCTAGCAGCATTTAGTGGACATGCAAAGATTGGCTTCCTTTACCCATTATGTAAATGAATTCCTCTACCCAGGTTCTGACAAATCATTGTTCTTGGCATCTTTCTTGAGCTTTCTCTGTCTGGCCTTCTCCAGCCCAGTCCTGCATCAGACATGCTGCTAGTAGTATCTCCTCAAAGTGAAGGGCCTCATGCCCGCCCCCTTCTGAGCTATTCTGCCACTTCCCCACTGACTGCTTGTCCCCATCTCTTTCCTCAGAGGCGCGAGAGTGCGTGAATTGCGGAGCCACAGCCACGCCACTGTGGCGAAGGGACGGCACTGGTCACTACCTCTGTAACGCCTGTGGGCTCTACCACAAGATGAACGGGCAGAACAGGCCTCTCATCCGGCCAAAGAAACGTCTGGTAATATATTTTTATGTTCAGGGCAACATTGAGGTTTGCAGAGGTACATTCTGGTGGGGGGGGGTTGCATGGAAATCTGACTGACAGGTGGGCAGGAATGGGTAGGTAGGGGAATGGAGTGGCGTAGCTGGACTCCCTGCAACAGTTTGTTGCAGGTTCCAAAGAACGTCTGGTAATATATTTTTATGTTCAGGGCAACATTGAGGTTTGCAGAGGTACATTCTGGTGGGGGCGGGGTGCATGGAAATCTGACTGACAGAGGTGGGCAGGAATGGGTAGGTAGGGGAATGAAGTGGCGTAGCTGGACTCCCTGCAACAGTTTGTTGCAGGTTCCATTTCTCACTGTATGTAACAACCTCATCATATTCAACCATGCAGATTGTCAGCAAGCGAGCCGGGACCCAGTGCAGTAACTGCCAGACGACGACCACCACCCTCTGGCGCCGAAACGTGAACGGAGAACCCGTATGCAATGCCTGCGGTCTCTATTTCAAGCTGCACAATGTAAGCCAAGGCAGTAGGGGGGTTGGTTGATGGAATAAGGGCATCTCAGTGTGACTATGTCCAGAAAACTGGATCTGGAGTGTCTTGATAAACAGCCTCAGCATTATCTCATGAATGCTTGCTTGCTTCTCTCTCGCTCTCTCTCCCACACACACCCATTTAATGGATAAAAAGCATTACACTGATTTTATGTTAAGTTTATAGAGAGATAAAGCATTCCTCGTGCAATATGAACTTAAATTTCACAAGCAGCCGTCTCAGGCCGACCTGGGTTCTAGATACAAGTACTAGGTCATCAGCATACAATAAAACTTAAGAGTTTTTGGTCGAGAATTGTGACAGGAGCAAACTGTAGGCCCTCCAGTTCTTTAACCATGTCATTAATATAAAAATTAAACAGGTAAGGCGCCAAAATGCATCCCTGTTTGGCTCCAGTAATGGTCTTAATTCTAGTGGTGAGATGGCCAGCCAGATCCGCCTTTACTTGTATTGATGTGTCAGTATATAATGTTTTGATGAGAAATAATAGACGGAGGCCTATATTCCTCTTTTCCAATTTTTGCCACAATGCATGTCTTGGGACCGTATCAAAAGCTGACTTTAGATTGATAAAAGCAACATATAATAAGTGACTTAAGGACTGTTTTGGCCTAGTAGACCTGCCACACCAAATAAGTGTGCACAACTGTCCTCAAAATCTGCATTTCCCTAGAACTGAGAAAACTCATTTGTGTCATTAAATACCTCCCCAAATGCCAATGTTTTCAGAATGCAGATGTTTAGCGTGCTGTGATAGCTGTCAAATTCTGTCTGCAAGCTGGTGGACAGGATAACAAGAAACGGTACGGCACTGTGGACAAGGCTGCATGAGCACTGAAACAGGAAGCCTGCTGTTCAAAACCTGGCACTGCCCTAAATGCGCGCCATGGCCTCGAACGAGCCATCCTGACAAACTACACTTTATTACTTAAACCTGATGGCTTCTTCTTCTGAAGATGTTTTCAGAAGGGAACCTGCAGAGGCCCACCTGTTTTCTGCTGCCTGGACCACCTGTAGCTCCTAACAGCAATTTATATGGCCCAGACACTTCCTGAAGCTGCCTCGTCCACCTATTCCATCAGCATTCCTTCCTTCTCATTCTTGTCCTCCCTATTCTTTTGGGCTTTCTGAAGTGTTTTCGCCCTTGTTCTGTGTTGTTTCAGAATAAGCAGAAGGGTAAGGGCTTATGCACCTTTCCTCTGCTCTTGCAAATGGCAATCTGTGGAAAGCCCAAATTGTCGTTTGCTCTAATTGAGAGCTAAAAAGCGGGTTTCTGTGGGGAAAGCTTGGGGCGGGGGAGAAAATGACACATGCTTGGACACGAAGCTTTTAAGTGCAGACATGTCCCTGGAAACAGCAGGACAAAAGTAACGTGTGGATAAGCCCTGAGTGTTTTATTTGATAAAAGGTGCATAGTGTTGTGTCCAGTCGTACCCAGAGCGGATCCATGTAAATGAATAGACTTGGCTAACTTAATGCCCCTTAATTCCAGTGGGTCTACTCTAAGTAAGACTTAGTTGGTTGCAACCCATGGATTTTAAAAGAATGTGTTCCCTCCTAGTTTGCCTGTTTCGGGGAAAATAAATGTGACCCCCACCCCCAGATGTTTGAGAACAAATTGGTAGGCTTCTGCCATTTCCATGTTGCCTTGAGCAGGACTCAAATTTGGGTGACTTTATACTGCTCCAAAGGGAGCACCTTCAGTACCCTTTTCCCAGACCAAGGATGTGCCTCTCCCATCGTCCTCAGACCCTGGGGGTGCCTACCCTGTAGCTTCTCCTGCAGAGCTGTCACGGCCAGGAAGCGGGATGAGGCAATTGCCTCAGGCTGTGGATCTGCCAGCTGCCACATGCATACATGCTCCTGCAACACACACCCCATCTGTTTACTCCTTGGGTAGCACTATGTACAGCAAGCAAGCAAACAAACAAAATAATAATTATTAATAATAATTTTATTATTTATACCCCACCCATCTGGCTGGGTTTCCCCAGCCACTCTGGGCGGCTGACAGTATAGCTAAAAACTAAATAAAAACATCAAGTGTTAAAAACCTCTTGATACAGGGCTGCCTTTAGATATCTTCTAAAAGTTGTGTGATTCTTTATTTCCTTGACATCTGAAGGGAGAGTGCCATGACTGAGAAGGCCCTCTGCCTTGAGAGTGATCCTGTCAAACCCAGTGGGGTTTACTTCTGAGTTAGTATGGCTCCATAGCCAGCCCCGCGCCTCTCTGCCCTCCATCTGAACCATGCACCTGCTCTGCAAACAGCTACTGCTCTAGCCTCTTCTTTACTCTCAACCACTCTGCGGCACTGCTCTTACTCTCGCTCACGGCCCCATCTTCTGCCTTCCAGGTGAATCGTCCCTTGGCAATGCGCAAGGATGGGATCCAGACCCGGAACCGCAAGGTCTCTTCAGCCAAGTCCAAAAAGCGCAAGGGGAATTCTGGGGAAGCTGCCATGTCCACCCCAACCCCCCTGGAGTTGATGCCAGCGCCTCTGATGGGGGAAGAAGCAGCTGCCCTCTATACTCTCAGCCCCATGATGTTACCAGGACATTTGCTCCCTTTTGGACCCAATCCACACCTTCTAGGCTCTCCACCAGGCTTTCCTCCACAGGCTTCTCCTGCCCCACATGGCTCCCCTGGGGTTGTTTCTGCACTGGGGTAAAGAGCCCTATAACCACACAACAACCCACGGCATTCATGTACAGTGACTCTGGGACCAATAAGCAGGGAGGGCACATCTCTCTTGATAATTTTTTGGAGCACGTGTATTAACTGCTTGCAGCATGGGTGCCTTGGAAGAACAGGAGAAAAGAATAACAACAGGAGGGTGCTCTGATCCCACAGCTCGTCATCAGAGAAGACATATATTATGGGGTAGTTCCCCCAAGCAGTGGATGAGGTGGTGATAAAGCAGTTGAGCTCTTTTCCAGGCTGAATGTGCCACTTCATACCGCAGGTGAGAAATGCTGGGGCCGAATGCTTCCCCATCAGGGAGCAGGTGGTGGGAACATGTGCTGTCCATGCAAAGGAACACAGGATGCTGTCTCACACCGAGTCAGACCACTGGTCCATCTAGCATTTGCTACACTGACTGGCAGCAGCTTGCAAGGATTCCAGCCAGAGGTCTTTTCTGGTCATTCTGGAGGTGCTGGGGGTTGAACCCAGGACCTTCCGCATGCAGGGTATTTATGTTACATTTGGGCCATGAAGAACCAACGGAAGGACAACCCTTCTCTCTGACATCCACTGTTTCCTATGCATGGAAGAAGATTTTTGTGCAGTCCCTCCACCTACTAAGCCATAGACGGAAGCGAGCTACTGATCCCTCCACCCATCTGTAAATTGCTGCTGTCCAACTATCTCCAACCGCATTCTCTTCCTTGCCTATTTGGCTAAGCATGCCCAGCTCATTTGCGTACCTTACATACAGTACTCCAGGAGTATCTACACCTGCTTTTCTGCTCTCATAGCTATGTTTCCCCGTGGAATAATTCGGATGAGTGCTCTGTGTGTGGTCGAATGCATCCCCTGCAGCCTGGATTGCATGACAACAAGAAGTTCATAATGAGCACCTGTCCTCTGCACCTCCACCCCTGCCAGACTGGTGAATTGGCCCATCATAAGCAAAGCACATACTTTTGCACAGTGCCTCCCTTCTTGTCTTAGGGAAGAACATGTACAAATGCAAAAAGAAACCCAGTTTTATGCTTGTGAGAAATAGTGCTTCCGCTCACCCTATTGTCATGTATATGGTAAAGTGGCCCTGCCTTTTTAAGTCAGTCACCAAGCTTAAGTCAGTCACCCATCCTGAATCCTCCCTATGTTCCTGTATATCTGCCTGCAATGCAAGTGGCAATCCTAATAGTCATTCCCCAAGAGTGGCTATCAGTAGAGATTTGGGAAAAAGTTGTTCCGTGTACATCTCAGCTGCTCGCTACTGCTTGCCTGTTGTGGGACACAGAGTTTTGTTTTGGGACTCCTTTGCCTTGGGGAACACTGCACTCGGGCACGCCACTCCCACCTGCAGTGTTGTTCAATCCAGGGAAAAAAACACTTTCCACTCGTTTCTGCTGACTGTCTAAACCGGCCCGTTAAAAATTAGTTGCTGGGCAGGGCAGTTTGTACATTTGTACCGGAGTGAAGCGACTTTTGTCCTGAACGATCTACTGAAAAACAGGGGAACATCCATCAATGTCTTTCAATTTACAAAGCAAACATGCACACTCAGGATCTCTTTAACAGTTAAGGCATAACTAATCTGCTTTATTGTCGGGGACGCGGGTGGCGCTGTGGGTAAAACCTCAGCGCCTAGGACTTGCCGATCGCATGGTCGGCGGTTCGAATCCCCGCGGCGGGGTGAGCTCCCGTCTTCGGTCCCAGCTCCTGCCCACCTAGCAGTTCGAAAGCACCCTTAAGTGCAAGTAGATAAATTGGTAGCGCTTTATAGCGGGAAGGTAACGGCGTTTCCGTGCGCTGTGCTGGTGCTGGCTCACCAGAGCAGCTTCATCACGCTGGCCACGTGACCCGGAAGTGTCTCCGGACAGCGCTGGTTCCCGGCCTCTTAAGTGAGATGAGCGCACAACCCTAGAGTCAGACACGACTGGCCCGCACGGGCAGGGGTACCTTTACCTTTTAATCTGCTTTATTATATACTCCATTTGTAACCCAAAGGGTTGGACCTGGAATTAATTCACCTCTGCCTGCTATTGGCTCTGACTTCACCTCCTGTTGGCCTCTCTGCCTTGTGCCCTACCATTCTCAGTGAGCATCAGACCAGAGTCTACCTGGCTTATCATTATTTTGAAAGGATTCCAACTATAAGCAGACGCTTATAGTTGGATAGCTGGGTGTGGACTAGGGATTCTGTGGCCCTCCAGATTTGGTTGGACTCCCAATTCCCACTGGCACTGCCCAGCATAGCCAATCGTCAGGGATTATGGGAGTTAGAGTCGGGGGGGGCACATGTTCCCTATCCCTGCACTAGGCAGGCCACCCGAAGCCATCTGGTGATCTACAACTGGACTACCTTCCACCGACTCCTGTTCCATCCTGGTATCTCACCATTCACCCATCTTCTAATGCATGCAAGGAACTAAATTTATCCACACCTCAAAATCCATCCTGAAATGCACTGGTCCAAATCCGCTTCCCTGTACAGCTCCCAAACCCCCCATTTCCATGGGTATATTCATTCCCATCTCTAAAGCATCACAATAGGAGACAAAAAAAGAGGAGGGGATACATGCTGACCTTGAGCAGAGATAACGCACCCTGTTGACTCTTCACTGGCTTTGTAAATTTGCCACTGAGCTTCCATTGATACCCTGCTCTTTGGGGGTTTAAATTTGTTTCAAAGCTGCAGAGGGGAAAATATATATACTAATTTGTGTTAACAAACAAGAGGTGTGTGTGAGTTTTGTCTTCGGTAAGTTCCAGCTACGGCATGGCTTGGGCTGCCCGGGAGGAGCTTCCACAGTAGAATGCCAGCTTCTTCAAGTGCCTTCAGTAATTTTTGTGCAAAATTAAATGGATCATGAAGACACATGATTCCTGTAAAAAGGAGTGGGGAGGTAGAGACATGTTCAGCTCTCCTGACTAAACATAGTCCACCAAGGGACATAGTTTATGCTGCATACCTGCCCTTCATTCAACGTGGACAGCTTACAACAATAACAGGCAAAACACCATAATTGTAATAAAGCAGTCTTAAAACCAACAAACTGGTTAAAATATGAAGCAGCAGTAATAATAACTGACTCTAGAACCACACCACGGAAATAATACCATTTAGGGGCAAAATATACATTACTTGTGCAGCAGCTACTTATAAGAAAACAAACCAACCCAAGACCTCATTCTCCTCTGAAAGCCACTTTTGGGTGAGGAAGATTGACATCAGTGAAGTGGTGGGAGGCTGCCCGGATTGTGCCTAGTTGTACTCACAAATACCAGCGTCCAAGATCCCACTTTCCCCACAATTTCACCAACAAGGAAAGCTGTTGATTCTAGTATCAAAGCTAAAAATTTGATATCCTTCCAGGAAAAAACCACACAAGTTAAATGTGAGTTGTAGGCATTCAAAGTCTGAGTCCAGTAAAACCTTTAAAACTAAGGGCCCTCCTGATGCCCCCTTTATTATGCACCCATGATTATTTGTACTCATGATGCTGTTGGGGCACTCATATATGACCCCTCTTTCAATACTATTGGCGCCTATAAAGGTTTTGGGGTGGTTAGACTGCTTCACTTCCAATCAGTGCATATCTTGTTACTTCCTGCTGAAATTTCTCATACTACAAACATGGGGGTGGGCGGTGTTGCCCCACTTTTGTTGTGCTACAGTCTGTCTGGCCAGTGATCCTGTGGCAGCACTGGGGAAGCATTCTAGAACACCTAATGAAGCAGAATAAATCCATACTAATGCAATATTATTGTACTGATAATGTTTTGCAGAATGCCGTCATAATGAAACACCAATCTGGACCGACCCTGTTTTTTCCTAAAAGCACAACAAAACAATTTGTAAGCTGTAGCCTACTTTTTCAGATGCCAGACACCTCAGCCGAACTTCCAAAGTTCCAAAGCGTTTTGGAGATTATTATAAATATTTACTTATGGCGCTATCATTGCACATGGATAACAGAAGAAAGAAAGCAAGTCCCTGCCCCAAGGAGCTTACTTTCTAGTGCCTACATTTTAGCAGTGGGCAGAGGTAAGGGGAGGGGGAGGTTAATGAGATATATGGGTAACAAAAGGATGGGTCTGCACAAATACAGTTATGTGTACTTAAGCTATTTTTCAGTTCAAGGTAAAGCTTCATGAAGCAGGTGGATTATGAGAAGGATAAAGACCAGCGAGGAGGGGAAATGGGCAGAAGTGTTTATGAGACAAGACTTGTAGGTAGCAGGTTGTGGTGGAAATACTCTCCATTGGTGTGGCTGGCCTGTGGTTGGACTGCAACTCCCATTACCACTCACCACTGGCCATGCTGCCTGGGAGGGAGCGATGGGGGCTGGAATCCAACAACATCAGGTGGAGAAAAGCAGGTTAGCCACCCTGCTCTACGGGAGTGCTTCTTGACATCTACTTGCTACTCTGCTTCTTGAAGAAGAAAAAGAGCACCATCTCCCCAGCTGGGACACAGCAACCCTCTCCAGGGACCCTGATTCTTAGCACTCTCTCATCTCATCCCACACACAACATGATTCCTTTGCCAGAGCTGTTAGGGGACTCCCGGAGAATCTGTCCAAGGACAGCCTTGGCTCTCGCTCTCCCTTGAAGTGCTGGTGGTGGAGGCTGCCTATCTTCCAACATCTCCCCCACCCCTTTTCCCACATCCTTCAGTAGAGCCATCAAAGGAGTCAGTGGGGACTTTATCTGGCCCATCAAGTCACAGTCTCTGGAGGTCTGCAGAATGAGATCATCGCTCCCCACGCAGTCCCCTCCTCTGCAGATAAGGGGCTGGCACGGGTGCTGGGAACAAGGTTGCAGAAGGCAGGAAGAGGAGGATTGGCTGCAGTGCCTCCCTCTCTCCTGGGCTCTGGCCCAAACATGGGTTTCATTCCATCCCAGCAGCGGTAGCACCAGGCTGACCTACTGAGACAAACTAATAAGGAAGAAAAGCAAGTTGCTGCTGCTGGGTGGGTCAGAAGGTTTCTCGATCAAAGGCAGATGATCTCCCTGGGTCATATGTTCTGAAAATGCAGGACTCACTTCACCGCTTTCTGCCACAGGCGCCTTGCAAGGACATGGGCAACTTATATACAGGTTGAGCAGATCCTGAGACCATGATGAGGAGACTTAGGGTATTCTCTGCATGCAGTGCACACCACCTGCTAGCTTCTAAAGCCACACTTACACCACAATCCATATTGAGCTTGTAGCTTCTTGGCAAATACTGGTTTGATGCATTCACCACCTTTGATCTGACCATAAAAACTGGATGTGGAGTGTTAATGGGAAAATACCCTAACATCAACTGTGCATGTGCAGATGAGCGCAGATGGCAGGTGTCTGGAGGGACATGGAAATCACAAAGTTCATGCACATCAGGTTAAGACAGGGGTCCCCGAACTATGGCCCATGGGCTGGATAAGGCCCGAGGGACTCGTTTATCCGGCCCGCGGCAACCCCCGCCGCCCACTCTTACCGGCACTGCGCAGGTGTCCACTTCCGGGTTGGAGGAGCACCGGAAATAGCTTGTGCTATAGCTTGAGTTTGGCTTTGATATCCCGCTTTATCACTACCCGAAGGAGTCTCAAAGCGGCTAATATTCTCCTTTCCCTTCCTCCCCCACAACAAACCCTCTGTGGGATGAGTGGGGCTGAGAGACTTCAGAGAAGTGTGACTGGCCCAAGGCCACCCAGCAGCTGCATGTGGAGGAGCAGAGACACGAACCCGGTTCCCCAGATTACAAATCAACCGCTCTTAACCACTACACCACACTGGCTCTCGAGGCCCATGGACTGAAAACTGCCCTGTCTAGGCCTTGAATCTGCCTACCCACTAGTCTCCCCCAGTTCACCCCCCCTCTCAGACCATGCTCACTAGACCTGTTCTGCATCCTGTCTCCTTTTGCCTGGCTAGAATGCGTCCTTGAATGGCAATAATGCCTGTGTTTTCACATGTCCATATACTGTGCACTCACTGTGTTTCCAACAGCTCTGCCCCCCGCCCCACTGCCACGCGGCCCCTGAAAGGCTGCTTGTGATAGAAAGTGGCCCTTTGGGCTGAAAAAAGGTGCATACCGATGCAGTCAGCAGCTCAGGCCAGTGCTTGACCTGGCTGACCACTGGGGCAGGGTATGCTCCCATCATTCTTGACTACTGACCATGTTGGTTAGGGCTGGAGTCCCTAATAACTGGAGGGCACTACGTTGGCTAGCTCGTCAGTTAGAACTGACTTGTTCCGTTACTTTATTTCATTAGTCACTGCTAACTTAAATTGGATTGAGGCTGCTGTGATTCAGAGGGAAAGTATTTTAGGCGTGGTGCAGCATTCAGCTATGACAAACTGACAACCTTAGTTCTTCTCATCTGCAAAATGGGAATAGCACCATATCTCACACAGAGTTATTTGGAAAATGAAGAGGCCTAAAAAATAAAGCCTGGGGGTTAGGGACAGAGAAGACCAAATAAATGTGCATTTCAAAAAAGGATATATCACCGTGTTTCTGATCAGATGGAAGATTGTAGCTCGAGACTGCCTCTGTCATTTTGCAGCTGCGGCTTAGGTTTTGCCACCTACTCTGTCTCCCTTCCAGTTCACAAGTCCTGCATTATTTTTAAAATATGTGAGACTTGCCTGTCATTCAACTATCACAGCTCTAGGGCCATTTTTGTCACCTCCTGTAGCACATGACAAGGTGGGTCTCTCTCTTGTGTTGTGTCAGCTTGCCTGTGTTCACCCAGCCTGTGTTTATTTCGGAAGCAGCCTATAAATGTGTTTTCCCCACAGCAAGCTGTGCCCAAACATTCAAAAACCACCAAAAGCAGAGAAGATTTGGAAAAACGCAAATATGCAAAATTATACCCTCCAACGTTTCTCTGGTGAAAATAGGGACATACTACTCCAATGAATGAGTGAATAAATAAATGTTATTGTTTATACCCCAACCATCTGACTGGGTTACCTCAGCCACTCTGGGTAGCTTCATATATATATATATATATATATATATATATATATATATATATATGTGTGTGTGTGTGTGTGTATGTATATATGTATATACACACACACACACACACACACATATATATATATATATATGATGAATATATATGAATAAAATAAAATGATATATATAAAATCATAAAACATTAAACATTAAGAAAACTTCCCTTTAAGAAACATTAAGAAACTTCCCTTTAAGAAACATTTAACATTAAGAAAACATCTGAAGGGCTGCCTTCAGATGGGTGGATCTACATGCCCGTGAATTCGAAAACAACAAAAACCAGAGCAATTTAGTCAAAATGCGGGATAAATCCAATATCGCCAAACCTCCCCCTCCCCCCATAAAACCGATCTAGTCTTAAAGTACATAAACACAAAGCCAAAAGGGCAACTTCGCTTTCCGTCCCCGACCCCCTCGCTTTCCTTCCCCTACTGACCGCTTTCTGCCCGTCTCCTCCGCGGCGCCGCCCCCTTCCCAGCGCGCTCCCCTCCCCGCCCGAGAGGAATGGTCCCGCCCAGCTCTTTCCCTCGCGCCGCGAACGGTTTCCCTCTCAGGGCCCGGGCGGCGCCAGGTGACAGCATCCGGCGGCGCCCTGGGGAGGAACCAAGTGCCTGGAAGACGGAGGGGTGTGCGCCAGTGCTCTGGGATAGCGGGAGCTCCAGGTGAGGAGAAGGAACAACGCCCCCCCCCGCATGGGCCGGGAGGGTAGTCGGGGGCCGCTGTCTTCCTCGCGGCCGGCCCGCGACCGCCCACCCCATGGCTGTCAACGGGCTACGCCCCGCTTTCCTTCCTTGGCCCTGTGAACGGGACCCGCCCCCCTCGGGTGTGGGCGTTTGTGGGGGGCTCTGGGGGTGGGAATGGCGTCGGGGTGTGTCTCCCCTCAGCCCTTGTCTCTGAGGAGAAGGGAGTTGCGGTACGTCAGGGGCGCAGAATCACAGAATTGGAAAGGGACCCTGAGGGTCATCTAGTCCGACCTCTTGGCGGGGTGAGGGGGGTGGGGTCCCCTCCTGCGTTCTTTGTCGTAGCTGAATCTGTATTTGTTTCTTGCCAGGGCTAGAAATATAAAAGGGTGCTTTGGGTTAAGGGACGGAGGGAGGAATTCGTCAAGGGGCCAAGGTCAAGCTTTTGACAGCCCGACTACTTGAGAGTAAATCCCGTTGACATCTAGAAGAACATACCTTTAAAGAACATTTATTGCATATATGGAAAATAATTGTGTACAGCTGAAAACGCCTGCAGCATTAAGATAAATTCAATGGTGTAAATAAGTTTTGATGGATGTAACAATGGAAAAGCGATTAGTACATGTAGTACATAGTGACATATGCAGGGATATAAGATATGTAAAATGAACCATGGGAAGAGAAGAAGGGAAGAGAAGAAGAGTAGGTAAAATGTTTTATCTAAAATTGTAAAACAGAAAATTTAATAAAAATCATATTTTTAAAAAGAGAGAGAGTAAATCCCATTGATGTCTTTGGGGATGACTCTCAAGCCAAGCATGCCCAGGTTCAGAGCCTGGACTGAGGAAAGGGAAAGGGTGGCATAAACAGACTGTACAGTACAAGCGGAGAGCACACAATAGAGACAAAGGCAGGATAGAGACCAAGAGAAATGTTTTTGTCTTTGGGGAAAGGGTAGGAGCTGTCTGGCAATTGGAGAAAGACTGTGTAGCATCACCAGGGCATCAATTGCTTTTTTTAAAAAAGGATATAACAGACTTTGCACATGTAAAGCATGTGTGAATCTCTCTCCTTTTGATGTGCATGTGTGAAAGACAGGAATGGGGTTTTAAATCTGCTCACCCAAAGACTGTAAAACCATTGAATGGCCATCCTTGAATATTTTTTAGTTTCAACCTTCCAGCAATCCTTGTGGCAATTGTGAATAGGTGGCGCTCTATGCGGATAATTTTTTTTTTGCCTCTTCTTGCTGCTTCTTTCAGTACATAAGACCATAGGCAGCTGCTTTATTCTGAGTCAGACCTTTGGTGGATCTACATGCCCGTGAATTCGAAAACAACAAAAACCAGAGCAATTTAGCTCAGTATTTTCCATAGTGACAAGGCAGTGGGTCTCCAGGGTTTAAGGCAGGAGTCTCTGCCAGCCCTACCTGGAGACGTCAGGAATTGAACCCAGGACCGTCTGCGTGCAAGGTAGATGCTCTACCACAGAGCTATGGGTGCTCGGGATGGTACATTTTAACCTGGAGACCATTCTCTCTGAGTACTGAAACACCTGCTCCCTGCCTTGCAGACCTTTTCCACCTGGCCTGGGAGGGCGGGACCCTGGCTCATTCCAGCTACAAAAAGCCGAGGTGGCTGAACAGGGGACACCTTACTCTCTAGACAGTGCTGGACTTCATCTCCCATCAGCCCCACCCAACAGGGCCAATGGTCAGGGATGACAGGAGTTGTGGTCCACCAAGGGTTTTTGATTGACTTTAGTGGCTAAACTCTATGCCTCATCCTGCCAGCACTAGGAAGGCTTTGGTGAACCTCTGTGGGAAGAGAGCCTTTTGGAATGGCTGCTGAGAAATTATGACAGTCGTACCTTGGACGCTGAACGGAATCCGTTCTGGAAGTCTGTTCAACTTCCAAAACGTTTGACTTCCAAGGCGTGGCTTCCAATTGGCTGCAGGAGCGTCCTGCAGCCAATCGGAAGCCGCGCCAGATGTTCGCCTTCTGAAAATCATTTGAAAACCGGAACAATCGCTTCTGGTTTTCGATCGTTCAGGAGCCGAAACGTTCAAGTTTACAGGCGTTTGGCTTCCGAGGTTCCACTGTACTTTGTCACTTGAATGCCAGCCTTCTCATCGTGTCTAAAGGTCTTTAGGTGAGGTTCTGCATTGTGTGCCTTTGTCACCAAGAAAGTCCATCCAGGCCTAGTCTTGACAATTGCAGATGAAGAGCTAAAAGTACAAGCCTAGAGAGGCCTACTTATAAATAACCTTCATTGTTTTCCAGGGAAGCTTATTCCCAGGTAAGAGTGTATAGAAGAGCTTTCCAAACTCTTCATGTTGGTGACACACTTTTTAGACATGCATCATTTCATGACAGTTTTACTAGCAAACTGGAGGTTAAACTAACCCCTTATAAGAGTGTTTGCTCGACACACCTGCACACTGCAGCCGACACACTAATATGTTGTGACACACAATTTGGAAAGCTCTGGTGTATAGGATTGAAGCTTAAAACTGTTTCTGGCTTATATGATGTGACTTGAATTCTCTGCTGTGCAATACAATAACAATCCCTCCAGATTGAAAGTTAGCATGTCAAGGCGAGGAGCTCTAGCCTAGCATTCACCAGCCGTGCTGATTATGCAGGGTCTTATCTGCTGTGGCTCCCCATCTCTGGAATTTGATAATCTTTCAGAAGGCTTATGAAGGCCTTTAGGAAAGCTTCTAGAATGCTGGAGGTGTGATAAAGTTAGTTTTAATTTCCTGTTGCTTTTTTGATCAGTTGGCTTTGGGGGGTGTATGTTAGAAGAGTTTTTTAATGGTTTTTATTAGTGTTTCTTGTTCTAAGCTGCATCAAGAGCCCCAGGGCCTGTACTTTAAGCAGAGTATACATTTTAAAATGATAATGAATTCTCCATTTAAGCAACCCTGCCCTCAAATCTTAGTAAAATAGGTGTTGGTGTGCTTCCTCTCTTGCTAATTGCCTGCCAATATTCTTTCATTTCTCCCTCTTGAGTCTCCCCCATTAGCTAGCCTCTTATTTTCTTTATGGGTCTGTCCAAATGAGCCCTATTACATTATTTTCTTTATTACTTTACAGGCATTCCCTACTCTGACACTTATCTTAATAGGCTCTATTAAACAGGCCCTAGATAATAGGACCTGGCAGGCCAGTTCCTTGGCAGATGGTTTTCCCTTTCCATGGGCCTCTGGTTCCATGACAATCCTAACATTAGTGGGTGGGGCTATTTCAAGGGGTGGGAGGCCATTCAATGGGATCTATGTACTTTCCTCACAAGTGATGTATTTTGTCAGTAAGAACAGAAAATAATCTTGTGGCAATCTTAAAGACTTAACACCTTTATTATGGCATAAGTGTTTTATAAACTACAGTCCGCTTCATCAAATGCATGACATGGCTGGCTGTTTGAGGGGAATCTGGTGTTTGGATTTGGGGTGTTGGCTGCAATGGATGGGTTGTTCAGGTGAGCTCCAGGTTCTCTTTGTAACATGAGTTTTTCTTCCTTTCCCTTCCACAGGGCTGGAATAGGGGGCATCTGTTGCCCCCACGATGGCTTCTGATGTTGGAGATGCCCAAATATTAGAACCCCCTTCTGTGTCGCCTTTGGAGACTCGCGCACCCACGGTAAAGGAGCCCCTTATTGGGGTGGTGGGAGATGGGAGGCAATGCCTAGAGTCCAGTTTTGTAAGTCGTGATTGGGTAAGAAAAGAAACTACCCTTTCTGGTCTGTGAAAGAGAGGAGAGGCTTGCTGCCTCTGTTGACACCCTGTGCTACCTCTTGGCTTCTCCAGAGGAAGACTAAGAAGAAGGGAGGGTTGCCAGACGCCAAACGGAAAGGGCGGGCCAAGCGGTTGAACAAAGATGCGGAGGATCTGCTCTCAAGCATGCAGCGATTGGTAGGTTGAGCACTTGGAAACGTGAGCTTTGGTGCTGGGGAAGCAGCATTGGCTGTTGGGGAGTGTTTGGATAGAATGTGTACACATGCATGCACCCGTGTGGCCAGAGGGACCTTGGAAGATGGCACGCTTGCTGGGGAAACTGAGCTGACGGACTGTGTTTGGTCTTTTTTCTGGAAATATGCCCTCATTTGTTCTCATAAGCCCTTGGGGGCAGAATGCTTTGGCTCAGTGCTGTTGAGAAGGTGCCCTGTACCTTCCTATATTGTGTAACGAGTGAGTCCTGCATCAAAACGTTGATGGGTAAAGCATTCCTCTTCAGGATGTTAACCAGACTGCTCTGCTCTTTTTCCAGGGGGCTGCAATTTTAGCTGCTGAAGGATTGGCCACCTTAGAAAAACATAGCTATTGGTATCTAAGATGTTACCTGATTTCTTTTTAAGTGAAAAGCATGATTGTGATGGATGGGAGTGGTGCTATATGCATGCAGTTGGGGGGTTAAAGGAGACTCCCCACACACTTTACTTACAGCGCTGTTCAATATTGTGCCTTTTAACTAGGATCTCACCACAGAATGTGCTACACCAGTGGGGACTGGCCTGGTTTGGGATGAACGGATGACACAGTTTCACTGCACATGGGATGAAAGGTATTTAGGAGTGAAAGCGTGGTTTTCAAGTCTTTGTTTTGATAGCTTGAGTGTACCCAGAAAACGTAAAGTGGCTTAGATTTCAGGACTTCTTCCCTCTCATGAAACTAGAACCCAGGGCCATACCAGGAAGCTACTATACTTTGGCTCCACAGCTGGAGGCAGGATACTTCCAAATACCAATTGCTGAAAGCCACAGGAGGGGAGAGTGCGGTTGTGCTTAGGTTCTGCTTACAGACTTCTCATAGGTGCCTGACTGGCCACCATGAGAACATGATGCTGAACGAGATAGCCCACTGGCTTGATCCAACAGACTCTCCTTATGTTCTTAAGCTGAATGTTAGAAGCCTTCCTGCCCCGTTTGCAGGCTTCCCAAAAGGCCGCTTATTGGCCACTGTCTGAAACCGAGCGTTGAACGTTGATCTGATTGATCAAGGCACCCATCTCATTGGACTCAATAGACTATCATGCTGTGTGAACCAACATGATTAAGATGGAGCTGATCCTGACCCTAAGTTGCATAAAATTTTCATAATTATATTTTATATCAAACAACTCTTTTATGGCTATGTCCAAATCCAAAGAGCGTCTCCATTTGAAACTGGAGCCTATTTCAGGCAAAAAGTAATGAATTTGGCCACTTCTTATGTTATGACAAATTATTATAAATGCTCATACCCCCCATATATATATATAGAGAGAGAGAGTGTGTTTCCTGTCAAAAGACAAGCAGGGAAAGAGCCAACTGAGGCTATCTACAGTCTATTTTTTTTTTTATAATATTTTTATTGAACAATTTTTTTATATAACAGAAACAAAACATACATGAACAAACATTCAACAATAATAAAACATAAAACAAGTAGCATTTCATGACCCAATTTCTAAACCTTACTTCCTCGACCTCCTCATACTTCCCGTTTCTGTATTCCAAATTCTTACAGTTATTCAGCGAAATCTTGCCTTATTTTATTATAAATTTATGCTAATCACCCTTATTCTCTTTGTCATAACCATTACTGATAGTAACCATTTATTTTAATCCAACATCATTCTGTCTCCAATTTTATGATATTTCTAAGTAATCCTTGAACTTTTTCCATTCTTCTTCCGCCGCTTCTCTTATCTACAGTCTAGATTGACACCAGGGAACCTGTGTCTGCCATCAGCACAAACTCCCATCAGCTTAGCTAGCGTGGCCAGTGGTCAGGGATGATGGGAGTTGTAGTCCAACAACACCTAGAGGCCTACAGGTTCCCCAGCTTTGATCTAGATGGACTGATGCATCGCTTCTAAAATCTGATGTCACCAATTTCAGACCAAACAATTGTCACAGCTGTAACCACTTTCCTCAGACCATGTAGTTATTCCTTGCCTCTAGCCCCAGTTTCAGTGTCCTACTCTCTAAAACGCTGATATAATATGGGGTGTTGTAATGGGAATTGGGGTTGCTTATGCGTAAAATTCCAAACTGCTCCAAGCGGGTTGTATAGCGAAACCTTTCCCTAGTTTGACAGCGCCTTACAACGCGACTGTCTTAATCACTGGCAGAATCCGTCAGTGGGCGTTTCCTGAACTTCTTCCAACATAAAAACTCCTTGACAGCCAGTCTCCGCCTAGCTTCTCTGCGCGGAAGCCTTCTGCGCAGAGTAGGCGTGCCAAGCGGAGGTCCTGCGCTCTCCCCACTGATCTCACTGGAAGAGTCTCAGAGCCTTCCCTCCGAAGTACTCTCAGCCTCCCCTTTCTTCCTGGTGTCACCTTGGTTTCCTTCCCCAGCGGAAGCTCTCTCTCTCTCCTTGCTAGTTCCCTCCCCTGCATCATTGGAGCGACTTCCCTCTCCGCTAATCTCTGATGTCAGTTCCCTGACAGGTGTATTATATAGGCATGCCTAAAATCAGGAGTTGGGATGTGTGTGTTTTTCTTCTGCAAGGTGAATCTCTCCTTCCCCACTTCATACTTCATACAGGAGACAGACATTCTCGCTTCCAAGTCATACATTGACTTAGGCCACAATCCCATACAAACTTAACTGGGAGTAAGACCCACTGAAGCTGATGTGGCTTATTTCTGAGTAGACATGTCTAGGATAGCAATGTTAATCTTCAGTTTTGAGTCTCAACACAAGAGGGCTGCCTGCCTTTTTTTAAATTTAAAATGATGCTTGTATGCTGTGCTTTTGAAAGCATATTTGGCATCATATTTGGAGGTGGGTCAGTAGAGAATATCAGCTCCAGGAATATTGAGAAAGGGGATTGATAATGCCCGAAATACCAGCTAATGAGCCCCTTGTACTGCTTGTTGCTGCTGCAAACTGGTGTAGCAGGTTTCTCTCTCTTCCCTCAGCCTCCTTCCCCAAACTCAATCCTGGGAGGACAATGTATACCAGACCAAAAACAGTGTGCATTATTTCACTTAAGCACGCACGCCCCCCCACCCCGCCCATTGCAGCTTTTAGGAACTCCATATGCCCTTGTTAACTCGGTGTCAACCTTCTTATGATTGTTTCTACTGATGTTTGAATGCCTTGAAAGAGAATGGGAGGGGGGAAGCTGTGGGGGAAAGTTTGTTGGTTTGAAAACACATACTAAGATATATGTGGATAATGCTACCCTTAGGCCCTGCTAGACTATGTTTCCCCCATTATGCACTCTGCTGCAAGCAGTTTGGGAATCTAATGTATGTTTCCTAATTCCAAAACCATTGATTATTTTTTTCCCGGCAGGGGGGGAAAAGTACCCTTGGTTTGGATGTGGGTAAATATATAATCCTGAACTTATCCTCCTTTGTGCTGCCTGTACATCCATGCTGTTTTTATTATTATTATTATTATTATTTCATCCCACTTGACTCACACTTCCAGTGTAGTCTGAACACAGTTCCACCACACACTCTCCACTATTCTCCCTCTCCCTCTTGGTTTACCCCTCTTGCCCTTAATATCCGGCCATTGTGTTGCCCCTGCATTCTTGGCCTCTGCTCCAGTGCAAATCTCATGTTAGCCTTCCTCTGTAGGGTCTGTGTTTCTCACACTTGGAGAGAAGCAGTTGCAATTTCATCATTTAGGCTGCAATCCGACGCAACAGAGATTGGGAGAGAACCTGTGGCCCTTCAGATGCTGATGGGCAGTCGTTCCGTTGGCCACGTTGACTGGGGCTGATGCAAGTTGGAGCCCGGCGACACCTGGAAAGCCACAAGTTCTGCATCCCTGATCTAGAATCTGGTTTTGCACTTGGCAGGTGCAACTGGTGCAGTGGGACGGTACTGCACTGTTGCCCTCCTGAGGGTGAGACTTTGTGGGTGCGCAGGTGGCACCTTCCGCTCAACACTTGCACAGCCAACCTTAACCCTGCATCATGCCAGTAAGTCCTGTCAGGAGAGCATTGGTATGGCACCATGCCGGCCACTCCGCGATACTTGTGTGACTACCTGCAAGCACCTATCTCCTGATTCCTACGCAGATACTTCCTCCTGTACCATTTTGGTTGTTTCGAAAATTGCCACAGCATTCTGGGAGCCACATCCATGTGAGGTGGGAAAGGTAACTCTGATAAAGCATTACTGGATATTACTGGAGTAGCATGAGATTTAGCCATGCCAAAGAGGCTGTCACACCACTCCCACAATGGAGAGACTGTTTTCTAGAATCAGTGAAACAAAGCAGCCCTTTCCCACCCACCCCCACTCGGATTGTACCAGTTCAGGCTGAAGGTAGCGGAATTTGTGTGTGTGTGTTTTGCATAATTGAATGGTCCTCCAAGTGCAACCCCCTCCCCACCTTCCACAATACAACCCTCTCTACAAGTACTAGTGTACCAGGGGGAAGAGTTCAGCACTCTCCCTGGAGTAATTCTTTTCCCCAATTTATAATAATAATCTTGGGATATGTGCTTCTTTTCCACATGGGAGCATTCAAGCAGGGCATCTTAATGGACAGCATAGGAGCCAGCTCCAGGTGGTCTTGGGTGCTTGGGCACCCACAATAATATCATTATGGGGGCTGGGCACCCACAAAGTCGATGAGGAAGAGGAGCTGGTGGTGGCTGTCTCAATGCAGACATGCAACGTCACACACATGCGCCTGCATATAGTGCTTGTGACATCACATGCATGGCATGCAACGTCACATTACGTTTTTGGAGGAGCTCCCCATTGTGCATCATGCATGTGATGTCATAAGCACTATGAGCAGGTGTGTGTGTGATGTCGCATGTCCGCGTTACGGCGGTGGGCACCCACAGTCCTGAGGGCAAGATGGTACCCCTGGTGGACAGTCCTTTATTCCCATCAGCCCCACTAGCATGACCTAGTGGTCAGGGGTGACTGGAGCTGTAGTCTGGCCACATCTTGGAAGGCTTCTGGTTTCCTTTTATTTATAAATCTATCACCATCAAGCCTAGTTAGGGACAGAGAAGTAAACTATATATTTGAAATATAATAAATGAATGAATAGAGAATTGTTTGAGAAGCACTGAGGATTGAGTTTCCCATATTTTAATCCATTACCATAAAAGCTCAGAGTTGCCATGTGTCTTCGTAAGCTACTAGATTCTCTGAAAATTGCCATCTTCTGCACATCTATTCCAATTTCAAAGTCTCACACTTCAGACTACTCAACAGTAGCTTCTGATTGTAGTCTGTTGTTCAGTCTCCTCACCTGTTCTCCCCACTGCCATCCATAATCTGCAACCCTAGTATTTCATTCCCTTCCACTTTAATTCCAGTCTCCCCTATATCCCTTCCTGTCTTCTCCTTCTTTCATTGTGCTCCTTCCTTGATGATGATGGTGGTTTAAAAAGTCTTGATAATAAGGCTTTCCTTACCCAACCCTGCTTGTTTTGCTGTAATTTTTAATCTGTCAGATTAAAGGGCTGGGATCTTGATAAAGATTACCAACTTGCCTCTAATCAGACATCATCAGAGTCTGCCTTGGGTCAAGAGGTATCAGTTGTGCCTGTGTGTATTTTGTTCAGGTTGGATGTTGTTGTTATTTTTCCCTTTCTTCTCAGGGTGAGAATCTCCCTGCAACACCCCCTCCACCCAAATCCTTCCTGACTCCTTAGTTTGTTTGTTGACCCAAAGCATCCCGATCCTTCTACCTTCCTCCAACTTAATGTGCTTTTGATTTATCCTACACCCCTCTTGGTTACCTCTTTCCCCAGTTTCCCAGAGTGTCCAGAACGGCTGGTGGCCATACGAGATAAATTGCTGCAATGTGGACTGCTGGAACGTTGCATCCCAGTTGAGGTGAGAAGAAGGGGAGCAGGTGGGGGCAAAGAGGAACTCAGGGGTGGGCAGAAGGGTTGAGAGTCAGTGTAGTGTAGTGACTGAGGATATCAGACTGAGACTTGGAGAGACCTGAGTTCTAATGCTCCCTCAATCTACTGTGAAGCTCAGCTGGGTGTCCTTGGGCCAGTCACTCACTCTTGGCCTAACCCACCTTGCAGGGTTGTTTTGAGGATGAAAGCAGGAGGGGAAAGAGCTACATAAACCTCCCTGAGCTGGTTGGAGGAAGGATGGGGCAAAATCTAATAAATAATAGCTGGGGAATGAGAAATCCAGAATATTTTCCCCAGGTACTAAACGTTCATCTCTTTCTTTACAGGCTCAAGAAATTTCTGAGGAAGAAATCCTCTTGGTTCACAGGTAAAATCAGATGTTCGAGCTGTAGGGTGGGGGTGGGCAGGGAGCTGGTTCATGGACTTGTAGAGGAGATATGGAGATTGTGCATCATTGGAAAGCCTCCTTGGAAAGCCTGGTCCTGCTGATACGCATTGCATTTTTTTGTTGGTTCAAGATAAAATGAGTATATAGAAAGGAGAATTCCTGGATGCCAAGATCCACATTTGGGGCAAGTACTTTTTGTTGGGGGAACCCAGCAGAGACTTAAAATCATAAAATATGCTGCAAAGTAAAACATGGAAATATAGGCTGTTAGACCTTTAAAATATGTCCTTCCAAGTTCTTTCTCCTAGCATAGAAAAAGACCACATGTTTAGTAAGTTGAAAATGGTTTATTTTCCACCACATGTGGAGGTATATGCCTATGGAGGTTCAGCCTCTCCAGCATTTAGATGAAGTTCCTTGGTTTATCAGCGCCAGCTTTTGTGGGTGTTAGAGACCAACTAATAGAAGCAACTCCAGAACTAGCTCAATTAAATACCTTCCAGGAAAACAACAGACATGCACATGACGAGGAACTCAGGTCACACTCTCAGCAGCTAGAAACATCATAACTAGACACTGGAAGAGCCTATATGTACTTTTCCTTGTTTATTTGTTTGTTTTATAACATAAGAAAATCTTCAATAAAAAACTATTTTTTAAAAAAGTTTTACTTACAAACTTTCCAAAGGTCAGGTTCATGTGTTTCAGCATTCAGAAAAAGTTGCACAGGCAGTAAAGCTTGGCTTAGTTCCAAAGTGCTGAAAGTTCCTAAACTATGGGTATTGAAATTCAAGAGAGACTTGTTGGAGCCATACAGTCTGAGCTGGAGCACCCATCTCAAACCTTTTTATTCACTGAGCTTCTCAGGTAGGTTGGAGATTGAACAATAGGCTTCATTACCCATTTTCTGTCAAGATAAGGGAAAGTGACCTTGCTAAGCCTGGCAGGATAGCTTTCTTTATGGTATTGGCCCCTTCATCCATTATAATTTGACTTAAGCATGATGGTTATATGAGGCTGGTTATCCCACATTTTTAACAGCCCCGAGTACTTGGCCCTGATGAAATCTACTGAAACCATGAGTGAGGCTGAGCTGAGATCTCTGTCGGACACGTATGATTCTGTCTATCTGCACCCAGTGAGTATCCACAAAGCTCTGTACGTTCCCCATGGCACTTGGTATCTGAACAACAATCGAGTCATCTGAGCTTTTTTAAAAATAAAAAGTAGAGCAAGTTTCTAGCTCTGGAAGCTTCTGTTGAATTTAATCACTCCTTTGCAAGAGCATCCCTCTCCCCTCCTTCGTACTGTATTTGCCTACAGTCTGAGGCTGTATATATACCATATATTTAAAGTGCATTTAGAGCACACAGACCTCCAAAAGTATCCTGGGAACTGTAGTTTAAGAGTGATGGGAGTTGCAGCTATCAGGGATGAACTACATTTCCCAGTATTCTTTGGGTGGGTGAAGGGATTGCTTTAAATGTACGGTGTGTCTATGGAGCCTGAGAGAATCCCTTGAGGATGTATGGTGAAAATCTATAGGTGGCAAGAGGACCCTTAAGCTCTTGAGTGGGTAGCCTGTTTATGGGATGCAGGGTATAGCATCTGTTAACCTGGCTCTCTTTCCCAGAATTCCTACCGCTGCGCCTGCCTCGCTGCTGGTTCTGTCCTGCAACTTGTGGAGAAGGTGCTGGCTGGGAAGCTGCGTAACGGCCTGGCTCTGGTCAGGTATGGCAGAAACAAGGATCCTTTTTGTTGTTTGATTTTGGGGCGGGGGGGGGGGGGAGTCGTGCTTAAATGTGGTCCTGGAGCTCCATCAAGAGCACACTTGGCTCCTCAATTTTACAGGTTACCTCGCAAGTGTAGGAAGGGACATAAATTCTTCCAGTGTGTTATGCGCAAAGGACACATGTGCTTCTCTTTGGTGTGTCTGTCTGTCTGTCCTTCCTTCCTTCCTCCCCCCCACCCCCGCTTCACACCACAAGCCAGAAGGAAAGTTTCTCTATATGCAAAAAACACCCCAAAAATCCAGAAACCAGGAAAACAGATTTAAGCTGATATTTAAGAGAACTTCCCATGTCAGGTGTGCCATCTTTGCAGGGCCATGAGGGCCAAAGACCCCCCCCCCATTTCATTGAGGGGTCTGGGCCCCCTCAATATTTTGCAGCTGGTCGGGCCCCATTGGGCCCTTCCATAGCTGTGACTATGCCCTGTCAGGCCTTTCGGAGGGCACGGCAGCCCCTATTGGGCCTCTTTCCACTGTGTGACATCATGCATGCACACCAGGCCCCCACAGTGTTGGGCGTGCCTGTCCCATGCTCAGGCAGAAACTAGATCAGAGTATGCAGCATCATGCCCACTATACGTTGCTGGGTGTCAGTTTTGCTGCAAGGAGGAGGGGGTCCTCGAATGGGTCATCCACCCCGCACTTGCTCCACCAGGCAGGTCATGTGCAAATGAAACATTTGTACCCACCCCAGCTCCTCCTGCCTAGCTCCCAGTGCAGGTTGGGCGAGAGCCCTGCAGTATTTGAAAGTGTGGTGAAGTTAATCAGTTACATGATGGCACAGAGGGCACTTAGTTTAGTCCCTTATTTTCTGCCGATTCCTCTGGTAGGGAAAGCATGAGAGCAGGCGATGGGTCTGGTTCCCCAGCGGAGGAGATTATTGGCCGTGCTGGCTGGGGCAGATGGGAGTTGGAGTCCAAGAACTTCTGACAGGCACCACGATGACTGTCCCTGATTTAAAAAAGCAAAGCCAGAACCAGTGTTTTGTTTGCTACCTGCTTTAATATGCAGTGGAGGAGTGTTGCTGAGTATGTGAGTGCTGAACCCTTACCTCAATCCCCAGGCCATTTTCGCTGAAAACAAAAACAAAAAACTTGGAGCCTGGTGCTGGTAAAAGTAGGGGAGAAATGGTAAGGAAGGAAGATGAATATCGCTGGTGCATGCACATTCACACACACAGGGCCAGATTTAGGTTTGATGAGGCCCTAAGCTACTGAAGGTAATGGGGCCCTTTATATGTCCACCTGTCCTTTGCCAACAACAGATTGTCACTGTTTTGTGTGTTTAATATATGCCAAATAGTTATTTATGGACCTAATAGATATCTAAAGCCATTTGCACATAACAAAAAATGTATTTTATCAAAGTAATGGAAATGTTTTTGGGGGACAGGAGGCGGGCAGGTGTGGAGGATTCCCTGGTCCTGAATGGGGTAACTGTGCCCCTGAAGGACCAGGTGCGCAGCCTGGGAGTCATTTTGGACTCACAGCTGTCCATGGAGGCACAGGTCAAATCTGTGTCCAGGGCAGCTGTTTACCAGCTCCATCTGGTACGTAGGCTGAGACCCTATCTGCCTGTGGACTGCCTCGCCAGAGTGGTGCATGCTCTGGTTATCTCCCGCTTGGATTACTGCAATGCGCTCTACATGGGGCTACCTTTGAAGGTGACCTGGAAACTAAAGGGCCTTGGTCCAGTATATCTGAAGGAGCGTCTCCACCCCCATCGTTCTACCCGGACACTGAGGTCCAGCACCGAGGGCCTTCTGGCGGTTCCCTCACTGCGAGAAGCCAAGTTACAGGGAACCAGGCAGAGGGCCTTCTCGGTAGTGGCGCCTTCCCTGTGGAACACCCTCCCACCAGATGTCAAAGAGAACAACAACTACCAGGCTTTTAGAAGACATCTGAAGGCAGCCCTGTTTCGGGAAGCTTTTAATGTTTGATGTATTATAGTATTTTAATATTCTTTTGGAAGCCGTCCAGAGTGGCTGGGGAAGCCCAGCCAGATGGGCGGGGTATAAATAATAAATTATTATTATTATTATTATTATTATTATTATTATTATTATTATTATTATTTATTGTAATTGTTGAACTGAAATACAGTTAAGAAGAAGTATATTAATAGTGAAATAATTACCAGTGATATTTTAGGGAGCTGGCTAGCAGGCGGTGCCCATTACTTACATCATAGGAGCCTACACAACACAAAACACTGTTGCTGTATATAGGTTTAATTTTATTTGTTTTTTTTATCTTATATGTTGGAAATGTACATCCAGGGTTTTTTTCCTTTAAATTTTTTTGGGGCCCCCAAGAGAGTGGGGCCTTTAGCTGTAGCTTGTTTAGCTTATACGTAAATCTGGCACTGCACACAGAACACAAGAAAAGTGAGGCCATGACTTCTGTGTTTGCTGCATAATATCAAAAGCTGAATTTATATATATATATATATATATAAAGTGCTTCAGCAATGGAAGCTTATTTTATCATAGGATTTAGGTATATAATTTGTTTATTTCACTAACGCAGCATAGGATAAGTCTGGCTTTGGCCAGTTCCTCTTTCTCTAATGCCACTGCAGTGCCACCTGCTAGTGCCTCCTTCCAGCCCCTCTATGGCTCTGGTACAGAATTGAAACAGAGAGCATATTGGGGGGGCCACCAGGTGGCGCATTGGAAGATGGCCGACAATAACATCTCTCTGACCCACACGAGGCTGCTATGGGAAGTATGCAGTCTTCCCAACCCCCCAAGGAGATGGGGGGGGACTGCCTTGCCAGTGGTGTCCATAATGCACCCCCAGAATCGAAAGAAGGGGGTGCCGGACACTTGGCACGAGCCCTCGGTGAAGTCCGCTCTTCCTGACGCTGTCTCCAATTAGCGTGTGCTGGTTCGCTTTAGCTCGGAAATATAATTGGAAACATATAATTGGAAAGAAGCTAAAGCACATACATCAAGCAAAGTTCGGGAGATAAGACTGCTGATTAATGGATCTCTGTGATTGGAGCGACAGACGGGACAAATAAATCAAGTGATGAACCACCATTAAGAGACTGGTATGTTTGGAGTGAAAAGAAGGGGGGTGGAGGAAAAAACTTTTCTTTTCCTTGCCTTATGTGAATATTAATAACCCTCCACCCCAGAAAGAAGATCGCTGCATTTTATTAATCACAAGCAGGAATTCAAGAACTGGGGGAGAGGAAGTAAGCATTGAACCAGCCCCCTCCCCACTCCCACAGAATTCAAGAGCAAAACAAACAACAAACAAGAATAATAATATTAAAGCAAAAATATCCACACCTGGAAAACATTTAGTTCCTCTGAACAAGGGCTGGGGGGCTAATGGAAGGAGCCCCCCTTGTCTGATCCAGGAGCAGATGTGTGGTTGTGCTTTTCAACTGCTTCCTTTTCATGGTGCTTTCTCACAAGACAGTTGTGAGAAGGCATGTGATGATGTCTCCAACACTTTTGGGAACATCCCCTAGAGGCCCACCAAAGTACAAGGCTGGACACTTTCTGGAATCACCAAGTCTCTCTTCCTGATGTGACATTCTCATTCTGGGGTTAGCCAATGTTACCTTTTTGGTTTCAGGCCACCTGGACACCACGCTCAACGTGACAAGATGGATGGCTACTGCATGTTCAACAATGTAGGCCTCGCAGCCCAATATGCGCGGCAAAAATTGGGAGTGGAGCGGTGAGTATCATCGTGGACCCACGTCAGAGGTGCATAGAGGCAGGCCTCCTAAATGAACTCTTTCATTTTTACAGCATGTATCCTCAAACCTTTCTCATAGGAGAGCAATCCAGGACTTTGGTCCTCTGTTGAGCGAGGATCAAGGCTATTAATCTACCAAAGAAGAGCCTTCTAATGTCCCTTTTCCAGACTTTTTCAGCAGTGGATCTTTGCCTCCCTTTTTACAAAGAAACATGGCTGCTCTTGATGGCAAATTGTAGCTGCTTTGTAGAAAATACAGCAGTCACCCGCCTTGTACTTGTGCAGAAAGGGAGTGTAGAGTTATCCTGAGCTGAAGTTTCAGTAACAATTTGCCATTTCTTTTAAAGTAAAGTGCAGCTGGTACATTTATGTCAAATTGTGGATAGCATAGGAACTAAGAAGCCCCTGGTTCCAATGTCATCTTTACCATGAACCCATTAGCTGTCCTAAGGCTAGCCAGTATTCTCTCGGCTTCAGAAAATCCATCTGTCCTGTGAGGGGGAATAATATTGGCCTACAGGGCTGTTACTACAGGGCATTGCAGTAATTGGGGGATGCCTGAATACTAGAAATAAAAATGCTAATAATTACAGAGAAATGGAGCTGGGTTTCATCAGCATACTGGTGGCATCTTATCCCAAATTTTGCAGGTCTACAATATCTAGGACTCATTGGAGGGATGTCATTGACAGTGAGCATTGATGGTAACTCTTCTTTTTTCAGAAAGCTGAGCTCTGTGTAGTTCTCTCTTATTATTGGTGACCCTTCATGTTTCTTTCCCTTCTAGGGTGCTTATTGTTGACTGGGATGTGCATCATGGACAAGGCACCCAGTACCTCTTTGAGGACAATCCCAGGTGCAGAATAAAAGGGATCAGAGGGTATTGGACAAGACTGTTGGGGGTGAACAGGAATTTGCAAAAGAAGGGGTGGTCTAGTTAAATACGGGCTGCAGGCTGGTAGCCCAACTGGGCTAAGAGTGCTGGAGCTTGGCCGATGGGCAATATTTCTCCTCACTGCTGTATCTGCCATGGTTTCTGTTCATAGCATCCTCTATTTCTCCATCCATCGCTATGAAGGGGGCAGCTTCTGGCCCCACCTTTTAGACTCTGACAGTCATGCTGTGGGCAGAGGTCGGGGAGAGGGCTACAACATCAACCTGCCCTGGAATCAGGTAGGAAATGCTGGTGGGTGGGGTGCCCTTTACCTGTAGAGTGATTTACCTGTGTCTTTTGGGCCACTGGCCCAAACTCAATAGTGGCAGCTCTAAGACAAGGTTTTTTGTGTGTCTGTTTGTGTTTCAATGAGTTGCTTATGGATTAGGGCTCTCCTTCAAGAGTTGTAATGTGCTCTGTCTGTCCCTCCAGATAGGGATGTGGGATGCTGACTACCTCTCTGCCTTTTTGCATATCCTGCTGCCTGTGGCCTTGGAGGTGAGGATTGGGAAGTAGAATTGTTTGGTTAATGGGAGATCAAGTGAGATCTTTGGCTTACCCATTTCCTTTTGGGTTGCTTGTTTCTTGCAGTTTCAGCCCCAGTTGGTCCTGGTTGCTGCTGGTTTTGACTCTGTAATCGGTGACCCCAAGGTATGAAAATGTCTTTCGCAAACTCTACAGAACAGCCCTCCCTCCTCAGCAGTTTTCAGGCTTCTATCTGAAGGGAACCATTCTACACAGATTTCTTGCAGAACGCCTATTACCCCAAAGAGGATTTAGGAGTGTGTCCTGGGCTCACATTTTCCATGCAGAGTCTGTTGGGCTGCACGTTTGCCCTGTAAGAGGGAACTTTTTGCCTTAGAATGTGCCCAGCCCTGTTGCTGCACATTGCAGGGAACAATCTGCAATGCTGGACAGACTGTCTTCTCCACCGCAGCTGCTCAACATAGCTGTGCTGTTCTTCCCACCCTGCTGTCCTAAATCCCCCAGACCAGCTGATAGCCAAGGCTTCTTGTCTCCTGTCTTGAAGACGTAAAAGAGAGAACAGGAAATGAAGTGATTCTCTGGCCACTTTGCACTTTGTGAACACTAGTGACAAGATGATGATTCTATGATTCTATGAGGCCAGGCTGCAAGTCCCGTTCTCCCCCTCTTGGTTCCAACTTCAGTGGTGAGCAGCTTGACTGAAGAGCTACTTGCACCAGGTGGGAAGGAGCAGATTGCTCTCCCAGCTTCAGCTTTTCATTCAAGCTGTGATTGGTGGGTGGGTGTGGGTGTGCGTGTGTGCATGCTGGGCGTGCTCATGTTCTTCCGTGTTGGTGAAAGTGATTTGGGGTGAAGGATTGCAGAGGCAGGAAGAGGGAGGGAAGGAATCTTCTCCCCACCTCTCATTCTGCAAATCCTCTGGTCCCTGCTTCTTCCGTGCTGCTTATCTAGATCTGAGGCATGCTTGAGCTCTAGGTAGACAACATGGTGGCACTTCCATCTGACTAGGAGGCAGAGGGGCCCTCCATCCTTTCTAGCAGTTGTCCCCAGCTTGGCTCACCCCCAGGTGATGCTGGACTCCAGCTCCTGTTATCCCTGACTATCAGGCATGCTGGCTAAACCTGATTGGAGTTGGACTCCAAGAACATCTGGAGGGCACATTGGTTAGATTGCTTTTATGGGGCCTAAAACACAATATATTAATTAGCCTTGTGGATCCAGCCCATGGAGCTGCTGGAGGCCCTCTAAAGAGCTTCTCAGGGGGCTGCAGTGGAGGCAACTAACTCACCTGACCCTCATATTTTTTCTGGGTTTTTTTAATCTCCTCTAGTAGAAACCACTCCCCACCCAGTCAGCCTGTACCCCAAAAGTAAGATATGAGAGCAAAATCCCCCACTTTTTTTTGCATCCGTAGGGGGAGATGTCAGCCACGCCAGCATGTTTTGCTCACCTGACACATCTGCTGATGCCGCTGTCTGGAGGCAAGCTGGTTCTGTCTCTGGAGGTGAGCAATGCACACTTTCCATCTTGTCCCTGGGCGAAGGAGAGTGGCTCCCGTACAGATCTAGCTGCTCTCCCAGGGAAGGGACTGTGGCCGTCTTATCTTCTCCCTTTCCTCCTCCTTTTCAGGGTGGCTACAATCTCCAGTCCCTGGCAGAGGGAACCTGCGCAGTCCTCAAGGCTCTTTTAGGAGACCCCTGTCCTCTCCTGGAGTCTCCTCTTACCCCGTGTGCCAGGTAAGAGAGCGGGTGCATTGGGCCCCCTCCCAAGCATTGTGCCTGAGCGTTTCCTGATGGCCGCCTTCACTTTTCCCTCCCAACAGTGCCCTCTGCTCCATTTCCCAGACCCTTGCAGTTCACAGCAAGTACTGGAAGAACCTCCGGAGAACCAGTGAGTTCCGCAGCCTCTGCCTCTGTTTTGCCCTCTTTCTAAAGCAGCAAGAAACAAACCTGGTCTTCTTTGGTTCTGCTCGCTTCATGCCAGGGCTGGCTCTGCCTCAGACAGCTTGATTTGGGGTGTCATGAAAAGGCATCAAATGGTTAACTCTTTAATGTGTTTTATTGTTGCCAGGAAGTGGGGGGCAATAGCCCTTGTGGCAGTACATGCTGCTTGTGGCTCTTGGTGGCTCTGCCTCAATCAACAAGATATCCTGGGCCAGACTGTCTTCTTAGTCCCACAGGCTGCAGTTCCTTCCAGGAAGCAGAGGAACCCAAATCACCTACTTTTCCCTGCCTTCCCCCCATAATGATTCAGGTACTGATGTGCCTCGGGAGAATGGAGGAGAGGCGGGCATAGTTTTTCCACCAGGCCACCCCTTGCCAGCAGCCGAGATCCTATCCAAGTCAGCGGCTGAACTGATGCTACCCCGGCCCCCTTCCTGCACTGGGCTGGTCTATGACGAGAAGATGACGGAGCATTACAACATGTGGGACAGGTAGGGATCAATTCCATGCACAGCTTTTAATGCAAGGCTTATGGTTCCTCTGCCACCATCCTGTGCTGCAGTTAGGCTTGAACAAAGCCTCCTGTGGGAGCCAATGGAAAGTTCTTTCCCCGCCCCCAAGCCCCAATACAGTTGCAGGGGGTTGGCTCTGGAAAGGGTTAACTACTGTCCTCTCAGCAGGAGCATCCCACACATACACCCTTTCGATGCCCATGCAATATGGGAGAACGATAATACTTACAGGGTTGCTGCCAAGGTTGCAGCTGCACCAGCAGTTGCCCAGAAAAGAAAGCTTCTATTGTGGGGGGGAACTCTCATTCACTCCCCCAAGAGCTTTTTTCTTATGTATGCAATTAAGGATGTGGGGAGGTGGCGCTTCCAGATCAGGACCACAATGTAGGGATGAATGGGGTCTCAAGAGCCAGTGTGGTGTAGTGATTAAGAGCAGTAGACTTGTAATCTGGTGAACCGGGTTCGGGTCTCCGCTCCTCAACATGCAGCAGCTGGGTGACCTTGGGCTAGTCACACTTCTTTGAAGTCTCTCAGCCCCACTCACCTCACAGAGTGTTTGTTGTGGGGGAGGAAGGGAAAGGAGATTGTTAGCTGCTTTGAAACTCCTTAGAGTAGAGATAAAGCAGGATATTAAATCCAAACTCCTCCTCCTCCTCCTCCTCCTCTTCTTCTTCTTCTTCTTCTTCTTCTTCTTCCAAACTCTTCTTCTCTTCTTCTTCTTCTTCTTCTTCTTCTTCTTCTTTTTCTTCTTCTATCTATATTCCCACCCCCCAAGGTGGCTATTTGTGGAGGGGGGAAGGGGGGAATTACATAGCTGGTCCCTAAAAAGTGGGCAAGTGAAGTCCTTGCCATCTCTCCCATGAAGGTTGGGGGGCAGGTTCCCACACCCCCTTGTCCTCCACTTTCCTCCCGAGTCTCGGCTCCCGGCCCCCCCTTAGCTCTCCCTCTCTTCCATAGTCAGCATCCAGAGCTGCCTCAGAGAGTCTCCCGGATCTTCCAGCGCCACGGGGAGCTTCGCCTGACGGAAAGGTGCTGCCGGCTCCCGGCCCGGCTTGCCTCTGAAGAGGAGCTGCGGATGTGCCACAGGTGGAGATGCATCCCCAGATTGCAAGAGCCTTTGCAGCTTCTGGGGGTGGGTTAGGGTGGGTGTCCCAGAAAGGGCGGGCTAGTAACTTCTGAGGCTCCGCCCTCTTCCCGTGGGGGGGGGTGCCGACTCTGTCTTGCGTCTCCTCTCTGCAGCCTGGCCTACGTGGAGACGGTGAAGTCGACGGCGGCCATGAAGCCCCGTGACCTGCATCGCCAGGGCGACCAGTACAATTCCATCTTCATCTGCGCCAGCTCCTATGAGTGCGCTCGGCTGGCAGCCGGTTCCGCGTTCAGTGCAGTAGAGGCCGTGCTCTCTGGGCAGGTGAGTGCTGGCAGCCTAGTGGGGCAGGGGTGGCCAGTCTTGCTCCAGGTGCAGACCATCCTGGAGGCCTGAAAGCAGGACTGAGTGGTGGGGGACTCAGGGAAAGACCCTGGAGAGGAGGAGTCCTAGTGGGCACTGGGAAGGCAAGGACCTTCAGTCCTTGCAACTGCTTCATCAGGGCAAAACCTCCTAGAAAGTGTTGCTGAGACCACTAGGCTGGAGCTGTGGTTTGTTTCCTTCAATAAAGAATTAACTTTTAAATTTATGTATTTTTTTAAAAAAATATTTTTTGCATTTTCAATTTTACATAAGCATATACAGTGGTACCTCGGGTTACATACACTTCAGGTTACATACGCTTCAGGTTGCAGACTCCGCTAACCCAGAAATAGTACCTCAGGTTAAGAACTTTGCGTCAGGATGAGAACAGAAATCGTGCTCCGGCGGCGCGGCAGCAGCAGGAGGCCCCATTAGCTAAAGTGGTGCTTCAGGTTAAGAACAGTTTCAGGTTAAGAACAGACCTCCAGAACAAATTAAGTACTTAACCTGAGGTACCACTGTGTAATCCCTTCTGATTCCCCCCCATTGTAGATCTTAATGTAATGATTTTCCCCTCTGCATCTCTGTCATAACTCTATTTTTATAAATCCTTTGTCAATCCATAGTTCAAATTTTTACTACAAGTTTTCTGTCAATCCTACTAGTGTTTGTAATTGTTTACAATAGCTTTTCAAATAAATTATAAACTTTCCCCATTCTTTATTAAAGATCTCCTCCTCATGGTTTCTAATTCTTCCTGTAAGTTTTGCCTTCTTGGCATAGGTCATCAGTTTTGTCTTTCATTATTCTTTGATCTGATTTATACTATCTTTCCGTTGCTGGGCTAAGAGTCTGCACAGCTGTGGTTGCATACATAAATAGTTTTGTCTGGTCCTTCAGGATCTCTGGTCCTATAATACCTAAAAGAAAGGCTTCTGGTTTCTTAGGAAAAGTTATTTTAAACATTTTCTTCAGTTCATTATATATCATTTCCCAGAAGTCTTTTATCATTGTACATGGCCACCACACATGATAAAAAGTACCCTCTTTTTCTTTACAATTCCAGCACATTTTAGACTTTGATTTGTACATCTTAGCTAATTTGCTAGGAGTTAAATACCAACAATACATTGAAATATTGTTTCGTTGCTGACCTGTGCCTGACTCCAGCCCTGACACTATGGTACTGATCCAAGTTCACTTTTTCCTCCTTTGGGGCATCAGGTGCAAAACGCTGTGGCCATTGTCCGGCCCCCTGGGCACCATGCTGAATCAGACACCGCCTGTGGCTTCTGCTTCTTCAACTCTGTGGCCTTGGCAGCACGATATGCACAGCGCCTTGCTGGACGTCCTATGAGGTACAGTGGCACCTGGCTAACTCCCAAGAGGCACAGAGTACCCAGAGAGGACTAGCCACTTGACAGCAGCATTGCAGTTGTGTGCTGAGAGCGGGCGCGGCTTGCTGGTGATGAGGTCAGGGATGTAGAGAAGCACCTGAGGGCAGTTGCAGATTTGCTCCACCAGTATATCTGCATAGCCCCACAGAGTGCATCTCGTTCTACAAACTTCAGCAGATTTAGCTGTTATTATTTGTCCCCCACCAGGAGTCCTGGGAACTGTAGTGCTGGTGGCCTGGCAGCCTATTTGCAACTCAGTTTCTAGCATAGATGTACAGTGGTACCTCGCAAGACGAATGCCTCGCAAGACGGAAAACTCGCAGGACGAAAGGGTTTTTTGTTTTTTGAGCTGCTTCGCAAGACGATTTTCCCTATGGGCTTGCTTCGCAAGACGGAAACGTCTTGCAAGTTTGTTTCCTTTTTCTTAACACCGTTAATACAGTTGCGACTTGACTTCGAGGAGCAACTCATTGAAAGCGGTGTGGTAGCCTTTTTTGAGGTTTTTAAAGACTTTGGTGATTTTTGAAGCTTTTCCAAAACTTTCCCGACACCGTGCTTCGCAAGACGAAAAAAATCGCAAGATGACAAAACTCGCGGAACGAATTAATTTTGTCTTGCGAGGCACCACTGTAGCTGGTTGTCCAATTCTGGTTCTTTTCCTCAGGGTGATGATACTAGACTGGGATGTTCACCATGGCAACGGGACACAGCACATGTTTGAAGATGATCCCAGGTAACGTATTTTGCTTCCCATCTCCCCTGTTCAAAGAAACTCTGGCACTAAATCTCTTCCAAGGCTGCAGATGCAGGTCTGGTGGTGGGGATTTCCGCTCAGCTTCAGGCTTGAGATGGGTAGTTCTAATTCCTTTTCAATGGCGGCTGTGAAATGGGGCAAAAAGCCTTAACACTCTGCGTCAAGAAACTCACCCACCTTATACATAGCTGGAATAAGCCATGTGGATCACAGAACCATTTACTTATTCATTAAAAGGTTTTAAATCCTGCCTTCCATTTTTTTAAAAAAACCATGCAAGGCAATGTTAAAAACAGAGGCATCAAGTAACATCACAAATAAAAGTTTTTTTTTTAATTTATAAATTTTTATTGGAAATTTTATTTACAACATAACATAACCCCCTCCCCCAATACAGAAATCCACCCTCATTAAATGTGAACATAACATACAATGAGCATAACATACAACAATACAAACAACCAAATAAAAGACTTCCTTTATCCTGTATCTGGCCTCCTTATTTACTTCTTATAAACTGATTCCTTTATGAATAATTATTAAGATTTTTCTAATTATAACTTAAATATCCACAAAGTCTCCTGCAGACATTAATCAAAACAAGTCCTGGTATGTATTTTATGGCACTGTTTTGTGAAGTATTCTCTGCATTTCCCCCATGCTTTTTGAAACTCTTGTCTAGTGTGATCTCTAACTGCCTCTGTTAATCTAGCCAGCTCAATATACTCTAACAGTTTGTCTTGCCATTCCATTTTTGTTGGCACAGTTTCTTTTTTCCAGTTTTTATCAATTATTTATTAGCTAAAAACTAATTGCTAAGAAATAAAAGTTTTAAACAAGCAACAACAGGCAAGAATAGCCTTCGTGCTTTTTCTTCCTGCTGAACAGAGTTTTGTCTTTTAAACAAACTTTAAAACTTCTGGTTAGAAATGTATGTAGATTTATTTTGTTATGGTCAATAGAGCAGAATAGCAAGGGAAAGGGCACAGGTCATCTGTGCAAGGTGGCAGAGGCCACAAGAAAAGAGGTGGGAGGTGTGTAAGCCCCTTCGAGGCTGAGCTCAGTGGTGGGACCAGGAATGTCTTGCACTCCTATTCTGCCCTTAATCATCCAGTTGGGGCTGTGCAATTCCTAGGCATCCTGATTTGTGATTGGGGGTGGGCAAGTGAAGCTGCCACGTCCCCTTTCTCTGATTGCTTCTCCTTCTTCCAAATTAGTGTCCTGTATGTCTCCCTCCACCGCTATGACAATGGAACTTTCTTCCCCACCTCCGAGGATGCAGACTATGATCGTGTGGGCCTGGGGCCTGGGGAGGGCTTCACCCTTAACGTGCCTTGGAACTGTCCCCGCATGGGGGACCCTGAGTACCTGGCTGCCTTCCATCAGATAGTCATGCCTGTCAGCTATGAGGTAGGCAATGTTTGGGGCAGGGAATGAGGGTGGATTGGTGCCAGTCTCCACTTCCTGGAAGCCCAGGCACACTCTTAGGCTTGTGGCACGGATAGGGTTCAACACAGGAACATAGGAAGGGCTCATCCACACTTCCGCTTGTCCCTTGCCTAGAAAGCACAGCAGTTTTCCCCTTGTCCTCCTTTCCCAGGGAAAACCCACTCTTTAGCTGTAAAACCTGATTGCCATTTGTTCCGATTGAGCGCTAAAGAATGGCATTCTCTGGGGGAAAGCAGCAAGGGAAGAGGGATGTGTGGATGAGCCCTGACTGACATCAGCTCTCCAGGGTTTCCAGCAGCAGTCTCTCCCAGCCCTATCCGAAGATGCAAGGGATTGCAAAGCCAATGCTCTAACCACTGATCTATGGCCCTTCCTCAAGGAGCAGCCATGGCTTCTCCCAATGAATGGGTAGTTTGGGGAGGGTGTTACAATGCTGTTAAGAGGCTCCTAACCAGCACTGCTCCTTTATAAGTGCCAGAAAGAGAAAATGATTGGTGAACTAGTTAGTAGTGTGGATGTGCTTTCAGACTTGTAAATAAGTGCTAGACTGCAGCAATGGAAAATGGGGTGGGCAACGGCAACCAGCTTGGTTAAGTGCAAGCAGTATTTGTGCTGGGCTGGACATTGTCCTCACCATTGACAGTGCTAGCTGGGGCTGACGGGAGCTGGAGTCTTTGGAGGGCCATCCCAGTCCTAGGTAGATGGGCGGGGTACAAATATTTTATTATTATTAAGGGGAATTAAGGGCCTCTTCCATTTGCAGTTCAATCCAGAGCTGGTCCTGGTTTCTGCTGGCTTTGACGCTGCTCGAGGGGACCCGCTGGGCGGATGCCTCGTGACTCCAGAATGCTACGCACACATGACCCATCTGCTCCTGGGTCTGGCCGGAGGCAAGGTGGCAGTTGTCTTGGAGGTAGGACAGAGTGCACGCCTTTTACTTCTTGGGGAGCACGGCTTGTGGGACATCTCCAGGGCCAGGAAACACCTGGTTGTTCAGAAAGGGGTGGAGTACTGCAGGAAAGTAAATGCGAGGCTGGCATCCACAGCAAACAATTCTGACAGAGCGGTGAAAATAAACAATATTTATTTTTGGAGCTGGAACCCTGCGGGGTGGTAAAAGGTGGGGAGAATGTTTCAGGTGGAAACAGGGAAATAGTTAAGTACACCTTCTCCATTTCAAGGCCTGGACATTTTGTGAAGGTGAAAGGGCTGCCAGGGTTGGCACTGCAGCACAGTAACTCGAATTTGCCTCTCATTGGATGGCTGCCACTCATTGCTGTGGGAAAAGCAGACTTCTGCACTTGGAGGCACCTGTGCTGTGGGGCAGGACTCTGTCCTGGGTTCAGCCTTGGCTGCTTTGACAGAGAAGAAGAGATGACAGCCGGGATGCAAACCTGAATGTCACCTTCAGGGGTCCTGACAAGGCATTAGCAGTGGGCATTTTAATTGTAGTAGAAACAGTCCTCATTTGCCCTCTTCCTTTTATAGCAAGTAAGGGCTCGTCCCCGATTCTAAAAAGCACAGATCCAATCAATTTCTCCCTTGACCCGCTCCTTTCCCAGGGTAAACCCTCTCCTTAGCTTTAAAGGTAAAGGTAAAGGTACCCCTGCCCATACGGGCCAGTCTTGACAGACTCTGGGGTTGTGCGCCCATCTCACTTAAGAGGCCGGGGGCCAGCGCTGTCCGGTTGACAAAGCTGCATCTGGCGAGCCAGCGCAGCACACGGAAACGCCGTTTACCTTCCCGCCAGTAAGCGGTCCCTATTTATCTACTTGCACCTGGGGGTGCTTTCGAACTGCTAGGTTGGCAGGCGCTGGGACCGAGCAACGAGCGCACCCCGCCACGGGGATTCGAACCGCTGACCTTTCAATCGGCAAGCCCTAGGCACTGAGGCTTTTACCCACAGCGCCACCCGCGTCCCTCCTTAGCTTTAAATAGGAGCAAACGTCAACCCAGAGAAAACCCAAATTGCCATTTGCTCTCATTTAGTGCTAATGAGTGGGTTTTCCTGGGGGAAAGCAGTGGGGCAAATGTGAACGAGCCCCAAGTAATCAAAGCCAACATTTCTACACTTCCCTCCCCGTAGTCTCTACTTAAAGGCTGCTGGTGTAGCCTAGTGGCTAAGCAGGTGAACTGCAACTCAGGAAGCCTCTGCTTTGGATTTTCCCGCTGCCATGAACTCTTGGGCAAGGTACTCTTGGGCAAGCTGTACCATCTCAGCCTTACCCCATACGCAACCTGACTACAGTGGTACCTCGGGTTAAGCACTTAATTTGTTCCGGAGGTCCGTTCTTAACCTGAAACTGTTCTTAACCTGAAGCACCACTTTAGCTAATGGGGCCTCCTGCTGCCGCCGCACCGCCGGAACACGATTTCTGTTCTCATCCTGAGGTAAAGTTCTTAACCCGAGGTACTATTTCTGAGTTAGTGGAGTCTGTAACCTGAAGCGTATGTAAGCTGAAGCGTATGTAACCCGAGGTACCACTGTATAATGATTTCTGTCCTGCTTTAAAAGATCTGTTGTGACAATTACCACAAAACAACATAGGTGCAAAGTCTGTTGTACCCTCGAGCATTATGCATCGTACTTTTCCGTGTATTAGACAAGGTTTTTTTTTACTCTAAAATAAAATTTAAAATGGGGGGGGGGTCGTCTTATACATGGATAGTGCAGAGGGGGGGATGGGTGTTTGGTTGCAGCTGCGAGCAGGATTTAGGGATTGGGTGGGTGAATGGTGTCTGTGTCAAGGGCTGCTTTGGATTCGCTGCTGCCTCAGAAATTTAGTGTGCATTGCTTGTGATTGTTAGTGTTTGTCAGTTGGGTGAGTGGCTTTTCTGCACTCCCGCCCCCCAAATAGCTCAACAATTCTGGTCAATCCTCTGGGCCATCTCCCCCCATTTTCTTTAATTTTAGTCCCCCAAAATAGGGAGCGTCTTACAGAAAAGTAAAATCGGCCTTCTTTTCATTGTTGCTACCTCACAATTCCCCCTCCATCATGGCACACAGCAGCCATCATCATTCATGGCACCACCTCCCCAGTGGACCCAGTGACAGTGGGTCATGAGGACTAGAAGCTTCTTTTTTTGTATTTTGAATGCCAACAGAGGTTCTTTGGGATAGCAAATTCCACACCTCCATTGTGAACATGCAGGACTTGCCCAGCAGACTCATACGTGGTTGTATCTGGGGTGCAGTTTCTCTGAACTTTCCCTTCCCCCTTTTCCAGGGCGGCTACAACCTAGAATCGATCTCGGAATCCATGACCATGTGCACACGCAGCCTCCTGGGGGATCCTCTGCCCCCGCTGGGACGCCTCAAGGCCCCCCACCCCAGTGCCCTGCAATCTTTGGCCAATGCAGCCGCTGTGCACCGCAAGTACTGGGCAAGCCTGCGACTGGAAGGTGAATTGTCTCTCTCTTGTCCTCCTTTGTTCCTTGGTGGCAAATGCTCTGCATCAGAACTATTGCAATGTAGAGGGTTAGGGTGTGAGCTGGGGGCTGATAGGTCTCTGCTATGAATTCACAGAGTGGCCTTTAGGCAAAGCTCTGTTTGTCAGCCTCATCACCCTGCCCCCCTCGCCTCTCCTGTGGGTCAGGGAGTAACACTACTGGGTTGATGTAAACATTACTGCAGGGGTGGTGGACTTTGGATTCTGTCAATTTTGCATATCAAATGTTACCAGTTCCAACCTGCCAAGTTGGGTGTCTGCTGCAGATGAAAGGCAGCAATAGGGCACATCTCAACCTGCTGAGCAGGGCCTGGGGGCAACTGCCAGGAAAGTCCCAATACAGGGGGTGGAGATTGGGTTGTGACTCTCCCACATCGGTGCAGCCCAGTCTCTGTGTGGGCCATGTTTCAATACTCATTGCAAAAGAGGGCCAGGCAGAGAGGCTGCAGCTGAATAGGTCTACAGGGAAGCCTAGAGGAGAGGCCTGAAGTTAAAAGTGCACAGGTAAGGCAGTGATCAGACCTGAGACTCCAAAGAGATGGAGGGGGGAGAAGGTTTTATGATGGAATATTTCTGTGGCTATTCAGAAGAAAATGCCCTGGAATGCAGAAGCACATGCCTTGCCTTCTTACATCATGTGGTGGAAGCCCCACATTTCCTTTGCTAAGCCACTTGTGGAAGATCACTGCAGCTGGTGCTCACGGCCTGCTCAACCGCAGCCTCTCTCTATTTCCTCCTGAAGCTTCGAGGTGCATGTTAGGCAAGCTTCAACCTTTCATCTGGGGCTAATCTCCGGTGATACCTGCCTCCTCTGCACAAACTACATAGGGAAGGAAGCAGGACAGCTTGTTGAGGGTGGATATTTCAGGGAGATTGTGATGTCAACAGCTCTTAATCTCAAGGTTGTGGGTTCGAGCCCCACATTGGGCAAAAGATTCCTGCCTTGCAGGGGGTTGGACAAGATGATCCTCACAGTCCCTTCCAACTCTGCAGTTCTATGATCCTGCGCACCTAGCAACCAGCACAGCTCAGGAGGAGGGCAAAGAAGTCTCCTCCTGAGATGGCACTGAGGATTGGTAGAATGACTGCTGATGTCACAACATCCCCTTATCTACATGACACTGCTAGGGGGGTGAGCTTCAGAATAGGACTGGAGAGAGTTGGGGGAGGAGGCAGGGGCCTGAGGACAGGGGTGAGAAGCCAGGAGAAAGAAAGGCGAGGCAAAACAGGCCAGGAAGGGAAGCTGGAGTTGGCACTCTCCTACCTCTCTGGCTCCGTTTGGAACAATTGGATGGCAGCTCAGTGGTTGTGGGAAGAGGAGGAGCAACCTATATCTTGTCTCCCCAGTGCCTGCTCCTCTGTGGGAGAAGCCCAGGACTCGAGCTGGGAAAGGAACTCCCATTCCAGATGAAATCCCCCCGGAGGCCCCCCAGAAGCTGCTTCAAAGCCCCGGCGCTCAACCTGTGAATACCTTGAATGATGCTGTTTTGGCTCTGAGCTCCCTCCAGCTGGAAGACCGCCTTGCGGAGGAGGCAGAGACAGCTTCCAGTTCCCTCTCACCCGATTCCAGTCCGGTGGGCGAAGAGGTTGGGCACAAGGTTGGGGCCTCCCCTGGAGAAGCTGAGCCAGCGGTGGATACCCAGAAGGAAGGCATGTCGACAGGGAGCTCCACGGGTGGAGCGGAGTCTCCTGGCAAAGAGGCAGAGGTAGGTGCCAGGCAGCTGTGCCAGTGCAAGCCATGGTGTGCGGGCTCACCCACACTTGCGCTTGCCTTGCTGCTTTCCCCTGGGGAAACACGCCGTTTACCGCTGAATCAGAGCAAAGCAATTGGGTTTTCTCCGGATTGGTGTTAGCTCTGATTTAGCACAAAAGAGCAGGTTTCCTGGGGGAAAGGCAAACCCAAGCAAGAGACAAATGGAAAACTGCTTGGGCCTGTGCTTTCTAGGCATGGGAGAAGCAGAAGTGTGAATGAGCCCTGATTTGTGTTGTAAATCTGACCGGAGCTTTTAAAACTGGAACAGACCTTTGAAGGTTTGTCAGGGACAAAGGAGGAGTGATCCTGGGGGTGCCTGTAACAGCCGGGAGGGAACTCTGGGAATTGTAGCTCTGTGAGGGGGAACAGGAATCTCTTAGCAACTCCTAACAAAATTCGGCATCCTTGAATTCTGAGATCTGTAATTCATGAACAGTGCTAAGAGTTGTTAGTAAAGGTAAAGGGACCCCTGACTGTTAGGTCCAGTTGTGGACGACTCTGGGCTTGCGGCACCCATCTTGCTTTACTGGCTAAGGGAGCCCGGCGTACAGCTTCCAGGTCATGTGGTCAGCATGACTAAGCCACTTCTAGCGAACCAGAGCAGCAGACGGAAACGCCGTTTACCTTTCCGCCGGAGCGGTACCTATTTATCTACTTGCACTTTGAGGTGCTTTCGAACTGCCAGGTTGGAAGGAGCTGGGACTGAACAACGGGAGCTCACCCCATCGCAGGGATTCAAACCGCCGACCTTCTGATCAGCAACCCCTACATTTCTCAGAGTTCCCTGGAAAGAGGGACGGACTATTGAACCACTCTGGGAGTTGTAGCTCTGTGAGGGGGAGTAGGGATCTCCTAGCAACTCTCAGCACCCATTAACAACTATATCTCCCAGAAAGCCATGACTTTTTGTAGAGCTGTCCCTGAGATCTAAATGTATGCTGTGACAGTGGCCTGTGCTCGGTTGAATCTTGCTGTACCTGCCACACACTCTTCTCTAGATCAGTAGCTTTTCTGGACTACCCACTTTTTTTCTTTAGGGAATAATTTCCCAGTTGGCTTGTTTGTCATATGGCTCCTGCACAGTGAAAAGGATTCTGGGGTACCAGCCCTGCTTGTACGCAGAATGTACCCAGAAATCACCCAACCATCCTCCGTGGCCTCAAATTGGAGGGAGAAGATTGATAGTGCTGGGCAAGCTTATCCTGGGAACTTGTCCTCTGTCATATTCCATAAAGGCTATAAAGCAAGCATCCCCAACCTTCGGCCCTCCAGATGTTTTGGACTACAATTCCCATCATCCCTGATCACTGGTCCTGTTAGGTGGGGCTCATGGGAGTTGTAGGCCAAAACATCTGGAGGGCTGCAGGTTGGGGGTGCCTGCTATAAAGAGTCCTGTTTTGGGGCACGGTGGCGTGGAATTACTACTCTAAATCATGGGTAGGCAAACTAAGGCCCAGGGGCCGGATCTGGCCCAATCGCCTTCTAAATCCGGCCTGCAGATGGTCCGGGAATCTGTGTGTTTTTACATGAGTAGAATGTGTGCTTTTATTTAAAATGCATCTCTGGGTTATTTGTAGAGCATAGGAATTCGTTCATTTTTTTCCTTCAAAATATAGTCCGCCCCCCCGACAAGGCCTGAGGGACAGTGGAGTGGCCCGCGGCTGAAAAAGTTTGCTGACCCCTGCTCTAAATCCTTCTGGTTTTTTGGACCCTGGACCTCAGCCTGTGGCATGAGGCCCACACAACTTTTCCCCAAATCTTTGTCTTCTTTCTCCTCCCCCTGAAACAGCATTTCTTTTCTAAATAAGAAAACACAGCAGAAAGGGGGGCTAAGCTGCTCCCACACAAGCCTTTTCCTCCAAAAGGAGGGCAGGGGGCTGGTTGCGCTCCCCTCCCACTTCACGGCTTGTGTTTCTACGTACTGGAGGCTCCTTTATTCTAGAACTGTAGCGTTGCCCGTGGTATGCTTGGAATGAAAAATCGCTGGGTTTCACGTCTCTCTGATATCTGAAGCAAGACTTGACCCTAAATCTCTCTTCTCTTTCCTCCATCGCCCCTCCTTCAACCAGGTAAGCCCACCGGCTGGCCCCCCAATACTAGCGGAGGTTATTCTGCTTGACGAAGCTGCAGGCGGCTGCTCTTCCTCCTGTGACCCGCTTGAAGAAGACCTGGCAGATGAAGTGAGTTTGGGGAGAGATGGGAGGGTACCTGGGATTGGATTTTCTGGACTTGGCTGGGGTTGAGGTTGGGTGCCAGGATGCAGAGATGATACTCTCTCTCTTTCTAGGGGTTGTTTTATGCTGTGACTCCCTTGCCATGGTGCCCCCACCTTGACTCGGTGCTCCCTGTGCCTTCCCTTGGCTTGAATGTGCTGGAGCCCTGTGCAGAATGTGGCAGCATGGCAGAGAATTGGGTCTGTCTGATTTGTTACAAGGTAAGGTGGGCAAAGTGCAAGTAGATAAATAGGTACCGCTCCGGCGGGAAGGTAAACGGCATTTCCGTGTGCTGCTCTGGTTCGCCAGAAGCGGCTTAGTCATGCTGGCCACATGACCCGGAAGCTGTACGCCGGCTCCCTCGGCCAGTAAAGCGAGATGAGTGCCGCAACCCCAGAGTCGGCCACGACTGGACCTAATGGTCAGGGGTCCCTTTACCTTTACCTTTAAGGTGGGCAAGCGGGGGGGGGGCTTAGGTAAACTGGGAGTGACCCCCACCATCCATAAAGTGAATTAACAGTACCGGGTTTTAGGTTTTTGTTTTTTTAAGGGTTGTGTTTTAGTTGGTTTAACAGCTAACAGATAAGCTATCACTACTGGAGCTTCGGTAATGGGGGAACCTCAAATGATGGTAGTCTGGAGGGGGGGATTAGGGTGAGATTTATTAATGACTCAATGGGGTTTTGAACCTATATCTCCCCAGTCCTAGCCCAGTGCTCTTAATTGCCACGCTATGCTGTCTTTTTGTACCCCAGTTACATTTTCGTTGGGAAAGATTGTTTTTTCCCCCTTTCGCTCCTTGCTGTGGGGTTCACTGTATTTGTTGTATGCAAGGCAAGGAGATTTCTCTCCATGTTGTATTGTCCTTAAACATGTCGAGGCACTGTGCAGACTGCCTTCTGTGGCCTGCTGACTTGCCCCCTTGATTTCTCTGAGGTGATCCACTCCACAGTACAGTGGTACCTCTGGTTACGTACTTAATTCGTTCCAGAGGTCCGTTCTTAACCTGAAACTGTTCTTAACCTGAAGCACCACTTTAGCTAATGGGGCCTCGCGCTGCCGCCGCCCGATTTCTGTTCTCATCCTGAAGCAAATTTCTTAACCCGAGGTACTATTTCTTAGTTAGCAGAGTCTGTAACCTGAAGCGTATGTAACCCGAGGTACCACTGTATCTGCTTTCTGTCTTCCTCCTCTGCTTCTGATACTTGCCAGATGGGGTGCTGATGTGTGGTCCGTCCTCTCTAAGAGCAGAAGAGTTGAGCTTCAGATAGCTGTCCTTGATTTATTCATTTTCAAATGAGTCTATTTGGTCCATTCCGAAGGTTAGTCTTGTCGTTTGGAGCCGTTTCCACCATCATCTAAGCCTGCTTTCTTCCACCCCATTCAGGTTTGCTGTGGCCGCTACATTAAGCAACATATGGTAGCTCACAACTCAGAGTCTGGGCACCCGCTGGTTCTTAGCTTTGCGGACCTCTCTGTCTGGTGCTATGGATGCCAAGCCTATGTCCACCACCCGGTGAGTTGTGTCGTGCTTTGGTCATTTTTCCACCCTTTCCTTTCCCAGGGGTTTGCCCTTCAGCTTGGGAATACCAAACCAGTGTGATGAGATGCACATTTGCTTGGGGAACGGACACCCCCACCCCCATCAGTCCTGTCATTCAACACAAATGATACATAGCCGTCTGAGCTGCATTGCTTGGTGGAACATCAGCTGGGGTTGCAAATCATTACTTGAGGCTTGGGAGGAGCTTCCGCCCCTCTAGGGGAGCCCCAAGATAATCTGATGGCTGTTGCTTTTAAGGAGTTCCAGCCCCAGTGCACTTGGAGTGACATAATCTGGTTTGCCACTGAACTAGTTTACTTGGGTACTGAATTCACTATGTGCATTATGCTTTCCCCCATTGAGATACAAAAGTAAGCTTTTGGCAGCTTTTGAACAGGAACAGCCAGTGCTTTTTTTCTAAAAAAATGTTTGGGGTACTCTCATTTTGACTCAAGAAAATCACCATTTTATAGTTCAAATCGGAAAAAAAAATACAGTAAATGGACAAAAGTACAAAGATTCATAAAATGTTTAGGGGTATGTGTACTCCTGCGTACCCCCAGAGAAAAAGAACTGGGAACAGCAAATAAGGGCTTTGTTTCACTCGAGCTCTTTTTAAGAAAAAAGTTTGATTGACAGTGGCATTAAAAAAGAGTGTGGGTGGAATGTTCCATTATTATTGACAAGAGATTGTTCTCTGATGGGGCCAACTTCTTCCATTAACAGAGAATCCAAAGGGATTTCTCTCCCACCTGGGGCTATTCCATTCCATTATGCTGAGAGCAGAGCAAATTCGCTCTTTGCAGAGAGGATTCTGTGAACTGCATGGAATGTGTTTCTGCTGGCAGCACTGAAGGTTTTTTGCCTCGCTGTCTGCTGTGGTGGAATTTTATGTAATTAATGATGTAGTTAATTACTTTATCATGACATTAACCCACACCACTGATTTCAACACAGAGGCCATTCATTTCAGTGCAAAGGAAACCAGTGCAAATGAGGTAAAAATGCCATCATTTGCAGACTGAAAACAGCTACAGTGAATGCCAATCATATTCACTCGATTGATTTTCTTTCTGGACATGGGATGAATAAGCAAACACTGGCCGTTTCTCTTCTTGTGCCCACTGGAAATTTCCAACATCCCTGTAGGAGGGAGAGTGCAAAGTCCCACCCAGTAAGAAGCTACACTCCTTCAAAGGAATTATTTTCCCTTCATGAGAAATGAAACATAACAGCAGCCATGCTTCTTCGGGAAAACAGCGTGGTGGAAAGTAGTATTTTGAAAGCACATGACGTCTCTTTTCCAGCCCCATCTCCTGAATAATCCTAGGCTTCTGCTTCGGAATAGTGGCAGCTGATGCGTCCAAAAAGTGGGAGGTGCTCCAAGTGCCAGGCCCCTCTCACTGCACCTGCCCTCTCTCCAGCTGTGCTGCTAGGAATCTCACTGATTGGCCAGAATAGTTAAACGGAGCCCTCGTGTTCAGCAGCAGTGCCCCTCTCGAATACCAGGGCAGGTATGATGAGAGTTGGATTCCAGCAACATCTGGAAGAGCACAGGCTCCTCTTTCCTTGACTACGGCAGGTGCAGCCCCTGTGTTACCTTCCTGACGTTTTGGATCACAACTCCCATCTTTTGGAAGGCACTCTCTATGGCTACCCCTAGACTAGGGAGTGAGTCCTATTGCTCCTAATGGGACTATTTTCTGGGTTGACTTCAACCGAGACATCATGTGAGCAGAAGGACTAAGTGCTCACACAACAGAAATCTTTCAGGGCCCTGGCTCCACATTCCCCTAATTTGGGGATTTGCGCTTCCTTCCACTAGTGGGAGGTGACTGCCCACCCGAGTGTGGTAGAATCCAGTGCGGAGGAATCCTCACCACCAGCAATGCTCTTCATGCCTGAGGTTTTCTTGAATTGTAGCATGATTTGACACTCTTTTGTGCGTTTATTATCATTATTTTAATTAGTATTGTTCCGTTGGGCTTCTCCCCTCTCCCAGATTCTCTTTGAAGCCAAGAGCCAGGCTCACCGGCTGAAGTTTGGCATGGACATGGCGGTACCTTCCTAAAGCAACTCCCTTTGTAAGGAGCAGCTAATACAGAATGCAGCACAATCTACCATCGTTTGACCTCACTGAATTGAACCTGATGCTTCAAGGGCTCTTGATGTGCCAAATACTAGTCAGCAATCATCAATGCAATACCACCAGCAGCCACGAATCAAACACCAGCGACCTCATTGCTTCCACAAGGACAAAGAATGTTCCTTTCTGGTGTATTCCACGATTGGGTCCATTTCAAATCAACCTTGGGGATTTCTTCACTTCCGGGCAGAGGTGACTTGCTTTCCCTGTTGCTGAAGAAGCACATGTTTTTCTTGGGTAGGTGGGGGGCAGGCATTTATCTCTGCTCACATTTCCAGAGTCTGATTGCACAACACACCCATTCCATCCTGTCTCAAATTGCCACTTATTTTTTCCGAATCACCCTCTCTCCTCCATACTAAAGTTGCTAGGTTGGAGGGAAACCGTGCTGAACTGAGAAAGGAGGGACGATAATAATAATGATGATAATTTATTATTTATATCCTGCCCATCTGGCTAGGTTTCCTCAGCCACTCCTCTCCCCTCTGCCCGCCCCCATTAATCAAGAACGTTTCTGCAACTAGTTGAGACAAAAGCATGTTTTGGGCAAGCGGAATCCTGTGGCTAGGAGAGGTTCATCTCCAGAAGGCTTGAAATATAAATGGCTGGAGGTCCAAGTTCCTCTAAACTGGGTGACATCCTGCAATTATATACAGATATATATTTGATTTGCTTGTTCCAAGGTTCTACAGTATTTGGTGCTGCATGTAGCAGAGAACATGCAAGATGCTTGAGAGGATGGCCTAAGGGGTCTTTCTAGATTATAGAGACAGGAGCATGGGATCTGAAAGGCTCTCCTCTGATGCCGTGAAGGCTATCTTACCATTCTTCTAAGGCCAGATTCTCACATTCTTCCCATTCCTGCCCCATCACTGTATGTGGACTCAAAATTTTGTGTGTGTGTGTGTGTGTGTGTGTGTGTGTTGCATCTCATCTGTGAAGGTGGGTGTGAAATGGGGCCATTTAAAACTCTGCTTTCAGCATGCCAGAGCTATATTATTTGCACACTGTTTCCTGCAGTGTTTGGGCATCCTGCAGTTCTGCTGCAAAAGGAGAATGTGAGAATTGGGTTACTGTGTTTGTGGGAAATGTTTGCTGGGCTATCGTCTTAAGCAAGGAGCATGGCCAGTCCTTCCAAAGGGCAACCGAGAGCTGTACCCTGGGCAATGAGCGGCAGGGGTGGGCAAATGGAAAAGGCTTTGGCAACCCTGTCTGGCTCAAAGTGGTTCAGAGGAGCAACTTCCTTACTGGATTCCGGGCAACCACAGATTGCCCCTCACCTTGAACTAATAAAAAACCCGAATGGGGCCAGGGTCAAGGCGACACATAACTCTGTCCATAAAAAAAGAGGTTTGAGAAAAGATGGGTTGAAAAGGGCTTATGGGGAGGGTGGTGGTGGGGTGTCAGTTTTATCAGGGCCGGCCCTGGTAAGCTGGGGGGCAGGAGGGGTGGCTATAGGGCAGAGGTGGGGAATCTGTCATCCTCTGGATGTTATTGGGCTTCAGATCCTATCATCCCTGACCACATGGGCCATGCTGGTTGGGACTGGGGAGTTCAACACCTGGAGGGTCACAGTTCCCCCCTCTTCCTTGATAAAGGGGCTGAACTCATACCATGATATAAAGGAGGGGTGGGGGGTTTCACTGAACCTTTAGAAGTGGGGAGTTAGTTACATTATAGCCTAAAAAATCCTTTGCATACGATTACTTCCTTTGCCATTGTTTCTCTGCTCGATTTTATAATCTTTCTAATTATTCAAATAAAGTGTTTCTGTGAATGGAGTGGCTGTGTTTTCGATCTGGGGAATGGGGACAGATCGCTTGGTCCAATCTTAAGCCATTTAAATTGTGATCCCGTGACTGTGCCCTCCTCGTGGGCTGCCACTGGGGCCGTGCCTGTGCTCTGCCCACTGGCTCCTAATGCCCTCTCTGCTTCCTCATGACGTATACCCTTGTGACACGTATACCCAGGGGGAGGCTTTGCACACCTGATGACCTGCCAGAGCCTCTGTGTGTAATAGAAACTCATTCTCTTCCATTTCTGACACATCCCCCCGTGGCCATCTGTCAGAACTATGTGCAGGATGCAGCTGGGGCTGGGGGGTGTTTTGCCAGATGTGTGGGTTTGTCATTCTGCTTCTAAATTTGTATTTATACCAGTCTGTTCCAGAGATTCAGGCAAATTTCCTCCACCTCCTTGTCCCTGTCCAGCAAATGCCAGTTCATTGGATGCAGCCTTTGAGTAAGCCACGGCAGTTTACAAAAGATACTTGGTTTTACACATAAAAAGGTAAAGGGACCCCTGACCATTAGGTCCAGTCGTGGCCGACTCTGGGGTTGCGGCTCTCATCTCACTTTATTGGCCGAGGGAGCCAGCGTACAGCTTCCGGGTCATGTGGCCAGCATGACTAAGCCGCTTTGGTGAACCAGAGCAGCGCACGGAAGCGCCATTTACCTTCCCGCTGGAGCGGTACTTATTTATCTACTTGCACTTTGACGTGCTTTTGAACTGCTAGGTTGGCAGGAGCAAGGACCGAGCAACCGGAGCTCACCCCGTTGTGGGGATTCGAACCACCAACCTTCTGATCGGCAAGTCCTAGACTCTGTGGTTTAACCCACAGCGCCACCCGCGTCCCATAGTTTCACACATAGTTTGTCACAAAATCCACTTGCAGTTTTCCCTTAAGGATCTTCTTTTCACCTACCTTCCTGTTATCCATAATGTTGTGTTGATCCACCAGAGTTGTTCCACACCTATATATACCTTTCTGCCTTGGGTGATCGGATGCCATGCTCTGTGAAACCCTTGCTCCAACGATGGAAAGATTTTTGATTCCGACCGTACCCACTTTTCAGGTATAGTTTGATGGCCTTAACTCCTTACTCTCCGCAGTCCTGCGCATGTGTGTCGCACATAGGAATTCGGCAGATCATGGAGCTTGGTCTTAAGCACAAGAGGGGGACAGGCTGCATCTTCTTCTGATGGCCTTGGCAAAAACAATAGGCTTTTTCGCCTCTTTAATAGCAAACTGCTTGTGATCAGAACTTTTGCGGCTCTTAGGTCTGCAGCCTAAGTCATTCGGGCTCAGCAAGTCAACGTGTGTGTGTGTGTGTGTGTGTGTGTGTGTGTGTGTGTTATAAAAACACATATTTGTGTTTGCATGATGCCACAAGTTGGTATGTCTGCTGATAGGTCTCTATTTAGGCCAGAGCAAGTGGTATCCTAAATCCTGGAGGCTAGGACCCAAACCTCAGGAAGAACTTTCTGACAGGAAGAGCTCTTAAACAGTGGAAGAGATTCTCTCAAAAAGTGGTGGACTCTCCTTGCTTGGAGGTTTTTAACCAAAGATTGGATGGCCATCTGTCTTGGATGCTTTAGCTGAGATTCCTGCATTGCAGGGGGTTGGACTAGATGACCCTCAGTGTCCCTTCCAACTCTACAATTCTATAATTCTAAGTATTTCAGCGTTCTTAACATCACACCATCCCCCATATTGCAGGTGAGATGGCGGGTAGAGAGAGAGAGAGACTTCTGTTGCTCCAAGAACTTTTTTTATGTATGCTACAACAGCAGCAAGAATACTCATCGGAAGTATTGGAAGACGCAAGATCTACCCACTCTGGAAGAATGGCAGATGAAGCTGATTGACTGTATGGGATTGGCAGAAATGACGAGCAGAATCCGCAACCAGGGAGAAGAGTCAGCTGAAGAAGACTGGAAAAAAATTAAGGACTATTTACAGAAATACTGTAAAATTAAGGAAAGTTAAATGGTGTTGGATTGAAACTGAGGGGTTTCTAGCTGTAATGATATAAAGGAACATAGATGTGGGGGGAAAGGGTTTGAAAAATAAGGTAATGTTATAAGCTGTAATGCTTTAAATGAAGGATTTGCTGAACAAATAACCTTAATTGGGATACAAGGAGGAGAAGTATGAGGAGGTCTGAGAAATTTGTTATTTAAAAGTATGATTTATGAACTTTATGTCTTTTTTAATGTTTTTGTTTGTTCTGTTTTTGTTTGTTTGTTTTAAAAAATTGGAAAATCTAATAAATATTCTTTAAAAAAAAAGAGAGACTTCCGTTGCTCCAGCACCACCTACAGTGGTACCTCGGGTTAAGTACTTAATTTGTTCTGGAGGTCTGTTCTTAACCTGAAACAGTTCTTAACCTGAAGCACCACTTTAGCTAATGGGGCCTCCCACTGCCGCTACGCTGCTGGAGCACGATGTCTGTTCTCATGCTGAAGCAAAGTTCTTAACCTGAGGTAATATTTCTGGGTTAGCGGAGTCTGTAACCTGAAGCGTATGTAACCAGGGGTACCACTGTACTTGAATGTACAGCAGTGACAAGGTCTTCACAGAGAACTCGGAGCTCAGGCATTTAGGTCTAGCTTTCGCTGTGATGCCCACCTTGGATCTGAACTGCATCACCACAACTGGTCTCTGACATGGCTAAATGCTCGTCCGTAATTGGGGGTCAGTAATGGCTTAATTGGGACATGGGTGGCGCTGTGGTCTAAACCACAGAGCCTGGGGCTTGCCGATCAGAAGGTTGGCGGTTCAAATCCCCGTGACGGGGTGAGCTCCCATTGCTTGGTCCCAGCTCCTGCCAACCTAGCAGTTCATAAGCACGTCAAAGAGCAAGTAGATAAATAGGTACCACTCCAGCGGGAAGGTAAATGGCGCTTCCATGCACTGCTCTGGTTTCGCCAGAAGCGGCTTAGTCATGCTGGCCACATGACCCGGAAGCTGTGGACAAATGCCAGCTCCCTTGGCCTGAAAGCGAGATGAGTGCCGCAACCCCAGAGTCGCCCGCAACTGGACTTAACAGTCAGGGGTCCCTTTACCTTTACCTGTACCTTTAATGGCTTAAATTCTTTGTGTGTAGGAGCCTCCCATCACTTGAGCCCTAGCAGTCTGAAGCCCAGGCACAGTTGTGTAACTTCTGTGAACTAGAACATTGTACAGTTGTTCTTTATGACATATCGTTGCAAAGGCTGCGCACAACTCCCAATCTCTGCCAGGCGGTAGAAGATTCCCGGGAGTCCCAGGCGCTTACCCTGGGTGCATTTCCACTGGGAACCAAGGTGATGCAGAGACTGCTGTGCCATTAAGAAATACTATTTATTCTACACACATTTACACCAGAAGCTTTCAACGGAGGGAGTGCACAGTTTAAAGCATTTGCATCTCAGTAGGGGCTTGTTCCCCCAGCACTGCAGCCATCTCCCTGCCTCTGTCGCAACCTGCCAAGATGGTTCTGCCCTTTGGCCCCCCATTGAGGTCTGCCTATTTCTTTCTTGTTCCCAGAAACCCGCTGGGAAACAGCAACTCCTCCCCTTCTGTTTGCTATTCCAAGTCTAATTTTAAATGGGCACATTTTTCCTGTGTGACATCACTCCTCCCTCCCCACCTGTCAACCTTGGCACCCCTGTTTTGCACAGACCCAAGGATCCTTCTTTGATGGCCATTGTTTCATAGTTCGCATGTTTGGCAAAAGAAGTGCTTGCAGCCTGTACTTTCCCTTCAATATCCCAAAGCCTAGACAGCATCTTAAAAAGCAGAGACATCACCTTGCCAAAAAAAGGTCTGTATAGTTAAAGCTATGATTTCCCCAGTAGTGATGTATGGAAGTGAGAGCTGGACCATAAAGAAGGCTGATCACCAAAGAATTGATGCTTTTGAATTATGGTGCTGGAGGAGACTCTTGAGAGTCCCATGGACTGCAAGAAGATCAAACCTCTCCATTCTGAAGGAAATCAGCCCTGAGTGCTCACTGGAAGGACAGATCCTGAAGCTGAGGCTCCAATATTTTGGCCACCTCATGAGAAGAGAAGACTCTCTGGAAAAGACCCTGATGTTGGGAAAGATGGAGGGCACAAGGAGAAGGGGATGACAGAAGAGGAGATGGGTGGACAGTGTTGTCGAAGCTACGAACATGAGTTTGACCAAACTGTGGGAGGCAGTGGAAAACAGGAGTGCCTGGCGTGCTCTGGTCCAGGGGGTCACGAGGAGTCAGACACGACTAAATAACCGTAACAACAAATCCCAAAGGTTATCTAAATACTAGCGTTTATTTTTATTTTTTTACCATTCACTAACAGACTCTAGCAAGATCTATGACAATATAGATATACGGTATTTGCTGTATATAAGTCGATAATAATATTTAAAAATCTACTGTGCTGCCTGCCCCCTGCTGGAAATGCTAATCCCTTGTCTGCAGAGGAGCATGAGATGTGTCTGTCTGCATTCCTGCATTTTGTAGCCTATGTGCATTTTGGAGGAAAGGGACAGCTATTCTGGGCCCTCTTCCTCCCCAGCCCCAAAACACCGCTTCTTGTTTTTCCAAGCCATGAAATGAAAGCGTGCCTCTATCCTCGCCGTGTGTGAGTTCGTTCTGGGCAGGTGGAGGGAGCGCGGAGCATCTTCCCGACCGCTCCTCGCTGAGCGAACGAGCCAGGGAGGCGAGGACGAGGCGGCCAAGTCAACCTGGGCGCCGGGCCAAGTGGCAGCTGCTTTTGCCTCCGTCGCTGGAGGAAATAAATCCGGGTTTGTGGCATGAGGGTGGGAAGAGCCGGGGAGCAGCGTCTCCCTCCCTCGGCGCCCTGCAAAGGAAGGTAGCCAATCTCGGGGAAGGAAGGAAGGTAGCAGTCCCAGCAGAGGAATGCAGAGAGACTGCGGAGGAAGCGAGCCGAGCAGCCCTCCCTCGCCCCAGAGGGAGCCTGGAACCAGCGACAGGGAAAGCTTCAGCTGCTGGAGCCGAGGAATGCAGAAATTTGCCCAGAGCAGGAGAGGAGCCAAGAGCTGAAAACGAAAGCAGGACATCCGCAGCCGGAGGAAGTGGGCGCACACTGGATTGTGGCGCAAAAGGGACACGGCGACCCCCCTTCCCCACTTTATCCTTCTCTGGAAAGCTGCTCCCTCCTGGAGGTTGCCCCGGGTGCAAGAGGGCGGGCAGACCCCTTGAAAGAGGGCTGAGCCATGCTGGCAGCCCGAGAAGCAGCTGCGCTCTATCAGACGGACTTCGTGCGCAATGCCAGGGCGGTGGGCGCTCTCTGGGCTGGCTGCACCCTCTGCTTCGGCGTCCTGGAGGTCGTGGTCCTGATCCAGCCGGCGTGGGTGCAGACAGCGCCGCTCACCTACCAGCTGCCCCCCTCCGGGGTCCTTTTCGACCCCAGCGTCAGCGCCGTGGGCTCCTTCGGCCTCTACCAAGTCTGCAAGGAGCGGGATGGCACCCTCCAGTGCGAGGGGTCACTGGTCACCCTCACCCCGATCCCATCCTTCAAGGCAGCCGCGGTCTTTGTCCTGATGGCCCTGGTCCTGGTGATGGGCAGTGTGGCTTCCTTGGGCCTCTTCTGGGTCTGCAGCCCGGGGACTGTCTACAAGGTGTGTGCCTGGCAGCAGCTTTCAGCAGGTGAGAGAGAAGGTGCCTCTCAGTGGGAGCAAATGGCAGCTTACCTGGGTGCGATGAGAGCAGGCAGGCCTGGGCTACCTTCTTTTAGAAAGGAATGGGTGGGAGGGCAATAAATTCATAGAATCAAAGAATCTTTGATTTGGAAGGGACCCAGGAGTCATCTGGTCCAAACCCCTGAAATGCAGGAATCCATGACAGATGGCCATCCACCCTCTGCTTAAAAACCTGCCAGACAGACAGACAGACAGACAGACAGACACACACACACACACACACACACACACACACACACACACACACCTGTTCACCTGGGGTCATATCCTGCAGAAACCAGTCATGTGATTGCTTGGTAACATATTTAGAAGGCAAACCACAGTGTGAGTCACGTGCTGATGTGACCAACAGACCCAATCCAAGATGAGGCTATCCACCCACAGCTACGCTTGATTCTCAATAAGCAGGAGTCTGGTTTTACTCCCCACCTAAGTGGGGTCCCCCAATACTCACCTGCGGTGAGAATAAATCTTGCTTGCTACCCTTGACTGTGGGTTGCCTAGCCTTTACCAACAAGGTCTTTGAGCTGTGGGCTCCTTCCTTCTATCTGCCCAGAATCTGCCCCTATGTTCAGTCTTATTGGGGATCCCGGGTTCTGGTACTTTCTGCATCTTATAAATCTAGAACTCAGAGTCATCGGCTTAAGCAGAATGGGGACAGATAAGAGAAAGTCCTTCTTTACACAACACACAGTTAAACTGTGGGATTCAATCCCCCAAGGCTTTGTGATGGCCACTGATTTGAAGTGGGCTGGACAAATTCATGGAGGAGAAGACTCTCAGGGGCTTCTAGACATGGTGAGCATGTAGTATTAACAGTACTTCCACTATCAGAGACACAACAGCTCTAAATATCAGATGAAGAGGGGCTCACAAGGAAGACAGAGCTATTCTCATGTTTGGTCAGGCCAATATGGAAGTGGAAGTGAGACAGATAAAAAACCTTAAATAGGTGTCCTACCATGACCACCAAAATGTATCTGTTTTAGAATGGGCGACCCTCAAGATGCCATTGGCTTCTCAACTCTTAGGCAGCAAGGCCAATGGACAGGGCGGACGGCTACTAGTCATGATGGCCATATGCTTCCTCCATTATTAGAGGTACCATCAATACCTTTCCGAATACCAGTCATTGGTATTTTGAATACCTGCCCATTGAGGGACAACAGTGGAGCCACAGCTGGAGAGAGCTATTGCCTTCATGCTCTGCTTTGGGCTTCCAAAAGGCACCTGGTCGGCCACCTTGGCAAGCCTTTGTTCTGACTCAGCAGAGATTTCCCTATGAACTATGCAAGTTGAGCAAATTTGCATAATTCTCTTCTTTTGCATAATTTAGTCTGCAATTGTCACTGTTTCTGAACAATTTCTTCTTCTGGTTTTGCTAGCCACAGAGGAGGGGCAAGGAGTTATGCAGGACTCCAGATCCGATTTAACCATCCATCTTTTGAGATTTCTGCAGATGCTGCCTGCACTCTTTCCAGCATATCTTTTTCTGCCCTAAGGACCAGAAACCTGCTGTAAAGAGTAAAAGCTATGCTTCTTGGAAAACTGAATTCTGTACCCATTACCGTATTCTGTGCTTTTTCCGTGTTCCTGCTCAACTGCAGTATACACAGAGCCCTGACCGAGGGATAGAGTTCCCTTGTAGTGCTCTTGTGCTGCTCCTATCAATTTCAATGAGGCTTCTGCAAGACAACTTCCTGGTGGATTGTGCCCCTTATAAATTAGCAGGAGGGTGACACCATTCAGATTTCCCCCTCAAGTACCAAAATGTTTGGGGCAAAGGATGGGGTCCTCTCCTGCACCCCCAGGATTGGAGTAGGGGGAGAGAACAGTGCTGGCTCCAGGATGCTGAGGGCCCTCAGACATAGTGCCCCTCTTTGAGCTCCCGTGAGTTAAACCACAGAGCCTAGGACTTGCCGATCAGAAGGTCGGCGGTTCGAATCCCCACAATGGGGTGAGCTCCCGTTGCTTGGTCCCTGCTCCTGCCAAACTAGCAGTTCAAAAGCACGTCAAAGTGCAAGTAGATAAATAGGTACCGCTCTGGCGGGAAGGTAAACGGCGTTTCCGTGCGTTGCTCTGCTTTGCCAGAAGCGGCTTAGTCCTGCTGGTCACATGACCCGGAAGCTGTACGGTGGCTCCCTCGGCCAGTAAAGCGAGATGAGCGCCGCAATCCCAGAGTCGGTCACAACTGGACCTAATGGTCAGGTGTTCCTTTACCATTACCTTAAACCTGGGAAAAGCCAGGAAAATTAACCTCCCTCTCCTCCCCATTATATATTTCTTGCAAAAAAAAACGACATCAGCCTTCAATTCTTGAATACACCGTACTTCCCAATCCTCACTCGCTTCACCTGATTACCTAAACCTCTCACATTAAAAGTTGTACACATAACATTCACATTCTTTATTCTGTATTTTCTAACCATCTCACTTCTCCTTTTTCTAAGGCACCTGATCTTCTAGAACAGGGATGTCCAACCAGTAGATCGTGATCTACCGGTAGATCCCCAGCTGATCCTGGTAGATTGCAGGATCCTTACCATGTACAAAATGTTACAGGGGAAAAGCAAAAAACAAAAAAAACCACCACAACTCTGTGTAATCCTTCCCCCAAAAAGCTCAACAACTCTGAGCACATCCCTCTTAAAAAATGCTCAATATTTTTGAGCAATCCACCCACCCCACCCCACACTCCTCCTCCCTCCAATGACAATGGGTAGATCACTGCCAGTTTTTTTGTACTGTGAGTAGATCACAGTCTCTTGCGAGTTGGATATGCCTGTTCTAGAACATTCTGAGCGAAGTGAAAATTATTGTACTGTGAGGGCAGTGGACCTCTGCTGGTCTTCAGGGTCCTGGCAAATGCCCAATCTTCCCCTGCTCTGGAGCTAGCATGGGGGAAAGTAAGTCCCAAGGCTATGGGTTAAGTGTCAAGAATGGTGGGGGGGGGGGGAATCAGTAGATTATCATCCTATGGAGGTATGTGTAATAATAATAATAATAAATTTTATTTATACCCCGCCCTCCCTGGTCAGAGCCGGGCTCAGGGCAGCTAACACCAGTAAAATTACAGTAAAAACATAATAGGGGGGGAACCAATTTAAAATACAGGTTAAAATGCAATTTAAAACGCAGCCTCATTTTAAAAGTAGCCCATAGATCAAAACCATAAGGGGAGGGAAACATAAGGGTCAGACTGAGTCCAAACCAAAGGCCAGGTGGAACAGCTCTGTCTTGCAGGCCCTGCGGAAAGTTGTCAAGTCCTGCAGGGCCCTAGTCTCTTGTGACAAGAGCGTTCCACCAAGTTGGGGCCAGTACTGAAAAGGCCCTGGCCCTAGTTGAGACCAATCTAACCACCTTGCGACCTGGGACCTCCAAAATGTTGTCATTTGTGGACCTTAAGGTCCTCCGCGGGGCATACCAGGAGAGGCGGTCCCGTAGGTACGTGGGTCCTATGTGTAAGGACATCAACTTTATTAACTCTGTCTCTCTCTGTCTCACAGCAACTTGTCAGGCTCTTGGCTGCCTGGTTTTCCCAGACGGATGGGGAGCCCCTGAAGTCAGGGCTCTTTGTGGGCCTCGGGCCAGGAGCTACACCCTGGGTGCCTGCACAATACACTGGGCCTTTACCCTTGCCTTGCTGGGCATAGCCGATGCCCTGGTACTGGCCACCCTGGCTTTCGTCTTGGGGAACCGGCAGGATGCTCTGCTACCAGCAGGCTATGCGCCACCCTCGGGAGGAAGAGGTAAGCAGCAGAATAGCCCCCCCCTCCCTATTATTCTGGGCAAGGATGGGAGCCAACAGATGCTCAGATGCGAGGCTGGCAGGAATGTCAGCTGCTGCCTAGCAACGGCCAATGAGACACAAGGATGCATCTGAAATGGGGGAAAGGTGGAGGGGGCTGGAGGCTGCAGCAAAGAAGCCCAGTCTTCCAGGAACCTCTGAAGCCCCTCCCTTTCCTCCAAACCACACAAATAAAACTGGTGGCGATGCTTCTGCTAATGCATATGTGTGTACAAGTCTCTCCCTTTCTGCCACAAACTGGGATTAAGGACTCTGGGTTTTCTGCTGCCACCAAAGTGGGGGGGGGAGGCGATAGAGGAGGCCCCATTTTGCCCTCATACCCCCTTCAAAGCACTATTTAGCTCTCTGTGTAAAGAACTCAAAGTCTGCGCTCCGTTGCCTCACTACTGCCAAAAATGGGATTCTGTGATGATGATGATGATGATGATGATGATGATGATGATGATGATGATTTATTATTTATACCCAGCCACTCTGTGAGTTGCAGATTTGCCCATATTGCATTTTTTGTACAATTTCAACTGGTTATAGGGGAAAAGTATAGAGTATACAGAACTCACTCTCAGTGGCATAGCATGGGGGGGCACGGGGGGGGCGGTTGCCCTGGACTCAAAATTCTTAGGGGCACTTTTTTTTAAAAAAAAGTAATAATAAATAGACAATAGTGTGCCCCTCCCACACATAATAATAATAATAATAATAATAATAATAATAATTTATTTATTTATTTATTTATTTATTTATTTATTTATACCCCGCCCTCCCCAGCCAAGACCGGGCTCAGGGTGGCTAACACCCAATATAAAAACAAGTTGATTGAAATACAACTTAAAAACAAGATTAAAACACAACATTAAAACATTAAAATTAAAATGCAGCCTCGTTTCAATGGAAACTCAAATCAAAAACTTTTTTGGGGATGAAAACGTCTGGTCTTCACCAAGGCTAACTGTGTTTGCATGGGCAGACTAAGGAGCAGATTTGGGTGATGGTCGGTTGCAAGGCTTTAGAAAGATACCAATCCCCCATCTTGCTTTCCACCCTGCTAAACGCTCATAGGGTGCTGCAGCTGCCACTTGGGCAGGTTGTGGACCTATTGCTTCTTTCTTCCAACCTATTGGTGGGTGGTACTGAGGATACGTGCCTTGCACCGGCCACTGGCAACCCACGCTACACCACTGCTCATGCTAGAGGTCTATGTGGCTTGGGGCACAAATGGCAGGAGGTCTGGTGGTAGTCAATGCCCCCATCTTGGTTGTAATTTGATGCCTGGCCTGATCCAACAGGGTGTGTATTTTCTCTGATCCTGCCAAGCCCCGCATGAGGTATGTCTCAGGATCTCAGGCCTGGCACTAGAGCCATGGGATATTCACCACCAAGCACAGAGAAGGCTCCGCTCAGTTTGGTTCCTGAAGCAGAAAATCTGTAAGCTACCTCTCCACGCCGGAAAAATAAATTGACTAACTGCAGCTGCATACACACAAATAAATTTTAAACAGACAGCTTCCCCCAAAGACTCCTGGCGGGGTATAGTTTGCCCTTACAGAGCTACACCTCACAGAATACTTTAAAAAAAACACCTATAGATCCCAGGATTCTTTGGGACAAGTCATGTGCTTTACACATGTGGTTTGTATGCAGCCTGACTCTGTGTCTGAAGTCAAGGTCAGCCTGAGAGTTACATAGACTTAGAACATGCAGAAAACCTTTATAGGGAGGAAATGAGAGAACCATTCATGCCTTGCTGGGCAACTGCTCGCACCTCCTCCCTCAATACTTGTAACCCTGACCCCCAGCATGGGAGAAACACTTAATTAAAAAATAACAAAAAAACAACAACCCTGGATGTATGAAGTTTGTCCTTAAAAAATGCCTTTAAAATAGTGGTGGTGACACTGTTTTATATTTATTTAAAAAACCTAAAAACCTAGGAAAAAATAATAACAATCCTAGTACCCTATAAAATAGAGGCAGCTGAAAATTAGTATGCTGGAATGTGATGATGATGATGATGATGATAATGATAATGATAATAATAATAATAATAATAATAATAATAATAATAATAATAATAATAATTTATTTGTACCCTGCCCATCTGGCTGGGTCTCCCCAGCCACTCTGGGTGGCTTCCAACAAAGATTAAAAATACAGTAAAATATCACACATTACAAACTTCCCTGAACAGGGCTGCCTTCAGATGTCTTCTAAATGTCAGGTAGTTGTTTATCTCTTTGACATCTGGTGGGAGGGCGTTCCACAGGGCAGGCGCCACTACCAAGAAGGCCCTCTGCCTGGTTCCCTGTAACTTGGCTTCTCAGTGAGGGAACTGCTAGAAGGCCCACGGTGCTGGACCTCAGTGTCCGGGCAGAACGATGGGGGTGGAGATCATAGCTGTCAATGTTTCCTTTTTTAAAAGGGAAATTCCCTTATTCTGAATAGGATTCCTCGTAAGAAAAGGGAAAAGTTGACAGCTATGGTGGAGATGCTCCTTCAGGACACTAGCCAATGTGACACTAGCCAAGGCCTCCGTACCCAAATATGCTTGCAGGGCATGTGCCACAATATCACCTATGATGGTTCCTGCCTGAGTTCAGAGGGAAGGTTATGGGATCGTAGAACTGTAGAGCTGGAACGGACCCCAAAGGTCATTCATTTGTTGCAGGATGAAGCAACTTGCTCCAGGCAGTAGCACAAGGAGCGCAGGACAGATGAGGGCATGAACTATTCTCTGACCAGTACATCAAAGAATTGTAGACTTGGAAGAGGGACCCTGAGGGTCATCTAGACCAACCCCCTGAAATGCAGGAATAAAATGTGTTGGCCTCGGTGGGATGGGGGAATTGGGGCTCTCCTTCGGAGAACAGTGTCTTTCCAGGTCTTTTTCTTCCCATTCCCTGTATGCACACAGGTGTGACTTCAGCACTGACTCCGGACTGATCTCACCTCCCCAACGGACATCCTTCAGAATCGGTTGCTCGCCACAACAGATCCATTTACTTGCTGTGCCTAGCTGTTGCAATAAAGATATTTTTTATTTTAAAAAATGCTACATTGTGATGCGTTATTAGTAGGGATGTTGGAGAATTCCACCGGAAACTGAAGCGGAAGCAGAAATTGCTGCAGGCTGCATGTTTGTCCAAGTCAGGAACGGAAATCGTGTGAGCAAATATATCTTTTCTATCAGTGGGTGGGATTCAACGAAGTTGCTGCATTTGCTGAACAAGGTCTGTTGGTGCAGCAGGACTTCCATCCCACCGCTAAATCTTCTCTGGAGGGTTGGGGGGAAACCCAAGTAGATCTTGTTACCAGCCCCCACCCCCAAGCGCGCGCGCGCGCACACACACACACACACACACTTTTACATTTAGCACTGTGTTGAAGTCCACCCCCCTTTTTTAGTTCCTGATCATTGTGTGAACCATCAACCTTATTTTCTACATAGTTTTTGATTCCCCCCCCCCATTCCACTGAAATTAATGATGCAATTATGCCGTCAGCTGTGTAATTTATTTTTTCAGTTTTGTGCAATAGGGGACAGTGAAATGAACAAGTGAGGTTTCAGTGGGAGCCAAACTTCAGGAGAACAAACAGCACTGGTTGTGACAAACACAGGACAGGATGCCTCGGGACATCGAGATCCAGCGTGGTGTAGTGGTTAAGAGCAGTGGACTCGTAATCTGGTGAACCGAGTTCGATTCCCTGCTCCTCCACATGCAGCTGCTGGGTGACCTTGTCATACTTCTCTGAAGTCTCTCAGCCCCACTCACCTCACAGAGTGTTTGTTGTGGGGGAGGAAGGGAAAGGAGAACATTAGCCGCTTTGAGACTCCTTAGGGTAGTGATAAAGTGGGATATCAAATCCAAACTCCTCTTCTTCTTCATCCTTGGTTATTAGTTATTTCTATCACTGTTTTCATAGGCTTTGAAAATCATTTATCTTATTCATTCTCATTGGAACCCTCCAAAGCGGTAAATATTTTACCTGTTTTACAGATGAGAAACTTTGAGACTGGACAAAAGTTTTGAGTTGCCTCAAGCCTGCCCTGTAAAAAGTTCCCAAGGGCGTTGAGACTTGAACCTCTGGGCTCCATAGTTCAAGAGAGTGAAGGGTATTTGAAAAAGGTTTGAGAAGATGACACCAATGACGTCAGCGCTACATTAAAATACCTGGTGGGCTCTTTATTAATTCATCAACACCAAAAACTCTGGCCACAAGCAGGATCAAACAGGGCGACAAATCAGCAAGAAGGCGCATATGTCTTTGTGTAACGTGAATGTGGGTGAACACAAGGCATCTTACAAACCGGACATACACAAGCAGGTGGAAACTCTGGTGGGCCAAGGGAGGAGCAAGGGATGAGAGACAGGGCTGAGGTAACGGGACTATTAAGGCAGAAGGAAAATCAGGGTGGGTGGGGGTAATTTGAGCCACTTTTAAATATTTTTTTTAGCCAAGATGGCCCCCAGCTCTGCGTTTGACATGGGAGAGATGATCACCATCAAACTGCAGCTTTCTATCAGGACGCCCAGAAGGTTAGCGGGGAAAAGAGCCCCTCCCCATACAATAGCAGAACTGGGATTTGGGGAGCCCAGTGCAAGGCTCCCCCTTCCTCCTCAGTAATTTGGGGTCACAAGGCAGAAAAGAGGCAGGAACAAACACGAGGTGTCACAGTCCACTGACATTCAGAGACTGCCAGAGAGGTGGGGGGCAGGGGCGAGGTGGCTCCCCCAATCTTTATTTATGCCAATTCCTCCTATTCAGGCAGATACCGAAGCCTCTGCATCCCCCCAGAAACCCCCCTCCTCCCACCGGCCCCTTCCCCTTCTGTCCGCTTGACCCGTTGCAGCTGGGGCTCCCCCCTGGCCTCCCCACCTAGTCGTTTGACCCGCAGAAGATTGGGGGGCTCAGGTAGGTCCCCTCCGTCAAAGATGGCACGCCGCAGGCGCCGGGGAGGCACTGGGAAACGCTGGGGGGTCAGGGTGCCCGCTCCTGCCAGGATCCGGCCAACCAGGTATCTGCAAAGAAGAGCAAGAGAAAAAGGTGAGTCGAACGAAGGAGCGCTCTCCGCCTTTTCCCACAATCCTTTGCGGGAGCCAAGGATAGGCCTTGACTCATAAAGTTGCCTGCCATCTCCCCTCTCCCCAAAAAGGCTGGAGACTGAAATTGCAATTTCTGATGGCATACAAGTATACCCTTCCATACTTGCCTTTCCCACTAAACCCCACTTTCGTTGACAGAACCCAGTGATGCCACTGAAACTCCCAGACATGGATTGGTTAGTATGGGGTCTGCTCTTCTAGATTTCCCAGAGGTACTAGGAGTGGAAATGCCCCCAAAAAGATGTTGGACTGGTTTTGTATGCCACTACAATGGCAAGACTTTTATTAGCCAAAAACTGGAAATCGCAAGAAATATCAACAATAGAAGAGTGGCAGATGAAGATGTTGGATTTTTTGGAGCTGGCCAAACTGACTGGAAGAATCCGCGACAAGAAAGAAGAGGAGACACAAGAGGATTGGAAGAAATTTAAAGAATATTTAGCTAAATATTGTGATGTAAAATAAATAGAAAATTCTTGGAAATGATAAATAGGCTTAGGGGTAGAATAGGAATATGTGGTAGTAAATACTAAGGATTTGAAAATTAATAAAGGAGAAGAGGTTAGTAAATGAAAGGAGTTAATATCAGTAGAAATATGAATTTGGAGACCTTCTATACAGGTGATATAATGAGATTCAGTAAGAGGGGGTTCGAGGAAGTCAGTTATCAATGTAATGAGAATTAGGTATTTGAAGAAATATTTTTTCTTTGTGTTTAGTTTATTGTAGTGTAATGTGTTTTTCTTTGTTGTGTGTTTTGTTAGGTCATTTTTGTGATAAATGTGGAAAATCAATAAAACATTTTGGGGGGGGGAATAGATTTCCCAGAGGTAACACCTGGATTTTTCTCTTCCTTGGAATAGTCTTCCCCTTCTCCATACCCTAGGATAATGGCTTCTTAGATAAGTTGAAAGCTTATCCGAGATTTCTTACTGACAATGTCAATACTGGTGTCCAGACTTCCAGGGAAAACAGTTTGCCCCCGCAGTGAACATCTCCCATTGTTCGTGCCCCACAATACTCTCTGGCTCACTGCGGTTCTACAGCTGATAGACAAGCGTTCCTCACCAGCCAAGCCAATGTAGGAAAAGGTTCCCTTAAGGTAGCAAACAGAGAAATGCAAGCACTTGGACTCAGCCCTTGATCCAGGGGGCATGGCGAACAGACAATGTCTACTGCTCCTCCTGCGATCCTTCTCCAGACCTCTGCACACACACACACAAATTTTGTATTTTTCACTCTATATGACGCACCAGACCATAAGACGCACCTAGTTTTTGGAGGAGGAAAACAAGAAAAAATATATTCTGAAACCTCTTCAGGGTGGGGGGAGCATTCTTCCCGCTGCCCTGAAGAGGCATTGTGTTGCTTTCCCTGAAGCCAGAACAGCAAGAGGGATCGCAAAAGCAGCTATCCCTCTTGCTGTTCTGGCTTCTGGGATAGCTGCGCAGCCTGCATTCGCTCCATAAGATGCGCACACATTTCCCCTTACTTTTTAGGAGGGAAAAAGTGCGTCTTATAGAGCGAAAAATACGGTATGCTCCAGTTCCTCTGGAATAGCATGGAAGGCAATGCAGGGAGCTGTAGGAGAAAGGAGAAATTCCTCCCTCTCTTTTGCACTCACAGAAGGTGCCTCTGCTGCATCAACTAGCCCTTCACGAATGGATGGACAGCATTGGATGCAACCCAGACAGCCTATAATGCTATATAGGTAAAAGTAAAGGGACCCCTGACCATTAGGTCCAGTCGTGGCCGACTCTGGGGTTGCGGCACTCATCTTGCTTTACTGGCCGAGGGAGCCGGCGTACAGCTTCCGGGTCATGTGGCCAGCATGACTAAGCCACTTCTGGCAAACCAGAGCAGCGCACGGAAACGCCGTTTACCTTCCCACCGGAGTGGTACCTATTTATCTACTTGCACTTTGACGTGCTTTTGAACTGCTAGGTTGGCAGGAGCAGGGACCAAGCAACGGGAGCTTTATCTACTTGCATTTTGACGTGCTTTCAAACTGCTAGGTTGGCAGGAGCTGGGACTGAGCAACGGGTGCTCACCCCATCACGGGGATTCGAACCGCCAGCCTTCTGATCAGCAAGTCCTAGGCTCTGTGGTTTAACCCACAGCGCCACCTGCGTCCTATATTGCTATATATCATAGTTTTATTACATTTTACTAAAATTATTACATGCCAAAATCTACCTAAAGTGAAGCAGGTTCCCTCCTTACTAAGAAATTAGTGACTGCGCAGTGCACTAATTAAAATTCAAGAATTCCACCTGCATGTAAGCCGCCAGATGCAAATCTGGGGATCTACCTGGAATATCCAGGTGGGGGAGGGGCTGTTGGGCCCAGCAGCATCTTTCAGATGCTTTGAACTACAATTCTCATCAGCTCCCGCTAGCATGGCCAGCAGTCAGGAAAGAGGTCCAGGTCCAGGTCCTCAGGAGGACCTCAGGCTGAAGAAGGCAGTTCTAGGGCCCAGATTTTCTACACTGAATATTTCCTAGGCTGTCTTTTTCTTTAAAAATGTAAAAGTGCTGGAGCCCATGCCTTGCTCTTCAGCCTAGCAATCTTGCTCTTTTTTCCCCATGTGCGTGTAGCAGGGGCAGGCTGCACAAGTTGTTTAAAACCATGCATTTCCAAAGCATTGTTTGAATCTTCTTGAATTATTTGATAATTATTTGTATACTCCAAAAAGCCAGCTCATCATACAAAAGATGGAACGTCCTTACTGGATCACACCATTGCAGGTGAGGGTTTGCATTGCTGAATGAGTTCCTCTTGCAAAACAAACTCCCTGCATTTGGACAAAGAGCCTGCCAGTGAGAGGGCTGGGTGAACTCTTCTCCACGACAAGCTACTTTTCTATACGCATTATTTAAAAAAAAAAAGGTGGAGATAGTCACGCATACATAGCCCCAAACCTGAAACCAGGAAAACGCTTTACTGCTTGATTCTGGTGAAAATATAAACTGCTACTGAAATTTCTTATGTACCACTTCCTGTTCCATTAACTGTTTCCTCGAATGTACTACCTTGTTATTTTAATTATATATTCTATATAAAAAGACAGGTGTACGAAGGCAGCCTGAGTTTATTCTGCGATGGAGGACAATGTGTGGGCATTCTGCACATGCTCCTAGGCCATAGCTGTCAACTTTCCCCTTTTCTTGCGAGGAATCCTATTCGGAATAAGGGAATTTCCCTTCAAAAAAGGGAAAAGTTGACAGCTATGTCATAGGCACTCCCTTCTTTCTTGCTTCCTGTGTTACACAGCTGAGAATGACATTCCAAACAGGTTCTGGGGCTGAGCCCTAGCTCAGAAATGGGACCCCATTCCAGCTACCTCAGCATCTCTGGGTCCATCTCCCCAGTGGGTTCTTCCTCCCCTCCCAGCTCCTCTTGGGGTTCAAATCCTCCTTCTGGGACCCAGTGGCGATTGCGCTGTGTTTGAGGTGGGAAGGAGTTGCCTGCTAAGCCGGTCTCATCATACTCTGGGTACAACGGGGCCCCCTTTGCTTCTTCCCAAAGCCTGAGCAAGTTGGCCAGATAGGCAGACTCCTGGTCCCGGCGATGCCCGTCCTGAAGGAGGCGCTGCAGAGCGAGGGCCAAGCGTTCGTCTGGTTGGAACTGGTTCCCGGGCGGTGCCACCGCTCTCTCTAGCGCCTGGGCCAAGCGGTCATCTTGCAGTTGGTTACCGGAGGCGGCCATGGCTCTCTCTAAGGCTTGGGCGAGGTGCTCTTCCTGCAGCTGACCACCAGGGGACGACATGGCTCTCTCCAGCGCTGCCAGCCGGACGAGTTCGGGGTAATACACCTCATTGGCCAATGCAGACTCGACCGCTTCGTAGGGCACTCCCTGCAGCTCCCGCCGAACCCTTCGGGCTCCCCCAGGTAAGTTGTGGTTCAGCCCTCCATGGGAGCCCCCCGTGGTGGGGAGAGGCTGTAAGAAACAGGGGGAAAGATTGAAAGCTGAATTTTAAGGAAAGGTCAGAAGTCAGGCTGGCAGCAATCGCAGGGAGGGGGACGCGATACCACCTCTGCCCCACAGCAAGCCAGTCGCTGGGCATTTCGTGGTGTGGGCCATCGTACATCAATATGGAACAGTGTAATAAAAAATTTAAGGTCTTATATATACAGTCATACCTTGGGTTGAAGTAGCTTTGGGATAAGTATTTTCAGGTTGTGCGCTGCGGCGACCCGGAAGTAACAGAGCGTGTTACTTCCAGGTTCCACCGCTCGCGCATGTGCAGACGGTCAAAATGACATCACATGCATGCGCGGAAGCGGCAAATCGCGACCCACACACGTGCAGACGTGGGTTGCGTTCACTTCTGGATGCGAACGGGGCTCCGGAACAGATCCCGTTCGCATCTAGAGGTACCACTGTATAATAAATGTTGATAAATGTAGCAACCAAGCGCGTACATAGATATGTGGACCACACGTCTGGAGCAGCACAGGAAGACTGGCCTGAAACCATTTTGACTCCCAAACTGACCAAATGTTTTCTCTGCAAGGAGGGAGGGGGTGAGGGAACCTTCCCATTGTCTCAGGAATTGGGTAATCACCATCTCAAAGGAATGGCCAGACTACCAGGAAAGGCAATCAGATAAGGCATTATCAGATAACCTGGCAGACAGGACATAAGGGAAGAAGGGCCGATTTTGTTTACAACAACAGCGAAGTACGAAAAAGCCATTTGATATGTTTAAAGTAACTTAAGAATTAAAGTGAAAACAAAAATGGTAAAGGGCACAATTCAATCGAAAACAAAGCACTTTTACATCTTAGGTAACATCCACACCATACATTTAAAGCAAATTTACAATGGTTTTGACAGTCCTGGTTTCCCCCAAGCAATTCTGGAAACTAGTTTATCCCACATGGCGCTACCATTCCCAGTACCCTTAACAAACTACAGTTCCCAGGGTCCTTTGGAGGAAGCCATGTGCTTTAAATCTATCGTGTGGATGTGACCTTATTGGTTTTAGCAAGGGGAAACGCTTAGCCTTTGAAACGAAACCAACAAGGTCCTGGCAGGACACAGTGTTGAGGTAACTGCCGCAGGAAGATCATTCTGAGTGTCCCAAAAGAACAGCAAATGGTTATTGAATTTATTGTCATTGCATTTTTTCGATTCCCAGGGAAACGAATTTGTGGGATTTTATGCCTCAGGTGCCATAAAACAAGCTTATTTTCTCCTGCTCCAGAGGGCAGGACCCAAAGCAACGGATTCAAGTTACAAGAAAGGAGATCCCACCTAAACATTAGGAAGAACTTTCTGACAGTAAGAGCTGTTCAGTGATGTAATGGTCTCCCTTGGGTGGCAGCAGACTCTCCTCCCTTGGAGATTTTCAATGAGAGGCTGGGTGGCCATCTGTCAGGGATGCTTTAGCTGAGATTGCTGCTTTGCTGGGGGTTGGGCTAGATGACCCTCAGAGTCCCTTCCAGCTCCACCATTCTAGGATTCTAACTCAGTCAGTCTTGCTCACGATGCACCTTGACTTTTGGAGCTGCAGGTGTCATTTGCTGTTCTGCCTCCAGCAGCAAAACATCTTGGAATGTTTTTTCAGGTTGCGTCCCGCCCACAGTGACCCAGAAGTACCGGAAAGGGTTACTTCCGGGTTTCGCCGCTCGCGCGCGCACAGCAAGCGCATCTGAAGGCAGCCCTGTTTAGGGAAGCTTTTAATGTTTAACAGACCACTGTATTCACCCCCCGACCCCACCCCCACTCATATTTCCCCCCTTCACCTCTTTCCCCCTATTCTTCCTAATGTCTCAACAAATGAAACCGATTTGTAAAAAAAAAAAGTTGTTACGTGGAAAACAAAAATACGAGAGAGAGACTTTGCACATACCTTTGTAAATCAAGAAAATCTTTAATAAAAATACATTAAAAAACCCCACAGACCACTGTATTTTCATACTTTGTTGGAAGCTGCCCAGGGTGGCTGGGGAGACCCAGCCAGATGGGCGGGGTATAAATAATAAATTATTATTATTATTATTATTATTATTATTATTATTATTATTATTGTAGCACAAAATCACACTTCGCGCATGTGCACAAGTGCCAAATCATGCCACGCACCTGCACAGATACAGCACTTCAGGTTGCGGGCTTTTCATGTTGCGAACGGGCCTCTGGAATGGATCCCATTCGCAACCAGAGGTACCACTGCATGCTGAATTATCAAGCATTACTCAGTGAGCTTCATGGCTAGGGAAGGCATGGGGGGTGAATACTACAAGCAGAGGCAGATTTAATTTTGAGTGAGTAATTGAGCCGAAAACTGCCTGCACATTTCCTGCTCTGACGTCTAGAAGAACATCAGCTAGAGACTTAAAAAAAATAAAAAAATAAAAATAAAAAAGCCAACCCAGAAAACTAGACTATGCCCGAGCCCGTTCTATTAGACTCTTTCCAGATTTTTCTCCTTGGTTTCACTCTGGATTTTTGTCAGATTTGTGGGAACTGCAATAAGTCCGAAACAGCCAAAGGACAGAAAATGAGATGGTTTTCTGGTGAGGCAACTAACTGGTTTATTGTATCATTCGCAGTAGATATTCGCAGAACCAGTTGTAGGGACCGAAAAGCTCACGTCACAATAAACTATTTTGCCTCTTGACTGCCATAGTATAGCATTTTTGCTTCTCCCTTTGTAGATGTAGGTGTTTATATTTCTGCATCTCCAGATGGTATAATTGGTTAGAATCACGTCCATTTTTCTATTTTTCTTCACATTTGTAAAAAGGCTTTGATGAAGACAGAACAACAAAGTCTGAATTTGTGTGTGTGTGTGTGTGTGTGTGTGTGTGTACCACACACATAGACAGAAGCCTGTTTCCAAGTTCTGACCTACCAGCCCAACACACACAAATACGATCTATACCAGCCACACTCTTTCCCAAACTGCAAATTGGTTATTGCAAATCACCACATGTCCTTCATATATAAGCCATATCTACATAACTAACAGCAGCCAAATTTCAGGGCATTACTAATCATTAATGATGATTAATATCATTGTTATTATTAACATATCAATTTGCACCATGCGCCCATCTCACATCTGGGGACCAGTAACCAAACTTCCTCTGACTAATGCCTACCCAAATGGAGAAATTTACTTGAGCCGTAATCAAGATTCAGGAGCTGAAAGACCCTCTGGAAATGGGGTCAAGGGAGATCCGCCAGTAGAGGAGGCAGATGGACCAGACTAAGTAAGGCCAGACATCTCTGCAAGGATGTGCACAGAAGCCCTTGAGGATGTGTCACGGTGGAAGGTCCTCCGCAGTCTTCCTGCAGAGTTAGTCACAACCACCAGGACGACGGATGCTGGGAAGCCTGGTTGGTTTGGGTACACTGAGAAATCACTTTGGTGGTTGTGAGGCTCTCCTGAGCTAAGGGGGGATCCCTTCAGCCTCTCCCACCTCAAACACACATTCTACATATGTACAAAAGCCCAGCAACATCCAATCTGCCTCTGACTTTGCTCAAACTACTCCTGCCCCTTAATAAGGAGTCAAGACTCCTACAGTTGAGATGGGTGGCAGCGCACAGCAGACAGGCCACTGACACAAAATACCATCAATGAAAATTGTACCTTAATATGTTTCCAGTTTATTGCAGATTTTAAGTATTCTTTGATATATGTTTTTATTCCTGCTTTCAACTCTTGTCTTTTATTGGCATTTAAAAAAATGTTTTAATTTTAATGCTGGTTTTATTGTTCTGCAACTCGTTTAGAGGCTCTATTGACAATCAATTAGTATATGAATTTTGTTCAATAAAATGCCCCAAAATACATGCCCTGAATTATTTTTTAAAACGAATAGTACATGGCATGTATTTCAGTACCCCTCACTTTGCACCTCCTTTTACACACACACACACACACACTCCGTCTTATACAGATGGATAACAGGTGCAAAAATAACGGTGTACTTCTTTTGCGACCCATCTGCCCACTCGGATATCACACGCACAGACACACCCCGCAACTTGGCTTGGACCCGTCACACCCTTTCCACAAAAGCCCCACACCCTTAGCTCATCCTTAGTCCCGCGCACCCACACTTGGTACACAGCAACGCCCCCAGCACTCGCTCGGCCCTTTGCACACATGCACACGCTTCTTCTGCTGTGCGTAATTCTTGGAAACGATGGAGCTGAATTCGTAACGCATCCTTTACCTTTCCACCCACGAAAGCCCCCAGTTGCTCACAGAGGGAACAGGCATGAGTCACAAGCACACGCACAAAAACACACGAGCGCCCCCTTTTCTTTGATCGGGGGGGGGGGCGAAAAAGATGCACAAATGACTCGCTGTTTTTTGCTTCCCAGCACAGAAACACACGCAGATTGCCAGATGTCCTGCACAGTTTGGAGAGCATCCTTATTCCAGATCACCATCATTTAGATGAAGAACGCTTCTCATCCCCCCCCATCCCCACAGTGCCCCATTAATTGGGCTCTTGGGTGCCCCCCTCCCGCGTCTCCTTTCTCCCTGGGCTGCCAACGACGACTATTCAGTCGTCTACAGAAATCAGATGCGCGCCCTCCAGAGCGCGGCTGGCTGCGCAGAGGCAGAAAAGCAGGTGCGCTACAGAAAGGTGCCGGCAGAGCCAATGGTTCTGGATCGCTCCAGCAAGGAAGCCAAGCCGCAGGGCCGGGGGCTCGTCTACGTGTCCTCTGGGTGTGGAGTCCCCAGATAACCCGGCACCCGTCACGCGCGATATCCGACCCCCTCGCCCCCTCCGCGGATGCTCGCCCATCCCGCCAGTGGCTCGCGTCCCCCCGGTCATCTTGCCCGCCCGGCGGGCTGATGCTCCGGCGCCGGTTCTGGGTTCGAATCGCCTACCTTGGCGGCTCCGAGGCCCGAGAGCAGCGCGAGCAGCAGCGCTGGGCCCATCGCTCCCTCTGGGTTGGACGGGAGGCCGAGGCTGCCCAGACGGCGGCGGCGGCGACAGCAAGCGAGCGACGGAGCCGAGCCCGGACTGCGCCAGAGGAGGCGGCGGCGGCGCCAGACAAGAGCCGGAGCTCCGCCTCGCCGCCGGGCTCCGCCTCTGCCCATCGCTCCGCGCCCGGGGCTCAAGGACAGCGGGGGGCATAGGAGCCAGCGGGGGGAGGGCGAGGTGCCTTCGCCCCCCTAAAATATTTGAGCATATTTGAGCCCCACCCCAAAGTTCATGGGCATTGTCTCCTTCAAATGGTTTTGTGTGCGCCACGTCTTATGATTGATTATTCGGGGCGAGGCTTACCTGCCCCCCACCCAATGTTTTATTGGAGTTAGCACCTTTGGCGGGGTGCGGGGGGAGGAGAAGCACGGGCATTCCACTACCTCTGCCTCCGATTTTACCAGCCAAGGACAGGGGGCACCGGAGCGCGTGCAAAGTGCATCCCTTCCAGCGCCAAGCGATCTGCACAGCCTCCGTGACTGTGTAGAAAGGTGTGGCTTTGTTTTGTTTTATTATTACTGTATTTTAAAAGAACAAACCTTTTTCCTGAAGGGAGTCATACTGTTAATCTCTCTCCACCCCACTCTCTGTGGAGTTTAATTTCAGACAGAACTCACTTTTGGCCTGCTTGCCATGAAAAGGGGTGCAATGTTATTTAATTTTATATTAGTTGTTTATTAAATTAATTTAATTAAATTTAAAATAAATTTACTGAATTCATCCAAAGAACACAGTTCTCTGGCATAGATACAGCAATGCTGACCAAATGTTTCTGAGCATGTGTAGAGTGCATTCACCCTGCCACTTACTCAGAGAGAACTTAAATGAAGGGAAAAGCGTCCAGGAGCCTCTTTTATTTTCACCTCCTGCTTCCAACCTTCCAACCCTCATTATATTCCCCTTTCATGTTCTCTTATTCCTTCCAGTGCCTCATTTAGTCCATCTCCTTTTTAAAATGTTTTAGCACCCTTGGCACCCACAAAGGGTGGGATAGGGATGTCCCATATTAAATTCACAGCAACCCTGCGATGTAGATAATGCTGAGAGTTACCAACTGATCCAAGGAACATCCCGTGAGTTTTGTGGCCAGGCAGCTTCTCGCGTCCACTATGTTGTCCCTACACAGTGGCTCTGGCGGCCCCTTTAAGATACCAGCCAACTCTAAAAGTCTATTTCTGCATTCATGGTGATTTGTGCTTCTTGTGGTTAGTCACAATTCCACTTTCAATGCTATTTGTACTTATCTGCCAAAGCTTTGGGATGGATATTCTGCTTCGTTTCCATTTTTTTATCTATAAATTTTTATTACTTTTTTAACATATCATTTTCAACAGTAAGTAAACGTACTTTTCCATCTTATACAATTTTTTTTTACTTTCATCAATCACATCTGAAAATTTTCCAATCTAATCACTTAATATACATTTCTTACTTTCCCTATTACATTTAAATCTCATAACTAATATCTCTATTCTTTTTCTACTTTGCAACATTTCATCTATTTCTCCTTACAAAACTTCTTGTAGTCCTCCTAGCGTAATTTCTTGATTACAGTTGCTCTTCAAATAATTCGTAAACTTCTTCCAATCTTCTGTGAAACTCTGGTCCCACAGGTTTCGAATCCTTCCTGTCATTTTATCCAATTCTGTGTAGTCCATTAATTTTGTCTGCCATTCTTCTTTCATCGGAATTTCTTCTTGCTTCCATTTCTGGGCTAACAATACTCTTGCTGCTGTTGTTGTCATTTCCAATCAGTGCCTGCTGCGTATGGTCTTCCTGCTGAAATCCTGTAACTTTCCATACCACAAATGTTCTGTGTTTTGTCCTGCTTTTGTGTCAAGAACATGTTGTAGGTTAAACTCCAGCTTGGAGACGCTCAAACGGCATAGCTATTGGAGCACCCTTGGGGCAGAGTACATGTAAGCCAAGTGGCAAGCTCACATTCCCTTCAGGTGTCTTCCAGAGTGAATCTGGTTTCAAGCATTCACTACCACTACCAAGCCCAGTGTGGGTTCAGCTCCTGCGGGTGGCAAACTTCCTGGACACTCTGTGTATCCTCTGGGAAGAGCCAACCAAACTTACACAGTGGGTGCCAGCAGGACTGGGCTTTGGGGCAGAATGAGCAAGAGGGGCAGAATGAGCAGATGCAGCAGGACTGGCTCACCACATGTTGACACAAGTACAGTCATGCCCACTGCCAACTAAAGTGTGATATGTCTGGGACTCAGACTCGGTACCAGAGGAGACTCAGTCTGCACCGGATCCTCTGTCTCAGGCAGCATCTGAACCGAGTCTGGGGCCTGATTCTGAAGAGCCCCAGTCTGCACAGGTTCCCCTGCAACAAGCACCAGCTGGGCTGAGTCAGGGGCCTGAGCCTGCCCTGGCTCCAGATGCGGGGATTACCTCATTGCCCTCTGCTGGGCAATCACATACAGCTGCTCCACTACCAGTTGGGTCAGAAGAGGCTGAGGCGGCCCCTGGGTCTAGTAACCCACCTATGTCTCCCCAGCTGCAGAGACTAAGGTCTGAGAGAAGGAGAGGCCTGAGTACAGGGAGGTGAGTCACTGGGGGATCAGGACTGGCCATTACCCCAACAGAGATAAAAGGCTGTCGGATCCCACCCCAGGTTGCAGGAGCAACATTGCTACTTGCTGGAACCTGCCTGAGACCCTGTGCCTGACCTAGCCTGGTTTCCTGCCTTGTGTTTTGCCTTGGCCCTGTTGGACTGACTCCTCGCGGTATCCTTGGATTCAGGACTGAACCTGGACCGCGTTGCTCGGGTTAACCCCTGGGCCCAGCACATAAAGAGAGGGAGGGGCATAAGGCCATTTGCAGTAGACCACAAGCTGAACATGAGTCAACAGCGTGATGTAAAAAAACAACTAATGCCGTTCTAGGAGTATTGTGTTCCAAACATGTGCAGAGGAGACCAACCAAGATGATCGAGAGTCTGGGAACTAAGCCTTGAAGGAGCACTTGAAGGAGTGGGTATGTTTAGCCTGGAAAAGAGGAGAATGAGAGGAGATGTGATAGTCACCTTCAAATATCTTGAGGGCTGTCACATGGAAGAGGGAACATGCTTGTTTTGTCCTGCTCTGGAGGGTAGGACTCAAACCTATGGCTTCAAGTTACAAGAAAGGAGATTCCAACTAAACATTCAGAAAAAAACTTTCTGACAGTAATAATAATAATAATACATTTTATTTATACCCTGCCCTGCCCTCCCTGGCCAGAGCCAGGCTCAGGGAGGCTAACATCAATAACATTTCCGTAAAAACATAATAAAACAAAAACAAAAAACAATTTAAAATACAGGTTAAAATGCAATTTAAAATGCAGCCTCATTTTAAAAGTCAAAACCATGAGGGGAGGGAAACATAAGGGTCAGACTGAGTCCAAACCAAAGGCCAGGTGGAACAGCTCCGTCTTGCAGGCCCTGCGGAAAGATGTCAAGCCCCACAAGGCCCTAGTCTCTTGTGACAGAAGAAGAAGAAGAAGAAGAAGAAGAAGAAGAAGAAGGGGAGGAGGAGGAGGAGTTTGGATTTGATACCCCGCTTTATCACTACTCGAAGGAGTCTCAAAGCGGCTAACATTCTCCTTTCCCTTCCTCCCCCACAACAAACACTCAGTGAGGTGAGTGGGGCTGAGAGACTTCAGAGAAGTGTGACTGGCCCAAGGTCACCCAGCAGCTGCATGTGGAGGAGCGGAGACACGAACCCGGTTCCCCAGATTACGAGACTACCGCTCTTAACCACTACACCACACTGACACAGAGCATTCCATCAAGTCGGGGCCAGTACTGAAAAGGCCCTGGCCCTAGTTGAGACCAACCTAACCACCTTGTGACTTGGGACTTCCAGAATGTTGTCATTTGTGGACATTAAGGTCCTCCGCAGGGCATACCAGGAGAGGAGGTCTGTAGGTTCAGCAGTGAACAGCCTCCTACAAGAGGCAGTGGACTCTCCTTCCTCGGAGGTTTTTAAACAGAGATTGGATGGCCATCTGTCATGGATGGTTTAGTTGGGATTCCTGCTTGGCAGGGGGTTGGACTAGATGACCCGGGGGTCCCTTCCAACTCTAAGATTCTATGATGAAGGGAAGTCATAGTCCCGCTCTATTCTGCCTTGGTTAGACCACACTTGGAGTGCTGTGTCCAGTTCTGGGCACCACAATTTAAGAAAAAGATTGACAAACTGGGATGTGTGCAAAGGAGGGCGATGAAGATGCCCAAGGGTCTGGAAACCAAGCCTTATGAGGAACAGTTGAAGGAGTTGGGTATGCTTAGCCTGGAAAAGAGGAGTTATGACAGCAATCTTCCAATATCTGAAGGGCTGTCAAATGGAAGATGGGGTAAGCTTTTTTTTCCCCTTCTGCTCTAGCTGGTAGGAGCTGAACCAATGGTTTCAAGAAAGGAGATTCAGACTAAACATCAAGGAATAACTTTCTGACAGTAAGAGCTGTTTGACTGTGAAACCGATCCCCATAGGCGGTTGTGGACCAGGGGTCAGCAACCTTTTCCAGCCGTGGGCCGGTCTACCGTCTCTCAGAACATGTGGGGGGCCGGACTAGATTTTTTTTTGGGGGGGGGGAATGAACGAATTCCTATGCCCCATAAATAACCCAGAGATGCATTTTAAATAAAAGGACACATTCTACTCATGTAAAAACACGCTGATTCCCAGACCGTCCGCAGGCCGGATTTAGAAGGTGATTGGGCCGGATCCGGCCCCCGGGCCTTAGTTTGCCTACCCCTGTTCTGGACACTCCTTCATGGGAGGTTTTAAAGCAGAAGTTGGGTGGCCATCTGTTACGGGCAGTCCTTTTTTCTAGACAAAAAAAAGGTGCCAGTACTCGCCATGAAGTTGTTACAGTTAAGTGCCACACTTTTAACATTTGGCAGGGGCAAAGGTGCCGGTACTGCGTATCCTTGAGTCCCCCCCAGAAAAAACAACACCACTGGTCCTGGGTGATTTAGTTGGGATTCCTGCATTGCAGGCGGTTGGACGGCCCTTGGGGTCCCTTCCAACTCTATGATTCTGTGATTCTATAAAACAATATACTTAAAGAGCATGGGTAGGCAAACTAAGGCCCGGGGGCCGGATCCGGCCCAATCGCCTTCTCAATCTGGCCCATGGACGGTCCGGGAATCAGGGTGTTTTTACATGAGTAGAATGTGTCCTTTTATTTAAAATGCATCTCTGGGTTATTTGTGGGGCATAGGAAGTTTTTCTGAAATAAATAATTATTGCTTCCCCAAGGGGGTCCTTGCCTTGTAAGGAGGACCAGAACCTCGGAAGGAGCACAGTTGTAAGGCACAGTTCAGTTTACATTCTTGTAGGGTGTTAAGTCAGAATATAATATATTTGATATTAGTAGGGTCATTTTCCTTTATTCCCCTCCCTGACCCTGACTCTCTTACAACAGTTCTCTCCCCCCTCCAAATATACTCTGGCCCCCCACAAGGTCTGAGGGGCAGTGGACCGGCCCCCTGCTGAAAAAGTTTGCTGACCCCTGCTAAAGAGGATGGGGTGGGTATTATCTAAAGTGACCTAACTGCATTACTGAAGCAACATTTAGGAGGTCTGCTCCCTTGTCTTTGTCAAGGAAATGTATTGGGCAACTCCCTCTAAGCAATGCTGCTCTCCACACTGGGGAGCGGGGGGGACAAACCTTAAAAGCAGCATCCCTGCTCTGCTCTCCATAACCTATATTTTCTAGTCCCAGTGTATCCATCCTCCCCTCCCTTTCCTGCATCCACCCTCAACCCCTTCAGGCCAATGATATGTTTTCCTCCTATGTATAATCTGTGCATGATGGAACCAGATCCCTCCCCCCCCCCCTCTCTCTCTCTCTCTCTCTCTCTCTCTCTCTCCTTAATGGTGGGTTCATCTTGTCTTGACATTTGGAGAACTTAGACCCACCCACCTAGAGAGAGAGACAGGCATAGAGAGAGATGATTCTTGCATCCTGTGTCCAGTTTCTGAACATCTAAGGCTTCAGTCCTAAGCACACACTGCCACGAACGTGACATTAAAATCCCCATGACATGCCAAGCTCTCATATTAGGCTAAGTCAAAGTGTTTTATATGTTAATGTTTTGTAAACAAACACAAATATTAATACACTAGGGTAGTGCTTTGTGACTTGGCTACAGTCTTGAAGCTGCTGGTTTTTGCCTAGGTAAGCAATAATCTCACTTTTAGCACTGGGGGAAACCAGCCAGATGGGTGGGGTATAAATAATAAAGCTATTAAATTATTATTATTATTGCCTATTTCACTATGATGAAAAATCTGGGGTGTAATTCATTCGACACATGAACTTTTTCCAGTTAAATGCAATTTAATGTTATATTTCCCAATCCGTACACATACATGGACCTGTGATCCCAAGAATACTGCAGGTTGGAAGTACTATCAAAATCTAAAGTGTCTGTGGCTCCGTAGGTAGGGAGTTTAACTTGGGAGATGTCAGTTCAAGTCTGCCCACAGCCTTGAACAAATCACTGTCGGCCTCAGTTCTTCCATCTGTAGAATGGGAATAATAGTGATCTGGGCTCATATTAGAAAATGCAACCTTGGCCAGCATGCTCTTTGCAACAGTTTCCCTCTTTTGGCTGAGTGGCAGTAAAGTTCCAGGGGCGACACTACTGGGTTCAGAGACTTATTATGGCCTCTTTGTAATATTTCCTTCATTTATGAACATGCAAGCAGGAGCCCGAGTGGAGGCAAACAGCAGGTGCTGCTACATGGAGGCAAATCTGCTACTCCTACCACCAGCTCCCCAGCCTTCAGACAACTCCAGGCAGCCTCCCAAGCTCTCATCTCAGCCCCAGCCCTGGAGATGAATTGACCACTCAGGAAATATCTACAGGCTTTGGAAAGCAATGGAAGCTTCCCTTCCAGGGTAAATAGCAGCTTAAGAGCGGGGCAGCATTTTCAGCAGCTTGAAGGAATGCTTTTTTAAAAAAAAAAAACCCATTCATCTGATCCTGTTGGGCGGGAGGAGCTTCGAAGTTGCATTAAATAAACAAATAAAACTTGAACTGTTAATTGCAGTTAATACCAGGTCTAATTTGGTCTTCAAGCTATTTTGCATCAAATCCCAGATTCTCATCCAAAGTCAGTTTAAGCAAAACTATAGGGATTGATTATTATGAATGAGTCCAACAGCAAATGCACAACAGTACTTCTAATTTAAACAATAATTTTCTTCTTTTAACCATGCTTGTTCAAATTTGCAGTTCTATTTTTTTGTATTAGGGGGAAAAATGCTTTCTGGAAGACCTTGTCTCCCATCCTTATCCTGTTTAGTTTTATCCATCTTTCTGTTTTGAAAAAGGAAGGCAATAACAACAGCATACCTCATGGCCATTGTCTCTCAAATGTATACTGGACCTTCAGTAAAAACACAAAGTAGATTTTGGAATATTGTGCCTTGTCATCTCTCTCTCACACACCCCCCCCTTGCAATGCAAGCTCACTTATGCGCTCTCTGTCCTTCCCTCTCCACTCTTCTCCCAAACAGTTATTGCAATTTTGCTTTCTGCTGCATCCATCGCCATGGAGACGTAATGACTCATTTAGGAATTGGAGCGGGTTGTGGCAGGAGGCAGGTGTGGTGCACGATGGGATTGGCGTGGACTCAGCCCGCAATAAAACAGATGCGTCCCCACTTCCGATGTTGCTCTTGGGATCCAAAGAGATGCAGAATTTCTGGAGACCCCTTGCAGCACAGCCCCACTCCAGCCCAAGCCCCTCTGTCAACAGCCCACAAGTCCCCACGTCCCTCCTCTGCTCTCCTTGTCAAGCCACAGGCTCCCTGCAGCTGGCTTTGATGCCCCTTCTCTCTTCCAGCCTACAGCAAGCGAGGGCGTGTGAGTGAGCGGATGCTGAGCTCTCCTGGCCTGTGTCCCATTCCGCCTCAAGTTAATGGCTCTTTAGAAATCTGTAAGTAATCCTAGCCTGGCCTGGGGCTCTGGGAGGCACAGCCCACCCCTGGGAGACTGGCTCTCACACTCTCCTAAGTGGGATGAATTACTTATGGTTGAATCCATTACCTCTTATGCTGCTGTTGTGTCTTTTGGTCTCCCACACAGCTTTCTTCAAACTGCCTGACATCGCTTCCCCGCAGCCAACCCCTCGAATGCTCTTCAGTGGGTGATGATGGCAAAGCTACCCTGTGAGATAGGGGAAATAATTATCCTGAGAACTCCATTGTCAAATGCTGTCACACAGCTCCTTTTGGGCGACTGTTTTGATCAGGGCTTACGGTTGCCAACTTCTCTTTTTTAAAACCATTCTCTGCTCCTGTATCTTGAAACAGTGGCTTGATCTGAAGCAATTAGGACAATGGGAAGGTACCTTATACTGAGTCAGACCATTGGTCTATCTATCTTAGTGCTGCCTACACCAGCCGTCCCCAGATGGGTCCCTTCTTTTGTAATATACAGTTATTGATTCACAAGGGTTCACCTGAGCTTAGGTTGCCGGTGGATGTGGCTTAGCAGGCTCTCAGCAGGCTCTGCCACCTTTTCCCTCTCTCTTTGTGCTTCCTGGAACAAGCAAGAAGCCATGCAACCTGGGTTCCCTGCAAGTCAACTGAATCTCCCTAAAATGATATTTTTATAGCCTGCATCTTTGCTAATCCAACGTGTATTGGATTATTGTAATGTCAACGTGTAGAGACTAGTTTGATACTTCTGGAAACGCTGTGAGTAAAATATTCATTTATTTGTGAGGTGTCTGTGATTTATTCTAGCCTAAGTATTTCCATGGGGAACATTTGTTTAAAGGTGGATGAGGGCAGATGTAGAATCTAACCAAGTTTTAATGTGCTTAGAACAATCGCCATTGTGTTAACTCGGCTATGAGAGAGTAAGAGCTCTCTTCCATACCTCTCTCTCCAACACTCTCCAGATGTTTGGGACTACAGTTTTCGTCATCTCTGACCAGTGGGTGTGCTGGCTGAGGATTGTTGGTCATGCCCCAAAAGCAGTTAAGTGAGGAATCCTGCACAAAACAGCAGTGCCAGCTATCCCCAAAGCATCTGTCTCCCAGAACTGAAGAACAGGGCCAGATTCAGAGGGTGGCAAGGCTGGGCATTTGCCAGGACCCCCAAAACAATAGGTGTCCATCCCACCACAGCAGGGCTTCCATTTTGCACAGAATAGCCAAGAAGATCAGATGACGGCAAAGAGCATTCTCAGTGTTCACATCCCTCCTCTTACGGGCCAGCCAAAGGCCTCAGCTCATGCGAGTAGCTTTGTTCGAGGTGAGAGCCATCTGGCTGCTATCAGGGCCACCCAAGAGACAAGGTGAGGCAGAGTCCATTGAGGCAGCAAACCCCAATGTTGATCTTTCCCTCACCACCCCACCTTCTTCCTGATGTAGCCCTCGCCGCTTCTTCTCTGGCGGGCAGGAGGGCGCCATTTTGGGGTCCATCTCAGGTGCCAAAATGTCTTGGGCCAGACTGGGCTGCTATGCAACCATTTGGTTTAGCAGCATGGAATGCCCAGAAGCAGCAAACGTCGAATGCAGACAGGAAACCCTTTTAAGCCCCAGGGCCGCATTCCCTTCTGAGCAGCCTTCTAGGGGCCACATGCCAGTGGTGGGCGGGGCCAGCAGCAGAAGTGGGTGGGGCAATGAATAAAAATTTGCCCTTTGTACAGTGGGCGAGGGGTGTGGTTGGAGGGGGGAGTGGCTTTGAGAGAGGCAGTATGGCCTTGGGAGAGTCCTGAGGGGGGCCAAATCGAGAGATTTGGAAGGATGCATTTAACCCTGGCTGGGAGGTTCTCCATTCCTGTAATAATACATGCAGGATGCCTGAAAAGAAAGGTGGAAGCCAGAAATCCACAGAGAGCTATTATATAAAAAGATCCACTGATCTACAATTTTATTTTACTTTTAAGTTTTAGGTCCCATATGAAAATACTGTAGTAATTTTGGGAGCTCATTTGGGAGCGGAAATAATACGGATATGCTACATTTCCTACTAATTGTTCCAAGCGTTTCACGTCATTGTAAGCATCACAACAGCCCTCTAGTGTAGGCTGTCATTATTATCCCCAGGCTGTGGAGTAGGGAAATAGTCACGTGACCGGGGCTACCCAGTGAGCAGGGCTGACCCAAGACATTTTGGCCCCTGAGGTGTATCCCAAATGGCGCCCTCCTCTCTGCCAGGAAAGAAGGGGGGAGGGAAGATCTCCATCAGGAACAAGGGCAAGGGGAGAAAGATCTGCATTGGGATTCTGCTGTCTGAGGCAGTCACCTCACCTTGCCTAATGAGTGGGCCGGCCTTGCCAGTGAATTCAGGGTGTGGTTAGACTTGAACAGTCAGTCGTCATCGTCCACCTCAGTAATATTTTTACCAGGGCAGCCCCAAACCAATTATCGGTAAAAGCCCCTGCAGAAGATGTAGTAATTCTTGTGGGGGATACAGTCTCTCTCTTCACCCTGAGGACAAGAGAATGGGGACAGTTGTGCCAGCCCATTTCTGACTTCAACTCATTCCGTACAAGTGACTGAATAGAATTCATTTTCACAAACTGGTACGTTCCCTTCCTTTTGCTTCAGAGTGGCCAGAGCTCCCAACAATGACTGGGGTGACTTGGTTTCAAATCTGTACATTCTCTTGGCCAAACCTACCTTTCAGGGTTTTTGTGAGGACGAAATGGGGTGGAAGGGGCAAAAACCACGATTGCTGCCCTGTGCCCCTCAAAGTACAGGCAAGGCGAGACTGTAACAAATCAATAATACTAGGCATGGTTAGGCAAACTATGGCCTGGGGGCTGGATTCGGCCCAATCACCTTCTAAATCTGGCCAGTGGATGGTCAGTGTGTTTTTACATGAGTAGAATGTGTCCTTTTATTTAAAATGCATCTATGGGTTATTTGTGGGGAATAGGAATTCGTTCTTTTTTTCTTTTCTTTTCAAAATATAGCCTGGCCCCCAACAAGTTCTGAGTGACAGTAGATCGGCCCCCTGCTGAAAAAGTTTGCTGACCCCGGATACTAGGGAACATAAAAAGGGTCTGCAATTTGGGAACAAGCTTAAGAAGAAAACCCAGTTCTCCCCTAAGACACAACAAGATGCAAAACTTGTTCTGCCTCGGGCAACAAAACGGCTTGGGAGGAATATATTCTGTAGAAGGAGACCAGATATATTGAGGTGCAGCTGCTGCTTCTGGAGGGGGGGGACAGCTGTTTATTATGCCAGGCGCTGATCAGTGTCAGTGGCCCCTTAGGTGGAGCAGCTTGTGGCCTGGTGGCATTTCGTGTAGAGATAAAACGGCTCTCTCAAACTGAATTTAGCCCACCCACTCCCTGGACCCCAGCCCAGGCAGGCACAGGGGAGTGGCTATTTTGTGTGATAGCCGAGGCTATTTTGTTTCCCTCCCCAGCTATCGGGCTGAGCTACAGTCAGGATGTTATGACGACAGACAAGCTGGAGCATCAGCCAGCCCAGAATGGACTGAGTGTGAAAGGCAGGCGGAGAGGGCAGCCTGTGCCAAACGGCGAGTGTGCTTGGCGTGGCCAAGTGCTGTGGAGGAGTGAGAAGGGAACCCGGGGTCCATTCCTGTCCTCTGAGCTGCTTGCAGGTAAATCAAGGCTTTGCTGGCACCCAGATTCTCTCAACACCTATCACCCTCATAATACCCAGTTCCTTTGTACTTAATTGTGACATTTTCCTGTATGATTGTGATCCCGGCAGCTCTTTCCAGAAGGCTTCCCTGCATGCCTTTTGACAGGAGTCTGGAAGTTTATCTCTTGTGGTGGGGTCTTCCTTCTGCATGCCATTTAGCATGTCACTGATCTTTGCATGAAAGCTATGTATTCTTTTATTATTTAGTCAGCATTTTGCAAGGTACTTGTGGTCTCTGCACAATCTGCCTTCTTGAATGGCACTCCAGAATCTTCCTGCTCAGCTTGCTTTAAAAGAGGCATTTATCTCACCTCGGAGGGAAAGCCATCTCTGCTTGTACCATTACTTGCTGCACCGGAGGATTAGGGCTCTAGGAGGTCCCCAGTTCAGTCCCTGACACCTCCAGTTGGAGCTGGGAGAGCCTGAAACAATGGAGAGCTGTTGCCAGTCCGAGTTGACAGTATTGGGCTGGATGGACTTGGTATACGGCAGCTTCATATGCTCCTGGGAAGTGGTTGTAATTACCATGGGCTCATCTAGACATGTTCTGTGGCGGCGGAGACCAAACCCAAAATACTTGGTTATGCTGAAGGGGCAGTCAAAACAGACTGCCATTAACAGCAGTCTTTTAACAGCCATTAAACCAAATTATGTTGCTGCAAAGAACCCTGGCAAAATGTATCTCTGTAGGGGGGCAGGGAATACCAGAAGCATGATGTATAACCATGGTTGAGAAGAGGCCTGCAGCTGAAGTTTTTTGGAGTCTTGGGTGTACCTGGAACCCTACTTAAAAAAATAAAAAATATTGTACTTGCCCTTTTGAAGTTAGAGGTCTATCTTCTCTAAATAGCCCGACACCATCATTTTGTTTGTTTGTTAATATTTTCATTGTTTGCCGTTTCTTCCTTCCCTGTGAATAAAAACAATAAGAAGAAATATCGGCAATGGATCATAGCAATCTGTAGTGCAGCATAATACAGCTAAATTAAATACAATCTGAACAGCATGGAAAATGGGAAGGAGGAAGGGGGCTTGGTGGAGAGACCCCCAATACTAACTTAGAACAGCGCCTTATGAGAATCTGTGTATGGGAACAAATGGAAATTATGATGGGTTAGGCATTATACAGAGATAAGATATGCACACCATCATGCATTTAAAGCCCACACCAAAAATCTGGGAACTGTAGTTGGGTATGGGTGTTGTGAATTGTAATTGTGTGAGGGGGAAACTATAGTTCCCAGGAGTCTTTTGGGAAAAGTCGTGTGCTTTAAGTGTTTGGTGTGTAGGCAGCCCTGGTATGGGTGTGCATTGTTGTGCTGCCCAGTCTCCGGATGGTGTGCCCATAAGGAGGTGTATAGATTGGCTCTATAATATACAAAGTGCCATTCTGCATGGCTGAATGTGGCACAAATGTTCAGCAACCATCCACTTCACCATTACTGGAGTCTGACTCCATATCCTTAACCAGAATGGCAGCAGCTCCCTTGCTGCTCTACGATGAGCCATTTCTGTCTGTGGATGGAAATACAGAAGCCTGGAGCGCAGGTCAGATCTGGACACTTTTCATTGATTTCGATGGGAGAGTTGAACACCTGCTGCTCAGGCAGCGTACCGGTTAGCGTAGCCAATTTCCCCCCTCTTTCACCCCCCAGCTTATGTGCTATGAAAGCTGACATGACAACCCTGTAGAATGTAGCAGGTGACTCTTCGCCCCCATCTCTGTATCTCCATGTTGGGAAAAAGATTCTGCTATTGAATTCCTGCTGGTCATTCATTTGTTAAAGGCGCAGAACTCTAGCAGGAAGAAATAATGTTTCAGACCATCCAAGTGTCCCTATTTTCCAGGGACAGTCTCAGATTTACAGAAGCTGTCCCAGTTTCTGTTTTGATCCCAGAATGTCCTGCTTTTCCTTAGGACATCTCTATTTTCACTGAAGAAATGTTGGAAGGTATGGAGTTATGCGACCCCTGAGCCAAAGAGTTAAGTAACTATACAACTTTTAGAAGACATCTGAAAGCAGCCCTGTACAGGGAATTGTTTTTTTTTAATGTTTAATGTTTTACAGTGGTACCTTGGGTTACAGATGCTTCAGGTTACAGACACTTCAGGTTACAGACTCCGCTAACCCAGAAATATAACCTCAGGTTAAGAACTTTGCTTCAGGATGAGAACAGAAATGGCGCAGTGGCAGCGGGAGGCCCCATTAGCTAAAGTGGTACCTCAGGTTAAGAACAGTTTCAAGTTAAGAACAGACCTCTGGAACGAATTAAGTTTGTAACCCGAGGTACCACTGTATTATGTTTTTTATGTCTGTTGGAAGCTGCCCAGAGTTGCTAGGGCAGCCCAGTGTGATGTGTGGGGTATAAATATTATTATTATTATTATTATTATTATTATTATTATTAACGACACCTCTATTTTCATTTGAGAAATGTTGGAGGGTATGTGATGCGCCTGGCCTCCTAGCCCCCTCCGCTCCAGCCCACTGACGCTATGCTGCCCTCCCTGCCCGAAAACCCTGGAGTCCGGGGCCCCCTCCCGCCTTCTACGTTTTTGTTCCTGCTGTTTTGCCTTCCTCTGTTATTCTAGTCCCAGTGGGGTGGGAGGTTAATGGGCCTGTTGTTTCCTGTTTCCCCCTCCCAGGGCTTTGAACTGACTGGATTGGTTGGGGAGGATTGGCGAGAGCTCAGGAAGCGGCAGCCCAGCAGCAGCCTCACCTCTGAGCCCCTCGTGTCTTTCATCTCCGCCCCAGTTCGGCTCCCCACCGCACACGTACAGCCTGATCCTATAACCCAGTTAAATGGAAATACATGCCAAACTCACTTGAAGTTGACTTCGACCGGGCTCATCAGTAGGCTTCAGCCCAAAAATGCTTGGCCTCAACTGCCACTGGCTGTTAGGGCTAATACCATATCGCTTTTCCGGTTTCATATCAGCGGTGGATATTTGGCCAGGCTGATCCATCCATCCCCCCAAAAAAGGGAAAGTCAAACTCTTCCCCCACCCCCGGCGCACCTCCAGTCTTTCAGGGGCAGCTGACTGACCCCTTTGAGGGCACCGACTGTTATTGTGAGGGTCTAATTTTTATGACGTTGTCTGTCCTCCAGTACAACAGCCAAGTTGAAATGTGCTGCGGTGAGCTGCTGTTCTGGACTCCCCCTTTTCTCTCAAGATAAGGCCACATCCATGCCACACATTTAAAAGCACCATTATACCGCACACATGGGACAATACAGCTGCAAATACAGTGGACGCTTGGGTTGCGAACGTGATCCGTGCGGGAGGCACATTCGCAACCTGCAACGTTCGCAACCCGCAGCGCTGTGTCTGCGCATGCGCGGGTTGCGATTCGGCGCTTCTGTGCGTGTGCGACCGCCAAAACCTGGAAGTAACCCATTCTGGTACTTCTGGGTTTCAGCGGGTCCATAACCCGAAAAAACGCAACCTGAAGCGTCTGTAACCCGAGGTATGACTGTATAATATTTTAAGTCTGTTTTAAGTGCATTATACAAATTTGACACTAGATGGCGATGGTGAGCTTATGGCAAAATCAATATATTTTTCAAAACTTTTCGTTTTAAAAACATTTTCACAGCATTTTTATATGTGTCTAGATTTCACCATAGATTTCCCCAGAGACTCCTCAGAGAGTGCTGAGGGAGCTGGCAGCTGTTACAACAAGGTGGTCCAAAGCACAGCCCTTGAGGCCATTTTTGGTGGCCCTCAGCAACTTTGGGCACCCTCTTTTGCCCTGCCTTCCCAAAGCCAGGAATGCAAGGTGCTGGGCTTTAGGAAGGAGGCATGAGGGCTCTGTCAGGGTCCTAGCATCCTCTCACCTCCTTCCCAAAGTCTAGTTCAGGCATAGGCGAACTCCGGCCCTCCAGATGTTTGGGACTACAGTACAATTCCCATCATCCCTGACCACTGGTCCTGTTAGCTAGGGATGATGGGAATTGTAGTCCTAAACATCTGGAGGGTCGGAGTTTGGCTATGCCTGGCCTAGTTAGTGCTTTCCCAGCTTTGAGAAGGAGATAGGTAGGAGGGCTCTAGGATCCAGCCAGTGCCTTGTGCCTCCTTGCCAAAGCTCCTTGCTTACATACCCTCCAACATTTCTCCGATGGAAATAGGGATGTCCTATTCCATAATGATAATTTTACTATTTATACCCCACACATCTGACTGGGTTGCCCCAGCCACTCTGGGTGGCTTCCAACATATATAAAAACATTCTAAAACATTAAACATTAAGAAAACTTCTCTATACAGGATTGCCTTCAGGCGGCTTGGGGGTCAGATAACTCCATACCCTCCAACATTTCTCCAATGAAAATAGGGACATCCTAAGGAATAGTGAGACAAATCAGAAACTGGGACAGCTTCTCTAAATCAGGGATGTCCCTGGAAAACAGGGACACTTGGAGGGTCTGTGCTTAGGCAGCTTTGAGAAGGCAGCGGGAGGGCTGGGTGAGTGTGTCAAATTCTGGCCTCATCCCAGCACAGGTTCCATGTTGAAGTACTCTTACGGCCTACTTGGTATGAAAAGATGGACCGCTCTGTTTTTGGAGATCCCTATTCCCTTAACAAAGCTACAATTCCAAAAGTGGTTTAACAGTCAAAGTGATAATAACAGCCTAATGCTATTTCATGACACCCTTCTGGCTTAAATTATTGCATTCATCCATTCATTCATTCAACTTACTAGTTGTTGCTTCTTTCTTTCTTTCTTTCTTTCTTTCTTTCTTTCTTTCTTTCTTTCTTCAAAAGTAACTCAAAGGGACTTAAATGAAGTCATAGTTCCACTCCTCCTGTGCTCTGATGTTCTGATGATGTTCTTGTTGTGTATTGAGTCAAAGGATTTTATATCTGTATTATTATTGTCTGTATTTGCATTAGGGTAAAGTAACTGCCTTTTGGTTCCAGAGGGTACAGCTACTATTGGTTCATTTAAGCTGCTGTATTTGGATCCTCTGTCTTATTGGTTTCCTCCAAAAGGCAGGACTGTGATTGCCTGATATTGTTCTCTCCAAAATGTATCCTTTCTAGCTAGTTCCCTGTCCCTATAAATGTAGCTCTCCCCTCCTCAGTTCTCAGTCTTGTTTGCTTTAATAAAGAAGTGTTACTACAGAACTGTCTCCAGCATACTATGTCAAGAGAGCTGAAATCACAAACCCCACGTCACAACAGTTCTGATGATGGCAAGTCCATTAGAAATTATTGCCTACTTCCCGCCCCACCTACCCGTTCCATATACCCATGGCAGTCAAAGGCATCACCAGTGCTAATATATGACTGATCAACTGTACTATGATGCAGACCTGAGAAGAAGAGGGAAAGACGGGAAGAACAATGGTTCTAAATTACAAAATGCCCTCTGCTTGGTTGCATAACGGGCAATGGGTGGTATTAAACAAGATGGTTGTGCTAGTGCAAGGATTAGTACTGGCACAACAGGATTTCTCCCTCTCCCTCTACACACCGGTGTGTCTCCCACACTGTCCCCAAATCTGCCCTGGAGGCTTTTGGGGAAACACAGAACAGATTCAGCGGGTGCACAGGAGAGGAAGATCATTCTGTTGTGCAAGCAGAAATCTGTGTGCTGATGGAACCATCTTCTTAATGCAATGCTGAATACAACTCAGTTTCAGGGGATCTGCTATTACAAGCCTAAGAACAACAATAATGGTGGCAAATACCTATGGGAAGGACTGATGTGTAGGGTCATGGAGGATGAGAACATTTCTAGTAGACCACATGTCAAGAGTTCAAAGCACGTCACATGAATCATTTCAGCAATCCTTCTGATGAAATAGATTGACAGTGTTCTGCCTCCCATTTGCTTCTTTTTAGGGAGGGAGGAAGGTGGCTGTGTTGGTTTGCAGAGGCCAAAACTATCATTCACGTCAGCTGACCACATTGCAGGAGTCAAAACTGGTAAGAGTTCCCAATGAAGAGGGAGTCTATGTGTTATAGGGTATCAGGGGTCAGCAAACTTTTTCAGCAGGGTGTCGGTTCACTGTCCTTCAGACCTTGAGGAGGGCCGGACTATATTTTGAAGGGGGGGGAATGAACGAATTCCAATGCCCCACAAATAACCCAGAGATGTATTTTTTTTAAAGTACACATTAAACTCATGTAAAAACACCAGGCAGGCCCCACAAACAACCCAGAGCCAGTGGCGTAGCGTGGGGGGTGCAGGGGGGCCGGCCGCACCGGGCGCAACATCTGGGGGGGGCGCGCTCGCACTCGCAGCTCTCTGCCCCTACCTGCCCCTACCTGCCCCTACCTGGGTTAGGGGGCGCAAATTACTTGCCTTGCCCTGGGTGCTGACAACCCATACTGCGCCACTGCCCAGAGATGCATTTTAAATAAAAGGACACATTCTACTCATGTAAAAACACGCTGATTCCTGGACCATCTGCGGGCTGGATTTAGAAGACGATTGGGCCGGATCCAGCCCCCGGGCCTCAGTTTGCCTACCCATGGTCTATATCAGGGGTCAGCAAACTTTTTCAGCAGGGAGCCAATCCACTGTCCCTCAGACCTTGTGGGGGGGGGTCAAACTATATTTTTTTTGGGGGGGGGAATAAAAAATCCCTATGCCCCACAAATAACTCAGAGATGCATTATAAATAAAAGCACACATTCTACTCGTGTAAAAACATGCTGATTCCCGGACTGTCCGCGGGCCAGATTGAGAAGGTGATTGGGCCGGATCCGGCCCCTGGGCCTTAGATTGCCTACCCATGGTCTATATGTTATTTAGACATCGCTTAAAAAGAGGAAGAAATGCATCACCAGAGAAGAAGATGCAGAGTTGCAGAGAATTCGCTTGTGCTAGCATATTACAAAGATGCCAATTTAGAAATACTTACTGTAATTTCTCTAGAAATGCATCTCACCATAGTTGTGAAGACTGCAGCCAGATGAGCTGTGTTTCTACTCAGTCTGCTGTGCAGAATGCCCCACATCTGAAATAGAGGACTGACCTCTGTACGGCATGGCCACCCTTGTGACTATAAGTGTTGTAGACCCATCAACAGAGGGGTGGAGACCATTTGGAACTAAGCATAATACCATGTGGGACTTAACTCCTATGCGATTTCCAACTTCTCCTATTCCGATTTTTAGTTCCCAGATGTCAGCTGTCAACTCAGGCGTCCCTATCAGGCCTGATGGAACAAAGACCGAATCCGGAAGGGACACTGGGGATGCCACAAAAATCACCCCCAATTCAGGTGAGTAACCTGACCATTTAATTCAATATAAATTCTTCTGGGTTGCAGGTAAGCCAAATGGGCTATTCAGCCTTGCCCCCAGCTCCATGCATGTAGAGCACTCTCCCTGGGTCAATTGTTGCTCCTAGCCACAGCAAGAGATATTGGTGAACAACAGAAATCGGGGTGCAGGGCAACTTGCCTTAGAAGGAACTGGCCCAGCTCACGCCAAGCAGATGCATGCCTGGTACAGTCAGTGTTGCTGAAATATACTCGGAGTCGAGTGTAGATTTCATGCTCTTTATTCAGCTCATAGTAGTGAGGAATGCCAGTTCCCCCAAAATGTCTGCTTTATATACATTATTTACACAATGGGCCCCACGTGATTGGCTAATTCCAGGATTCTCCTGTAGGCCAATCAGGTTGCGGATTCACTTCCACCTGGAGCTGGATTGGGTGGCTCCTGCAGACCAATCAGACTGCTGCATTCTGGATCCTATTGTTCTAGGACCAATCAGACTGCTGCATTTTGGATCCTATTCAACTCAGTACATAACAGTTGCCAAGGGGCACTGTCTCACCAAGCACGGCCTGCTCTCAGCCAGCCCCCGTCTGCAGGGGCGTGGGAAGGGGTGTGTGGTGGGTGCGGTGGGTGCGGTCCACCCCGGGTGTCCCGGGGGCAGTGTGAGGGGGTGGCAAAATGCCAGGCGGCACCCACCGTGGGGCCTGCAGCGTGCCCAAGTCATGCATCTCTCCTGGGAGAGACATAGTGGCTTGGGTGTGTGCAGGCTCCCCACTGCCCAAACAGTCCGCCCGCTGCCTCCCACCCCCAGCTGTAGGGCGACTGAGTGGGAGGAGGCAGGCAGACTTCGGAGGCCCTGCGGTGCGCCCCGCCCCTATGGGCTGCGCCCCCCGCCCCTGGGCGCACTGCCCCAGGTGCCCGAGCGGCTTCCTTCGTCGCTGCCTGCCCGCCTGCCTGCCTTCTGACTTCTAACCTATAATTGGCTCTGGCTGTTAAACCACTGAGCCTCTTGGGCTTGCCAATCAGAAGGTCGGCAGTTCGAATCCCCGTGACGGGGTGAGCTCCCGTTGCTCGGTTCCTTCTCCTTCCAACCTAGCAGTTTGAAAGCACGTCAAAGTGCAAGTAGATAAATAGGTACCACTCCGGCGGGAAGGTAAACGGCGTTTCCATGCACTGCTCTGGTTCGCCAGAAGCGGCTTAGTCATGCTGGCCACATGACCCGGAAGCTGTACGCCGGCTCCCTTGGCTAGTAAAGCGAAATGAGCGCCATAACCCCAGAGTTGGCCACGACTGGACCTAATGGTCAGGGGTCCCTTTACCTTTACCACCTGCTGTTGGTCTCCCTGTCTTCTGCCCTACCAGTCCCAATGGGGTCCAGCCACCACTGCAACTCGAAATTTCTTTTTTGTTTAGGTTAAGGGATGTGTATGTCGTTGTTGTTGTCATTTGCTTTAGGGGCAGTTTCCAGAAAAGGAAGGTGCTAGGCCAGCTCCCCCACCCCTAAACAAGCCAAGTCGTGTTTGTTTGTTTGTTTGTTTGTTTGTTTTAAGAATAGATTATGCAATTGATTTGGTTAGAGGTGAAAAGTAAAAATTGGTAGAGGATATTTGTTTGTTTGTTTGTTTGTTTGTTTGTTTGTTTGTTTGTTATACCCCACCCATCTGGCTGGGCTTCCCCAGCCACTCTGGGCGGCTTCCAACAAAATACAGTAATGGTAATACATCAAACATTACAAGCTTCCCTAAACAGGGCTGCCTTCAGATGTCTTCTAAAAGTAGTTATTTTTCTCTTTGACATCTGGTGGGAGGGCGTTCCACAGGGCGGGTGCCACTACCGAGAAGGCCCTCTGCCTGGTTCCCTGTAACTTGGCTTCCTTCTCGCAGCGAGGGAACTGCCAGAAGGCCCTCAGCACTGGACCTCAGTGTCCAGGCAGAACGATGGAGATGGAGATGCTCCTTCAGGTATACTGGACCGAGGCCGTTCAGGGCTTTAAAGGTCAGCACCAACACTTTGAATTGTGCTTGGAAACGTACTGGGAGCCAATGTGTTATGTGTTATGTGGTCTCGGCAGCTGTCTAGCTGCTGCATTCTAGATTAGTTGTCATTTCCGGGTCACCTTCAAAGGTAGCCCCACATAGAGCGCATTGCAGTAGTCCAAGCGAGAGATAACTAGAGCATGCACCACTCTAGCGAGACAGTTTGTGGGCAGATAGGGTCTCAGCCTGCGTACCAGATGGAGCTGGTAGACAGCTGCCCTGGACACAGAATTGACCTGCGCCTCCATGGACAGCTGTGTATATATAATTTTTATTTATTTTCCATTTAATATTATACAGTCACATCATCATTATCCACTATACCGCTTTGGCTCTTTAGAGCCTATTGACTTCCTTCCCTCCCGCCTCAAAATTAACCTTTATATCATTGTATTTTGCACGTTTTCCAATTCTTTTTTTTTTTTTTTTTATAATATTTTTTATTACGTTTCTTTCCAAATTTTATACATTACAAACAAATAAAGAGTTTACAAGAAACCTTTTTTTTTTTTTTTTTAACAAAAATCCCAACTTGGACTTCCCCACCCCTTCCGATTCTGCGTTCTTTATATTAACAATGTCAGCAATTTGTTACCTTATGTCATACCTTATTGTAACTTTTACATGTTATGTATCTATATTCAATGTATTATGTCACAATTTTTATACCTTTAAAATAAACGTAACATGTTCAATTTCATATTATCTCCTTTTCTCTTTTATCACTTAGTTTACTATTTACTTAATCATAATTGCTAAAGCGTATCATTTCCAAATCATGCACCGTCTTAAGATTCATACAGTTTGTAATACTTTTGCAAGTAGTCTTTAAACTTTTTCCAGTCCACCTCAATTGTTTCTACATCCAAATCTCGGATTCTGCCGGTCAGTTCAGCTATCTCCATGTAGTCCATCAACTGCATCTGCCATTCCTCCAGCGTGGGTAAATCTTGTGTCTTCCAGTTCTTTGCGATGAGTATTCTTGCTGCTGTACTAGCATACATAAACAAAGTTCTGTCCTTCTTTAACACTTTCTGGTCTACCATGCCCAACAGGAAGGCCTCTGGTTTCTTGGGAAAGGTATACCTAAATACCTTTTTCAACTCATTGTAAATCATTTCCCAGAAAGCCTTAACCTTTGGGCATGTCCACCAGAGGTGAAAGAAAGTCCCCTCTGCTTCCTTACACTTCCAACATTTATTGTCAGACAGGTGATGTATCTTAGCTAACTTGACTGGGGTCATGTACCACCGGTATATCATTTTCATAATGTTTTCCTTCAAGGCCGTACTGGCCGTGAATTTCATTCCGGTGTTCCATAACCTTTCCCAGTCTTCAAACATAATGTTGTGTCCAACATCCTGTGCCCATTTAATCATAGCAGATTTAACTGTCTCATCCTGTAAATTCCACATAAGCAGCAAGTTATACATTCTAGATAACAGCTTTGTCTTTGGTTCTAACAATTCTGTCTCTAGTTTCGACTTTTCCACCTGGAAACCAACTTTTTTGTCCATTTTGAAAACCTCTTGAATTTGAGCATAATGTAGCCAATCTCGCACCTTATTTTTTAGTTTGTCCTGGCTCTGCAACTTCCAATTGTCTCCAATTTTTTCAGTCAATTCCCAATATTTCGGCCAATAGGCCTCCATATTGGGTCTTTTTCGGGCCTTGGCCTCCACTGGTGATAGCCACCTCGGAGTTTTACTCTCTAGTAAGTCTTTATATTTCATCCAGACTGCAAAAATTGCTTTTCTGACAATGTGGCTTTTAAACAATTTATGTGCTTTAACCTTGTCGTACCATAGGTATGCGTGCCATCCAAAAGCATTATTAAAACCTTCCAGATCTAGGACATCGGTGTTTTCCAACAAAACCCAATCTTTCAGCCAGCAGAAGGCTGCAGCTTCATAATACAACCTCAAGTCCGGCAGGGCAAACCCCCCTCTTTCTTTCGAATCTGTTAATATTTTAAACTTTATTCGGGGCTTTTTGCCCTGCCAGATAAATCTAGATATATCCTTCTGCCATTTTCCAAAGCAATCCACTCTGTCCACGATCTGTAAGGTTTGAAACAAAAATAACATTTTCGGCAACACATTCATTTTTATAGCTGCAATTCTTCCCAACAAGGAAAGTTTCAATCTTGACCAAATTTCTAAATCCTTTTTAACTTCCAACCAACATTTCTCATAATTATCCTTAAATAAATTCAAATTCTTGGAGGACAAATAGATCCCAAGGTATTTCACTTTTTTAACCACATTCAGTTCTGTTTCTCTCTGAAACCCCTCTGTTTCTGTAATTGTTAAATTTTTGGTCAGAACCTTAGTTTTTTGTTTATTCAACCTAAATCCCGCCACCCGACCAAATTCAGATATAAGTTCGAGAACTCTTTTTGTACTGGATTCTGGCTCCTGCAGTGTCAAAACTAGGTCATCTGCAAAAGCTTTCAGTTTATATTGTTTCACTCCGACCTCTATCCCTTGTACCAACCGGTCCTCTCTGATCATATTCAATAGCACCTCCAGGACTGAAATAAATAACAGAGGGGATAGAGGGCACCCTTGTCGTGTCCCTTTTTCAATTTTAAATTCCTCCGTCACCACCTTGTTCACTATTAAGAAAAAGATAGATCCAGAGATTGCTTAATAGCTTTGAGATCAAGGGAGGAGAGAGACAAAATACTAGGCCTACACTTCAAAAACTCAATTGTGATACAAGAGAAAAGGGTGGAAATTTATCGAGATATTCCTAAACAGTTATTGGACTTGAGAGCCACCTACTCAGATTTGGCTAAGTTACTGAGACTGCACGTTTTCAGGACTTCCGGAGGCGGCGCAAAACCGTGATGGCGGACCTCTTCGAGCTCTGAAGAGGGGCACCGCAGAAAAGGGTTGCTCGCGACGGCGCAGCGGCAACCCATCAAGATAAACCACGGGCAGAGTGAGTCCGTGGCCGTGGGACCCGGCGGGCACCTGGAGCGACCCCGAAATCACGAAAGGAACCCCGTAAGGGGCTCCGGAGTGAAGGAGGGGGAGCGGTGCTGTGGGTTCATCGCTCTTTCTGCGGAGGCGAAGCCGCGCGGCTGTCACGGATGAGCGCTGACCTTTCTTCCAAGAAACATCGGGCTGAAACATCAAACCCGTGAGTAAGGACTTAAGACTTTACAAATTAAATCGGAAAATTTGGCTAAAAACGGGAGACGAGAAAGAGGAAGTCCGTCTTCCGACACTGCTTTCAAGATCAAAGCAGACGGTCTAAAGAGCGGAAAGCGCTGTGAACAGGGAAGCTTTGAAGCTTTAAATCGGGACTTTCGTGCACATTTGAATTTCACTTTTAAAGAATAAATACAGCATAAAATTGACCTGGAGCGGACACCCCAAGGGCAAGGGAAGACTCTAACCCCAAATTCCCGGGTGGCCGGGTAAAGTTGTTTAAACTGCGGAACTGTTGCAAGCTTCCAGATACTTTTGTAACTTTTGAGCTCATCTAGCTGAAGTGGATACAATTGCAGGCACCTTGCTGGAACTTTGTTATATGTTGAAAAGGGCTCTGCAGGACTTTTTTTTTTTTTTAGCGTGCTGGAACTAATTTGCTTTTAAAATTGTTTTTAAAGTTGGAACAAAGAGACTTTAATTGTGGAAAGTTACCTTCTTCTTACTAAAACTTTGGTGGCACTCCCCCTAGAGGACATTGGGAATACAGAGGCCTGGGAAAGTTTTTTTTGTTTACCTTCTCTCAATAGACTGTTTTTAATTCTGGACTTGCCTTTCCCATGGGATTACAACACTTGACCTTGAACGTTGACTGATGAGTGGCACAGGAAAGACAAGAGCAGCCAAAGCTAAGGAAGCTAAGGAGAAAGAGAAAGCAAAAAAGCAAGCACAGCTTTTGCAAACAACTTTAACTCAGGGACGTAGATTATCAGTTCCAGCTGTGCTTGCGACACAAAAAGTAGAAACCGAAAAGCCTGAAAAATCTGAAGAGGAAGATATGGCAGCAGGAGGAGCGGAGGCAGTACTGAAACAAGTTTTGGAACAACTGTCAGCAATAAATCAAAAAATTGATAATCAATCAACAAAAATTGACCAAGCAACATCCTCGATTCAGAAATTGACAGATCAGGTTTCCCAACATACTCAAGCAATTGAAAAATTGCAAGGAGCAACAGAAGAGAATCGTAAACTGGCAGGGGAAGCCGTTCAAATTGCAACATCAGCTAAAAAAGAAGTCGAGGAAGTTAAAGCGGAAGTCAAGCCTCTTCATAAACAGATAGGGGACCAACAAACCTATCTCTCGTTGGTGGAATTGAAAAATCGCGAGACCAACCTTAGACTAAGGGCAGTCCCAGAAATTGAACAAGAAGATTTGAAAGGACTTTTGACAACAGAGTTTACAAAGTTCTGGGACTTAAAAGAAGAAATTGATTTTAAAATTGTATCGGCTTTTCGGTTGGGAAGGTTAGTAAGAAAAGATAGATCCAGAGATTGCTTAATAGCTTTGAGATCAAGGGAGGAGAGAGACAAAATACTAGGCCTACACTTCAAAAACTCAATTGTGATACAAGAGAAAAGGGTGGAAATTTATCGAGATATTCCTAAACAGTTATTGGACTTGAGAGCCACCTACTCAGATTTGGCTAAGTTACTGAGACTGCACGTTTTCCAATTCTAATTACACTCATTACAAAATAGCTCAAAATTTAAATGAAAAAAGAAAGATAGAAAATTTCTCATTACAAGTCTTCAGACAACCCTGCTAGTGATGTTAATTGCTTACAATAATCTTTCACATATCGTATGAATTTACTCCAGTCATTTTGGAATACTTGATCATGCTGGTTTCAGATTTTTCCTGCCAGCTTCGCCAGTTCTGCAAAGTCCATCATCTTCATCTGCCACCAGGACTGCACTGTTCTCACTCGCCCCACAGGCAAAGCCACGCAGGGTCTCTGTTGTCGAGCTGTGTTGTGCTTGCACCTTCCTCCAGCTACTACTTAGCAATGTAGTTGCTATTGAAGCTGGTGGCACTAATATCTCGAAAGGCAATTTGAGGATCTAAAGCTACGATTTGTTATTCGATGAGACTCGGCACAGAAGCAAATCTTTTCTTTTTAAATAAAAAAACCCTGAAATTGTAATTAAGGTTAATTCAAAAGGGGCAATTAGACTTCCATTAAGTGCCTTTTAATTCAACTTTTAAATTTTGGCTTTTACTATGCATGGAGTGATTAATGGGATCTTTGCATTATTCATTTAAAAGTATGAAAGCTATTATTTTAAAGTTTCACATGCTCTCAGTAAGGGCACAATTTTCATAACTAGGAAAGCTGCATTCAGCTCTCAAGGAGAGTTGCTGGATAGAGAGTTGAGCTGAGTCAAGCAAGGGTGGACCTAATTGCGCTCCCATGGGTGAGCATCAACAGCGCAAAAGGCACCTTGCCAATTGCCATGCGCAATGCCTGGGGTTAATGCTGCAGACAAAATGCGTCTGCTTCCCACTCTGAGATTTAGAGTCCCTCTGAGATTTTGGGCACTTCCAGACTCACTAGTTTCAGGTGGGATTCAGTCACATACCAGAAAATTCAGATTGCACAATTAAAGTTGATTTGATGCTCTTGCACAGCAAATCTATACTCTGCCCACCTCCCAAATCTCACTTTTTGCGATAAGGGAAGTGCTGCTAAAATGCACCAGAAAGTGTAAGATAACATCTGCTTGAATGCGATGGTCCCTGCATATAAATCAGAACGAATGCTCAATAAATAGCTAATGTTGCCTAATCTCCTGACAAACAAATTGGGAGGAGTGCTCAATAAACAAGTTCTGTGGATGTGACCTTAGCCCAAGGGTTGGCAAGGTTTACATGAAGCCGCTAGGAGAGATCATCAGGGGGGTTGGACTGGGTGTCCATCAATATGCAGATGATACCCAGCTCTACCTCTCTTTCAAATCAGAACCAGTGAAGGCGGTGAAGGTCCTGTGCGAGTGCCTGGAGGTGGTTGGAAGATGGATGGCGGCTAATGGATTGAGGTTGAATCCTGACAAGACAGAAGTACTGTTTTGGGGGGGACAGGGGGTGGGCTGGTGTGGCGGACTCCCTGGTCCTGAGTGGGGTAACTGTGCCCCTGAAGGACCAGGTGTGCAACCTGGGAGTCATTTTGGACTCACTGCTGTCCATGCAGGCGCAGGTCAATTCTGTGCCCAGGGCAGCTGTCTACCAGCTCCATCTGGTACACAGGCTGAAACCCTACCTGCCTGCAGACCGTCTTTCCAGAGTGGTGCATGCTCTAGTTATCTCCCGCTTGGACTACTGCAATGCACTCTACGTGGGGCTACCTCTGTTTTTGTTTTTTAAAATAATTTTTATTAACAGGCCAATCACAACACATTATCATATCACATTAATTCCAAATTATACAGCCAAATTTTAAATTTTGTTGGGGGTGCCCACACATCAAGCTCCGCTCGAGTCCAAAACAGCATCACTTATCTTACTGCTTTCATTAGACAGTTCTGTCCAGTTTGATCCGGATAGTCCTTTATTACTTCCTTTCTCTTCTTGTTGTTATCATAAATTCCTTTCTTTGCGATCTCTGATGATTTTCACAAGCAGGTTGAAAGCTGGCATTCTATGTGGATTTTTGTACTCTTCCAAAAATCATATCGATCAGGGACAGCCTCTGTACAACGCTTCCATACACAAGATTAGTCTCCGAACTGTCCTTTATTTTTCAAATAAATCAAATGAATCTGGGGGCTCTGTCAGGTCAAACTTGCATTCCAACATTCCTTCCCATTCGAACAGTCCTGATTCTCCTCCCCCAGTCCTTCTTCCTCAAGCTTGTCTTAGCGACACGCCATATTTTAACTGCATCATAAGAATTTTCCACTTTTCTCAGCATTCTCCAATCTTCTTTCCTGTTTTAATCCATCCCACCTAGTTCTTAAAATCCTGCCTGTGATTCATAAAAACGCAACGATCTTGTTTCTATCTGGGGTGAAGGGTTATTAATGTCACATCATGCAGGGGAAAAAAGAGTTTTTTCCTCCACCCCCCCTTCGTTCCAAACATACAGTCTCCTTGTGGTAATTCATCAGAAGATTTACTTATCCGTCCGTCACTCCTGGTCGCAGAGATCCATTAATCAGCAGTCTTATCGTCGAGCTTTACTTGATGTATGTGCTTTCAGCTTCATTCCCAATCGTATGGTACATTCTTTCACCTCTGGTGGACGTGCCCAAAGATTAAGGCTTTCTGGGAGAAGATTTATAATGAAATAAAAAAGGTATTTAAATATACCTTTCTGAAGAAACCAGAGGCCTTTCTCCTGGGTATGGTCGGCCAGATGGTGCCAAAGAAGGACAGGACATTTTTTATGTATGCTACAACAGCAGCAAGAATACTTATCACAAAGTATTGGAAGACAGAAGAACTACCCACCGTGGAAGAATGGCAGATGAAAGTTATAGACTATATGGGATTGGCAGAGATGACCGGCAGAATCCGAGACCAGGGAAAAGAGACGGCGGAAGAAGATTGGAAGAAATTTAAAGACTATCTTAAGAAACATTGTAAAATTGTTGAATGCTAAGACGTTGTGGATTTGGAAAATATGAGGTTGTATGCTGTAACCATTATGCAATATGAAAAGAAAGGTTAAAATTATTTATTAGAAATTAGGGAGGGATTTGTTGATCAAAATTAATTAGGGATTGGAATGCAGTAAGGGGAGGTATGAGGAGGTCGGGAAAATAAGTTTTATGAAAATAAGTGATTGAAATTATACATGTGGTGTTTTTTGTGTTTTGTGTGTGTTCATGGTTTATGTTTTTGTTTTTTATTGTGATATGTGTCTTTATAATGTGTGAAAAGCTAATAAATATTTTATCATTCCCAATCGTATGTTTCCAATTATAATTCCAAGCTGAAGCAACCAGCACGCGCTGATTGGAATCGGCGTCAGGAAGATCTGACTTCACCGAGGGCCTGTGCCAAGTGTTCGGCACCCCCATCACTCGTATCAAGGGGTGCATTGTGAACACCGCTGGCAGGGCAGAGCCCCCCTGCATCCTGGGGAGGCTTAGGAAGGCTGCATACTTCCCATAGCAGCCCCTTAGTACCTCGTATGGGTCAGAGAGATGTTATTGTCAGCCATCTTCCAACGCGCCACCTGGTGCCCCCCTGGTGGGGCTACCTTTGAAGGTGACCCGGAAACTACAACTAATCCAGAATGTGGCAGCTAGACTGGTGACTGGGGGCGGCCGCCGAGACCACATAACACTGGTCTTTGTTTAGTCATGTCTGACTCTTAGGAGTGAGGCTCAAAAGCCTTCGTTTGTATTTAGTCAAGAAGGGAAAACTACCTATTGCATAGTGTTTGTGCAGGGTTTTTGTGTCAGCATCATGTGGGTAGGTCCTTAAGCAACCTCATCTTATGTTGTTGGCGTCGTTGTGACTGAATTTTCCAAAAAGAAACAAATACAAATAAAGGCAAACAATACAAACTAAAAATAAGTAAATAAAGGGGAAATTAAACCCCCCCCCATGGCCATGTATTCCCAGAACATTTTTGTGGTTGCTTTACCTCATAATAATTAGCAGTCTAAGTGGTCCTGAAGAATAACCACATAGTCGAAAGCGCAGGGGAGTGGCCACTCTTCCTCTGCCCACTCTTCCCTCAGAGACACTTCCTTTCCCTCCCATCCTTTCCTAAATGATGTGCGTTCCAGGGCTGTGAAAACAAGATTAGACGGCATGCAGCGCTATCCTAGGCATGTCCACTCAGAGGTAAGTCCTGCTACGTTCAGTGGGACTTACAGGTATATGTGTATAGTGTGGGATGTGAAACACAAGAGCAGTCAAGTACAACATTTGCCAAAATTTGTGCTTCTGACATGGGCTGCCATATGTCCAGATTTTCCTGAACATTTCAACGTGTCACCCCCCCCCTCATTTAAGAGGGCAGAATACTGTATCAGCTATGTCTGGGAAATTCTGGATGTATGGCAACCCTAATTTAGGAGCCATTTTGGCATATAAGCTGTATATAAATCAATAAATAAACAATAACCATTCCTTCTTTCAATTGCCAGAGCATGAAGAATCATTTGGAAACATCTCTTTCCCTGAAAACCAGAGATACTCGCCTGGGGAGTTTAATTCCAGTGAAGATTTCTCCCTCATTCCTTCTGCCCAGATACCAAAGAAAGCGGAAAATGGTAAGATGAAAGTGGGGAGGGGGAGGGGAGAGGAGAGAGAGAGTTCATAAGCAGAGGAAGCTAAGAAACAAGAGCCTAAATAGAGATCTTGGTTTTATTGGATTACGGTAATGGTCTGTAATCCCCCTGCTGCCCCATTATTTATTTACTGTAGCCCTTTATGTATTGATCAAGCCACACGCATTGAGTCTCTGCACACAGAAGCTGTACACTTGCTTGCAGACTCTGCCCTCGGGGGTCTGTCCCCAGGGGACAAGGATCCCAATTCCATCACCCCATTGATTCTTCGTGCTTTGAGAAGTCTGCCTGGGGCTAAAGTGTGTTGTGGTATATGGTATCAGTGTGGCAATGATGAGGCAGGCAGAGAAGGGAAGGAGCCTGGCATGGCCGCAGCCTGCAAAAGGATCGCCATCTTTGGCACCTCTGGCATGACCAGCCTGGCCACCCTGGCGCAAGCCATCAAGGTTGGGGACCAGATTCTGGTGCTGGTGTGTGACTCAATCTGGCTTCTGTTGCAGGAATTTATGTACAGTGGTACCTCGGGTTAAGAACTTAATTCGTTCCAGAGGTCCATTCTTAACCTGAAACTGTTCTTAACCTGAAGCACCACTTTAGCTAATGGGGCCTCCTGCTGCCACCGCTGTTGTGCGATTTCTGTTCTCAACCTGAAGCAAAGTTCTTAACCAGAGGTACTATTTCTGAGTTAGCGGTTTCAGTAACCTGAAGCGTCTGTAACCTGAAACTTCTTTAACCTGAGGTACCACTGTATGGAAGGGACGTGGGTGGCGCTGTGGGTTAAACCACGGAGCCTAGGACTTGCCAATCAGAAGGTTGGCGGTTTGAATCCCCGCGACAGGGTGAGCTCCCGTTGCTCGGTCCCAGCTCCTGCCAACCTAGCAGTTTCAAAGCACGCAAAAGTGCAAGTAGATAAATAGGTACTGCTCCGGTGGGAAGGTAAACGGCGTTTCCGTGCGCTGCTCTGGTTCACCAGAAGCGGCTTAGTCATGCTGGCCACATGACCCGGAAGCTGTACGCCGGCTCCCTTCGGCCAATAAAGTGAGATGAGCGCCGCAACCCCAGAGTTGGCCATGATTGGACCTAATGGTCAGGGGTCCCTTTACCTTTACTAGCTTTTTAAAAAAGTAAATAGCCACCACAGCATGGGGAGATGAGAAGGATCGGAACCACAGTATGCAAGGAGGAGGTTTAACCATTGCCCTCCGTCAACGGTGCCAGCAAAAGTTGCCCCCTTCTAAAACTGCTGTTGGCAATTTGTGAGGGAAAAGTTATTATTCTTGCAGCATAAGCTTTCGCAGACTAGAACCCACTTCACCCAGTGCCAACGTTGCACCTGCTGGCTTCAGGTTACCTTTCCCTTTCTTTGCAGAACGCCCCCAGTCCGTCATCGCTGGCATCGCCAACTCCTCTTTCCAGCCAGGGAAGGTTGCCCTCCATCCTGCCTACTGCGCCAACGGCTGTGGGCTTCCCCCGGCTTCCGTGAGGCAGCAGCCGCGAGTCTCCAAGAAGCAGCGCATCAGCTCCACTGCCTCCGTCTGCACCAACAGCAGTAAGAAGAGCTGCAAATCCACAGCATCTCAGATCCAGGAGGTGGCTGGGGATGGTGAGTGCATGGGCACTGAGGGTGGGAGGTAGTTTGGGAAGGATGGGTCAATGGGTGGGACACCGCAGAAGACTCCAATGGAGAGTAACAGGCTCAAAATAGTGACATGGGGGCTTAGCTGGAGCTCAGTGGTGGGCCATAAGCACTGAGACACTAGCAAAGGGCTTTCTTTGTTGTTGTTGTTTAGTCGTTTAGTCGTGTCCGACTCTTTGTGACCCCATGGACCAGAGCACGCCAGGCACCTCTGTCCTCCACTACCTCCCGCAGTTTGGTCAAACTCATGCTGGTAACCTCGAAAACACTATCCAACCATCTCGTCCTCTGTCGCCCCCTTCTCCTTGTGCCCTCCATCTTTCCCAGCATCAGTGTCTTCTCCAGGGAGTCTTCTCTTCTCATGAGGTGGCCAAAGTACTGGAGCCTCAGCTTCACGATCTGTCCTTCCAGTGAGCACTCAGGGCTGATTTCCTTAAGAATGGATGCGTTTGATCTTCTTGTAGTCCATGGGACTCTCAAGAGTCTCCTCCAGCACCATAATTCAAAAGCATCAATTCTTCGGCGATCAGCCTTCTTTATGGTCCAGCTCTCACTTCCATACATCACTACTGGGAAAACCATGGCTTTAACTATACGGACCTTTGTTGGCTTTCTTTAGCCTCTTCCTTTCCAGTGTGAACAATGGGGTACAATGATTATGGGAGAGGGCTGTTGGCCTTGCTGTAAACAAAAATCTGCCCTTTTCCCCCTTATGGGGTATCCAAGAGTCCTTACCCATATAGAGTCCTTACGTAGGTTCCTTATTGGAAGGAGAAAATAACAGAGGCCAACCAGAGAATATTGAGAAGCAAAGCAGCTAGTAAGCTTGATCTTTATTGATCTGTTGCAACAAGGTCCTCACTCACCACACGCAGGAGGGAGGAGGAACCCCAAAGAAAAGGTGTGCCTAAATATAGACATTTGAAATTCCCTGCCCTGGAGCTTAAGACCACCCCTCCATACATCATACATACATCACAGAAGGGGTGTAACCTGACTACCCCCCAGATACATTATACCTACATCATAGAAAAGGTGGTCTACAGCAGAATCCGAGTGCCTTGTTTATCTCATCTTACTTGTTACCTGTTTAATGGTCACTTTATTGGATTGCCTGGGGAGCCTGGCCAGTCTTTTGTAATGATAAATACTTAGTTCCTGAGCCAGGTCACAGGCTCACACCCTATTCATATCTTAAATGTGCCCTTAAGACAGGATTTGTGAAGGAAAAGACAGTGGGGAGGCAAGTCAAAAATGGTTTCAGGTCGGTCTTCCTGTGCTGATCTATGTACGTGCTTGGTTGGTACACCTATGAACATTTAACATATATCTAAGACCTCAAAATTCCTATCACAGCCTTATGTGCTCTGGCTGGACATTGAGGAGGAAAAGGATGCCTTTGGGTTTAACCTATGTCCTCTTCCTATGTCCTTCAAGTCTACCTGCCCATATCCCTTCCCTTCTGTGACCATAGGAAAGGTCAGCCAATCACTGCCAGTGACTTTATCACCCGCGCAAGCCCCATCTCATATTATGACACTTTGCGATATTTATTTTGGTTGTATTATTGTAAGACCAGCTTACCGGTATTTTACCTTTAACTTTCTTGATTTGATTTTTGATGAGAATAACAATGCACACTGCAAATACAAGCAAGAAGAAGAAGTCCCAACAAAAGAAGAATGGATACAAAAACTTGTGGAATATGCAGAAATGGCAAAAGTTACCGGAAAAATAACAAATCGAGAAAACAAACTTTTAAAAAAAGGAATGGAAATGGTTTATTGAATATTTACAAATAAATTGTAAACAGATAAGAACATTGGCAGGATTGTTGTAATAGCCTGAAGTTTTATGAGAGTATCTACCGTATTTTTCCGTGTATAAGACTAGGGTTTTTTTTTTTTACCAAAAAATTAGATTTAAAATTGGGGCTCATCTTATACATGAGTAGTGCTGAGGGGGGTTTTCTTAATTTGGAGTCCCCCAAAATAGAGGGTGTCTTATACATGGGGGCGTCTTATACACAGAAAAATACGAGATTTAAAGTAGATGAAAAAATTAGTAAATTAAGTTAATTTGGATATGCAGAAAATATTAAAAATAAATTTAAAGAACCACACAAAGAGGGAGAAGGAAGTCAAGTTTTGAAATGTTAAAATGATTAAAAAATTACTGAAATATATAAAATTGAAATAAATAAATAAAATAATAATCAAAAGATACAAATACAAGCGACGCCACACCTTATAAAACTGACTGCACTGGCAACAGTGAGGCGTCTTACGTTCCCTAAGAGACCTCCCACCTCTTGTGTACTCTGAAACAGGCAAAAGAGGCTCTGATCATTAGCCAGCTCACCCTGGGAAGCCCAGAGGTTAAAGAGCAAGGCGCTCTTTACCCAGGGGAGCAGCTAAACATGCAATCTCCTTCCCCACTGGAGGCCTTAAGTGGCGCCCTTCCAGCAGGGCTGCACCATGTGGCTGTTCTGGCTTCAGAGGCCAACTCTTCAGGCTCACTGTTGTTGACTGCCTAATGAGTTTAAAGAGAATCAAGCCAGATGTTTCCCAATTGCCTTTGCACGCCTTAAGATAAAGAGAACTGCAGCGAGGGCCTCGGCTGTCATATGAGCCTGGCCCCCAGTTTTTCAGATGAAATAACAGAAGTGCATTCCAGGAAATTTTAATGGCAGTTCAGCCACTGGTTTTTCCTCTTGTATGCTTTGAAGTAGGTTTTCCACTTTTTTAATTCACTTTTTGCTTAAAAAAAAAAAAAGCAAAACTACCCAAGGGATTGGGGTTCAGAGACAGACAACTTCATGACTGCATACAATAATCCACAGCTGGCTTCTGCTGGAGAAAGGCATAGCTGGTATTTTCAGAGAGGAGTGATGCTTTAGAACATGGGTAGGCAAACTAAGGCCCGGGGGCTGGATCCGGCCCAATCGTCTTCTAAATCCAGCCCACGGATGATCCGGGAATCAGGGTGTTTTTACATGAGTAGAATGTGTCCTTTTATTTAAAATGCATCTCTGGGTGATTTGTGGGGGCATAGGAATTCGTTCATTCCCTCCCCTTCAAAATATAGTCTGGCCCCCCACAAGGTCTGAGGGACAGTGGACCGGCCCCCTGCTGAAAAAGTTTGCTGTCCCCTGCTTTAGAATTACGCTTTGCAGGGGTGTTTCCAAATCAGCCCTCCTATTTGCCTTCACGCTCTCCTTCCTTTCCACAGAGCTGTGTGCCACTCTCCTCTTAGCTTGCCTCTTCTGCCGTTTCTCGGACATCCTGCCTCTTTTCTCCGGGCCTTTCTGTTCTTGCTTCCCTGAGCCCTCCTGCAGCTCCAGGCTCCTGGGCTTTTGCTCGGACCCCCAGAGCTGCTGCTGCTGCTGCTGCTGCTGTCGGTTTGAGGAGCCGGCCCTGGAGTTATGCTACCAGACTGGTGACTGTCTCGAACTTGCATTAGAAGTGTCTGAGCTGTGCTATCACTGACTAACCTTGGCTGCCAAAGATGCCTCCTAATAATCTTTACTTCTTCCTGGGATCCTTATGGCAGGTGAGCAAACTTTAGTCTGAATATATTTAATTCGGATCGGCTTTTTGGTGCACACTTGTCTTTGCAGGCTTGGATTGTTTACATTTCCGGGAATATTTATCCAGACTATGGGACTCTCTCACCTCAGAAGTGCCTATGGCTTCTGTGCTGTGGATTTTAATTTATTTTAAGAAACACTTTTTAAAAAATGACCTTTTCTTAAATAAGTCCCCCCCCCAGAGAACTATGTTACTGAATATAGTTGATATATTAATCTCTGTTAGCTGTTTTAATTAGTCTTTTTAACAACTGTTCTTGCTGCTGCCTTGCCAGTTTTGATTCTTGTTAGATTGTTCATTGCATGAGTCGTCTTGGTGGCATATAGATAATTGAATAATAACTAGTTATATCTACATTGCCTCTAACCCAACCTGGTTGACACATCCCTGGCTCCAGAGGCTGGCATGGCTGAACGTTTGCCGGGGCCTCAAGGCTGCCCAAGGGCCAGTGGCCCTCACATCCCTGCCACCCTCCCATTATATGGAGCACCCCAGATGACCAGAGATTGTGGGAGACCATTATCCCCATGCATGTCCTGAGATCATTCTCTCTATGCATGTTTGAGGGCAACTTCTCAGAATCCAAGAGCCAGCCTTGCTGCAGCTCTCACTCTCTGGCTGATTTGTTGGTTAGGACCGTAGGTGGGGAACCTTTGGCCCTCCCGATGTTGCTGAACCACAACTCCCATCAGCCCCAGGAATCATGGCCAATGGCCAGGGATGGTGGGAGCTGCAGTTCGGCAGCATCTGGAGAGCCAAATGGTCTCCACGTCAGGATTCGCAAATCTAGGCTTGGGGAGCAAGCTGTTTCTGGTTTTCATTCATTCATTTCACCTCAAAACAAAAAATACACCTAGCCTTCCAAGAGATGAGTTTCTGGATCGCAGTGGACTCCATGCAAAAGTTCAGTGGCACTCTGAGGTCAAGATATGCCCAGAAGGCAATTTCTGCTATGTAGGAAGTTTGGGAAACTTTGGTGAGATTCCCAGATTCTCATCTTCTCCCTTTCTCTCTCCTCCTCCAGATCGCTGTGCACATTGTGCCCTTGCCTGCCTCTTCTGTGAGTTTATGTCCCTCTGCTCACTTGCCCTGGACTGTGGGGGCTGCGGGGGCTGCCTAGAGGCTTGTTGTGGTGGAGAAGGAGGGGAGTCCCTTGCCGAGAGCTGCTGTGGGGAAGCCGGTGGAGAAAATTGCCCCTGTGGGTTAGGCTGCGGGATGTTGCAGGATTGCTGCGGCTCCTCTGACTGTCTTGAGATCTGCCTGGAGTGCTGTTCTATCTGCTTCCCAGCCTGAATTCAGGGACCGGGAGATCGTGTCCCTCTGTCCTCCATGGTTCCGGACTGCGTTGGGATGTGTGCATATCCCTTTGGGAATCCGACCCCACCAAACTACAAAGCATGGCAAGAGATTAATCTGGGCCTCTTTTCTTACCAAAGCCCCACCTCCTTTGAACATCCTCAGGCAAACTCCTTCCTCCTTTTTATATCATGGTAACAGCCCAAAACGCATTGCTTGTATGCACACAGCTGGGGCCTGCTGTTTGTATTGGATGGGATGAGGCCCATTAAGTATTGTTTCAATTGTGTGATGTCACACTCAGACATTGTGTTGATGTCACCAAAAAAGCTAAGCTGCATTCGCACTGAAGACAGGATAAATTCCACTCGCACTACAAAATCCTGTCAGGTCAAGCCTATTCTGTTACGCACTGTAATGTTACAGAAAAATCCACGCCGTGCATTTTCGACAGATGTCACCACGCAACTGTGGATGGAATCTCTCTCCTTTTTTTTTAACTGTGACCAAAAAAATTTACATTGATGCTGTGATATATCTGAATGGACTGAAGCTGAATATGCCCCAGAGCCAAAGAAATTCCTCTTCCTGTGCTGAATGCTTCCAGGTGACCCACCTATTGAGCATTCATCCTTATTTGTTTGCAGGGAGGTTAGACAAGGTTGGATATTTAATGAGCATTGCTTTTTATTTGATTGCAAGGAAGTTAGAAGGCCTTGCATTTTTTAAAAAAAGTCTTGTCCCACACTTTCCAGTGCATTTTCCTGTCTCTTTCCTAATTCCAAAAAGTCCACTTGTTTTAGGGAGTGGATTTGTTGTGCAAGACCTCCCTGAATTTGTCAGTATGTGATTGAATCCCACCTGAAAATAGCTATACAGTTTGGAAGTGCCTGATGTGTTTCTGATGTGAACTTTAAATGGACTATAGGCTCCAGGTTGGGGTTTCTCACATGACTATTTCTTTGTGCCTGGAAATATACTGTTGTGTTGATCAGGATGCCTGATTGTAAAATAAATTTAAATTAAACTAATGAAGCCAGCATCTGTTACTTCAGCTTTATTTCTCTACCACCATTGCTTGCCCACAAAACTCTCACATCTCTTCCCCCCCCCCCCACTCTGCCACAAGTTATTGTGTTGTTGGGCCTGAGTTGTGTGACTGTAATGTTACAGTCTGGAAGCCAATGTGGTTTCCTCCAGAGGGTGTTGGGACTCCTACGCCTAGCCCTGGTTTGGAGGGACCCAAAGACTCTTGTAGCACTGTAAATACTAAGCCTTTGTGAACTTAAGACTGCTTCCCTCTGATGACAAGTTCCCAGTTCCTTATTCAACACACAGCTACATTATTATATCATCTAGATAGCTCGGTTGGTAGGTAAAGGTAAAGGACCCCTGGACAGTTAAGTCCAGTCAAAGGCAACTATGGGGTTGTGGCACTCATCATGCTTTCAGGTTGAGGGAGCCGGCGTTTGTCCACAGACAGCTTTCCGGGTCATATGGCCAGCATGACTAAACCACTTCTGGCACAACAGAACACCATGACGGAAACCAGAGCACACGGAAACGCCGTTTACCTTCCCGCCAGAGCGGTACCTATTTATCTACTTGCACTGGCATGCTTTTTAACTGCTAGGTAGGCAGGAGCTGGGACAGAGCAACAGGAGCTTACCCCATTGTGCGGATTTGAACCTCCAACCTTCTGATTGGCAAGCGCAAGAGGCTCAGTGGTTTAGACCACAGCACCATCCGCATTCCTTGGTTGGAGTATGGTGCTGATTCTGTGAAGGTTGAAAGTTTGATCCCCATAAGGGATAGCTGCATATTCCTACATCACAGAGGGTTGGACTATCAGCGGTTCTCAACCTGTGGGTCCCCAGATGTTGTTGGACTACAACTCCCATCATCCCTGAGCTCTGGCCTTCCTAGCTAGGGGTGATGGGAGTTGTAGTTCAACAACATCTGGGGACCCACAGGTAGAGAAAGGCTGGTCAGGCTCCCTTCCAGCTCTATGATTCTGCCCTATGGGCAGCTTGAACAAGGAGCTGAAATTTATATGTGTTGGTATTTTGTGTTTTATACAGTGGTGCCTCGCAAGATGAAATTAATTCGTTCCGCAAGTTTTTTCTTCTTGCGAGTTTTTCGTCTTGCGAAGCACGGTTTCCCTTATGGAATGCATTGAAAATCAATCAATGCGTTCCTATGTAGACCGTCCGGGGACCGGACCTGTTTAAAGCAAGGGAAGGGGCAGTGGGGAGAATTGCTTCTCCCCGTTGCTGCCCCTTGGTTCAAAAGGGGTCCGGGGACAGAGGGGAAGGCGCGCTGCGCTTCCCCGCTATCCCCGGAGCTTGTGGGGCAAGCTTTGTTTTGCGAAGCAAGCCCATAGGGAAATGCGTCTTGCGAAGCGGCTAAGAAAACAAAAAACTCCTTCGTCTAGCGAGTTTTTCGTCTTCCGAGGCGTTCGTCTTGCGGGGTACCACTGTAATTGGCTTATAAGGAAAAGAATAGATATGGTAAAATAAAAAGGTGAATTCCCTGGAAGCCTAAATCCAGGTTTGGGGCAAGTACTCTTTGGTGAGAGAGCCCCAGCAGAAATTTAAAATCACAAAACATACAGCAAAATAAAGCATGGAAATATAGACTGCTAGACCTCTAAAATAGCCACTTCCCTTAGCCACAAGAGACCACAAGTTTGGTAAGTTAAAAATGGTCTACTTACAAACAAATCAAAGGTCAGATTTAAGTGCTTTTCCATACAGCAGCAAGAAAAGGCAGCCAGCATGACTTAGCTTCAAAATGGTAAAAGGTAAAGGTAGGTAAAGGTACCCCTGCCCGTTCGGGCCAGTCTTGACAGACTCTAGGGTTGTGCGCTCATCTCACTCTATAGGCCGGGAGCCAGCGCTGTCCGCAGACACTTCCGGGTCACGTGGCCAGCGTGACAAAGCTGCATCTGGCGAGCTAGCGCAGCACATGGAACGCCGTTTACCTTCCCGCTGGTAAGCGGTCCCTATTTATCTACTTGCACCCGGGGGTGCTTTCGAACTGCTAGGTTGGCAGGCGCTGGGCCTGAACGACAGGAGCGCACCCCGCCGTGGGGATTCGAACCGCCGACCACGCGATCGGCAAGTCCTAGGCGCTGAGGTTTTACCCACAGCGCCACCCGTGTCCCCTGTAGAGTTCCCATTTGTCTTGGAATGGCCCAATGGTAAAGATGCTATGGAGCACCTTTCTTAGGAGGGCATTCTGTGGCAAATGGCAGCACCGCCATGTTGATGTGATTACATCCACTGCTGCTTCAAGAGGCAGCAAATCTCTCTTTCCCCCTTGATGAAGAAAAATACTATCAAAAAGGACAAAACTCTCTGCTGCTTCCTGTCACGGGCTGAACAAGTTCCTGCTGCTCAGCCTTGCTCTCTTACGCCAGCGATCCTCTGTAGGAGCTGCTGACTGGCAACTGATAGCAAGCGAAGACTTTCCTCCATCCTGGGCAGAGAAAATTCCAGCCGCCCTTAGACTGTGGGAACAGTTGATGAACAACTACCAACTGGGGAAGCATGCCTCTATTACGCACTGGCAAGGCCCAGCTGTCCAGCCCCTACCCTCCAACATTTCTCTGATGAAAATAGGGACATCCCATTCCATAATGATAATTTTACTATTTATACCCCACACGTCTTACTGGGTTGCCCCAGCCATTCTGGGTGGCTTCCAACATATATAAAAACACCACAAAACATTAAACATTAAGAAAACTTCCCTATACAGGATTGCCTTCAGATGGCTTGGGGGTCAGATAACTCCATACCCTCCAACATTTCTCCAATGAAAATAGGGACATCCTAAGGAAAAACTAAGATCATGGCCACCGGGCCCATCACCTCCTGGAAAATAGAAGGGGAAGTAATGGAGGCAGTGAGAGATTTTACTTTCTTGGGCTCCATGATCACTGCAGATGGTGACAGCAGTCATGAAATTAAAAGATGCCTGCTTCTTGGGAGAAAAGCAATGACAAACCTAGACAGCACCTTAAAAAGCAGAGACATCATCTTGCCAACAAAGGTCCGTATAGTTAAAGCCATGGTTTTCCCAGTAGTGATGTATGGAAGTGAGAGCTGGACCATAAAGAAGGCTGATCGCCGAAGAATTGATGCTTTTGAATTATGGTGCTGGAGGAGACTCTTGAGAGTCCCATGGACTGCAAGAAGATCAAACCTATCTATTTTTAAGGAAATCAGCCCTGAGTGCTCACTGGAAGGACAGATCCTGAAGCTGAGGCTCCAAGACTTTGGCCACCTCATGGGAAGAGAAGACTCCCTGGAAAAGACACTGATGTTGGGAAAGATGAAAGGCACAAGGAGAAGGTGATGACAGAGGACAAGATGGTTGGACAGTGTTGTCAAAGCTACTAATATGAGTTTGTCCAAACTGCAGGAGGCAGTGGAAGACAGGAGTGTAGGGACATCTCTATTACTGAGACCAAACTTAAAAGTTGTGTCCAGTGAAGTCATCCTGCTGGTGCAAGAAATTATGCCTGTACAACATGTTCTCTCCCCTGTTGCCTCCCCCAATTTGCTATGGGGCCTCCCTGGCCATTGAACTTGCAGATTCTACCCAACAGGATGCCTTTGAATCTGCAAGTTCAACGGCCAGGGACGCCCCATAGCAAATGGGTGTAGCCAGGGGTGGCAGCTGCACCCCCTCCAAATCAAATAAATAAACAAAAATACTTAACTAACTGTTAAGTATTAAAAAATACTTAACTAACTGCAAATTGTGTTGCAGATAACTCGGTTCTGCCCCCCCCCGACATAAAGCTTGCCCTTCCAATAAATCCTGGCTAGGCCCCTGTACACAACACTTAAATTTAATTTTGTTGCAAGAACCTTTTGTAAGCCGCTTTGGGAGCCTCTCCCTTCCACAACAAGGCTCTGCTCCCAAGGCGCAGCAAGCAAGAGACAGCTTTCGAGTGCCAGTCCCTAGAACAGAGGCTTCACCTCTCTTTTCCAATGGATTCTTGACTACGCTAGTGTAATAAACAAAAATCTGCCCTTATTCCCTTATGGGGGACACAAGAGCCCTTATAGAGTCCTTTGCAGGTTCTCCATCGGTCGGAGGAAATAACAGAGGCCAACCAGAGAATATTGAGAAGCAAAGCAGCTAGTAAGCCTGATCTTTATTGAACTGTTGCAACAGGGTGCCCCCTTCACATACAGGAGAAGGAGGAGGACCCAGAACCTAGGTGTGCCCGCCCTGATATAGACGTTTTAAATTGCCCACCCTGGAGTCCAAGACCACCCCCAGAAACATCATACATACATCACAGAAGGGGTGTAGCTTTAGACCACCCCCCAGACACATCATACCTACATCACAGAAAGGGCGATCTACAACAGAAATCTGAGTGCGTTGTTCACCTCCTGCCTGGCAGGTTACCTGTTAATGCTAACTTGATTGGAATACCCTGGGGAGCCTAGCCAGTCTTTTTTAATGATAAATACTTAGTTCCTGAGCCAGGTCACAGACTCACCCTATTCATACACAGACTTACCCTTAAGACAGGATTTGTGAATGAAAAGACAATGGGGAGGCTTTTCCATTTTCCTTGACCTTGCAGAGAAATCATTTGGTCAGTTTGGGAGTCAAAATGGTTTCAGGGCTGTTTTCCTGTGCTGCTTCAGACATGTGGTTGATATATTTATGTACGTGTTTGCTTGGTACATTTATGAACATAGATAAGACCTCAAATTTTTTATTTCACTAGCAATTGGAATTATTCCTATGGGAAGCTTGAGAAAAATAAGTACATTGACTATGGGTGATATGATCACCTTAACGCTCTTATTAATATCGTCCGTGAAACAGTCACAGTTGGGCTTATTATATACGAAACAATTACTTCTCTTCCTTGTCAGCTGCTGCAATCTCAGATCAGGATGCAGAGCTTTGCTGCCTCTTGCTGGGCGAAGGAGAGCATGGCATTCTGTTGGAGGCAAAGGCCTTTCTACACAGAGCTCACTTAGTAACACTCAAAGAGCAATACTGTCTCAAAATTTATTTTTGAGGTAGGAGCCACACAAAGTTTCTAATGACCAGGTGACATGCTGTTTCCCCCGGAGCTAAAATCTGCTTTCCAACTAATGCAAAAAGGCTTTCTAAATTGGTTACATGTGCATTTGCCATATCATGTTTTGGGGTTTATCCCGTTTCCCCAATATCTTCACTCCTCCTCTGGTTGGCTGTGAGGGATCTTAGGAGGAACGGGGGGGGGGGGGTCTCTCACCACTGTCTTCCAACATCTGCCATGAAGCAGATGTTTAAATTTGCCTAATGAAGGGACATTTTATCATGCTTGGTGGACCTGTTTTAAAAAAGTTTTTTTAGCAAAATTGACTGGAAAAATTAGGGGAGTGTCAAACCAGAAGGTTTATAGGGAATGGAAAATATTTAAAGAATATTTAAAATCATACTGTATGAACAATAAGATACTTGCAGAAATAGAGTGATACTGATAAGCAAGAATTACATAAAATATAATATTGGATTATATATATATACACACACACATATATACACAGTGGTACCTCAGGTTAAGAACTTAATTCGTTCTGGAGGTCCGTTCTTAACCAGAAACTGTTCTTAACCTGAGGTACCACTTTAGCTAATGGGGCCTCCCGCTGCGCTGCGATTTCTGTTCTCATCCTGAAGCAAAGTTCTTAACCCAAGGTACTATTTCTTGGTTAGCGGAGTCTGTAACCTGAAGCATTTGTAACCCGAGGTACCACTGCAATATGAATCTGTGCAAGGAATACAAATAATATAAGTAGTATAATGAGAATTACTGGAAGTTATATATTTTAATTTGTCATGTAAGTGTAATATATTGTATTTGTTTATGTTTGTTTCTTTATCTTTTCTTATTTTATTTTATTGTTTCTATCCATTTGTAGTGTTTTCTGTTTTGTATGTTATGTAATTCATGTATATTTGTCTATGTGAAAATTAATAAAGATTTTCTAAAAGAAAGAAAGAAAGAAAGCTTTTAAAATGTGACACAAATGCACACATTGATACAGAAAATTTTGAAGGTTAATGTTCAGCTGAAACCAGAACTCCTGCTGGGATTAATTAGTCCTGCTGGGACAAATAGATATACAACTAGAAAAAAAGTATAACAGATTACTGCAATATATGATCACAGTGGCAAGACTATTATATGCACAAAGATGGAAGGACTTGTTATTACCTACTAGGGAAGAATGGTTATTTAAATTAATGGATTTGGCTGTGATGGCAAAGCTGACATGTTTAATTAGAGAAAAATCATTGTTGACATTTATTAATGATTGGAAGCCCCTTATGGACTTCTTAAGTAAAAAGAAAAATGAGCTTGTAGTATCTGGGTTTAAAGTCTGAAAAAAGGTTGGTTTATGGAAAGTAGGAGTTTGATGCTATTATGGAGCAAGGGGTTTGCATATCTATAAAGCTGATAGACAGGAATTGCAAGCCTTTTCTTTCTCTTTTCTTTTATTCCTTTTTATTTATTTTCTTTCTTTTAGTTCAGACTTCCTCAACCTCGGCCCTCCAGATGTTTTGAGACTACAATTCCCATCTTCCCTGACCACTGGTCCTGCTAGCTATGGATCATGGGAGTTGTAGGCCAAAAACATCTGGAGGGCCAAGGTTGAGGAAGCCTGTTTTAGTTTTTATCTTTAAAAAATGTTTGGTATTTGATGTTAACTTTTGTATACTGCTTTTTCTTTATTGGTTCTTCATGCATTAATAAAAATAACTTGCAGTGAAGAAGAAAAAAGATCATTCATCCTGATTTGTTTGTTTCCCATTATTTGTGCTTTTCACATTGCAAAAAGTCCATTTTTAAAACAGTGGATTTTTCATGCTAATATGGCAGAGTTCTTTAATCCCCATCAACTGCACAAACCTAAAGATCTGGTCACTTGAAGCCCTCCTGCAAAATAGTGATATGTCCTTTACTTCCTTAAAAAAAATTATTTTATTTTATTAACATATAAAACACATACATATACATTTACACAATACACGTACACAACACACTACCTAATTTTCATAACATAAAACATACCTACATTACTCTATGCCACAACTGCTGCTCGAATTTTACTAGCTAAAAAGTGGAAAATGCAAGAATTACCAACTGTGGAAGAATGGCAGATGAAGATGATGGATTTTGCGGAGCTAGCCGACCTGAGCGGAAAAGTCCGTGACCAGAAGGAGGAGGAGCATCAGGAAGAATGGACAAAATTTAATGATTATTTAGTTAAAGTTGTTAAATTAAATTAATTGGAAATAGCTTGCAGGTATTAGATTGGCTTAGGATTTTATATAAGTTAAGTGGTGAATTAATATGTTTAATTTAGAATTGAAAAGATATAAGGATGTTAAATGATTAAGTTTATAAGAACTCTGATTTGGAAAACTGTTAAAAGGATGCGCATTGAAATTCAACCAAGGGGAAGCGAGGAAGTCACTTAACAAGGTTTATAAGTGTAATTTTAATAAGGTTATGATTTATGTTTGTTTGCTTGTTTGTTTGTTTATAATTTTGTGAAAATCAATAAAAAAAAATTGGAAAAAACCCCAAAACTTTGCCGCCGTAGTTGCATAAATTAATATTGGTCTGACCCTTCCTGTCCTTTACTTCCACCAAACATCACAAACCAACGCACGCACCGCGGTTCTGGCAAGCAGGAAATTAATTCGTGCTCGTACCCAAGAAAGCGTTTGCAACCCGAGGCCGCTGCTCACGATGCGCCCCCTAGAGGCTAGAAGACGCGCTGCAGCGACGGGGAGGGATGCGCGCAGGGTGCGGGGAGGGGCTCCTGTCCCACAGCCTTGCGGATTATCCTCTGCTGCGCTCTGCCATTGGCCAGCGTCTCTGTCTGTCTCTCTCTCCCCCGCCCCCCCCGCCCTCCGCATCACTTTCTGCCGGGCAGGAGCAGAAGGAGGGTAGCAATTCGCGTTGCCTTGGCAACGGCCCATGGTCCCTCCTCTCGCTAACTGCTGCTATTTCGGGCAGCATCAGCATCCAAGGTTGCTCCTAACCTCCTTGGCTGCTGCTGCTGGTGCTGCTGCTGCCGCTGCTTGGCGGGGCCCGCCTGGGAGGTTAGGGGAGCCGAGGCCGGGGGCTGCTGCGAGCCGGAACAGCGCTGGCGGCGGGGGCATCCACAGAGGTAAGGAAAGGGCGCCCCCTCCTCCTCCTCCTCGCTTCTCTTCCCCCAGCATGGCGATGATGGATGGAGGATCAGCTCTTCTAATAGGATTCCCGGGTCTACCCTGCAGGGGTGGGGAGGGAACGGGTAGCGGGAGGACGAGGAGAAGATAAGTAGCCGGCCTGTAGTGCAGTGGGTTAAAGTTGGTTGTGGGGCTGTGGGGGGAGGGGGAAGAACCAGGTGGCTGCCTGCCGGGAGGGTGACGGATGGAGATGGGCTGGATGGGGGTGGCTGCTGATGGGAGGAAAGGAGGAGAGGGAAGGGATGAGAGCCGGGGGCGGGGAGGCGGGGGCAGGTGAGTGGATGATGTCAAGAGATGGATAGGACCTGACAGCCGGGCCGGGGAGGGGTGCTGGGGACGAGCAGAGAAGGCTGTGACAGGCCAGCGAGGAGACGGGTGACTCGTTGGGTGCTGAGTGGAAGTGACAGGGCACTTTCCGGCAGCGGGTTCAGTGGCAGCAACCCCCCACCCCCACGAAACCACCTGCTTAGTACCTGCTGCAACCCCACTAACCAACAAGGGGGTTAACTAGGCAGACAGCTCTGGGTGGAGAGTGGGGGGTGGGGGTCAGATTAGCCTGGACCTTTACTCCAGGAGCATGGCCTTTATTCAGGTAAGGAGCAGATCCTGACACGGAGTGATGCTGGGATTTCCCACTCCATATCCTAGGATTCTTTAACTGCTGATCCTGGAACAAGGGAAAGAGAGGGGCTGTGATTTTTCAGCAGAGCATTCGCTCCCTGTTTCCATCCTTCCACCTGACTAAAGGTAAAGGTAAAGGGACCCCTGACCATTAGGTCCAGTCATGGCCGACTCTGGGGTTGTGCGCTCATCTCGCTTTATTGGCTGAGGGAGCCGGCGTACAGCTTCCGGGTCATGTGGCCAGCAGGACTAAGCCGCTTCTGGCGAAGCAGAGCAGCGCACGGAAACGCCGTTTACCTTCCCGCCGGAGTGGTACCTATTTATCTACTTGCACTTTTGACGTGCTTTCAAACTGCTAGGATGGCAGGAGCAGGGACCGAGCAACCTGAGCTCACCTCGTCATGGGGATTCGAACCGCCGACCTTCTGATCGGCAAGTCCTAGGCTCTGTGGTTTAACCCACAGCGCCACCCGCGTCGTGACTAGTTAGGTGCTAAACCCAATCTCACTGCTCAGTGTTTCCTTTCCTTGGGTCTCCTGGGATCGGACTGCTTTCTAGAGTGTTCCCCTTATAAATTCTGACAGGAACCCCTTCCTTTTGCAGAGGTCCCAGGACCCAGCAGTAAAACTCTTTCTCCCCTCTCCACTTGCCCCCCAAAATTGCCTCAGTTCTGAAAAGGGACCAGTGATGTTTGCCCTTCGCATGATGATATATGACTCAAGAGGATGAAATCCAAATGCACTGTGGTGGTCTGCAGGAGATGGTCTTTCTCTCTGAGCTCTCACCATACATTTGAAGCGCATTTAAATTGCACACACCCAAAAAAACCACGGGAACTGTAGTTATTCCAAGGGTACTGGGAATTGTAGCTCTGTGAGGGGCGATCTACGTTTCCCAGGATTCTTGGGGGGGGGGTGTACATAGGTGATCAGCCAGTAAAATGGCAGATGTAGCACAGCCCTGGTGAGAAGACATGCATGTTGAGACAAAATATTATTAGATGTAGTGTTGGAACTGATTGTTGTAGTTGCCACTAAAGAAAGAGATTTGCGATTTTAGAATCACTGTAAAACTGATAACATTCAAGATACTGCAGTATTTGCTGTCAGAACCTCAGAGAAAATCTTAGAAATCAGGTATCAGTGCAAATATTATCCCATGGCTTCTAGAGACAGAAAAGAAGTGAATTTGCATGTTATTGTTGTTTTACATGAATCAGCTATGTGGGGGTTTAATGCCCATTTTGCATCAAGCATACTCTGGCCTCAGGCAGGCTTTCTAGTAACACATAACTCTTGAGCAAGCATTCTGCAGAGTAGTTCATACAGCTCTACTTTATGGGGATTCAAAATGGGCATTTAAATTTCAAATGATCCAGTCTTAGTGGTTCAACAATAGGTTTAATCTTATAAATTTAATAATATTACTTAGCCTATGAATAATTCCCATGCATTCTCAGTAATCCTTACAACAGCCTTGTCCAGTAAAATAGTGTTGTTATTATTCTCAAACTGCCAGTGTGGTGGTACTTAACTGTGTTTTATGGCAGAGGTGACACCTGAGCAAAATATTTCCAGGATCAGGGCTTTGTCTCATGGCCACACATGAGCTCTCTCAGAAGGTGATCTAACCAAAGCTACCATCTACTACTGAGCATGCTCTAGGATGATTCAAAAAGAGGTAGTAAGCCATTCAGAAAATATTATTGTCATATTGTATAAAAGACAGCATGTTTTGTCTCTCATACTATATGTACTTTTACCATTTTAAATACTCCCCTCCAACTCCCTTCACACAAAAAACTTATCCATTGGAATATTGGCTTGTCCCTGAGATGCTAGCTTTCAGTGTGCAGGGTTGAGAAATTTTTTTCAGTGAGAAAGCAGTCCGGTCCTGACAAAAGTTTCCCACTTTGTTGATTTTTCTGCCCCTTTCAGATGTTATTTTAATGCGTAGAGAGGGGGAAAGTGAGATTGTGTGTACTCAGCTGTGCCACACTTTTCACAGGGCACTTCCAAATACCCTGTTTATTGAGCATTCATCCTGATTGGTTTACAGGGCGATTTGACCACACCGGCTATTTCATGAACAGTCGTTCTGGGTTTTTTGTGGGGAGGTTAGATGAGGTGGTCTCAAAACCTCTGAAGCAGTAATAGTGATAATGCCTCTACAATTTGCCCCACCCCCAAAACAACTTGGGGGAAAATAGGAAAAAATGAGATAATAGTGCCTCTGTACTGGCCTTCCCGCACCAACAGCTTTGGAACAATTCCTGCTGTATGACATGCAACATAAACAAAATTGGATTTCCACATCTCCTCCTTACCCTTCTATTCAACGGATGCTCTTCTCTGGTTGCTGCCTGCTCAGTGTTCAAAATTAGCCAGGTGCCAGGTGTATTTCACACCTGACTATCGGCCATTGGAACCAAGTGAAGATTCCTGGGTGCCAGAATGGTGCCTGACATCTCCACCATCTGGGGATCCTTGGATCTGGACTGTTTTCACACACTAATACCCCATCCTGTCAAATTCTATCCGTTATATTTTAGCCGCACAATCGGAATGAATTTCTGGGGGAAAACACTTTTTCTGTGCAGCCTGTGTAGGAGCAGTCACTGTTAAGAAAAAGGGGTTGGGAAAAGCTGACATATATGTGAACTGTCATTGGATCAAGTAACTTTTCTTCTTTAAGTGCTCAAAGCTCTTAACCGAGCTCAAGATTATTATCTGAACTAGCCAGATGTTTAACTGATAATCAATCACAGTCAGACCATCATTTGAAAAATAAGACTTCAGAGCCGTCTTGCCCCAAAATGGCAACTAGACATTCTGTTTTGGCAGCTGTAACCTTGGTTTAAGGAGACATTTGACACCTACCTTATATATCTGAGTTTCTAACACTGTGTCTGCTGCATGTGGCAGCAAACAAAACAAAGGTAGCAACAATGGGTTTCATTTCTTCCTGCAACCCCACCTTTTCAAAACGACCATCAGGCAGCTGCCTGCCACATGGCTGACAGGCAGCAAAATGAGCCAACAGGAAGTTGCCATGCTTGCCCTTGACACACACCCCACACATTTTTTTAAAGTAGCTGCTGACTTACCACCTCATGTGGCTGGCAGAGAGCAAAACAAAACAAGCAGAGCAGCAAAAGAGTGGCTCCTACGCTTCACACCCACTTTCCAAAAACTGCTCCAGGGACAGGGCCGCTGCTTGCTCCACAAGGCCAGCAGGCAGCAAAGCAAAGAGGAAGCAAATAGGCTAAAGCACTTCCCCTGCTTTGTTAAAAAGCCCACACCCATGGACAAGAAAGCTTCTCCCCTTTTCAATAAGCCCTTCCATGTACATTTTCTTTTTCATGGTTTGATTCATTTTTCCTGAAACGCTTTGCATTTGGGTTTATTTTACTGAGCGGAGTAATTTCAGGTTTCGTTTGTAATTGTTTATATTTGCGATATAAGGTAATGTAACAATACCAATCTGATATGATTTCTTTTTTGTGTTCTTCGGCTATCTAGATCCCAGTTTTCTTGGTGATAACCTTGTAAATGTTGCAAACAAACAAATAAGCCATACCTTTCACTTCTCTGAAGGTAGAGGGCAGGGCAAGAACCTCCTCATATTCCCTTCGGGTACAGAGGGGATTTGTTCAGGAGAGTGTGTGTCACCAGGCTAGGCACAGACCACCTGCTTTATAAGGCAGCCTGTCAGGGGCTTGAGAAGCCCCCTCTGTCCCCTGCTTTTCTGTGGCTGCACAAACAAGAGCAGAACAGGCGGGAGTGTCAAGCACTTGGCGGTCAGGAGAAGGTGTTCCCACAAGCACCCATTTGAAGCTGGACTAGCCAGAACCTCTCTTTCATGGGGCCTTTCAACGCTCTCTGAGCCATGGGGTCTCCACGCCACACCTTCTTTCCCCATCCACACTGCTTGGTGACCTTGCTTCACATCCTCCTTGAGTGCTTTTTGTCGAACGACCCTTGCTTTCAACTTCCAAAGGTGGGATTTATATGCATTGCTCTGCTCATTTTTGCCTCTGGCCCTGCACACATCCCAAGTGCGGCCCCTCGGAGATTGTACCAAAGGGAAGGTGGCTCTCTAGCTGAAAAAGGTTCCCCGCCCTGATGTTATGGCTCTCACTGGGTGGTTTTCAGCTAAGCAGGCCTATTGGGGTTAAGGCGCCTCAATCACATTTATATCAGTGGGTCTAGTCTGAGTAAAAACTTAGTCAATGCACAAAGCATACTGGAATCTGAGCTGTGTCGCCATTTGTGTCTCTGCACAGGACAAAGTGAGGCAACCTCTGGGGACCCTTCGAAGCTCCCCTGTTGGATGTGGGGGACTGAGCTTGGGTCCCCGAAGTGAGATCCCTGGCTGCGCTGACTGTGGGGCAGTCATGGGGGGTGCTGGCCCCCATGTCCACGACTGGGGTTCAGAGAGGATCGAGCCCTGTGGCATCAGGTCAGTCCAATGCGCTACTCGTCCTCCGCCTGAGAGGGCTGATCAACTGAAGTGGGGAGCAAGGGAATGGAGGAGCCTGCCTTCCTGAGAAATACTCACCTCTCGTTGTTGTCCCCCTTCCAAAAGCTGCAGCACAAGGCAAAGCCCCCAGGTGACTTGTGAGGCTCGTATTCCTGCAACAGAGACCACCCCAGCTGCAGGAGGTGAGTGTGGAGGGAGTTTGGGTGTTGTTATAAGCAGAACACCCTACGGTGGGGGTCGCTATTGGCAATTGATTTTAATGGGGTTCTTTTCAGCCCAGTAAGTGCAGAATGGTCAGCAATATTAGCTCTCTAAGACCCCATCTGCACTGTACATTTAAAGCAACATTATAGCACTTTAAATATCAATGGCTTCCTCCAAAGTAACCTGGAAACTGCACTTTCTTAAGGGTGCTGAATGTTGCTATTCCCCTTATTCCTCTCACAGAGATACAATTGTCAGAGTGGGTTAACAGTCAATCCTTCCTTTGCAGGAAACTCTGGAATTTGTTGCTCTTTGAGGGGAATAGGAATCTCCTAAAATTTCTCAACACCCGTAGCAAACTACAACTCCCAAGGTTCTTTATGGGAAGCCATGATTGTTTGACGTGATATAATACCAGACCCTCCAAGTGTCCCTATTTTCCAGGGACAGCCCTGATTTAGAGAAGCCGTCCCGGTTTCCGATTTGATCCCAGAACATTCCACTTTTCCTTAGGATGTCACTATTTTCATTGGAGAAATGTTGGAGATTATGGAGTTTTCCAGCCCCCGAACCATCTGAAGGCAATCCTGTATAGAGAAGGATTTTTTAAATGTTTGATGTTTTATTATGTTTTTATATATGTTGGAAGCTGCCCAGAGTATCTGGGGCAACCCAGTCAGATGTGTGGAGTATAAATAGTAAAAATTTCACAATGGAATGGGACGTCCCTATTTTCCTCGGAGAAATGTTGGAGGGTATGTGATACTGCTTTGAATGTGATAGTGCAGATGGGGCCTAATTCCCACTCAAACCAAGATGGAGGCAAAGGACTCTATTCCTTCCACCTTGTAGGCTTTGGTAGAGCTCTTCCTTTCGAACCCAGGTCTGCAAAGTAGCACCTGTGTGTGAGAAGCAAAATGCCCTCTTGGGGCTTGCTCCTCCTAATATATTTTAAATCGAGGAGTGAGCTTTGTTTTGTTTTTGATCCTTTTGTTTTTTTTGGGGGGGTTATTGCTTGTTTTCCCCCTCTGCGTGTTTTATTTGTTTTGAGGGTGTGCGTGGTTGGGTTTTTTGTGGTGAGGAGTCTAAGCATTGCCAGTTTTTCTTCTGTGAAATGGGTATGTCTGTGGTGCCCACAACCATTTATTGGATTTTGGGTCCCTATCCCCCCCAAAGGCTGAGGACTTGAGGGCCTTCTCTTTACCATTTCCTTGTATCTTGGCTTGCATGTGATGATGAGGAGCTGAGGTGATTTAAGGAAGAGCACTGCCAAAGCCACTTCTGCTGCCCAAGCGGAAAGGCAGGACTTTGAATCCCTCACCTGCCTCTCAGCTTGGGAGAACATCAGGGCCTGCGCTGGGAACCAGAAGTGGATTGCAGGGGGTGGAGATTTGTCCCCTGTCTTTCCTGTTGCTGATCCCTGAATTAGAGTTTGTGTGAATGCCACCATCAAGTCATGCTAGCAGGAGAACCTGCTCTCCTCCAGTTGAAGCATAAATAACGGGTTGCCTGTGGCAAACAAGAATTCCCTGAAGCCTTTAGAAAAGACCGTGCACACGCTTTTAAAGCACATCCATGGCCGGTTCTTTTTCTCCAATAATTCTGGGCCCTCTAGTTTAACCTCACAGGAGTTACAGTTCCCAGCGACCCTTAACAAGCTATTCCCAGAATTCTTTGAGGGAAAGAATGTGCTTCAAATGTCCACCAAGCCTTTGGACATCAGATATGACAGGCAGGCTAGGGAGACATTTTGTGGACTTGTGCACAGGGCCATGCCAGGGCTGAACTCTGCTGTATGTTCCAAAACGTAGCACCGCCGTTCCCGCCCAGCTTCACCAAACGAAGCACTGTAAGGCTTTCTAAGAACATGTGCCCATTGCACATGCTATAACGTGACCTCCTTGTCAGAGCTGTGGCGGTTTCTCCTACCTTTGCAAAGTTTGAACACCGCAAATGTAATGGCCAGAATGGCAGCCTCTCTCCTGAAACACAGGCAAAAAAAGAGAGAAGCCTGAAACACTGAAAGTTTCGTCTTGTGGAATAAAACCCATGCTTTTTGACTTTAAAAATATTTTTCTTGCAGTAGAGTCAAGACCAGGCATAGGCGAACTTGGCCCTCCAGATGTTTTGAGACTACAATTCCCATCATCTCTTATCACTGGTCCTGTTAGCTAGGGATGATGGGAGTTGTAGTCCCAAAACATCTGGAGGGCCGAGTTTGCCTATGCCTGGTCAAGACGGTCTGTTTTAATGAAAGAGAACTGTCTGGGAACCATTCTGTAAATGCATAGGTGCCAACTCCCTGGGGCCCCAAAGTGCCCAAGAACCCACAAAATTCCCCATGAAGGGACCGGGCACCCCCAAATTTCAGTCCCAAGGCCATGCACACTGCATGGCACCCACAGCCCTGGGCACCCATGGTGGCAGGGCCAAGCTGGCACTCCTGTGTAGAAGAATCATATCTGTTTATTACAACACAGCACAACTACCGTATTTTTCGCTCTATAAGATGCACCAGACCACAAGTTTTTGGAGGAGGAAAACAAGAAAAAAAAATACTCTGAATCTCAGAAGCCAGAACAGCAAGAGGGATCGCTGCACAGTGAAAGCAGCAATCCCTCTTGCTGTTCTGGCTTCTGTGATAGCTGCACAGCCTGCATTCGCTCCATAAGATGCACACACATTTCCCCTTACTTTTTAGGAGGGAAAAAGTGAGTCTTATAGAGCAAAAAATACGGTACATTCCACATTATTTAGGATTACTTGGAACAGTTCCTTCGCAGCCACAAATACGGCAATGTGTTGCAATCCCAAACGAGTGCCCCCAAGCCTACCCCCAGGGGAAAATCACAACACCTCACCTTCAACTGTGGTCATGTCTGATGTTCCTGAGGAAGGATTAAAAATGTCCAAGGTCTTTGTGGCAAGGGGAGAACTTCTCTGAATCCAAAGGGCCCCAATGAGATATCAGAATAGGAAATCATGATATACCTGTTACCAATGTATCCAATTCTGTTTTGCAGTCAATGGGTATCTTGGCTCCTGCAACTGCTCCAAGCAGACGATTCCAGAATATTAGTCCTTCTAAATGTATGAATGGCTAGTTTATAACGAGTTTATGGCCTTGCATTCCATAGCAATGCCTCATCTTGCCTAGAGCTGAAATGGGTATTTGAAATTCACTGAAATTTCCAATTTCACCATTTTTACATGTGCATTTGGAATGTGCCTCTGAATTAGAACTGTTTAGATTTGCTGGCATCTCTTGGTGCTTTTGGCAGGCATTTCTTTGTTTATTTACACATATATACTTCGTTAAAACCAGCTCCACTAGATTATTAAAGCCGCTCATGACATACATCCATAATATAGCATAAAGAAATACGAAACCACATAAGCTGTCAGCTGTCAAATACTAAACACCACAGCATGCCATCTATCAAATGTTATTAAATACTAAATACCATTACATGTCACCTACCAAATACAATCAGATACTAAATACTATTGCTTGCCAACCATCAAATACTAAATCCCATTGCTTATTAGCTGTTAAATATTATTGACTACTAAAAAAAATTAAAAATGTTGCATGCCAGTTATTAAATGAAGTACTAAATACCATTACATGTCACCTAGTTCCAAATAATACCAAGCAGCGTCAAATATCATAGGACGTCAAATGAAGATATCAAATATTGGGTGACTTGTTTGGCAAATGAATATTTGACTAGATTTCTGCAGAATCTGGAAGAGATTTTGAATGGCGGAAAATTTGTTTCAGCCCTAATCTTGGCTCTGAAAGGTACTGTCTTGCTGCCTGTCTTTTATTTTCCTTCCACCTTTTCAGTGAATGTCGTAGTAGTGGTGGACGGGAACTGCATCCTGCAATATACCCATCGCCAGTCACCTTGCTTCTGCCTTTCTGATGGGGAGCCTCTCCTGTCCCGACGCCCTCCGCCAACGTACGGGGCTGTGCCCCCCAGCCCCACTGTCCCCAGGGGCCCAGCTTGCGGCCAAGAAGCTGGCCCACCCCCATCCCGCAGGACCCGTGGACTCAGCGTCCGCTGTTGCACCAAAGCCTGTCTGGGAGACGAAGAGGAACATGCCGAGCGCCACCTCCACCGGGGGCCACCCTGCAGCCGCCTCACCCCAGTGCCCTTGCCCTGCAGCCCCTCTGGCCCCTGGTTTGGAGTGGGGTCTCTCAGTGGGGGCAGGCCGGGGGCTCGGGTCGTGAAGATCTGGGACCGACAGCGATGCCCCTTGCTGGAGGAAGGGGATGTCATTGCAAAGGTGAACGGGGCTGACGTGCGGGACCTGAGCCCGGGAGAAGTGGAGAGTGTCTTGCAGGAGCATACGCGGACAGGAGATGTGATCCTTCTGGTGGAAAGGAAAGGTGAGCCATGACAGCAGGCAGGGCCACCACGAGGTTTTGTCACAGCCCAGGGCAGATTCAAGTTTCGACAGGCCTCCCCCCATCTTATCCACCTGCTGGGCATCTCGCTACGCAACAGTAGAGCATGAATGGCCAAGGGTTTCCAGGATTATCTTGGTTTGCCAATTCCAACGGCTCCTATAACAATGCCGTGCTTGTAGCCCGTTGGAAATCGATAAAAAAATCAGACTGTCTCGCCAGAGTGGTGCATGCTCTAGTTATCTCTCGCTTGGACTACTGCAATGTGCTCCATGTGGGGCTACCTTTGAAGGTGACCCGGAAACTACAACTAATCCAGAATGCGGCAGCTAGACCTACATTGGCTCCCAGTACGTTTCCGAGCACAATTCAAAGTGTTGGTGCTGACCTTTAAATCCCTAAATAGCCTCGGCCCTGTATACCTGAAGGTGACCTGGAAACTACAACTAATCCAGAATGCGGCAGCTAGACCTACATTGGCTCCCAGTACATTTCCGAGCACAATTCAAAGTGTTGGTGCTGACCTTTAAAGCCCTAAATAGCCTCGGCCCTGTATACCTGAAGGAGCGTCTCCACCTCCATTGTTCTGCCCGGACACTGAGGTCCAGTGCCGAGGGTCTTCAGGCAGTTCCCTCGCTATGAGAAGCCAAGTTACAGGGAACCAGGCAGAGGGCCTTCTCAGTAGTGGCACCCGCCTTGTGGAACGCCCTCCCACCAGATGTCAAAGAGAAAAATAACTACCAAACTTTTAGAAGACATCTGAAGGCAGCCCTGTTTAGGGAAGCTTTTAATGTTTAATATGTTACTGTATTTTAGTGTTTTGTTGGAAGCCGCCCAGAGTGGCTGGGGAAACCCAGCCAGATGGGCAGGGTATAAATAATAAATTATTATTATTATTATTATTATTATTATTATTATTATTATTATTATAAAAAGCAACTCGCAAGACAACGGAAAGGGATTAGAAGCAAGGCACTCATCTATGAATGTCTGCCCTGCCCTCTACTGCTGGTTGAGGTGCTCAGGCATGTCCTCAAAAATGCAGCAGACGTCCCTGTCCCCCCACGTGTCTTTGTGCCCCTCCGCCAGGAAGAGAGGCCGTGGCTCTTCCTCCAAGAGTTTTGCCTCCCTCCAAGAGTTTTGCTTCGCTGAGACAGGCGCTGCTCCTTCAGCAAAAGAGGCGGGTTCTGAGTTTGCCTTTATGGCTAACTTGGCTGCGGCAGCCAGAGAGCAGCATTTCGGGTCATTGGATGCTGTGTGACAGCAGGATAGAATTCAAAGCCTCTGTCGCAGAAGAGGCAGTAGATAGTCCTCAAATAAATGGTTAAAATAAACAAATAGTTGTATGAATTAAAAAAAAAAGAAATCACGGAAATGTCTGAGTACTGGTGCTAATGATAATAATAAGCTGGTGTTGTCAAGTGATTTCAGTGGTAGCCGTGAGACCAGGGTGCCTCAGTTCAAACTGGACCTGTAGTCACGAAACGATGGGGCAGAGCAGATACACACTTTATATGGCACTGATTCTCCAAGTGTCCCTATTTTCCAGGGAAGTCCTTGCTTTAGAGAAGTTGTCCCGGTTTCTAAATTGATCCCAGAATGACCCACTTTTCCTTAAAAAGGTAAAGGTAAAGGACCCCTGACAGTTAAGTCCAGTCACGAATGGCTCTGGGATTGCGGTGTTAATCTCGCTTTCAGGCCGAGGGAGCCGGCGTTTGTCCGCAGACAGCTTCCGGGTCATCTGGCCAGCCGCTTCTGGCGAAACCAGAGCAGCGCACAGAAGCGCCGTTTACCTTCCCGCCGGAATGGTGCCTATTTATCTACTTGCACTTTTTGGAGTGCTTTTGAACTGCTAGGTTGGCAGGAGCTGGGACTGAGCAGCAGGAGCTCACCCCATCGTGGGGATTCGAACCACCAAACTTCTGATCGGCAAGCCCTAGGCTCAGTGGTTTAGACCACAGCACCACCCGAGTCCCTTTTCCTTAGAACGTCCCTATTTTCACTGGAGAAATCTTGCAGGGTATGGAGCTATCTGACTCCTGAACCATCTGAAGGCAATCCTGTATAGGGAAGTTTTCTTAATGTTTAATGCTCTATGGTGTTTTTATATATGTTGGAAGCCGTCCAGAATGGCTGGGGCAACCCAGTAAGATGTGTGGGGTATAAATAGTAATCATTATGGAATGGGACATCCCTATTTTAATTGGATAAATGTTTGAGGGTGTGAGTGCCACAGTATTATTGCCTTTCTCCCCTCCCCCAGTAGCAAATTCATGGCAGATGTTGACGGCAGATGCACTGGGTTGAAAGACCTGTTACTCATGGTTGTTTAAGTGTGAAAAACCAGGGCTGACCCAAAACACGTTGCTGCCCAAAGCATAGCAGCAAATGGCACCCTTCCCACTGCACACCCCCACCCCTCCAAGTCAAAGTGCACAATACCCAGGGCAAGCTAAGTTAAAGAAAAAATGCAATGATAATACATTAGGGGATAATGAGAGGAGATGGTTTCATTTGCAAGCTGACGGAACGATTGCACTGACGGAACAATCAGAAGAACACAATGTTAAATTCTCTCGAAATGTACTTCCTGAGATGTTCACCTCACTCCATCAAATGGTTGAGCTTGCCCTGCAAACAACCAAATGATCTTTAACAAAAAAAAAGAACCCCAACTTTTATACACGGAGTGAAGGGGGGGAAATCAGAATCGTTTCTTACAATAAAGAGGGATCGTATATATAAACACTCCAATCATAAACCCTTCTTAGGCCAAATCCTGTGTACCCTATTTTTCAACACAAGCCATAAGCCCATCGGGATGGGGCAGGGCAGGTGGTTAGGTATGTGGTGGTATTATTATTATTGTTGTTGTTGTTGTTGTTATAGAAGTGCTGATTTCATGATTTTTTTATTTTATAGATTTGCTATGTTTAGTTGTTGTTTTTTATATCATGTTTGGCCATTGATGAAGACCTTTGCGCTTGGTTTATGTTGAAATATAATGTCCAGGATTTGGTCTGTTAAGGATTTGTTATTGGAGTGTTTAAGTAGGCACATCTATTGTGATTCATGTTTAGCGTATTTATAGCAAGAAGCCGCCACGTAAATCCTGCACTTGCAGTCTGTGGTTTAGAAAGTATGAGGCCACTGTTCCCTTAGCCTCAAACACCATCTTAGCATAGGGATAACAATACAGCGCCAGCTTGTTGTAATGCTCGCAGAGATATTCTCTCTGTAAGTGCTATAAAAATGCTTTATTTGTGTATACATGCAGCAGAGATCAGATCCAATATTTGTTTGTAAGCCATCTTAATTTGATTGTGAGTGTTGACCTCACAGGCTTGAGGGAAAGGTGGGGCATAGATGTGGGAAATAAATAAACAGCTTGCCTGTGGCACTTGCACCATCTCATTCCATGCACTAATCGCAATCGCAACCAATAGTGATTTCTGAAGGAGGCTCACATTTTCCCAGGTACAACGTAGTGTCCTTGGGTAAATTCTCAGGAAATGAGACAGCCCCATCTCCCAACCAAAGTAGCACCTCGAAAGAAAGATGTGCAGCGAGATCAATGAGAATTTGCTGGGCAAAAAAACCCCAAAACCATCAACATCATCTGATTATACAGAAAGTAGTGTGAAATCTTTTTTTCTTAACTGAAGTTCAACAAATCTAAAAATGCTGACTTCAACATCTGATTCCCTCCCCCCAATCAACATTTGAATTTCAGACTCAATTTTTTACATCAACATTTGCAATTTAACTGTTTTGCTTAGCGTGTATGTGTTTTTTTAAACCTATTGAAGGGTGGGATTTTTTCCATGATTGGGTAAATAAATGAATTATTTTAGTACAAAATGTATTAAATGCCACTGCACATCAGCTGTTAGGTACTGTCAAATATTGATTGGTACATGTAAGATACTGTCAAAGCGCTGTCTCTTCCTGCATGTCAGCTGCCAAATACTGACGGATACTGTAAGTCTGACAGCTACTGAAAAGATCACTGGATGATGAACGCTAATGTGGAATATCAAATATTCAGTGAACGTGCACACATGCTGAGGGCTGTGATCTGAACAGGCATGAAGTCATAAACTTTGCTGAGGCAGGCCTGGGTCTGGTCACTGTTAGATGGATTTAGATGAGTAAAAGAGGATATTCTATTTAATAACTACCCTTCCTTTTTTCATTTTTGTGAGCTGGCAAATATCTATTTTAGCAGAGTTAAAATCACCATCCATCCACAGCTTATCTCTAGAAGCTATTAGGACAAGGTTGCATAACCTTCTAGAACAATTAAGATATCCAAGGATGCTATAGCCAGGCTTGGATTATCTTTTTCCTGTTTTATGTTTCCCTGTTAAGAAAGAAATCACTCTCAGACCATTTAGTAAACAAGAAAAATACAAGGTTTACTCACATCAAAAGTCTTGCCAGGATTCAACAATTACAGTGATGAAAGTCAGGCAGGCAACAATCCTTAAACTTCCTAGAGTCCCTTGTGTGTGACTGTTTAGCCACCATGCAATCTGTGATTTCCCTGCAGATCCACAGTCAGTACGTGGATGGCAGGCCACATGGGATCCATATAGATCCCACCTTAATCGAAGAAACTTGGGCTATAAATGTAATAAAGGAACTATTGCCTGTCAAAATTCACACAGGATAATTTTAGAGGTGCAAATTCATTTCAGCTGCAACAGAAAGACGCTACCTCTTACAAAATGAATGTCATGCTTAGTTGCATTGTTGAAAGCCACGACCTGTTTTTTCCTAGCAATTTGCCAAAGGGACAGAGCAGTTACACACACAAAACACCTGTAACTGAAACAAATGTGAATTATCAGAAATAGGATGTGATTCTGATAGCTAGAAGTGGATATACAGTCGTACCTCTTGTTACGTCAGTCTCCGGTTGCATTTTTCAGGATACAAACGTGGCAAACCCAGAAGTGTATACTTCTGGTTTTTGCTGCGTGCTCATGCGCAGAAGCACTCTGCACGTCTCACACATGCGCAGAAGTGCTCTGCGCACCTCACGCGTGCACAAAAGTGCTCTATCGCGCCGCACGCATGCACAAAAGCGGTGCTCTAGTTGCGGACTTTTCGGGGTGCGAACAGCACCCCGGAACGGATCGAGTTCGTAACTAGAGGTACCACTGTACAAGCTTGAGGTGAGGGCTTGCTAAGCACTGCAAACCCCAGAGAGATCACTGTGGTATGTGACGGGGTCTGGTGTCAATTCAGACCTACTCAACCCTACCTTCTTGTCCCTGCAGGTCATCATTCCCGGAGACATCCCCAGGAAAACTGCTCTTTCAGACGAGAACACCTCTTGCCTGATTCTTGCCACAACAAAGGAGTTTCCCGAGATACAACTAACACTTGGGGAGCTCCCCCGGCTGACACTTTGGCTGTGACCAGTTTTGTGGGCCCTGAGCCCCGGGACGTACTTGTGTGTCCTGCTCGTTGTTCCCAGAGGCTGAGGAGGCCCCGGCCAGCGGGAGGGGCTGGGGAGCCCACAGGAGGTGTGGATGGCCCCAAAGAAGACCATGGATGCAACAGCGGCGTCGCCATAGCAACAGATGGAAGTGGAGCTGTGAGAGCAGGTGAGGCTGTGGGAAAAAGCAGACCCCCTTGCAGCAGGGAAGAGCAGTGGTGGCGGGTGCCCATTGGGACGGGTTGGGTGGAAGGGGAGGAGCCCAAACAGTAGGTGGAGCCAGAGCCAATGACAGACAGAGCCAACTCATTCTGGCTTTGGCCCCATCCTCTTCCCCACTGAGTTCCACAAAGTCAACACTGAGACTAAAGACTCAGATATACAGCTGCAAATAAAACGCTTTAAGTGTGTCTGAAGCGCAATATACAATGTGACACTAGACGGCGATGGTGAGCCTTATAGAAAATTCAATGTCTTTTTAAAAACACTTTTAGAAAAAAAGCATTTTCAGAATGGTTTGTATATGTGTGTGAAAAAGGTAAAGGGACCCCTGGCCATTAGGTTCAGTTGTGACCGACTCTGGGGTTGCGCGCTCATCTCGCTATATTGGCCGAGGGAGTTGGCGTACAGCTTCCGGTTCATGTGGCCAGCATGACTAAGCTGCTTCTGGCGAACCAGAGCAGCACACGGAAATGCCGTTTTACCTTCCCGCCGGAGCGGTACCTGTTTATCTACTTGCACTTTGACGTGCTTTTGAACTGCTAGGTTGGCAGGAGCAGGGACCGAGCGACGGGAGCTCATCCCATTCACGGGGATTTGAACCACTGACCTTCTGATCGGCAAGTCCTAGGCTCTGTGGTTTAACCCACAGCGCCACCCACGTCCTACTATATGTGTGTAGATTCCACCTAAAAAGGAGGATGCAGACTGGCAGAGCCACTCTCTGGGGTGACTGTAAGAAAGAAGGCAGGCAGGTGGGGGCTTGCTGGGGGCAGACACATGTTGGTGGGGCCCCATTCACCCTAATGGACCTATTTCTACTGAGGAATAGTTTGTGCCTACCACTGCCGCCGCCCCCCATTCCAAATTTTGCATTCAGTCTGCTTCAAATGGGTTCTGCATATCTGAGTGGCATGTTTTAATGTGCTATTCATTGAAATAATTGCTTTAATACAGAATCATTAAAATAGCACATTTGCTCTTTTATCTTTATTTTTTAACCCCACTGTGTTCTACAAATCCCTCAAGGTGGTTCACAACATGCTGAGAGCAAAGGCGAATCTAGGGGAGTGTGACCGGTTTGGGTGCTCCGGGTGCAGAGCTTCTGGGCTGGGGCACCACAACTATGACATCCAGCGGAAGGCAAGAGGCAGTGGGGCACCGGATGTTGGTGTCAGGCCGATTGAAATTTGAGACGCCGAGGTCCACCGCTGCCAAGAGACATGGGAGAACACAAGATCGCAAAATCCCACGTCAAATTCAGCTGCTTAAAGGCAGCATGCTAAAGAAAGTTAAATAACCTAAAAGCAGCCCAACCACATCACCTCAAATTGAAATCAGCCATCCTCGCTCTCTCTTGCTTCGAAAGCCAGCTGAAATAAAAAGCTGCCCCCCTCTGAATCAGACTGAAAGTTAAAACACAGCAAGTCTTTGGGAGGGAGTGCCATTCAGAGCGGTCTGTGCTGCAAAGGACCTTCTCCTCATTGCCATCAGTCTAGTTGGGTAGAAAGGGGGGTTAAAATAGGGTCCCATCTAGAAGATATTGTACACATATTGTAAAAGGCTGAACAGAAAACGGTGGCACCCAGCAACCTGAAAACTATGGATTGCTTTGCACTGAATAGAATCCCTATTCAGTGGAAACTTCCAAGCTCCCCTTTGATTTGTGGGTCAGCAGACACAGCCTGTGCCTTTCTAAATTTCCCTGCTATTCAGTTTCAGAAAGCTGAACAGCTAAGGTGTCAGATGCTATGGATTATGTGGACTGTTCATACACCCTTTCTTTAGATCAGGTATAGGCAAGCTCGGCCCTCCAGATGTTTTGGGACTACAATTCCTATCATCCCTGACCACTGGTCCTGTTAGTTAGGGATGATGGGAGTTGTAGTCCCAAAACATCTGGAGGGCCGAGTTTGCCTTTGCCTGCTTTAGATCTTCCTAATCATTTAAGGATCATGCCCCTCATCAAAACTACATCATACATTGCATTGGAAGCCTAGCAGGGCTGTGTAGGGATTTAGGTTTTTAATGATGCCCATAGAAAGGAAAGGGTCAGAGTTCAGTGGTAGAGAATTTGCTTTACCTGCAGAAGCTGCCAGGTTCAATCCTGGCCGTCTCCAGGTCTGAAACCCTGCAGCTGCTGCCAATCAGTGTAGACAGTACTGACACAGTATGAGGCAGCGGCTTCCTGCACTCCTATAAAGGAGATGCTTACGTGAACATATGGATAAGGTCTGAGAACTAAAATTTATTAGCTAATTTATTCAAAATAGAACAATGCAAAGAGTCACCCACAAAGCAGAATATGAAGCTTCTCCTGAACACAGTGTGGCAAGTGATTTCTCACTTGCCAACGTTGACACCAATATATAACTACAACTTGTTAATGTCTGCGTCCATGTGGGTGTGAGACACGGGTGGCGCTGTGGGTTAAACCACAGAGCCTATCAGAAGGTCGGGGGTTCAAATCCCCGCGACGGGGTGAGCTCCCGTTGCTCGGACCCTGCTCCTGCCAAACTAACGGTTTGAAAGCACATCAAAGTGCAAGTAGATAAATAGGTACCGCTCCGGCGGGAAGGTAAACGGCATTTCCGTGCGCTGCTCTGGTTCACCAGAAGCGGCTTAGTCATGCCGGCCACATGACCCAGAAAAACTGTCTGCGGACAAGCGCCGGCTCCCTCAGCCAGTAAAGCAAGATGAGCGCCGCAACCCCAGAGTCGGCCACGGCTGGACCTAATGGTCAGGGGTCCCTTTACCTTTTACCATGTGGGCGTCACTCCTGGTTTGCCATCCCCATTGGGCTATATATGCTACAGATTTTAAAACTGGTGTCATTTTCCAGCGTGTTTGGGTGCACCTGACAAATGAGCCTGTTTGTCTTTAAGGTGCCACAAAACCCTTGGATGGACTGGTTTTGACATCCATTCCTTTTCCCCGCGGAGCTCTCAGAACTCCAGCTCTTGGGTGCTGGGCTCCTCACAACTCCCAGAAACGGATATAAAAGCTTATGCAAGAGTGTAGACATACATTTTTGTCTCCTGTCCGTGTGGAATAAAGGCAGAGTTCTCTCCTCCGCAGTTCTTGATGGGGAAATGGCAGCTTCTGCTGCTTTTGAAGAAGCACCTGTCTCTCGCACTGCCTTGCGCTTGGGGAAACTGGAGCAGGAACTGTTGTAAGTGGCGTAACCAGGAACTCTCATTGTACGCCCAGGGAACAAAATGTCCCTCGTGGCTCTGAACAGGTTAAGCTTCAGCCACTCCGCCCCCACCCCCAAAAGCCCTTGGCTTATCAGGCAAAGCCTTGTGCGGAGAAATTCCTGTGAAGGGGGCAGAGGAGAGGGGTGGGGAAGGGTTGCTGGAAAAGCAGGCGCAGCCTTGGGGTGGGAGGGCGGCAGTGGATTTTAACCCACTCCCCACTCTGGCCCTGGACCTGGCCGCTTCCCTCCTGCATCTACCCTGAAAATGTTTGAGCAAGTACAAACCTTCCTGCGCCATATCCAGGACTTCAAGCGTAAATACCTAACTCCTGCCGCCGCTTTCTGCTTTGTAGTCGAAGGACGGGAGGGGAGTGTTACCTTGTAGAAAGTGTGGCGCGGGGTGCGCAGCGGGGAGGAAGACTTAAAAGTGATTTAGTCTCTTCTGCCAAAGGGGGGGAAGGGGGCTCTCTACTTATAAGGGTGAGACTGGGGTGTTTATTGTGCGGGAGAGGAAGGAATTGGGCAGGTTGTGGTGGTTGCATATTGTTCAATTTGCAAATGTGCGTGTATGGGTGATGTTTATCTGTAACGAACCGGAGTCACGACTTCAGCCTTGCGAAAGCCCTTTGGTCTTTCTAGTTCAAGCAAGTCAACTAATTTTTGGGGGGTGGGGGGGTGAAGCTGAAGAGACAGTGAGGGTGTTATGTGAACCCACCTAAGAATGGAGGATATGCTAGAGGCCAGGTGAGGCTGAAAGCTTTTTCGAGGGGGGAGTTGTGGGCAGGGTGCCCATAGCAGTTCTGACTTCTATCATTAAAGCTACATTGTTCAGCAGAACATGGCTTTGATGTGAACTTGGGTCTCGTCCACTTTCTGTTGGCAAAGCTCATCAGCATCACCTGCTGTGTGGATGAGAAAGCAGCCGGAACCATCCTGAAGAATCCCTTTAGTGTTTAAAGGTTGTATGGAGTTTGTACTGAAGACAAGAGAGAGAGAGAGAGACTGTGTCTTAGGTTGTGTGTGTGTGTACATGCATGTACTTACGTGAATTAAGGACACGAAACCAATGGATTTGAGTTACAAGAAAGGAGATAGCTCAGGTATATCTTTCTGATAGTAAGAGCTGTTTGACAGTGGAATTGTCTCCCTTGGGAAGTGATGGACTCTCTTTCCTTGGTTTTTAAGCAGAGGTTGAATGGCTTTAGCTGAGATTTCTGTATTGCAGGGGTTGGTCTAGATGACCGCCAGGGTCCCTTCCAACTCTGCAACTCTTCAGTTCTCTGATTCCATGACATAAGTGTGTCTGCTCATGAGAAAGCCCCAGCGCTGAGTTAAATTTTCAGGTTCTGGCAAGTAAACATTGACTAGAACAACACCCAGGGCAGGGTATGTGGAAAGGGGAAGCGCATTTTTCGAACATGCTTCTTTTTGTTTCAAAGGCAGCTCTTGTTCTCAGTATTTGGGGGAGAGAAGAACTACAGGTATGTTCAACTTTCCCCATACCCCACATCCTGTGTGCTCCCACTGCCTGTTTTTGAAGCCCCACACTCATGATGTGAGCCACAGTCCACACCAATCCTGTAGTTCATGGGTAAGCAAACTAAAGCCCGGGGGCCGGATCTGGCCCAATCGCCTTCTAAATCCAGCCCGCGAATGTTCTGGGAATCAGCATGTTTTTACATGAGTAGAATGTGTGCTTTTATTTAAAATGCACCTCTGGGCTATTTGTGGGGCATAGGAATTCGTTCTCCCCCCCCCTTCAAAATACAGTCTGGCCACCCACAAGGTCAAGTTTGCTGACCCCTGCTGTAGTTCCTTGGAAAACGTGGCTTTTTAAGCCACATTCATTTTGTACTTAAGAATGGCATGTACATTTTAGTCTACTCTGAGTGGGCAATTTAAGAAAACAAATAATATTTTTTGTTCCTGAAACACATTTTAACTTTTATCTCCCTATAAACTAGATAGTGTTCAAGCTATCCTGATCTCTTTCACTTTCTCCCAGTCTGCTCTCCCAGGAACTGGACAAGACTGGAGGAGTAGCCTTGTCACTCACTTGCTTTCCACCCCTTTCCCTGCCACCGTTATGGCTGTCATCTTCAGGAGGACGGGGAGGGGGGTTGACCCTTCAAGGACATCCATGCGTAACCTTGCTGGTGCACACAGTATTGCACAGATTTTTTAAAAAGGGGGGAAAAAGTGTTCAGGCATCAGTGAAGCTGCCAAGTCCCTCTCCTGTTCCTGCCAGTTTCGATGGAGAACAGAGAGTCCGATTGCATCTGGGTCAAGTCACAAGGCAGTGGAGATCAGCATCCAGAGCAGGCAGATTGGGGAGAATCTTCTTCCACATAAGCTCAAGGAGATGCAAAGATATTTAAAGTGAGAAAAGCACGATTTGTGAGCTTTGGCGATGCAAGGGAAGTTTCCCAAGTGATAAGTGAGGTGATTCAAAATGCATGTATGATTAGCAGCTTTGGGTGAGAAAATTTCCTGGCGGACCGAGACCAATGTTATTGGGTGGACGCAGTGCAATGCTAGACTATGGAACTCACTGCCACAACAGGCAGCAATGGCCACCAACTGGAATGTCTTTAAAATAGGCAGGTTCTTGAAGGAGAAGGGTATTGAAGGCTACTAGCCATGGGAGCTGTGTTCTGCCTCCCTTGCCTCTTTCTACCAGTTACTGGGGGCCGTTCTGTCGGATAAGTTGTCTTGCTTCTAAGGAATTTCTTTTCTTGTTAAATCGTTTTTATTAATTTCCCAGTAAAAAACATCCAATTAACATATCAAATCATAATCCAATAAAAATTAAAAAAAAAATCAAATTATCTTCCAAATTATAATTATTAATTCTGGGGGGCTTCCCATAGTCTGGCCCTTGAAGCATGTCTCCAAATCTCAGTCCTGCCTCTCCTCGTTGTTTCCATATTTTCCACATCTCGATTTTAATGCTTTAAACTTCTCTGTCTCTGGCGCATCTAATAAATATCTTAAGTGAATTCCCTCTCGAACTCCCAGTCTGGCACTCAACTCATGTGACTTCATGGGCAGAAGATCCTGGTGTGGGGGCCATAATCCATGGGGCAGCTGGGTCATAGCTGCACTCATCTTCAGCTGGTGGTTTAGTGCTTGCTGCTGCTTTGCAGCCTAACCCAAAGCAGGCCTGTATAAGGGAGTCATTGGCACACCCCGCAATTGCCTAACCTTGACTCCCATAGGTTCAGGTTGGGGGGTCACAAGTGTTATAAGAATTTTAAGGTCTTAGATATATATTAAATGTTCATAAATGTACCAAGCAAACACGTATATAAATATATAAACCACATGTCTGAAGCAGCACAGGAAGACAGTCCTGAAACCATTTTAACTCCCAAACTGACCAAATGTTTCTCTGCAAAGAGGGGAGGAAATGGAAAAAACCTTCCCATTGTCTCAGGAATTAAGTAATTACCACCTCAGAGGAATGGCCAAACTCCCAGAAAAGGCAATCAGATAAGGCATTATCAGATAACCTGGCAGACAGGAAAAACAACAACATTCAAATTTCTGTTGTAGACCGTCTTTTCTGTGATGTAGGTATGATACTTGTGGGGGGGGGTGTCTTGGGCTACACCCCTTCTGTGATGTATGTATGATGTACGGAGGGGTGGTCTGGAGCTCAATGGCAGAGAATTTCAAAATGGATATATAAGGCCTTGCGCACCATTGTTCAAAGTCCTCCTTTCCTGCATGTGGGGGAGCACCCTGTTGCAACAGTCAGTAAAGATCAGGCTTACTAGCTGCTTTGCTTCTCAGTATTCTCTGGTTGGCCTCTGTTATTTTCTCCTACCGATAGAGAACCTACAAAAGGACTCTATTTGGGCTCTTGGGTACCCCATAAGGGAAAAGGAGCAGGTTTTTTTACTTATATCACAAGCAAGAGACTTCAGCCAGCAGACAGAAGCAAAACAGCGGCCTGTAGGCATGATCTTTGTTGCTGCAACAAGGCTTTCCACTACTATAGAGATGATGCAGCCAGAAGCCCTGAGCAATGGTTACATCCGTATTATAAGTTTCCCAAAGTTTCCCATAATACCCCTCAGGATGCATCATCAAGACATTATAGATATGTGACAGAAAAGGTGTGGCCTCAGGTAGAACCTGAGATCCAGGCATGCCCCTGTCCCACATACCTGAGTCAAGTCAAATACACCCCTTTGTCTTGTCTGGTCTTCACCCCACTATGGGGTGGGTGGGCATTGTGATTGAGATGGTTGTGATTGAGATGGTCTGACACTCATCATGGCAGGATATCATCTGCCATGACTCCTTGGGAAGGCCCTGCTGATGTGGGGGTTATGGTGGGCTCACTAACCTCCCCTTAGACATCACTTCCCTGGGTCCTAAGTGCCATTGGAACCGAGAAGAACGATACAATGATGTGATTTCTTATGAATTTCTAAAGTATTCCCACTGAGCCAGTACATTTATCAGTGAATTGCTACATTTGGTAATAGGCAGTGGAGGCGCTTTGTCTTTGCCTCGTGCTGTGGAGAGGCAAGGTTCATGGGAGGAGGTTTCTCAACCCCCCTTCCAATTTCCCAGTAACCTCCACACCAGCAGTGCTGTGGCTGAAGAATGAGTCCCCAAATGGACCTTGGGGCTAATCGTGTCTCCTAGGTCTGAAAAAATCAAGTAAGGTAAAGGTAAAGGAACCTCTGGCCATTAGGTCCAGTTGTGGCCGACTCTGGGGTTGCGGCGCTCATCTCGCTTTAGTGTCCGAGGGAGCCAGCGTACAGCTTCTGGGTCATGTGGCCAGCATGACTAAGCCTCTTCTGGCGAACCAGAGCAGCACACGGAAACGCCGTTTACCTTCCCGCCGGAGCGGTACTTATTTATCTACTTGCACTTTGAGGTGCTTTCGAACTGCTAGGTTGGCAGGAGCTGGGACCGAGCAACGGGAGCTCACTCCATCATGGGGATTCGAACTGCTGACCTTCTGATCAGCAAGTCCTAAGTTCTGTGGTTTAACCCACAGCGCCAAAGAGTGGGAGGCTGTGCTTTGATCCATCTTCTCTCTCTCCTCCCAGCCAGCTCCCTGTTGCCCCATCCAGAAGAGGGCCCCTCTCATCAGGAAGATGGTGGGCTCTTAGCACGGCTATCCCACGGCGATGTCGGGGGCATCTTCCGGCAGGCGGGGAGCCGGGTGCGAATGAGGGTCCGGAACCGCAAGGACGCAGGTAAGCAATTGCAGTGGGCGTTTGGGGGAGGGGATGGTGAGGGGCATAAAGTGAGGAGCAAGGGAGCCTGGGAAAGGCGAGCAAAGGTAGAAAATGGGGGTTGGTGGGAGCATTGCAGAAGCTGGAGGCCTGAGGGAGGAGGAAGGGCAGGCGCTGTGGGATTGGAGGAAGGAAGGAAGGAAGGAAGGAAGGAAGGAAGGAAGGAAGGAAGGAAGGAAGGAAGGGGCAGTGGAGACTATCTCCTCCTCATCCTGACTCTTTCGATTCACTTCCAGGAGTTTCCAGCGATTTGAACACAGCTGATATTGATGTAGGCGAATGTCCCCGGAGCCCCACCTACCGCCTCTCCCAGCCCCAGGTATTGAAGACCCTGGGAATGGGTAGCTGGGGACCCTGGATGGGGAAGGGGCCGTCTGGGTGCTAGGTTTGAAAGGTGGTCAGAGGTGGGGGGGAATGGAACTAGAGCGAAGGGTGAGTCAGGGCTGGCTGGCAGGTCTATGCCCCAGGCAAGGACTGGCCCTGCAACCCTTTTCCAATTCCACCCTTGGCACTCTGCACTTACTTCCCTCCCCACTCAGTTTCTCGTGTCTGCAGTGACCTGTGGACGCCATTGTCTTTGCCCGCTTCACTGCTGCTGCCTGTGAGAGATCCAGGATTGGTGGAGCTGGACAGACTTCACTTTGTATAGGGGAAAGGCAGACCTATAAGGTGGTTGTTGTGAAGAGAAACAATTAGCGGGTGTCGCTCAGTCAAGGAGCACGTGCCTCCTGGCAGTAATTAATTAACAAATTAATATAATAAATATGGGGCATGTCAGACAAACAGAAGTACTTATTTATGCTACAACACAATGTAGTAATAGCCACCTTGGAGGGCTTTAAAGGGAGGTGAGAATGGCTACAGGTTGTCCCGATGGCTTTGTTCTACCTCCAGGATCATGGGCGGGGAAGAGATGAGCTAGAAGATCTAGTATGTCGCGAGATGAAGTGATCTGATTGGGTGTTGTGACCCTAGTCAGCTCATCTCTTTCATGAATTGGACACGGTTCCTTATCCTGGGTCATATTTTACAAAGGACACCTGCCCCTCACTTCCTTCTATCTGGGTTGTGAAAGAGAAAGCTTCTCTTGTGATTCCTCTGCATCCTAATCTGTAGAAGAAGGGAGCAAATGGCTTCGTTTTAATATAATGACTCAAGAGCCACTAAATTCTAGTTTGGATTAGCTTGCTGGGTGTCACTATAATTCAGGTTCAGTTCTGAGCCAAGTGGGAACGCCACCACAAGCTATGGTGATGCCTTGGCATTGGCCCCTCACACATAACTGCACTGGTGACTTGCAGGTGTGAATGTACCATTGCAAAGCTATTGCCACAGGCAGGCACCTTCCATCACCTCCTGCATTCAGGTGTGAACAGGCCATTTAGATAGTTTTGAAAAAGGACTGGGGAAATTTGCAACTATTCACACCTGTTGCTCATGCTAACCAAGGCGAAGCAGCCATGATCTAGGGCAGTATTCCTCTCTGAGTATCAGATGAGGGGAGGCTACAAGAAGGGGGGTGACCACCCCCCTCAAACCCTCCTTGTGAGCATAGGCGCCAACTCTATGGGGCTGAGGACACCTCAGCTCCCCCCAAAAGTATGTGGGGACTAGGCTGCGATGGTGGAAAGCCCTGTCGGGACTCACCACAGTGGTGGAGGGCCCAACCAGGCCTTCCAACACACAATAAACCGCCAAAGTCAGCCGTAACCTGGCGCATACACTTGTGAGCTCTCAAAAGCACCCATGGCTGCCGCAGTTGGAGACAGACTGCTTCACTACAGGGATGTGGAAGCTGTGTCCCTGCAGACGTTGCTTGGCTGCAGCTCCCACCATCCCTGACTATTTGCTGTGCTGGCTGGGGCTGATGGACTGGAGAACCACAGCTTCCCTGCCCTTGCTGTACCCCATAGTCTGATACAATAACTCGGGGCAATCCTTATAGCTCGCTCTCTGCTCTTCAGGAGACTGGCCAATATTCTGTGGAGCTGCTACGAGGACCCAGCGGCTTTGGCTTCAGTTTGAGAGGCGGAAGTGAATATAACATGGACATCTATGTCTTGGCCCTCATGGAGGGTGGACCAGCCCAGCAGTGTGGCAAGATTCAGGTATGTGATGCGGTCTGGGAACACCCAGTGCTGCGGGCAAGTGCGAACCTGGCTGGTTCCTTGAATGGGAAACCACTAGGAGAGCCTCACCCGGGAACATGACGGAAATGTGGCTCTGCTCTAAAAATGTGATCTGTGGGTCAGGAAGTGCCCAGTTCAAATTTTACCATCACCCACAAACTTGCTAAGTACCCTTAAGCAAGACACTAATCCTCAACACAATTCGCCCCCACCATGGATAATTATATTGGCCTATCAGACACGCTTTAAAAAGAATACGCAAGAATAATGCATGCAGATCATTCTGAGCACTCAAAAAGTGTTACTTTAATGCTGCAAAATGAGATTATCAGGTTCCCCTGAATGGGCAGCAATATGTGTGTGTTCTGTGTGGAGCTGTGCATATTCTATATTCAGTATATTCTACATTCAGCCTTACAATTATTATTATTATTATTATTATTATTATTATTATTATTATTATTATTCCCTGCCCATCTGGCTGGGTTTCCCCAGTCACTCTGGGCGGCTTACAGCACATAGAAAATAGTAAAACATTAGACATTAAAAATTTCCCGCTACAGGGCTGCCTTCAGCTGTCTTCTAAAAGTCAGATAGTTGTTTATTTCCTTGACATCTGATGGGAAGGCGTTCCACAGGGCGGGCGCCACTACCGAGAAGGCCCATTGTTACCATGCCTATCCAATGTGTGGAAACACATTGTGAAATCTCCAGAGCAAAGCAAAACCCCAGCCAGCTCTTGGCAGTGATGGTGAGTTTTAACCGTGGCAGGTGAGCGACCAGCTGGTAGAGATCAACGGAGAGCCTACAGCAGGAATGACGCATGCTCAAGCTGTGGAGCACATCCGCAACGGGGGGAGCCGGATACGCCTGGTGCTGAAGAGGGGCAACGGCTTCGTTCCTGATTACGGTATGTCCACAGACCTGGTCTTTTCTGCCCATCCCTCTCTTCCTCCACAGTAGAGATAGGCTCAAGCCGACCCCACGGTTAATGCAACACGTGAGAAATGATCACAGGGTAGATGGGATGGCCCAGGTGGAAATTTCAGGTGGGAATAGTCTGGCATGCTCCCCGCCCCACCAGCAAATTTTCCCCTAACCCTTAAGGGAGAGGAGGAAAACCACGATTAGTTTCTCTGTTTCAAGAGAATGATGATAGGCCTTGTAATGGACTTCTCCCAGTTTCTTTAAAAATATGCTTATATGCTGTTTTTCTGAGCAAAATCTGTCCAAAGGGGCTTACAACAATAAAAAGTATACATACTAACACTAAGGACAAAACAGATTTTCAAAACTCCCCGCCTTTTCTCTGCAGAGAGGCAGGTTCTGGGTCTGCAATATTCACCCCTCTCTCCTCTTCTTTTTTCTTTCCTGCCCTGCCGTCCTTCGTCCGTCTGACCCACCATACACCACCCCGACCCACTCATGGTGTTGTCTGACCCCCCTCCCCCCCCACTTCTCTGCCTAATCTGTGCCAACCTCACCTTAACCTTTTCTGGTCTGCTTTGCCTTCCTGGTCTGTGATGGCTCCATCCCCTACTCCCGGTCTGTGCTGGCCTTGTAACTTCCCTATCACTTCCTCTCTCCCCCCCAAAGTCTCCATCTGTCTCCGCCCCACAGGGCAGCCGCTGGCCAGTCTGGCTCTCTGCGTGACCAACTCCCCCCGGGGGGAGCCCTGCTTCTGCCTCGTGGGACGGGTCGAACATAAATGGTGGGTGCCCTGCCCCCAGCCGGACCAGCAGAACCACTCAGCCCAGTCCCTTTCTCTCCCATAGTCTCCCAGGGAATCATCCTCAAACAACAAGAGCAACGAGAACTTTGCAACAGGTGGAGCCACCTCTCCTTCTTGCCCTCACTTCCCACCACCACATTAGGACCCTTCCCTGGTCTCCCTGCCCCTGTTTCCCCAGCATCACCCCAGCAGACCTCCCCCCCCCCCGAAGCCAAAGCTGTGTGTATTCTGCAGTTCTGCACAAGTACAGAAAAGGAGCAGAATTTTGGTATGAGCTGCATAATGCAGCCGCCTCAGACTCCCGGGCTGAAGACAGACGTGCCCTTTTCGTAGCAAGGGGGCACATGTGCGTTCTGTCCAAACATACTTCCATTCTGCAGGGCTGAGTGCTAAAATAGCAGAAGCCAGCCACGAGCAGCACTGCTTGGTTGGTGGTTGTAATGTCACAGAGTCAACGTCCCCCATGCAATCGCTTGTTAAATTGCAAGTCTTGGCTGAGCGACACATTATAATTTCTCTCTTAATAACAAATTCCTTACCCTTGGGGTTTTGAAAACCGTCTTTAAAGCATGCGGACAGTGCTTGCTAAAAAAAACCCCTTAAAAGGCAGATACTTCTGTGCCCTGTGGAGGCCATTGACTAGTAGAAGCAGAATAAATTATGCAATTTAAATATTCACGCTTGCATAATTCAGCTTTCACAGTGCAGAATTGTGATTTATTTTTTGTGTGCCCTGGCCATAGCTACCATTGCCTCTGGTTGCCTCCCCCATTTTCCATTTCCCACTGATTTGTCTGGGATTCCTCCTCCACATATTAGCACGTTGTGAAACGTTATAGACCTGTCTATGTAATACTGGATTCCTCCCCAAACCTCTTTCCAACTTGCTGTACCCACCTAGCTCTTCCCCCACGCCTAGAAGCCTCCCTCCAGCCCAGCTAGGACATACACAAACCGCCCAAGTGCCATGTTGCCAACCTGGCCTGTGGTGGCACCTCCAAGGAAAAGGGAAGTTTGGGTAGGATCCTGCCTCTAGAAGCCCAGAGGGCAGGAAAGCAGCCTGGGAGGTGTGAGGACACTTCCCAGGGTTCCTTGGAGGGAAGCCACAACAGCTGAACCACTTTAAACTGGTGGGGCAGAGAGGCCTTCTCAGTGGAAAACATTTCAGAGGCAAGTTCTCATACTCCTAGAGCCTAGATCCAATCTGGAGACCTCAAGGGGCAGTAGAAGAAACCCAAGGGAGCTCTCAGGGATATCCCAGAAAACAGCAGATCTCTCCCCCACCCCACAATAAAGCAGCCTTCCCCAATCTTGAGTCCCCATATATTGTTTGTGGCGCTGTGGGTTAAACCAAAGAGCCTAGGACTTGCCGATCAGAAGGTCGGCGGTTCGAATCCCCGCGACAGAGCGAGCTCCCGTTGCTCGGTCCCTGCTCCTGCCAACCTAGCAGTTCAAAAGCACATCAAAGTGCAAGTAGATAAATAGGTACCACTCCGGCGGGAAGGTAAACGGCGTTTCTGTGTGCTGCTCTGGTTCACCAGAAGTGGCTTAGTCATGCTGGGCACATGACCCAGAAGCTGTACGCCAGCTCCCTTGGCCAGTAAAGCGAGATGAGCGCCGCAACCCCAAAGTCGGCCACGACTAGACTTAATGGTCAGGGGTTCCTTTACCTTTTTACAACCCCCATCATCTCCAGCCAGCATAGCCCCATGGTCAAGGATGATGGGAGATGTAGTCCAACAATACCTGGGGACCAAAGGTCAAGGAAGGCTGCCCTAAGGTTTCAGAGATGAGGGGTCGTATCAGAGTATTCTGAGGGATGTGGATTCCTGGGCAGAATTGGACGCTGGAGCTCCACAGCGTTGCTCCAGGGCAAGCTTCCTCAACCTCGGCCCTCCAGATGTTTTGAGACTACAGTTCCCATCATCCCTGACCACTGGTCCTGCTAGCTAGGGATCATGGGAGTTGTAGGCCAAAAACATCTGGAGGGCCGAGGTTGAGGAAGCCTGCTTCAAGGAGTATTTTTTAAATATAGCTGGTGATTATTTTAGGTAATGGAGAGGCAGCCGCGTTCCACATTCTGTCCTGTCTCCACCCCACCAGTATCTGCCCGCCCTGGCGCTACCTGCCTGGCCTTGCCCAGATGCCAGCATTTTGAAATCAAACCTTGGCAACTTTACCCCCAAGGCAGGGTGTAGCTTGGGATGAGAGGTTTTTCTTTTGTTTCATTTCTTTTTCAAAACAAAACCAAAGACCCGCCCACTCCAGGCAGCCCATCTTGCCTTATACCAGGCGTAGGCAAACTCGGCCCTGCAGATGTTCTGGGACTACAACTCCCATCATCCCTGACCACCGGTCCTGTTAGCTGAGGATCATGGGAGTTATAGTCCCAAAACACCTGGAGGGCCGAAGTCTGCCTATGCCTGCCGAGGAAGGATGTCTTCAGGGTCTAATCTCTCCTGTTCTGTGTTTTTCTCCCCCCAGACCGAGAATACAGTCAGAGCCCTGCCAGGTTGCAGCAGGCGCCGGAGACCGAGGACAAAGGCAGGCACCGGCACCGGAGAGCAAACCCGCCTGGGGGTCCCCAATATCTGGGTCAGCCCCCCTGTGACGGGGGCAGCCGGGAGGCATCGCCCAGCAACAAGCAGCGGCAGCAGCTCCAGCTCCAGCTCCCCAAAGCCCGCCAGCCTAGCTGGCCGCACCGCAGCTCCACCAAGGCTCCAGGGGAGGAAGACGAAGATGGAGAAGGGGGCTGGAGGCTGCGGGAGCAAGGGAAGGGCGTGGAGGGAGGAGGGGACAGCTGCAAGCTCCTCTCCCCCAGGCCAAGCAGGAAGCTGCGCTCAGACCTGGTCCCTGGTCCCTGGCTGGTGCCCAGCAAGGAGCGCCTGTCCCGGGCTCTGTGGGGCGTCTGCATGGGCCAGGGGGAGGAGGAAGAGCAAAAGGGGGACTCGGGAAGAGGGAAAAGCATGGAGGTGAAGAGGCGCAGCTAAACCCAGCACTCTTTGCGGCTCCGCAACGCAGAACTACTCAGTGCCTGGGGCAATGGCCCTGTCCACCCCCATCCGGACTATGCAATATGATTTTCTTTTTTCCTTTCCTTTGCCCGCTGCCCGTATTCGTACTATGCAACGGCAGCTTCCGTCTTGCGCTCCCCAGCCCCCATCCATACTATGCAATGATTCAACACAAACACAAGCCTCCTTCCCCACCTTCCTTGGGATTCTGCGAGGCAATCTTCTGTTTTGCTGCCGCTTCTGCTGCTCCCAAGGACTGCGGTGGTAACATCCCTTATGCAGCCCCCTGCCCTGGGCGGACTAGAACCTATTGCAGTGCTACGGAAGCTGCGTTGCGAAGATCCCAGGGGGCATTAAGAGAAGTTTTCTCCAGGGATAAGATCCATAATGGCAGACAGAAAATGGGCTTGCCTGTGATTGCCTACCCTGCAATGCCTAGCGCCAGAGGAGGGATGGTGGCCATGTCCCAGGGCACTGGTGGCGAACCTGCGGCCTAATATGGTCAGCCAGGCCTATTTTATACTTGAAGGAAACTTCAAACTATGGCTTACAGCGACAGAAAAAAGCACCAGGTTTTTAAAAGGTCAACTTTTGTCTGCAAAGGCAGGAATCAGAAGTGCACTTAGGGTACACTCCTTATTCTTCCTTTGTGGCCCCCGATTAAAATTTGTGTGGGAATGTTCAGGGATGCAGGAGAGGATATATTGTTTGATTATATCCTTTCCAACTTGTATTAACAAGTTCTATAATTTAGCAGAGTAACATTCCCCTTTTAAACTTGCACAGCAGATGCGTTTGCTCAGGCTCGCTAAAGCCTCTAAAATAAGTTTCATTGGTAATTTCCCTTTTAGGCCCTCATAAAAAGATAGACACGACACAGTCTTCTATAAAAGTATAAAAAGAGTTTACTTACACATTCTGTTCACAAATGGATCCTAGAAGGCAGACTTAAGTTACAAAAGTAATATACAGCTGGAAACTATCCCATAAGGAGACAGCTCCTTTGTCCTCTCTTGGCTGCAAGCCAAGAAAGCATCTTAGGCAAGCAGATGTTGCTTCTTTGATGAATGTAGTCATAGAGAGAGAGAGAGAGATGGCTGACCATTCCTGCTCTGTTGTTACCTGGGCAGGTGAAGTCACACCCACCTCTAGTCACATGCAGAGGAAGTCTGTCCCAGCCTAGGAGAAACAGGAAGTTCCGACTGGCTGGTCCAGACATCCCCTTTTATGTCCTCTCTAGAGATGTTGTACTTGACTGCTCTTGTGTTTCACATCCCACAATTTGTCTACTTGCACTGGCATGCTTTCGAACTGCTAGGTTGGCAGGAGCTGGGACAGAGCAATGGGAGCTCACCCTGTCACAGGGATTCAAACCACCGATCAGCAAGCCCAAGAGGCTCAGTGGGTTAGACCACAGCGCCACCCGTGTCCCTTCAAAATTAATATTACCAGACGTCAGGTGACTGACAGCAGGGTGGAGCTGGCCACTGTCAATGCGGCTGATGGAGGGGGCATGCCACCTCTGGATCACCTGACACCAGGTGACTGACAGGTGGCTGCTGCGACTGGCCCTCCATCCGCATCCATTTTCCTGCTGCTGTTCTAGGCTGCTCTCAATTTGCACAAGGCAGTGACTGCATCCAACGGGTCTCATTGGTACTTGGCACAAACCGAAGGTGCAGTGCTGCCAACAACAAGCCCAGAATGTTCTGTGGGAGGCACACTGGAAGTCTGTCAGCAGTTAGTTAACGGGAAAGGGTTTCCCTGAGACTTGATCGTTTGAAAACCGCTGACTCAATGTTCCATTCACAAAATCCATTGTGGCTCGGTAGCAGTTAAGAGTGTTGGGGAGCCCAGGGTTCAAATCTCTGGGTGACCTTGGGCAACTCATTATCTTTCAACCTAACCTATCACTCAGGATGGACGCGGGTGGTGCTGTGGGTTAAACCACAGAGCCTAGGGCTTGCTGATCAGAAGGCTGGTGGTTTGAATCCCTGCAACGGGGTGAGCTCCCGTTGCTCGGTCCCTGCTCCTGCCAACCTAGCAGTTCAAAAGCACGTCAAAGTGCAAGTAGATAAATAGGTACCACTCCGGTGGGAAGGTAAATGACATTTCCATGTGCTGCTCTTGTTCGCCAGAAGCGGCTTAGTCATGCTGGCCACATGACCCGGAAGCTGTATGCCAGCTCCCTCGGCCAATAAAGCAAGATGAGCGCCGCAACCCCAGAGTCGGCCACAACTGGATCTAATGGTCAGGGGTCCCTTTACCTTTATCACTCAGGCTTGCTGTGAGGATAAAATAGCAGGGAGGAACTAGGTACGGTGCTTTGAGCTCCTTGGGTATAATTGCAACAGATCAACGAACAAACCCTTTCCATAGTGACTCATCTACTAAGGAACCCCTAAGCACCTGTTGTTGTTGTTTTGAAAAGCCCACATGTTTCAGAGGCTTCTGTAGAATTACTTTAGGGCATGCAGTCAGTTACCCCACACAAACAAAGCACATTGCTGGAACATGCCCAACACTCCTCCTTTGCAGGGAAGTTGACAATTGGTTGGAGTGGGCAATTCAGGGGCAGCCTCTTCTGCCATGACTGATCTTCTCCCAGAAGACTCACGTGCTTTTGAGGAAACCTCTGGATTATGATTTGAAAACCACCGGCCTAGTATCCCTTATCACATCACTTTCCAAGACTGTGCAGTGTGGTCTGTGCCACTCTGCTGCTGAACCACCTCCCCATCGCTGCCCCTTCACCGCAGTCCATTCTCCTCCTTCCCTCAGGCTGTGCAGTGGTCCACCAGCCTCACAGACCTTTCCACTCCACTGGTGCCTCAAGCCACCCCACGATTGCATGGGCTGGTGATCCATGCCCAGCCGCTCAGAATGCAATGGTCCTCTTCACTCTGCTAGTGCCAACCACGGTGTGCATGAGAGCCCTCATGCGCTAAAACACAGACTTCGCATGCCATACGGAATGCCTGTGGCTCAGAAGAGCCATGTATTTCTGTGCCATGCGCACACCCAGACATGCCACCACCCGATGCTATGAAAACAAGTATAATATACAGATTCCTGTTAATTGGCGAAGGAGAATGTATTGTCCCAGGCAAGTTATTTCAGCTTCTCCTAATCAATCACGGGCACCGTTTGCTCCTACTAGTGAGCATTGTTTGGCCTTCTGTTCTGCAAAGGCACAGCAAACATGGGGTTGTTGTCTTGGTAAAGGATTGTGGGGTAAAGAAGTGAGACAACACACTCCTAGGTTTTCTTTGCAGGTGGCGTGATGGAATAAAAACGAGAGAAATTTACAATCTAAATTTCTCACTACTTTTTTTTTAAAATTGTGGTTTCACATTGCATCTCCTGTTTAGCTCTCAGTTCCTTCTCTGATATATATCTGTGCACAGACACTTCGCAGCATATCCGGAGGTGGTGCTAGCACAATCCTGGGGCACACAGGCCAAAATTGTGTCTTGTGTCACCACCCTTTGTCTGGGGAGGGTGGGGGGTGGGAGGTCATACGCATTGCATGCTGTATGCAAAACATGAACTGACATGAAATGTGCATGTGTCCACAGGGTGCATTTGGATAAACTCTTGGCAGGGCTTCTGGCTTTATACAACACTGGGGTGGGGGAATTCACATAAATGGGCACATGTAAGACAAACCCATGGGAATATGCATGTCAAAGGCCATCGCACACCTAAGAAGCCCAGCCCCATTGCATTCAGGAGGCCTTCAGAGGACCCGGCAGTCAAGCTCGAAACCCACCATGCAAAGCCCCAGAAGCTATCTTCTCATGCAATACTATCACCCACACAATGGGCAAAGAGGTGCTGGGTCACACTTCTTCCTGGAGGCTGCACCAAAGTATCCTCCTGGCACCTATTTCCTGGTGCATTTATAGGAGGTGAGAAGGAAAGGCTCACTTCACATGCTCAGAAGCATTCTGCAATCCCAACCCACAGTTTTAAGCAATGCATGACATGAGGCTCTTAAGGCTCTAGGACCTGCCCTGGTTGAACACCCACTTACAAGGACTGAAGTCGGTTCCAGATGCGGAAATAGCTGGCTTTTGGCTAACCTGATACAAGAGGGGGACAGGGCTCCTGTGCTTTTGAATAATTGTGCAGGTGCCATTTGGGCAGAGGTGGGAATGTCAGTGACACAAGAAATTGCTTTAGATATGTCTGGCAGTGCAGTTATGCCATAGGAAATGTTCTTCTTTTTTAAAAAATAAATAAAAATCTTATAAAATCTATCAATTAAAAGATTCTGATTTTGTTTTAAAAATTGCTTTTGATTTATTGTCTTTGCTTCCTCAAACTGCATAATTCATGACTGAGGTTCTGAACCCTTTTCAGGGATGGAAAAATCACTGCTTAGGCCTGGTGAACTTGCTGAATGAATCAAGAGCGATAAGGTGAGCTGTAGTTTGCAGAGGATAAGTAAGTTCTGATTCTCCTCACATAAGAAATCCCCCAATCCAGCTTCAGTCCTGTGAAACAACAACAATGAGACAGCGAACAGTTTTTATGTTATGTTTTAATATATGTCGGAAGCTGCCCAGAGTGACTGGGGCAACCCAGTCAGATGGGCAGGGTATAAATAATAAGATTATTGTTATGGAATAGGACACCCCTATTTTCCTTAGAGAAATGTTGGAGGATATGTAACTAGGCTTTGGGAAAGCGGTGGGAGGTCTCTAGGACCCTGTCATCTTCCCAAAGCCCAGTGCCTCACCTGGCTTTGGCAAGGCAGCAGTATGTGGGCTGGGGCTGGGGGGCCTCAAATGTTGCCAAGGGCTGTCAAAAAGGCTTCAAGGGCCACATGTGGCCCTGGGACCACATGTTGCACCATCCTGGTCCAGGCTAAAGAGTTGGCAGGGAAGTCAGAAAGCCCTAAAGCATGGGTAGGCAAACTAAGGCCCAGGGGCCGGATCCGGCCCAATCGCCTTCTCAATCCAGCCTGCGGATGGTCCAGGAATCAGTGTGTTTTTACATGAGTAGAATGTGTCCTTTTACAGTCATACCTCGGGTTACAAGACACTTCAGGTTGCTTTTTTTCGGGTTATGGACCGCCAAAACCCGGAAGTACTGGAACGGTTTACTTCCGGGCTTCGGCAGTCGCGCATGCGCGATAAATCACGCTTTGCGCATGCACAGAAGCGCCGGATCGTAACCTGCATGTGCGCAGACGTGCCACTGCAGGTTGCGAACGCTGTGGGTTGCGAACGTGCATCCCGCGCAGATCACATTCGCAACCCGAGCGTCCACTGTATTTAAAATGCATCTCTGGGTTATTTGTGGGGCATAGGAATTCATTCATTAATTAATCTTTTTTCAAAATATAGTCCGGCCCCCCACAAGGTCTGAGGGACAGTGGACCGGCTCCCTGCTGAAAAAGTTTGCTGACCCCTGCCCTAAAGTGAGGATATGGATAAGCGTTTCAGTTTCAACCAGCAAGCTGGAACACCCCATCGAAGGCAATACCTCCTTACAAATCAGCACACAATTTCAATGGCCAGAGACAACTCCTGCTCTGCTGGTTAGATTGGTTTTCTAGGAAAGGCTCCTGCCTGCCACCTCATAAACTGGTTTATTCAGCATGAATTTCCAAACCCTTGGGAAGTACCATGTTTTTCTTTCCAATCCTAAAGTGTTCCCAGAAAAGGGTTCCCAGACGTCCTCGTTTCCCAGGGACGGTCCCCGGATTTGCAAATAAGTCCCCAGACAAATTCCATCCCCGGAATGTCCCCGGATTTCATCTAATGTCCCCGGGAAACGCAGCAGCGGCCGTCTCAGCAGCCCGGAGCAGTTGGCTCTGGCTGGCTTCAGGAGCTGCTCAGAAGTCCCCATATGATGGTGGTGCAGGGGCCGTAAGATGCAGCTTCCGGGCTGCCTCCACCTTCCCTGACCCCAGCAACTAAGCTGCGAAGGGAGGCTTCATGCTGCCTATCGGAGCAGCCTCCTAACTTATACTTGTGTGCGTGCAAGCAGGAGGAGGCAGGGATCTCTCAGTTAGGCAAGGGGAAGCCTCCCTTCCCAGCTGAGAGATCCCTGCCCCCTCCTGCTTGCACGCAAGTAGGAATGGGATTGGGGCTGCTCTGATGGGAAGGGAGGCATCACACTGCCAAAGCCTCGCTGCCACAGCTCTCGGCCCTCCTCTGCCTTCCATGCCTGACCCACCGTGCACCGCTTCATCCCCACTGAAGAACCAACAACTCAGGGTCTGCCCAGGCTCATGGAGAAAGGAGATAGAAGCCTCGGAGGAAGTGGCGGTTGAGGTCAAGGGGGCGGCTGCCCCTCTGCCACTGCCATCGCTGCAGCATCAACATCCCGAACGTGTATTGATTGATTGATTGATTGATTGATTTAAAGTGCCCCCGGATTCATTGCAAAAAATCTGGTAACCTTATCCCAGAAATATGTCTGAAGGGGATGCCTGCCAGGGCTGTCTTAGGCATATCTGGCACCGGGGTGCAAGTATCCATCAGGCACCCCTCACCTCCACCCCCACGTTTCTCTCTGGGCGGGCAGCAGCTGGAGGGCAGCTCCTCTGGCGGGGTGGAAGCTCCGGGTGCGGCGCGGCATGGCGGAGGCGGGCAAGGGCGGCGAGTAGATGCCGGGAGGTGCCACGTCCAGCCTCTGCTTCTTCCCTGGCTAAGACGGCTCTATGGCTAAGACGGCCCTGATGCCTGCCCTGAAGCCCTTTGCTGCAGTGGCTGTCACAGATTTCAGGGGGACACAGATCCACTCTCTGCGCCACCAAAACAGCAGGCTGTTTGAAACTGGCTGTGCAGGACAAAGCAGAAACAACTCAGCCACTGCCGTGCCACTCGAAGTGCAGGATGCCCACTGCAGGGAAAAGATGTCCCACTTTAAAGCAGAGTACAATCCAAAGCGAGAAAAAGAAGCCATTCAGTCAGCACATATTTACCACCCAAGGATTAGTCCAATTAATCTATGAAGACCAATCCTTCCACTGTGTCCAGCCGTGTCCCTGACGCTTTGTTAGGGAGGTGGATCGGTACTAGCTGGAGGTCAGACAGGCCCCCTCCCTGTTGAACTTCCAGCACTTACTGAATAATTCTTTATTTTGGCAAGCATTTTAATGGAACTCAGATTATCATTTTAACTCAATTTTATTTTCATTGTGCTGAATTTTTTGTACCCCGCCTAGAGGCACTGTAATTAGGCAGTGCATACATTGTCGAAACAAAATAGAATGAAATGATCGGCTGATCTCTGCTCACTGGGTACTAGAGGATTTGACAACAACAACTCAATGTGTCTTGAACATTGGAGAATCTCTCCCCTGCTTTCAGAGGGTGACCCCGCAGAGGGAGGGAGAGGCAGACTGTTCGGAGCCAGATCTGATGGACTCATCTACACAGCTGCAAATAAAACGTTTTAAATGTGTTGTGAAGTGCAATATACAAATGTGATGCTAGGTGGCCACAGTAAGCTATGCAAATTTCAATATATTTTTCAAAACGTTTTTGAAAAAAACACATTTTCACAGTTTTTTTATACATGTGTAGATTCACCTAGAGAAAGAGCAGGTCAGAGACAGGAGCTAGCCAAAGGTAAAAGCACTTGGGGTGGCCCCTTTCTGGGAATTTGAGGATGGGTTAGTGGATCTACTACCTGCTGTTAGGAGTCTTACATTGCTACCATTGCACTCCACTTTTAATTTTGTCAGTGAATCCACAACTATGGAAAAGACAGCATAAATATCCAGTGCACTCTCACCCGTGGGAAACTAAATCCTGAACTGTAACTTCAGAGAAGTGAGTGTGTTCTGTTGTTATTGCTGTTTTTAGGAGGGTTTGGGATGCCCAGGAACAAATGGCTTCTAAGTTTTAATGGCTGAGCTTTTGTGTCACTGGGGCAGTGAACTAATGAGAGGGGCAGAGGAGGAAGTTCAGTTGCTGAACACATTAACCGTTAGGGAGAACCACATCTGAGATTAGGACTTTCCTAAAAAGTTAAAAAGACAGCCTCAGCATGCAGATCAGTTTTGTGGACTTGAGAGAGATGGGTGTAAAATCTCATCTTGGTGTCATCTTCCCAGTTCAATCCCTACCCTGCCTCGCCCATTTGCTCTGCAGTGGAAAAATATAATGCACCCATATATAGTACTAAGAATGCTTGCACTTGCAGGGCCAAAGGCAACTTGTGGTGAGAGCTTTAAATCAGGAGAATAAGAGATAGCTCAGTTGGTGAGAGTGCAGATTTATTTTGCCTGCCCTATGGCAGCTTTTAAGTTTTTTAAAAAGGGGGAGGGAGATCTTGATCACCAATCTCTGACATCTCATCTATTTTGCCCCTCTTACTGATACCATGTGAACTTTTGCAATCCTTTCCCTACCTGCTTTTGTGAAATTTCATTCATCTTAGAAAACTGCCTAAGTCATTGGGCTTGGGGAGGGGGTTTGCAGGACATGGCCAACTCACACCTGCAAAGCGGTGACAGGTAGTGAGACAGGTAGCAAAAGATTTACATCTGTTTTGTTGTACATGTGTCTGCCACTGAGACAATGATTTTGTCTAAGGGGCAAATAACTGCTTTGTTTTGCTTTTGCTAAGGACAAGATGATTGCATAATCATTTGAAGTGCTTGACAGGAAGGTGAAGACAGGCTTTGTAAATAACTAAACCGCGTATCATCTTGACGTCAGTGTGTTGCATGGTAGTTATTGTCAGACTAGCACACATTCAAATCCCCACCAAGCCATGAAACTTCTTGCATTGCCTTGAACCAGTCATAGTTTTGCAGCCTAACCTACCCCACAGGCGTGTTGTGAATAACCAGAGAGGGGACAGAATTATGTACACTCCCTTGAGCTCCTTGCAGGAAAGGTGAGATGCAAATAAAATAAGAGTAATAATCTTGTACGCTCTTAGTTCTTTGTAACCTTTTTTTCCAATAGCTTATGACATACATTCTGCTCTTATGTGGATGTCCCTGTGATCAAAGTGACGAAGACCAAGTACAGTGGTACCTCGGGTTAAGTACTTAATTCGTTCCGGAGGTCCGTTCTTAACCTGAAACTGTTCTTAACCTGAAGCACCACTTTAGCTAATGTGGCCTCCTGCTGCTGCTGTGCTGCCAGAGCACGATTTCTGTTCTCATCCTGAAGCAAAGTTCTTAACCCGAGGTAATATTTCTGGGTTAGCAGTGTCTGTAACCTGAAGCGTATGTAACCCGAGGTACCACTGTAAATGGTCTTGTTTGGGATGCAGCCAGAAGAGGATTTGGAGGGCCAGACAGACAGTTCTTGAGGTTGCATTTGGCCCTGGGGCTTGAGGATTCCCTCCCTGCCAAAACATGGTCAGCCAGTATGAGTCCCAACACACCAGCAGGCGCATGACAGGCTTTTGACAGTGCAGAATTCTTTCTTCTGTGTAGCCCACAAACACAAACTAGATCTATTGCATATCTTTTGGTCCCCAAATAGTGTTATTGAGAAACTGGTTGTGAATCTGAAAATAAAACCTCGTTGCGCATTGAGTCTGTACAGTGTGTCAGTTTGAAAACAGATGGAGGCAATTCCAGCAATGGGGGGGTGAACCCCACCCCACCCCAATGGCACTGGACATATACGGGAGAACATTTTATAATTTTATTATTTATTAAATTTCTATACCACCTTCATCTGAGGATCACAGGGCGGTTTACAATATAAAACACAAAAATGCATCACATAGTAACAAACATAAACAATAACACCCCAAACACTTTTTAAAATTATTATTTAATATTTGCAGGGCCTGCTGGATGAGATCAATGGCCCATCTAGTCCAGTATCCTGTTCTTGCAGTGACCCAGCCACCTGCCAAGATCAAAAGCACTCTTTTGAAAGCACATGAGACCATGTTGCATTTTCTTTTTTCTTTTTTCATACATTTTTTTTAACATATCATTTCCAACAGTCATATAACATAACTTTTCATCTTATACAATGTTTTAGACTTCCATCAACACCTCTGATGATTTTTCGTTCTTTATCACTTATTCTACATTTCTTAATTTCACTATTACTCTTAATTGTCATTAACTAATAATTCTCCTCATAGTCTTCCTTGCAATATTTCGAATAATCCTCCTTACAAACTTCTTGCAGTCCTACGAGTATAATCTGTTCAGTACAATTACTTTCCAAATAGTTCGTATATTTACTCCAGTCTTCTAAGAATCTCTGATCCCGCAGGTTTCGAATTCTTCCAGTTAATTTATCAAGTTCTGTATAGTCCATCAATTTCATCCTCCATTCTTCTTTCGTCGGTAATTCTTCTTGCTTCCATTTTTGTGCCAATAATATTCTTGCTGCTGTCATTGCATATAAAAACAACTTACAATCCTGTCTGAGACCATGTTGAATTTTCTTGGCAATTGCCCATCTACATGCCTATTCCATTTAACAGCACGATGTGACCATATTCCAAATTGCCTGGACAACGCGGACATCTTGCTCCACATCCTGGACACCACTCAAGATGAAGTCCAGGGTCACTGTGGTCATTTCCATGACCAACTGCTCTGGGCATAGTCATTTAAGTATCTAGGAAAGGGTCTCCTCTGCTTTTTTCAATTTCCTCGTGAGAGATGATTTGAAAACATATGTGCGTATTTCATCTTCGTCCGTTAACTAGCTGGTTAAAAGGCAGGCGACTAATCAACAAAAATGCTTGGCTCTGTTGACAACAGCACTCTGCAAAGACAGCTCCATGTGATGCTCCCAGTGCCAGCTGCCAAATCCATACTGACTGCAGCAGCTAAGGAACAGCGAGCGGATGCCTCTGGGACTGTGTGGCAGATGGCACATTACAGCGCAGCCTCTGGGTGTAAATCAGGATAGAACCCAGCCTGCTGTTTATACATGGTGCAGCTCAGCCCTGCTTCATTCCGCTCACATGTCCTCCGCTTTAATTGTGTGAATTGGCCCTTACAGGATCAGGAGAGGGACCCACACAGGTCTTCCACCTAAACGTTAGGCATGGGACACTCGGAGCTCTGGGTTTCTTCTGTCTGTGCTGTTCCACTTTCATTTCCTTTGCAACAGGCGAGCTGCAACCTGCCAGCCCTGGCAGGTTGCCCTCTCTTCCATGCCCCTCCCTTGCCAGAGTTGAGGGTTCCAGTGGAGTTCCAGGCAAGCGTGCTGGGACCCATCTGAGTCAAGGAGGAATGCAGAGCAGGGAATCCTGTTGGTCCTGGAAATGGAGAGACCTGGAGGGAGTGTCTGAGGAACCAGCGCACCTAGGCTGAGTCATCGCACGGAGACAGGATTTAACAAGAGATGGGGCAAGGTTGTAGCTTTTTCCACTCTGCATAAATATACTGAAGTAGACACACATTCAGGGCCAACTGGCCTTGAGCTCAAAGGGGCCCTCAGATTTAGACACTTGTGGGTTTTCCTGCATTTGATATGTTTTGCAACATGTGTTTTTATGCACATCAGACTAAAATGTGCTATTCACTGCTTAGAGATGCAAATTTATGCAGATAATGTAATTTGATAGAAGATATACTTTTTGTTATGTGATACAGATTTTTGTTAATTGCTACTTTGTTAATAATAATTGTTAATAGATACTTTTTATTTGAAAATTCTGATGGCACAAGCTTAGGTCATGATGTACCGGTACATGTTCCTCTCTGATCAGCTGATTATATAAACAAACCTTCCCTTCTGCAAAGGGGCCAGGCGTCTCTGACACTCTGAGAGGTCCTGCATACATTTGAGGCAATTGTGATGGTCATGAATTTCTGAAACTGTGATGGCCTGACCAGGGGGCTGCATACACGCCATCCATTTAAAGCACCCTCCAAGAAATCTGGGAATTGTAATTTGCCCCCTCTCAGAGCTACAATTCCCAGCACCCTTAAGAAACTGCAGTTATCAGAATTCTTTGGTATGTGTGCGCTTTAAATGTGCTTTAAATGCATAGTGTGTACACAGCCCAAGGGTGTGGTGTGGACTTGAGCCCAAGGCATTTTGTGCGAGGATACAAATCTCCTGCCCCTTTGCTTCTTTTAAACACTTAAAAATAAAAATAAAAACCCTTTGCTGGGCACACTACAAAAGTACAGTGGGCTGTGACATCCCAGCCACCTACTTGTGGGGTCATTGGAAACTCATCTCTTATTCATGTCTTCATAGTACAAAAACACAGTCATAGAAGGTGAAGTCAGCAAAGTCCTGTTGTTATTTAATTTTTTAAAAAATAAAATCATACATTACCCAAACCAAATGGAAAACATAGGCTCTTCTAACTGAGCACACTTTCCATAGTAAAATGATACCGTGATAACCATCTCTGTGACAGTTAATTAAAGCAGCTAATTTGCCAATTCTGCCCATCTAAAGTGATTTCTTTAGCCATTCTGGAGCATGTTAATGACTCCCAATGCTTCACTCCAACAATCTTGTCAGCCACTGAAAGATTTTTCGATAAGGGTCTTATCGCTACAAGCATCTGAATGTGTTTAAGGATCCTGCCTCACCTTAATCCCAGTCTTCACAAGAAAACGTGCCAAAGCTCTGTGACTCGTGGGTGCTCCAGCCACCACAGAGATATAAACTCCCCATAATTTGGGTGTCATTTCCAGCAATTGAGCTAAGTAGTTTTGTCATCTGCTTTTAAACATACTGAAAGGTAAAGGTAAAGGTAAAGGCAGTTAAGTCCAGTCGCAGGTGACTCTGGGGTTGCGGCACTCACCTCGTTTTACAGGCCAAGGGAGCTGGCGTTTGTCCACAGACAGTTTTTCCGGGTCATGTGGCCAGCATGACTAAGCTGCTTCTGGCGAACCAGAGCAGCGCACAGAAATGCCGTTTACCTTCCCACCAGAGTGGTACCTATTTATCTACTTGCACTTTGTGCTTTCAAATTGCTAGGTTGGCAGGAGCTGGGACAGAGCAATGGGAGCTCACCCCGCCCCAGGGATTCGAACCACCGACCTTCTGATCGGCAAGCCCAGGAGGCTCAGGGGTTTAGGCCACAGCGCCATCCGTGTCCCATTTTAAACATACTACAGAATGCAATAAAAATATTTTGCATTTCAATAATTCACCTAAGTCTTCCAAGTGTTTAATATATGACATCAACGGGGCTTTAAAAATCCTAAAAGGAAGATCAATATTCTCCACAAGTTGCTAAAGCAGGGAGAGGATGGCTTCCCTAAGGCTACAGTGGTAAGATTATGTCCGTAGCTGAGGTCTGGAACCAAAACTGCCCCAGAGCTGTAACACCAGTGTGTTGGTGCAGCCCTACAGCTTCCCTCCTTATTCAAAGACATGTTGAAAAAAATATTCTAAACCAGGGGAACCTCCCCATCCTGCCCCACTGAGGCACACAAAAAGAGTGGGACTCTCTCTTCTGTCTCCCTCTGCCTTGTCTTCCTCTCGTATTTCCTCCCTCCTTTCTACCACCTGCATGAAATTAGGCCCAGGCTCTGAAGCCACATTTTGTCCACCCCCATCCTAAAGTGGAGTTGTCTCTAGGAGTACAGAACTACCAGTGGTATTTAGCCCAAACTAATTAATTGACTGGGGTGCAGGTGGCACTGTGGGTTAAACCACAGAGCCTAGGGCTTGCCGATCAGAAGATTGGTGGTTCGAATCCCCGCAACGGAGTCAGCTCCCATTGCTTGGTCCCTGCTCCTGCCAACCTAGCAGTTTGAAAGCACATCAAAGTGCAAGTAGATAAATAGGTACCACTCCAGTGGGAAGGTAAACAGCGTTTCCGTGTGCTTCTCTGGTTCGCCAGAGCTGTACGCCGGCTCCCTTGGCCAATAAAGTGAGATGAGTGCCACAACACCAGAGTTGACTATGACTGGACCTAATGGATAGGGGTCCCTTTATCTTTACCTAATTAATTGACTGGAGGAGAAGGTTGTCCTCCTCAATGTTTCCTAGAGCTGGTGATGTTTGCGGTATGTGTAACATGGTCTCACAACTACTGCCCTGGTCAACTGTGGCGTAGCCTGCTGGCCAGCTGAGCTTACACTTCTGGTTCCCACCTGCCAGAAGACTTCAACATACAGCTATGGGGTGAACAAGAGACTAGCGCAACATGCACAAAGTATATTTAAAGCACTAGGTTACCACTTTAAACAGTCATGGCTTCCCCGAAATAATTCTGGGAGCTGTCGTTCATTAAGGGTCCTGAGAGTTAATAGGAGACCCCTATTCCACTCACAGCACTACAATTCTCAGAGTGGTCTCACACTCTATCCCTCTGCCCAGGGAACTGTGGGAATTGTAGCTCCGTGAGGGAAATAGGGATCTCCTAACAACTCCCAGCACTCTTAATGTATTACAGCTCTGAGAATTCCTTGGGAGGAGCCATGACTCCTTAAAGTGGTGCCATAGTGTTTTCAATGTATGTCACGAGTATGACCTAGATGTATTCTGATGGAGCACCGGGAAGTGTGTAGTGATCATTGCTTCATGTGTTATGGGTTATTTATGTGTATGTACACCATGACTAGGGCGTATCTGTACAGGTAGCACCTGTGGAACACATTGTGCTCTTTCTGGAGTAGTTTGTCCACCTTTGGTCCCCACCCTGCACTCAGCTCTCACCTGTGGCTCCTAGAAGCTGTAAGGGTAAATGGGATTTGGGTGTCACTGTGGTCTAAACCACGGACCCTCTTGGGCTTGCCAAACAGAAGGTCAGCGGTTCAAATTCGTGCAACGGGGTGAGCTCCTGTTGCTCTGGCCCAGCTTCTGCCAACCTAGCAGTTCAGAAGCACACCAGTGCAAGTAGATAAATAGGTACCACTGCAGTGGGAAGGTAAATGACATTTCCATGCACTCTGGCTTCTGTCACGGTGTCCTGTTGTGCCAGAAGTGGTTTAGTCATGCTGGCCACATGATCTGGAAAAGCTGTCTGCGGACAAATGGAGGCTCCCTCGGCCTGAAAGCGAGATGAGTGCCGCACCTCATAGTCCCCATTGACTGGACTTAACCATCCAGGGTTCCTTCACCTTATCTAGAAGCTGTCAGCATGTGACAGTGGCCACACCCCAGAAATAGCTTTGACTGGCCAGCTAAACCAGGTGAGGGTAGCCGATGGATCTCAAACCCCCATTGAGTTAGGGACTTCACCTGCATGTGAAGACAGGCTTGGGCAGATTGAGTGGACGAAATCAATAGTGGATCCAACGGTCAAGAAGGTGGTTTCTGCATGTGCTGCAGAAGGAAGTGAGGGGCAGGTGGGGCTTGTCCACCTGGGAAGGGAGCTCATCAAAGAGAAGGAAAACTCTGATCCGAAACCTCCACTGCCTTGTGGGATATTTCTGGGAGAAGAAAAGGCTAAGGAGTAAACCCTACTCAGATCCAGAATGGACAGTTGAATGGCGTCTTGTGCGCCTCCTTCTGGCATCTCCTGCAGCCAAGCTGGTGCCAAACATATTGCTCTGCTTTCCTTTGGACCACATCCATGAGGCGGAGAGGGGTGTTGTCCAAGGTTGTGAAAAAGCATGAGAGAAGACTTTGTTGTTGTTTAGTTGTTTAGTCGTGTCCGACTCTTCGTGACCCCCTGGACCAGAGCACGCCAGGCACTCCTGTCTTCCACTGCCTCCCACAGTTTAGTCAAACTCATGCTGGTAGCTTCAACAACACTGTCCAACCATCTTGTCCTCTGTCGTCCCCTTCTCCTTGTGCCCTCCATCTTTCCCAACATCAGGGTCTGATGAGAGAAGACTCCTACGCTCATATCTCCAATAGGATTGCCAGCTTTTCAACTGGCCACAACACTGGTGTCTTTAAGACAGGTAGTTTTTATTTGCGCAGACATTAGTTGGTGATAATGTTTGTTAGCGGTGCCATACGGTGAAAAACATCACCTGCTAATTTCTGCAGACCAAGCAGCTGCTGAATGCAGCTGGGTTTCCCCTCCATCATTTGGCAATCCTGCTCTCTAGTGAGGCAGTCAGGTGCTTAAGAGACACTGTAGAAATAATTGTTGCCTTGTTTCTTCTCTCTGGGGGACCAGCAAAGCTGGCGGATACCTGGACAAGAGCAATAGCCTAGAAATGAGGAGGTGGGAGAAGTATCATCTTCCCTGGCTGTCCCCACTACGCCTGCAATTTCCCCCCAAAGGATGCACTTTGGGGAATAAGTGAAGTCCCATAATGTGGGAAAGTGCAAAAGAAAAAAGGCCGACTGCCTGAATTCAAAAAGCATTTGGGACTTAGACACATTCACAGAACTGTTGAATTGCAAGGGACCCCGAGGGAATTCATTGCCCAACATGGGGCTCAAACCCACAACCCTGAGATTAACAGTCTCATGCTCTACTGGCTGATTTGAGTCATTCTTTCGCCAAAAGAGCCCCCAGAAGCGTTTAAAACAGAAATATGTGCAGTTGATAGCCCAACGCCATAAGGTTCCATACATACACGCATAAACGCGCACACAGCTAAAAATGGTCCTGTGGGCTTGCCACCTCTCATTCCTTATTTTGCAAAACGAAATTAAAAATTGCTCTTCCCCTCCCTTTAACAAAAACATTGTTTCTCACAAAGGGATATGTGGGGGGGGGGTAACGTGGAGAGATTTGTGCAAATCCTGATGTAAAAACAACTTGGTCACAAGCCAGTTTTAAAACCGATAGTCTTCCTAAGCACCTGTAACTTTATGCTAGGTGATGGCCATCGCTTCTGGGTGTAACTTGGGGCAGGGGCGAACGAAGGCATTGTGACACCAGGGCGGGGTGTCGCTACATAGGGCGCATGTGTGGCGTCGCTACGTACGGCACATGCACCGTACGTAGAGACGCCGCACATGCACTGTACATAGCGGTTTGCCGGCAGCGGCACTCCAGCACTGTGCCAGGATCCTCCGTTTGCGGCTGTAGCTGCAAGCAGAGGATCCTGGCACAGCGCTGGAGTGCCGCTGCCGGCAAACCGCTATGTACAGTGCATGTGCGGCGTCTCTACGTACGGTGCATGTGCTGAATGGAGGATTCTCCATTCGCAGCTGTAGCAGCGATGGAGGGATCCCACCGCCGTCCATACGGCACTTGAGCAGCGCTGGCGGCAAACCACTATGTACAACACATGTGCGGTGGCATTATGTGCATGCGTGTGATGCTGCACATGTGCTGTACATAGCGGTTTGCTGCCGGCGCCAGGATCCTCCACATGCGGCAGCGGCAGCGCAATGGCTGCTCGTGCCACCGCACCCGGGCCGGGCCGGGGCGGCAGAGCGAGCACCCCCACGCTCCCCCCCCCCATTGGGATGTCACTGACTTGGGGAGGGGAGAGGACTCAGTGGTGATGAATGAACACCCCTTGTGACTGCTTTCTGGATTAGATTGCCTAAGGCAGGGGTCAGCAAACTTTTTCATCAGGGGCCCGGTCCACTCTCCCTCAGACCTTATGGGGGGGGGGACTATATTTTGGAAAAGAAAAGAAAGAACGAATTCCTACGCCCCACAAATAACCCAGAGATGCATTTTAAATAAAAGGACACATTCTACTCATGTAAAAACATGCTGATTCCAGGACCGTCCGCGGGCTGGATTTAGAAGGCGATTGGGCCGGATCCGGCCCCCAGGCCTTAGTTTGCCTACCCATGGCCTAAGGGTACAATCCTATATGCATTTGCCTGGAATAATCCCCACTGCACCCAATGGGATTTATTTTCAAGTCAGGTCGGGGGAGAAATTCTGATTCTGTTCTCATTTAAATCCAAGCCTATAAAATCTGCACTTTCTAAAACAATGTGAGAACCAAAACACAACCAACCTTTGAAATTCACACTCAACCAAATATTGCGATGTGGTTCTCCAACCAACCAAAGTTTACAAAAATGCACAAATTAAGGGAAAGTGGGCACCAAAAGGAATATATTCCTGAATAGAACAAAAGACATTGTATTGTGATGAATTGCTGACTTCAATCAAAACAGCGTACAACAAAATGTGAAATTTGCACTAAATAATAGAAATTACAAATTGCTGTAGAAATCTAGGGAGCTGAATTTACTATTGGAAAAAATGAGGAATTGAGAGAACGGCAACTGGCAAATCTTTCCATCTCTGCTTCCAGGTAGTAAGCATGCACAGAACTGTGGAACTCAGAAGCTTTTGCACGGGGGACGGGTGAAAATTGCACAGGGCTGCACCTGTAGAAACCCCCACTTCTTTCCCACTATTAAAGATGCAGACACCCGGGTCTCTTTTCCATCTAGCCCACTTCCCCACTGGCTGCTACCCGCTTCTCTGCCTTGTGTGGTGATGTTGGCTTCCCGTCTGAGGGCAGGAAGTGGAGTCAGGCTCTTGTCAAATGCAAACATTTCCACCCTGTTTGACTAGATCCCGATTGATTTCCGTGTCACTCTGCCCTGCTGAAAACCCTGATAAAGTGTCGCTACCCACGTTGGTTAAACTGGCAAAGACTTTATATGGAGGCGTGGTGATTTAAACCTAGTACATTTTCAAAAGATTGAAATAATCTGGAAAAAGAGAAAGAAAATATTGTTATGAGTTTGCGGGGGAGGGACAGACCCCTCGTAATCTCTACATTCAATGGTTAGAATTTGAGCAAACTCATAAATTCATGGATCTAGCAAGGGCTGGAAATAATACTGGCTCGCTTCCTCTTTAGGCCAGTGTGGGGTGGGTCTTTGAAGAAATAAAAGGCTGATAATGGCCTGTTTTGTTTGATAATAGTAAAGGTAAAGGGACCCCTGACCAGGTCCAGTCGTGACCGACTCTGGGATTGCGGCGCTCATCTCGCTTTATTGGCCGAGGGAGCCGGCGTACAGCTTCCGGGTCATGTGGCCAGCAGGACTAAGCCGCTTCTGGCGAACCAGAGCAGTGCACGGAAATGCCATTTACCTTCCCGCTGGAGCGGTACCTATTTATCTACTTGCACTTTGACGTGCGTTCGAACTGCTAGGTTGGCAGGAGCAGGGCCTGAGCAACGGGAGCTCACTCGGTCGCAGGGATTCGAACCGCTGACCTTCTGATCGGCAAGTTCTAGGCTCTGTGGTTTAACCCACAGCGCCACCCGCATCCCTTGATAATAGTAAGCCACTCGTGGACTTCCGGGTTAGCGCCATCGCCTAATGGCGGATTCCCTCCGAGCTCTGGAGGGAATCGGCTCAGCAGGGGTCGGGTCCTGCCGCGGCGGCGATGCGGGGACCCTCAGAAACCACAGGTGCTGAAGCCTGTGGACCTGGTGACTCGGCGGGCACCATTTGCGCCCCCCCGACCCGCAAAGGAGCCTTTTTAAAGGCTCTGGAATGGGGGACGGAGAGCGGTGCGGTGCTGTGAGTCGACTGCTTCCCCTGCTGAGTGAAGCCGCATGCCATGGATGGAGAGCGCTGACTTCTTTCTCTGAACATTTGGATTAAAAGCAACAACCCGTGAGTAACACGGAAATTGGACTTAAAAGGGAAATTTTCTTTGGGAATTAGGCACAACCGGGTAAGGTGTAAAGAGGAAGTCCGCCTACCCGCCTTGTAAACATCGTAAAGCAAGGATTTTATTACTAAGGTTGTGAGAATACCTTTCTTCTTTGTGGAGAAAAGCAATTAACTCTACGTTGGGGCAATTTAAGTGATTGTGCTGGAGGATAAGTGCTAACATTGAGAACGGAATTCACCCCTCCCCCAAGACCCGGGAGCGATCGGTGAGAGAGCCTGCGGAAGAGACATAAAGACTTTGACAGCTGTCAAACTAGCTGTCAAAGTTGGGAAAAAAGGAGAACTTTGTTTCTGCTGTCTTTGCTGGTTATATTCGTTACAATTTGGTAACAAATTGTTAAAAATAAAGAAGAAAAGGCTAATTTGACTTTTGGGTTGGAACTGGAAGATATTAAGAAACTAGAATCCCTCTAGAGGGGGTTTAGGACATTACAAAAATGGCTGTAAGTGGAAAAATACTGGCTGAACTGGAGAAGACTTTTTTTCTCTTGGGAAAGTTGCAGGAACAGAGTGATGTTTTGGCAACAAATGTGATAATACTGAATGGAACAGTAAATAAAGTTGCTGACCCTGGGAGGGACTTGACTCAAGTTTTTGCAGTTGAACAGGAAAGTTTTGCAGTTGACTTAAAAACTTTTGCAGCTGAATATGAAAAGAAATTTGAGAAATCCGAGAATGTGATGAAAGAGGAACATGATGATTCGAAGGAAAAAGAAGGAGGAGCTACAATGCCACAGATGATTGAGGAGAGCCAGAGGCCGGTTAAGATGGATATAAAGGAAAATAAGATCAGGATGATGAAAATTTGGTTTGAATTGAAGAATGGAGAATGGAGAGGTCTCCCTATGTGGAGATCTGAAGACCTATGGAATACAAACTTGGCTAAAGTGGAAACTGGAGCTTTTGGGACATTTGGACTTAAGAGAAGTAGGAAACAAGATTTTGGCTCCATTTTTAAATACGGAGGCCTGGCTGGAAGAAACATGGACCTTATTGGGACAGAGCTCCTTCGAGATTCGGAGTTTAATATAAAGGACTATCAAAAAAACCGGCAGAGAGGAATTGAGAGAGAATTGAGAGCCTCGGACGTGAGGTCGCCAGGCTGACTGCAGATGGACTGATGGACTTTTTGTTGGGGTTCGAAACCGGGAAAGGGGGTGGTGGGGCATTGGGAATCCAAAGGGTGTATAACTATATTCTGTTTTAATTAATTTGGTTTTGCCACTAACATAAAAATGGGGATTTCGGGGAAGGGAGTTGGGGCCGACCTTAGAAAAAGACTTTTAAGAATAAGTATTGACGTATAAAGATTGAGGTTTATAAGTTAAAATTGGTTAATTAAATTGAGGGGGTGAACCTAGAAAAAGATTTTGAAGAATAAGTATTGATGTATAAAGATTAAGGTTTATAAGTTAAAATTGGTTAACTAAAATGAATTAGAGAAAATAAGGTAAAGTTTGGGGACAAGAACTTGCTGAGCTAAAAATTGGAACTGGAATACAAGAAGGGGAGGTGTGGGGAAGTCAAGGAAATTGGTCATTGACAGTAAGAAATGTAAGTTGTATGTGTGTTTAATTGCTTTTTTTTCTTTATGTTTTGTTTTTATATTTTTTTTGAAAATTTCAATAAATATCTTTTTTTTAAAAAAAGATAATAGTAAGCCACTCGCAAAACATAAGACCCGCTGCCCTGTAGCTTTTGGGGTAGGTTTACCATCGGCCAGGAAAAAGTGCCTTTGCAGTGGGCTGTTCCACCTCTGGTGGGGGACAGTTGTGCACCTCTGGATAATTTGCCCACCTTTGGTCCCCATCCTGCCCTCAGCCCTCACCTGTGGCTCCTAGAAGCTGTTGGCATGCAAGCCGTTGGGAGGCAGAGACATGAAATGGCATCAGAGGAGGGAGGAAAGGAAAGAGGGACAGAGGCCAGTGTTGTCCGCTGCACCCCTGACCATCATTCAAGGTACCGTACCTTTGCCACAGCACACTGGTTGAAAACCACTGCCCTACACAAATCCAGAGTGCAGTCCCTAAGGCCTTGTATGCCTCCTTCCAGCAACTGCTGCAGCCAAGCTGGTGCCAAATGTATTACTTTGCTTTCCTTTGGACCACATCAGTGAGGGGGGTCTTGTCATCTGGGCAGTCCCAGGCTTGCACCCTTGCACTTTGGTGCTGCAAATGCAACAAAAATAATATGGGAGGCAGCAGTTATGAGTTATAAGTTAAACCTGATTGGCATGAAGTACAAGCACTACTAAAAGGGATGCAGGTGGTGCTGTGGGTTAAACCAGAGCCTAGGGCTTGCCAATCAGAAGGTCAGCAGTTTGAATCCCCGCGACGGGGTGAGCTCCCGTTGCTCGGTCCCTGTACTGCCAACTTAGCAGTTCAAAAGCACGTCAAATTGCAAGTAGATAAATAGGTACCACTCCGGTGGGACGGTAAACGGCGTTTCCGTGCGCTGCTCTGGTTCGCCAGAAGCGGCTTAGTCATGCCGGCCTCCCTCGGCCAATAAAGCGAGATGAGCGCCGCAACCCCAGAGTCGGCCACAACTGGTCCTAATGGTCAGGGGTCCCTTTACCTTTTTAAGCTCTAGGCTATGGTTTTCCCAGTAGTGATGTATGGAAGTGAGAGCTGGACCACAAAGAAGGCTGATGGCCGAAGAATGGATGCTTTTGAATTACGGTGCCGGAGGAAACTCTTGAGAGTCCCATAGACTGCAAGAAGATCAAACCTCTCCATTCTTAGGGAAATCAGCCCTGAGTGCTCACTGGAAGGACAGATCCTGAAGCTGAGGCTCCAATACTTTGGCCACCTCATGAGCAGAGAAGACTCCCTGGAAAAGACCCTGATGTTGGGAAAGATGGAGGGCACAAGGAGAAGGGGGCCACAGAGGACGAGATGGTGGGACAGTGTTTTCGAGGTTACCAGCATGAGTCTGACCAAACTGTGGGAGGCAGTGGAAGACAGAAGTGCCTGGCGTGCTCTGGTCCAGGGGGTCACGAAGAGGCGGACACGACTAAACGACTAATGACAAGCTGTTATTCTATAGTCGATTACTTCTCGTTTCAGGGAACTTCACGGTCATTTCTTTTGTTCTGTGTAATTTCTTGGTTCCGTCCTTTTTTTCACCGGCCCTCTTACTCCGGCTGCCCTTAAAGAGGCAGCGGCGATTACCCAAGACGCCCAGCCCGCCGCCGCCGCCCCACCCCGCGGGCCGCCCTCCCCGCCCTCCCTTGCCTCGCGGAGCCCGCGCTTGGCAGGAGGCTGCTGCCAAGAGAAGGAGCAGAGCCGCGGCGGGAAGCGAAAGCGACGTCTCCCCTTTCCGAGCAGGGGCGCCGCGCTGCCATGGAGTCGTCCAGCAACGCCGAAGGGTGCATGGGCCAATGCACCGGCTTCATGCGCACCCACAAGGGAATGATCCTGCTGGCCGAAATAGTAAGAGGGCGCGCACGGGCCGGAGGGATGGCGCGATCTGCAAAGGAGGCGGGGGGCGCCCGGGACAGGAGACGGGGGGGGTCCCTAACTTCGCGGGGCGGCGGACGCTGCGCTTTGCCCAGAAAACTTCTTTCTCGCGTTTCCATAACCCAGCTCCCTCCGGACCCCACGTCCAGAAAATCGACGAAGTCCAGGTTTTCCAAAGTGATTTAGGAGAGGGTTCGGAGGGAGAAGTTGCAGCCGGGGTGCTCCAACATGACTGTGGGGGTCGGGCGGAGTCTGCCCCCCGCCTCCCACTTTAGAAGTGGCTGGGCAAGAACAGGCGGTCACGTCCGTTAGTGGCGCCCGCCGAAAGTTGTTGGCATGTGTGGCACCGGGCGGAGGGGCTTCCTTCGGCACCCAAACCTTCCCCAGTATCCTCGATGCCCGTGCCAGCCCGCTTCCCCGCGCTGGGGATGGAACCCAGGCATCCGGGGTGGCTTCAGCGGCCCCGCTGGAGATTGTGCCGGGCGGGGAAACGCCCTGACGGGACAGACAGCGCTGCCTTCGGCGAGGAAGAGTTAAGGAGGAGGGGCGGCGGACGTGTCCCCCGCGCGTCGTCGGGTGGAGGAGGAGGGTCACGGGACGGCTGCTGTCCAGGGGGAGAGAGGGAGGGACGGTGTGGGGAGACCGAGCGGGGCCCCCGCAAGCCCAAAGGGGATGGATGAGCGAAGGGCAGTTGTCCCTTAAGTTTCTTCCAACGGCAGTGAGCCCCGGACGCCTGAAGCGCGTCGGTTTGCATGCGCTGAGCCCCGCTTTTCTCTTCCTGCTTGCTGCCGCTCGCTGCGCTTTCCCTTCCTGTTCCCTGTTGCAGCTCGATCTCGCTTTGCTTTGCGCGAGTTCGGCGTCGTTAAGCTCCGCGGGGCAGAGACCCATCGCTTGCTGCGTCCCCTGGGCATGGCGAGCATAGAGAGCCAGACCTCAACAAGCCGGGCTTCCCGGGTCCTCCCCTCCCCTCGATGCCTGCAGGTTTGGGAAAGCGGCGAGGCAGAGGAGGAAAAGGCGCTTTGCAGTCCCAGGCAGGTTCCTGTCCCCGCGGCTAGCGGTTGTTCGACGGCCTTGGGGTGCCCGAAGCCTGGCTGCTTGCCTCTCCCTGCCCGCGCAGGGCCTTGGTTTTGGGTGCGGCTGAGCGTGTGCCTCGCTGGTCGCCTCCCCAGAGCGCCGGGTGCGCGCATCGCGGGTGACTCACCGTTCCCGTCTCTGGGCACAGAGTGTGTGTGTGTCTGGCACGGTAATTGGGAGTGTCTCTTTGCGGTTTGAATTTACAGCAGTAGTTGCTAAAGAGTTGCAAGCTTGTAGGACCATGTGGTCCTGCTCCACCTCCCTATGACATAGATGGGAAAGGATAGGCTCTCCCCACCTTCTGAATAGCTGTATATTTATCCTCACTAGTTGTCCTGGGACTTAGTACAGCTTTTACTTTTCTGAAAATAGAGCTGAACTTGCACCACCCATCACACGGCCTCTTGCTTTCAGAGGGGTTCTTCTCGCTGAATTCTTGCTTCTCACGCGGTTGTTCAAGGGGTACAAGTTTCTCCAGAAAAATAAAAGCCACAACCCTCTTGCTCTCTCATAACTTGCCCACAAGAACTGTTTCCAAGTAAACCTGTTTTGGCAATGTATGCCAGAGTAAGGAAGCTACGCAGCCTATTTCAATACCAGGGTTCAGCGCTGGAATATGTGGAAGGGATGAGAGTGTTTCTGAGCATGAGGCGGTTAATGGAGTCACACACACAAACACCTGGGATTAGTGGGGGGGGGGGGGACAAGGTCTTTCACACCAGAGGTTGGCACTACCAGGCAGCTTTGCTCTGTATCCCTTGGGGGTCTTAAATCCCCCCCCCAAATGCTTATTAAAAAGCCTCTAGACAAATAGGTCTATTAACAGCAAGACAAGGAAGTAGAGCTTCCACGTTCAGTGGCAGTAATGCCAGTGAATACCAGAAACTAGCTGGCAGGAACCCTGAGCAACGTACAGGGTAACGTTTTGCGTTGGGGAACGGCTGTCACTCCGTGGCGGAGCATCTGATTTGCACGCAGAAGGCCCGGGTTCAACCCCTGGCATCTCCGGACACAGCAGGGAGAGATCCTGACGCCCTGGAGAGCTGCTGCCAGCCAGTGCAGGTGGTCAGAGGTCTGATTCAGTCGAAGGCACCTTGCTATGTTTCTGTGCAAATCCCACTTGTCTGTTCTTTGCCTACCCCTGGAAAGTGACTTTTAGGAGTGGAGCAGGATCCTCCCTTAGTCTTTTCAAAGAGGCATAGGACAATATGGCTTCTGTCTCCCTTATGGGTGTAGCCCTTTCTCTGCCATCTGTGGCAGAGAAGCTGTTGCTCTCCTCCCTCCCTCTTTCACAAATCTTTGCCACCGCCATTAATAATTAACAGAAACCGTTTTTTCTCATTCAGTTTTTCAGCCCTGAGAATTGGAAGCAGAACCTGGACGTCTTGAGTCCTAATACGAGTATTTTATCTTCACAAAGTGGAGGATCTTAGGAATGTGGAAAACTGCCTCATGCAAAGTTTTGGTTGGTCCAAAAAGGATGTGCTTTAGCCAGCTTTTTAGACCTCTTTGTTCTAAGGGCTTAAAGCACAGCTGCAACTTCCCTCCTTTTGCATGATTCCTTGTTTGCCATGTTATCCTCACAACCAACCCTGTGAGGTAGGGCTGAGGAGAGCGACTGGGCCAACAACTCTCACGGAGCTTCATGGCTGAGTTGGGTTTCGAACTTGGGATTTTGCAGTCTTAATCCAACCCTCTGTAACCGCAGCACCACACTAATTCTGTGTTATGGAAACCAAACAGGAGATTGCTATTACTCAAATGCTGCAGGACCAATAATCTACCTTTTAATCTTAGAAGAGAGCATGTTCTTTAAGGCTGCAGGGCTGGGTGTTGTATCTGCGTGGGAATGACAGAGGGTTTTCCTTTTTTCAAAAAAGCGGGGCCTAGGAATAAATAGCAGGTCCCAACAAGGCCCACAAGGAAGGTGAAGAGAACAAGGGAAGGATTTATGCTTGCCTGTGCTGTGCTACGCCCTGTCACTCCCAAGGGCTCTGGGTGCAGGTGCGAGTGCTGCCTTGCCTTGTTTTTAAAATAGCAAGCAAAGACCACATGTTCATTGAGTCAGTTTCTCTTTATCCATTGGAAGCCACAGTGGCTCCCATCTTCGTGGGATAAACAAAACAACACTCTCTGTTTCTGACTGCCCCGTTAAGGCCCAAATACAGAAGTGGATTTGTTCCATATCGATTGAGGTGAAGTAAGTCCTACTGCTTAGTCTCCGTACAGTTGCCGTATCAGATTAGAACATGGGTAGGCAAACTAAGGTCTGGGGGCCGGATGCGGCCCAATCACCTTCTAAATCCTGCCTGTGCACAGTCCGGGAATCAACATGTTTTTACATGAGTAGAATGTGTCCTTTTATTTAACATGCATCTCTGGGTTATTTGTGGGGCAAAGGAATTTGTTCATTTCCCCCCCAAAAATATATATAGACTGGGCCCCCACAAGGTCTGAGGGACAGTGGACCGGCCCCCTGCTGAAAAAGTTTGCTGATCCCTGGATTAGAATCACGCCAGTGTAGTGTTTGGGGATGATGAACCTGGTGTGCTCTAGATGTTGCAGGACTGCATCTCCCATCATGTCTGAAGGTGGCCCCTGCTGGCTGGGGCTGATGGGAGTCAGAGTCCAGCACTGCTTGGAGGGCTAGTTGAGAAGTTGGAAGAATGTAGCAGCCTAATGTCACCTAAAACCTGCTCCTGTTTCGCTGGAGATGCCAGGCATTCAACAGGGGAGATTTTGCATGCCAAACAGATACTCTACCATTGACCGGTCCGATGGCCAATCATAGCATTGTAGAATGTAGAGATGGAAAGGGACCATGAGGGTCATCTAGTTCAACCTCCAATCTTTGGCCCAACTTGGGGCTTGAACCCATGGCCCTGTTCTCCCAACTGAGCTACTCCTTCTTATATATCAGGTTCCCCATCCCTGATACAGCCTGGCAAAGGAAAACTATTATTTTAGACCATTCAACCCATTCTTTACTTTTACCCAGTCTTTTGTTGACAGTGTCTTCTGAGTGTATTCCTTGCCATGCTATATAGGTGACACACATTCAAGGATGGTTCTGAGACAGTGTGCAAGGCTGTCATTTGGGAATTGAGGGGAAATTGCTCCTGCTCAAGGTTGCAGTTAGGTGATTTCTGACTCTGGTCTTAGAGTTCCTCCAGACTTCCCTTTGCTCTGTGCTTTCCAGACACAAGTCCATACTTTAAAGCTCTGCAGCCAAGCAGGGTTTTTCTTTTTCTTTTTGTTTGTCCTAGCGCTTTCCCCAGGAAAACCTACGTTTTACTGCTGAATTGGAGCAAATGGCAAGCTGCAGAAAACACACACCTCTCCAACATCTTTTAGTCATGTTTTGGGAGTGGGGGGGGGGGGATTCCAACCAGCTTTACTAAGGACCAGTGAAACAGCAAAACAGTGAACTATCTTTCCATTTCCATAGAAATATCCCTCAGGCCTTATGTTAAAAGGGGGGGGGGAGTGAAGGAAAATACATTGCTGGTAGAATAAATGTGAGAAGCCCTTTCTGCAAATATCCACAAACTAATGTGGATCAGCAGTAGCTATTATTATACGTTACAGGACAGTAGATTCTGTTATTAGCAGAAGTTATTAACATTATACATTACACAGTATTTTTCATCGTTTTGAGACTTGTGGGTTGAATTAGGTTAGTTTGTTAGAACAAGACGCCCTCTCCCTCTTGGAAAATGTGCAAGCATGTAGTTAATTCAGTTAGCATTCATTGGAACTAATGGGTTCCTTGTAATGCTGAGAGCAAGTATGAAGATATTTGGCTGGTTCTTGGCCTACGAAAGCTGGATTAAAAATCACACTAGGGATGGAATCCACAGAAGACAAATTGGGAAGTATAGCTTAGTAGTTGGAGGGCCTGTGGTCTCCCCCCACCCACTGACACATTTCTATTATTTAAGCTAATTGCCCAGTCCTGTGATTCCCCTCCTCCTGTCAGGTAGCTAAATTCAGAATTACCCAAAGTAGATAAATAAATGCAGGTAGCAGCATTGATTCACTAGGGGTGGGCGGGGAGAACGCTTTCAAATATCACAAAACTTCTGTTAGGACTAACTAAAAACCACACTAGTGTTTGAATGTCACAGTCTCTGATAGGGTTTGGGTTTGCTTTGGGGTTTTTTAAACCAGCCCACGAATCGGTATTTGAAAGCAGCTCAATGCGCAGGAGATAATGGCAACTGCCACTCAGTCACAAGCTTCACTTGCCTATATCTATGCAAGAAGCAGTCGTTGGTTGGCCTCATCTGCTCAAGAGCTTATATCCGTTTCTGCACAGTTGGCAAGATAACTTCAGTTGTCTGTTCCAAGCCCTTTTAAAAACCCATTTCCTTTTCTCTCTCAACTTTGCCCATGTAACAGCTCTGTATTCCGTGCCTGGGGTGGAGGACGTATGCTTAATTCCTTTCCACGTGTTATGGGAAAACTCAACATATCCCACCTTTTTGCTGTAATTACAATGATTTGGCACATACAGGGATTCCCTGGTGCTCAAAGCACCTCCCATACATTAGCTTGATAGTAATCCAACTGCTCCTGGAAGCTAGGGCACCCCCGCTATGAGGATGAGAGCGGTTTGGTGCCCTAAGGCAACCTGGTGGGCTCATGGCTCAGGGGGTGTTTTTAAACTGGGGACAGTCCCAGCTTGCATTCTTGGTTCATCTGTCAGCATTGTGCCTGAGGGGGTGCATGTTTTCTGCCCTTGGCTGCTATCTGCTTATCTCCCGCTTGGACAACTGCAATGTGCTCTATGTGGGGCTACCTTTGAAGGTGACCCAGAAACTACAACTAATCCAGAATGCGGCAGCTAGACTGGTGACTGGGAGTGGCCGCCCGGACCACATAACACCGGTTCTGAGGGATCTGCATTGGCTCCCAGTAAGTTTCCGAGCACAATTCAAAGTGTTGGTGCTGACCTTTAAAGCCCTAAACGGCCTCGGTCCTGTATACCTGAAGGAGCGTCTCCACCCCCATCGTTCTGCCCAGACACTGAGGTCCCGCGCCGAGGGCCTTCTGGCGGTTCCCTCACTGCGAGAAGCCAAGTTACAGGGAACCAGGCAGAGGGCCTTCTTGGTAGTGACACCCGCTCTGTGGAACGCCCTCCCACCAGATGTCAAAAAGAACAACAACTACCAGACTTTTAGAAGACATCTGAAGGCAGCCCTGTTTAGGAAAGCTTTTAATGTTTGATGCATTACTGTATTTTAATATTTTTTTGGAAGCCACCCAGAGTGGCTGGGGAAGCCCAGCTAGATGGGTGGGGTATAAATAATAAATTACTGTAGTATTAGTATTAGTATTAGTATTATTAGTATTAGTATTAGTATTATCCTTCTCCAGCTCTATCTTGTGCCTTTCCTTTGATTCTGCCAACCCCTATATTAGAAGTTCTTTCTGTGCTGCTGCTTTTAACTCTTCGGCATTCCTCTTGGGCTCTTCCCGTAGCAATTCTCTCCCCACTCTTTATTTCTGGCCTGTGAAAGTGGAGGCCTGTTCCTTTACATTTTTATTCTGGACCTTGGCATACTTGGCAGGAGGCTCCTAGTTTGTTTAGCTGTTGCCCCAGTGACACACACACACACACACAGCTTCCGCCTGGCGCGCTGGCAACCCCAGTGTGCTGACGAACAGATTGGCCCTTTGTTTCCAAGGTCCACAACTGGAATGTCTAGCTGTAATTGTGTCTACCAGTTGCCACAGCTGGAACATCTCCTGCAAGTGCTCTTCCTTTGTTGGAGAAGAAGCCCTGTGCCCTCAGACATCTCTGGAGAATGCATGCCTAGGAAACCCATGTTAAATCCCTGGCATATTTAGCTTAACAACGTATTTGGTAGCAAGGCTGGGTGGTGGGTGGCGGGCAGGGAGACCCATGCTTGAGAACTGGAGAGGTAGAGACTCTGCCATCTATATATAGAGAGCACAAGTGAGTGAGACTCGAGGCCGAGGCATGCTTATTTTTCTCTCCAAGATCTGCCCGTAAATAGAATTCGACTCCTTCAGGCTCTGGCAGGTTAATTTGCCACAAAGCAGATGGAAAACCCCTTGCCCCAAGGTACCTATGTAGCAACAGTCCCCACCACACCCAGATATCCTTTGGGGTGCCCCTCTTTTTTTAAAAAAGTTTTTATTAGCAATTTCAACATAACAAAGTATCAAAACATATTATATTCTTTATTTTCCCCTTTTTTTCCCACCCCCATCAAACCCCCCCTCCCCCCCTCCCCCAGAGACTTCCCTCAGCTCCTCTCTCTGATTTCTCAGCACATATTACTCTCTGCGTTTAAAAAAATATATACATATCCTTACATTATCTATCTGCCATGTTATCAACCAATAAATCTGTGTATGCTTATTCAAAACCTGCAAAGGAGTTCAATGTCTTTTTAGATAATTTGTAAAAAGCTCCCATTCTTCCTTAAAGTCACAGTTGTCCTTGTCCCGCAGTTTGTATGTCAATTTAGCCAACTCTGCATAGCTCATCAATTTTTCTTGCCATGGGGTGTCCCTCTTGTTACATCGATGTATGAAAGTAAATGGCTGCTAGATTATGTTACCAAGCTAGAAAACATTTTCATCTTACGTGCAGCATAATATCACTTTGTAGCTTGCATTTGTGTGTGTGTGTGTGTGTGTGTGTGTGTGTACACACAAGCATACTGCCAGCTACTTGGAATGCAAGCAAATATAAATCTCTGGTTTTTAGTTTGGGGGCTGGAAATCACTAAGCTGTTAGTTTATCCTGGTGCCCAACATGCTGGTTTTGCGCAGAGAAGCAAGGAGTGAGAGTGAGAAATCTAGTGTGCGTCCAAGCCACGCTTTTGAAAGTCTGCCTTCAGCAATCTCTAAAGGCCCTCACCCCTTTCATGGGCTGTGAAAGTAGCTTCATGAATCAAATTCTTGGCAAGGAAAACAGGCCCTGATGCCGTCGTGCACAACTCACTGACTCAGAGTTTCCCACCAATTTCCTTGATTCGTCCACCTTCCTTCCAAGATTGGTTCAGTTCCACCAAAGCCGATCTAAGTGAAATTGTGGAGAAATTCTTTCTGAAAGGCTGGAACGTCTGGTCAATGGAGCATGGTCACTTTTGGAGACAGAAGGTTGGCAGACTGGTCCAAACATCTCCCATGTAGGGAAACCTGAGGTTAGGCTATAGTAGTTTAAAATGCAGGTGAGGATTATGGCTGAATGCTTCTTTGTCAAAAGCATCTAGGTTGTGCTGTGCTAGCATACTGGGGCAGGCGGAGATGTACCCAATACGCTGGAGTATTTACAAAGAAAAGATCTGAGCATATCAGACCACCTTGCTCAGCAGGGCAAGCCCAAGACATTTTGGCACCTGAGGCAAACCGTAAAATGGCGCCCTCCACAGGGAAGAAGGGGTGAGTGAAGATCTACATCGGGAACAAGGATGGAAGGAGACCAGCAGTACTTCCAATTTGCCAAGAGGCCACTACAGTGGTACCTCAGGTTACAGACGCTTCAGGTTACAGACTCCGCTAACCCAGAAATAGTACCTTGGGTTAAGAACTTTGCTTCAGGACCTGCCAAGGAAACTGAAGAACATTTTCATGTTGCGACAACGGCAGCAAGAGTCTTAATAGCACAAGGATGGGAGAATGAAGAAATCCTGACCAAAGAGCTGTGGCAAGAGAAACTGATGGATTATGTGGAACTGGTGAAATTGACACACAAATTGCATGATAAGGACAACTGTGACTTTAAAGAAGAATGGGAACCTTTTACAAGGTATTTAAAGAAACAACAAAATGAACTGGACTCCTTGAATAAACATACACTAATTTATTATTGATAACATATAGACAGATAAATTGAGGATCTTTACGATTTTATAATATGCAGAGAATAACATGTGCTGAAAAAAACAGAGAGAGGAGCTGAGGGAAGTCTGGGGGATGGTGGGTTTTTCTTTTGGGAAGGGGGAGGGAAAATAGGGGGAGAGAAATGATGATGACATGTTTTTGATAAATTGTTATGTTGAAATTTCTAATAAAACTATTTCTAAAAAAAGAACAAACTTTGCTTCAGGATGAGAACAGAAATCACGCACTGGTGGTGCAGCAGCAGCAGCGGGAGGCCCCATTAGCTAAAGTGGTACCTCAGGTTAAGAACAGTTTCAGGTTAAGAATGGACCTCCAGAACGAATTAAGTTCTTAACCCGAGGTACCACTGTATAGAGGTGGCAGCCAAGGAGGGGGCAGATCCAGCCTTGCGGAAGCATGCTGCAGCCGTTGCTGCCACTGCAAGAGCATCAGTGGGCGGGGCATTCCTTGAAGGCTCAATCTGCTGTCCCAGTCAATTCTGCTGCCTGCAGCGGCTGCCTCACCTTGCCTCATGGGTGGAGCGGCCCTGTTGCCCAGGCATTCCAAGTGGCGCAGTCCCAAGAAGGCTGCTGAGCGTGTTTCATTACTTTGTTTTCACACCAGAATTATTAACAGTTTTATACTGAGTCTCAACTAATCCTGCAACAATCCTGGTAATACCTGACCAGATATCAGAGAAATAAATTGTCTACTGCAACTATATACCAATTTTTATTTTTATTTTTATTTTTATTTTTATTTTTATTACTACTACTACTACTACTACTACTACTACTATTATTTTATTATTACCCCATCCTTCTGGCTGGTTGCCCCAGCCACTCTGGGCAACTTCCAACACATACAAAAACATCAAACATGAATAGTAACAATCTGATCCAATATAAAAAGTCACAATAACTTTGAATTATATCAAACAAAGCAACATTCAACAATCCATCAGAATCTAACAGAAAACAGTAAAATTAAACATCAGCAAATGATAATTACAGTGGTACCTTTGGATGTGAACGGGATCCATTCCGGAGCCCTGTTCGCATACTGAAGTGAACGCAACCCGCGTCTGTGCGGCTGCGCATGCGCGGGTCGTGATTCGCCGCTTCCGCGCATGCACGTGACGTCATTTTGAGCGTCTGCGCGAGCGGCAAAACCCGGAAGTAATGCGTTCCGTTAGTTCCAGGTCGCCGCAGAATGCAACCCGAAAACACTCAACCCGAAGCTACTTCAACCCGAGGTATGACTGTAAACAGTTTACACTTATCAACCACAAGAAGGAATTACCAATCTATAATCAATGAAAACAATAGCAAATTGTAGTGCATAAAATACCATGAAACATACAAAACCATGTAAAAAGATCAAATTGAGAAACAAGGACATGCAACTTATAAAGCTATTAAAAACAAAACAAAACCCTGAACTCCTCTCTTCCCAGGTTCTGGTCTGTGAAAGGCTTCCAGGGCTGGAATATGGAGCAAGGCAGGTGGAAATGGCATTGCCTGATAAGGAGGAAGAAAGTCTCTCTCCCCTCATAAAATGATATGTCATTATATTACCTGTTTACAACAACTAACTAGGGCTGTGTGATATCCGGTTTTCAACATTGTGATATATCACCATCTAAACATTATGATGAGAGGGACGCGGGTGGCGCTGTGGGTAAAAGCCTCAGCGCCTAGGGCTTGCCAATCGAAAGGTCAGCGGTTCGAATCCCCGTGGCGGGGTGCGCTCCCGCTGCTCGGTCCCAGCGCCTGCCAACCCAGCAGTTCGAAAGCACCCCCAGGTGCAAGTAGATAAATAGGGACCGCTTTCTAGCGGGAAGGTAAATGGCATTTCCGTGTGCGGCTCTGGCTCGCCAGAGCAGCGATATCACGCTGGCCACGTGACCCGGAAGTGTCTCCGGACAGCGCTGGCCCCCGGCCTCTTGAGTGAGATGGGCGCACAACCCCAGAGTCTGGCAAGACTGGCCCGTACGGGCAGGGGTACCTTTACCTTTACTAAACATTATGATATATTGATCTATGCCGGGGTAGGAGTGAGGAGATTGTTCCACTGCACAAGCAGAAATGCTCACGCTGACAGAACAATCTCCTGAGCACGATGTTGAATTCCACCCACAGGCTCCATCAGTGGAGGGAGAACATAGCCGTTGTGGCTGCTAGCTGAGCAGGAATAGCAATAGGGAAGTATCTGCCTACTTAGCTAACAAGGGCTGTTGATATCTTTTTAGGCGCCAGGCAAAATTATTTCTCTTTAATCAGGCCTTTGGCTGATTCTATGTCCTTTTAAATGTGTTTGTGGGAGGGAACATTACTGGTTTGGCTTTGTTCTTGCTTTTATTATGTATTTTGTGTTCTCATTTTATGTTGTGAACCACCCTGTGATCTTCAACGGGCAGTATATATTATAATTTAATAATAATAATAATAATAATAATAATTTTATTAATAATTATACAATATAATTATATAATATAATATTATTATAATTATTAATACTTATTATATTTTTTATTATTATTATTGCTGGAACAGGTAATTTTCAGTCCCAGGGTTTCACTTCTGAACCCCAACCTACAGTATTAGCTCTTCGAAAAATGCTTCATTTATGATTACTATTAAGTCTATTATTTGTACCCCACCCACCTGACTGCCAGTTCTTCTCTCGGAGCTTGTCTTCCCCCCTCCTTTTCATGAGTTCTGCCCTTTGACGGCTCTTTTTCTCCTTTCTCTGCCAGATTGCGTGCATCCTCATCCTGATCTGTTATGGGGCCTCCGTGACACCAGGCTACTCGGGTTTAGCCTGCTTCATGCTCATTTACGGCATTGTCATCTTCATCTTCTTCATGTGCAACTTGCACCACCAGATCACTTTCATCCACTGGGGATGGACGGTAAGGCTTCTCTTCTGCCCCTGGCACTGGGGTGGGGCAGGGTATTCACACAGGATTCCCAAAGGGCCTGGGAATGTGGGGCCCACGCCACTTTACAAGAGTCTTCCCCACCTGGGACTACAACTTCCATCACCCCCAGTCAGCATGCCCAAATCATCTGGACTGTGGGTGAGAGGGGGACAGATTAGGTTGTGGTTCAGTGGGGGAGAGCAGCTTGCATGCGTCTGTTGCTTAAAAGTATAGGCCAGGCATAGGCAAACTCGGCCCTCCAGATGTTTTGGGACTACAACTCCCATCATCCCTGACCACTGGCAGGGCCTTGCAGAGCCAGGCAGAGGCCCGGGCCAGGTAGATAATGTGTGTCCTCCCCCTTTTTTTTACCCTGGGGATAACTGAAGTCTTATAAATAAGTAAGTATATAAATAATTTTCACAAAAGTTATGCTGACAAATAATTTTATTTCAAGGCTTGAACCGTATCTGCATATAAAGACAAAATGGAAAATATGGATATACAATAGTGCTTTTTAAAAATACATAGGGAAAAGGATTATTTTAAGTACTTACATTTAAAAATGCTTTCCTAGCTTTCTTTTCTGCTAATTCTTGAATTACACAGAAAAAATCAAGCAACTTCACCTTATCGTGGTTTATGTTTATCATTGCTAAACCATTTAGGCGTTCCATTTAGGCGAGCCATTGTTGATCGAAAGAAAGACTTAATATGCCCCCCCCCCTCTGTCAGAGCCTGACCACTGGTCCTGTTAGCTACTCAACCTATTTGGTAATCTGGTACTGACACTTTCCTACTAGCTGAGGAGAGTGTGGAGCAGGACCAGCGAGGGAGGTGGTCTGGGCATGGACTGGGACGTTGATCGAGGGACAGGCAGAGTCCTGGAGAAGGGCACTGAGTCCCCAGGACTGAGGATTCCCACCCCTGGTTTAAAGCAATGAACAAACTGGGCCACTGTGTCTATCTGTGCCAAGGGTTCTCCACTGAAACAAACCAAATTCTGCATTTTAAAATATCCTGCCTACATTGCGCTGAGTAGAACAGGGGAGGGCGACCTCCTGGCAACCCATACAATGTGTTTGTATGTTCTTTACTTAGCTATTAGGGACGTGGGTGGTGCTGTGGTCTAAACCACTGAGCCCCTTGGGCTTGCCAATCGGAAGGTTGGCAGTTTGAATCCACGCAACAGGATGAGCTCCCATTGCTCTGTCTCAGATTCTGCCAACCTAGCAGTTCGAAAGCATACCAGTGCTAGTAAATAAATAGGTACCACTGCAGCAGGAAGTTAAACAGCATTTCCGTGCGCTCTGGTGTCTGTCACGGTGTCCCATTGCACCAGAAGCAGTTTATTCATGCTGGCCAAGGAAAGCTGTATGCGGACAAACGCCAGCTCCCTTGGCCTGAAAACGAGATGAGCGCCACAACCCCATAGTCTTCTTTGATTGGACTTAACCATCCAGGGGTCCTTTACCCTTTTACCTTTATAATTCACTATTTAAAAAAAGCAAGGACTTAAAGTGGCTCTGTCGGACCACCTTAAGTCTCAAAAAAAAAACCATCCACGTTGAAGTTATGGTGGTATTAAAAATATGTGTCAGTGATTGGCTCAGAGGTAGGTGGTTGGCTCAGCTAATCCTGCTTTAACTTCTTTGACAACCCTAGTTCCAGTATTAACCTTTTTCTCCCTTTCTGTTGCCTCCTTTTAGGATTTCATAAGGGCTCTCATTGGGGCTGTTGCTTTCCTCATCACGTCCCTTATCGTTCTCATAGGACACAGAGATGGAGCTGGCATCGCAGCTGCGGTACATAAAAGCTAACAAAAATTAACGGAAGGCAGGGAAAGGAAGCTGGAGTGCTGATTTGGCCAGCAGCGGGAATATGTAGGAATGTTGCTGCAAACGGGGAGACACGTGGCACATTTGGGCTTTGCTAGTTGGAGAACTCCTGTAAGGATCTCCTCCACACCCCAGTTAGCAGGCCCCTTTGAGAAAGGACCTCCAGACACAATAAGACGGCTCTCTGCAGGCACAGCTATATTAAGGTTACCAGATTTTTTTCAATGAACCCGGGGACACTTTTCAACTTCAGTAGGAATGAATGGATTTTGTCAGGGGACTGATTTGTAAATCTAGGGACTGTCCCCGGGAAACGGGGACGTCTTGTAACCTTAAGCTATATGGCATGCATGCAGTAAGTGGGGAGATAAAAGTTGTTCATCCTTTCTCATAGTGCTTCGTGGACATCCAATGAAGCTGAGCTTTGGAAGGTTTAGGACAGATCAAAGAAAGGGCACATTCAAACTATGGAAGTCACTCCCCCAGGAGGCAAACGAAGGCCACCAATTTGGATGGCTTTAAAAGAGGATTAGACAAATTCATGCTTCTGAATACCAGTTTCTGGAAACCATGGGAGCTGGGAGGGCTTCCGTTTTGCTCACTGGTTTCCCACCGACATCTCGTTGGCCAGTGTGAGAACAGGAGGCTTGACTACATGGGCCATTGGCCTGATCCAGCAGGCTATTGTTATGTTCCTTCAGGAGGCCCAGCTACCAGTCCAGATTCATATCATATTCTGTGTCGCAGCCCTAGCAGCAAGCAGTCTGGCTTAGTCTCCATGAACCAGTTGCCTCTTTCAATATGTGGCAAATTAGCCAGCATGGACCACTGTCTTGTCAATATGCATGGGTAATCCCCAAATACTGTGCCCAATTGGCTGTGCAAGATCGCATGCTTCTGTACCCAAAAGTGATCACTACGTATGGTCTTTCAGTGGTATAAATTTGGTGCCTTTCTGAAAGAGTGTGTGATTGATTGATTGGCTGTGCCTCTGCGCTGTGAATCCTGTATAAACACAACTGGGGCCCATTGTACTGAATACACATGCTTTCAAAGCAAATTCAAAGCATATTCTTTCCCTCAAATAATTCTGGGCACTGAAGTTTAAGGGTTCCTGGGAGTTGTAACTCAGAAGGATAACTGCACTTTGCAGGGTCTTCAAAGGTCCAGTGTGCACTACAGCTTTGTGTTGCGCTGGGTTTCCTCCTGTTGAGTTCTTTGGTCTTTTCTTCATCTCCCAAACACGAAGCAGTTCGCTTATGGCTTTTTCACTTTTGCAGTCACCATTTTGCCAAACAGGAGTCTGAAACAATGGATATACTGTTGGGTACTTTCAAGCCATGCTGATTCTTTTGGTGAGCATGCGCTTTAAATCACTCCCACTTGAACTCAATGGGACTTCAGAGAGCTTAACTTTGTCCAGCTCGTGCCCCAAATAAATGCACAATCAGTGCAACCAAATCAAAATTGCCATGCTTCTCAGCGGAAGTAGCTACTTTAATTTAGAAGAGGCAAAATGAAGCTTGAAAACCCAAATAGAGGAATAAATGGGACTATTCTACCAAAAGCAACTGCCAATAATAATATAGAAACGTCCACTTTTTACCTGGAGTACAACTGCAGAAATGTACTCTTAAAAGCAGATGGAGGCCTATACTAAACTTGCACTTCCTTCCGACAGGTGATTGGAATGCTGACAGGAATCCTTTTTGGCTACGATGCCTACACCATCTTACCAACCCTCAGGAAATCACATGCAGCAGCTCCTACTGGTAGGTCTTCTCTGTGCAAGGGAGAGTGTGATCCTGTGGCAATTGGCGGCTCTTAGATGGCTTTTGCTTGGTGCATCAGTAATCAGCCAGCCAGACATAAGAGAACTTGCCAGCTAGTACACACACACGGTTGAAGGGTTTGCATGCTGAACAAGCCCAACTCTGTTTCGTTTCATTTGCAACCTCCAGCCTTCCTCACTCAAGGCCCCAGCTGAGTTACCATTCAAGTTCTAACTGCTCAGAAGCTGGGTGCCCTTTCCTGTTTACTCTGCATCCAATTCATTCCCACTGCCGACGTGGTAGGTTGTGAGTCCCAGAAACACTGTGCTTTGATATGTTTCCCTAGCAGGGGCACCATGTAGAAGGGGCTGAGGGGGCCCCAAAATTTTCAAGCAGGTGACCAGGTCCCTTCAATATCCCACAGCCTACCTATGGCAGTTATGGGCCTCATCAGGCCTCCCCACAGCTGGAGCTTCCCTTTTAAAATGCAGTGGTACCTCGGGTTACAGACGCTTCAGGTTACAGACTCCGCTAACCCAGAAATAGTACCTCGGGTTAAGAACTTTGCTTCAGGATGAGAACAGAAATCGTGCGGCGGCAACAGTGGGAGGCCCCATTGGCTAAAGTGGTACCTCAGGTTAAGAATAGTTTCAGGTTAAGAATGGACCTCTGGAATGAATTAAGTTCTTAACCGCAGGTACCACTGTAGCAGTTTGACACCAGAGCAAATTTCTCTCCACTTTTACTGTGTGAGTAAAAGGTCATGCTTGCAGACCTTCAAATTGTAGTTGTGATGGACTTGGGATTAGAACATGCAGTGAAACCAGATGATGGAGAAGCAGGATGGACAAGTCAGGCAAGGAAGAGAAGAGGGAAAACATTGTGAAACAGCAGCCAGGTCCTATTCAACAGTCCAGGAAAAAGGGAAGTTTTGCAAGTTGATCTTGTGATTTTGCAAGTCACACTGACTAATGTTTTTGCTGCGTACACCACTTGTCTAATCTCCCTTGTTGAAGGTTCATGGTTCCACTTGGGGGTGCAGGAGCTATGTTTTGTATGGTATTACAGTCATAGTGGCTAAGCCCCTCTTCTGCACTGCAAGGTGCAGTCATTTGTAGGTCGATTAATGCACCACTCACTTGACGGTGACTTGTCTGTGTTTCTGCAATGGTTGTTCGTTTGTTGTTGTCTCGCCCAGTCTACCAGATGTTTAACTGCTATTTACAGCCTTAGAAATTAGCACATTTTGCAGCTGGCTTTTGACCAAGTGAAGATACCTGGATTCCAGGATGGTGTCTGACATCTCCACCACATGGAGATGCATTCCTGGGGATCCTTGAGTCTGGACTGTTTTCACACACTAATAGCCCGTCCTGTCAAATTCTATCCGTTATATTTTATCTGCACAATCGGAATGAATTTCTGGAACCAAAATGCAAGAAAAATCTGTGCAATCTGAGCAGGAGCAGTCTCAGAGGTCAGAATAGGCCAATATCAATGTGGACTGTCGCTGGATCAAGTGACATTTCTTCTTTAAGTTCTCCAAGCTCTTAACTGAGCTCAAGGTTGTCCTCTGAACTACTCAGATGTTTAACTGTGAACCAATCCCAGTCAGCCCAATCATTTCAAAAATAAGACTTTAAAGCTGTCTTGCCCCAAAATGGCAACTAGACATTCTGTTTTGGCGATTGTAACCTTGGTTTAGGGCAGGCACCCCCAAACTTGGCCCTCCAGATGTTTTGGGACTACAATTCCCATCATCCCTGACCACTGGTCCTGTTAGCTAGGGATGATGGGAGTTGTAGTCCCAAAACACCTGGAGGACTGAGTTTGGGGGTGCCTGGTTTAGGGAGACATTTGGCCCCTAGCTTATATATCTGAGTTTCTAACACTGGCTTATATACTAAAGTCATTCCCAGAAGAGCCCCATCTCCTTAAGTGTAACTAGATATACTCAAAGCACTTGACCAAATTGAATGGTCATTTGTGTTAAAGATACTGGAGGTACTGAGTGTGGAGAATCGCTTTCTTCACTTAGCAACCATGTAAGTCAGTGGTGTGGTGCCTGCCTCTTTTGCCCTCCAGAGAGGACTGCCATCTCTCTTCTCCCCTCTCTGTATTAGCGACAGAGCTATTTTATATTATATTATTTTCTGCCGATTCTGTTGTTCCTTGTTCTTTATCATTACGTTTGTCTGCTCCTTTACAGGTCCTTCAGATGGGATGTGAAGACACGCCGTTCTCTTGCTTCCACATCATGACTAGGCCCCAATCCTGGACCCATCACCTTTGGCTTCCTGCTGGATCTCCTGGTAGAAAACTACCCCAGTCGATAAATTTGACAATGTCATCCCTCTCTTTTGGACGTCTCAGTGAGGTTCACCAATTCTTGAGAAAGATAATTCCACTCTTATTTCCGCCAACACTCTCTCCTATTTCTGACTTACTGTAATTGTGGAAAACAAAGGTAGCTTCTGTCAACTTGACAAAAGAATTATTGGCCCCCATTAAATGGGATTATTGAGGGAGGACGGAGAGGGGAAGCTTCAAATCAGTTTAGGGGCTCAAGCAGTTTACACAGTGGGCTGAGGGGGGAGGAAATGGGACCCCTGGATTCTATCTCCAGTTCTGAGAAATGTGGGGTGGAGAATGGAGTGGAAGAGAACTCCAAACACTCATTTTAAGTGCCTTCCTTTTTCTGTGCCTCAGTTTCTCCTCATTTAAAATGGGGAGAGCGGACCAGAGGCTGGTGCTTGCATCTACTTAGCTTATGCTCACTCTGGGGTCTCCAGCCTAAGAGATCACTATTTTTAAGAAACATACTGTAATAAAAAAAGCTTAGGGAGCGTGTGTTTTGATGACTCTAGAAGACAATGGACCTAGTTCTTTTGAATGTTGTTGAGAATTTATTAAACCACCTCGACTGCCAATTATAATGGAAGTGATTGCCTTTTTTGTTGTTGAACTAACACTCAAACTTCATCTCTCCCAGGCAGCCTTCAGCCTTCCCAATATGGATCTCTCTCTTCTCTCCTTCTTCCCAGCACATTTTGCTAAAGGCATTCTTTACCTTTCACCTCACACCCAGTTACCCGGGCAACTGTCTGTCTGCCCTGGCCCAAGATCCCTCTTAAATGGGCCATCAACACATTTCTGTCATGTTAGCGCCTCTATCCCAGATGAGGCCCTGGCTTGGAAAAAGATTAGCTGGAATTTTTCCTCTGGACTGCAGTCTTCCCTTCAATATTCCAAATGATCAAAATCCTACCATTTATTAATTTCCAGGGTTTAGGGGGTCCCCCCAAAACTCACAACAATATAAATATATAAAGTCACCTCCCCACCACTCCTTGCACATCTGTGCTTCATGTGCTGCAATTCTGCATAAACAAAAACGTGGTTGCAAAGATGTTCTGGAGTTGGGTGGGTGACACCTGCTGAAATTTTATATCGGGGGGTCTGAGTCATATCTTGGGGGGTCAGAGTGTGGGGCTCCAATGCTCTGCTTAGTTTTATTTCCTCTTAGTTTATTGCTTCCACTCTAATGTAAAATGAGCAAACATTTCAAAATAGGGAAATAGATGCAAATATGCCCACTTTAATACCGGTCACAGAATCCAGTTTCCTTGGAAGAAAACTTGAGTTGCTTTGGTATAGACCTTCTGCTTTTTATTTTGGTGTCATGGCAAGTGGTCCTAGCCTTGGTTATGGGCTCTGGGTGATATAGATATATATTGATATATATGCAAACAGGCAAAAGGGTACAGGTGCTTTTTGCTTCTAGGGGATTGAGGACCTGTTGCATCACATTATCCTTAAGATTATATCTTTCCCCCTATGGATTGTGGGCAGAGAGAAGGAGGGAGGAAGGGGCAGGTATGTTTTCCCTATCCCACCCTCACTTCTCCGTTGCTCTTTCTTCCCTTTCCTATCCGTCCCTCAGGCAGTTTGATTTTGTGTGTGCACGCGCGTGCTTGTTCAGTGAAACAAGTGTTTTAAAACGCAAATAAAACGTGGCTGAATTAGTACTAACATCTGCTTGCTCTTTTGAGTGCCTTTATAAACACTTCTGGCCACATACAGAATTTTCTGTACAGCCCACTGTAAGACTTTCCTTGCTGCCCTTTGAAAGAAATTCCGTTTTAAAGCACACGGTATCTAGCCCTCATGTAGAGATAAAATTCTGATTATACAGACAAGGCACCATTCTGCAGGGGCCAAAATCACTGCACTCTGTGACTTATTTATCCTTCTCTTCCTTCTCCCACCCACCGACCTTCTTTCCCTCAGTCTAGTTTCTCTGCTGCCATGAGGGCCAGATGGAACAGCCAAATGTGGCCCCTGGAGCAGCTTGGCGGGGCTTCTGTTTTTTAAATCTCTAATTGCATTGGATTTTGTGCATGTGGTGGAAGGAGAAGTCTCCTAAAAGATCCCCTTCAGAAGGACAATCATGAGCTCTTTGCTTGTTCCCATCCTACTGAAGACCTAAGTTGTTGCCATCTCAGAGGGGCTAGATTGATGTGGCCATTGCCGTTCTACACTTATAAATGTTTGGGGCTAGGAAGTGATCCAAAGGTACTTTGCTGAAGTGAAGCAGACTCTACAGAATGCCTGAGACCACCTAAAAAACCAGATACATGCTGCCCAGAGCACCCCAAAGGAAAAGTAGGAAGTGAAAGCATTAATGAAGGCCAGGCCAGCCCTCCAAACCCCAAACTGCCTACACAGGGGCTATCGTCAAGCTCCACGTTCTTTGATGACACGGTACAGTGGTACCTCGGGATACAGACACCACTAACCCAGATATAGTACCTCGGGTTAAGAACTTTGCTTCAGGATGAGAACAGAAATTGTGCTCCGGCGGCGCAGCAGCAGCAGGAGGCCCCATTAGCTAAAGTGGTGCTTCAGGTTAAGAACAGACCTCCAGAACAAATTAAGTTCTTAACCTGAGGTACCACTTTACATGCAGAGAATCATAAAAAAGAAGGCAACTCACAGGGTGCGGGAAACAGCAGCTACAGCACTGGTTTTTGGGCCGGATCCGTGTTCCACCATGAAGTTGGCAGAATAGCCTTGGTCATTCTTTGGGTTGTTTACAGGAAGACTAAATTGGCGTAATATCCTCATGCGTGCTCCTTTAGCAAACAGGAGACAAATGAAGATGATAAAATGTGCTCAAATAGAATGTGGGGCAGAGGGAACTCCAGCATGGCAACAACCTGGCTGCAAATTCAGCCCAACTCCTTAAGCACTAATATGCTAGGGATGTTGTCGGTTATAGCTGGGGCTATGAATCTGGCACAGGAGCATAAATAATAAACAAGGGGCTGTCCCCCCCCCCGGAAGGAGGGAAATTCTCCCTGGAGGACTAAGCCTAACTTAGCAGCACACTGTGGCTATATTGAGCTTAACTCTGCTGCGTGAATGACTGTGCTTTATTTTTATCCTTAAACGCGAATGCCTTGAGGGCCAGCTCACACACCCAAGTGCTGTGTACACAAAATCTCCACTAAATAAATGGGTACAAGCCTCCATTGAGTTGTTTGAAACTTTCTCATTACTTAGTGTCCTTAGTCTACGGCAGGGGTGTCCAAACTTTTTTCAATGAGGGCCAGATTTGATGAAGTGAACATGTGTGAGGGCCGTGAGCTTTTTTTAGGATTGAAGTTACTGAGGTTTTTTTGGGAATTTTACCTCACAACATATACTGCCACGGGGGCCCGTTTAAATTGACCGGTGGGCCAGATTAGGTCCCTGAAACGGACTTTGGACATGCCTGGTCTACGGTAATTAAAGCTGAGTGTAAAACAGAAGAGGTGACTACAAAGGAACTAAGGATTTACTCCGCAGTAGCCTGCCATACAGTTTTGGGGGACAGAGAAAATTGCCTTGTACAGTTTTACCTCTGGATGCGAATAGGATCCGTTGCGGAGCCCCGTTCGCATCCTGAGGTGAACGCAACCCACGTCTGTGCGTGCGCGGGTTGCGATTCGCCGCTTCCGCGCATGCTTGTGGCGTCATTTTGAGCGTCTGAGCATGCGCGAGTAGCGAAACCCAGAAGTAACGTGCTCCGTTGCTTCCGGGTCGCCACGGAGTGCAACCCGAAAAGGCTTAACCTGAAGCGACTTCAGCTGGAGGTATGACTGTATGTTTAGGTTAGCTTCCAGGAGCTTCGTTATGAAACTAGTGAAGAGTGTACTGAAGTGTTTTGTCTGTTCCTCCTTGGTTCAAGACGGGGATGCAAGAAGTCACCATATCCCTCCTGCACAGAGGACCATTCTGCATGTTCGCTGCACAGCATCCTGCTTTCCTTGATTAAGGCCCACTGCAGCACACAAGTGTTTTCATATATTTTTATTTAAATTTCAATTAAATTAAATCCTCAATTAGAAAAAAAACCCACCCAATTTTTAAAAATTGCAAACTCAAGAGTTGCACAAAGTGCAAGGAGACAGGACAGAGAAGAGTAGTTTGAGGTGGATCGAGAAGATCCGTTGCAGGCTTTGCCCTAAAGAGGACACCTGGTGTCCATCTTTGGGTGCAAACCTGTACCAGATGTAGAAAGGAGTTCACCCCCCCACAACATATACACACACCAAACACCTGATCTATAGAGAAAAAAGCACCCAGAGCTTGAAAGCAGGCAATTAATAATGGCAACTTGAAAGTCAATGATCAACAAGGGTCAACCCAGGAGAGGTGAGATAAGTTCAGAGGTCACAGTGGAAAGGTCAAAACCAAAGTTCAAGGGTTCCCAGGTAAGAGACTGCAGTTGGAAGTTCATAGGGCACAGTGCAGAGGTTCAAAAGACCATCACTCCGAAGGTTCAAGACAGAAGGGTTAATTCATGTTCAAAAGGTCACAGTTGAGAGGTCAAAAGGCCACAATGGAAAAGAAACACAACCAAAGTTCAAAGACCACCAGAGAGAGGAGTTAAGGTTCTTCACAGAAGGGTCACATCTAAAGATCAAAGGTCACCATGGAAAAGAGAGCGCTCAAGGGTCCCTGAGGAAAGGTGAGGGGATTTCAACGGTTGCAATGGAGAGGTCACTTGAAGAGGATCCCTGGCGAGGGGTCGTGAGTCAAAGCAGTCATGGCGGACGGAGCAAAGGTCCGTGGTTCCAAGCCTAAATCCCGATTTCATACTTGGATTCTTGTGGCCAGAGTCCAGAAGGTGGAAGTCAGGTCTAGGCAACGACGCAATTCTTGTCCCGGACCACACGCAGCCTTCGGCGCTGCCGCTTACGTATCGAGTCAGTGGGTGGCGTGGACTCTGTGGGGCTAGCTCCGCCTCGTAAATGGGGGGGCAGGGGTATTGGCTCCCCCAGAAAATACCCTTCCTCCTCCGAGGAGGAATCGGAGGAATCGGAAGAGCTGAAGTCCCATCCCCGGGGCGGGTAACGCCGGTGCCAGGCAGGAAAAGCCCCCTCGGAAGCGGAGTAGGAGAGGCTCGCTCCTCTGCCCTCCGCTGCGCCTTTCCTTGGCGGCCGCCAGCCCTGGCTCCCCAGGTTGAGAGAGTTGTCCGAGGTGGAGCGAGGGTGTCCCCGGCTAACGCTTCCGTTCTGAAGCAGCTGGGCATCGACGGAGGTCTGCTCAAGACCAGGAGCACTGGGCTCTCCCGAGACCAGGGGCTCCCGGAAGCTAACTCGAGGTGCCCCTCCCCGGGCAAAGCTCGCCATCCCCAGCTCAGGCCCCTCGCTGGGTCGCAGTTGGGCAGATGCTTGGAGTTTGGAAGCTGAGCTGCTGCTCCAGTCTGGGATCTTGGAGGGGTGGATGCCCAGCTCCGGCATGGAATGGCGCAAGGGGGATGTGCGTTGGAAACATGGTCGCCTCTCAGTCCCTGGGGGAGGGGAGAAACAAGACTGTTAGAGGAAGAGGCCCGGGCTCCAAATAATAATAATAACACAGTGGTAGCTCTGGATGTGAACAGGATCCCTTCCAGAGCCTCGTTCGCATCCTGAAGCGAATGCAACCCATGTCTCTGCGCCTGCGCGGGTCGTGATTCGCTGCTTCCGCGCATGTGCGTGACGTCATTTTGAGCGTCTGCGCATGCGCAAGTAGCGAAACCCAGAAGTAACGTGTTCCATTACTTCTGGGTCGCCGCAGAGCGCAACCCGAAAACACTCAACCCGAAGCTACTTCAACGCGAGGTATGACTGTAATAATAATAATAATAATAATAATAATAATAATAATAATAATTTATTTATATCCCGCCCTCCCCAGCCGAAGCTGGGCTCAGAGCAGCTAACAACAGTAAAAATAACACAGTTTACATAAAATCACAATCAATTAATTGAAATACATTCTAAAATCAATTCATTCTAAAATCAATTCATTCTAAAATCAATTCAGAGTCACATTAATGGCAGCCATTGGGCTAGAGTTCTATGAGGATTACCAAAGGAGGGGGTCAGACTGTGCCTTGGCCAAAGGCCTGGTGGAACAGCTCTGTCTTGCAGGCCCTGCAGAAAGATGTCAAGTCCCGCAGGGCCCTAGTCTCTTTTGACAGAGCGTTCCACCAGATCGGGGCCACATACAAAAAAGCCCTGGCTCTGGTTGAGGCCAGCCTAACCTCCCTGTGGCCCAGGATCTCCAAGATGTTTTTATTTGAAGACCATAAGGAGGGTCCGGTGGTACGAGGCAGTCCCGTAGGTACGAGGGTCCTAGGCCGTATAGGGCTTTAAAGGTTAAAGCCAGCACCTTAAACCTGACCCTGTACTCCACCGGGAGCCAGTGCAACTGGTATAGCACCGGGTGAATGTGATCCCACGGCAGGACCCCATAAGGAGTCTTGCCACGGCATTCTGCACCCGCTGGAGTTTCTTGGTCAGCCTCAAGGGAAGGCCTTCCCAAACAACATCCAGAAGTTTGTGGTGGTGATAAGATGCCACATTCCCTCCCAAAAAATCCACCAACACACTTGGTTCTGCCTCACCTGTTCCTGGCTCCTGGTCCATGGCTGGTGGTGGGCAAGTGGAAGTACCCCGAGATGTACATTTGACTGGCTCCTCACAACTCTGGCTGCAGCCTGAGCCGTTGCTGTCTGGATCTGAGAGCTCCTCTGTTTCCGTCGGCACCTCCTCCCCTGCTCCAGATAAGCCACTCCAGCTCCTTCGGATCCTCGGGGCCGAAGTAGCGGGTGCCGGTTGCCCTCCAAAGGAAATGGAGCGGGCGACGTGGGAGGAGGAGGGCGAGCGCTGGGCTTGAACCCGCCGTTGCTGCCAGCTGGCTCGCCGGGAGTCTTGGGAGCGGGCGCTCTGGAAGGCCGAGTCGCAGGAGTCCGAGCCGTTGGGGTCCTCGCCCAGGCTGCAGGCCCGAGAGCAGAAGATCTGGCCCTGCTTGGGCAGGAAGGGCTTCCCCAGCAGGGGCTGGTGGCAGCGGGAGCAGCTGAAGCAAGCATCTGTGGCATGCCAGTGCTGGCCCTCGTAGGTCATCTGGCCCTGGTCAATGCCTGCGGGGAAAGGAAAGGCCAGACCAGGGGAGAGGTCAGTGCTTCATTACTACACAAGCACACAATCAAAGGTCTGGGGACAGGGTGGATAAAAATCAATGATTTAAAAAAAAATCAGATTTTATTTACATCAGTTTTTTTAAAAAAAATCAGATTTTTAAAAATTTAAATTGCATTCTTAAAATAAAATGCTTTGGGAGGGAAAATCTTTCTAAAGAAAGCTTTCCATTTAAGTTACATTATAGTCCAAAGGCTATTCATCAGGAAATAAGGATTTGTTTTAAGTTTTTCATGTGTGCTAAAACTCAGTCTAAGTTTTTTTAAAAACCCCACAAACATTTAACCACATCGGTCAACAAACATGGATACATATGCTATAATGTTATTGTTTTAGTTCAATAAATTGTTATTAGGGAAATGATTATTCTTCTTTCCAATAAAGTACAGTAGAAAAGTTGTCCAAATATAAACAGTTAACTTATTAAACCTCACAATAATTTCATAATTATCTGTCTATGTATTTCTAATAGTATAACCAAATCAGTAATTTTGGATATAACTGTAAAAACTACTCTGAAAATTTATTATTCCAAAAATCAAACCTCATCTGCTTGTAAATATTAAGATTATACCAGAAAAAATGAATCTTTCTGTAAAAAATTTTTTAAAATCAAGTCTTACTGACTAGTGATTT